>NC_092809.1:37841889-39139389 GCF_040954645.1 Diabrotica undecimpunctata | reverse complement strand
ACTGTTATCACAAAATAAATCAAGTATCCACAATTTTCAAAGAAAAGTCTTTATATATAGTCCTGGGTAATACGTATACAGTATTTGAGATATTCTGCCAGTTTTTACCTACCAATAATCATTTTATTTGCACTGTCATCTCAAAAATTACGTCAAAACTGCCAGATTTACGGAGTCTCGCAGTATAGTACATCTGGACGGCGGAGCGGTCATATTTAAAGGGCGTGGATTACTATGCTCCTTAACAGACGAACAGACCTTCGTGATGTCAAAGCTGCCATATTCAAACAGAATGTGGCCATATCTTTTGCAAAGTTTAACCTAAGCAATATGTATACAGTATTCTAGTTATTAGGTAAATTCTTATCTACCAATAATCATTTATCTGTTAATTTTACTTGTTATTTATGTCAAGCATATTGACAGTAACTGTCATCTGCTATCCCATCTCTTGCATTTCAGTAATTACGTCAAATTCGCCATATTTAAAGTGAGCGTTGCCTGTCATGTTGTCCCATGATCAAGTCAAATAATATTGAAAGGGGCGTGGCTCCCTGGTGTTGGACATATCATGGTAACGTCAGCGCTGCCATATTCATTTGTGATTAATTTTTTAACTATCTATATTCCACACACTTTTATCAATGTATATATTGCTGAAATTGCAAGTATTGAGTTATGCCACGTTAGTTCTTACCTCATTAGTATTTCAAATTACAAATATCTTCGGTTTTTAACAAAATTATATAAAGTTTGCATTATAATATGCCAACTTAGTTGAGGAAGATAATAAAAAAAATTACACAGTACGTCACTGGAATAAAGGTACGCTTACAGCTACAATATCAAAATATAGATTAGTACAACTTGATAAAATATAACAATCGTCCAACCTGCTGAATCGGTGACGCGCATTGACGAGTAATTCAGATTCTTAATGGAGCTACTAGTCATGGCCAGAAAAACAAAATTATTAATTAACGCCGATCCAGACGATTTGGCGTTTGTAATATTTGATTTTTTTTTTTCGACATATCGAAAAAGAAAACAAATCCGACAAGAATTTCTCATTTTATCCCTTATTTTCTCAATTATCAAAGCATTTTATCATTTCAAAATGTTAGATAGGTATATCAGTTCATTTTTATATTTAAACATACTTAAATAATATAAAGTAGGCCTCTAATAGTTGAGATTTTTTAACAGATTTATTATTTAGTACTAATATACATTGCTATTAAAATATCTTCAAATGTTAGAGGTCTGGTTATACTCCTCAGGGATCTCCACAAAGCTAATTTAGAATCTTAGCATCTTTATATAAAAAACTGTGGACTGTTTTTCCTAAAGAAACCGTTATAAATGGAACAAAAAGAATATCTCTTAAAATCAAATGTCAATTGTGGACTTTCATGAAACCGTACAATGTCATTTTAATTTCGTTTTGTAGAGATCTCGGGAATAAGTGTTAAAACTAAAACCTAATGGTGAATATAAAAAAGATAGTGAATATGTACAATTCAAATTAACTAAGAGAGTACATAAATATATAACAAATTTTAAAATGGAAGGGTATAGTATGTACTAAAAAATTGGAAAAATTTTGGCTAACATTGAAAACGGTTTTTTAATTATTTATATTTTTTACAAACACGCTTATGACTCCATCTATCACACTTAAAATTGCAAAAACCATTTCGCTCAGACACCAATAGTTTGAAAATGTGCATATTCCGTGCTAATAATTGAGAATTTGCATATTTTGATAAAAGTTTGCACAAAAGTTAATATTGATAATTAACTGAAAAATCACTTTTGATATAGTCGAACTGGGATAAATATTCAAAAAATGTTGAATCTCTATAAATATGAATATCCTGTAGTATATGATTTCATTTTGTTGGTCTGTTGCATCTACATATATGAGGCTTTGCGTATTTTTATAAAAGTTTGCATAATGTTTCAATCTACCTCACCATAAATATGGATATTGATGTAATAAATTAAAAACTGGAAAATATCAACCAAGGACCCCAGTACTGTAGAACAGCACTGATAGATACATTAAGGTTGTTCTAAAAAGTAATTTGTGATAGTTTAGAACTTTGCATAATTCATTCAATATATGAAATTTTGCATAATTATTGAAAATTTTCTCAAAAATGTTAAAATTCATTGTAAATATAAATATGTTTGTGATAAATCTCAATCAAAATGTGGATAATCTCAATCATAGCCGCTAGTGTTCTAGAAGTTATGGTTTTTATAACGTTTGTTCCAGTAAGTCACTATCAACAGATTAAAACTGAATATAAATCATTCATTTTTTGAAATTTTGCATATTTATATAAAATTTTGCATAAAAATTAACAATTTCTTTGTGAATATGGACATTGATGTGACAAGCAGTAGAAAACTTTGCATATTTCATGCAAATTTTGCATAGTTTCTAAAATTATGCATAAAGTTAAAAAATTGCATTTCAAATATGGATACTGGTGTCATGAAAAAATATTTATACTTTGTTTGAAAAAGGTTGAGAACAAAGCAGTTACAACAACCAATAATCCCAATGTAATGTCGAAATTTTCTTGTTCATTTTAGTAAACCAGTAATATGGGTACCTACATAATCTGTTCAGGCATAAAATACTATCATTTCTGACATCATGTCGGTGACGATGTTTACTGTAACAAACTTTATGTGACAATCTAGTTATATATTGGTGTCTGGAGAAATGTACGATATGACTTTTAAATTTTCGGTAAGGAAAGAACTTTTAAAAATATCACTCTGATAGTTTTTGGTCTTTTGCTGCGGCTTTAGAGAGCTCTGTAACGAAAAATATCTCCACCGTTGTAGGTTAACAACTCTGTATGTACAAATTTGTTATATACAGGGTTCTCTAAACTATAAAATTACCTCTAGTAGTTTAACATATCTAATCTCAGTCTGGTGTATATTAAAAATTACTAAATGCAACAGTATAATACGTTATTTATGTTTAAAATGCACATTATTTGATTTTTTGTATGGGAAATTGGAAACAATAAAGTAAAAATACTATGTTATGCAGATGACACAATATTGACGGCCCACGATGAAGATTAATCCATAGATTAAATATAAGAGCAAAAGAATTTAATATTACTATCTCAACGCAGAAAACCAAACAATAGTAATCAGAAAAGGACCATAATAAAGGTAATCATGTAAACTATAAATTTATGACATCAGTATTGAACAAGTAATGGAAATATAATACCTTGAAATTTGAGTGTAGAGAAGTAGTAGATCAAGAATAAAAAGCAGGATGCCTTAATAACACTATATGGTTAAACTGACATATTAACACTGAGATGAAGTAAAGAACACTAAATAGAAAAAAGAATAAGGGAGACCTGTGTGGCCAAAATAGCAAAAGATAAATCTTTAATCGATATAAGTATTAAATGATTGCACAAGAGATTGAGTGATAACCTTCCATAGAGGTATCAATCTGCCAATGAACAAGCAAAATTGCTGATAAAGCATTCAGCATTCACGGATTAAACTTAAGGAGATATTTACAATGTTAAAATGCTGTAACTTTGTATAACTTGGAGTTACGCAGACAAAACACATACAAATGTACAATAGATAATGCATTTTAAGATAGTTCTAAACAGTAGTGTTGTGGGTAATTTTTTTGGGGGAATATTTCATGTTATTTTGAAAATGAAATTGAGAAAAGACAAAATTCCATGATTTTTAGAATAGAAAATATCCTTGAGGCAAAGATCTATTTGTAGTTTATTAAAAATGATTTGAAAATACAGCAAATCTGTTAATTCCCATAATTAACTCTTTGTCTCATATATAATAGTTATTTGTAAAAATAATTTATATATGTCAGATATGTCAAACTACAAACAAAACAGTACCAATTTAAAAAAAAATCTTATAGATAAATTGCCCCATTCATTCTTCTATACACGCACACAAAATTGTAATATAAAAAGTTTATAGGCTAACAACAATTTTTCTTTCTTCCTTGTTTGTTAGATTTCCTTAAATTGACTGTATCATTTGAGTGGATGTTTTGCCTTTCTTGCATTTCCAACTTTGAGCGTAACACTAATTTCGTTATTGATAGGAACATTTCTTCTACATTCACATTGTCTTTTGCTGATGTTTCAAATAACTTGATATTCATAGTGTCTGCAAACCTTTGAGCATCCTCTGTCAGCACCACTTTTCTATCTGGAGTGTCATTTTTATTTCCAACTGAAACAAAACAAAACATTTTCTTAAAAGTTCCAGTTTCAGATTATATGAAAAAAAAAATAAGTATTTTATCAGTAATGTCTCCACTAATGTATCCATTATGTCTTACTTTCATTTAGTATGGTTTATATAATCAGTTACAAAATTATTATCAAACATTTTTTAATCTGATTTTCCACAGTATTGAAGATTATCAGACTGTCAGTTTTGAAGGCATTTGACAATTTGGTTCCCAATAACTTTCATCATGTGGCAATTACTTGTGATCTTAGTTGTAATGGTAGTGTTAAACAATTAGATTACAGTACTACATATTTGGACTACCAAAATGCTAATTATATAGATCTAAACAATTATTTTTCTTCAGTTGATTGGAATACTATTTTTGATGACTCAAATATTAATATCTCAGTAAATAATATCTATAAAGTAGTCTCTAAAGCAATACCACTTAAAATATTGAAAAAAACATATAAGCCTTCAAAATTTCGTTGTTGGTTTTCTCCAAATTAAAAAAAAACTTGTTATTTCAAAAAGTTTGCTCCAGCTCGATTCAAACATACTTAGTCAGCAGCTGATTATAAGTTATTTTCAGATCTTACAAAACAATGCAAAGCATTAGCAGATCAATGCTACACATCTTATATCTCCAACATTGAAGAATATATTCACTCAGATTCAAAACAAATATTGGAATCATGTAAACTCTTTGAATAAAGGCTACGGAATTCCAAATTTTATGCATTTTAATGACTTGTCAGCTAAATCAAGTGAGGA
Organism: Diabrotica undecimpunctata; assembly: GCF_040954645.1. Lineage (NCBI taxonomy): Eukaryota > Metazoa > Arthropoda > Insecta > Coleoptera > Chrysomelidae > Diabrotica > Diabrotica undecimpunctata. The sequence continues at coordinate 39,134,346 of NC_092809.1, read as the reverse complement.
AATCGCAAACTTGTTTGTGAACCATTTCTCTACTATCTATCGCTGAGTATCTACCGATTCTTACATATCATGCAGAAACACTAACTCTGACAAAAGGAACTATAAATAAAATAAGAGTAACGACACGCTATGAAAAGATCAATGTTAGGTATTATCATCAAACTAAAAATACTACAAGTCAACGACGGAAGAGCAAAGACTTAATTTATGCAAAAACTTTGGAAATCAACGCAGATCTCTTAGTTGTCCCAGAACCTAATAAGAAAACAGCTACGAATAAAGACTGGATATAACTGGATGATAATAACGTCGATGTAGCCATAAATATACTAAACAAAAAGGTGTGTGTCAATAAAATAGTATGAAAAAAGGGGCATGTAGCAATAAAAATTGATAGAATAACCATAACAGAATGCTATATTTCCCCAAATATTAGGAGAGAGCACTATAGACAAAACTTAGAGAATATAATCGACAGTCGCACAGAGAGAGAAAGATTTGTTAGTAGCCGAAGACATAAACGCCAAGTCCATTTTATGGGGATCCCCTGAAATGACGAGAGGGGCGAACTATGGAAGGAATGGATCTCTGCCACAGACCTCGTAGTGTTGAACAGCGGTTAAGCAACCTTTGTGAGAGGTACATCGGAAAGTCTTATAAATATTACCCTAGCAAGCAACAGTGTTGCCAAGATGATTAAAGATTGGGATGTACTAGATGAGAATCTTTTCACCTTCGCCGGTACATCATGTATGAAATTGGTACTAAGGTCACAAAGTATGACAGGAAGAGGATAGTATTCGATAAAGAAAAATTTAAAAGAGAAATAAATAACCTACCAGAAAAAACTACCAACTTCAATGAGTTCCGAGAAAATATCCGAAAATGTACAGAAAAGAAGTACTACAAATAGGCACACCTCATACACAGTTCCTTCTAGGAAGAATGATCAAATCCAAAATAAACGCGAGGAATGCTTAAGACACAGGCGAATAGCACAAAGACACAGGAACCAAGAAGAACATAAGGGGGCATATAAAAGCGCAAAAAAACAACTAAGTGGAGAAATAATTAAAAGGGCTAAACATACATCAGAGATGAACTATATAAGATATACCAGGATCTGGATATTATAACATTCATTAAAATAGAACGGCTGCATTGGATAGGACATGTAGAAAGAATGGAAGAAGGCGAAATACCAAACAAAATATTCAAACAGATACCAGTAGGAAAAAGAACAAGAGAAAGGCTGAAGCTGAGATACTTAGAACAAATAGAAAATAATATAACAACCTTAAAAATAAAAAACTGGAGAAAAAAAGCACAAAACAGATCAGAATGGAGAAGAATCCTGGAACAGGCCAAGACCCAAATGGGTTGTCGAGCTAGTGATGATGATGATGAAACATACATGTTGGCGGAACTTGTGTGCTGGGCTGGAAGAAGATATATGGGGCAAAACATACAGAATTTCCATGAAAAGTCTATAGTTTGAGACCCCATATATCCTTTGTGCAAAAAAAAGATGGAAATAGTGAACACCCTATTTCCAAGGAAGCCCGAAAACACATTTCTACAGATAGACAAAAATATTAGACCTGCAAAGTTTACTACTGAAGAGATCATTGAAGCAACAGAAAGTATAAAGACAGGTAAAGCCCCCAGGTCCAGATAAAGTAATGCCAGAGGAAATAAAACTGGTAGTAAAAGAGAAACTCGAATTGATATGTAGAGTATCTAACAAACTTTTCCTAACAATTCCCAGATAACTGAAGTTGGTGAGACTCATATTATTATAAAAACTTGAAAAGAACCTGGAAGAAGCCAACTCATACAGACGACTATGCTTACTAGATTGCATAGGAAAATTCTATGAAGGTCTTATAAAGAACTGCATTGAAAAAGAACTTGTAGTACTGGGAATAATTTCAGCTAGACAGTATGGTTTTAGAAAAACCAGATCGGCTATAGATACAGTGAAGAAGATCTCAGACAAATACAAAGAATAAGAAAAATATGTGGCATTCTTGTGATGTTAGATGTGAAGAATGCCTTCAATTCTGCAAATTGGCATCACATACTAACGAAGCTTAAAGTAGCAGGAGTTTCAGACGACATAATTAAATATCAAAAGGAAATACATGAAAAAAAGGTATTTAAATGTGGCATATAAGGAAGACATGAAATTATCATCAGGAGTACTGCAAGGGTCCATTTTGGGGCCTATGCTATGGAATGTACTGTACACCAGGGTATTAGAATTAGACTATGGTCAAGACACCTAAGCCATCCCATATGCAGACGACCTCGCAATCCTAATAGAGACTAATATGAATGGGGATATTGAAAATAAGGGGACAATCTCATTTAGGTCTTATACATATCGAATAAGAAAAACTGAAGATGATTTATGTATAGAATGTGGAGCATATGACGATGCAGAGCATTATATATTCATGATATGAGAACAAGGCTAGGAGAGACAACACCAGAGAATATAATGAATGTAGCCATGCAAGACGCAGAGAACTTTAACGTGATTGTAGACCTAATAACAGAAATAATAATAAAAAAAAAGGAAACACGAGAGAAAACAAGTCAAGATGGGAGATGAGAGAGTGACAGAAGACTGCAAGACTTTATTCCTCATTGTATGGAACAAATCAAATAAAATAAAATAAGTCAAGCAATGAAATTTGAGGGTTTTATTCGCTTGGCTTCACAGGTGTCTGGATCAGGCAAGTGGACTGAATCCCACACACCAGGAGGAAGCACAGTACTCAGGTTTCTTGGGGTGTTGAGGTCTGCCCTGCAAGTCTTATGAAGATTTCCTCCTTTCAAAAAAAACTGAGTTATGGTCCTGATATTATTCCTACATATTTCTTAAAAAGATATGTCTAGAGTTTATCGAAACCTTTTTTGCATTATTTAATTTATCTTTGAGACTGCACAGCTTCCCTAGTAAGTGGAGTGACAGTTATATAACACCGGTATTTAAAAATGGTGATAGAGAAAATATACACAATTGACACAGTAATCCATTCTTTGCTTATCTTTAAATAAAGATGTATTGGGTTTCTTGAACAGTTTCTTTCTTGGTTAAGTAGTTATCTTGATTAAAGAGTTTAGTTTGCTTTTATAAAGGGTTCATTCTCAATTCCTATCTTGGTCAGTTCAGGGGTTCCACAAGGTTCACATGTGATTCCTCTTCTCTTTAACTTGTTTATTAATGATATTTCTGAGTTAATAAACTTTTGTCAATTTTCAATATTTACTTATTATTTGATATAGACCTTATTAAGCTTTACTTCAGAGTTTCAAATCTATCTGACTGTCTAAGGGTCCAAGAAGACTTGACTTCTCTATATAATTGGTCTCTTTCCATGGTCTCCAGTTGAATAAAGATAAGTGTTTTGTTATATCCTTTAGCAAATCTAAAAATAATGTGTTTGACTCACATTAATACACGCCTTCTCTCAAGAGTGACTGAAATAAGAGATTTGGGGTGTTATTTGACAGTTTCTTGTCATTTACACCCCACATCAACAATTTGTCAAATAATGCATATAGAAATCTAGGTTTTATCATAAGAAACTCTCGGGATCTTTCAGTACCCATATATAGACTTTTATATCTTACTTTCATCCATAGAATCATGTCTTAGGCTTCTATAGTATGGTCACCATACTTTTTAACCATATTTACACACTTGAAAAAATTCAAAATAAGTTTCTCTGGATGTGTGCTTATAGATTAAACTTAAAAGGCATGTATTTGGTGGAACTAAGGTAAAAGCTAAATATAAGTTCCCTAGAAGAATACATAACTAAATGTAATCTAGTTTTTCTCTATAAACTACTTAACCATACCACTGACTGTTCTGATTTTATGTCTTATCAGCATTAGATGTAGTATTAGAATTCTTGACATGGCTAAGTTTTCTATAAAACACTATCACACAAATGATGGCGAACTCTCTCCTATTAACAGAATTCAGATACTGGGAAATGACTATAATCAATCTTATAACCTGGTGGATATATAATCTGTTGTAAATTTTAAGCACTCTTTGGCTGAGTATGTTATGGATAGAAGATGAGTGACCTTTTTTCATTTCAATAAAATTTTCAGGAAAATTTATTCTATTTTAATTTAATTTAATTATTTGTTTAACACTATTTGAGAATTATTTAATATTTAGTTTTAGTATCTTTGTTATGGTTAGGATAATCTATTTTTGTTAAATTTTGTAAAAATTTGTGAATAAATACATATTTAAATAAATAAATAATTAATTAAACATACTCACCTAATACTTTATTAACTAAATCACAATTTTGTTCAATTTCATGAAGCCACCTCTTTACATTGGCAAAGCTCTCACCATTAGTAACATCATATACTACTATAACCCCGTGTGTACCCCTGTAGTAGGTACTTGTTATTGTCCTGAACCTTTCCTGACCAGCAGTGTCCCATATTTGCAGCTTCACTTTCTGACCATTCACATTAACAGTTTTTATTTTAAAATCTACTCCTATTGTAGTTATATAACTTCCAGTGAATGTGTTATCTGAGAACCTTAGCAGCAAGGAGCTTTTTCCTACACCTAAAATAAAATAAAATGCTTATCTCTAGTTAATTTCTTCTTAAATATTGTTCCATATATACATAATTAATAAAACAACAAATTTGATATAAACCGCTATATTGCTAGAGTTCATAAGTTTTTGTGTAATATGCTATATTTTTTATGCTCATAATTGTTTCTACATTATGACTGTACTGTTTGTTTATTCTTCCAATATCATGTTTCTGAGACATTTGTCATCTAAAACTCTTTTAGTAGATTCCTAGTTTTGCTTCTCTACATATTTTTTGGGATTTAATATATGCTTTTTTAAATTCAGTAGATTAGCAATTTTTCCTAAGATGCATTTGTCCATTTCTCCCTGTTTACTAATGTAAACAACTTGTTAATGATACAATACTTTTATAAAAAATATTGTCACAGGATAAGAGAGTGTTTCCTGTCCAATAAATAGATAGCAAATCCTAGAATAACTATCTATTAAAAAAGGAACTAGATCCTATATTTCTAAAGATGTTTTTATTTATGTATGAAACATTTGATATATTCTTGGAAGAAAACAAAATATTTGAATGTGCAAAACTAAGTAAATTTTATACTTCAGCTGTTATCTGATAGTAAAATATTCAAATACTATCATGATAAAAGCATTTTTATTAATAATAGAGTTTTACAAATATTCATTAGATATAATAGACATTTAAATTAAAACATAGTTATATCCACACAAATTTTTATTTAGAGATGCATATGATGCCGTTAATAACTTAATTTCAACCTAAATAAACAGTATATCAAACCAAATTAGTTACATTCTATTTACTTCAACTTGATTACAAATATTTACAACTTCCTCTCTGTATGAAAGAACAACAAAGGATGATACTTTTATATAAGCAAATTGCAACATTGTTATATCTCGAAATGTTTAGAAATTTTTGGTAAAAATTTAAATGAAATAAATATTAATTTTGTACCTTAATTTAAACCCCACCCACAGTTTAACTTACCACTGTCTCCTATTATTAGCAATTTAAATAAATGATCGTAATCTCTTGCCATTTTCTGCATTCTAACTTTCGTGTAGTTTAGATTTTTCGTTCTCCAACATTAATAATAATATATTGCTGTTGTAATTTAATTATTTGTTTAAAAACAGTATCCTTATTACTTCCCCTTTTTGTCAAATCCCACAATTGACAAACTGACAGTGACTAATGACAAGATATGACAGGAGGATGACTAAAGTAAAGATACAAAATCATTGCTACCATAACCATAATATCAACTGTTGTCTATTTAACTGTTATCTTATGAGAACTCAACTTATTTTTTAATATATTTATGTAATTATAAACAGTATGCAATATTTGAAATAAATGAATTTAGAATTTTATATATGAGTGAAAGTTTAATTTATTTTATAATTATTATCATATCCCTGTTATTGACACATGTACGTTGAAATGTACGTTGACGACGTTGACGTTGACAATCCGCAAATTTTTAGGTTGGTGGGTTTTTTTTTTATTTGACAGAATTGAGAATTAGCACAATAAGAAGTAAGTTTGAACTTTGTAAATGTTAGTAAAGTACTTTATTTTTTTATAAAATGGGTAAACTTAGTTTACAAATTAAGGCTACACTCGAAGGAATAGAAGAATTATATACGAATCATCCTGATTACAACTTTCTGCTCAAATTGAAATGTACAAGCTGCGGGGAAGAATCCAACAAATGGCATGATATCTCAGAAACGCTAACTTTTCCAGGAAAAACAGGAAAATCGGAGAATAACTATATTGCCAAGTGCAAGCTCTGTAGTCGAGAGAATTGTCTTGATATTGTCCCAGGATCTAATGGTAATAAAAAACGTATTGAACAAATTTCAAGTAAAACTAAATATATTGTTTACAATGTTCTAGGCAAATACACGAATGAAGATTCGGGAAAGTTTAAAACTATTGTTTCTTTTGAATGTCGTGGTATAGAACCTTTCGAATTTGCTCCCAGTGAAGGATGGATTGCTAAAGTTGAGGAAAGCAATAAAATCTTTGATAATATAAATTTGACTGAGAAAGAATGGGTAGAGTATGATGAAAAGAGTCAGCAGTCTGTAGGTGTATATGAATTCGAATCGAAGTTTGTTACTTGCAAATAAATGTTTTTAAAGAGCACTTTGCATTTTTTTTATCATAATTCATAATTATATATCCATGGTAAAACCAAAGAATATAAAAACATGTTCGTCTATATTCTTTGGTAAAACTGTGTCTTGTTTTCACAGCTTTTATTGCAAGCTGCAAATTTTCTCTGGATCCCTTAGTTCTTTCTTTTCGACATGATTTTCTGGAAGAAAAATAAGTTGGCGTATAACGCCATGTCACTAAAAAGAAGCAGAAAAGTAGGTATCTTTAAAAAAATATGAATGCAAACTTTAATACATCAACAGGCAACAAAAAATTCTTAATCTTTTTAGTCAAGAAATGGGGTTTGAAATTACCTTTAGCAACTTTTAATTTGACATTCTTGACATATCCACATTGTATCAAATTTATGCGTGAAATTTGCAATAGATAATTAATAATGTCGGGACTTAATAAACTTTGTATAGATGCTCTTGACCTAAACAACCAAAGAGTACTGATGAGAGTTGACTTCAATGTTCCGTTAAAGGATGGGAAAATCACTAACAATCAGAGAATAGTGGCTGCATTAGAAACTGTTAAGTACGCCTTGGATAAACACGCTAAAAGTGTTGTATTAATGTCCCATTTAGGCCGCCCAGACGGTAATACCAATCCAAAGTACACTATGAAACCTGTTGTTGAAGAACTGGAGAAATTGTTAAATAAACCAATTACCTTTTTACCCGATTGTGTAGGCCCAGAGATAGAAAATGCTTGTGCGAATCCTGTACCAGGTTCTGTTATATTATTGGAAAACCTCCGATATCATGTTGAAGAAGAAGGCAAAGGAGTGGATCCTAGCGGTAATAAGATAAAGGCGACTCCAGAAAAAGTTAAAGAGTTCAGACAAAGTCTTCGCAAACTGGGAGATGTTTACGTTAACGACGCTTTTGGCACGGCACATCGGGCGCATTCTTCTATGATGGGAGAAGGATTTGATAAAAGAGCAGCAGGGTTTTTACTCAAAAAAGAGCTGCAGTACTTTGCTAAAGCTTTAGATAACCCGCAGCGACCATTTTTAGCCATACTAGGTGGAGCAAAAGTAGCAGACAAAATTCAGTTGATTGAGAATTTGCTGGACAAAGTTAATGAAATGATAATTGGAGGTGGAATGGCGTATACATTCCTCAAAGTGAGCGAAGGTATGCAAATTGGAGGCTCATTATATGACGAAAAAGGGGCACAAATAGTAACCAAACTCTTAGATAAAGCCAAAAACAACAACGTTCTAATTCATCTACCGGTGGATTTTATAATAGCGGATAAGTTTGAAGAAAATGCCAAATCCAGCTGCGCTACCGTTAAACAAGGAATTCCTGAAGGATGGATAGGTTTGGACGTAGGAGCAGCGACTATAAACAACTTTAAAGAACCTATTCGACGTGCTAAAGTCATAGTCTGGAATGGCCCCGCAGGAGTTTTCGAATTTGACAAATTCTCGTTTGGGACCAAAGCCATTATGGATGAAGTTGTAAAAGCTACTGCCGCTGGCACAATTACTATAATAGGTGGAGGTGACACCGCAACCTGCGCTGCCAAATGGAACACTGAAGAAATGGTATCTCATGTATCGACTGGAGGTGGGGCTAGTCTTGAACTGCTAGAAGGTAAAACACTTCCAGGTGTTGCTGCATTGTCAGATCCTTAATGTTTTATAAAATAATTAATGTAATCTCTTTAAATAAATAATTGTCGCAGTATTTAAGTTATAGTAAATGGAAAAAATGAATATGTATATCAAAAAATATTAATAGACTAGTATAAATATAATAGTCCACTAAAAAACAATACAAACAAAAAACAACCAAAAAATCGTGGGTTTGTGAGTCATTAAAAAGCTCTAGCAGATAATTAACCCTGTTCTCCTGTTCGGGTAAATTTGACAAAAAAAAATTTACAATTTACATCTTGTTTTGCAAATTATTACGCGGCGTAACATTTTGGTGTTTCGTGACTTTATTACCTAATATGAGGTCTTTCAATTGCATAGGTACGCGATAAAAAAAACTTCCTGATTTTTTTGATAAAAATTAAATTGTTAGCTATAGGTAGTACGTTCGGGTCAACAGTTTGTCAGTCAGGTACGTCTATAAATAGAAACAAGTTTCTGCAAGCTAGAACTTGTATAAAATGTGTAGTGTAGCTGGAGGATGTCATTTAGAAGGGCATGCCACGTAGATGGAAGTGGGGTTGATAGACAAGTGGTAGGCTGGTAGGAGACTGATATGCCAAGCGCATTCATTTTACATTTCAAATTTCAGTCTATGTTTGCATGTTGATAATGTCGCCGCATCGAAGAACGCTAACCGAAGATGGCCTTCGCGAACGTGTCAGAGAGTGATGATGGCATATCAGAAACAGAAAACAATATAAGTAGTGAGAGTGAGGAAGAAAGTAGTGATGATTCTACTTTTCCATTCTACGTACAACATCCTGTAGAACCTTCTGTAACAGTTCCTTCAAAAGACGGTATCGTTATCAACGCGGTCGTTTTTCCACGGCCAATGTTATAAATAATGCTCCAGGAGTTGCAAGGTATACAGCGTTCAACGTTAAGAAAATAACATTGCGGAGATAGGGCCATGTATTTCTTATGGACGATAGAAGCGCAGCGATGCCACGATGAACACAAGCACGATTCAGGGTTATATAATTTGTATTTTCGTTTTCACAGACATGAATTAAATAATTGTTTTTTAACGTAATTGACCAAAAGTGTCCATTCGAAACAAGAGATGAAAAGTAGGGAAAATGATTTTAATTAAATACATAGTACCTATTTACAAAAGATAATTTTATTTTATCTTATTTTAATTTTAGTAACGACAGTTTATTTGTTTTTCGGTAAGAATATCATATACCATGAATCATAGAAATCAGTAGAAAATATTGCTTAGTTAAATCATGCACTTTGCCGGCTATTAAAGATTTAAAAGCAAATAAACGGACCGCTTGGAATGCGTATATCTAATTACTAATTGCAACTTAAAATAATACGGTGTGCGTATGTCAGCGATTTTATGTCGTTCTCTGAGACTACATAATGATAATAAGGCTTTGTGGTTCTTCAGTTATTATTCTGACTTTACAGTTAAATGTTAATTGAAAATGGAAATTCGAAAAATATATCGACAATCTAGTAAACCGCATGCCTGAGAGTTTTGGCAACACTGATCTCCATAAGCCTAATGTTATTTTCTTAACGGGAAACGCTCTATAGATACGAATGTGCACGAATTTTTGATATCAAAAATTCATTTGACGCACTCTTTTCTGACATAGTTGCAAACCAAATTATAAAAATGACCAACATGGAAGCACAGCGTGTTTTTGGAAGCAACTGGGAAGATTTGGATCAAATTGATTTTCAAGCATACATTGGTCTTTTATTGTTAGCTGGAGTTTTTAATTCCCATGGCGAATCAACTAAAAGTTTGTGGAATGAAGAAAGGGGTCGTAGTGTATTTCGAGCAACAATGTCCCTGGAAGTATTTACAAAAAATTCGCAAATAATACGTTTTGATAACAAGACAGGATAGGAGACGTACTGATAAACTCGCTGCAATATGTGAAATTTGGGGAAAATGGGTAGAAAATCTACCAACATTTTTGAACCCTGATGAAAATGTTACCGTTGAGCAATTAGTTACCTTTAGAGGCCGCTGTCTCTTCAAACAATAGGGGAAGGTGTTGTACGTTGGGTATGCGTGTACCTTTTCGACTTTTGTTAAGTTTTTGGTAGAATTTTCTGGTTTCTGATGGTTTATTTAGTTCTTCCATTTCTTGGAGTTCTTTTTCTATGTGTTCTCTTTTCTTTCTGCGATGTATTTTCTTCTCTTCCCTCCTTCATCATCATCATGGCTTATTCACTCCTGGCGGAGTGTTTGCCGCCCTTTTGGGCTCTCTGATTTATTTATTGCGGAGAATCAGTCCGCTGTTGTTTTTTTTATTATTATAGCAGCGTGTGTGACTTGGCCCTGTCTACAATTTTCCTCCATTCTTTCCGGTCCCTACAGCGCTCCTTCCAATTGTAGATTCTCAGCTTCTTTATGTCTCCTAAGACTTGATCTCTCCATCTTGTTTTGGGTCTCCCCTTTGGTCTCTTTGTTGTTGGTCTCCATCCAGTTATTCGCTTTAGGGTAGAGTCTGGATTAGCTCTTTCTGTGTGTCCCAGCCACCTGAGCCTTTGCGTCTTCACGAACTTGATTATGTCTTGTGACGTCCTCTCGTGGGACTCACTATCCGGGTAGCTTTTAGACAGTCAGAGACAGAGTTCAAAATAAAAATAAAACTTTGTCTTCCTTAAATTAAATTGACAAAAATCTTATGTACATATTTACAATCTGGTTTAGTCTTCTCAGTACCTGGCCTATTTATTCAAATTAAGCTTGACCTTGTCATATGGAACTAGTCTAATCGGCAAGCGAGTGTGTATCTGAAATTTTACGGTAACGTTGTATCGATTTAATAACAGCGGACGATAGGTACGAAGGAAGGAAAGGAACTCAACACGTCCCTTAAGTGATTCGGGTTAATAGGACACTCCTCGACAGTCTCAACACGACTGCTTCAGAGTACGGGTAGTGAAGAGCTCAACACGCACTTCGGATAGCGGCGGTAAAAGGAAAGGAAACAACTTGTGAACTCAACACGTCCACAAGCCGGGGTAGGGAAGAAGAGAACCTTCAGTCAACACCTGTCGATTCTGTCTCTATGAGGAAATGTTGCCGTTTATATAGCGGAGCTTTGCCCTTTCTACTGTCGATACACTCCTACTTCATGGGTTGGTTCGCGCGCACGCTGGTTTAACGGTGATGGCTTGGACTCATCGTTACACCCCCTCTTCCTGGGAAAAAAAAATTTTGGAACAAAATTTTTTTTTATTTTTATTCCTTGCCAGGTACTTGGTTACCCTAAAAAAAATTTACAATACATCGAAATAAAAAGTGTCCGCCCTAAAAAAAATATAAATATCGTCTTCTTAAACAAAAAATCGTCTTCCTCTCTCTTAAAAAAAAACGTCTTCCTTCGTGGGGCTTCAATTATTGGTGTATATCCTGTTTAGTTCTTCTTGGTGATTGAATTCACCATGTCTTCTGATCATTGTTTGAATATCAATGATGTAGTCTTTTACACCTTCGTTGTTTCGTTGGAGTCGGTTCCGGATTTGAGCTTCCAGAGATTGCGTGAGAACGGAGGAAACGAAGAAATTGCGGAAATCTTGTTCGAAGTCTTTTAATTCGTTCCAATATTTATTATTGTTTCTGTACCATAGTAATGCTTTCCCGTTTAATGTTTCTGGTAGAGCTTGTAAAACGTGGGTGTCTTGTAGGCCGTAAGCTGTCTGGAGTTCTTTCAACCGTTCTATGAATTCTATTGGGTCTCTTGAACCGTCAAAGTGTAACCCCCATTTGCGTACTATTTCCATCTTTCTTTGTCTGTCTTCCATCTGGTTTTCTTCTATTTCCTCTGGGTTTTGGCCTTTTTGAGTTGGTGCCTTGATGATCGCGACTAATCTCGCTCTTAGCTCGCTGAAATTCCCTTCCGTCGGCTGTTCTCTGTTTGTTAATTCGGCTATAAGTTCGTCTTTCTTTAATAGGTACACCCAACTAACCTTCGACGTTTCCGGAGCGTCTGTCATTATTGAACTGTGAATCACCCTGTCTTTGATTAAAATTTGAAATGTAGTACTGTCTTATGAAAATAAAATTCGGAATCCGGTCGGTATTATTGTTTAAAACGTATTTTTCTGCTCGGGCGCCATTTGTGACGTCCTCTCGTGGGTCTCACTATCCGGGTAGCTTTTAGACAGTCAGAGACAGAGTTCAAAATAAAAATAAAACTTTATTGTCTTCCTTAAATTAAATTGACAAAAATCTTATGTACATATTTACAATCTGGTTTAGTCTTCTCAGTACCTGGCCTATTTATTCAAATTAAGCTTGACCTTGTCATATGGAACTAGTCTAATCGGCAAGCGAGTGTGTATCTGAAATTTTACGGTAACGTTGTATCGATTTAATAACAGCGGACGATAGGTACGAAGGAAGGAAAGGAACTCAACACGTCCCTTAAGTGATTCGGGTTAATAGGACACTCCTCGACAGTCTCAACACGACTGCTTCAGAGTACGGGTAGTGAAGAGCTCAACACGCACTTCGGATAGCGGCGGTAAAAGGAAAGGAAACAACTTGTGAACCCAACACGTCCACAAGCCGGGGTAGGGAAGAAGAGAACCTTCAGTCAACACCTGTCGATTCTGTCTCTATGAGGAAATGTTGCCGTTTATATAGCGGAGCTTTGCCCTTTCTACTGTCGATACACTCCTACTTCATGGGTTGGTTGGCGCGCACGCTGGTTTAACGGTGATGGCTTGGACTCATCGTTACAGTCTTCACCCTCGATGACTTCTTTAATTTCTTCATTGGTTAATCTTCTAAATTCGCCTACACTTATTCCCACCGGTCCCATTATTCGTCGAATTATGTTTCTCTCTAGGATTTCCAACCTCATTTCATCTTTTTGTGTTAGGCACATCGTCTCTGCACTATAGGTGATCACTGGTCTGATTGCAGTCTTGTAAATTTTTAATTTGGTTTTCTTACTAATGTACTTTTCTTTCAGGAATTTTTGGTAATTCCAGTAGGTTTTATTACCCAGTAGGATGCGTTCATTTATTTCATCCGTTCTATCATTTCTGTCATTCACCATCACTCCCAGGTATTTGAAACGGTGTACTCTTTCAAATGTATATGCACCAAGCTTAATTTCTTTCTCTATGTTCGTATTCTCTCTTGAACACTTAAAGTATTTCGTTTTGCTTTGGTTTATTACTAGCCCTCTCTTCTTTGCTTCTTTATCTAGTATTAATATTATGTTCTGCATGGTTTTTAAATCTCTAGTAACCATCAGTGCAATATCGTCTGCATACGCTATCAGTTGGGCTGAAGATTCGATAATCGTTACCATAATTTTGGCTGCTCTTACTGCCCCCTCTATGGCAATGTTAAATAATGTTGTTGACAGGGAGTCTCCCTGTCTGACACCTACCTCCATGTGTACTTCATCTGACGGGCCTTCCCTTGTTAAGATTCGTGCCTTGGATTCCTTCATCGTCATTTTCGTGAGACTTATTAGTTTTTCTTGGATGCCTAATTGATTCATATCCTTAATTAGCTCCTCCCTTATTACACTGTCAAAAGCTTGCTTGTAGTCAATAAACAGTATATGTAGATCTATTCCGTGCTCGTAACTTTTTTCGACGATGTGCGTTACAATGTGTATTGCATCTATTGTTGACTTACCTTCCCTGAATCCATGTTGGTATTCACCTATTTTGACGTGACAACGTCTTAAATTAGGTTGTGGCTCGGAGTCACTCATGAAAAAGTGTAACGCCCGCTCACGTCTGTTACGATGAGTCACCGAACGAGAAAGAGGCCCGCCGGACCGGCGAATGCCTTGCGTCTCTCTCCCACTCAAACATGATCGGTCCGCTGCGCGCGCAGCACTAGAGAATTAGGCGCGTTGAATCGGTGCGTGCTTGTGTCTCTGTCTTTCTCGAGCGTTCTTGGCGTTGGAAAACCGAGAAAGCGTCATAATACAAGTTCACACGTGTGGTTAAAGTATCGTCAGCTGTGTCTGTAGTGAAAATGTGGAGTGCTTAGATTCGTCATTTACAACAACTACAACAATAAAGGTAAATAATTGTACACTAATATTTCATTATCGTAAACTATGATTGATTGATTAATTGTTAGATTGACACAAAAGTTGAGAAACTGAGTTTATAGGTTATGTCATACTATTGACAAATGTTGATAGTGTTAAGTAAATTATTAGTTTAAATCACTCTGCAATCAATCGTAATTCAGTCGATTGAGAAGAAACAGCGCGTTTCAACTGCAAACAACTATTGTGCAATTTAATAATATTCATATCAATAAATATTCTACCGAGAAAAAGACGTTGTCACGTAAAATCTTCGCCCGTAAAACCGACTTTACAGGCAACCGATTTTTTTGTTCTAGTTTCTTTTTCTATTCTTTGTCTGATCAAATTAGTTAATATTTTGTACATTGTATTTCTTCCCTCTTCCCTCCTTAGCATTCTATATTCCTCCTCTGCCTTCCGTGTTCTATGTCGTTGTTGTAGTCGTTGATATGCATTATTTTTCCTCTCTGTTATGTTAGCTCTAAATGATAAAATTGATAAAATTTCAGTAAACTCTGTTGTGAGCACCTCAGCTCAACAAAATCCTACATATTCAAATAACCATCATATCCGCCTACCGGAAATAAAAATTCCACATTTCGATGGAAATATAGCAAATTGGCCTAGTTTCATCGAGATGTTTACAAAACTTATCGTAAATGATTCAAATCTTTCAGATATTGAAAAACTAATTTACTTAAAATCAATTCTAAAGAACGAGCCTCTACAACTAATTGAAAATTTGGAAGTTGTAGGCTCAAATTTTTCCGTTGTTCTCGATACACTTAAGAATATATTTGAAAACAAATGTTAAATAATTAACACTTATTTAAAACAACTTTTGAACGTTCCTTCATTAGCAAAAAATACTGCTCAAAACTTGCGAGAATTCTTAACTCACATAAAAAGCAATTTAAGTGCGCTAAATAATTTAAATATCTCCAACAATCTTGCAGATTTAATTTTAATTCACATATTCACACAAAAATTAGATTTTAATATGAAACGATCCTTTGAATCCGAAAGAGATTTCAACGAACTTCCTACAATAGATGAGATTTTGAATTTCATTGAAAAGAAATGTAAGATATTGGAAAATTTGATCTTTGAAGATAAAACAGTTTATAAATTAAAATCGTCTCTTCATACTTCTGTAAATAATAGAGATACACCTTTTAAATGTTTCGTATGCAATTCTAACTCACACAAAGTATACTCTTGCCAACAATTTTTAAATTTGTCCGCTCAAGAGCGTATACAAAAAGTAAAAAACAAAGGTTCTTGTCTCAATTGCCTTGCTAGTGGTCATATATATATATATATATATATATATATATATATATATATATATATATATATATATATATATATATATATATATAAAATATATATAATTCTTGTTCCTCATCTTCGAATTGCAAAACCTGGGAAAGGTTTTCCCTTCCGTCGGAAAATACTTGACGGCAAAGTTCGTATAGGTCGAATTCTGAAAGTCAACCCGCCCAAAATCAATTTGTTCGTAATTCACGTCATCAACGTCCAAATCAGCATTCGTCTCAATCCTCTTCGGAGAATATTCAAACAAATTCGCAGAACAACTCTGTTCCAAATGCAATTCCGCAAAGTTTACCAGATACGCAAAATCTTCCAGGTCCGAGCAATATTTGGTCCCACTCCGTATATTCGAACAATCTACAAATTTTACTCGCAACTGCTTTGGTAACTGTTTACGATGTTCAAAATAATCCCATATCTGTTCGTTGTTTAACAGACTCCGGTAGCCAAGTTTCGTTCATAACAGACAGGTTAGCCAAAAGAATTTGTTATTCACCATGTACAAGAAATCTTCAAATATCAGGTATAGCTCAAACTTCTTCTGTTTCAAACAAGATGGTAGATCTTAAAATCTATTTAAACACATCTCCTGGTAAAAACTTTAATCTGTCCTGTGCTGTCCTCGAAAGCATTACGTGCCAGCATCCACAAGTCGCGCTGGATTTAGGCTTATTAAAAATACCAAAAAATGTAAAACTTGCAGATCCACATTTCTGTACCCCGTCGGAAGTAGACATCCTTTTAGGAGCTGATATTTATTTCGACCTAGTTACTTATAGCTTAATAAAATTAGGCACCAACCTTCCTATTCTTCAAAACACTATTGTAGGTGAAAATATCCCATACGCTCGTTATGCAATGTTAGGATCAAACGCGACTCCTTCAATGAGTAATGCACACTCACATTATTCAAATATTTCATTACAAGCACAAACTGCTGATCTTGATTCTCTTTTAAAGAAATTTTGGGAAATAGAAGAGACTAAACCACTCACTTCTATTCAAGCAAAAACATTAACTCCCTCAGAACAGCGAGCTGAGGACATGTGGCAGATTTCAAGTAGACCTACCCCTGAAGACCCCTAATGAATATCAGAAATTAGGTGAATCATTTCACTTGACAAAAAGACGTTTTTTCAATCTTGAAAAAAGGCTCAACAAATCAGACGAATTACGGCATCAGTACACTGAATTCATATCAGAATATGTCTCTTTAGGTCATTGTAAATACGTTCCTTTTTCTAAGATTAATGAATCGTCCGAACATAAGTTTTTTCTCCCACATCATTGTGTTTTCAAGCATGATAGCTTAACTACTCGACTCAGGGTTGTATTTGATGGATCAATGAAATCAACCTCAAATGTTTCTCTCAACGATATTATGCTCAAAGGTTATACTGTACAACCTGATTTGTTCGAAATTCTAATTCGCTTTAGACTCTACAAATATACTCTCATCGCAGACATCGAAAAGATGTTTAGGCAAATAAGAATTAACCCGAAACAAACATTTCTATTAAAAATTCTGTGGCGCAATTCCCCACATAAAGAATTAAAATGTCTAGAACTTCAGACCGTGACCAACGGCACAAATTCAGCTAGTTTTTTAAGTACCAGGTGCCTTAAAGAGTTGGCAGTTCGCAATCAAGAAAAATACCCATGATATTTTACATGGTGCAAATGATATCGACACTTTGTACAAGACTTATAAGCAACTTTCTATGAGTCTAAATTCCGCTGGAATACCACTCCATAAATGGAGTTCTAATTCTTCCGAGTTTCTCGATTCTATTTCCTCTGAATCCCAAAAATCTAATTATGTAGTAAAACCCGGTGATTCGTCAAATAAAGTTCTTGGAATATGTTGGAATTCTCCGTCTGACATGTTCTCTATCTCTCTTCCTGACATTTTTAGTGAACCAAAATACACAAAAAGAGAAGTTCTATCAATTATCTCCTCTATTTTTGATCCTCTTGGTCTAATAAATCCGATTACTGTATCCGCAAAGTTGTTAATGCAAAAAATTTGGATATGCAACTTAAATTGGGATAACAAACTCACAGGAGAAATTTCATCAGAATAGTTGAATTTTCTAGCTCATATTTCTGATCTCGCAAAACTTACAATCTCTAGACCTCTGCTCAATCCACTCAATATTTCTCGAATTGAAATCCATGATTTCTGCGATGCAAGTATGAAGGCATATGGTGCTTGTATTTATTTACAGGTTTTACATGAAAATGGAACCGTTTCGTGCAACTTAATCACTTCAAAGAGCCGTGTAGCTCCGCTAAAAACCATTTCCCTACCCAGGCTTGAATTACTAGGGGCTGTCTTGCTTTCTACCCTCATTTCAAATATCTTTCTTATTATTTCACCAAAGGTTTCTTCCATAGCTTCGGTTAGGCTCTGGACAGACTCCCAAATTGTACTCGCGTAGATAAATTCTTACCCTTCTCGTTGGTCAATCTTCGTAGCAAACCGTATAACTCAAATACAGGAGTTAACGCGAACTTATTTATGGAATCACGTAGGGTCTAAAGATAACCCAGCAGATATTCTGTCCGGTACCACACCGGCCCTGCTGATAGACAATATATTATGATGGCATGGGCCCCCCTTTCTAATGAACACAACCACTAAATTTAATGAATTTGTTCCAAATATTGATTTAACAGATGTCCCTGAAATAAAAGGTACTCTAGACGCAGTAAATAATTCGAAACATACTCTATATACAACTTTTTGTAAATTCTCATCTTTCACTCGATTACAAAGAGTAATTGCATATTGCAATAGGTATATTTACAACCTTAAAAATAATGAAAACATTATGTCAAATCAAGTCAAAGATCTTGTACTCCTAATCGATGACAACGCTCCTCCTCTAAAATGGCCACTGGCAAGAGTAATCGAAACATTGCCAGGTAAAGACGGCAGGGTTAGAACTGTAAAACTAAGAACTAAAGACGGAACATTTAAAAGTTCTATTGTTAAAGTATGTGCTTTACCTCATACTCATTAAAATGTAGGTCACATCAACGGGGGGACTATGTTGCGTAACAACAATATCTAATATTTTTATTTTATTTTTGTATCATATCATTATATCACACTGTATATTAGTTTAGATTTATAAATTTCCTTTGTACCATCTAATAATCTGTACGGCGCCGATAGCTTGCATTCAAATAACTTTCTAGACATAGGCTTCTAAAATCGTCAAAGAATCATAACAATGAAATGATTAGTAATTCCAAATTATCGGCTTGAGTCATTTGAAATTTCCCAACATTAACGAAAGTTACCCTTCTCAGGTAATTTTACCAATAAAATGAAAGTCGAAGGTATTCGAAATGTAGACATATCCGTTATATTCGTCGAGGGTCAGGGGGGAGATTTCTGAATGTTAAGAAAATTACGAGCCGAGTGATTGAAGGAAGTAATGAGGATCAGTTCGAATCCAGCATTGGATGAGTACTAAGCTCCTGTCCGCGCTAGCCGCACTTCAGAAGGTTTAACACAGTCGGTATATTAATAAGTTTATTCAGTTCGTGTCAATATTGTATCCCCGACAAGTTATCTAGTTTTGCACATAAATTCAAACTAAATTTCTTAAATTAGCTATCGTAAGCAAGTTATCGGCGTCCAAAATATGTTGTTGTAATAATAGCTTAAATAGACTTGTTAAAACGTTCTTTTCGAAACTTTCATTTGTCCCAGTTTTCTGGGTGGTCCTTCAAAGAAGTATATAAAGTGATCCTATTTCCCTAAGGACAAATCTTGTTCCCCAAGGGAAAAAACCAGCGACCTATGACTGGTGCGCGAAACAAAGGCATCAGGACAAGGTGTAAGGACAAACACACCTGCATCTTCGCTCAGCCTGTTCAAGTGTTGCTTTAGCTAATCAGACCGAAAACTGTTGTAGTATTCTAAATAACCGAAACCAAATTAATTCTCCTTCGACATCTGTTGCTGTTACTCCAGGAATGCTACGTCCATTTCCTAAAGCACTTTCCCGAAAAAAGGTAAATGGAGGAAGACCACGAGGAAAATCTCACATATTGACAGACGCTCCCGAAAAATATAAAATATCACAGTTAAAAAAAGTAAAACCAACTACTCTTAAAAATACTAAAAGGCTAGTTTTTGAAGATTCTAGGCAAAAGAGTTTATCTAAAAAAAGAAAAACTTTTACTTCTAAGGACACCAAGAAGGAATTATCATCAAGTTCAGAATCCGAAAATAAAAAAATTATCCCTCAGCAGTAAAAGCAGTGACGAAGAAAATTGGAAGGAGCATATTCAAAGAGAGGAAGAAGCAACACTGCTGGACAACTTTTTTGGAAATGCTGATGATTTAAAAGCTGGCGACTTTGTATTGGTGAAAGTTCAGGGGAAAAAAAGGTTCCATTATTATTTAGCTGAAATAATACGTTGTGACGAGGAAAACGAACTAAAATATTTACGTCGGTATAAAAACACCGATAAGTTCTTCAATGATGCAACTACAAGCTTTAATTTTCTCGAAGAAGATGTAATTGCAAAATTATCCCCTCCAATTTACGTTAGTGGAACAGCTCGTCAAGCTCAAATGTTGAGATTTGGAATGAGTTTTGGACAATATGACGTTGAATGACCACAAATATGTTTAATTTTGCTGTTTTTCTTTATAAAAACAATTTTAAGAGTTTCGTTTGAATAAAATTTAGATCTGAAAGAAGCAGTTTATTTATGCTTGTCGAAAATGTTAACCTTATTTACTATTCTCATTTTTATGCATTTTAAGTTGTGATATAACTATCTTTTTATATCATTTTGGTAACTGAATTAATGTTCCAAGGTAAAATACTAGTAGGTCCAAGGTACAAGACTAAATTGTACCTCGGTCCATTCTACACCAAATTAAAAATGATTAAATTTATGCCTTAAACATATTTCTTTAAACGTTTTAAATACATTGGTGCATAAGAAACACATTGCTAATTTACTATGTTAAATTCCTACTCAATACGTTAAATAGTAAAATAGTTACAGGTCATTAAAGAAAAGTGTCCCAAGGTACAACACCCTCCCCTACATTCCAAGCAAACCAGCAAAATATGGCATACAAATTTGGGCTTTATGTGACAGTAAAAGTTCGTATGCTCTAAAATTGCAGATCTATACAGGAAAGGAAGCAGGTGCCGTGCCGGAACGGAATCAATTTGTGATAACTTTTTTACATCATAAAATTTAGGAAAACTTCTTCTAAAAAGAAAAAATACAATGCTGGGGACTATAAGAAAAGATAAGCCAGAGCTTCCACCACAAATTGCGAATAAAGAAGTTCATAGTTCGTCTTTTTGCTTCACGCAAAATACCACTGTTGTTACCTATATTCCTAAAAAGAATAAAAATGTTATCCTTATGAGTACTTTGCATCATGATAAGGCTATTAGTGACAGAAATGACAAAAAGCCCCAAATTATTTTAGATTACAATTCCAGTAAGGGAGCAGTGGATACTCTAGATTAGCTTGTTGGTAAATATACATGTAAAAGGAAGACAAATCGCTGGCCTATGATTGTTTTTTATAATGTGCTGACATTTTTGCCTAAAACGCGTTCGTTTTATGGACATCAATAAATCCCCAATGGAACAGCAACAAACTTACAAAACGGCGAATTTTTCTTGAGGAATTGGCAAAAACACTGGTGAAACCACTTATCCTTTCCAGAAAAAATTTACCCAGAACTAAAGACTTACTAGAACTGGTAAAAAAACACGAATAGAAGCGAGTAGAGAAGATAGAAATTCTAGTGAACCGTCTATGGACAATCCAACTCCGCCTGCTAAACGAGCACGCTGTAAATTTTGATCTAAAAACGATAACAAGACTAATATTTTATGTGTTGTATATGTATGTATGTATGTATATATGCATATTTGTAAAACCCAAAAACCCATTCTTTTTATTACTGTCCCAGTTGTAAACTAAATTAAATTTTGTAGGTATTTGTTCTTAGGTTTTTCTGGGAAAGAAAAAAATGCCTTTTATTTTATGCCTTTAAAAAAGTTTAATTTCCATATTAGCAACATAATTTTTGTTTAATTAACTATAATTTTTTGTTAATAAAGTTTTTTTAGCACCATTAGCTTTTATTTCGATTAAGGACTGTAAACCATAGTTGGGTCATATTGACCCGAACAGTATATTTGCATAGTTGACTCGAACGGTACAGCAGGGTTAAAGAAGTTGAATGCTTTACTCAAAAGAGATTGCATTTCAAAAGAAAAATATAAGTTAGAAAAAGTAAACCACAAACAGTAAGCTCTAGAAGCCACTTTTTTACGATACAAATAGACGAGGTATGAGTACAATACTTCATGGTATCATGATACATCATAGAAAACGTATCAATGTTAAAAAAAAATCTTGTTTGTCAAAATAAGAATGTTCCAATAATTAAAAATCAACATTGTACGGGAATTCATAGAACGCTGTGGGTTTTTAAGACGTGTAGATCAGTCAAAGCTTTGAGAAAGTGCTAATTTTCAGATTGTAAATTCAATTTAATGGGCTGTCTGTGTGAATCATATATTTTTTCCAAATGTCTAAACTAAAATAGAAAGTTAGAAAGGTATGTGTGCTGTGGTGCTTTGAAGTGTGTAGCAGTCTATGTCTTAATCATGTCCTAATGTCCACGTCCATGATATCATGCAGAGATATGTAAATACCATCGATATTATACGACAGAATAAATAACAATCAGAATGCCCACTCTCAGATGCCGCCTTTGAAGTGTGTCAGCACGCGATCGCCATATTTTAAACGGAAACATAGACTCGGATTGAGAAATTTGTGACAAGCTACGACAGAACTGTAATTTAAATTTTTAGAGATTAATAATTATTTAGTAAATTTGAAATAATTTAATCTATTCTTCAACTAAAAGTACGAATAAAATAGTGCATATTATGTCTATGGTTGCCGTAATTAAATTAAACCCGGTTAATTTTTTTATCACTAGTGATTGCACAAGACCAAGACGACCTCAGCTACATGATGAAGAAACTACAAGAAGAATATACCAAGGCTGGCCTAGATATTAACCTCGCGAAAACAGAGTACCTATCTACAAGTGAAGAAGACATAGAAGATCTACAGATTGATGACAACGTAACAATCAAAGGAAAGGATAAATTCAAATACTTGGAGTTTATAATCACGAAAAAAGCAAAAACAGAAGAAGAAATTACACAAAGATTAGGACAAACAAGAACAGCAATCCGACAACTTAACTCAGTATGGTGGGATAGACACCTAAATATGAAGACAAAAACACAGATTTATAACACATTACTGCGAAGTATTATGACATATGGGGTTAAAAATTGGATCATAAACAAGAAAAACAGCAGTAAGATAGTAGCAACAGAGATGGAATGCCTACGAAGATGCTGCAGAGTAACAAGAATGGATAGAAGAAGTAATGACGAAATAAAGCAAAGAACATCAATAGAAACAGACATACTAATATATATAGAACAAAAAAGACTAAAGTGGTATGGACATGTAAGAAGAAGTAGCGACAGCAGATGGATAAAAAGAATAACCGAATGGAGCCCCATAGGAAGGAGGAAAAGAGGACGACCCCGAAAATCCTGGGGGAACGAAGTAGACGACGCCATGAGTAAGAGAGGCCTAAACGATGGAGAATGGGACAACAGAGAGATATGGAAACAACGGTTATCTATCTATATATCTTAAAAAAGATATATATATATATATATATATATATATATATATATATATATATATATATATATATATATATATATACATATATATATATATATATATATATATATGTATATATATATATATATATATATATATATATATATATATATATATATATATAGTATTTTTCATATAAAAATGCGTGCACGTCATTCAAGATTTACGACGTCAGAACCCCACAGCGTTGCCAAAACATCAGAATAGTTAGTAAGTAAGAAATTCTTAAAATGTCAACTATTTGTCAAACTACTATATTAACAGTAAATACACTTAGTTTTAAGATTACTGCAACACACTAAAATACATAAGGAAACATTTTAATACAAAATTATATATTCTAAATTTTAAACTTACCTCCTTTAGAGCGTTAATAGTAAAAACGTCTCGCCATTATTTCTTGTTCAAAATAATCTATCTTATATGAAAGCTTATCAGTTTTCTACATACTATTTAGGCATAACACAATTACAATTCACAACAATAATTAGTTTTTAAACCTATTAATCTAAATTTAATATGTATTTATAAATACAATTTATTAATATATAATATAATGATCAAATTGTGTAAGAATTCAAAACATAAACAAAATTCTTACTCTAAAAAAGCGGCAACACTTTATACACTTTTACCGCACGCTGAACTGTGAATAAAATTTAAAGTATTCCCTTATCGGTTGCCTACAATTGTCTAATCTATTTAATTAAAATTATTATTTTGTGGAATATTAGACTTACAGAGTTATTTCATAAAATTTATATTATTAATAATAACAAATGTTTTTGGTTTTCACCATGTTGCCTCCTATGAAAGCTCGAGCAGTTTCGTGTGGGTTTCGCATTATTAGCTGTGTTAAACTCGGTTCGCTAATCCCAGTCCGAACTGTCTAGTGAATTTAGTAATTATTTTTTTGCGAAGTTAGTTACTTTTTGACAGACTAAAAGTGGCTGGAAATTACTATACAACCAAGCACCCGTACTCATAGCCAATATTAATAGTAAACAAACTAAATAGTAAATAAAATAGAACTTTGCGAATTACCGACAATCAATATTTATTTATCTGCACCATATAATAAATAGTTATGTTAAATTATAACAACTAAATATATATTTTTTAAATATATACTACCCAAAATTTGATGGGTTTAGTATACACTTCGACTATTTAGAATAATTCTTCTTTTTTTAAAGAAAGAAGTCTGTAATAGCAGGATACTTGAGCTATTAATACTGAGAAGTAGGAATTGTTGTGTTGTAGGTTTCCGACAATGAATCTGTCAAAATTTGTCCGAGCTAAGCGAATGGAGTTTAGGAAAATTTGAACTCTTCTTGAACTAGGTTGACGTTCTGGAAATTTTTCTGTGCCATGGTAAATACAAATATAATTGTTTATTATTCTGTGGCATAAGGAACAAAGTGTCTATGCTGTGACTGTGCTGTGACCATAAAGTCCATGTCATGCTGTCATACATGTATCTGCATGTATCATGTCATGTCCATGACACTCCATGAGTCCATGTGTCACTGTCACTGTCACTGTAGACTGTAGACTGTAGGTTACCTCCTGTCCTGGTCGTCCTGGCAAACTGGTGTGAATTTTTTCTGACTCTGTAGTTTTTGTTTTTAGTTCATTGAATAAAAGTAGTGTTTATAGATTTTTTATATTGGTTTAATTAACATGGAGAGAAAATCCAGGTGTGAAGTTCTACGTGAACTTATAGCTGAAGATCAAGTTGAGATTATTCGAAAACTACAACGTCTAACGGAGAAGGTAAGTATTTATAAAAAATATCTATTATAATTTTAAAGACAACAAGAATATTTTATAATATTGTAGCATAACTATAATTTTATTTTGATCGTTTTGTGAACTTCCCTTGTTAAAATTAGTTCTGATTAAGATGTCTTACAATAAATAATACTGATATATAAGAAGAATGGGAGTTAATAACAGATTTTTTCTTTGTTTGATGAAAATAAAACATTCTTCTTGGACTAAGTATTAAAAGTTATATTTTGGGAATTATATATTAGATAAAAATTAGATATTTTTGTTACAGGTTTCATCAATAATAGAAAATAGTAGTCAAAATCAAGTAGATATATTTAGATGTCAGAGTAGCCTTTTAGATGTGCTTAAACAAACTTCATCTATCAGTTCATCCTTAGAGGTCATCATTGAAGAGCTAGAAAGTACTTATGGCAATAATGAATCTACTGATGCTTGTGATAGTGAAATAGCAGTAGAACCTTTAAATGATCATTCAATGCTTTTGCCAAATTCAAATAATAATATACTTTTATCAACTGCAGGTATGTTTCTGTAATTTATAATATATACAATAAATATTAAATATTGTTTCCTTTTAAGTTTTAAAAAGTTTCATAATTGGTTACATTAGGTACTATTCATTAAATAATTACAGAGTATCCATTTTATACAATGGAGATTATTTTAGTGAGACATCTGTTTAATTTCATAAAGAATTTTGCATTATCTGAATCTTTAACTTCTTTTCTTAGCGTGTTATAATCATATAAAATATTCTTTTGATTTTTATTTTATGGATTTGGTATTAAATATATTTTTTGTGCATTATGTGCATTACTACCCAACTGTAAATTTAATTTGAAAGAATAGATGATGCCCACCATCTGACAAGCATTCCAGAATGTTATCTTGGGTCCAAAAAGGTTGGGGACTTCTGTACTAGAGCCAGAGCCACCCTTTCTTTTGTATCTATCAACTGACAACCTAGTATTATATATCAGAGCTAAAACTCAATGTTTCAAGTAAATTTTGCTATAATAGCTTCATAATTCTACTACTAATTCTGTTTTTGAAATGACTTAGGTATATTAGAAGTATTTAAACAACTTTATTTCCAGATTCATTCAGTACCTCTGAAAGTAGTGAACAAATAGGAACAGAAAGACCCAGTATAGTTAACGAGGCAGTGAATACAGAAACAATACAAGACAAAATAACTGATACACAAGACTATGATGAAGGACTGGAATCACTTCACTCAGAGTACTCTAACAATGAAACTCATCTTACATATAATTCAATAAGTTTTCAGACACCCGAAAAGGACACCTCTGCCTCAACGAATGACATAAAAAAGCAACATTTCAATAATTTCATTGATGATAATTCCCATGGTGTAGAAGTTTTTTCCTCCTCCTCATCATCCTCTTCCTATCAATCTTTGAAGCCTTTTCAACCTTCGGGTTATAAATCTACTGTAGACAAATTTAATAACCAATTTGACCATGGTACTAATCCCTTCTTACAAGATGTTAAGTTAGAACCCATGGAGACAACTATAAAAAATGATAATGGAGGTAATACTCCTTTAGCAGATGTTAGGTTAAAACCAATGGAAACATCTATTAAAAATGATAATGGTGGTAATAATCCTTCTTTACCCGATATTAAGTTAAAACCAGTACAAACACTTGTAAAAAATGAAATAACTCCATTAGATGTTGAGGAGAAAAGATTCACACCAAAAAAGAAGAAAAAGAATAATAAAAGAATTAAATATGGTAAGTAGAATAATAATTTATTTTCATAAAGGGTGTCAGAAGAAAGTTCTTTTGCATTATACTCTTAGATTCTTTCTATAAAATTCTTTTATTTGTGATATATTGTTGTTGTGATGAATTATTGCATGCAATCTGAGACAAATCTGACATTTATCAGGATTTTACTCAGCCAAATGTTAAAATATGGATTTAAAGTGGTATTTTATTACCTTTTATAAAAAAAGTGTTGTTTTTATTGGAATATGTGCCAAAAACAGAGTAACAAAACTTTGGTTTTCATTTTTAATGAATAAACATTGATTCGTTTTGTTGTTAAATTAACTGAAAGAATATGTTAGCAGTGGCACACCCAAGCATATACTGTATTAGCACTTAAGAGGTGTTAAGTCACATTTTTTCAGAGAAATATGTTGCTCCACTTAGATTCATCACATTCAATTTGATTTAGTGAAAAGCAGTTTTAACTCCCTAAATGCATCATTTAGCCAAAAGGCAGAGGTACACTTGGTTAAGTACAGTATGCAGATTGAGACAAACAGTTTTAACAGCTTGACATTGTTCGTGCTAGAGCATGGTCCCACTTCTGGTCAGCTTTGATGTAGCAAATTTGTACCATCGTATTTTGCAAGAGAGGAAGTCCAAACACAAGGTGAAAGACCAGCATAATACATAAGTCATCCTTGCATTGCCAATTCTACTACCACAGCTTCTC
Source organism: Diabrotica undecimpunctata (assembly GCF_040954645.1). Taxonomy (NCBI): domain Eukaryota; kingdom Metazoa; phylum Arthropoda; class Insecta; order Coleoptera; family Chrysomelidae; genus Diabrotica; species Diabrotica undecimpunctata. Next base: position 39,106,463 of record NC_092809.1, on the reverse strand, counting down.
AAGTAGAGGTGGGAATACATTGGGAAATTCCCAGTGTATATTATACATATACACATATATACACATATCGGATCATCGTTGGAAATGCATACAGAACTCTTGGCTTCATAATTCGTAATTCAAAATTTTTTAAAAGATTTGAAACTCTAATATCATTATACAATGCACTGGTAAGACCTCACTTGGAGTATGCTTCTATTATATGGGCACCACAAGCCAAATTCAATGTCAATCTGATTTAAAAGTTTCAAAAACAATTCTTGAGGTTTCTTTATGTCTGAAAGTTTGGTATCTATCCATACATGATTTCCTATCATGCTATATTAACTTATTTTAAAGTTCAGCGACTGGATAATAGAAGAAATTTTCATTCAGCCCTTTTTATTTACTATGTTGTAAATCACATTAAATATAAAGATTGCTTTTTTATAAATAATATTAAATTTACTGTTCCAAAAATACATCTAAGAATTAATAACAAACAACCGTTCTCAACTAATAAGACTGATTGTTTACCTATAAATAAGATATTAGAAGAATGTACCCATGTGATAATTAACTGTGATATAGACTTTTTAAATTCCTCTGTGAAACAAATAAAAGTTGCTTTTGAAACAAATTTCTAGTCTGCAAAAGTTGTTGTCTGTCTAGGTTTAGTTTTTAATATAGTTATTAGTTTTTAGCAGTAGTAAGCACTCTTTTAATGTAATAGCAATCATTTTGTGTTTAAAAGGAGGTTAAATAAATAAATAAAAGAAATAAATATTTTGGTATGGCTATGAAATTACTTGCTTGGAGTGATATAATTATGTTGTGTAATTCTTATGCAATCTTTAAAATTTAAAAACACAAAGTATATTTCTTTTAGTTATCATCTTAACCTAGTACAAAATAAGTGATTTATCATTTAAATCACTAAATCTCATATTTATTTTGAAAAAACCTAGTTACATACAACTTTTAATGTTTTTTTATAGAAATTCCGTCCAAACGAGGCCCTGTCATCGAAGAGGAATGCCTTGTATGTCATATCGTATCCCCTAATGAATTTTATATTCATTTAAATGACGAGGAGACGTTATTCGTCGACGAAATATCAAACATAATCGGTAAAAATATAACAAAAAGTAAAAAAATAAAATATAATAATAAAGAAGAAGCGCTCGATGACATAGGGAAATTTGGATTTTTATTTCTAGAGGCTAATATGCTTTGGTACAGAGTGGAAGTATTAGATGAACTGAAGGTAAGTAGAACTATTTTTATTTCACTTTATAAACGAAAAAAATTACATTAACAGTTTTTAAATTTACCTACATCTAGAGCAAACATCATTTATGGGGAAATGTGGGAAATTATGCATTTTAAGATGGGTTTTGATGTACAGTGTATTTTGGAGTTATTGGGTGTAGCGGTAGCAAAGTGCAAATTACTTTTATACTGTTTTATACTTTGGAGCATGGTATTTTGTTAGTAGAAAAGGAATTAAATATCGTGTATATAATATTTTGTTTTATTATATAGCTTATTTCACTCTATAAACGAAAAATATTTTCAGTTTTAAATATCTATTTCTATATCTACTGTAAACGTTATTTATAATAAGGTGAACGAAATGTCATGTATTTTGGGCTCCAGTTACCGGATCTTCCAAACAGTGGGATGATCGAATATTCAGCATTCATTCAGTGGCATGCCTGCGAGATGTTACTTACTGCTAATGAGACCATCACTTCAAAATACACTATACAAAAACTATCTGATCGATTCTAGTGTACATTTCGGTTCAAATGAGTCCAAAGAGTGCTTGTAGACATGTTTGTTTTAAACTGATACACAGTATTGCTAAGCTTGTAACGTAAATGTGTACCTACATGCAAAGGTTCTACAGATTGCAGGCTTTTTTTACAGATAGTTTGTAAGTTATTCAATTTTTTTTATTTCCTTTAGAGTGATTGTTTAAACATGTATTTCCCTAGTGACTCTGTAGCGGTTCAATTTTCTAGTCTTTAAAATTTTGGTAAGCACTGTACATATTTGTAGACTATTTTTATTACATTCTCATGCTATTAGTTTTGTCTGGGTGTGACAGTTTGTAACTTTTCTCACGAGTACTATGAACGCAGCTGTATATTTCTTCCCTCAAGTACCCAATAAAAACTTCTATATTACCACTCAGATTTTAATTAGTCTGGTGATTCATAATAAAAAGAAACGAACCCTAGATTTCGCTGCCACGATGCCGAACATTAGTAAATTGTCAATTTACTAATGTTTGTATTTTGAGAATGATTTCCGAAGTGGAAATTGAAACGTCAATAAACGTACTTTAACCTTCAATTGTGGCTTATTCCCATTTAAACAGTAATTACTTTAAAATGCCACAAGAAAATAGCTTCAGAACTATGTATAGTTTTCCGGAGATTTCCTTTATTTCTGGTTGTGGTGTAAGTCCGCAATTTCAACAATGAATGATATTTAGATACATTTATTTTATCTTTTAGGATCAGAAACACGATAACATTTTAGTGCAATTAGTGGACTTTGGAAACACAAAATTAGTTTCGTATAAACATCTACATAGAATGACTAAAGAATTGAATGACATTCAAGCCATGCATTATCCCAAACTAGCTGTGCGCTGCCAGTTGCCAAGGGTAAGTAAATAACAACACAATTTGAAACGACCTGTGAGTAAAAAATATTTTAGAAAGAAAATTTTGTTTCGTTTGATTTTATTACATTTGCTACAAATTTCATTTACTTTACATATCCGGTGGAGGTTTGAATGAAAGATCTTTTGCATTTCCGTGTTAAAGATCTATATAGCTCCGTGCAGGATTTATTCAACAAAGGGAAGTATGTATCTCCAACAGATACTCAAAGTTAGCGTCTTCAATTCATTTCTTTCGTTCCACGTCACTATAAATTTTTCTTCTCGTATTCGTTGCAGCCATAATAACGATAGTTATGACAAGAGAAACAGACTTGCCAATAAAAGTTATGGAAACTTCCTGGAAAAGAACAACAAAAAAGAAACTCCCAATATTAGCTTGCATCGATAGGAGAAAAAGTTTTGTTGTTAACCTTGTGAATAAATGCGAATTCTATTCAGAATCGGACGTAATTTGAACAAATATATAGGCCAATTGATTTTATTTTGGAATTTATTAAAAAGGAAACATATTTGGAAACTTGGATAATCTGACAATTTACTTAAAATACATTGATTTTTTGATTTTAACAAGATTTTGTCGCCTCGTTAGCTTAGTGGACTAACGCACTCAGTTCGCAATAAGTAGTTTAGTGGCTTGGTGGCGCAAACCACGGAGCAGGTGGTTGAAAGGAACAATTGGATTAAGCGTAGAACTAAAATTCAAAAACGAATCCGTCACTTTGTATTAGAATACTAGAATGGATCGGATCGGCCGATGGATGAGTAGTACGTTATGAGATTTTACTCTCAGTTCATAATAGTTATTATTATTTTAGCTCTACCCTCCACACTCGACACGTTTGAATAGATTATCAAAATGGCCAGAGGATACCATTGAGATTATGCATCAATTATGCTTATTCGACGAAGAAATTTCACAGTTTAGTTACTTTAAACTAGTATATGTCGCTAAGGAGGGGTAAGTTTTGTAATATATTTTTATTATATTTATTTTTCTCTTATTTAGTGGTTTATAAGTATTTGAAAACAATAAATACATTGTTTTTCGGGTTTATAAGTCGCTAATCTGAAATTAGTTCCCTCTAAAGTTTCGCATGCGATTGCTGCAGACAATATTGATTGATTGCGGTCATATTTCTCGAATAGAATAGAATATTCTTTATTAATCCCATCAGATCACATTGTGATATAGGAAAAGTCATATAGTACATAAAACACGATCAACAAGTTATATAGGACAATTACATAAAACAAAATCAATAAAATATAAAAAAAAAAGATATGCGTATAGAGCGTCTCTGAACCCGTCGGTCCTCATTCCCTGTAGTCTTTTATTAAGTCAAAAGCATAATTGGATCAAGCATGCTTTTAATTTATTTCTTAATATTATTTTCATTTCTTATATTAAGTGGTAAACAATTGTAAAATTTAGATCCTGCAAAATCAGGGCTAGTTTTTGTTTAATTTGTTCTGACTTTCTGCTGTGATAGGAGGCATTGTCCATTACCACAACAGTTTTTTCTGGCTAATTTAGCATTAAGTTATTTTCGAACCAATCCTCGAAAGTCGGTCCATCCATTTCGTCGTGGTAGTCCTGAGTATTTTTCTTTGCCAAAAACGTGAGCTCTGCTCCATCAACAAATCCACTGGTAGATCCTGCGTGCAATAAAACGAACCATGCAACACGAGCTGTTGGAGCTTTTAATCCTGTTGTCAGACCACGAACAAAAGCATCGCGATGAGATGTAATTGTTTTATCAACCCACTCTTTTTTCACACTGTGCCCAATATTTACCCATGATTCATCCAAATACACTATGTTGTATCCTTCTGCACGGTATTTACGAATTGCGCGTAAATAACGATGACGCCACGAGATGATTTCTGGTTTTTCAATCAAAATTGAATTTCTGCCACGTTTTATAAACACAAAATCCATATCACTCAGCAAGCGATGTAGCGTGACCCGTGAAAAGTTTGGCAAATTTACAACAGCTAATATGGTGTTTATTGTTGGTGGTATGTTGTCACGAAAAAATTGATGAACTATTCTACGAATTTGGCCCCTGACACCTTCATCGTACTTGTTGTCACAAGAATTACGGACCTTTCGCTTCTTGGGCCTGTTCTTTGGAGATTGTAATCTTGCAGGTGATGATACTTTTCTAATTACACTTGATACAGAATCGTTGTTTTCCTGATTAAGATGATAATTAATAATATTCATTAGTATCTGCTGCTCTGAAAGTTTCAGAGCTTTTCAACGTTTCCATTGAACAATTTCCTCCATTTTGCGGTAAAAATTCGGCGTCAAATATAACAATAGCCAACAACAGAAAATAACAATAATTGCCAACAACAAATCCCAACAACAGCCACCAACAAATAATAACAATAACAAAACAGTAACAGTACATCTAAGATGGTACAAATAATCGTAACTCGAATATGTTTACGCGCTCCGAAGAACAAATAAAGACTAATTAAGGCCCTGGATGTATCAAGCTTTTAAACATATTCTGTACAAGAATTACTCTAATTGCTTCTTAATTACTGAATAACTCAAAAGAAAGTATTTGCAGTTGATATCAACCAAAATTACAAATTCCTTACACATTATGGCAGTAATTAGCACCGCATGGACAGTTAAACATAAATTTGGCAGTTAGTAGAAATTACCGGAATTTTTTTAAACTTTGAAACGAATGTTTATTTAATGCACATTTTGTTATACTACTGCTACTAATAAAAGATAAAAGTTGATAAGTTACTATTAGAAACAAATAATGTATAGTATTATGTAAAATTATTAGCAAATAATATTTGTAAATTACATAAAATTGTACGTGAGGACTTTTTGAGAACTCCTGATTTGTTCCGTTTATTTTGAAAGATAGACAATAGAGAACGCCATTGCTCACTGCATAAAACTGGCAACGTCTGTACCCTGTACAGACTAGTCACTTTGAGACAAAGTATCCAACAACATCCACAGTAGAAGCAAATGAAATTATTGAGGAAGTCATAGAAAAGCTAATAATGAGCTAATATCAGTAGATTGAAAGGATCAAAGAGTTGAGTGGGAAAGCAATAAAGTTGGTCTTAAAATTAATACTGGTGTAACGTAACTTGTCAGGATGGGAATTGAGGGATGGAAAGAGAAGAAAATCAAGGTGCAAGTTAGTTCACTTTTCAAACCGCCACTCAGGTGTTTTGAAGGACACAACGGTGAGCTTTGGAACGTGGTTCAATAGATTTGGGATGGGGGTATATTTAAAAAAAATGGGAATTGAAATATGTCAATGAAAATTGCACTGACATTAGTATTAGTGATATTAGAACATTAGTATGTATATCACTAATGTTTGTATTTTGAGAACGATTTCCGAAGTGGAAATTGAAACGACAATAAACGTACTTTAACCTTTAATTGTGGCTTATTCCCATTTAAATAGTAATTATTTTAAAATGCCACAACAAAAAAGGCTTCAGAACAATAATAAAATTTAGGTTTTTTTATACATTTTGTCTTTTTCGTAAATTTTTATGTTTGGTAATTATCCAAAATTATTGATTAAAAAATTAGTTAATTTAAAAATGTTATTTTGTATGTACGCGCATATTTAATAGGTAACCCAAATAAGCAGTTTCAAAAAGGGCTATATCTCAGAAACTACTAAAGGTATGAAAAAATTGTTGTTTTTTTTCATTATTTTATTAAATACAGCCCTATATATGAAAACTTCATTCTTTGTGCAAAACGGAGGTTGCTTAGGAATGTACACTTTTTATTTAATAATAAACACTTTCATCTACCTACTCCCAAATTTTCATCCTTTGTTTATTTTTTGGGTTATTGGGTCATTGTTATTTGATGATAGCCTGTACAAATCTGTGAACACCGTCATCACCGCTTCCATCATAATCCTTCCTGTTCATTCTGGAACATTACTGCATCCTCTGATACAATTTATCCTCTGATACAAGAGATCATCTAATTCACCGGGTACAGTGTGGTTCAAGCCAGATATGCTCCAGACTGCCCAGATTCTTCTTGTCTTAGAACTCGCTCGGTTTTTCTTAACATATTTTAGCATTTACGTAGATGATATTTACATTAATGAACTTTAATTTTAGAGATTCTTATGTTGTTGACCTACATCGAGTTGATTTGGAGAGTACCAACACACTCAGTCAAATTCTGTTGGATTATAATGCGGCTGTGCTTATTATCGATGACTGTAAGTTTGACGCACCTCAGCTTTTTTTTCAATATTAGAACAAATTTTTTTTGTTTTTAGGCGATACTAATAACATGGAGTTAGAAAGATTCGTGGACGATATAGACGACGTAGAACAGTACAACATAAACGAAGCAATAACGGGATATGACCCGACAGACGAAGCGAGAATATGCAGATTTACTCGACCCGATGGAACTTGTTTCAAAAAACATTGTAAACTTGAACATATACAGCCACGGAAAGGCAAGTTTTAGTTGTCAATATTGTCATTGGTGCATATAATTTAATTTTTTAAACGATGCATGAAATAGATATTAACATTTTATACTGAATTTTTCCGACCTAATCTAAATACCCATGTTTGCCCCATACAATTGTTTATGTGACATAAATATCTATATATTGTACAGCTATCTAGAAAAATAATATGCAGGAACACTTAAATCCTATCGCCAGCTAGATATTTAATTACTATTTGAACATAACAGCAAATGTTGCAAAAGGTGTTGTTTTGTTTGTGGTATAGCAGAATTAGTCTGGGTTTATAATTGAATACGCAAAATTTTCACAGCGCATACCTGTACAGCTTCTGCCTGTCGTAAAAGACGACTAATTGGATCAGCTGTTCTCTATCAAAATTCCTAATATGTCCCTGCGTGGTAATGCATATTCACAACCAAGGAATATAGACGCATATAGAAGCACATTTCAAATAGGAGAAATGATCACGGTTAATATACTTCAAAATACTACTATAGAAGGCGACTGCATAAACTTGATTATATTATTTGTAGATTTGTACATGTTTAAATTATAAATCACAATATTGTTTACAGTTCTAAACAGATTTAGTTATTAAAAGTTAAAATCATTGTGCGTGACTAGCATTTGATCTCTAATTTTATAAAATGCAAAAATTTAAGGCTAAGCATTCCCAGCCCCATTCTTTCATATTTCAGAAGTAGTAGTAGTTTGTTGACGAGTGACGGTGCGGTGGCGAAGGGGCTTATATATGCGGCTATATTCGTTGTCACAACTATCATACGACACCCATCTCTTTCCATCTTTCACGTCCTGGTACACTAACTTATAGTTGAGAAGAAAAACGACTAGCAAAAAAAACAGTGGAGTAAACCACTGAGAACTAACGGATGTGCATGCATAGCGCAGGCAGCTACCCCTCATTCTAGCAGAAAAGGTGCTAGGCCCAAGGGGAAAAGTGAGTCTCAAGCGATATCCGAAGAATGAGGAGAACCGGAAGGGACTATATAGCCCGAGCGGAGTACGCGTGCACTGCTCCGATGGACCGAAGAGCCTACTCGTGGGAAGAAAAAGGGACAGATATATAATAAAAAAGAAGATAAGAATAGGGTAGGAGAGTCTACGGAGGATATAGGCGAAAAGAGGCTGGCGGCAACAGCGGACGAGGAAAAAAATAACAAGCAAAAGGAGGAAAATGATAAGGCAAAAAAAAATATCGAAGGAAAACATGATGACACGTTGGTGCGCAGTAGGGAATGGTGTCGATTCGTCGGTATGTGAAGACTGAAGATCTATGGGACTGACATGCATGAAGGATTTTTCACGATGCGTGTGGAGGGACTAAATGTAGCAGAATTTATGTCTATGAGTGACGTAGCGGCAGAATAAAGATAAAGTTAACCAAAACATAGTAGCATTTTAAAAGTCAAACCTAAAAAATCAATCTATATACTTTTTACTCCTATTCTAGTACAATTCCACAATTGATAAGAAAGGTGCTATTTGAGAACGTGGTTCTAAAGACATCTGAAAGGCAGCACCACTGTCCGTCCAAGTAGAAAAGGTTTCTATTCTGTACATTCAATAAAAACAGGTGGTATCTGCTATTTCTCTTTGCTTTCATATTGAGTGGATAGAGGGCGCCTCCGAAATTAATATTTTTAAATTAAATGAAGAGATATACAACTTGGTAATTCCCGAAATGCTAGAAAAATCCCTACTCGGACATTGCCCTTTCCTATCCTCCAAATTTTGATTACTTGCAGTTGACAGTGGCTGTTTCACTTTCGTTTCGTTGTGATTCATTGTTGATTTACTTTTGATTTTTTTCTCCTTCACAAGAGGTAAGTGAACAATGATAATACATGTAATACAAATCTCTATATTACATTAATTACAGTGAAATAAGAATGCCAAATTCTAAAGAGAGTGGACCTTCAACATCAACCCCTGTTTAAAAAAGAGCTTCTAGACAAGAGCTCTCTCGCGATGAAAAAAAAAAGTAGAAAACAATTGTTTTTTTAAGCAGTGGCTAGAAGAGAATGGCTTCGGTCTACCCAAGATGCAGCTAAAGCAAAGTGTAAATGCTGTAATTTGTTACTAGGAACTAAAAGAAGTGACTTATTAAAAAAGCATCAGCAAAGTCAGAGACATCAAAAAAATGTGACAACTTTACAAGGTACTAGGTCCGTAATAGATATATTTAAGCCACGTAAAGATAATAAAAAAGAAAATACGTAGATATAAGATTTGCTTTAGTTGTCTCACATAATTTTAGCTTTAGGTCTATTGATCACATAACAGAAATGTCAAAATTAAATTTCACTGACTCTGAAATAGCAAAAAATTTAAAATTAAAACGTACATAATGCAACAATATTGTTAAAATGTACTTTCATCTACAATTAAAGAGGAATTGTGTCAAGAATAAAAAGAAAACAATTTTTCGATACTTGTAGATGAAGGCACAGATATTAGTAATACTCGACTGCTATGTATACTGATTAGATATGTTTAGAATAATCAACTAAAGACTGGACTATTAGATTTGATTCCTATAGGAGCTGATGAAGGAACAGCCAAAGGTTTATTTGGATTGATAAAAAAAAAGTTTAGAAAATTTTAATTTGAAAATTGAGATTATGGTTGGATATTGCTCAGACAATGCCAGTGTGATGATGGGCAATAAAGAATCATTTAAGAGTTACCTCTTAAATGAAAATTCACATAATATATAGTTTGTTTCACGAAAAATGGTTGAGTGCTTAATGGTTACTTGAGTTGATCCTGTTGTGTATACAAGAGTCTCAATAAACTACCGAAGTACACAGGGTCGCACTTCAGAAAGTTTGTTATTTAATATATTTCATTGGTAGCTGTGTAATACACGATTATAAAAATTTATTAAATTATTTCATATGGTATTTTCAGGTTGTTCAAGTGAATATACTTGATAATTGAACAATTTTTAACATGAAGAAAGTAGTTTTTTTGTTCTACGTGAATAATTGTAGTATATGGATCTAAATTCAGAAAGGTACTTTCCTTCACACTTTTTACAGGCTTAGGACTGTCAGCAAAAAACTGGCGTGTTTAAAAGTTGTTGCTCTTCCTAATCGGATATCGTTAAAAATGTACAGTAATAATAGTTCTATTTGCAGTATATACATACAAACGAATACATAATGTACAAAAACTAAATGAATTGAAAAAAAATATAGAAAAATATATACAAGTTAATATTAACAAAAAAAAATACCCAAAATAACCAAAATATATTTATGAATTCCTAAATACCTAATTCTGTTTCGCTGTCTCTATCCTCTTCAAGATTAATAACAATTGGTTTAATTATGTGATTCAAAGTAACATATGAATTTTCTACGTTCATTACATGGCGTACTGAATTTTTCCAACTTTCTGGGGAGATATCATCAACACATTTCCTTATTAATTCGACTACACTACCACTTAAAGTCGGAGAAACATTTTGTGGCCTAACATTTGACTTTAGTTGGTGCCACATATGGTCTATGGAATTAAATAAACAATAGTAGGGCGGAAGCCGTAACACTGTATGGCCCATGTCCTCGGCCAATGCGTCACAAACATATACTTTTTTAATAGAAAATGATTTTAACACTTCTAACAGTTCATTTTTTAAATAACTTTCTTCAAAATATATATCGTTTTCTAACAGGTAGTTTTGAATTTCAATTTTCGTGTTATTTGCACTTGGAGACTTATGTAATTGACGACTGTGGTAACTTGCTTTGTCCATTACTATCACACTATTTTGAGGAAGGTTCGGTATAAGACAATTCTTAAACCATTGCTCAAAAAGCTTTGCCGTTGTATCCTCATGGTAGTCCACGCAGGAGTCTTTAATGTTCTTTGCAGAAAGTCATAAGTCATTTGGGACCCAACCATTTTCTGATCCTGCATGTAAAATTGTTATTCTTTTTCCTTTGTTTGATGGAGCTTTTGTTTGACACCTGTTGGAAGAATCGGACCATCCTTTGGATGGTGTTTCATGAGTGTCAAACCATGTCTCGTCCAGATAAATTATTGGTCGATCTTCTGTACGGTACTTTCTTATGGAAGTTATATATTCAGTACGCCACTTTTGTAAACGATGGGACTCCATAAGCACTTGCCTTTTGTCAATTGTACGATATCTGAAGCCCATTTTAGACAAAATCCTCCAAAGACTAATGCGGCTACAGTTTATTTGTGTATCATCATTAGTAAGCCGTTGTTTTAAAGCATCTAATGTAGGTATCCGTTGCTCTTCGTACATTGTGTAAATTTTTCATCTTATTAAGTCCTTATCACTTTCGTCAATACATTGGGTAGAACCGGCATCCTTACGCTTCCTTCTTGACTTAATGGGATTTGATGTAATTCTTTTCACTGTGGTTAGTGGTATTTTCGTTAAATCAGATATTTCACTGGCAGCAGTATTAGCAGTAAGTCCTCTTGTAAGTAAAGAACTATATATTGTTTTTACGATTTCTCTAGCGTCAGCAGATAAATGCTTTTTCTTTTCTGGAACACTGGAAGAAGCACCATCAATGTTTTTCCACGGACGCCACATAATGCTGTTTTATAGGTATAACACTTGTAACACTTTCTACTAAATGAAACAAAATGTATATTTAAAAATTTCTCATCGGTTTTATATACTTTTACAAATTATACAGAATAAAGGGAACCTGTATAATTATTCCAGGAAATATTTAACGATCAACAAATTTATTGTGGTCATTAAAAGATCAACCATTGATAGTGAAACTCACTGTTAAAATGTTTACAACTTTATGAAATAAAATGTATTCTAATCGTTTTATAATTTTATATGATTTTTTAATCGTTTTTATATTACCAGGAATTTATTATACAAACAAGATAACGACACTCCACAGTAGCTTCAATTTTACCTGAATATGAAAACTAATGTTGACTAAGCTGGGGTACTTGCGGTCGGGATTTATTGCAATCATTAAGCACTCAACCATTTTTCGTGAAATAAACTATAGCAATAAATGGTTGCATATGCCATTCTACACACTTAATTTTTACTACCGCAGTTCAAGAATTGCCCAGCAATATATAACCATTATTTTAAAATATATATAGCTATTTTTCTCGTAGCCCAAAAAGACAATCTATCTTGGAAGAGTTCCAAAGGTTTATGAGGGTATCACAATTAAAAATGCTTGGTCCTAGCTAAACTAGGTGGTTAGCTCTGTCAAATTGTGTTGGCAGGTTGTTGAGTCAATGGGATGTTCTTATTTTAGTTTTTCGGGTTAGTGCATTCGAAGATAAAAATCCAGTGACAAACAATATTGACAGATATGCAAAATCCTTATGTTAAAGCTTATCTTCTGTTTTTAAAACATGTACTTCCTATATTTAACTCATTTAATGCCATGTTCCAATCTTCAAAAATTCTTGTACATAAGTTATATATGGAAAGTAGACGATTTATCAAACTTTTACGCAATAATTTTATTTATTCTTCTTTCTGCAATGAGGATGCCAAACTTGATTCTTTATATGTTAACAATCCACATGCACTACTTCCTATCGGCAACATCGATGTTGGGCCAGGTACCCTAGATCTCTTACAATATTGTACAAAAAATGATGATGAACAGTTTACGCTCAGATGCTTAAAATTTTATCAAAAGGCAGTTACTCAAGCTGTTAGACGACTTCCTATAAATAATAGATTTTATAAAAATTTATCATTTATAGTTCGGAAAAATGCTCTCTCGTCACAAATAAAACATGATCTTAATGAAATAGTCATAAAATTTGAAAACAAAATAGATCCTGCATTAGCAATTAATGAATATAATGACCTCAAGGTCTATTTTTCAGAAGAAGAAAAATCTAATTTATTAGTCTATAAAAATGAAATAGAGTTTTGGATAAAAGTAAAAAATTTTAACGATGGATTTATTTTCAAAAATATAAGCACTCTGGCTCTAATCATCCTTGTTTTTAACTCATGGAAATGTAAATGTAGAGAGAGTATTTTCTATGATGAGTGATATAAAATCGAATTAAAGAAATCGTCTATCAACTATGTATTACTTATCCGATCAGTGATACACATTTAACAAGATTTAATCAATCCATGTATATATCTAGGAGTGAAAATGAATCTGATAACGAATTATCTGATTCACAAAAAATATTTTTGTTTTATTATTTGTATTTTTGTTACTTTAGCTTAGTTTTTTTTTCAGTTTTTATTACATCAGATATAGATTATTATATCAGATCAATTTTATTACTGTTGATATTTTATTTGTAATATCAATGGAGTGTTTTAAAATGTACTTACTTTACTCGAATAAATAACTTTCATGTATAACTTACTTTTATTGTCCACTTTTACAAAATTAAATGATTCAATAATCTATTCTACCTATTATCTATGTTTTTTTTTTATTGAAAACTGCCAATTTACAAGCTACTCCACATTAGGGTGTATCATAATAAATACTCAAATAATGAATTTTCGAAATTCAAACTTTCAAGTTGATAAAAAGTTGCCTCCTACATTACTCTTTCAGGGAAAAAAAGTTTTGTTTTAATTAAAACATATTTAGGTCTCCCGGAATCGACTTAAACTTTAGAATTTTTTCTCAGAAACACGATTTTTCATCTTTTTTTTTTATTGAAAATTAAATTTTATATTTTTATTGTCAACTTAAAAAATATTAAGTACGTGATAACAGTGAACAATAAAAATTAGGATAATATCTGTAACTAAGCATAAAGTCACCCGGAATCTTTATAAAAATTTCAATTCTAACAACGAAAAATCAATATCTTCTCTTTATTATGAGTAGGTGTTAAACCTGTTTGTTGCTTCTACGTATGTTAGTAGGATTATTAGTATTCTATAACATAATTAATGAACAATAAATTACATATTTACTTATTTAAACTTTAGGATATTTTGTGTTAAAACAATAAAAGACTGTTTTTGAGGTACGAAATTTATTAAAGAAATACAAAAGTTTACTTAAAGATTACAGATAAAAAGTTGACAAAGAAAAATCTTTTAAATGTTTCTTTATTTCATCTTGAAGGATGTTGGCTAAACAAATCCAGTTAGCCTACAAAGCCACAGGTATTGTAATGCTTCTTCGATCTGGAACCAAGGGAATTTGTTAGGGCGAGTGTCAGATTGTAATTATAATACTAATACTAAGTTACTATTCAAAATAGAATGCTGTGATGTAATCCTAAATAAGTATGAAATAAATCTTACCTGTAATTTATTTTTGCAATACAGCTGTAGCAGATGTGTACTGTTGCTTAGTTTCAAACTTAGGAAGATACTTTCTGTCCAATAATCTTGATCTTATAATGCCTTCTCGTTCTTGAACGCCACAAACGTGCTTAGAAGCTGCAGTAACTTCCTTTACAACTCATTCTACCGCTTGAGTGTGAGGTGGTATTATGAACTCTTTTCTATCACTGCTTCCTGAATTAACAATCATCTCAATCTCTTCTTTGCTGAAGTCAACTATAAGTGGTGGTTCTGTAACTGTGGTGAATTGCCAGTCAATGAGATCGATGTAGTCTTCTGCCTCAAAATTAACTTGTGGTGGTTTGAAGACTCGATGTGCCCTTGTTTCTGTCTGTCGAGCTTTTTCTATCAGTTTGCCTGCCAAAGCTCTTATATGTTTTCGAGAGTCAAACAACATCCCTAAAAGGATGTGTTCAGGATGAGCCATAAAGGCGTTTCTTTGCAAGGAAGACTGAGCCACAGCCTTCAGTTCGCTGTCTAAAAACTTGGTGCACTGTACGATGAAGAAAAAGTGTTGTGATGCGTAGATAATTTTAGGACGACATTTTATGGTAAACCATGAGGTAGCATAGACTTTCATGACGAACTCAGCAAGCTTTCTAAGTTGTTGGGTTGGTTCAATAGTTGAAATATACAGACGTAAGATTCTATTTGCTAATGTCAGCCACCGGGCGTGGGACAAGTTTCCGGGGTTTCTACTGGCCAACTCAGAGGGACATTCACCTTTGACTACAGCCTGACATATATCCCAAAGGTATTTCTGGTCCGTACTTAAATCTTTACTATCTTCTGGGAAGGTGCTATCTATTTTGTCATAATTAACAACCGGGAAGTCTTGGCAGTTGGCCAAACCTTTGCCTATTGGCCCACTGAATGATGTTGGTCCTGTGGTTGGACCGTCAAGAGCAACAAAAACTTTCCTCAGAGGCAATTCGTTTAAGTGCAACAAACATATTACTACTTGGACCGGATGTTTCAATGCGTGTTCAAACAACAAAACTGCTCCTTGCGATGTTCCAGTATTCGTTGCCGTACCATCACATCCAAGTGCTTTGATATTTGAGTTATCACTCATGTAACTTAATATTGATGATACTATATCTTTCCCAGATCCACTCTTTGGAGTTGAATGACCGAAATATGCTGAACCTGGTTCCTCGACCAAAGATATGTGTTCTTCTTGTATGGTTTTACGGACAGATTTCCCACGTACAATTTCTTTAATTATGGTTTCATCCTTCCTACCATCGAAGTAAAGAGCAATTATTTCGTTTGTGCGAGTTGAATTAATACTTCGGCGGTACTTTAACCTTTCACGAAAAATCTTGTCAATAACTGCGGCTTGGTTTTCTGGTGATATGACATTCAAATCTTCTAGAAGAGCACTTGTTGAGCACCTGCTCTGTTTGAAATGCCTCTGCGATCACATGCCCTAGAAAACAATGACAGATTCACTGGCAGGCCTTGTTTAACTTTCACGCTTGGACTTTCAATTTTGTTTCTTAGATGAGTTATTTTAGAACCTTGAACTTTTTCATCAGGCCTACTTGATTCTTCTTCCGTGGATTCATCATCAGAGCCACTACTAAGAATATCCACATTTATTAAATCAGGTGGAGTAGTTAGTTCCACATTCCTACTTAATTTAGATTGCAGGGACTTTTCCTTCCGTTTGTTTCGTTTTTCAATTTTTTTAGTCTCTGCTTGGTCAATACCTCCGATAATCATCATCCTCAAGTTCCGTTGGTCTGTCAAGAATGCATGTTCTAATTTTGGTACTTTTCTTGGAGCTGGACACAAACATTTGTCTAGTTCATTACATTTGCATGAACAAATATCAAAAAGACTTATCAATGTCAGATCTAAACTTTTCAACTGCAGCTTTAAAACTCTTGGCATTTTTTGTATTACAACCTGAAGATTTTTTAATCTTTTCACACCTCTCATGCAATTGTAGAATCATAAAAACAATATTGTTAGTAGATGAAACAGGTATTAATGATTTTTTCCAAATTTGCTCTAACTTATGTGTCACTCGCATTACAATTAACTTTTTCTGTGGTTGGTAGCATCCTTCAGATTTCAACTGATTTCTCACCTATTCAAAATACCTCAGCACGTCACTTTTAGTAGGTAAAACATTAATATCACTAATGTCAAGAGGCTGTCCGACTATAGTAGCTTCAGTGCATTTCCTCGTTGTTATAGTGTTTGTCTTTTTACTCATGATAGAAAAACAACAAAACCACACGGAATTCACAAGTCATAAACCACACACACTAAACAAAACACACTGAAATACATGTAATAACGCGCAAACCACGTGCTGTCAGATTGAACGGTGGAGTCAGACTAACAGAAACAAAGGGTGTGAGTGAGTGGTGGAGGGGAGCCAGACGCCAGACATCCGGTGACTCATAAGTCAGTGCCAGCTGCCCGTCTCCAAGATCAACTTCTGCTTAGCTGACGGACTTAAGTTTTGACCCATTGCATTAAAATACAGCAGTGTAATGATTGTATTAGAATTTTTTTTTACTGTTTCTGATTCATGTCAAACTTGAATTTAATATGAAAATTGTGATATATTTAGGGTAATTGCGGGTTGCCTAAATAATTTAACTCAGAACCAAAATGTTTACTATGGATAAATTAAATGTAAAAATACACATTTTTTAACTTGATTACATCATTTGTAATTTATAAACTGTGGAAATTATTTTTTCAAAAACGTATTTTTTTACAAAAAATTATAAACTTTTTGTACATTCCGGGAGACTTGAATATTGTTGGAATTCAAAAAGATTTTTTTTTTGAATCAAACAATGGAAAATCATCTATATTTAGAAAAATAATTTTATTATATGTAAACAAACCAAAACAGACGTTGACATTGACAGTTGAAACGTAGTGGCATTCGACTATCCATGTGGCGACATTTCACAAATTTCCGTTGGTCATACTGCCAAATTGTACAGCGGAGACTTAAGTAGACTGGATGAAATCATGAATGAGATAAAATCATTCTTCCGCTCTACGTGGAAGCTGTCTGGGCTATAGCAGTTTCAACACAGTCTTACAGAAGACACCTCATCACAGCATGTAGCAAGAGTCTGTTGTGAGTGGGATATATATACAGAGCGGTGTCTGCCGAGACTTTGGGAGTTATCACCGAGTATAGTCAGTTGCACGTGTTAGTGAAACAATGAGAAAGAAGAAATAAAGACATAACAAAGGAAAAACAAGAGAAAGGTCTACTTCTAATGTGGCAATTGGATGGGGAGGGTGGCACAGTAGACGCGAGTTCCGAATCTGGAGAATGGATGGAGTGCGCATACCGCCGTTTAGATTACTACCTGACTGAGGTGCTCACAGGACATGGCTGTTTCAAGGCATACCTTTGCAGATTCGGAAAATGACAAATACTTGTACGGCGAAATGTCGAACACTTTATTGGTATGTGATAGGAAGGAACCTGCTTTAGAGAGATATTTAAAGGAAAACGAACAGGAAGACAGACGATCCGACCGGATATAGGCTTAAGTAGGAAGATGAGAAAGTGTCTCTATCGAAAAACAAGAATACGAGAGAATATTAGGTGATTGAGAAGGAAGATAAATTGCATGTCGACGTTATGCCCCAATTAGAGCGATGTGGATGATTTCTTGGTCGAGGAGGACGATTTTTAGCAGATAGATAGGAGGAACCCTACATAAACGAGGCTAAGGGGCAGTTCCGCACGCCTTCTAGAACTAAGGTAAACTCCGAACATGTTTTTAAGTAGAATTTTTCAGTATGTTTTCGTAAATGCCCTACACATACGTTTCACCGTTTTGTTGGGTTTAGAAATTAACTTTATTATATAATTCAAGTAAATACATTCTATAAGATAGTATTCTTCTTTTCTTTTCAGTCTGTATGCATCCACTCCCTGGACAGTAGCCTCCCCATGAGTTCTCCACTCTTTTCTGTGTTGTGCTATTTTATGCTGCCAGTTTCTCCCCACTTTTACTTTGATGTCGTCTAACCACCGTTTTTGTGGTTTTCCTGTACTACGACTGTGTTCACGTACTCTCGTTCATCTTTCGTTTTATTGTCGTGCCACTTGTCCTATCCTTTCATTTGCGCAATTCTTAGAATTACATCATCCACCTTTGTCCTCATTCGCACGTTCTCATTTCGTACTCTGAGAAATGAGATTTAAATTTGAACAACCTTGTTTATGAATTTTGTTACATTGCTGATAAATAAGTCTTCTATATATGTTACAAAAGTAACCAAAAGGAATTAAATGTGGTTAAGACCATTTTATTTTCCTTCAATTTGTGTTTTAAAGAAATAAAATAATTATGTCTAAAAGTTCAAAAAAAGAACGGCTTATTCCAAGACGCTTTATTACGATTTTTTTTTTTTTTTTTTTTTTTTTTTTCGATGGCTCAATGCAATTGTATTCATTTCAGATGGATTTACAACAGACCAAGATGTAGTTTATACTAGAGCTATGTGCCCATTAATTCTTCCCATCATGAATTCCAACGTCACGATACTTATTACTGGAAATATTTCAGTGTGCAGATTCTATGCTCAGATTATTAATAACCCATACAACACAGGAAGTAAGTAAATTTGATCATTTATATGCAGGATGATCAATTTTTGTGATTAAATCCGTTGTCTTTGTTAATACAGAAGATACAAAAAATTAGTAGGAGGTACCTATAAGGTTAACCTTTTAAAATTAGTTAAGTTATTTTAGAGTTAGATGGTTGGGACATGTTTTACGAATGCCAAAAGAAAGAAACGTGCTAAGAGTTCTACAAGCAGGAGAACAAGAGAAGAAACGAAGGCAGTGGTTTGATGCCGTTCGGACTGACATGAATAAATGGGAACAAGAGACTGGAAAGAGCAAGTGATGGACCGTAAAAAGTGGAAAGACTATCGAAGGCAAGGCACATTTTAAAATATGAATACAGTTACCTCCTGTTTTTATTAATAACTTTTTTCTGGTAACGCCTATAATAACGAAATAATCACAAAAGTTGATCATTCTGTAAAATTTGACACTGGTTTGCCAAGTGATAATATTTATATTATTATATATCTATCGACGCATGCTTTAAAAATCAGACAACTGACAGTTCAAACAAGTATCGTTCCGTTCTAGCAGTCTTTTACATTTTCTTTGATACCTCGCGTTTTTAACACTGGCAACCCTAATTTGCGATCAGTTTTTCTCAGGCAACCTTATATCATGATATTAAGAAAAAATTACTTTTAATTTGATATAAAAAACATGCATATACATCATGAGTAGCGTATTTTATTTAAAAAAATAAATGAATATTAATTATAAAGAATATTAATTAGATTGATATAATATATTTATTTTGGAAATTGTTCTAAAATAAAATCATCATAACAACACCGGACTGGTTTTTTGTCAACAACAATTAAAATCAGAGCCGTACTTGGATATCATTAGAATTATAATAAATTGTTTAAGTAAAATTAAATGACGAATAATAATTTATCGTCAATGGAAATTCCTACCACTTATCAAAGTAATCCAATATAGTCTGCTGTTGAATCTCAACAAACCAGTCCAAAATTTCCACTAAAAGAACACATCATCATCTTCAGTTCAAATAATGGCGCAAAATAGCAAGAACAACAGATACAAATAGGGCAGAAATTTCAAAATCAAATTGACATAACAACTAAAGTAACAATAGAAAGATATGAAAGGAGTGTCTATAATATTGTTAAGGATTATACACCGGATTTACATCGCTCATTAAAATGCTTATTGACACTCATGCTCATGTTAAAGACTCAAAATTAAACAAACGAATCACACCACTACGCAAAAGACTGGAAAAACTATTAGAACATGAAACATCTGAACCCGATAGTGATTCATGTGTTTCAACTAAATCATAAATAATTTTCAATAGTATACTAGAATGAAATTTAAATGGGTATTATACCCATTTAACCATTCTACAGCTTCTTCTCTCAGAGTATGCACCAGATTTTATTTCTTTACAAGAAATGCACTTTAAAAATAACTCAAGGCATAACCTGAAAGGTTACACTGGATTTTGCACCAACTTATCCATTCAGAATTATGTCAGTGGAGGAGTAGCTCTATATATAAAGTCAAATATACCTGTTCAAAGTATAAACCTCATAACTAATATCGAAGCAGTCGCTGTAAAAGTACTGGCCCCACTAAAGTTCAATATTTGTAGCATTTATGTTTCACAAGACGAAACTCTAACTCAATCCGAATTACTTAATCTTCTCCAACAAATTCCCTCACCTCGAATAATTACGGGAGAATTTAATTGCCATAACATTACATGGGGATCAAATAAAACAACACAGAGGGGAAATATGTTAGGAAACGTTTTTAACATTATGATCCTATGCCTACTCAACGACGGAGCTCCAACGAGATTCAATATGGCTACGGGAACATATTCTGTCATTGATCTCTCCATATGCGAACCCTCACTGCTCACCCAACTCGATTGGACAGCACTAAAAAATTTATACAGTAGTGACCACTTCCCAATCTTAATAAAACATACAGTTAATTTAAATACGAATATGATACCAACTCAAAAATGGAAACTAAAAAAGGCAAATTGGATTGAATTTGAAAAAACTATATCAGAGAGAATGAATCAGATTAAAATTTCAGAGTCGATAGGAAAGTCTCAACTTTTAAAGAAACACAAACCAGTTCCTTTGTGGAATACACAATGTGAGGCCGCTATTCAATTAAGTAAAACAATTTTGAACTGATACAAAAAATACAAAAATATTGATCTATTAACAGAGTATAAAAAATGTAGAGCTGATGCAAGGAAGCAAACAAGAATACTGGCAGAAATACATATCTAGCATTAACAGCAACACAAATATATCATCGGTTTGGAAAAAAGTTAAAAAAATAACAGGACAGCATACTTACCAACAAATCGAAAGTCTAAAAAAAGTAGGGACGTTACTAACCGATCCACAGGATTATAGTAATTACAGTAACGAGTTGTTAACTTACAAACAACAGGAGGAAGCAGTACCTATTACAATTTCTGACGAATTTACCTCTATCAATACACCTCTTAGCTATGGGGAGTTTCAACAGTCAATTGAAGTCTATTACAATTTCAAAAAAATATCACCAACCTTAATCTTATCATACAACTTTTCATAGATCTAATTAACTCTCATTCCGATTACACAATATACTATACAGACGCGTTTAAAACTGAAAATGGAGTCGGATTATGACTTGGGCATACCCAGTTTTCTCAAGAACATTTGTTTAACAAAGAAAAACGCCCAATTTGTGATGAATGCTGTTCACCCCTTACGGTAAAACATGTGCTAGTGAAAAAGTGCGAAAAGTTCAATCGTCACAGAATTAAATATCATTTACCAAACAATCTTAAAGACATTTTAAATTTAAAAAAAAACGGGTGTGACAGGTAGAAGTCATACTTCTATACACGCGTTTGCCGTTACAAATTTATATTGGGAGTCAATCTGCACAATCATTACATATGTAATGCTGTAGGTAAGAGAGAGCAGAAAGAGAAACAGAATTAGGTATATGGTGCATCGTTTGCTGTATATAAACAACATTTGACCTGTAATAGGAGTATAGTAAATGAAGGATTGGATCAATTTTTTGATGAAAAGTAATGGAAATAATTATTACTCATGTGCAACTAAATTATGCAGTTATGGAGTCTTGGACAAAGAAGTGAGAAATCAAGTACAAAAAGCAAATAGACTGACAGGATGAATTAATAACATTATATGGCGAAACAGACACATTAACATTGAGATGAAGTCAAGAATTTATAAAGTCAGTGTAAGACCAATAATGACATATGCCTTAGAAACAAGACCCGACACAGCCACAACACAAAGGCTACTCGAAACGGCAGAGATGAGAGTGAGAGTACTGAGAAGAGTTACAGTTAATACGCTGAGAGATCGAAAGAGAAGCGAAGACAAAAGAAAATGTACCGTACAGTGTATTAGCGAATAGACAATAAATTGAATAACCCCATAAGCAGAATGGGGGAGACCCGCGTCGTCAAAAAGAGGTAAGTCACCAGAAGTATCGGACGGCCGGACAAAAGACAGATTGACAACTTCCATAGATGTATTAATTCGCCAATGAACAAGCAGAATTGCTTATAAAGAATAGGAAGATCAAGTTTTTAGGATTTTTCCTTTATAGTTATAGCACATAAAAACAAACTGACAATAATTATTGAGTCCTTAATAATAAATATTAAAAGGGTCAAAAATTGTAGTATATAGCTTCTTCTCATAAAATGTGGAGATAATTACATCATCATCATCATCATCATTGGTGCTACAGCCCTATAAAAGAGCCTCGACCTTCCCAAGTCTATTACGCCAGTCAGTTCTATCCATTGCCAACTGTTGCCAGTTTGCTGCGCCTATTTGTCTACCATCCTCATCTACACCATCCCTCCCTCTGAGTTTTGGTCTACCCCTATTTCTACTTCCCACAGGTTGTGACATAAGGATTCTTCTAGGAGGGTTGTTCTGCTGTGATCTTGCCAGATGTCCTGCCCATCTTAGTCTTCCTATTTTTATAAAGGATACTACGTCTTTACCACCAAATATATGTTTATATCTGTGATATATCTCGTAGTTGTACCTCCTTCTCCAAACACCATTTTCACAGATGCCACCAAATATTCTTCTCGATAATTACAACATATTCAACATTATATTCTAGCGAAAATATTATATTGTCCCTTTCATCTCTACGCCCATGACTAGTTTATGTACTACCCATGACTACTACAATAGTTTGGAAAATTAAATAATGTATAAAATTATCGAAACAATATTAAAAAAGATATTATCATTTTTCTATTCTTTGGTTTTTAAAACCAAAGTGACAAAAAACAGAACATAAAAATTAAAAAAATATATTCCCTCATTGGGATCGAATTCACGACTTCTGGTTCTAAATACCTCGCTTCAACTCATTCGACCAGTAACCTTAAATAATAAGGTAGCTAATCAATGTCATTATTTGACAAGAACATTATTAAGATGTCTGTTTTTTGGTTGTATTTTGTGTTTGTGTTTATTTATTGTATTCCAAAAATGGAAAGGTTATTACGAATCATAGAAGTTCCAGGAAGATAATTTATTTGTAAAAGACTTTGGTCAAATGTATATATCTATCGAATTAATATAAAATATTAATAATTTTTTTTCTCGATAGAGAAAGAGAGAGAAAATATATCTTCTGTCTCTCTCTTACCTATATCTTACATATGTAATGATTTTGCCGATTCACTTCCGTACAAATTCCCAACGTTGAACGCGCGTATAGAAGTATAACTTCAAAAACACTATAGATAACCTACTTTTTTTTTTAAAAGACTTTAATTTGCTAATCAGCAAAGTGTAATTGACTGTTACCGTTCCGCTAATAACCTTATTAGGTTGAAGCGGGTTATTTGTAAATAAAAAAAAAATATTTGCGGCCTGTTTTTGACTGGCAAATATCGTCAATGTATTCTCCTAATTTTAAATGTATGTAAAATGTGACTTTGATTAACTACGTTATGAACGTAGTGATCCTGCAGTGGGATCTTAGGCTATAACGGGTTATAACTTTTGACACCTTCTCGAATATTCATCATAAAATCTCTAAATCTTCACTTATAATCTGTTCAATTTCCAGCTCTTAATATTAATAAACAATGGAAATTGATTTTATTGCTATCTTGGTTCCTGTTGATCATAGAAGATTCTTTTTTTTTTTTTAATTTGTGTTTTCTTCACCATCTTTTCAGTGAGCATACTTACAAGTGCATGTCATAAAAAAATATCATCTTCATTCCAAACGGTTTTTTGAAGTTAAACTTCTATACGCGCGTTCGACGTTGGAAATTTGTACGGGAGTGAATCGGCAAAATCATTACATATATAAGATATATGTAAGAGGGAGACAGAAGATATATTTTCTCTCTCTTTCTCTCTAATATATTTAATATTATTATTTTATATTAATTAGGTACATTCTAATTCGTAAAGTCTTTTGCAAATAAATGTTCTTCCTGGAACTTCTATGATTCTTAATAACCTTTTCATTTTTGGAATACAATAAATAAATAAACACAAACACAAAATACAACCAAAAAACTGACATAATGTTCTTGACAAATAATGACATTGATTAGCCACCTTATTACTTAAGGCTTTTGGTGGAATAATTTGAGGCGCGATTGCTTAATATGTTTTTTTAATTATTATGTTCTGATTTTTGTCACTTTGGTTTTAAAAATCAAAGAATGGAGAAATCATAATATATTTTTTATATTGTTTCGCTAATTTTGAACATTTTGACAAATATAATGATTGTTATAATTGATGGATTCGACCGTTACTTGATGGAAATTCATTTTATGTAACAATAAAACACTGAAAAATTTGTTTTCAAAACTTCCACAAATTTTTATTTTAAATTCTTATCACTACAGCTGTTTCGGCTGATTGCCTTTCTCAACTTGAGAAATGCAATCAGCCGAAACAGCCGTAGTGATAAGAATTTAAAATAAAAATTTGTGGAAGTTTTGAAAACAAAGTTTTCAGTGTTTTATTGTTACATAATGATTGTTATTTTAAATTTCTTTTATGTATGATTTAAACAAGTGCTTTCAAATAATATATTAATTTCTCCATGGTCCCATTTAAAAGTATTGGCGCCAAGACGCTATTAATAAAACTGAGGCTTAGTTCAGTTACCTAAAAATTTAGTAATTCAAGTTTTAAGGTTCAGAAAAGAGTTGTTTGGGTGGGACTTATTTTGTTTTTGAAGTTCTATACACGCGTTCGACGTTAGAAATTTGTATGGGAGTGAATCGGCAAAATCATTACATATGTAAGATATAGGTAAGAGTGAGGCAGAAGATATGTTTTCTCTCACGAGAATAAAAATGTTCTTTTTGTAAATATATTTAATATTTATTAATATTATTATTATTTTTTTATTAATATTATTATCATGGTAAATTAAACATATGCGTAAGTAAATTATGCATATTGTCATTTTTAAATACTTATGAATGTTGCATTTTAATTTGTATTGTATTATTATATTGAATTATGTTGCAGTGTGTGTAAAAAAATTTTTTTGCATTCAACTCCTTTCATACATATATGAAAATAAAAATATACATTTTCATCAAAATATTGATTCAATCCGTTATTTACCATACTCCTATTACAGGTCAAATGTTGTTTATATACAGCAAACGATGCACCTAATACCTATATACCTAATTCTGTTTCTCTTTCTGCTCTCTCTTACCTATAGCATTACATATGTAATGATTGTGCAGATTGAGTCCCATATAAATTTTTAACGGCGAACGCGTGTATAGAAGTATAACTTCTACCGACAGTCCCACTGGACTGCCACACCCGTTTTTTAATAACAATGTTCATAAAACTTTAAATTTTTTTAATATATCTTAAAATTGAAGCCCCAAAGAATCTGTTGCGATCTGCTAAATACCAGTAGAGTCACTGTTTGGGTAGTGTTGTTTAAATCATCGCTCTACGGTCTACGGGATAAACAAACTGAATAACTTACAAACTATTTGGTCGATTTAGTTGAAATTTAATTTAATTTCCATAATTTTAAGTAGTTATATTACATGTCATTGTTCATTGTTCAACATTTATAAATTACTGCAAAAATAAGTTTTTTTACAATTATCTCGATTATCAATTGTTCATGTATTATAATTTTAAGATCTTTAACTTTTACTTGAACCATTTTTCTCTAAAATGTATAACAAACGTTTTATATGTAAAAAATAATTGTTTCAAATTTTATTATTGTTAAAAAAACAAAGCAAAGTCATCTGTACGTCTTAAGGATTTGTCATCAGTTATCACTTTTTTTCCTTTACTGGCCTAATGGACTACCTAAGTCTGACGTCAAAATGGGCGGGGATTTTAAAAACCTTTCCAAACATTTCTAATTTGTCATTAGTTATCACTTTTTTTTCCTTTACTGGCCTAATGGACTACCTAAGTCTGACGTCAAAATGGGCGGGGATTTTAAAAACCTTTCCAAACATTTCTAATTTGTGTGTATTTGTCCCGTACGAAGTTGGAAATATTGTTTTTTTTTTAATTGTTTGAAGAAAAAATAAGGACTTTTGGTTATGAACATTCATTCTATGCGATTGGTATTATTTGTTGTTCGTGAGTTTGTGAGGTAAGAATATCCAAGTATTAAGATATTAACTATGAATGTTCATATTTTAAGGTTATGTTATTGTATGATTAAAACTTAAATTATTTTGTTACTGTATTTCAAGGTATTTTGTTGTTGTTTTTATCAGGTTTATTTAAAAATAAGTCAATAAATCAATGAATTTATTTACGAAGTTATAAAATTTTTAGATTAATGTTTTATTCTTTTTTCGTTGCCAGTGATTTTATCCAGATAAAAACCAAAGATATTCGTTTTCTCGAAGTTTAAGTTGTAATATAACATTATGTGGGAACCTTTCTATCAAATTGCCATAGTGAGTGTTTAAAAAACTGTTTTTTGAATGTTGTAATATTTTTTCAGTTTATTTTTTAGATCTAGGCATATAATGGCTAGTAAACATATGTTGAAGATATTCAGTCTTACTGAATTTTTCATTAATGACAACAAATCCACTATTAACCATTTAAATTACGAGAAAACGAATATATTTAATATTTTAGGGGATAAAATTACTAGCACTAGTTCGTACTATGCTAGTATTTTAGTCGAGTAGCGAGTAATTTAGTAACTAAACGTGACTGAGCAACAAACATTTAGTCGAGTAGATTAGTAAGTAATTTTGTCGAGTCGATCCATTTTATTCTATATTTTTCGGGCGAGTAGCACCTCCCACCATGCCTCAGTGCTCACTGGTTCACCGACTAAACATGTTCGAACCAGCCGAATTAATCAAGTTCATTAGTTGACGCAAAAATGCCGTTTCTCTGGTGCGGAATTCGTATGAAAATTTAAAAAAGTGTAGAACTGCTTGTAATTTTTGTTATTGCAGGAATAGCATTTCTTAATGGGAGTTTATTTTCATTAACAGAAAATTTACACAACTTTCAGACATACCTACTAAATTATCGAAGAATTCTTTGGGATCTTCTAACACTAATTCCTTCAGAAGACAGTTAGCAGCTACTAGTTTATTTCTCTAGTTAATAGCTTCTTTTTATTAATCAAACAAATGTCCTATTTGCCTCTTCTAAAATAGCCGTTACGATTAGCTTAATTAGTTTATTTACTTTATTGCGTTGTAGGCTGTTCATCTTGCAAAACACAACTCACCTGTGAACTGTACTCGAACAAGTACGAACGATTTTTTGGCATCATTTCTATTGTGTCTCTTATTGTGTTAGTTCTGTAGTGTGAGATGGCGATCTGTTTGCAGTAGCTCAAGCCTTAGTTGTGTGTCGTAATATATGTAAATAAAGCTGCTGAGGTTTGCTTAATTCTTAAACAGTAAAAGTAACAAAGTAGAGAAAACGTTGAAAATAATAGTCTACTGCTATTGTTCTACCATTTTTCGTCTAATTAAATCACTACAATTAAAACATTTTTTAGAATATATTATGGATTTGCAATTCCATAACTTAGATCGGGAAATGAACACCGTAGAAACGGTTAAAAAGTACGAAACTTTTAAAATAGACCCTGCGCTTGGAGAAATAGTTTTGGTTTGGTTGGACCACTGGAAGCGATGGTCGAGGGCGATAGTACGAGAATTACTTTTTTCAGGCGACGACAGAAACAGATCCGTCCAGGTAAGTCACGACTAATCTAAACGTATATTTTCGTTCTAGATTAAAGTTTTTTAGGTGTACATGTTGGATTACGGGGAATATCAAATCAGGTTAACCAAAGAGCTCAGAAAAATATTGCCACAATTTTTGTTATTACCATTTCAAGTAAGTAGTTTTACATTTTATCGTTGTGCTAATATATTTTTTATTATTTTCTAATTTATTTTTCAACGTGATGTCTTGTTCGCTCCTTATACAGTTGAGTCCATGGTTTTTTACCCGTGCGTCATCATTTAAAGCATACGAAATAAGTCGGAAAGTTACTCCTCGCAACAGCAAGTGACAGAAAGTGGCTACTGTTCCGACCACGGATTGTATTATAAAATTTGACGTTATCAAATAAATATAATGGAAAATGTTAGTTTTGCTTTAAAATTTTGGTACAGAATTACAGCTACATTTGAAGTAGTGTAAACGGACAGGGTTTCTCTAACACCGTCCAAGTGTAGCTGAATAAATATTTCGGCCGGGTACAAGTAATTGGGTATAATTACTTTGGATTATTCCTTCGACTTTTTGGTATATTTTCATTAAGCGGTGGTTCTTTTTGTTGTGTGTATTTAAATAAAGTATTTCTTACTCATACGAAATGTATTTCAATTATAAACAGTATACCTTTAAATTGTTTGATAGATAATACAGTTACTATTTATTTGCTCTCTGCTTGTATAAGAAAAATATAACTTAGATTAGTAGTTAATCCGTGATCTGATGATTCACCGAGTGGCTGCTTTGTCGGCAGTTAAAACGTAAAAGAGGGTTTTCTGCCTTGATCGACAGTTGAAACGCAAGAGAAAGAAATTCTCTGTGCAATCTTTCGCAGAGTCAAATTTTGCACCGCGCGATGTTGCAGCGAGGGGTAAGACGTGGGAGCGCTGTTGCCAGTTTGGATTAAATTCGAACATACTCGGCCGTACAGGTAGAAAGATAAGAAAGGAATGAGATCTAATGGTTAAGTTGGAACGTGAGAAGATACAGAGGACCTATGATATATGAACAAGAAAGTAAGCAGGAACAAAGAATAAAGCAATAAATAGCAATCAAAATTAAGAATCTTGAGGCAAGGGACATAGCTTTGTGATGGGCCTAATGAAGACTCCTTCACTGGTTCGAATCCGTACAGCTCTAACCTTTCCTTTTAAGTCAGGAAATATGTCTAATATTCTGGCCAAAGGCCACCTAAGGGGGAGTCTTATCCTCCTTCAAGAGAACAAGATCATCTATTTTTAAATTTTCTTTAATTTGAAACCACTTGAACCGTCCCTGTAATCTGTTTAAATATTCCAAGTAAAATCTCTTCCAAAAGTGCTGTTGAAGCTGAATACAGCGTTGAAAGAGGTTTAGTCTATTTGGTATGTGAGTGATTCGTTGTTCAGGGTAAGAAGTGAGTGCAGAGCCTATAAGAAAATGTCCCTGAGTCAGCCATTTAAATCGGCGTTGTCGCTAGATAGAGGGCAAATTGGTCTGGAATTTAATATAGCCTCTATCTGAATTAATACAGTAGCTAATTCTTCAAAAGTCAAGTGGGCGTTGCCTAATATTCGACGAATATGAAATTTTGTAGATTTTGTAGTGGATTTCCAAATTCCTCCCCAATGAGGACTATTAGTGGGTATCCACTTCCATTTGATTAGATTTTCTGAGGCAAAATTTTGAATTGAAGTAGAATTTTTAGAGGTTTTGAGGAAGTCATACAGTTCACGAGGACAGTTATTAGCACCAGTAAAATTGGTACCGTTATCGCTAAATATAACAGAGGGGTTCCCTCTACGAGCAATAAAACGTTTTAGTGCTAGTAAAAAGGAGTCACTAGAGAGAGAAGATACGAGCTCAATATGGACAGCTTTTGTATTCATACAGATAAAGAGTGCCACATAACATTTTGTGAGAGGGGCCTTACGAAGGTGAGATGTTTTTATCATAAGTGGTCCACCATAGTCAGCCCCAACATTTTGAAAGGGGCGTGAGGTCGAAACTCTTTCCTTTGGTAAATCGGACATAATTTGCTGTGCAGGTTGTGCACGAAATCTAAAGCAAGTAGAGCAATTTCGAATAATTTTCTTAATTTCCCTGAGGCCATTCAAGGGCCAAAATCTTTGACGTTGGAAAGTAAGGCTTGTGGTCCGACATGACCAAGTCTAGTATGTTCGTGTGAAAGCAGTAGAGTGACTGCATGTGATTTAGAGGGAAGTAAAATAAGGTGTTTGTGATATTCTAGAATGTCTGCATTTTTTAAGCGTCCACCGACACATAAAAAAAAACAGTGATTTATGAATGGGCTAACTGAAACCATGTTTTTATTTGACAGTGATTTGCTATTTTGGATTTCAGAGATTTCTGAACTAAAGTGTTGGTGTTAAACAATTTTACAAATTGAGGTAATGGACGTTAGGAGTTCATCTACAGATAGTGGACCAGTAAGATTTGTAGTGGGAAATCTTGAATTGTGAATAAATCTGTGAACATATGCTATCGCGTGTACTAGTCTAGAAAATCTTTTATGTCGAAAATTTTCTTCGGTAGGTTTAGTGGTAAGAAGTGAGATTTTTCTCTCTTCTGGTAAGTTGCATTCATTAATTTTTTCATTAAAATGAGCGAGATTTAGATTGGGGTCTTGCAGAAATGAAGGACCTGACCATCATAAATCTAATTTTAAAATGATTTGGGCTAGTAATCCTCGAGATGGGAAGTCGGCAGCATTTTCTGCAGATTTTATGTGGCGCCAGTGAAAGGCATTTGTCAATTCAGTGATTTGAGCAACTCGATTGGAAACAAAGGTATTCCAGCGGAATGCGTGAGATTGTATCCACGATAGTGCAATCGCTCCAAAAATTTACACTAGAGAATGACAGTTTGTTTTCATATATTGATATGATTCTTTTGGTGAGTTTTGAGAGGAGTAACGTGGCACGTCCGGATAGGGCTTGCCCGAGATTTTCCTGTAACCAGTATGCAGGAAACTGTGTTATCAGAGTATACAGTACGAAAGTAAATGCATGCTGCATAAGCCTTTTCGCAGCAAAGAAATTGAAAAAAAAAACCAAAAATAAAAAGATTCTAATTATAAATATTTTGTTCTGTAATAAATTTGGCAAATAAATAATAATAATATATATGCTTGTCATCATTAATCTATGATTCATCATACGCTTTATAATAGTGCATATTTGAAACGATTCCAACGGTCCTCCATCCATTCCAATTCAAAGTGCTCTTGTGCTTGTACTCAAAGTACTCAGTTTAAAACGAGTTCTTGTGCTTGTAAGGTCAGAGTTTTTCCAGTACCAGTTTTTTTTGTACCTATTTCTTTTCGATTTACTGTTTTTATTTAGAGCCGTCATAAAAATATCATGTGTCTTTACTTAATAACAGGCGGTAGCTGTTTTGTCTTTAGTTTCATGCGCAGAAGACAATGATGCTAGATAAAAAGTATGTGTTTTATCTCGCCAGGTATTAATGACGCACGAGTAAAGAACCATAGACTCGACTGTACGTAATGACGTTTTCCAACATTTTATCGCTTCTGAAAAATAATTTTGCTCGAAGTTTAAACTGTGATCTCGTCGTAAGTTTCAGAACGATCTTCTAGCTATTTTTGAAATTTGGGAACTAAAAAGTATTCACAGGGGATTCAATCTGGTCAGTACGGTGGATGCTTGATCAATTTGTATCCTAATTAGTGTGATTTGACTGGATAGTTTCCACCTGTTTCCTGAGAAAACAAGAGCAGATGCTTCGATTATAGAATTATAAGCTTAACAACATCCTCAACATCTTTTTTAGTATTAATTTTTGCATTTAGAGCTTAGAAAAACATTAATCATTTTTAGTTTAGCTTTAGAAACGGTATTGAAACGTAGAAGCATTATTTTATAAACAAGCTTTAATACAAGGAGCTTCGAACGTAAACTGCGACATCTATGCATGCTTTATTGATTTAAAGAAAGCATTTGGCAACGTAAAGCATCGCAAACTACTTCCAATATTAATAATGGAATATATTATCTTATTTCAAATCTTTATTAAGTTTTATCTTCTGTTAAATTAATTACAGACTAAAGAAACACCCTATATATATATATATATATATATATATATATATATATATATATATATATATATATATATATATATATATGTATATATATATATATATATATATATATATATATATATATATATATATATATATATTTAATGTAATATACTATTGCATAATGAATACTAAGGTTTGTTTTCTTCTATTTGTGTGGTATAATCACCAAGAATGTCAAGTAATACATTCATACACTATATTTTTATTTTTAGGCTTATATTCAATTTTCATAAATTTATTTTTTTATTGTTTTAATTATGTTTTTAGGCGGTCGAATGCTACATTCAAGGCTACGAATTGAATCCTTCGTGTATATCAAAAGAAGCTAACAAATTTTTCGACATTAACATGCATCTTCGCAATTTTGCTGCAATCACTAAGTAGGTTAAAGAATAAAACTAATATTATTATTTGCAGTATAGGGGAAAAGGGGCACAGTGTTACATAAATGTTTTTATTTGATGTCATTTTGACTGGATTTCATTAAAAATTAAATTTTTAATATCTTACAACTCGTTTGGATTTGAGGCATACTATGATATAATCAACTACAGGAAAAACTTACATGACTAGTCGGTAAAAACGATTTTGTAGAGAAAATATAATTATAACATTGTGTCCCACTAGTGGGGAACCGTGTTATATACTATGGGGTACACTGTTACACAAGGAATACTCAGGTGACTAATGAGAATTTATATTAAATACCATTTATTTGTCGTAACTTTACATACAAACAATATAAGATTTATTTTAATATATTATAATAATTTTGAAAATCTACGGGAAAAACCAGCATTTCACTTCTGCGTGATGTCTGGCCTGAAGGTTTGGGAGTTGGTAATTTTAAAACAACTTGGGAGACGTTAAATATGTAGTTTTCATCGGAGGAAATAAACGTGAACTTGGGAAATAAACGACGGATATAAGTAACTTTCACTGAAGTTTCAGTTTTGACATAGACATTGTTTATATGCCTTTTGAGACACCTTCTTTAATAAGAACATAATCGCCAACGTTTATTTCCATATTATCGTCGTAATCCATTCGGGATATCTCTTCGTCATTACTTATAAACGATCCCATACTTGATTCAGTATCAGCACAAGAGAAAGATTCTTCCGATTTCTCTGAGTCAGCAGAATCTTCCATATCTTGAAGTTTACGTGTATTTGATTGAAAAACGTTTCTTTTCACAACTTCTTTTCGCTTTCTGTCATTTTCATCTTTATTAGGCGCTCCTTCATCTTCTGACGCTGATGTCTGTTTCTGAATCCTTTTATGTAAGACAGACATTTTTGTTCTACCACATTTTTTGACCTGTTTATTTCACCGCGTTTTCTAGTTGCGTTCTTGTCATGCCTTACTCTTAGATCAGCAATTAGTGCGTCTTTAATAGGTGTATTTGTTAATATTTGACTTTTACGTTTTCTGTTCTTTCCTTTTCCTTCTTTTCTAACTTCTGCTCGAGGAAAAGGGCGAATTTGTTCTGGAGAGACTAGCGATGACAACCATGACGAAGTTGACGGAACTTCTGAGGACAATGCCGAACATGAAGGCAGCTGAAATGATGCAGTTGCCACAGTTAGTTGCTGTGTTTTTATCTCAGCAGTTTCGTTCTTGACTAGCTGTGGTGCCATATCAGGTGTGTCAGTAACGAGTTGTTTTATTGGTAACGTAGCTGTTTCATTTATCATCTGCTGTACGGGAAGCGGTCGATCAGTTACTGCAGATGCTAGAAAATCGTCTTCAGGGAAGATCTGCCGATCCAATGGCTAAATTCCAGTTGACTGCAATCCATTGATGATGTTGTTTGGAATAAACGCAAGTGGATATGCTTTGCCCAAGAGTTCAGCTATTTCATAGATAGTGATTGTTTTTCCAGGATTAGTTATCATGCAATCATTGCAGGCTTTATTAAAATGAGTTTTTAATGACTTATGTAAGGCTTTGTCTAAAGGTTGAAGTTTTCCGCTTGTATGTGCGGTAAAGTTAAAAGTATAATTCCGTTAGCCTTACAAAATTCCAATGAAGCAATTGTAATGTGTGACTCATGGTTATTAGCAGTATGGGAGATTCTGAAGACTATTTTGTAAAATGATGGAGATGTCTCAATATGTCGATGAAGATTTCTCCGTTGACCCAACCTGTTTTTACTGCTGCTCCTGCAGATCCAGGAGGTGCTCCCTTTAACATTCTGTCCTTAAAATGGACTCTGGAAAATACAAGGAAGGGCGGTACAGAATTACCTATTGCATTAATAAAACAGGAGGAGGAGGAGGATAAATCAGATCAGAATCCTCCTCCACAAAAAAGGGGATAAATCAGATCTCGAAAACTATAGGTCAATTAGTTTGCTTAACCACCTATACAAGCTCTTTACTCGAATACTGACAAACAGATTAGAAGCAAAACTCGATTTCTATCATTCAGAAGAACAGGCAGGATTTCGAGCGGGACACGGAACAAACGACCATTTTCAATGCCTTAAAACTCTAGTTGAAAAGTCTATCGAATATAACAGACCCCTTGCTCTTATCTTTGTCGACTTCCACAAAGCATTTGACACAGTCGAAACAGTTATCTATCTACAGCTATCTTAAAAGCATTATCAGAATTCAGAATAGATCACAGGTATGCAAATATTATTCGAAATATATACGAAAATGCGACAACAACCGTTAACCTCCATTGCATGACTGAGAAGATAAAAATTGGCAGAGGAGTGCGGCAGGGAGATACCTTGTCGCCAAAACTATTTATGACAGTTATGGAGTACGCATTTAAACGGCTAGAGTGGGAATCAAAGGGTATTAGCATCGATGGAAAGATATTCAATCATCTCAGATATGCCGATGATATTGTTCTCATAACAGACAACTTAGGAGAAGCCAGAGTTATGATACAACAACTACAGCAAGTAACTCAGAAAGTCGGTTTAAACTATGGAAAAACAAAAATGATGAGCAATCTCGTCCCCAATGAGCTAATAGAAATCGAAAAGTCGCTCATAGAACTTGTGGAAAAATAGGTGTATTTGGGTCAAGAAATAAGGTTAACGCGAGATAACCAAACATGCGAGCTACTCAGAAGAATAAGTCTGGGTTGGGCTGCATTCGGAAAAATGAGAGACGTATTTAAAACAAATATACCGATCCATTTAAAAAGAAAAGCTTTTAACCAGTGCGTTCTACCAGTCCTCACATACGGAGCAGAAACCTTAACTCTCACAAAAACATTAGCCGAAAAATTGAGAAGGACACAACGAAAGATGGAGAGATCAATGCTTGGAATAAGCTTAAGAAATAGAATAAGAAACGAGGAAGTTCGTAGACGAACTGGAGTGGAAGACATTATCGAACATATTACAAGGCAAAAATGGAGATGGGCAGGACATGTTGAAAGAATGAAAGACGACATTTGGACAAAAAAATTTGCTTGAGTGGAGACCACGGGCTGACAAGCGAAGCTGAGGAAGACCCCCAACGCGATGGACCGACGACCTCAAAAGAATCGTGACCAATTGGATAGCAGAGGCGCAGAACAGAAGCAGATGGAAAATTCTAGAGGAGGCCTATGTTCAACAATGGACAACTCAGGGCTGATTGATGATGATGATGATTAATAAAACAGCATGCCTTAACCAATACCCCTCTTTCACCTAAAGTTACTTGTCCAACTTGTTTTAAACCTTTCAGACCTACTACATTTGGAGGATTGTGAACAGTGGTAAGTGCTGTCCCATCCAAATTGTAGGTATTTTCTGGACTTGGACTATTAGGAAATTTATTAAAAGCGCTAACAAAATTGTCAAAAAATTCTTTAATATTTGTTTTGTTGAAACTGGTTGCACGACTCAGACTAGTCGCCTCAGGTTTTGTTATGGATAGCTGGGAGTATCGTTTCATATAACCGTACAACCAGTCTACTCCAGCGTGTTTATTTTCGTGCCATGAATTTGGAAATTTAAGATTGTTTTGCACAGTCAATTCATATGCAAACTGCATCTGTCTGGTTAAGCCATGGTGCATTTTACAGGCTATAATCAAATAATCTCTTAGTTGATCTTCTAGCTCCTTCGAGAAAACTTGATTTATTTCATAGTTTGGGGTAAACTTGAAATTTACTCGCTCTTCTTCAGACAAAGCTTTGCATTTATCAACATATCTTTTTAGAGCCATATGAATTACATTAACTTGAATGGCTGCTGCCCTTACTGACCATCCGTTATTAACTACATTAAGAACAGCCGATTTCATTGTATCATGGGTAAATGAGGCTATTTTTCTGATGGATTTTCTACTACGAACCATTTCGATTCTGAAATAAAAATATAAAAGTAAATAAAACATATTTTACTATACTTCATCTAATTTACTTAACGTTGCACGTCATCCGCGTCATAGCCCGTGAGGTCACATGATACCAACACGAAATATTTAGGCGGTAGGTGTGTTCTTTTTTAGAATCACTTTGCCGAGTACACTGGCATTACAGCCATTAGACATATTTTATTATATACGCGTAGAAATAATGTTTAAAGATTGCTATTAAATAGACTATAGAATAAACTTAAAGAAATACACAATAATATGTTTCATTTAATTTGTATAAATGCATTATAAAGAGTTTTTATGAAGAACATTTGTTCGGAACACACTGTAACTGTAATCGAACGAAGGTGATATTTTGGCATAAATTCGTAACACTTATTTGACAGTTCCGGTGTTGACACTTTATTTTACATTTTACATAAAATAAAATATATATTTATGTATTCCATTTTACATCTTTATACGACGCATACAAGCGGCTCAAATTGTTTTTAACAAGATTATTTTTAACTCTTGTTTTGTTTCTATTTATTTACATTAAATATTAATTTGTTTTGTTGTATAATCCACTTTTGCAATAATTATGTGAGCTATTTGATTTAAAATGGATTCAGGATTTTTTTATACTTTGGCAACTATGTCAACTTCGATCTCTGTCAATGATAATGACGTGAAACGGTAATAAATTAGATGGACTGTACTACCATATGCAATTTAGTCGAAATTATTATTTTTTTATTTTAATCGGAAATAAACCAAAATTTAGGTTAAAAATAAAATTGTATTTTATTATTAAAATAAATTGGGCTTATTTCCCATTCAAATAATAAATTGCATAAAATGCCACAAATAAATAGCTTCAGAACAAAATTATTATTGTACATCGTGCATATTTTCATTGTTTTCCCAACAAAAAAAATGAAATATCACACTGTTCCCCACACCTAAGTAGTGTAACACTGTACCCCTTCATAAGTTATAACTCTGTGCCCCGAACGACGTTTTTACAATCAAATATTTTTGCCGGATCAAAAATTTTTAGGGTTATGTTAGTCCCACGAGTGTGTAGCTAAAAGACGCATTTATAGTAATACATATCAATACAATGTGTACTATTTATTTACTAAGAGTTAAAACAGTTTTTAATACGTATCATTTACTTACTTTGGTGGTACAAAAACATAAAAACACTTATATTTTCATTCAAATGTACAGTGACGTTTTACAAACACACCTACTGTCAAGAAATAACGGAGAGTGACTACGGTACGGTTTTAGGTTCAAGTTTTAAAAGATAGCTGAGAATTTAACATTGTAACCCGTGTACCCTCTCTTTCCCTAGTATGTAATTTTTAGAACGACCCTGGTAGACAAATATTTGTGTATACCGGGGTTGTTCTAAAAATGTTTACTACTAAGTCGTTATGTTATTATGGAAACAAAAATAAAATTAGTCTCCATTGGCAATTTTTCAACACGATGCGGGACCAATATAAAAGAGTATCTAAGAGAATGTTCTCTGAAGCATTAATAGACTTTTACTACAAATTTTAAAGTTATTTTATATATTGAAGTGTAATATTTGTCAAATTTTTAAGTAAACTATCGTAAATATTAAGTTTTTAACAAGAACCTGCATTTTGATAATTTGCAATGTATGCAAATGTTTGTTCTAAAAATGTTTACTAATAATGTAGAAATAAAAAAAAATCAAAATGTCGGTTGATAATTTGTGAACACCGTGTGAAACGGTTGCTCTAGAAACTTTTACTAATAAGTCATCAGTTGTTCATAGAAAAAGAGTAAAATCAACGTGCCGCTCAAATTTTTAACACTGTTTAAACAATTTTAAAAACTTGTTTAAGATAACAATCTCGAAAGCATTAATCAGATTTTATTACAAATTTTGAGTTAGAATAATGAAATCAAAATATTCTTGATCCAATTTTTTGATA
Source organism: Diabrotica undecimpunctata (assembly GCF_040954645.1). Lineage (NCBI taxonomy): Eukaryota > Metazoa > Arthropoda > Insecta > Coleoptera > Chrysomelidae > Diabrotica > Diabrotica undecimpunctata. The sequence goes on along the minus strand of NC_092809.1, from coordinate 39,067,640 downwards.
CTTCATGGAAAGTTTTAAAATATTGTTAGAGAATATTCCTAGAAGCATTAATTGTCTTTTATTACAAATTTTGTAATTCTTATATATGTTGTAGTGTAAAAACTGCATAAAACTTTCAGTTTTTTTACAAACAGATGCATCTCTACAATTTTATCGCACTCTGTAAGTATTTTAAACATTAAAAATTTAATTATTTCTTATACAATACAGTACATAATGTTAAGAACAATCCTGGTAGACACAAATGTTTGTGTGTACCAGGGTCATTCTAAATATTTATAATAAGTCACATGTTACCCTATGGAAACAGTTTTAAAATATTGTTTAGAGAATATTCTCAGAAGCATAAATCGACTTTTATTGGAAATTTTTAAATTAACTGTGTAAAACTTTTTACATTTTTTTAATAAAAATGTGCATTTTTACAATTTTTATCGCACTCACCAAGTATTTTAAACATTAAAACTTTAATTATTTTATAATATGGTATAGATTATAATTTTCAGAACAACCCCGGTAGATATAAATGTTTGTGTATACCAGGGTTATTCAAAAAATTTGTAGCTAGTCCCACGTTGTCTTGGAAACAATAATGAAATCAAAATACGAGCCCTATCAACTATATAATGGGTCAAACTAAAATACATGCAAAATTCAGATAGTTGACAGTTTGTTTTTTTTTTCTAATCATGTTTTTGTTGTATTACCATGTAATTAGTTAATCACTAATATTATAGGCTCCATCAGCAACACAAAACAAAATATACTTACTCTAACAAAGCCAATTTATAATAAAGAATGTTTATTTTATTGGCAACTGAATATAGGGACATAGAACAAATATTTATTTTTAAAACGGGAGTAGCATCGCCCGTAGACTTTATGGAAGCTCGAATTCGTGTGGACATTTACTCGACTAAGGATCTGCATTGTTAAATGGTGCATGCACTGATAAATTCATTGCAAATCTGCTCTATTTTGGCTTTAAGTTCGGGTAATGTTCGTTGTGAGTTATTTGTTATAGTTTATTTTTATGAACGAGAGAGTAATTAGCATAATTTTAACTGGTAGCTCCGACCACTCCATGGGCGTGCTCAAGATTAATTGAAAAATTACTTTGAATAATTGTAAAAAATAAATGAATTATTTCAGTGTTATAAAGTGTTATGTGTATGTAAACAAAAGTGACCTCTTTTATCACACACTATATTAGAACTGACTGGCCTACATTAAAAAGGGTTTTAAAAAATTCACATTTTTTTTTATTTTTAAAAATTACAAAAGAGAAAAAGAGTTTTTAAAACCGTCTAAGGTATGTTAAATAGATGAATAAAAATATTAATATAAAACTTACAGCTACTTGTTACAAATCCAAATCAGATTCAGAAGATGAACTTTCAGAACCAAGATTTATAATAACTGGCTCGATCATTTTATCAGTAATATTGTCCAGCTTCCACATTTTTTCCTCTTCTTTAATAGTGTGATTTACTGCCTTTTCCCAGTTTTCAGGTTTTACATTATTTACGGCCTCCAAAAACAACTGTTTAACATCATGAATTTTAAAAGTGGTATTTTTTCTTGAAACTTCACTCTTTATCTGTGCCCATACCAGTTCAATCGGGTTTAATTCACAATGATATGGTGGGGATCTAAGTACTGTCATTCCACGATTTTTGGCAATTTCATCAATTTCGTATTTTTTAAATTTTTCTTTATGAAGGGCACACAACGAATAAAGTTCCTTTCTTATAGATCCGGGATGGTACGTAATATTTTTTGAACTCAGCCAATTCTGCAAGTCTTTTTTAACCACTTGGTTGTGGGCAGTCCTTCTATAAGTCTGGAGTGATAACTTGCATTATCCATTACTATTACACAGTTCTTAGGAAGAAGATCTATCATTTGTTCGAACCATTCTTGAAAGACATCAGCGTTCATGTCTTCATGGTAGTCACCGGTACGAGTTGATTTAAAAGTTAATAAACCACCTTCAACAAAACCGTCTGAACTGCCAATGTGTACTATTATCAGCCTGCGTCCCTTTCCTGATGGTGGGTTTAAACCAGTAGATAAGTTATTTACAAAAGCGTGCCTTTGACTTGTAACAGTTTCATCCTGCCAAAATTTATTTGGTGTATGACCCTCGTTGATCCATGTTTCATCAAGATAAAATATTTTTCTTTTTTGGTTTCTCATTTCCTTTATGGTTCTTAGAAAATGTCTTCTCCATATGACAATATCGCTTCTTTCTAATAAAATAGACTTTCTGGGATTCTTTTTCCAGCGGAAGCCTATTTCTTTTAAAAGTTTCCATAACGTACTTCGACTCATTTCTGGGTAATCCTTATCATCTCGAACTGAGACAAGAACTTTATCCAATGTTGGAAATTCTTGTCTAAAGAAGAATTCATGCACTTTCCGTCGAAGTCCTTCTTTAAAATGATATTCTATTTGAAATTTTGGTTTCCCTGGAGCATTACGTGGCATTTGAAAACTACCACATTTCTCTTCTTTAATAACTCTGTAAATCGTAGATTTCCCAACACCAAGTGTACTGCTAACTAACTCAACGGTCTCATCAACACTTTCACATAAACGTTTGTCTGTAAATGATTTAAAACAATTAAATATTAATGTTTTTTCATTAACTGTTAGAGGACCAATTTTTCGGCGTTTACACGGCACTTTCAAATTTTCCATAACACTAGTATACACAATAAACTGCACCTTGCAACTGAAGTACCTACTTTTAGTGAACTGTTAAGAATTTTGAATACGCCACTTGGACCTTCCTACAAAATGGAAAAACCCACTATCACATTTTCTGTGGAATAAGTTTAGAAGGTACTTATCTAGTCAATTACTGTCGTAGATTCCTGGAATTAAAGAATTAAATGTTTGATTGTTGAAACCCTTACTTCGTGGAATGCACTCATTTCAGATAAAATAAAACGTTTTATTTTATCTGAAGAATTAAACTTTATTTTGCAAATAGGTAGGTACTTATTAAACTTTTATTGGTTATATATAACCAATAAAATAAACATCTTACATTTCTTGCAAATTCATTAGTACCTGTTAACCTCCATCACTCCGACACTGGCAAACCTTATTTAGGGATTAGTAGTCCTCACAACTATTGTATTCTATTCTGCTCCAACCTTTATACCTGGTGGTCATACTCAATTTAAAATTGTTTTCCTATATACTTCTGTAAACTTGTTGACAAATATCTGTTTTTCATTGAGTCACCCGTATCAACAGTTTAGGGATTTGCATACATAATTTATTGTTTTATTACTCTCTTATACATAAAAATACACTATAGTGTCTGTTTCATTTTATGCTATACTGTTTCAATGACATGTAGGTCAGGACTGTTAGTAGGCCAAGAAAAGACATTTATATTGTGGTTTCCAAACCAGTTGTTTGTGGTTCTGGCCGTGTAACAGTCCACTTCGTCCTGCTGAAATATATAATTCCCGCCAGAATTTAATTTAACAAAACTTGGTAGTAGGTTATTTTGAGGTATTTTTTGATATTTAAAGACCAATTTTTAACATTTCCCGTTTTTAATACCACTTTGTAGCTTTAATTACATTAGTTTCTACGAGTAACACAATACAGAGTAATAACTTAATGAGTCAAAAGATATGTGTTTGAAAAAACCCTTTACAGGGAAAGAACTTGACATGTCCATTGCAAACAGGCGAAAACGTTGATAAGTCCAGGTAATCCTAGTAATTGGCAATTATATAATGGAAATAACGTGATAAGTCCTTCCTTATAGGGAAAAACATGTTAAGTCTATGTAGACGAATAAAAAACAATTAATACCATTAATATACGATATGAATTTAAAGAAACTAAAACGTAAACCAACAACCAATATAGCAAATTTTTATCTTTTTATTACTGATTAATTGTAAGATGTATTTTAACATAATCACAGAGTTTTAAACTTTAAAAAGTGTTCTCCTGAACAAAACCAAAAATGTGACTTTGTGAAAAATATTTTTTCCTGTGGTCTTCATTTCGCACATTTACGGTAACATCAATAAATTAAAAACATTCTAACCCTGAAATTGCCATAAAACCCCAAATTATCACTTATTTAAGAAAGACCAAGAAAGTTTAGATTTTGCACAAATGAGCTTGGCTTAAAACTGTGTTATTGTTAACAGTGGCTTTTGCTTTGCGTAGAAGAAAATTGATTAAACAATATTAAACTACGAGTACACTTTTGTGACATTGTTGTTGTTGTTTCCACTTGCGACAGAATTCCCTTGACAGATTGAATCCAGTTTCATGATTTCATTCAGCTGTAACTTGCCTTAAGAGTATTTCTTTGACCTTTTTGCAAACTTTTAAATATTCTTGAATATTCTCCTATTCCTATCAGAAACTAGTTTTGGATGACACGGGCATTTACGTTTTTATGATTGTGAAAAATAATAGTTTCAAGTAACTAGGATCGCTGTTACAGAGTAATGGGGGAATAGATGGAGATTTATGCAGTAGAATTAGGGTTGGATAGATGAAGTGGAAGGAAGCGAGTGGTGTGTTGTTTGACAGAAAAATTCCAACGAATCTGAAGGGAAAATTCTATGAAACAACCATAAGACCAGCTATGATGTACAAAACTGAATGTTGGGCAATTAAAAAGAAAAAGGAACAAACAACAAATGCATGTAGGGGAAATGAGAATGCTTAGATAGAAGAGTGGAGTGACAAAAAAGGATAAAATTAGGAATGAGTATATTAGGGGAAGTCTAGAGGTGACACAAATTGTTGCGAAGATGAGAGAGCATATGTTAAGATGGTTTGGTCATGTTCAACCCAATACAAAGAATTGCTGATCTGCGGGTTCCTGGAAGTAGTAGGAGAGGAAGACCAAAAAAAGACCTGGGGGAAACGCAGGCAGAACATGTCGGTAAAGGGTATTACTATCGATATGACCCAAGATAGAAACTTGGAAGAAATGTAATTAGGGAAGCCGGCCCCGCATAGGGATAAAAGCAAAGAGAATGATGATGACTGTAGTTTTTGGAATGTTAATTTCATCCGAATTAAATCGGCATGTTTTTGAATTAACATTTCGAGTCGACCTTGAACTATTAATTCGGCATCCGAATTAATACTTCGAGGAATGTTTTATTGCAGCAATAATTTTTAATCACCAACTCACAAATTTTTGAATTTGTAGAGATACCAGGCACAATTTTACTGTATTATTGAAATAATACAACGATTCACTAGATTTGGCAAAAAAATTAATTATAGAATATAGTTTGACGTTTGTTAGAATGTCCGGCTGCATTGTTTTCGCAACCTAATAATTGTCTTGTATGGTGTTTAGCAGTTACTTTATGCTGTCTCATTATTTGTTGTCACTAATTTTTACATATTTTGATGATCCTGACATTAAATAGGTTATGTGGGTTGTATAAACATACTAAATACGTTTTGTGATATGTCATTTTAAAATATTGCTTATTTTTACACTATTATCATAACTGGTAAAAAAATTAATAGATTAAAACAGTCAAACGCCTGAATTTGTTATATATTTTAATTTGTCCAATTACATAGTTGTTAGGGCTCTGTTAGTTTTGTATTTCTTATCTCAATTTTCGACTCATGTGCATTAAAGTGTAGTATATTTTAATTTGTATCATTAAATAGTTGGCAGGGCTCTGTTAGTTCTGTATTTGTTATCAATTTTCGACTTATGTGCATATGGCGTAATATTTGCCAGATTTTTCATTAACTCTATAATACTTTCAGGTCTGAAGATCAACCCTTAAAAGTAGTTTTGAGAAACCAGAACAACACCATGGACGTCGGTCAGACATTAGAAGAGCGTGGTTATGCTAGGAAAACAACAAAGGATATTAATGTGTCTGATGACAGTTATATACAATTGTCGTGAAATTATTAAGAGGAAAAAAGACAATTGTGTTTATGATATTCTACAAAAAATTGATTGTCACTAGAACGACAAAATTGGCTAGTACCTGATTACTTTCTAATCTGTATCACGTGCATGGCTTAGATAAAAAACTAATTAACTAGTTAACTGAACAGATTAAAGTAAAGTAACACATTTTAACCAGCTACGCAACAAATAATTCATTTATATAAGTCTTCTAAAAAACCAAATAACATGCCGAATAGGTTCAGTATTTTCGGCTGTTCGCATAGGCACAGAATAAATAACAATCAGAATGCCCACTCTCAGATGCCGCCTTTGAAGTTTGTCAGCACGCGAACGCATTATTTTAGACCGAAACATAGATTCGAATTGAGAAATTTGTGACAAGCTCCGACAGAACTGTAATTTAAATTTTTAGAGGTTAATAATTTAGTACATTTGAAATAATTTAATCTATTCTTCAACTAAAAGTACGAATAAAATAGTGCATATTGTGTCTGTAGTTGCCATAAATAAATTAAACGGGTTAATTGTCTATGCACACCAGATAAAATGTCACTGAACAGCACTGGTTTCGTTTAAAACATGGCTGATTCCGTCAGCGCCTACTTATTTTTTCAAACAGAGTGGGCATTCTGGTTGTTTAATATTCTGTGGCATAGGCCTCCACTCAGTTTTAATTTTTATATCGACGCGACACTACAAAACCACTGCCAAAACTGTCAAAACAATCACTCATTCAGGATGATCTTCACAAAAATCAATAACACTGCCATTCTTTATTTTACTTTATTTGACTTTAACTTTTTAATGAAGAGACTTGAACTGAGATATCAATTTAGTGTTTAGTGTTATGTTGTATATTTTTTTAATAAAAAATATTTAGTAAAGTTTATACAATTTGTATTTATTGTGTTTTATTTTCGATAACCATCTGATCCTCTTAAAGGATAGAGGTATCCCAAATTTTTTTTCAACAAACATTTATTGAAAACTCTCAGAATGGCCAATAAAAAATAAATAAATTTCGATTGTTCAAAAAACAGTTATTTGTATATGGAGGTGGTTTCACGGTGAAACCACTGGGTCATACCTGATGTAATAATAATGTTTATTTGACATAAATATATCAATGTACATAAAATAATCAACTAAATGAGACTAAAAATAGATCAAAGTGTAAAATTAATAAGAATAAACATAGGCAGCAACAAGGAAAAAATCCGCACGTGTCTATAGCTCAAAAGTTGTGAGATCTTTATACATAAAAGTAGATGACAGTCCTATATTACTAAGACAAAATTATATACTATGGATAACTCATTTAAAGTTAGAGTAACAATGGCTATTCAAAAGTTTGTTTTTAATTATTTTTACCTGTATATATCGTGACCAAACTGATAAAGTAGCGAATGTGCAAAATTGACGTATCTGAGCTAATACACTAAACAGCTGTGGCTTGTCAAGATGTATATTTCAGTAAAACATCGACTGTGCAGGTCCAATATTTACGTCATTATTGACTATTTTTAGTTTGACGAATCTACACCTACTTCACTATTCACAACGCTAAACAGTCAAATATGAATATTTTGGGCATTAACTCAACCCTCTCTCTGGTTATTAAATTTATTATACGGTTTTTTGTTGTTAATGATAATAATAATACCTATTTAAAAACTTTAAACATTTTTGAACGTTCTTTTTTATTTATATTTAGTGCAATTCCGTTATCTGTGGTGGCAATAACGAATTGATTCACGAACCATTGTGTCAAATCTGAACACAGGTTTACTTTGGAAAAAAAAGTGTACCAGTTTTATATGACGGGAACTGTACATAATCTTGAGATGACTTATGTTACAGAACCGTTTGCAAATTTTGAATTTGGGCGTGAGTGCTCTTATTTTAATAATTCATTTTTCTATGTGAACGTTCCACTGAAAGTGGCTATCTATAAATATACCCAAATACTTTACACTGGAAACTGCTGACATTTCTTATTATTGCCGGATTGTATCGCTAAATTTTTGAATTTTAGTAAATTTCTAATGTGACTACTTACCGGCAAAACATTTCTTTTTTGATATATTTATCGCCAAAAATTTTACTTTTAAAGGAATCTATTGTTAGAGGAAAGTCAAATTTAACTTTACTTTTTATTTCTTCCCAAGTAGAATCAAAACTGATAATATCTCCTGAACTTTGTAAGTTATACATATCATTTATATAGATATTAAATAATAAGCATCCCAATACTGTGCCCTGAGGTACTTCATAGTTCACTGGCTTAAATTCACTCATTTCTCCTAATATTTGAACACATTAAGTTCTGTTTTGAAGATAATACCGCAAGTTTTAATGCAGTTACTCTAATGCCAATTCTCTCCAGTGTTGGAAGAAGGTTCGGGTGGCTAACTGTATCGAATGCTTTAGCTAAATCAACAAAGATACACAAAGTAGGCTTTTTTTTATTAATTGATCTTGCTAATTTACCAGTTAGAAACGCAATAGCATCTTGTGTCGATTTGGTCTCATGGAAACCAAATTGTTTATCTGACAAGATATTGAATTTTTTTAGAAAATTATTTATTCCTATCATAACAACTTTTTCAAATATTTTAGACAAGTTAGATAGACAATATTTAACTGTCCAAGTACAAGTATTTACTTCTGTTTGGTTCTTTTTTAGACCAGCAATGTGCACAACTTTATGCATTTCCATGAAGTGACATTATGTGTAACTGAAGCTAATATCTTCTCGACTGAAATAGAACCCTTGAACTTACTATAACTTGTATTATACGCTTTTTTGTATCTTCAACTCCTGTAAACCTACTCGAAACCGAGAGTCTAAATTCTTGAATTCTTTCAATTTTAGTTTTTGTTCTTCACTCCTTTCTGAGAATAAAATGGACGAATTCATGAGAACAACATCTATAAAGGTCAAAAATTGTACATGCTTTTTCTGTTTATTTCGTAACAGGGTTTGAGTATCTCGACGTATCGCATAATAATATGCTTATTATAATCCTTCGCCAAGAGTGGACAAATCACTTCTTGAAGCGTTCCATCTCTTTGATTCCGATTCACTGTTGTAGTATTCTGTGGATTGTGGATATATATTTCTTTCTGTTCTTTCCACTTCATAAATACTTTTTTGTTGTTGCTTCCTCAGTCAAATTGTCGCCGTGATTACTAGGTAGACCTTTCTTATCCTTTACCACATCCATAAATTTTTGATTTTCTTAGAGGAAAGCAGTTTCCAAAGCTACAATTGCGGAAAAGTCACATAAACGTAGTAGATATAACTGGTTGCCTAATTATCAGTATTCAGTATATTATAATAATATTTAATATAAATATTTTATAAAATATTTCAATGTAAATTAAAAGGGTAAGTCTGAATTGGTTCAGTCATATGTATAGATGGCACAAATAAAATATTGAATTTATTAAGCAAATATAGCTAAAATGGAACCATACTTTATTAAATAAAGTGGTACCTATTTATTTATTATTTTTTACATTTAATAGTTTAATTTTATGTTTTTTGGGGTCCATAAAATATTTTTTTCTGTGTTATAATTTCTTGATCTGAATTTGTAAAAAAGTAGCATTCACCAAAATTTATAGTGTCAAAAACCCTTCCGCCAAAATTTTAACTGTCACTGAATCAGAGTACATTTTGAGTTGACTGGAACACAGTTTAATGCCTAAAGAAGTTTCTTTAGCCATATACTGTAGCCGTAGCTGGAAGTTATTCTCATTCTACAATCTACAAAACCAAGCACATGTGCTTACAGTCAATATTAATTTTAAATTAAAGAATTATTCACATGCAGTTTTGTATCTATTAAAACAAAGTATAAATGTTTATTTTTTAGTCAAATATACATTATTATTTACAAATAGAACGTTTTTAATCAAATTTAATAAATAGACACTCTCATTGTTCAAGATTATTATTCTTTTTTCAAAGTACACAAGTCTCATTTTTTTCAATGTGACTTCTGTGCATGAATTTTTTGACACACTAAAGAATTCTCGGACTTTGGTTCTTGCTAAGAGCTACTTTCAAATCACTGCTTGCATTTAGCCTATTTTCATTGTTTGTTTTTGTTAAATCTTATATATCCTGCTTTGACTTTCAAGGATCTATAATTCAGCCATTGTAACTGTTCATCAACCTTCTAATTTTTTTATATTCCATTCCTTTTTGTATATCCTTAAAATGTTTACACTTTTGACATTAATACTTCTTGAACTTTGTCAAAATGCATTTTAACATAAATGACAGAACTATTTAATAAATATGTGGTGTCAAAATAAAATTTAAAAATCAAATGCTTGCTAATGAATATAATGCTAGATTTAGTATCATCTTCATCTTTCTTTTGCTGTAAGTACATTAAATTTTAGTACAAATCTTTTGGTCATATTGTTTATTTATATTCACTTTTAAATATAAGTATCATGTACAAGAAAGAAATTATATCAGATTTTTCTATTTAAGACAATCTGCAGTGAATAAATAATTGGGTGTTTCAGATTATTTTCCCTTTAATTTATTTTAATATAACTTGAGCCTATACTTCTTTTAAAGTATGTCAGTTTTCTTAAATTTTATATCTGAAAATATGAAGACTTATTTGTCAAGAGCTTAGCAGTCACCAAAACAAGATCACTCAATTTTTTGCATCTTTATTTTTAGGAATCCTTCAGTATTTGACTTTTTATCAATTCGATAATTTAGTTCTCTGAATTTGTAATCCTGTCACCTATATTTTTAGCACTCTTAGCATTTCAGTTATTGAGCTGTACATCATCAATACTAGAAAATTCTATACAGTTTCATAATTTTCTAATATCATTATTCTTTTTTAGCATTGTTCTAATAATTTTTGCACTAATACTTACAACATACATTCTACTGTTAGTGGGATAGGGAATATAACAAATTAAAAAATGGTAAGAACATATTTATTAATTTAATTTAACAATTACATTTTAATATATTCCGATAGGAGGAGGAGCACCGAAAACATAATCCCAAGAGCTAGGATATTCTACATTTTTCGATATTTGTTGCAAATCTGTCACATTTAATACTTTTTCCAACAATGACTGAGCATCAGGCCTGTTGTCACCTTCACTGATATACTTTCCTAGTAAAAGACAGTCTAAAGTTTTAGATAAAACAGAGTATAAATTAATAGAAAACCCTGCTCCATTCACAGAGTATTTATTATTATCACTTTTTTCCAATTCCTTGATATTAGGTATATTTGTTAGATTCAGTTGACTTTTTCCCAAAAAGTAAAATCTTTCCTTCTTTATATTGTGCAATTCATAATCAAAAGCACTGGATAAAATTACAACTTTTTTAACTTTCATTTCTTTTAAACTGTTATAAACATCTTCAAAAAACTTTCTTGCTGTTTTGGTTTCAATGGTTGATCTCAATTGCAAACAAGCAATTTTCAAATCTTCATTTGAATATAATTCACATGCTGTACATATTTCTGAAGAACTGCAATTGTAAGGATCAGCACCAACTGTAGGAACAATTGAGGAATGCCATACTGAAGCAACTTTTTCTAAATTGTAGGTTTTGATGAGAAGATCTACTGCTAACTGTGGAACATTTCCAACAGAAACACACGGTATTATTATCACAAAATTATTAAGATTAGTCGGTTTGAAATATCTTAATAAAGAAGGCATTTTACATAAATAAGTTATTAAGATATTTTCAGTTTTCACGATAATTCAGAGTAGTGACTAATCAATAAAAATATAAACAAAAATGAAGTTTGCCTGGTTTAAGTTGGTGTGTTTGTTTTCCAATCTGATGTTGACATTGACATATTTTTTAAAAAATTATCTTTGTAGAGAAAGGTATATATAATTAATTATAATAAAGAGAGAAAAGCATAATGACGAAAATAACAGAGTTCTGTTCGTATAAGATTGTCAATGTCACTATCAATTGTCAACTGTTTGTTTATTTTACATTGTTTTACTGGTTTTACATCTAACACCTTCCTATAGTAATTTCGGGCAGCTTTTGACTTATTCAGCTAATTATTAATAATAAAACATTTTTAGAAATATGGCTCAAATTGGAGAACCTTTAACTCTATCAAGAGGTAAGTTGAAATATGTTATCAAAAATATATCTTTCAAACTTACCTTATTGTAGACATAAAAAGATCGATTGAACTTCTTGAAAAACTCCAAAAAAGTGGCGAAGTTCCTGCTACAAAACTGGCAGCTCTCCAAAAAGTTCTTCAGAGCGACTTTCTGAATGCCGTGCGTGAAGTTTACGAACATGTATATGAAACCGTAGACATACAAGGGTCTCAAGATGTAAGAGCTTCGGCCACAGCGAAAGCGACTGTAGCAGCTTTCGCAGCCAGTGAAGGGCACGCTCATCCTAGAGTTGTGGAACTGCCAAAAACGGATGAAGGGTTAGGTTTTAATGTTATGGGAGGCAAAGAGCAAAATTCACCAATTTATATATCAAGAATTATTCCTGGGGGCGTAGCAGATAGACATGGAGGATTGAAAAGAGGTGATCAACTTTTAAGTGTAAATGGAGTGGTAAGTTACTTATACCGATAATAAATTATTTAAAGTACTATAAGTGATTTTTCTCCCAGTCTGTAGATGGTGAAAACCACGAGAAGGCTGTAGAACTATTAAAACAAGCTCATGGGTCTGTCAAACTTGTAGTTCGTTATACTCCCAAAGTATTAGAAGAAATGGAACTTCGATTTGATAAACAAAGAGCCAGAAGGAGACAACAGTATAATTAATTAAAGACTTGAAGTATATAATCATTTTTGTTCAAATATGGAACGTAGTTAAGTAAAATTCAACTAGTGTTTCTTCTTTAGTTAAAATGTTATAGCGTATTGCAATTTGTAAGCATTTTGGTAAATGTAAAGATGGAGGTATAGTTTTGTGAGCTTGTAGATCTTATTTTTACAAATGCTTCCAAATTAGCTATCAATACCAACAACAAAGGATAGCATAAATGTTGATTTAGTACTTCCATTCTCTTGTAATAGTCAGTATTAGAATATACATTGAAAATCTCATGAAGCATTTAGAATGTTTTAAATGTATTAAATTATTTATGTATTTGTTAATTTAGAACAGTATAACTTATATTGTACTGCTTTTATATATATTTGTTTCTGTATTAAATGTTTAACATGCAACGCTTTTAATATATTTTAAAATAACACATTGAATACTAAATTAAAATATTTCTTTTTGATCTCAGGCCTCATGTCTTTTTATATTAAGTTATTCTAAAATGCACTATAATAATGATAATTTAAAGTTAACTCTTAAAAAAATGTGTTTTTTTTTGTTCGTTTATGGTTGTGAATTATTGTGTTCAACTCATAGAGCCCTAAGACCAAGGTTACATGCGTTGCAGATGATTTACACTTCATGGTATCTGTACAGGTCACAGCTTGTCATTTATTCTATATAAAGATATAGTTACAGTCAAAGGGCTCCTCGAATCTGTAACATATTGACCTCTTATCTATTACTATGGTGAAAAAATTCATTTCTATAAGTGATGAGAAAGTAGGTGATTCCTTCAAAAATAACAATTCTGCAGAACAAACTATAAGCCACATAGATGAAAATATAGAGAGTGTAGGTGTAGGGTTTCAACATAGTTGTGAAGCATTTGAAGATAAAGGTGTAGAACAACTTCCAACCATGGAAGTTGTTACATTCCAAAATATTTTGCAAGCCACATATAGTATATCATTCCAATCTGCTGAATCATCTAAAGACGGATCACAACACTGAACTTCCAGTTACTTTTGCTGAATTTCAGCTTACATAGACTGCTCTAATGGGACAAACTCTAAAGGTATCTTATTTCAATGCAGTAAATCCTGGTACTTCAACTGAAGCCACATCAGTATTAGCACAAAAAGGACCCTATGGTTTCTTTAAATTTTTTGTAATAGATGACATTATGAACTTTATTTTAATTGAAATGAAAAACCTGACTTTCAGATTATTGCTCCAAGGACATCCTGTATGCCAATAATATCAAAAGATTTTTCAAAAGTCAACCTTAAATCGATCATTTGTTGGACCAATTTCAAACTGCTAATGTTCCGAACAAAAATGTATGTATTGATGAGATCCTGCTACCATTTTATGGGCGGCTGGCCTAGCAATATATCAAAAATGAGAAACATACATTTAGCATAAAACTCTACAAATTATGTACAGAAAATGGCTACACCTTCAACCTTAAAGTTTACTGTGGAAAAGACATTACAGAGGAAGGTACTTCAGCATCATCTTCAGTTGTTATGTCATTGTAACCTCAGAAACCTTTTTTGGATGGTGCTAGAAAGGTCACCAATGGAGACACTGCAGATGGCAGCCAGATGGTTGGTGGAGAGCTAGTCGTGGGTTTGAAACTAGCTTTTGGAACCAGGAGTGGGTCCAACGGACGAAATAAGTAAAGATACGATAAGAAATATTGGAAAAGATACAGAAATAAACAAAAAGATAGATGGGTAAAATTACCAAAGATAAGATAAGATAGGGAACAGGGCGCCACTTAATTTTTTGGGGTTTAAGGAGAAAATTTGGAAACCTTAGAAAAGAAAAGAGATAAGGAAAGATATTTAGGTTCAGAGATCAAACCCAAGAAAAGATATCATCAGTTAATTATTAAATAAATTTGGTTAACATTCTACATAAACAAATAATAAGTATATTAGGTATTATACATACTCACATAAGAAACTTAATCAGCCTGATCTTTCTTCTGGTTGAAAGTATAATAATAATTTAATATAATAAGTAAATATTCAGAGTTATGGTTATATTAGGAAACTTTGTTAGGAGTCGACAAATAAAATACATACATAAAACAATAACAATATATTCAACAACAAAATTATGACGCTGCTGAATGCAACGCAAGTAATAAAAATACATCAACAACTATGAAATGGTGGTATACATATAAAAATAAGCAGAAATATAATTAGAAAATACCTTTACAAAGATATATAATACAATCATGCACAAATAAAGTTTTGGCGTATCTCGAGATATTACAGCAAAAAAATGAATAAAAATTATAACAAACACCAAAGATAACAAAAATTAATAAAATCTAAATTTACAAAAATACAGAAAGGTTACAGAAATGAAAACATAAAAATTTGACCAAACCGCACTTGGTTAAGTCGATTAGCTATCTCGCACTATTATTTAATGATAAACTGAGACTTAAATGTTCATAATTATTACTTATTGAAATTTCTTAGTAGCTGATGGAATTTGGTTCGTGACAAAATATTGACTGTTCTTTAAATTGAATGTAAAATTCAGTAGTTACTCTCAACTACATTTGCAGACATGTATGAACTTTAGATACGTCCAGATAATGGAAGATGATATGATAACATACCATATTACTCGCCCAGATAAGTGGAGATACTAAGATTATGGTAACTTACAGTAATTCCTGACGACTGCTGCATTAAGTCACTGAAGTTAATACTATACTTGTATTAAACACTGAATTTAATTAACATTAAAGGTACTTTATAACTATATTTAATCTAATATAGTATAAGATAAAAAAAAAACTCAAATAAACAAGTGTATACACACTTATAAAGAAAATGTACAGATAAAGTGACACAGAGACGATAATGTGAGCTAAGCGTCTTTACTCGACGAATGCCCACCGGTAAGTAAGTTGGTTTCCCTAAAATTTTACCAACTACCACAAAAAAAAAGAAGAAGGGATATCTCCCACTCAAAAACGACAGATCAGCCTTTATCTATTTCTAAGAAGATAAGGTTATAACGACTATCGGAAAGTTCGAGATAATTTGGAACGTGATAAAATATAAACCTTTGGATTAAATTTTTCCTGTAAAATCTTTCGACGATTTTGTTTGCTAAAGTATCAAACATAAACCCGGCTTAAAGCCGGAAAGAATTGGTTCCTTTCATACTTCGGATTACAAAGGAAATGATTAGAAACCTTTCGTACTCAGGGAAATTCCGTGGTATTTCGGTAGGTACAGTAATATTCTCTAATCGTAAATACGACCATCGGCGTATCATCCACAGGGGTAGAGGGATTAGAAATAAATTAATATATTAATTATAAAAAAATGTTACATCATTGATGGACGGACTCTTGGAATTTGGGTAGAATACTATACACAGACAATTTTCATACAAGTGTCCACTTAGTTCACCAGCTTTTAGACAGATCAACACATTTGATAGGTACGCTTAGATGCAACAGAAAATTAAACCCTAAAGATGTAAAAGCAAAATTATTGCACGATAAAGTAGCAAAGAGTAGTTGTCCTGAAGTGGAAAGATAAAAGAGATGTCTTGATCCTTAGTACAGTATACAAATAACAAAGTCGAAGTTCAGAGTAAAAATAGCAAGCTGTTAGAAAAACCGGAAGCAGTGACCAATTATAATAGTTGTAAAGCATTTATTGATATTTAAGATAGCTGAAATCATATTCTAGTGCATTAATCCGAAGAGGAGTTCAATTGTACCGTAAGCTAGCTTTTAAGTTTCTCACTGGCTCAACAATGACAAATGCATTTGTTTTATATAAAACTATAAGCAAAAATTACTGCCTTCAGAGAAGAGGTAACTCAAAAGCTATTTCAAGCAGATATACCTTAAGATCGGCAATAAGAAGTGTTAAAAACTTGTTGCCTGGAAAAAATGGAATCAGCAAGACGAAGGTGTACAGTTTGATATAAAAATAGAACACGGAAGAGAATGTACCATTAAGAAAACTAAACAAACTGTATAAATGTGATAATTGTGAGTACTTTTTTTGTGTCTAGTGCTTTTTTGTAAAACACAAATCTATGAAAATTTAATTTGTAAAGAACTATATACAGTCTATAGCTTATATACATTCTAAAAAATTCACTTTAATTATGTTTTTGTACAGTTACAATTTTCAACGGCTATTACGATATTAATTTTCATGTAAAACAGCAGGCTAATTTCAGTAATCTGACTATGAGGCCATGTACAAATCATATGCGTATCAATAACACATAAACTGTGAAGTAAATTCATTACACAGAGCGTAGAATTTTAACAGTCTGTAAATTATATTTAACTCACATAACGCCTTGTCCAAACAGGGTGTGAGTTAAATACAACTCACGTGGCGTTTAATGCGTTAAAAATTATTGTCTCACGAAATCCATTATAGTGTTATAATTATTGGAAATTTGTCAAAATATATGTAGTAAAAATTAATTTTTACTTTATTACTAGCGGACCCGAAAGACTTCGTTCTGTCAAATAGATTTGGAATGTGGCAGTTTATTTCTTTAATTCTCCTGAACAGAACCATAATGATAGAGCGGTGTGTGAGGGTCAGCTCGAGTGACCTAAGTATCTTCGCCTCGACGAACTTTGGTCAGCCTTTTGGACCCACTAAAAACCCCGACTGGGATGTCTGCCAGAGGGTTTCAAACTAAGAGGGGAACTTAAGGTTCAAACCTGCTTGAAAAATAATCTAAAGGGATAGTGAAAACCTAAAGGTGACAAATATTTATAAAGTGGGTGCTTCAATGGCAAAACATAGAGATAATTAATTATATATTATTATTAACATAGGTTTAATAACCAATGTAATAAAGAATAATAAAATAAAACGTATATAAGTATTTTCAGTAATCGCTTTATTGTAGTACTTTATAATATACAATGTTTTTTGTTTGATTACCTGGTGAATATACAAACAAATCTGATGGTTTTCCAACACGGGAACAGGTGACATACAATTGACCATGTGAGAAACATGGGTTTTCTAGATTAATACCACAAACATCTAATGATTGCCCCTGGGACCTATTTATGGTCATAGCAAAAGCAAGCCGTACTGGAAACTGTAGTCGTTTAAATTCAAATGGTATATCAGTCGAAATCATTGGGATGCGTGGTATCAAAACGTCTTATCCTTTCTTATACTTTCTTTTCAGTATAGTTGCTTCTATCACGTTATACAATAACTTTTTATCGCTAACCGTGTGCCGTTGCTAAGACGCGGTTGGTTGATATTTTTCAACATTATAACTACCGATCTAGCACTTACCAACACATTTTGCGATTCATTTTTATATCATAGATTGTTTACACAACAGTGAGTGCTTGTAATTTAGTATAAATTTTATTGAATAGCAATAAAGTTCAAATTGACTCTACATTTAGTTAGAAAATAATTGTATGGGAAAAAGAAAAGAGCCGTTTTAGGGTTTTCCCGGAAATTATTCGAATTTTTCATGCCGTAAAAACCATCCTTAGACTTCAAAGAACATTTTAAAAAAAGAATTGTTAAGATTGGTCCATGCGTTGTTGAGTTCTGCGATTACTAACATATTTTGCGATTCATTTTTATATTATAGATTCTTTACACAACAGTGAGTGCTTGTAATTTAGTATAAATTTTATTGAATAGCAATAAAGTTCAAATTGACTCTACATTTAGTTAGAAAATATTTGTATAGAAAAAAAGGGCTGTTTTAGGGTTTTCCCGGAAATTATTCGAATTTTTCATGCCGTAAAAACCATCCTTAGACTTCAAGGAACATTTTAAAAAAAGGATTGTTAAGATTGGTTCATGCGTTGTTGAGTTATGCGCTTACCAACACATTTTGCGATTCATTCATCCACGATAATGTATTTCACTACTTGAATTTGTTAATGATGTATTGACCTATTGCATTTGTTAACAAAATAGTACTTCGCCTAGAGGTAAATTAAAAATATAATGTAAACATCAGTCTCACAAGAAACAGCATATTGACAAGAAACCAGGGCCCTAACCAACTTAAAGTAAATATTTAGTACCAACAAATGATTACATAATATAGGGATACTTTTCAAGCTAAGGTACCTTTCATAGCTACTTTATTACAATACAAGACATGCAACGGCTAAGAGGTAAATATATAACATAAGGATAGACAGAAGGAACAAAGCTATATTTAAACATTCACATTACACATTCCATCCTAAATTTTTCTTTTAGTCCTTTTTAAATATCCCAAAAAATAATCTTTCCGTCTTTAAGCAAACTTATTTGATGTCTTCTTTGAGTTCCTGTAATTTCTTTTACTTTTTTATGTACATTGAATGTGTCATATTTTCTTTCATAGTTTTCCATTTCTACACATTGTTCTTCAACCCATAATTCTTTGCCTTCTTTATTCTTTGCTTTATGTTCTTATCAACCTCTCTGTATTTTTGTGCATTATTCTTCATTTTACGTCTTTCATCCATTAGTTCTAGTATGTCTGGTGTCATCCATACCTTGTGTTTCTTTGCAGATCTGGTTAGGTGCTTCTTTCCCGTAGTTCTTATTGTAGTGATTATATACTTAAGTTTTTCATCTATGTTGTATTCACTTTTTAGCTGGCTTAAGTCTAACGCTGGGATGATGGTTTTTCTTATTTTCTTTGGTCTAGCTTCTATCAGTTTTAGTAGATTTCACGGCATTACGGTATCTTTTTGTCACCATTATGTAATTTATTTGGTTTCTGATTACTTTTTCTTGAGCGTGTTGAGGTGACGTCCACGTATACAGTCGCCTTGGGGGTAATTTAAAGAATGTATTAGTTATTATTAAATCTTCACTTTGACAAAACTGAACTAAACGGTCACCCCTTTCATTTCTGTTACCTAAGCCATATTCACAGACATTTTCTCCAACTTTACCTGACCTACTTTGGCGTTCAGATCGTCCATTACTATGTTAATGTGTTGTCTTTTTGTTGTTCCCATCACCTCTTTTAAAGTATTATAGAATTGTTCTATTTCCTCTTCGTCTTTGTCTGCTATAGGAGCGTACACTTGTATGATGTTTATTATGTTAATATTATTGATAGACATTCTAATAGGACAGTGATCGGATCCATATGTATCTTATATAAGAGTCCAGTCAAAAGTTAAGCATACATTAGAAGATAACATGGTGAGATCTACAACAGATTTGGCATAACCTGGAAGAGTAGCCCTAGTAACCGATCCATCGTTTACAATAATTAAATGAGGAAAAGAATACAAGGCTTCCTCTAATATATTACCCTCTGAAGAACATGCATTTGATCTCCATAATCCGTGTTGCGCATTAAAATCCCCAGAAATAATACAGTCATTGTTTAATTTGTAAAAAAATGTTGACATAATCTTGCACTGATACCTACTTTTACTTTTACTGGTCGGTATAAACTTAAAATTGTATACTTTTTCTTGTCAATACTAAGGTTTACGCCACAAACTTCCAAGTTTTGATTGAAATTATTAACAAATTAAATAGGTTCATAATTGATGTTATTTGATATAAGTATAGCTACTCCGCCATATCCGTTAGCTCTACTTTTACTTACTATATTAAAATTACCAAAACAAACATTATCTGAGGGTTTGGACCAATTTTCCGAAAAAACTGCTATAATAAAATGTTCTTCAAGAAGTAACTGATGTAAAGAATACTTGTTAGCGTTAAGTGATCGAATATTCCACTGAATAATTTGAATACCTTTGATATGCTTATGCATATAAATTTTCAGGGAAGGTTGGATTTGGGGAGCGGCCAAATTACTCTCGCACCCGGTCCGCAGATACCCTAGGAACGGCCCTGATTACAAAATATCTAAAATTTTACTATTAGGCTATTTTTGATAATTTTGTCAATAGTTTTCTACCGTTTCTCATTTTGTGTTAAAAGAAATAATTGCTTCCATTCTTTACCGTTTTGTCGCATAGTTAATATTTTCTCGTATTAATAAAAAATAGTTTATGTAGAGATAGAAGAATTATTATTAAAAAATCTTTTTGCGTTGTGAAGTATCCTTTTTCTATTTATATGTTTATAAAATTCTTCCTATTTTCTATTTGTGTTATTGCAATTTTAGCAATATTCTTCTTTTACATATTCATTTATTACATTATTTTATCGACTTTTAACTGTTAAAATACTAAATTTCATCTGTACTTTTGAGTAAACTGCAGTGACATTGCAATTCGATAAGAAAGTATACTTAAGACAGGCAACAGTTAACGCAAGAGATCTCGAAAGTCGATAAAATTTACATAATTTAAGATATCAAATATTATACTTGATATAAGAAAAAGCATTGCAAAATAGATAAGATATGTATATTCATTTAATTGTTCAATGCGATATGTTATACATTTTTGATTATTGCAAATTTTTATTAAAATGAATGAAATACAAGATTTAGATGAACTTATTACAAAACTAATACCAAAAGATGCCCATATTCTAGCTAAAACATTAACAAATGCAATAAACATTGCATCTAATTACTGGAGCAATATATATCAACTGGATATAGACTACGCAACTAAAGAGACTGATGTGAAAAGCACCAAACATTTCGTAGTGAAATGTGTTGTACCTGATAGTGCCAAAGCGGTAATGAACAAACCTATGTTTAAAAGTGAAATCCAGTTTTATAGAGAAGTATTACCCACATTACAGCAGTTTTTGAGAAATAATAATTTACCAGAAATGAACTTTTTTCCCAATATGCGTGCAGCAAGAATAAATACGGAAGAAGTTGATGAAAATTCGGTTATAATATTGGAAGATTTGCGATATGAAGGTATGTTGAGGTTAAAAAGTTATTTTCTTGGTTTTTAAGACTTTTTTAATCGAGTATTTTCATAATATTAATTATCTTATAAACATTATGCTTTGAAGTCGTAATGCGATGTATAAAATCTACTGTATCCCTATTTCTGTTCTTTGTTGTCTTGTGAAGTATTAAGTGTTATTAATTTGTAGCTATAGTTCGTTCTTAGATTTACTTTTTTGTGTTCATTCACAAGTTTTTAATAGAATAATAATTAATATAATGATCGAATAACAACAATGTTAATGTTTTTGTCCAGTTTATAAGATTTTTAAATACCTAATTGCGGCATTTATCTCTCTCTCTCTCTCTCCCTCCCTGTATTCTTGTGTTGTTGTTCACTATTTGTACGCTGTTCTTTACTAAAATACCCACTACTCTCCATTTTTTAGGCTACCAAAATATGGATAAACTTAAAGGAATCAATTTAGAAGAAACCAAATCGCTTCTGATAGACATAGCTACCTTCCATGCTGTTCCACTAGCCATAAAACATTCAAATTCAGTTCTATTTCAAACAAAAATTAAAAATAACTGTATAGACCCCCTACCACTTCCTAAACCTACAAATGGAGAAAATAACACGCCTCCACCCTTTCCGTTTGAACTACTGCGCGAAGTGTTAGAAGAAAGCGAATTTTGTAAAGCTAATTTAGACAAGTTTGAACAAATTGTGAAAAAAACTAAAGAAGAAACTCAGCCTATAGTGTTTTTTAAAAGAAAAGATCCTAACGGGAAGTTTTCAACTTTGTGTCATAATGACATGTGGATCAATAACATTATGCAAACAACCGAAGAGCCTAAGAAAAATAAACTTTTAGATTTTCAAATATACACTATAGATAATCTGGCTTTAGATTTGATATATTTTCTTTTTACAAGCGTAAATAGTGAAGTTCTTCAAAGAAATTTTGATTATTTGTTACGGTTTTATTACGACAGTTTTATACAGATTTTAAAGCTGCTCAAATGCACTGAAAATTATTTTCAGTATGACTATTTTATAGAAAAAGTAAACGAAGCAGCTGTAGATAAGTTTATACACATTGGAAGCATGACTATGATAGCTACAAAGTCTAAGAAAAATGGAAATGGGGATGTTCATACTGGAGCTAAGGAGAAGTTTGTGTTTTTATTCACAGAAATGGTGAAACGAAAATGGATTTAGTCTAATTTTTCACTTAAAATGATTATAATACCAATGATATGTAATAATCGTCTGATGTTACATGTTATAAAGGCCAAAAAGAAAATATTTTTATTATAATTATGTGCAATAAAGTCTTCTTCTTCTTCTAATGGCGCTACAACCCTTTGTGAGTCTTGGCCTGCTTAACAATGTTCTTCCATTCTGCCCTGTCGGATACTTTCCTTCGCCACTGTCTGATGTTCATGGTTTTAAGATCCCTCTCTACGTCGTCTATCCATCTTTTACGGGGCTTCCTCTTGTTCTGTTTCCTTGGGGCTTCCATCTCTGGACTACTTTTACAGCTCGATTATCTGGCATTCTTTCTAGGTGACCAAGCCAGTTTAGTCTTTGTGATTTTACAAATCTGACAATATCTGCGCTCTGCATTAGTTCATCCAGCTCGTGGTTCATTTTAATTCTCCACGAACTATCGCTGCATTGGGTTGGTCCAAATATCTTCCTTAGTATTTTGCGCTCAAATATTCTCAGTTGAATGTGCAATAAAGTAGTTATCAAAAAATTCAACAAGAAAATAACACACCCTATTCTTTAACCTACGAACAATAAACATACTTAACATATTTTAAACTGAAATTGGGTAATAGTCTAGCACCCGGGGATCTCACTTTTAAGTTGAAACTTGAAACATATACCTTATATTACGACTTTCTAGTTTCTTATAATGAATTTAAACATTCGCTACTTAAATTTTAATGCATATTTTTTCAATATTTCTCGTTTAGAAATTTCCTGTTTTACATTAATTTTTAAATATGCCACCCATCTTGATTGTGATGTCATTTTTCAACAAATGTTGCCACTGTTCCACTGTTGTGAATTAGTAATTTATAGTATATTGATAGTTGGCAACACGGCAACACCACATAATAAATAACATTCATTCGTGATCGTGATCATATCGTGATTCATTCATTGTACCATAATAAACAGGCATAGCGGGTATAAATAAATACTACATGTTTTATTGCAATTATTGTACTACATTTCTAATATATTTATTCAGTTTATGTCAACTATGGAATTTAAAGTTGAAATTAAGGAAGAGTTTGTTGAATATAACCAAAAAGATATAGAGAGTCAGCTATCCACATCAATAGATCTGGAACATTTCAAAAATGAACTAGATAACTCAGGTAAGATAACTAGTAAAAATTAGTGTTAAATAATAATGTGATGTAATTTATTAGAAATGGCACTAAAAGCTAAAATTAAGGAAGAGTTTGCGGAAGGTGGCCAAGGATATATAGAGAGTCAGCTATTTACATCCCCAGATCTTGACGACTTGATTAATAAACCAGATGAAAATAACTCAGGTGAGAGATGTGATAAAAATATGTAGGAAGAACTTATTTTTTAGAAATGAGTCTTATACTCACAATCCCTAATAGGTTTTTATTAAAACAAAGGGTTTCACTGTTTACAGTTTTTACAGCATCCTCAGGGCCTCAAGAAACTAAAAGTTGAAATAGATGGTATATGTAAGCAAGTGTATATACAACAAAAAATTTGAGAGTGGTATAAGGTCTTAAATCCCTAATAGGTTTTTATTAAAACAAAGGGTTTCACTGTTTACAGTTTTTACAGCATCTTCAGGGCCTCAAGAAACTAAAAGTTGAAATAGATGGTATATGTAAGCAAGTGTATATACAACAAAAAATTTGAGAGTGGTATGGGAAGGACTTAGTAGTAGTCAGTTATATAAAACAAAGTGTGTTTTAAATGGACTAACTTCACTCTGATGTTGACTGGTACATCAGTTGCATGAATCGACACTAATTTTGAATAAAAAGTTGAGATTCAACTGTACAAACAATTTGTATATGATGTACAGATATTATCATTGATATTTATTTAACAGAAAGAAAACTTAAACTTATTTATACAAAAAGGAAATAAAAAAAACTGTATTTTGAAGCACACAAAGAGCATGAAGATGGTTATGTGTGGCTTCTCCCAAAATTAGAGTTAAATAGGTGACATTACTATGTATTAAACTGTAATATATATTTTTCCTATATTTAATTTCTACATAATGCTCTTCCAAGAACCTCTATTGCAGATGAGATTTTTTTGCATAAATGTTGTATATGATACTCCCAAGTATATCTATGGTCGATGTACAGTCCCAGATATTTAATACATTCCATTTTTGTAAAGGCCTTTATTTAAGTACTATAGTTAATTGTTTCGAATCTTCTCTCCTTGTTGTCACCATAAACTTGATTTATCTGCATTAAGGGTAAGTTTATAATGATCTAATAATCCCTTCACTATCCCAAATTCAACATCATCTTTTGCTTTGTTGGGCCTTTTACTAAAGTATATAATGCAGGTATCATCGACATACATTTGTATTCTACCTCTTAATGCCAATATTGAAATTCAATTAGCATAAATAAGGAACAGAGTTGGACCTAGTATAGAAAGTTGGTAATCATTAAACCACTTCAACAATATGCCTCTTATGTCTAAAGTTTCCAATACAAATAATAACATGTGATCAACTGTATCAAAGGCTTTCTTCAAGTCAAGAGATACAACAAATATACAAAATTGGCCTTTATCGACTTTATCAACAATAGTTGTCATAAGATGAACTGTTGCTATTTTGCTGCTACCAGGTCTAAATCCACATTGGCCTTTATATAAGAAATTTTAAGTGTCTAAATGGTGCATGTTTCGATTGTTTACACATGTTTCTAAAATCTTGGGTAAGGCCAGTAAAAGTGAAATGGGTCGATAATTACTAGATATTGAGGAGTCACCTCCTTTATATACTGGAACAACTCTTGCCATTTTTAGGGCACTGGGAACACTTCTTGTAGTGAAAGTTTAATTTACTAGAGTACTTAAAATAGTTGATATTATCTCACTCTTGAACTCTTTAATAGTATCAACTGATAACTTGTCTAGTCTACACATTTACCCTTCAATTTATTTATTATATCTTTAATTTCCTCCTTTGTTGTGAAGCTAAAGAAAATATGTTGTTTGTTAATGGTGGTCCTGGTGGAACATATCCAGAGGGTTGAATGGCCTGAGCAAGTTCTGAACCAACTGTAGCAAAGTAGTTATTGAGCTTGTTAGAAATGAGGTTAGAATCATCAATAACTAAATTGTCTGTCATAAGTTTGGAATTAATTGTTGGTTTTTTTTGAAAGCTTATTATGTTTATGGTGTTTAGTATACTCCAAGCTTTTTTTTGCATCATTTTCAGCTGCTGTTATCTCCATTTGATAAAATTCTCTTTTTCTCTGTTCAATGTTTTCTGTGAGTGTCTTCTGAGATGTTTTATAAAGTTGAAGTAAATAGTTACTATTGGGGTACATCTTAGACCTTTTGTAGTGATAGTTTCTTTCTTGTACTAATTTTAGTATGTCAACATTAAAGTTTCTTTGGAAGGTTCTAATTATCTGATCACATAAAATGGGGTCATGTTTCGTACAGTAATTGAAGTAACTCACACTTAAATCTGTGTTTATTTAGCCTATTAAACATACAGTAATGTTCAGATTGATTGGATTGGTTTGACTGCACAAGATTTAGTGAAAAAGTGTTAACATTTAGAAGCATTTCAAGGTCATTTCTTTGTTTGATACATGATAGATAGTCATTAATATCACCATAATCCAACATTTCTTGTTCAGCTCATTTAACATGTCAAGTTTGTTTTCTAGAATAGAATAAAATTCATTTACACTAAAATCCTATGGTCTAGGTATATATTGTACCAACAATTATATTGACTTTTCCAATATAAACAAATAATATCATTAAGTATCATCATATCAAGTAATTTCACTATGTAGAGATCTTTTACTACAATACCAAGTGTCGCACAGGAAATAAAAAGTTTTATGTTGCAGTATTATATTATATTCCTGACAAATTAAAGTTAAATGATTTTGAATATTTTTTTTTTGAAATGTTAGAGCAACTTGAATTATATAAGGACACTGTTATTCTCCTGGTTGACTTTAACATTCCAAAGTATATTGTTCAAAATAGGTCTGATGTGAAGACATCGGCAGTATTAGACTTCATGTGTTTGTTTAATTTAAATCAGTATAATCAGGTGGGAAATAATTTAAATCGATTGTTAGAATTAGTTATATCATTAGATCTGTGTCAGTTGCGATAATGCACCACTTGTTCAAGAAGATTTACATCATCTAGCATTAATGATAAATATTAATGATTTTCAGAAAAAGGAAACCAGTTTTGTGCCTCATTCTAAAACTAAAAGATATAATTTAAAAAAAAACAAATTTTCCTTTACTGTACTCAGAATTCCTTAATTACGACTGGAATTTTTTAGATATGTCTGATAATGTAAATACAGTCCTAGAATTATTTTATTCTAAGATATATGAATTATTTGATATGTTTGTACCAATATACAGAAATTATAAACATCAATATCCTACATGGTACAATGCGGAAATAATTAGAAAGATAAAGTTGAAATCAAAAAATATCACAAATTATAAGAAAACAGGAAATATATTTTATATGCTGTGATGGGTAGCTCTTTCGGGGCGACAGACTCAGTAAAACACAGGTTGAAATAAAAAATAAATATATTAATTTAGTATATATACAATAAATAAAAATAAAATGAATTCTACGCCTTATATACAATAAATAAAAATGAAATGAATTCTACGTCTCCGTCCGGGTCCCGCGATGAATTAACTTCCCGGCGAACGTCTATAAAAGAAAAGAAATTAATTATTACTAATAAAGAAATGAAATAGGTGAAGTCGATCATACGCAGACTTATGCTCGCTTCCGCATCAATTCAGCGGGAGCTCCGAACGCACTCGCAAATAAAATATTCGGCTGTGCAGACCCACGGTAATGTTCAATACACAATACCGATGGGTTTCGCTTGGTTAAGGACAGAGTACGATCCTCAATACGGAAACCTCTCTCTCCGGGTTGGCTCGCAGGTTCACTACACAGGCGAGTCAGGGAGCCTAGAGCGCTAGCTACAAGACTGTCTAATTCCGCTACTCACACGCCTTAAATAGCCGCTCTGAATCCCACTTTGTCGTCTCGTAGAAGTGGATGCGCAAATATTGACACTCCCACGGTTCGAACTCTTAAACGATCAGAACATCGTTACAATGCATGAATTTAAAAGTTTGCGAAAAATAGTAAAACTAATGATTAAAACTGAATAGAACGTTTATTTTGAAAAAATTCAGAATAGTATTTCTAACGACTCTAATAATTTCTGGGCATATGTTCATGCAAAGAATAAAACTTCTAGAATCCCAGGTGAAATGTGTTACAATGGCGATACATTTAATAATCCTCGCCATGCTTTTAAGATGTTTTTTGAAAAAGTTTATTTACCTGTCGACAACAATGTATTTGATAATCAAGAATGTAGGGATATCTACTTACCCACTATTAATTTTAACGAATTTCAAGAAAACGAAATTTTAGTAGCATTTAAAAGAATTAAAAATAAAATGACGTCCGGACCGGATAATATTCTAGCATTTTTACTGAAAGATTGTTCTCGGGTATTTGTAAAGCTACTTCAAAAATTTTTTAACTTATCAATAAAAACGGGAACTTATCCCGAATTGTGGAAAAATGCAAAAATATGCCCTGTATTCAAAAACGGAACGAAATCTGATGTATCCAATTACAGGCCGGTATCTTTGTTATCCAATTTTTCAAAGGTTTTCGAAATAACTCTATATAATCGTATTTACCCTTCTGTTAGGGGTTGGATATCACCTTATCAACATGGCTTTATAGATAAACACTCTACTGTATTAAACTTAGCTGTAATAACTCAATGTATTTCAGACGTTTTGGATGTACAAGGTCAAGTAGATGTTATATATACTGATTTTTCTAAAGCGTTTGACAAGGTTGATCACAAATACCTTCTCTTTAAATTATCAAATTTGGGATTTTCTGGAAACATTTTAAAGTTACTTGAAAGCTATTTAATAGGTAGGAACCAATTTGTATCCTATAATGGTTTCATATCAGAATTAATCTTTACTACATCCGGTGTTCCACAGGGATCAAATTTAGGTCCATTGTTGTTCCTATTATATATCAATGATTTATTTTTAGATATTAATAACAGAAAATTATGTTTTGCAGATGATCTTAAAATATACTGTGAAATTAAAACAATTGCTAACTGTATAGATTTACAGAACGATCTGAATTATATAGATACTTGGTGTGTAAAAAACAAACTCTTTCTTAGTGTCAAAAGGTGTAAAGTCGTAAGTTATTCTAGAAAGGAAAATAAGGTTGATTTTAATTATGTAATTCAGGGGTCAGATCTTGAAAAATATAATAGCATTAAAGATTTATTAATTTAAAGATTTAGGAGTTATATTTGATTCAAAATGAATCTTTAACAACCATATTGAGCAGTAAGTATCCGATGCTATGAAAATGTACGGTTTTATTATCATAAACTGTAGAAATTTAGGCGATATAAGACCGATTAAACTGCTGTATCTATCGCTAGTGCGAACAAAACTAGAATATTGTAGCCCCATTTATAAATGTTATATGCAACAGATTGAAAAGGTACAACCGAAACTTTTAAAATATTTAGCATTTAAGGTTGATGGAGTATATCCCGTCTATGGTTATGATTACGATTTGTTATGTAACAGGTTTAAATTGTAAGTTTAAAGTTAAGAAGAATTCATGAATGTGTTGCTTGTGTGAGTCCATTTCAAAAGGTAAAAGAAATAATAAATTAGACTTACTCACAATCAATTTAATTTAAAATCCACAAGGAAAATAATTCCTGTAGCTGGCTGTATACCACGTATAACAAAAGAGGTTAGTCTTTGTATGTGGGTATATTTTATTTTATAAAAACCCTTAAAAGGGCAACATTACAAGCACGAACGTTTTCGGAACATCTGTTCCATCATCAGGTTAAAATGCAGGTTAACATGCCTGAGCCACCAAAATATTTGGGTAAAAACCCTTTAAAATGAAAAATGTTACCAAAGAATGTACATGATGTTTATAATATTATATGATGTTTAATATTTTAATTAGATTTTACTTCAGGTAACATACACCCATGCTTAAGTGAGTTCCAGTGTCCGGAGAGTAAACCTCTTCAAACGGACTACGGTTGGCAACCGTAGTCCGTTTGAAGAGGTTTACTCTCCGGACACTGGAACTCACTTAAGCATGGGTGTATGTTACCTGAAGTAAAATCTAATTAAAATATTAAACATCATATAATATTATAAACATCATGTACATTCTTTGGTAACATTTTTCATTTTAAAGGGTTTTTACCCAAATATTTTGGTGGCTCAGGCATGTTAACCTGCATTTTAACCTGATGATGGAACAGATGTTCCGAAAACGTTCGTGCTTGTAATGTTGCCCTTTTAAGGGTTTTTATAAAATAAAATATACCCACATACAAAGACTAACCTCTTTTAATTTAATTTAACTAATCAGACGACCGGTTTCGCTTTCTACAATATGCAAAGCATCTTCAGGTCACGATACAAAGTTAAATAAATGCTGAAAATAATAAACCCATATTAGGGTGTTGTCTAATAAAGATAAACAAAGATAGATGATATAAATTACAGTAATTATGCCAATATTCATGTCTGTGGTTTTTCAAAATGAATAAAATGTTTAAGCAGACAAGGTAAGACCCACAAATTGGTAAAATAGTCTATTAAACTGTAATGAATTAATAAATAAACAAATAAATAAAACATTACTTACATGCCGGTACTCTATTAATTGATGGTTGAAAGAACATGGTTCAAACTATCTTGTATTGTTGATTGGAGAACTCAAGTCAACTATTGTAATTGTTTAACAGTAAACGGAGAAGTTCTTGAGGAGACAGATTTTATCCAATGAAGTAGAGATAGGTAAATGTAATTGTTTGTTTGATGAAAGTAATGTTCTGTACCATTAAGTTCTTTAAAGTTATTTATATTTATTCTGGAGATATATTTATGAAATGTGTGTTATTTATTGAGATTTTTATTTTTGTTTTGGAAGGTGACAGTTGTGAGACAATGAATAAGAATAGATGTACAAATTGTGTGGGTGTGCAATTATATCAGCTTGTAATTATCAAATTTCTTTGATAAAGTTATGTTGCAATATGTGGCAAGTTGTAAAGTCCAATATATAAAGTTAAAATTAAAATTGAGACACTTTAAGACACACAGAAAACACTTAAAAACGGGGGGACGAAACAGACATTAAATTTAAAAAGGGGAGGATTTTAAAAGAACTAACATAAAATAACATAACTTAACATAAAAAACTCATTGTCTCCAAGTAAGAGATGTATTATTATAAGGTCCTCACTGACCTCGGCAAGCGCTAATTCTGAGATGGCTTCACTGTATAAATTGAATAACAAGGGTGATAAAATACACCCTTGGCGGACCCCATGGCGAATCTGGATATCCTCGGTCAGTTCATTTTCAACTTTCACTTTTGCTGTTTGGTTCCAATAGAGGTTACATATGATTCTAATGTCTCTACTGTCTATGTTTTTATTTAATAAAATTTCTTTAAGCCGATTATGCTGCACTCTGTCGAATGCCTTCTCAAAATCAATGAAACAGGCATATACTTCCTGATTTATATCTAAGCATCTCTGCGAAAGAACACTTACTGCAAACAGTGCATCTCGTGTTCCCAGTCCTTTCCTAAATCCCATTTCTGTATTACTTATGCCTTCATCTAATTTCTTATGTATTCTATTGTGAATTAATTTTAAAAACAATTTCAAGACATGACTCATTAAGGCTATGGTGCGATGTTCATTGCACTCCTTTGTACTGGCTTTTTTGGGTAGCAGTATGAATGTTGATTGGAGCCATTCTTTAGGTATTATACCTGTTTTATATATGGTATTGAATAGATCCAAAAGAAGATCAATAGATTCAGTATTCACAATTTTGAGTAATTCGATAGGAACTTCATCAGACCCGGGAGATTTACTACCTTTAGCTTGTTTCATTGCATATTCAATTTCGTCTCGTATAATGCCAGGCCCAATATCATCCTTACATTCTCTTGGTGCTTCTGTTCTCTCTTTGTCTTCAAAAAGTTGTGCTATATATTGTGTCAATCTCTGCATTTTTTTGTTTGGGTTTTTTGTTCAAAAATGTCAATTGTCAACCCTTAAATTGCTCAGTATATTACAAAATGAAATTTTTGTTAAAAGATTTTTTAGAAATAATTTGCATCATGAGCTAAAACCTGTGAGAGAAACTGTTCAATTTCTCCCAAACCATATCTATGACACAGACATAATCATTTTTCTAGTATATTAGTCCTATTGTAATTATTTCTTTTTCTCCTTTCAATTGGCATAAAATCTTGGTATCATTCTATTGTGGATGCTAGTCATTGGATCGTTTTTCTTAAAAAACTCGTACTATCTTTCTTTAGTACCTGGCGTTTTAGTACGTTTCAGTTTTAATTTTTATATTCATTCTTACTAAATTGTTTTACTGTTTGGTTTACACTGAAGTTTCTGCATAAACAATTTTTTATAGTTTCATTTTTATTTTAGGTGTTTCTAAGAACAGAATGGAAATTATGAAAACTGAACTTGCATGCACTACAGAACAACTAATAAGTGCCAATACTGAAGAAACGACGTCAAAAAATTCTATTTGTAAATGTAAAATTTGTTTTAGGCAATTTAGCCAGAAAAGTTCTTTGAAACGACATATAAAAACGCACACTGGAGAAAAACCTTATAAGTGTGAAATTTGTTTTAGGCCCTTTACTCGAAGATACGATTTGAAAACTCATTTCAGAATCCACACTAGAGAAAAGCCTTACAAGTGCGATATTTGTTTTAAACAGTTTAGTCAAAAAACTAATTTGAAAACACATGTGAAAGTGCACACTGGAGAAAAACCTCACATGTGCGAAATTTGTTTTAAGCAGTTTCTTCGAGAATACGATTTGAAAAGTCATTTGAAAGTGCACACCGGAGAAAAGCCTTAAAAGTGCGAAATTTGTTCTAAACCGTTTTCTCGAATGAATCAGTTGAAACGACATAAGAGATTACACACTGGAGAAAAACCTTACAAGTGCGAAATTTGCTTTAAACAGTTTACACAAGCATGCAATTTAAAATTTCATTTGAAGGTGCACACTTGAGAAAAGTCGTACAAGTTGTTACCACGGCACAGCCAGCGCTCGTCACCGGCTTGTCCAAAGATGAATTACATCAGCCACAGTGTTAGCTTGTCCCGATTTATCCAAGATCGCGGAAAACTGACAAAAACCGAATAAGAGTATAATAGCAACCAAATAGTAACCGAATCCAAAAACAAACCGAAAGGAATAGAAATTGAATAAGAACCGAATAGATACCGCAAAGCAGCAGGTCATATATTAATTGCGAACAAATTGCACAAAAACACTACTGATCTAAGATGTTCAAAGAAATAGCACAGTATGTTAGAAACTGTAGGGAATTCCTTGAGTGTAAACCGTTGTAGATGCACCATCAGCAAAAATTCAACCATGCACTGCAGAAAAGCTTATTGTCTTAATT
Source organism: Diabrotica undecimpunctata (assembly GCF_040954645.1). Lineage (NCBI taxonomy): Eukaryota > Metazoa > Arthropoda > Insecta > Coleoptera > Chrysomelidae > Diabrotica > Diabrotica undecimpunctata. The sequence goes on along the minus strand of NC_092809.1, from coordinate 39,034,193 downwards.
GATTTAATGGAACCATTTCCAAGATCTACACAGGAAACATTTTCTTTGACAGTCATCCAACACCGGTTTATTAAATAGGTTATCGCCTAACCTATTAAGATCACACCGTTAAAATCTTCACGCCATAAAACGTGTATGCTACGTTTTTTCTCCAAAGAGAAGGGGGTGTAATGATTGCGCAACCAGCGCTCGCCTCGGGCTTGCCATCTCTCTGCATGCCTTAATTCCCACCGACAACTTACCACTAATATAGATGCGCGCTGGAGATGGAACACCGACGAAGGTATAAAACAGTGTTTTATTCCGACAACGAACGGAGTTACTGGCGGAGTGTTGATTTGGTGAGAACTCGTACCCCGGGTCTTTGAGTATTGATCAAAGGCCAACCGTCTTTCTGTTCCCCGTCTGCGATCGGGTATTGATCTATCGCTTCCATTTCTAGTCCGTTATCTAGTAATTGTCGACCGGTCACCTCTAACCTAGACTGTAAGTAGTTTTTGGTTATTGACTGAAGATCGTTCTTTGACTCACCCATCCAAGTATCGCCACTATTTATTTTTCTCAGATATCAACAGCGGACTGCAACTCTGTCGATTGTATTTATTAGGATTTCGCTTGTTATTATTATTGTACATATCATATAAAAGTTACTTAATTTTTGTTATTTACTTGAATATATTTTTATTTAAAGATTAAAGATTTAATATTAAACTTATATGTTTTACTGAGTCTGGTGTCTAGTAGAGCTACCGTCACAAAGTGTGAAATTTGTTTTAAACAATTTCCAGAAGCAGGTCATTTGAAATCTCATTTGAGAATACACACTGCCGAAAAAGATAATTTTACCTAGGGGGAGGGGTAATATCGCGAGGCTAAGCAGAAATTTACATTTTACACAATAACCAATTAACAAATTGGTAAAATCTACACAAATATGTTTGGTTTAACACAAATATTATATTAAAAGAATTAAAAAAATGAATTATATATTACAAATATATAGAAATATGCAATACATGCTTTTCGCGGTCTTGCCCCACCTGGAGGGGGTAATATCGCTTAGCTGGTGGGGCAATATCCTGCATGGTATTTGAGCTGGAAAAATAACAAAAAATAAATATAATTGAATACATTTTAAATAAGCTTAAAAATAATCTAACACATCAATATATTTAAAAGGTTTTTCAAATATTGTATTAAAATAAACGTCGTTTTGATACTTATGCTTTCTTAATATTTTCTTTGTGCCCATCGCATAGAAATCCTTCAGCTGACTCCCAACCAGTACAAGCTGCATGTGCCCGTACTTTACACCCAATACAGCGATACCAAAATGTCTTGTTTTTCCAAATTCGTCACATACGGTGGATACTTCTTTGACTACAGGAGGATTGTTATATTGTTCTATTTCAGAGATCCGAATCGCTATTATATGACAAATCCATTTCTATGGATGCCTCAGAATGATCTTCAATACGTCTTTTCTTTTATTTAGTTTTATTATTCTTAGCAACATTAACTTTTTGTTTTAAATTTTTTACTTTTATATCACCATGTTGCTCTCTTCTCGCTTAGAATTTTTTGTTCAGGAGAATATCGCTTTAAATTTTTGTCGATAGGACACTCTGATCAAAATATATCGAATTTTTACCGTCGAATTGATACACATTTTTTTTTAAATTGATTTAGCACGCTTAGCCGCTTCGTTTCAAGCGATATTTTTGAGAGAACTGTTTATTTGAAATATTTTTTTCTACGACTCACCGATTCTTGGTAAATCAATTTTTTCCTCTGGTTTTAGGGGTAAGCCGGGAGGTAGGAATAGTAAACTTTTTTGTATATTTTTTAGGGTCCCAAAATTAACATTCTCATAAAAATTTAGCTTGTTTGTATGATTTTTAGAGTTTCGGTGCCATTTTCGTATAACAAAACTAAAACATCTTCTGCATTTGGTAATACGTTTCTTAGACGGCTCTGTTTGATTTACGTTGGATTAAAAATAATGAAGAAAATTGTTTAAATTGGGAGCCAAGAAAATTGTTTAACGTATACCGATTTTGATATTTTAAATTTAATTTGCTTCAACCTAATTTTTTTGGTATTTTTAACGAGCAATACCGAAGGTTTTTATTGTTATAATACATGTTATAAATATCTTGAAGGTATGAAAATTTTTATCGAGAAAGAGCTCCTAAAGAAAAAGGCAATGGTTTAAAGATTATCATCCTATTGTTTTTAACTTCGTCGCAAATGCGGTTGTATCTCGGGAATCACTCGTCGAATTCAACGTTTTTTCTTTTATAAGAAACGTCTTCCGAGTTTTCTCCAAAGCCGTTTCCTGATTTTTAATTTAAGCTAATAGTTACCGAGATATTCTATTTGTTTACAAACTAAAAAATTGTTTATAATTTTAAAACATTCCTGAGACCGTCCAAATAATTCGATTTCAACATCATCATTAATTTAACAGTATTGCTGTAATATTGTCGCAAACTTGTCCCGTCATATTTGTCGCAACAATTTAGAATTAAATAAAAATCAAACTTGCTTATTATATTCATTCTTACTAAATGTTATTCTATTTGTTTAAATAGTTTTTATTTTTATTTTAGGTTTTTCTCAGAACGGAATGGAAGTCATGAAAACTGAACTTGCATGCCCTATAGAACAACAAATACGTGCAAACACTGAAGAAACAACATTAAAAAATTCTATTTGTAAACGTAAAACTTGTTTAAAGCAATTTAACCGGACAGGTTCTTTAAAACAACATATAAAAAAGTATACTGGAGAAAATCTTTACAAGTGTGAAATTTGTTTAAAGCAGTTCACTCATAAAAGTGCTTTGGGTACACATACTAAAGTTCACACTGGAGAAAAGCCTTACAAGTGTGAAATTTGTTTTAAACAGTTTAGTCAAAAAAGTAATTTGAAAACACATGTGACAGTGCACACTGAAGAAAAACCTTACAAGTGTGAAATTTGTTGTAGGCAATTTTCTCAGAAATTTTATTTGAAAACACATTTGAGATTGCACACTGGAGAGATGCCTTACAAGTGTGAAATTTGTTTTAAACAGTTTAGTCAAACAAGTAATTTGAAAAAACACTTGAAAATGCACACTGCTGAAAAACCTTACAAGTGCGAAATTTGTTTTAAGCAGTTTACTCAAGCACACAGTTTGAAAGGTCATTTAAATGTGCACACTGGAGAAAAGCCTTACGAGTGTGAAATTTGTTTTAAACAGTTTACTCAAGCACACAGTTTGAAAAGTCATTTGAGTGTGCACGCTGGAGAAAAGCCTTACGAGTGTGAAATTTGCTGTAAACAGTTTAGTCAGATCGGTAATTTGAAAGCTCATTTGAAAATGCATACTGGAGAAAAGCCTTACAAGTGTGGAATTTGTTTTAAGCAGTTTTCTCAGAAATATTGTTTGAAAACACATTTGAGATTACACACTGGAGAAAAGCCTTACAAGTGTGAAATTTTTTTTAAATATTTTAATCAAACAAGTAATTTGAAAAAACACTTGAAAATGCACACTAAAGAAAAACCTTACAAGTGTGAAGTTTGTTTTAAGCAGTTTAGTGAAAAAAGTAATTTGGCAAGACACTTGAAAATGCACACTACTGAAAAACCTTACAAGTGCGAAATTTGTTTTAAGCAGTTTACTCAAACACACAGTTTGAAAAGACATTTGATTGTACACACTGGAGAAAAGCCTTACGGGTGTGAAATTTGCTGTAAACAGTTTAGTCAAATAGGTAATTTGAATATTCATTTGAAAATGCATACTGGAGAAAAGCCTTACAAGTGTGAAGTTTGTTTTAAACAGTTCACTCATAAAACTCCTTTGGATAAACATAACAAAGTTCATACTGGAGAGAAACCTTACAAATGTGAAATTTGTTTTAAACAGTTTAGTCAAAAGAGTAATTTGAAAACACATATGAATGTGCACACTGAAAAAAAAACTTAAAAAGTGTGAAATTTGTTTTAAGCAGTTTTCTCAGAAATTTTATTTGATAACACATTTGAGATAGCACACTGGAGAAATGTCTTACAAGTGTGAAGTTTGTTTTAAGCAGTTTAGTCAAAAAAGTAATTTGACAAGACACTTGAAAATGCACACTGCTGAAAAACCTTACAAGTGCGAAATTTGTTTTAAGCAGTTTACTCAAGCACACGGTTTGAAAGGTCATTTAAATGTGCATACTGGACAAAAGCCTTACCAGTGTGAAATTTGTTTTAAGCAGTTTACTCAAGCACACAGTTTGAAAAGTCATGTAAGTGTGCACACTGGAAAGCCTTACGAGTGTGAAATTTGCTGTAAACAGTTTAGTCAAATAGGTAATTTGAATGTTCATTTGAAAATGCATACTGGAGAAAAGCCTTACAAGTGTGAAGTTTGTTTTAAACAGTTCACTCATAAAAGTCCTTTGGATAAACATACTAAAGTTAATACTGGAGAGAAGCCTAAAAAATGTGAAATTTGTTTTAAACAGTTTAGTCAAAAAAGTAATTTGAAAACACATATGAATGTGCAGACTGAAAAAAAACTTAAAAAGTGTGAAATTTGTTTAAGCAGTTTTCTCAGAAATTTTATTTGAAAACACATTTGAGATAGCACACTGGAGAAATGCCTTACAAATGTGAAATTTGTTTTAAACATTTTAGTCAAACAAGTAATTTGAAGAAACACTTAAAAATGCACACTGAAAAAAACCTTCTAGTGTGTGAAGTTATTTTTAAGCAGTTCAAAAGTTCATACTGGAGAGAAGCCTTACAAGTGTGAAATTTGTTGTGAGCAGTTTTTTTCAGAAAATACATTTGAGAGTGCACACTGTAGAAAAGTCTTAGGTATAAGAGATTATAATCCATAAATATAAATAATATTGTTTTAATTAAAATCGTTTTCAATTGAAAAACAGGGGCGCTCGTAAGTAATAAGAGTGTGCTAATTTCAAAATATCTGAATTGCACTCTAAATTCAACATTGGACGATCAGCAATATTGATGTTATTTTGAACAAAATAATGAGAATCAAAGCGTCACAGCTCGATGTTATATAATCGTAAACAGAGACTATGTAAACATTCATAGTTAATATTAAGTAATGTTATCCGTGTGTGTATAAGTAACCAATAAATACACATATCTTAATTCTTTGATATTCTTACCTCACAAATTTACGAACAACAAATAATACCAATCCCACAGAATGAATGTGCATACCCAAAAGCCCTTATTTATTCTTCAAATAATTAAAAAAAGAACAATATTTCCATTGTCTTATGGGATAAAGATAATTCATATTGTCGTGGACCTGACGTCGATTTACGGACGAAACAATAATATCAGGCATTTCCAAAAACATGCAGTTCTGTTCAGTGCGTTATCGTAGCGAGACAGAGACGAACTAGTTTTTTAAGTTAGTGAAATAGCTTTAATATTTTAATTTTTTTTTGTGAAGAATCGTTTTTGATATTTTATAGTGAGGTGCTATTTATATTCAGTGCGTTTCAAGTCGTTTTTAACATTTTACAGTGAGATCCTAAAAATGTAAGTTAAATTATGTTTATTTTAATATTTTTTTGAAAATAACTTATATGTTTTGTACACTTACGACAAATTAATGAATTAAAAAAAAATTCACTTTTAAAAGTGTGTAAAATCGGATAACTTTATTGTTTATTTTAATATTTTTTGAAAAAAATTAATATGTTTTGTAAACGCTTATGATAAATTAATGAATTAAAATGAAAAGTTCTTTTAAAGTGTGTAAAGCATTTAGTTCCTAGAGTGTATAAAGCCAAAGGGGCTCAGCTAGAAATTAAATGCTTTACACACTTTTAAAGTACTTTTCTTTTCAATTCATTTTTTTGTAAATGTTTTTCTTAAACATAACTAATATTTAACATTTTATCTATTATCTAAAACCTAGCGGTTTTACAGGGAAAGTAACAATGGAAAAGTGGTCCATGGACAAGGGAGACAAATTATCTTTAACGTTTATTTATTTATGAAACGGGAAAAAGATTTGGGATATTGCAAAACTCCTTTGTCCCTAAAAGAGCGAGTGGCTCAAGCAACTGGTACCTCAGAAAGTACAGTGAAGAGGATAATTAAGGAAGGTAGAAACAAACCAGCAACTTGACAATTTGTATCACCCAGAACAAGTATTTGCAAGCCCAACCCCAAGTCATCAGTCAATCCATTTGAGGAACACGTTATAAGAAATACCATTTACACGTTTGCTACTATTCACAAAACAAGACCTACCATGAAAGCTGTTTACGAATCTGTTAGAAAAGAAGGAATTGTAACTGGTTAACTATCTTCCTTCAGAAAAATTGTAAAGAAATAAGGATTTAGGTGGAGAACAGTGGAAGACAATAGGAAACTTTTAATCGAAAAAACTGACATAAGAGCCAAACGAACAGAATTTTTAAGAACACTCAAAAAGTATAAATCTGAAAGTAAGATATTTTTATTTATATTATAACTAATTTTAAAGTAATTCTCAATATTTTTTTTGTAGATAGAAATATTGTATATAGTGATGAAACTTATATACATAGTTCCCACACAGTTCCAAAAGGTTGGGACGATGGACGAAACATGTGCATAAAATCTCCGGTATCTAAAGGGCAACGACTGATCTTCTTACATTGTGGTGGTAAAAATGGATTTGTCGAAAATGCTGCTCTCATTTTCAAATCCGGACAAAAAACTGGTGATTATCATGATAACATGAATCACCAGAATTATATGAAGTGGTTGAAAGACAAACTTCTTCCCAATTTACCTTCCAATTCAGTTTTGGTAATAGACAACGCCTCATATCATAATGTGACTCTTGAAAAATGTCCTACATCGGCTTCGAAAAAAGACATCATGAAAAAATGGTTGACAGAAAGAAACATATTTTTCGATGAAAGCGAAACAAAACCAGAGGTCTACAGTAAGGTACTCATTGCTAAACCTAAAAATCCAGTATATGCTGTAGACCAATTATTAGCACAGCACGGCCACTCGGTTTTACGTTTACCACCATATCATCCGGAACATAACCCAATTAAAAAGATATGGGCCATTTTAAAAAATGAAGTTGCAGCAAGAAACACGACTTTTAAATTAGCAGATGTTTTAGAACTAGCAAAAATCAGGCTAAATGAAATCACGCCAGAAATATGGGCAAATACTTGCAGGCATGTTGATAAAGCAGAAGAAGAGTATTTCAGCCGAGAATACATCCTGGATGAAGCGCATGAAATCATTATAAATTTAGATGACGATAGCGAATCATCTGAAACAGAACTGTCTGATAGTGACGACGACTACGGCTACAACAACGACCTATAAATACCAACTAGTCAAGGTGACAAGCTAGGTATTTCGTCCCTCCATGTATATTTTTTAGTTCTTTTAACATTTTATTAAATATTTTATTTCTTATTTAGTTTAAATTAACGTGTATGTGTGTGTCTTATAAGAAGAAGAAAGATAGAACAGTCATTATTAAAGGTAGTGTACATTTAATTTAAATACACAGACAATTTAATTAATTGATAACTTTGTATTTAACTTATTTCGTCTTAAAACATAATACCAGCAGAAGTGGTTCTAATTTATTTAAACAATATTTGTTTTTAAACAAATTCTATAAATCAATTTCATCTGCCCACACAAATTTATTTTCGCTCTTCTGGATCATTCTGAATAAAAAAGGTTTCTTGTAATTTTTCTCTAAAGTTGATCGTTTTCAACTCATACAATTTAAAACTGAAAAAAAAACGAAAGTGACGAGTTTTAAGGATCAAAAACACACAATTATTTTTGAATTCACCAAATCTTGTTCTATCAGTTTCTTATACTTTAGTTTCGCCTATTTGGTTTAAAACATTGTTTTTAGTTGTTTGAGGCCCTTATCCCAACCTAAAAATGGATTTATACAAAACTGTTTAATAAATTAGGACCACTTTTTGTATGGGCGACCTCTTGAACATTATTCTGCGATCTTTTATTTAAGCGATTATGCAAAAAATCTCATGCGAATATTTTTCCCAATCAATTCGAGGTTTTCCTCTCGTATAAACATATTTTGCTGAATTTAAAACCAAAAATTATGTTTCTATCATACATTAATTTGTTATTTATTTATTTGTCCTGTAGATTTTTTTCAGCTCTTAAAAGGTTTATTTACAAGCCAAACTAGTGCAATGTAAATATTTTACATTTTTACACAGCAATTCTGAAGACGGGAAGTCGTAAATTTTTATTACATATTTCAATGTGAGATTAAATAAAAATGCGATGACTAACTGTATAACTGAATGTTTAAGATTAGAGAAACATAATACCTATGTCATGTTTATTGGAAACACTCGACATCATTCGCACGTGCAAATCCTACCCTGTCGACCAATTTCCTATGAAATTAAAATGGTGCATGTTTTTAGGATCCATTTATTTTTTCGGGCATGCGTATTTACGAGGTCCAGGAGATTTTGAAACATTTCTACATGCACATAAATTAGAAATATTAGGAGAGGTTTTTAAAACCCCCGCTCATTGTGACGTCAGAGCTTAGGTCACAGAATAAATAACAATCAGAATGCCCACTCTCAGATGACGCCTTTGAAGTGTGTCAGCACGTGATCGCCATATTTTAAACGGAAAGAGACTCGGATTGAGAAATTTGTGACAAGCTACGACAGAACTGTAATGTAAATTTTTAGAGATTAATAATTTAGTAAATTTGAAATAATTTAATCTATTCTTCAACTAAAAGTACGAATAAAATAGTGCATATTATGTCTATGGTTGCCGTAAATAAATTAAACCGTGTTAATTTTTCTATGCACAACAGATAAAATTTCTCTGAACAGCACTGGTTCCGTTTAAAACATGACTGATTCCGTGTGCATGAACGAGATGTGCGTACTTATCTTGACAAACAGAGTGGGCATTCTGATTGTTTATTATTCTGTGCTGCCGCCATCAAATTGTATTATAGAGAGATGGCTCCATCTGAAACATCAGTAATATTTATCATCGATAGATAGCGTTACTTTCGGCTTCGTTACAGGGTTGCCATATCAATTACTTTGTACAAATTCTTAAAAACCTAGTGAACCTCGTAAATACGCATGCCCGAAAAAATAAAAGAAACCTAAAAACATGCACCAGTTTAATTTCACAGGAAATTAGCAGATAGGGTAGGATTTGCACATTATTTCCAATAAACATGATATATTCTTCTTCTTTAAGTGCCGTCTCCCAATCGGAGGTTGGATATCATCATCACTATCTTTACTCTATCTACTGCTGCTCTGAAGAGTTCTATAGAACTGCATTTAAACCAGTCCCTTAAATTCTTCAACTCTGACACTCTCCTTCTTCCTATACTCCTTCCTCCTATCTTTCCCTGTATTATCAGCCTTAGCAGTTCATATCGCTGTCCCCTCATTACGTGTCCCAGATATTGTAACTATGTTTCTCTAATCTTAAACATTTCAGTTAGTCATCTCATTTTTATTTTATCTCGCATTGAAACATGTAATAAAAATTTACTACTTCCCGTCTTCACTACCGATAAGATATGCTGTGTAAAAATGTAAAATCTTTACATTGCATTAATTTGGCTTGTACATAAAGCTTTTAAGAACTGAAAAAAATCTAGTACATAAACCTTTTAAGAACTGAAAAAAATCTAGTACATAAACCTTTTAAGAACTGAAAAAAATCTAGAGGACAAATAAATAAATAACAAATCGATATATGATAGAAAAATAATAGGATTTTGGTTTTAAATTCAGCAAAATGTGTTAATACGAGACGAAAACCTCGAATTCCTTGGGAAAAATATTCCCATGAGATTTTTTGCATAATTCATCATCATATAACGGGGGTCCTACGGCGATTGCCGCTTCCCGCATTTCAGCCTCCATCTTTTCCTATCTCTCCAATCTCCCTCTTCTAAGCCTCTAGATTTTTTTGCATAATTACTTTCATAAAATACCGCAGAATAACGTTCAAGAGGTCGCCTGTTCAAAAAGTGGTCCTAATTGATTAAAGAGTTTTGTATAAGTCCATTTTTAAGTTGTGATAAGGCCCTCAAACAACTAAAAACAATGTTTTAAAATCAAATAAGCCCAAACTAAAGTATCAGAAACTGATAGAACAAGGTTACACACTTAAAAATAAATTTTTTTAATTCATTATAAATTCAACATAAATAGTATCTCACTATCAAATATTAAAAACGATTGTTCACAAAAAAAATATATATTAGAGCTATTTTACTAACGCAAAAACTAGTTCGTCTCTGTCTCGCTACGATAACGCACTGAAGAGAACTGCCTGGTTTTAGCAATGCCTGATACCATTGTTTCGTTCGTAGATCGACGTCGCTAAATGATTACGTCAGGTCCACGACATTATGAATTATCTTTACAACACTTTGGCAGATTACAACAAAATTTAATAAGAATGTTATCGGTTTAAATTTTGAACTGGCCATGCTGAAACTTACAGAATAGTTGATACTGTAACTTTTATTTTTAAAGTACGATATCATAAAATTTACACTCTACAAGTAATATATCTATAAAAAACTTATTTAGGCGTTGTTAGTTAATTATTTTAGTATTTATAAACAATAGTGTTCCATGCATAATTAGTGGTAATTTTTATATTAGTTTAAGTGTTAGGACAATATGCCGTTTAAAAAGAATAATAGGAGGGGATTACATTTTTTTAAAACGGTAAGTTAATCTATTATCTTTTGTTTATTCCTTACAGACCGTCTAATAGTTGATCTACCACGTAACCAAAATCTTGAAAAGTCAACAAACTACTTCGACGAACTATTTCGAAGTTATTATAAAACAATAATTCTTACTTGTGTTTTGAGCCTTGTCTTATTTCGTTTTCTTTTTACTTTCACCATCAACTTGAGAGATTTTGGTTCAAAATTATCCAAAAAAACCTAAAAAGTAGATTTAAAAAAATATGTTCGATTTTTTAAGATGTTACAATAATTTAACATTGGGACTGTGTAATATAAGCTTTTTGAGATTGTTTTATTTTATATTTTAACATTTTTTTATATAATTAAAATAATAATTATTTTTATTCCTTTTCCCATGTGGATGATACGCTGATGGTCGTGTTTACGATCAGAAATTTTTATTGCGAAACTACCGAAATATGACTGAAGAATCTACCTCGGTATTTATTTAGAGACGCCGGTTTGGCTAATCCTTTTTCGGGTTCTTTTTCATAAATTCGGTAATTGTCGTCGAACGCCCGTTGTAATGTTTTTCGGGAAAAACCTAATCTAGGAGATTTTATATTTCATCACGTTAGTAGCTAGAAGGATACCGTTATGTTCGATGTTAATCAGAACTTTTTTACCTTCTGAGCTATCATTTTTGGGGGGGAGATACCCTCACCTTTTCTTGGGTAGTTTGATAAAATTTTAGAGGAACCAAGTTACTTCTCGGTGGACACTCGTAGAGAAAACAAGTTACTTTTTGGTGGGAAAGTCCTTGCATAAGGACTAGATCTTACTGTATCTCTGTTATCGTACCGTTATCTGTGCATTTTCGTTATAAGTGTGTATACACTTGTTTATTTGAGTTTTTTTGATCTTCTACTATATTAGATTAAATATAGTCATAAAGCACCTTTAAGGTTAATTAAATTCAGTGTTTAATACAAGTACAGTATTAACTTCAGTGACTTAATGCAGCAGTCGTCAGGAATTACCGTAAGTTAGCATAACCTTAGTTCTCCACTTATCTGGGCGAGTAATATGGTATGGCATCATATCATCTTCCATTATCTAGACGTATCTAAAATTCATACATGTCTTCAAATGTAGTTGAGAGTAACTACTGAATTTTGCATTACATAGAACAGTCAGTATTTTGTTACGAACCAAATTCCATCAGCTCAGTTTATCATTAAATAATAGTTGCGAGATCGCTAATCGACTTAACCAAGTGCGGTTTGGTTAAATTTTTATGTTTTCACTTCAGTAACTTTTTTGTATTTTTGTAAATTTAGATTTTATTAATTTTTGTTATCTTTGGTGTTTGTTATAATTTTTATTCATTTTTTTTTGCTGTAATATCTCGAGATACGCCAAAACTTTATTTGTGCTTGAGTGTATTATATATCTTTGTAAAGGTATTTTCTAATTATATTTCTGCTTATTTTTATATGTATACCACCATTTCATAGTTGTTGGTGTATTTTTATTACTGGTGTTGCATTCAGCAGCGTCATAATTTTGTTGTTGAATGTATTGTTATTGTTTTATGTATGTATTTTATTTGTCGACTTCTAACAAAGTTTCCTGATATAACCATAACTCTGAAATATTTGCTTTTTACCTTTAAATATAACTATACCTTTGACCAGTAGAAAGATCAGGCTGATTAAGTTTCGTAGGTAAGTAAATGTAATACCTGATATATTTATTTTTTTGTTTATGTAGAGTGTTGACCAAATTTATTTAGTAATTAACTGTGATATCTTTTCTTGGGTTTGATCTCTGAACCTAAATATCTTTCCTTATCTCTTTTCTTTTCTAAGGTTTCTTAATTTTCTCCTTAAACCCCAAAAAATTAAGTGGCGTCCTGTTCCCTATCTTATCTTATCTTTGGTAATTTTACCCATCGATCTTTTTGTTTATTTCTGTATCTTTTCCAATATCTCTTATCGTATCTTTACTTATTTCGTCCGTTGGACCCATTCCTGGTTCCAAAAGCTAGTTTCGAACCCACGACTAGCTCTCCACCAACCATCTGTCTGCCGTCCGCTGTGTCTCCATTGGTGACCTTTCTAGCACCATCCAAAAAAGGTTTCCGAGGTTACAATATTCTACACATTTTTTAGAGAGTCCGTTGCATCATTCAGTGGTCAGACAACCCAAACATTATATTCCAATACAGAAGATTTGGAAATTGAAGTAGTGTGAGTACCGGGTGCGTACGATAGTAAACTACAATAACTTGTAAATAATGTTTCTGGAGGAAGAATAGTCGATATGTCATTTTATAGCCGAAGTGAGATCCTTAGAGAATCATGAATGCCATGTAAAAAAAAACTAGACACTTGGCATTTGACAAAGAAGTAGCCATGGGTTTAAATTCTCAATTCGTTTTAAGTGTGCTGCATGTGGAATGAAAAAATCGATTCATAGCAACAGGGATAAACACAATGTGAATCTTCTAGCGACTTTGGCTATTGGAAAAGGACATCATTCAGTAGAGGAATGTTTATCAGTGTTGGATATTCCGCCAATGGGTTTCCACATATCCAATAAATACCAGCAAGAACTAGGAGAAACGTGGCAGCAATGTTTAACTGATGCGATTCAAGCACCAGGGGAGGAAGAATACCAGAAAGCATTAGAAATCCAAAACGTGACACCAGGAGGAATAGGTCAATGTGCAGTGTTTGTTGGTGGTGGATGGAGTCACCGTTCGTATGGATATAAATACACATCAAAATCCGGCATTAATTAGGATTATTAATCCAGAGGACTTAATTATGATTAATTATTATTATATGTATTATTATTAATTTTGATTTTCCCCCAAGGATCGGTGTTAAACGTAACTTTATTTCTTGTTGCAATTAACGATATCTTGGAACAATGTCAACAACCAGTTAAAGGAAGACTGTATGCAGATGATCTTGTTCTCCTACTAAGAGGAACAAATCTAGAATCCACCCAAAGAATCCTTCAAAACGCATTAAATAATCTACAGAAATGGTCTGATAAAATAGGACTCAGCTTCTCTAACGAAAAAACAAAATGCTTGGCTCTTTTTAAAAAATCTAAAAAAAAAGGATAATCCAGTTTTAACATTGAGTGGTAAGATTATGATCTTTGTAAAAGAAATAAAATTCCTCGGTCTATTCCACATAAAAAATCTAAAAGGTACTTGAAAGCAAAGCATTAATATTTTGAAGACACTGTCGAACATCACATGGGGCAGCGATATGGCAACTCTTCTGCGAATGTTTTCATCCTCAGTTCGATCAAAAATTGACTACGGCTCAGTGGTATATAAATCAGCCAAGAAATCTGTTCCTAAAGAACTAGATGTAATTCAAAATACGGGACTGCGAGTCGCTGTAGGTGTCTTTCGAACAAGCCCCATACTAAGTATATGCAGTGAGTCATATAGAGTCTATAATTTAGAAGAGATTTTTTAAGTTTGTCGTTTGCTTGTAAAGTTCCTCTTTATAAAGATCCTCTCCAGATAACTCAGTCTACCATAACGTTCATAACAATCGTTTCAGCCACTACTTCTCATCTCACCGTCAATGCAATCCGCCTTTCTATGAACTAATTAACCGATTACTTAATAAATATAGCATAATATTCCCGACAATATACCACCCTTCCGAAAACCCTACTCCTCCATGGACTAAATAAACCACCAGTGCTCACTGATCTATCAAAATTTAATAAACATGAATCCCCACTAGCCAAAACAACGGACGGAGTGGGGGCAGCCATTTTCTCTAATACTCATAATGCTAAATTTAAGTTGCATAACAACTGGACTATCTCCAATGCAGAACTATACGCAATCCTTGAAGCTCTAAAATTCATTACGAGGTTGTGGACCGTCTAGCTCACGAAGTAGCGACAAGAGATGGTCAAGTTCAACTAAATAAAATAGTGCCAAGTGCCAAAACAAGCCTTTACCTAGAAAAAAACAAGACATTTTTATTCGACTTCGACTTGGTCACACCCGCCATACACATCTTTACCGAATCATGAGACAACCCCCCATACTGCAACCAGTGTCAAAGCAACAGTACAGTAAAACATATTTTAACCGAATGTCAAATTTTCCAAGAAACGAGAAGTAAACTCAACCTTCCTAGCGACATAGGCGAGCTTCTTAGAGACAATAATCATCTAAACATTATAAAGTTTTTAACGGCTCTAGGCATAAAAGATATTTAAATTAAAATCTAGTTTGTATCACAAATTACATATATCAATCTTCTTTCATGTTAGTATGTAATTAATATTATAATAAATCATGAATGTGTTGCCTGTGTGAGTCCATTTCAAATAGGTAAAAAGATAGAAAAAAAAAGAAAATAAATAAAAATTTCATTATACCACCAACGACCGGTTTCGCATACTACAATTTGCTATGCATCTTCGGGTCTAATGGTACCTGGTAAATTAAATGCTGAAATTACAAACTGTCACAACAAAGTGTCACACTTTAACCTACAATAGCTTGTCAAATTTACCTCTTAAAAATCTAGTAGACAACAAAAAAACTAACTTTTTTTGCCAGTTCCTCTTCTAACAAGTGATGTAGTACCATTAAGTGTCCCCCTTTTTAAATTAATGTCTGTTTTGTCTTTCTGATTGTGTTCTGTTTGTCCCTAAGTGTTTTGATTGTCTTTATTTGTTTAATTTTAATATATTTGACATCACAATTTTCTGCCAAAACAGAGACCAAATTAATCTATCGCAATTTGATAATTACAATTTAGAGTTGTTGCACACCCACCTTCATTTATTGTCATATACTATCCTTTTATTAAACAATTTAATAAATTAACACACATTTCTAAAATATACCTATTGAATAAATGTAAATAACTTTAAATAATATAAAACATCACTTTCTTTTTTAACAAACAATTACACAATACCTACATCCTATTTCACTTATTAATATCTCTTCCCTCAAGAACTTACCATCTAATTGTCAGACAGTTACTATAGAACCGATGAATACCAATCACCAGCAATCCAGGATAGTTTGAACTATGTTATACAAATCACTAATTAATAATTCTTGTACAGGCATTTAAGTAGTTTTTTTAGTTATTTACTATTTTATTTCAATTCATTAGATTATCTTATTCCATTTTATCGGTTTAACTTTGTCTGTTTCAATCAATTTTTATTCATATTAATAATCACAGACATATAATATTGGCATAATTGCTGTAATTGTTCTCTTTTTAAGACAACACCCTAATGTGGGTTTTTTGTAATTTCAGCATTTAATTTACCAGGTACCGTTAGACCTGAAGATGCATAGCAAATTGTAGTATGCGAAACCGGTCGTTGGTGGTATAATTAAATTCATTGTGAGTAAGTCTTATTTTATTTCTTTTTACCTATTTAATATTACAGGGTGTTTCAAAAAGGTATGTCATAAATTAAATCACGCATTCCGGGGACAAAAATGAATTGATTGAATCCAACTTACCTTAGTACAAAAGTGTACACAAAAAAAGTTACAGCCCTTTGAAGTTACAAAATAAAATTTTTTTTTGCATCATCTCCTAAACTACTTGACATTTTGTAATAAAAATGGACACGTTACTTTCTTGTTCTGAAAGCATTTTTCATAAAAAAGAAACAACAAAATCTAAGCGCACAGAAAATTTTTAAGGGGGGTGTGCAGCCCTAAATCCCCCCAAACTTTTGAGTACCTTCAAATCAAATGAATTTTGTGGCATCGTTATTTTTAAAAAAATTTTGCCTTATCACTTTTTTCAAAAAAGTTTTTATTGAGTTACGGCCCTTTTCATTAACCTTTACAAAATTACGTGCAACTAATTAAATAGCTTAAATCAATTAACAAGTACAAAAAAATGTCTATAACCTCTATAAATATGATATTACAATAAATATTCAAAATGACCCCCATTTTCTTCAATAAACATTCGGTATCGTTTTAATAAGGAAAACCGAATGCGCTGAAAAGTCATATTTTTCTGACGAAATTGATTTGCAGCTTCAATTATTCTAAACCTCAATTGTTGTTCGTCCTCTATTGTTACAGAATACACTTTTTCTTTCATAAACCCCCAAAAGCAAAAGTCCATGGGGTTAAGACCTGGACTTCTGGGTGGCTAACAAATAGGTGCGTCACGATCCCTTCCAATCCACCGACCAGGATACTGCCTGCAAAGGTATTCCCGGACTTCATTACTGTAATGCGATGGAGCGCCATCTTGTAGAAACCACATATTTTGCCTTATTGCAATATTCTCTTCTTCCAAATACTCTTGTAAATCGTTTGCCAACAACTGAAAATAATTATCACCATTTAAATTGTTGGGAAGAAATACTGGGCCTATTAGATTGTTATTCACAATTCCTGCCCAAACATTAACTTTGAAAGTCCTTTGGCGATACGTCGTTTTTTTGGCGTGCGGATTTTCGTCGACCCAAATGTGCTCGTTATGATGGTTAGTTATTCCATTTCTACTGAAGGTAGGCTCCTCGGTAAATATTTCTAATAAAATTAACATTTCGAGTGTTTTCAATTAACAACCAATCGCAAAATCCAATCCTTTTAGGATAATCTTCAACCAATAACTCTTGAACCGTTGTTAAATGATAGGGTTTAAGCAGCTGATCCTTCAAACGCCTCCAAACCCTTACGTGAGGAACACTTAGTTGAGCAGCTATTACCCTTGTACTTATTCCAGGGACTTTTTCAATGATTTCTAAAACGTCTTCATCAGTTGCATCCATTATTGGACGAGCACTATTTCCAGCAACTTGCGGTTGGAATGTACCCGTTTCCAGCTGATCCAACTTACCCAAAGTTAAATGCATATCTGCCATTTCCTGAAATGTGTAGGCCATTGTAATATCAAAATTTTTATATTAATCTTATTCACACAATAAATGTTAGCTTCAAATTATTGACTATTATTGATGGAACTGTTTGTAATTATTGTATCCGTAGAAACTAATTGTAATTTTATGGCCAACTAGGAAAAAACTAGTTTTTCGAAAAAGTGATAAAAATTTCAGGCAAAAAAGTTTTAAAAATAATGTGTTACACTAATGATGCCACAAAATTCATTTAATTTGAATGTATTCAAAAGTTTGGGGAGA
The DNA here is from genome assembly GCF_040954645.1 of Diabrotica undecimpunctata. Taxonomy (NCBI): domain Eukaryota; kingdom Metazoa; phylum Arthropoda; class Insecta; order Coleoptera; family Chrysomelidae; genus Diabrotica; species Diabrotica undecimpunctata. The sequence goes on along the minus strand of NC_092809.1, from coordinate 39,016,270 downwards.
TTTAGGGCTGCACACTCCCCCTAAAATTTTTCTGTGCGCTTAGATTTGATTGTTTCTTTTGTATGAAAAATGCTTTCAGAAGAAGAAAGTAACGTGTCCATTTTTATTACAAAATGTCAAGTAGTTTAGTAGATAATGCAAAATAAAAATTTATTTTGTAACTTCAAAGGGCTGTAACTTTTTTGTATACACTTTTGTACTAAGGTAAGTTGGATTCAATCAATTTATTTTTGTCCCCGGAATGCGTGATTTAATTTATGAAATTTCTTTTTGAAACACCCTGTATAACCTTTCATTTTTTTATTATGTATTTTCCATTGTTGTCGTCTATAACCTCAGTGGTTCGAAGGACATTAAATAAATAAATATTTTACATATTTATGTGGATATACACTGGCCAAACAGCGTAGTAAAAAAAATATTATTAAAAAACTTATTTCACTTTTGAATCGATTTTTTTGCTCGCAAGTGTAGATTTATTGTCGCTGTTTTCTCGTTTATATTAGAGACAGTATTAATCATCAATGACTATCTACATAACGCTTGATTTAATTTGTTCATGGCTCAATCAAACTTCATTTTTGATTTAAAGACCTTTAATGCAAGTCTGTATTAAATATATATAAGAATAAACATAGAAAAGAAAAACAAGTAAAGGAATGTAAAAATAAAATCATAAAATATGTACATGTTTAAGCCATAGGATTCTTTCTCATCAAATCCAGGTCGGAGTCCATCATATCTTTCACTAGCTCTAAAAATGTCACTTTGGGCGCCCAATTAAACTTTGCTTTCGCTTTAGAAGCGTCTCCCAGTAGAAGATCCTGAAATATTAATAGAGATCATTATTTTTGGCAACAAAAAAGATGGTAAGAGGATGAGAACAAAAATGCCGCGCTCGTATTCTTTAAAGTAAACTTAAGTCCAAATCGAAAGCGAAAGAAAACACAAATTGAAATGTACGGTATTTTATTATTCGACGCACCCTCTTCTTGGATCCTGCAACGTCGCCTCTAGATCTTTCAAAACAAATTTTTATATTGATTGCGAACCAGGCCTTCACAGCTTCCATCATCTCTTCATTGAAGGAAATTTAAAGACATTTTAGAGTTTTTTTCAGCTGAGAAAAATATGATAGTCGAACAGGGTCAGATCTGGTGAATAAGGGGAGTGATTGAGTAATTCTAAAGCACGAATGTGATTTATGTGCATTGCTTTGCAAAAAAAATACCTTTCGACAACTTTTCATATTTTTTTTTTCAGTAGAGTGATCGATAACGTCAAATAGTAACTCCCAGTTACTGTTCTAACCCTATCCAGAAAATCGCAAAAAATTAGCAAGAAATTTTGCAGCAACAGTCGTAGAAATGTACCCAAACTGCATCTATAGTAATAATACTGCTTAAGAACTTCGCATCTTTTTATAACCGAGTATATCTACCCCTACACCCTTATAGTCAACATTCAAACGTTTGGGAATCATTTTTGGAAAGTTTTTATTTAATGGCCGTATCAGACATAAATCCACAACATATGGATTGTTATCGTTCCAAGTTGGACAATTCTGTTTGCTAACGTATTAATTCATCCAAACATGGGCTTAATTGCTGAAGATGATTTTTCTATGTAAATTAGGGTCAGTTTCCAATTGCTCCAAAACTCATTCAGCGAACACACTCCGTAGTTTTTGGTCGTATACTTTCAGCTCATGTACCAATTGAATTTTGTACTGGTGCAAGCAAGTTCCAATGCAAAATTTGCTAAGACGTGTCTATAAAAGACCGAGTTCTTTTGAGCGACGTGAAATTGATTGCCGACGCATTTTCACGGACAGGCAATATTTTCGGCAGAACATGCATTTTATCGACATAAGGGTATTTGTTGATTATTTATTGAAGCGGTAACTCAAATTTATCCGCCACACTACGAATGAGTAGGACGATTATGGCAACCATAAAATGGGCAAAGCGCACGGAACCTTATCCGAACAGAACACCCATTTTGTTAAAACAATTTTATCATTTGAACGTGTTTTATACGTTATATCCATCCACGGTAATTTGAAAAAAACAGACTGAATCAATGACAGCCAATTTGACAGATATACCATCAACAATATGGCCGCTACCAATTATCCAAGTTCAGAAGTTTCTATTGGAAGACTTTGTTCAATAAAAGTCAAACGAAGGAGAGCAAAACAAAAGAACGAATAATGGTAAGGAACCTGTGCACACGTTGAACAATATATTCTTCTTATTCTTCCTCTTTACAAGCAATTCTGCTTGTTCATTGGACCTCTATGGAAAGTTGTCATTCCATCTTTTGCGCGGTCGTCCGATACGGGTCTCCCTCTTTTTGTTTATGTGGTTATTCCATTCTTTTTTTTCTATTTAGGGTCCATTCGTCTATATACTATAAGTTACATTTTCTTCTGTCTTTACTTTTCTTTCGATACCTCAGCGTATTTCTTGTAATTCTACTCAGTACCCTCATATTTGCCAATTCCAGTAGCCTTTGTATTGTGGCTGTATCGGGTCTTGTTTCTGAGGCATATGTCATTATTGGTCTTATACTGGCTTTATTTATGTGAAACGTTATGTGCAATATTAAAAACAGTGTTTTAACATCATTATTTGCCGGTCGAAGGCCATTTACTACACCGTTCTTTCAAAATGTCTTACTAGTAATGACATTTCTAGCCTATAATATAAAAATTTCAAACGAAAAATATTTTTTCAAGACTCATCAATATGTTTTCTACTATTTACACCAAATATATAATCATCAAACAACTTAGTCTAGACGATGGTTAAAAACAAACAAATGCACATCGTTTTAATCCCATAATACCAAAACAATTGCATTAGAAGATAAAACCAATTGAATCATTGAAAAAAACACAAAATTTTTATTTATAATTTGGAAAAATATTAGGGCAAATATTTAACGTAAGAAATTTATCTAATCCATTTGGTAAATAAATTTTTTAAACAAAATATAAATTGTTTTATGTTGCGAACAAATAAAAAATACTTTATAAATTTCTTTAATTGAAATATATTCAAGATTGAATGTTCGATAACAAAAACAGACCAAAACGATAATAATAAAAGAAAAAGTTAACACGTTCGCTGTCGTATGAATTTTAATTACATGTTCCCCACGCCTACTAGGATACTCTATATACAGAGTGTCCAAATATAGTATTGGATGTGCGTGATTGAAGAAAATAAATAATTGTAACGGCCATCGCACTGCCACTTAAACTCCTTTATTTCGTTTCTACATGGGCTGATATATCAGTATATTTCAGTTGCTTCAGATTCGACGATTTATTTTTGTATACCTTGCTTTTCACGTATTTCCACTGAAAATAGTCAAGAGAACAGAAATCAGGACGGCTGAGAGGCCAGTTAATGGTAACTACACGAGAAATCAGTTTGTTTGTAAATAATTTGTTTACCACAGTTAAAAATGTGGCAAATGTTCGCTTTTTGCTGGAATTATGTTCTTGTACCTATTGATCCAAAAAGCCTCTTAGCGTTTCACAATAACGTTCATTATTCACAATGCATGTTCGCCCGAGTTGATCTTCATGGAAATACGGACCGATCATGTCTTTAAGGGACATTTCGGGGCTCAGGGCACATACAGACTATGACCTTTAGGTTATAAATTGGTCGCGAATGTTTCTGTTTTACATTCGTTTCTGAACAATAGCGATAATTCTGTTTGTTGACGTGTACGTAGCGTGTGTTAGTTTCGTAGCTAAACAGTTAGTGAATCTCTGTAGAATTCCATTTGAAAATCTTAGTCGATTAAGAATTCCTTCCTTCAGAATCTCCTCAGAATCCTTCAGTTCTTGATCAACTGGATTTCATAGACTCTTAGGTGTGAATCTTTCTTCAAAATCAACCACTATGTCGATTTTTTGATATTTAATGATTGACTGATAACAATGGATTTTTGCTAACCGAAGCCCTTACTTCTTCAGCCCGAAGATGGGCAGGACATCTGTCAAGATCACAGCAGAACAACCCTCCTAGAAGAATCCTTATGTCACAACCTGTGGGAAGTAGAAGTAGGGGTAGACCAAAACTCGGATGGAGGGATGGTGTAGATGAAGATGGTAGACAAATAGGCGCAGCAAACTGGCAACAGTTGACAATGGATAGAACTGACTGGCGTAATAGACTTGGGAAGGTCGAGGCTCCTTTATAGGGCTGTAGCACCAATGATGATGATGATGAAGCCCTTACTTCTTAAATTGTTTATTCATTTCCAACAGACTCATTACTTGAATTGATATTTAGTCTCACCAAGTAATATAGAGTATGTACCATAAGCAGATAAAAAAGAGAAACCAATTTCTAACGACTTTTCTATCCTAAAAATACATATAGAAGTAAGGGAGCAGAAATAGAGGGTAAAGAATTTGGAATAGAAAAATTGGTTTTCTTAGTATTGGATAGGAATTCAGGGTGAAAAATTATGGTAAATATACGAAAATACTTTGATATTCAGTTTAACTTTAATTCTAATGCTCATTTTCTTTTATTTATTTAATATAATAGATATCAAGTACTCACCACTTCTGTAGGTCTGAAGTATTTGGAATTGATTTTAATCCTAACTTTACCAGTCTCTTTATCTTTGCCCACCTCATCTATTCCTGTACCCTCCCACACAATTTCGTTACCTACGTGTCTAAATGCAGCTTCTACAAATTCTCTAACGCTATGTGTTTCCCCGGACGCTATTACGAAGTCTTCTGGCGATTCTTGTTGCATCATTAACCACATCGCCTGTAAAAATTTTGATGATGAACAGATTAAACACAAAACAATTGTCGTAGGTCATAATCCACTCTTTACAAAGCCAAAAAATCAGCAAGTCCTTGAAAAATGTAGAATTTATATTCTATAGTGTAATTTTCCTTTCTGAATTTTGTTAAACAAGAAGTATTTGCTTCAGTTTTTTTAGGGCTTCATATTTATATATCAAAATTCATCTATTAATGAGAACTACCCCATTTTTTGAATGGAAACGAATTTTTGCAAAAACTCACCTCTACATAATCCCTAGCATGCCCCCAATCTCTTTTTGAATCCAAGTTTCCCAATTCTATACACTCAGATAGTCCCAAATGAATTTTTGCGACTTCCCTCGTAATTTTCCTAGTTACAAATGTTTCTCCTCTTCTGGGACTTTCATGGTTAAATAATATACCATTACAGGCGAACATATTGTAAGCCTCCCTGTAGTTTATGACTATCCAATAGGCATACAACTTTGCTGCGGCTGGAAATTGATGTTAATATGTTATTAATAAAAACCTGAGGAATATTAAAACAAAAAAATGTTAAAAAGCGAAATAAAAAATACTCTAGACAATTTAAAAAAAGAGATGAACTAACAAAGGAAGTAACAGCAGTGATAGCCAAAACATACAAGAAATTTGCTTAATTTGCTTTCGAAAAATAAAGAAAGGTAAAACAATTAGAATAGATGACGTCCCTAGGAAAGTAAGACTGCGTTAGGAAAGACAGAAAAAAGTTGACTCACAGCTTTGTCTAAATGAATTATGAAAGTGGGACAAATGCCAAATGAATAGAGGAGCATTATCTTAGTGTACGAAAACTCAAGAAACATTAATCAGCATACAAGCTAAAAGACCATAAAACTACTTAGGTTACACCATGAAAAAGAAGACAGTAATTGATAGACAGACACTTGACAAAACGGAAATATCAGAAAATCAGTTTGGATTTATGCAAGGTGGATCAATAATTTATGCAATTTTCATTATGAGTTAGCTAAAAATCTAGGAATAAATAAACAAACACTAAAAGGATATTCAAACATTTATATCAGGCAAACAGAGTATGAGGGTGATCTGAAAAGTTCTCTTCTGACAAATGAATACTATTTATCAATGAATCAGTAGTTACTTTACAGAAATCATATACATACACTATTTAGCATATAACACAAATTGTTACTTAGACACGTACATTTTTATTGGAAAATGATAGTAACTGTAAAGTCTATATACTTACCATAAGGTGATCTAGGATAGAAAGGTGTCTTCTCATTCTGTGGAATCTCTACAACTTTTCCATACAACTCAGAAGTAGATGCCTGGTAGAATTTGGTTGAGTTTTCCAAACCGCAAGTCCTAATAGCATCCAACAGTCTTAATGTTCCAACAGCATCTACTTCTGCAGTGTATTCACTTAAGTCAAATGAAACTTTAACGTGACTTTGAGCGGCTAGATTATAAATCTCAGTCGGTTTGATTTGTCCAATGATTTTAACCAAGCAACTGGAGTCTGTCATGTCGCCATAATGCAAAAAAAATCGGCCGCCTTTGTGGATGTAGGGATCGGCATAGAGGTGTTCTATTCTTCCAGTGTTAAAGGAACTGGCTCGCCTTATAATTCCATGTACCTCATAGCCTTTGTTTAGAAGGAATTCTGATAAATATGAACCATCCTTAAAAATAGATATATTGTATATTTAACAGGTCCATTCAAAAAAACAGTTTATTCTTTGTTTACTGATAAGTTTAGATGAGGGCAAAAAAACTTGTGGAAGTGTAGTAGTGAAATTAACAAAAGCTTAGTTTTAATCTTGTAGATGGACGGGGTAACACAAGATGCCAAGAAGATTGGAGTTGGCAACTGGAAAATGCAAGCAAGGGACAGAACAGAATGGCGTAGAAAGCTTGAGAAGCCTCTAACGGCTGTAGCACCAAGATGATGATGATGATTAGTTTTAACCTATGTATGCAATATATGTATGTAGTGATATAACTTCCAATATATCGTAAATGGTGCTCCAAATATCGACAAAAACAAATAAGTACAGAAAATATCATAAATATATATTACAAAAATTTTGGGTATCTTTTCGGACCAGTAGGTAAAAGAACCATATAAAACCTTGTTTTGAGCATTATTTTTAAAAATTAACATGAAATCCCACCAGAAATGTCCATTTTGCAGTTATTAGCATAATGGAAATATGTATTGTATTTCGCAAGTATTAAGATAAACATTTTATACTATAAGTACATCTTAAAATGTCCCTAATATAACTATTGTTCTTAACCTTTTTCATTTGATAGAATGATTAAACAAACATTGACAACATACAAAACTACCTTGACATGGATAGCAAGTATATTTTAGACTAATGAGGCATAAAAATCTTAAGAATACAATATATATTAACAAGAAACTGATATACAAGGTTTGTTCAAAAAAAATCTGGGTTGTGGGATACAAGGAAGAAAAGGTTGCATGTTTGGGAGCATAGTGACTGGTTTCATTAAGATAATAAAGAACACATTTTTATCAAACCTAAAACTGAATATTATCACTTAAAAGGCAACATCAAACTTGATTTCAGTACTGCTTCAGTGTGAAAGCAAGAATGGGAGCTTGCTGTTAAGTTGAATGCAACATACTTTGAAGGATGCATCAATTTTTTTATGAAAAATTTTATGAAAAAAATTTTTTTATGAAAAATTGATGCAAAAATGATGAAGAATGATAATTTTGAATAAATAATAAAAAAACTCAAATATATACTCTAGAATCACCTATATAGACAATGAGTAATTACATTTAAAACAATGACTGAAATATACAGCATCAATTAATTAAAGGTTCATAGAAGAATAATAGAAAATATAATTATGTACTAATTAGAGAAGACAGAAAGATGTCAAGGAACACATTTTATAATTATTATTGGCACCAAAACCAAAAATGTTTACACTAACGTTGTATACGCAAAATTCCTTAAAACAAGCAATGCATTGAATGAAATCTTTACGCGAATGTGCCACCCGGTTTTTCCTAGTGATATTTTTTAAAAAGCATAGTATTGTCTATGTACTATTTATAAGACTATATAAAATATCTGTCTTACCTGTCCATTTACTCCCGTAATAAGAGCAACTTTCCTATCACCACTAGCCATTTTTCACTAAAACATCAATTGGTAATGGTACTAACAATTGACTGGTACACATGTATACAAATCCTTGTAATAAATACACGAAAGTGTTTACGTAGAAGAAGCTTACGTGTAAATTGACAATTTATCCTTTGATAAATAAATTGTTTTCAAGTACTTTTACTTTATGGCTCATCCATAACCTCCACCAAAATAAAAACATTACCGACTGGACTGATCCGAAGTTAGTAACGTCTTTTTTTTTAATTTTGGAAAATTTCAGAAAATGTCATGAGCGGGCACGTTTATTTTATTTGGGGTTTTGTATATTTTTGCCCGATCTAAGTAATATTGAAAATAGTTCACATTGCATTAGAGAGTGGATTTTTTTTTATTTAAAGACAAAGTCGCATCCACCTAATGATTATTAGCGACAGATCTGTACAATTTTACAAGAATAGGTATATTACATGTTTACAAAAAAAATTTTTTTTTCTACAAAATAGTACCAAAAAAAGTCAGCAATTTTATACAAAAAAACACATCGATAGCTTTTAAATAATCTATTAAGTTCTTTGAATAACTATTTGGACCTAACACAACTGATAAATTTGAATCTATTTCCGGGGATACACACATGAGAAGGAATCCATATGAAGTCAACTGTTCTTCCTTTTTCTTGACATGTGTGAAGTTCTGATTTAATCATTTTTTTAATTGGGTGTTTAGGATATACTCTTTGAATTGAAGTAATCGAACTCAGAGAATCAGAAAGAATCACCGCTTTGACGATATTGGTATCATTAATAAACTTAATTGCTCTATAAAGAGTGAATAATTCGGGTGTGTATATGCTACAGTGGGGAGATAGTTGAAATAGATTACAATTAAATTCAATTCAATTACTTGAATTGATCACAAAAGCGGCAACTCTATTGCTAGATTTTGAAGCATCTGTAAATATTTTGGAGAAATTTTCATAAGTTTGGAGTATATTTGACAAAATAGTTTTTATTTCTGAGGGACGTATTTCCGACTTATTATATTTGCTTAAATATACATTACACTGTGGAATATTGATTGACCAAGGGATATGAGGATCGGTGATGTTTGAATAGAATATATCAGGAAAATCAAAGTTTAATTTCTTGCAATATGTTCTAACTCTTTCATAGTATGGTTTTCTTAGTTTATCATTATAATTAAAAAGTTCGTTATATTTATCTGTGAAGGTGTTACCATAAATAGGTTTTTCTGGATTACAGAATACCGAGGATGAATGTGTTAATGTTAGTTGCATTCGCCTGTGGTAAAGGGATGGCTCACCAAGTGCAGCGTATATGCTCTCAATAGGTGTACTTCTAAATGCTCGTAGTGCGATCCTTAGCCCATTATTATGAATTGTATCTAGAGATTTTAAAACAGACTTTCTGGCAGAACAATAAGCGATGCATCCATAATCGAGTTTAGACCTGATTAACGATTTGTATACTGATCTAAAAATTTAATATGAGGATCTACTGTTATTGGTTTTCCGTATAACGTAAGATTTGACGCAGTACTTACATTTGCCGTTTTTGCAAAAACCATGACTCTTGTTTTTGTAGTAGAAAATTCAAAGCCAGTGTTAAGAGACCATGTTTCCAATTTATGGATAAAGCTTTGTAAACATTTTGTCATACTGTCTATATTTTTTCCTTTTGTAAATACCACTAAATCGTCAGCATAAATCCGTGCTTTTAAAGGTTTTTCTATGTTTTTCAAAATATCATTAATCGCTATTAGGTTGGGCTAAGAACAGGCCCTTGTGGTACTCCATTTGTTAAGCAGTGAGTTTTCGAGCACGAATTAGAAACTCTTGCCCAAAAAGTCCGATTGGTTAAAAAATTGTTGATGAACGATAAACAGTGTCTCCGAATGTTCCACTCATACAACGTTTTTAGAACCGCTTTCGAGTTCCAGAATGTTATCAGCCGTTGATCGATTCTGCCTAAATCCATTTTGTTCAGTAATCAGTAATCGATTTTGTTCCAATGTCCACATTAATCTACTGTTAACGATTTTTTCTAAAAGTTTGCACATGGAATAAGTAATTGAGATTGGTCTGTATGATTCCACACTATATCGTGATTTTTTGTCTTTTAAAAGAGGTAAGACATAGGAATTAGTCCATATTGAAGAAAAATGCTGTTGCGTCCATATGAAATTAAATAAATGTCAAGTAAATGATATTTGGCCGAGTCAGGAAGATATTTTAGAAATATGGTTGGGATATCATCGGGTCCAGGACAAGAATCTTTAAGGCTTGAAAGTGCTGAATTAAGTTCTTGAAATGTAATGCGACTATTAATTGCTACGTTAGGATTTTCATTATTAGGAAGAGTATAGGTATCAGATGATGAATTTGAAGAATCTGCACGTGGATTTTTGTTGTTTGAGAGGCTTTCGTAAAAATCCGCTATAACGTTTGCAATATCTTCATCTTTGGATACTATTTTATTTTGTACTTTCAAGTGCTTAATAATAAAAGCCCTCTGAGGAGTACCACAAATTTTTCTAATTTTTTGCCAGACTTCCTTGGAGCTAGTTGTGTTATTTATTTCCGATACAAACTTCTGCCATGAACCGAACAGGGTGAACCTTTTGTGGTTTCCAGTGAAGCTTGTGGGTCATTTTCTTCGGATGGTTTTACAGTTGAAGTTTTAGTGGAAATGTTCTCATCGGCAATTGTTGTTATTTCCATTTCACTAGGCGGTTGTAAAATTTCTGGAATAGAAGGAATTGAAGATGGTTTAGGAGTAGGTGTAATATTTGGATCACCTACCCCAACTTGATCTAGTTGGCTATCAATATCGATATAAGACTGCGAATTTGGCGTAGAAGTAGGATTCGGTATAGTTGAATTTTGGGCCTGAGTGGTTGATGGTATACTGTTGATGTTTGGACAATTGTTTGAAATATGGCCTAATTGCTTACAAGTATAACAAGTCAGATTGTCCTTTGTAGCATCGATTTAATGTTATAGGGAAAACGAGGTTTAAGCCCATTTCTTTTAATTCTCGTATTAGTACATCATGGGGAATTGTTGGACTGACGTTAGATAACACCAGCCTTTCAGCAGGCGTTATAAGTCTTCTAGCTCGTACGATTTCTCCTTGCACTTTAATAGAACCATATTTCTCCATAAATTCATCTACGCTGGATTTACTATTTAGATACATACATATTCTATTATTAGATCACCGAGAAGAGAATAAGATATGTTTTGGATTAATTAAAGTGCGTAGCGGGATTAAATAATCCTGAAGACGGGCGTTATTTATAGCACTAAAAATAATTGCTTGATCTTTAGTAGGAAATTTCTGCTGTGATGCTGCCAACGAATAAGATTTTCTCTTTGAAGAGACGTTCTGTATAGTTACATCCGACGACATACCAATTTGTTATTCTTCACAGTAGCAAAAATATAGTATCTCTCTGCCCCAGCAAAAAACAACACTGGTTGTTGTTTATTATTGATAAAATTATAATTATTTGTGATCGATAAACCATCCAAAAAACTAATAAATCCAGTTTAGAATGTGTTTTTAAGTTTAACTAATAAGAAATATTTAAACTTAGTTTTAAATAATGTTGGTAAACTTTAACTGTAATTTATAACGTTTAATATTCACAGTATAACACAAAAATATCAAGAGCCGAGACAAACGTCTTGTTTACAACTTTTGTCAGGGCCGAACTCAGAGTGGATTTTTTATTTGCAGAAATTTAATTTTTATCTTAAAGTTGACTATAATGAAAGTTTTTAATAATTACTAGTAAAATCTAATTTTACTAATAATTGTCATCTGGATAGTATATTTGGGTATCAATTTTATGGTATATCCTCAGGGTTTAATTCAGTCCTCTCACAAAGTCTTCCCCGATGAAACGTAAACGTTAAAATATACAGAAAACCAAAAATGTTATATCGATGGAAGGCAACCATATATACATATTTCTGACTATTGGTCGTCTTCAGTACGGTGCAGTCAAGTTAGAAAAGGAGCATATTAACTTGGGAAAGGATTACTACAGATGCAATGCAACCAATTTGTGGCATTAGAGTTAGAAGACCCTGATGGTTTCCAGGGCAACCACTAACACCACATCATAACTAACATCTCTAGAAGATAGGTACATTTAGAAGAAATTATAATGTAATTATCAATAGATGGGTCCTTGACCTGCTTTACTGGGCATTATTCCCATATAATTTAATACTTTTAAGTATTTTATCTACAATTTAAACCCAACCACTGTTTGGTTTTGAGAGAAGACTTGTATATTATTTAAATAACACTTTTGCAACTTACAACATACTGTGTATACAATTTTTGTTTATATTTCTTTAGAAAAAAGGCAAAAATAGAGTTAATATATGCAATTTAATTGATGTCAATATAATTTTTTTTGAACAGGATCTATATAAAACAAAATTTGAGTTGTTTATTTACTTGTTACATTTTTAAAGTAATCCATATCCTTACTGAAGCTGCTGATATACATAAGCTTTTCTAGATAAAAAATCATAAAAACAGGTTATCACAGAGATAGAAAATATAAGAAAAGCTATAGAAAGTACATTAAAAATTAAATACACTATTTCTAACAATCTGTAGCATTGAAATCTACACCTGCAGGACCTGCCTCACCATTACCATTTCCTCCTGATTCTGCATTTTTCTTGTTTCCTTCTTCCTCTGTAGAGCCACTAGGTCTAAAAATTAAATAAAGTTATTACAAATATTCGCAAAATCTTAATATATGATTTTCTTTTTAAGGTAATAACCTAATATATCATATATTCCTTTCAATAGTCCTTATTTTTGTGCACATATTCTTCAGTTGTTCATAATGAGCATCTTTTAAATACATACCCAATACTTCCAGGAGTTGACGCAGATCCTAGAGACTTCTTTCCTGCCCCTCTAGAAAGTCGATCTAATTCAGCAGCTGCATCAGTCCTCATGGTAGCTTTATCAGGCAAACTCTCTGATCCAGAAGTCTTGGCCATACCACCTCCAGGAGAGCCAGTTTTTTTGTAGAGAAGTGAATTGAAGAAATTAGCCAGAACACCTTCTCCTCCTGGTGAACTAACAACCTTTGAACCATCAAGCTTTCTAGGAGAACCTTGTATACCTACAATTATATTTATGAATGTCCAGTTTACCATATATTATTTTTATTTACCTCCAAGAGGTGGTCTAACTGGGGATTCTCCTAGTCTTACAGTTGGTGGTCCTCCTCCAAATGAAATCTGTTGTTGTCTTGTTAAGAATGCTTGTTCATCCTCTGCTATCACCTCAGTTTCTCTGTTGATAGTTTTCCTAGTTACTGGTTGTACAATTACATCTCTATAGTAGTCATCTGGCTTGCAAGAATGCATATTTTCATACAGAATACTGATTTTCTTCATGTTATCCCAACCAGCTGGTATAAATACTGCATCTTTTTCTACCACAAGAGCTGGAGTATGAAAGGGGAAATTATAGATGCGGTGAGTTAAGTACTTGTACAACAAATCACAATTTTTATCTTCTTTTGCACTTGTGTAAAAAAGTGCTGCTCCATACTGAAGGCAAAATCTTCTAATCCATTGTTGCATAAAATCTAAATGTTCATCTCTATAATCTTGCTCTTTTTCAAGATTTTGAATATAATCAGTTTTTGTGACAACCACCACAATATCCAGAGCTAAATTATTTGTTAATGTACCTAAAAAATATTGTACACAATTAAAAAGGAGTTATAAAAACGTTATTTTGATAATAAATACTAAAATAATTGTATGTACCTACCTTCTGGTAGCATAGTTCCATCATAACCCTCATCATCATCTCCCAAATTTCTGGAACTTCTTTTCATAGGAGAAGCAGGGTCCAATTCATCTCCAGGTTCAATGTAATCTAGCCACATCTTGATCATCAGTTGTTTCCTAGATTGTCTCAGATCTATATCTAATTTTAGCTTATCAAGGTGATCAGCCAAAACGGATGCCCAATGTTGTAGCTGTTCCAGTATTCCCCAAGGAGTGGTCATAGCTACAGTTAAAATAACCAATGTTTCCTAAAAATTAAGTCAGATTAGTATTTTCCTTATTAAAGCAGTGTATGTGCTAGTGTTACCTGAAAACTTTCTTCGTTTAAAGCAAATTTAAGAAGGTCTTCATGAGCTGGATCACCATCTAAAACCCAAACACTCAACCTTGTATGATCATCTCTATAATCATCCCTTACATCGATATAACCATACTCCAAGCCAGAACCTTTGCTCGAATTTTCAATACCTAGAAATACACACATTAAGAAAATCTACCATAAAAATATCTTTATATATACCTTGAAGTTTAGCTACCATAGTAGTCTTGCCTGACTCATTGTCGCCCAAAACCAGAATTTGTTTATGTGGCGACAATTTGGGATTTCCGTTCTTTTGCACATCGTGCAGAATTTGTGACCAAAGATTTTTCTTATCCTCGTCAGTTATAACATTTTCCGGACTTCTATCAACTAAAGGTGGCATTTTCTTTAAAAAATTTAGAAACGTTGACTGACAGCAGAGATGACTGACTGACAGTAATAAATTTTAATGTCAATGTCAAATCAAAGATGATTAATCTGTGATTAATCCAAGAAAATTTGACATATCTTGTGTACAAGACCTAAAATTTTACCTTTTAGTTATACAGCCACTAAATTGCCTAAATGAAAATTACGAAAATAGAAATGTGTTGCCTTTTAAAGAATTTAATATATCTAATGAAAACGTATTAAGTTTAAAAAATTAAGTTCATATGACATATTTCTGATATTAATATATACTACAAATTATCTATAAATATTCAAACTTAGGACTATCCCCAACCTAGACGATAAAGACCACTTGAATCAAGGACAATTCAAGATTGTTGAAGTCCAAATAAAAATACATGTGTGATGTGTGTGAAATGTAATTTTAAAAATTTTATTAGCAATGAGTTCATTTTTTTCAAATGAAGCTAACAGCTTGGAAAAAGTTGTTGATTCGAATCATTCCCTAATTGAAACTAAAGCTGAAGATATAGATGAAGTTTACGAAGTAAAACGATGTGCGGAATGGATACAGTCTAATGGATTTAAAAAGGTAAACATTACTTTTAAGTAAAGTACAATAAAAATTCTATATAAAGCAGTATTTTTAGTAACACAATACTTTCAGTTCATCCTGTAGTGATGTGGACACAATTAAGTCTTAATATTAAGAGCTTCCTTTCACTAGTTTTTATTGAAAACAAAATAAAATACGCATTAATTAAAATATTATTTAATACATGATGTTAGTAATTTTTTAAATCTTTTAGGTTTGTTTACAATTTCCAGATTATTTATTACAAGATGCCAGTGAAGTAGTTTTAAAATTGGAGGACATTGTCAATCAAACAATATATTTATTAGGGGACACTGTTTATGAAAGGTATTTTTAGTAACATAAATATTTGCAAGCTTTTCAGGTAATGTAATGAAAATCTCTTTACAATATTTATTTTTAGTTGTTGCATTGATTTTATTGCTGCTGCACATATAAATGCTGATGCCATTATCCATTTTGGTCCTGTTTGTTTTTCAAAATTTGCAGAAAATATACCATTTATGTACGTTTATGAGAAACGCCTGCTTGATATTGCACATTTAAGGAATATTGTGGAGACAAATTTTGATGATTATTGTGTTGCATTTTTGGTAGATTTTGGATACCTTCACTTATTCGGTAAGAGTATACACTTTAATAATAAGTAATAAAGCTAAACAATAATGACATAAAACTGAGCATGTTGTACCAAACCGTCTGTATGATAAAACAAATGGTAATATAGTATATATTTGTAATTTAAAAATATTTTTTTATAGATAAACTAGTAGAAGCATTTAAAGATTACAAATACATTGAGTTAATAAGAATTGACAATCTTGAAGATGTTCAACAGGGACATACAATCTTTTTCTATGGTAAAGATGAAAGAAAAATGTTTAATATTAGTTGCCTAATAACCCGTAAGTATTTCAGTTTTTGTCACTAAACTTTAACAATAACTAGGTATGTGTGTTCAAAAGAAAATATTACTAATTTTTTGTGTCAGATATATCTTAGTTGGTTTTTATTCACTGACTTCTTAGCAATATTTGTAATTATTGTTGCTTATTGTCCATTGGAGTATCTATTATTTGTTATTGATTTGTTTATAAGAATAGTATTCAATATAATTTTTCTTTTCAGCATTAGCTGCATTTTATTACGATATTGAAAAATCGACAGTACAAGCATTTGCTGATGAGTTTAAATCTTTAACAAAAAGAAGATATTATCTTATAGAGAAAATAAAAGACAGCAATACCATTGGAATAATTGTAGGAGCTATAGGAATACAGAATTGCCTAAAATTAATTGATAGGTTAAAGTCTTTGATTAGTAGAAGCAGAAAGAAATTCTACCTGTTGAATATTGGTAAGCCAGCTGTTGAGAAATTGGCTAATTTTCCAGAGGTAATTAGTTATATAATACATTTTTTGGAGATTATATTAGCATATAAACTATAGCTTCACATGCAAGTTCTAGTTGTTTTTGTTGGAAATCTTCTGTCATTTTCCACTATTTTACTTTACGATTTCATACCCAACTTTATTCCCATGTTGCTTATAGTTCATTGCATCATTCTTGATGCATTTGTGTTGTGTATGTATTATTTTATATAAATATATAATACTTTTAGTTGATTTATTACATTTATTTGTTTCAGTTTGATGTGTATGTAGTTATAGCATGCTCGATGAGTGAAATCTATGATAGGAGAGACTTTTATAAACCAATAGCTACTCCATTTGATGTTGAAACTGCTCTAAATGTAGACTTAGAAACTAACCCTGAATGGATTCACAAATTTTCATATGATTTTAACGATTATCTGGACATTTGTGGTGATATATCAACTACTTATAAGCAAACTGAAGATATAAGTTTATTAACAAATAAAGTAAGGGTGCTGAATCCTGAAGTGTTAGAAAATAATAATGGTGATCAAACGGTAGCTGTAAAAAATGATGGGACAATAGCCCTTGGTATTTCAGGAGCTGGATATTTAGCACAAAGGATGTGGAAAGGTTTAGAACAAAACTTAGGCCAAACAGAAGTGGAATTGGCCAAAGAAGGGCGGTCTGGAATCGCATCAAAGTATGAGAATGAACAAATTTAGTGTGTTTGTGTATATTTTTATACAATTGACATTAAATAGTTATAAATGTTATTATTTTTTATTAATTATAAAGAATTAACGGAAAAATGAATAAGTACAATACTTTTAAAAGCAGACAATGAAATTTTTGCAGTTTGTGTCAAAGAAGCAGCCCCACATAGGTAGTTGAAGCTGACACTATCTTTTTTCTATATATTTCATATAGTATCTGTTCTAATTCTTTACCCCACTATTACATGCACTATGAGCGAATCCCTCACCACATTAATTTATAAGCAATGACATGTTTGTTTTGTTAAATTAATAAAAATATTTTGGTTTATATGACTTTCTATTAGATGTAAGTATAAACCATTATAATTTTATACATGCTGACATTCATTCTTAGAAATAAGTTGAATTGATGTAGCTGAGGGTGACACTCATATGCGTGCTACCACATTATAATAAAAGAAACATGCAATGACAGTCTAATCCACTTTATAATTGTTCAAGTACCCTTCCCATTCTTTGTAAAGTTGCAAGTGCCCAAGAACTGCTTTAACCCTTTCAGTCACTGTGTCGTCAATTGACGACACAAGAATTTTAACTTTGTTTAAGTAAATATTACAGTTAGTCACAATTTTGTCAATTGACAACATCAAAAACGGGCCCTATTTTATTTAAAAAAATGCTAATATTCCTACCAAAAGACATTACCTTACAAAAGAGTACCATAATTGGGAATAATTTGGAATTATTAACAAAATATATTTCATTACACTAAAAAAAAGCGTGACCGAAAGGGTTAATTAGTTTAAAAAGTATTAATCTGCCTTCAGGCGCACTCAAATTGCTGACATCGGTAAACATTTTTTTTATTAATTAAAAACAAAGCAACACACAGTTTTGCGTTTATATCTTTATTGTTTTCTCAGATAAAAATAAATATCTATATTTACAAATTTACACTGTTATTTGTTACTCAATTAATAATTTTTGTAAATCATATTAAAAAATCCCAAAAACAACCATATAATTAAATTGTTTATATATTGATACCAGGGAAAAAGATTTTAAAAATAAATAAACACTTTTTAACAACTTGACAACACTGCGACACAACATTTATGCCATATAAATTATAAAAACTGAATTTTGTTCATTTACCACTGATTTATTTCTTCATTGTCCTGTAAACTCCAAATAACAAGACAACATGACAACAATGTAACAAGCCACTTGAAAAATTTGTACTTGGGTAAACATTCCAGCAATATTCTATCAATGCCAAGATCAAAAATCTGTACTGTACAGTATATTCAGTAGAGAAGACCAAATATAACAAACTATGAAAATACCAGCTATAGAACTGATAATGTAAAGATCGAGCACACGCAACTCCTATTAAATTGGAAACAAAAAATGGAAGTACAAACAATTGAGCTATTTTAGAAAGCTTATCTTCAAACTTAGAATCATTCTCTTCTTTTACCCTTCCACTATCTTTTAATTGATTCTCAAAAGATTTGAGGAAAGCTTTTTGGCCTTTCGACATTTTTTTCATCTCCTTCTTTTCTTTTTCTTCAGTCTCTTGTTTTTCTTTTAATAAATGCAGTCTATATTCTTTAGTCACCACCTTAAGTTTAGCATAGCTTGTTAAATATCTCCTAAAATGTGGCAAAAACAACAACAGAAGTAATATGTGTAAAAGAAGAAGACCTATATGTAGAATTCGATTTTCAAAAACTTCTCTGGGTAGAAAACGAAAGTTCACAGTCCATTTATGCTCAAATACGCGCCCCAAATCAAAGCTACCTTTAATATATGATACAAAATTCCCATACAAAAAGGGAAGACCTAATAGAAGTTGAATGAAGCCACAAATAAATAAATTAATGAAAGTTTCTACATAGGTTAAATTTACTAAATAAGCTAACAGAAGGCATGGAGCATATAATAAAATATTCATCTTGACAGACACTGCTATTGAGTAAAAAATGCTACCCAACATCCATTGATCATCCATGAAGAGATTTAAACTAATATAAAACAAAAGTACAGCAATAGGATCATTGAACAATCTCAAGACAAATATAGAATGAATTCGATATGATGTCAAAGTGGCTATAACTAAAGCATATGGTGGTATTTTCATTGTTTTTCTAAATATTCGCTGAATTAGAAATGTTTGTATTAAATATAAAAATAAAAAAATATATTGAGCTAGCAATATGTTAGTTCCTTTTGATGTTACATAGTAGAAAAGTGTGTAAATGTACACAAATCCTGCAGGATACACCAAAGGTCCTGTATCACCTAAAAATAAACATTATATTAATACAAGATAAATCCAATACCATTTGAAGACATATTAATTTACCATTAAAGTCTAAAATGTCAACAATTATCACAAAACTACTAGATAAATTGACTTCGTAATAATTTTTGGTTGTGCACCTTTGAGTTTTTCTCTATATAAGTAATAAATTACCTTTTAGTTCCTTGTAATCCAATGTGCCATTAAGAAATCCTTCAACCTCTTGCATATAAGCAATCCAATCGATTTCTGTGTATTTTACTCTATCAATTATCATAAAGTTTAACAGGAACTCAAATACCAACAAAACAATACATACTGGCCATAAATAATGAGGATCAAAAATTAATTTCATAATATAATCCTTTTCCAGGTATTTTCTATAATTTTGATATTTTTTGAGAGGCGACATGGTTTGTGCATATTATTTTAACTTAACAGTTGGTTGATACTTATTTTTGATGGATTAAATTGAATTAGGTAAAAGTAACGTGATATTTTGAAGAACACTGCTTTCGTTCCAGTCTATGCTCTACTTATAATTAACTACTATTAATTACTCCAAAATCATCTGTTTTTAGCCATCCAGGCCAGGTGACTAGGTTATGATTAGTTCTATTTTTATTTTTTAATTAATGTGTCAAAATACCTCTCAATACACACATGTCATTTATGGACTAAATCAATGATATAACTATATTATTATATAATTATATCCAATTTTTATTTATGGTTTTATTTGAATTCCAACAATATTAAAATTAGGATCTCTTTATTGTCTAATTAATCACTTCGAAATAACATATTGCAATCTAAATGTTGTTGCATAAAATGGATAGAAAAAAGTAGGCATAAATGGTAGAAAAGTGAAGTTAGTTTCAAAGGAGTAGTTCCAATATAACAATAAATTTAAAGGTTAGTGTTTTTCTCGTATTCATTTCAGGCAGATATAAGCAAAATATTCAAGTAAAAGCAGAATATTCAAGCAAATGTCAACTAAAATTTATTTTTAATTTGAAAAATGGCTTATAATTTTAAATCGGAAAGTGAAGTTAAAGACTATATTAACAATTTAGGAATTGAATACAGATTTGGATGTTACAGCGAAAAGAAACCTGAAGGTATTTACGTATTTATATACACTATACACAAAATTGTATAGTATTTTATACTGTTTGTTTTAGTTTGTCACCTACTGGCTGATTTTCTCGAGTCAATAAAAAAAGACTATGAAAAAGCTGGAAAAGTTTACCGAACAAACTGCGATGATTATAAATATGGCAAAAGTTGCTTGAAGTATGGGACCTACAGTTTGTTGGGAAAAGGTTCAAAAATATCTAATTTTAAATTGGCTTATGATTATTTCGAGAAGGGATGCAATTTGGCCGAACCGGATTCGTGCTTAAATCAAGGATTACTTTTAATAACCAAAAATGAAAAATCTGAAATAAAGCAAGATATTTTAAAGGTAAAACCATCTTTGACTGCATTTAAAATCCTTAATCTTCTAATCTAACTTTATCAACATGGAGGATGATGTTTTTGGTTCATTTTGTTGTAATTTAGCAAGATGAACAATGTTATTCATAAAACTTTATAGTAAGTACCCCATTGTCTTTATTTTTGAAGTTTTAGGGTATGAAACTGCTGGAAAAGTCTTGTAACCACGAAAATGGCAATGCATGCTACTATTTATCAGGAATGTACATAGTTGGTGTAAAGAAAGATAATGTTGTAGGTGAGGAATCTGTTGTCATTGTTAAGAATCATTCCTTTTCTTTTTTCTTTTTAAAACATTGACCAAGTTACATTTTAGATATTATTTGATTTTCAGGTACTCTCAATCAAAAGGATTACAACTCAGAAGACTACCAAGTACAAAAGAATATGAAGAAGGCATTTGAATTTGCTGTGAAAGGTTGTAATTTAGGGAATATGTATAGTTGTGCAAATTTAGGACAAATGTATGCAAAAGGAGAGGGTTAGTGTTATATCAAAATGCAGTTGAATTTGCAAGAAAACAAATTTAAGATAATTTTCAAATTTTAGGAGTTGAGAAAAATGAAAAATTAGCCAGTGAGTACAAAACCAAAGCTGCAGAACTGCAAAAAGATGCCCAAAGCAACAAAACACTTACTTTCCAAGAAGGGTTGAATACAACATAAGATTTTAAATTAGTCAAAAACTGTTTTTAGTCTGTTACAGTAAAATATTCAGTGTACATAAATAAAACAAATAAATTATTATTATTGAACTAGTTTATTTTCATAAAAATCAGTATTAAAATATTTATATTTATATCACACTTTGTTTTTAACTATAATATAAACCATATATGTAAACAAGAACATTTTTTAATTAACAGTAAAACAATATGTTTTATATATTAAAACGGAAGTTATTTGCTTATTAAATCAATGTTAGTTGTGTAAATAATAAGCATGTGCCATAAAACAATGAAATACCTACGATTTCTTTTGCGATTTGCAAGCAATACAAGTATTTACAAGAAATACATAGGATGTTTCTAAAAAAGAACAATATAGTGACAAAAGTTCTGATGTCATAATTATTTTAACAGATAAAATTGTTGTTTTCATTAATATAACATTTTGACAACATATTTAAATTTAATACTCAATAAGTGTTAAGTCAGTTAACTAACTGGTCAAACTAGGAGTATAAAAATATCAAATTTAACCTATAAGAAAATCGGCAGAGAATTGAGAAAAAAATGTGGCATATCAACAACGAATGTTTTATACATACAAATTATACAAACTGTATTTAAAAGTCGAGACAGTATCCTGGAATGTTTTCAAAATATTTAGTCCGGAAATTCTGAAATAAATAACAGTGATCATAGTTCAAGCTGCCGCTTTTTGTCAAATTGTTTAATGATCCTAAATTCGAGGAGGCAGATTAGATGGGTACAAAATAAGGAGAATTTGAGTTTATCTGCGAGAGAAACTTGCAACTATATATTTCAAATTAAGGATGGTTTTGCTTTTAAAAGTCATCTACTGACCCACAATAGTAACGGGATAAATGAAATTTCATAGTTTTTTCCTTTTAGTTTTGTTGAATTGCCCTGTATAAAAATTATATATATATTCATCAAAATATAAGTTGCCATCCATTGGTTTGTTATTTTATACAGTTAAAAAGTGTTATTTTTTGTGACTTAAAGAAAGTTTTTGTTGGGTGCTCTTGATAATTTGAATATTTACTTATAATAATGCTTGTTAAATTGATTGTATTCCTTTTTGGTAGATGTTGGCTGCGTTTTTGGGAAAGATCAGGGCTTTTAATAACAAAGAATAATTTGTAACGAGTCCAGTATCACAAATGTGCTTGACATTCAGCCAAGCACAATATACAATGTTTTACAAAGATTTCAAGAAACTGGTTCTTACACAAATTACAAGAAAGACCAAGGTCAACAAATGCTCTTGAAGATAGGTTTCTTAGACTTCAAATGCTCTAGAGCGTACAGTTACTGCTAAAGCTCTGCCTAGGAGACTGGTAGATGTTCATGGTACCATAGTTTTACCTGACACTGAGGTCAAAGATTAAGTGAACAAAATTTATCATCTTATGTACCTGCTACATGCTCTTTATTGGACACAGCTCATTGAAGACAACACTTGGAATTCTGTCATGCTCATTCAGATTGGAATATGACAATTGGATTTACTTGATGGCTGCCAAAGAGTATGGAGAAGGTCTGAAGTATGCTATGCCCAATGTTGCTTAACTGCTAGAATACTTTGGTGGTGCAGGTATAATGGTATGAGGCAGCAATTTGTTAGAAGCACATACAAATATTGATATGTTAAGGACAGGGAGCCTGAACGCTGATAGGTACATTAGGGAATGTCTGGAAGAACATGTGTCACCTTATATTTTGTAGGTGAAAATTTTCTTCTAATGCAGGATAATGCTAGGCTGCACATAGTCATAAGTATGCTGTACTTTACAGATGTTAGTTTTCAGTAACTAGCCTGGCCCATTAGAAGTCCAGACCTTATTCCGATAGACCATTTGTGGGACAATTTGGGAAGGGTAGTTAGGCAAAATTATGGCGAGTGTGAAACTGGTAGCGTTAGATACTCACTACTCGCGTAGAACTCGCTAATAAACGAGTGGGAACAAGTACCACAATAAGATGTTGCTGTTTTGGTCCAGTATATACCAGGAAAGATAACAGCTGTTATTAGAGCTTACGGAGGAAATAATCGCTTTTAGTTTCCATATTTTAGAAATAGTTTATGATTTTGATTTGAAAAATATCTTACTGAGGAATAAAAAACTACATTTTTATTTGTTGTTACATTATTTTGGCAATATTTTGGATTTTGTTTTTTGTTTTATGGTTTGTTATTGAACATACTTAATATTGAAAATAATTTATTGGATTTGAAATTTTTCTAAAACTCACTAGTTTAATTAAAATAAATTTATGTGTCCGGTTACTTTTACGGGCCAGTGTATCTGGTAAAAAGTTGTTTCAAAGACAAAATTATGAACATTAGGAAAACTACCTTTAGAAGACATCGATATCTTCTGCAATTCATTTCCAATGGTTGAAAAATATGCCCTGAAATTAGAATTGATATTTTACTCACTGTTAGAAACGAAACAAGAAAACGAAAATATAGTCGGTTGCTTACGTAGGTACTTAAAATTGAAGAATGTCTTAATAGTTTGGGTTCCAAATTTTGTGAAATTAGTAAAATTTTGATTATTTTAATAAAGATGCCAATGACAACTACAGAAACTGAAAGGTTTCTCCACTTTCAAATCGATCAAGACATTTCTAAGGAATACAATATCGGAAGAAAAACTGACGGCCCTTGCCATATTCTCTATCGAAAAAACTTTAGTCAGATAAATTTCCAACTTCAACGAAAAGGTGATGGAAAGGTTTATCTCCGATAACATAGAAATATTGAGTTTCATTGTAAGAAGTAGGCTTTTAGTAAATACATATTTATTTTTTTGAAAACCCCTGAATAAAATTATCACCAGCCACCATTTTAAATTATTCTTAAGCTTTTCCTCCTTTATATCAAAGAAGTAATTCATAGCGTACAATCCGTCAAAGACGGTTAATTCAAACAGTAAAATAGTAAACAAATAATTTCTGTAATTTTTACCTTATTTTTGAAAACGACTTAATTGTTTCAGCAAAAGAAAAGGCTCTAGTGAATCACAATGAAACACCGTATAGGTAAATCCAATTTAATCAGAGCAGAAGCGGCAGTAATGCAGCAAATAATCCAGTCTAGAGGATAATCTAAAAGAAATCGATAAAGGCAA
Source organism: Diabrotica undecimpunctata (assembly GCF_040954645.1). NCBI lineage: Eukaryota > Metazoa > Arthropoda > Insecta > Coleoptera > Chrysomelidae > Diabrotica > Diabrotica undecimpunctata. Next base: position 38,991,416 of record NC_092809.1, on the reverse strand, counting down.
TGAAATTTCTTCCGTTTTAATTATACTGTTAGTTTTTTCCAACATTTAAGTAACAGGGTTTTAATTCCAAACATATTAATGATTCGTCCTAGTCAATTAAAAATTTATCTTAATAATCACAACTAAATAAGACATGGTTTTGAACGTCTTGTTTTTATAAAGTAAAATTAGTTTTTTGTTATCTAGTGAGCGAAGTTAGTAGAGGGATTTGAGAATGCAGAATTTATCAACTTGTTATAGGCTATTGATTATATACTTTAGAAAGGAACTACAACGTTGAAGGGGTTTTATTGTTTCATATGGTTAATGGACCCCCAAATATGAAAACACCGTGGAGTGCTACCATTTGAAGGGGTGCATTTGGATGAATTCAAATTCAAAGTTGTTCAAAATTAAATTTTCTATTAAAATGTCTGCGGTTTTTTTTATATTTGGGGGTCCATTGACCATATAAAATAATAAAACCCTTTCAACGTTGTAGTTCCTTTTGGCCCTATTTTTTTTGACCATAATCAATAGCATATTAGCATAAATGTAGGGAGCAGGTGTTCATTGGGTAATTTGGCGATAGGTGGATGTGTACGAGGATGTAAAATATGCAAAATTGTATTTAATTCTTTTTTCATTAAGTAGTGAAAATATGTGTCTCTAATAAGACATATCGGGTTCATCAATATTCATCAATGTTCATTGCATAAGCATGTGACGATTAATATGAAGAGGAATCACATACAGAACTCGCAGCAGGTGTTAGCATATCTTTTGGAGATTCAACCGTTTAAGAATATCTTGTAGATCGTGAAAGAAATCGACTTATGAGCCTCTGATAATAAATATGAAGAAAAAGCAAGCCCAAAAATCCGAGTGACGTCAGTGTGTTCATCGGCGTAAAGAATCTTGTTCACAAAAAACACATTTTTCAAAAAATTCTATAAACTTGTCCGATCAACTGTAGATACCTTTTCTTTAGTTGCTTATTGAGCATTTTGATCATAACACATCCTTTAAATTTCAGTCCGTAATTTATAACTTTCGCTTTATTAGGATAATATAAATTATCGACGTAAAAGGGTAACTCTAGAATATAAGTTAGCAATTGACGACAATTAAAGACTTCCGTGATGGTAAAGATAAAATTATAGACAAAAAAACACGTTTTCCAAAATGGTTGGGAAACTCATATCATGGTTATATACCTATCTATCTGAAGACTCATACCAATCGAAGGAAAAAGAAGAAAACCCACAGCAAAACTTGCGAAATACATTGAATGATAAGAACGAGAAATAGCGAAAATTAAAAATAACCTGGAGAGACGTAGGTATATCCAGTAAATAAGTATTTGAGATTCTGAAAATGATAATGATAAAAATAATACAGTCGAACACTTGTCACCTACAGTTATTTAAGTTTATTAATTTTATTTGCATTTTATGATTTCTCGAATCTCTCCTACTGAAGTATATAAGTATCTATTGAAATAACAATATATTAAATACATATTTCAAACTCTGTTATCACAAAATGTAAAAAATCTATTGTGTCTTTATAAAAACTCCAAAGTGTTTAGTCTCCCTGTGTGATTCTTGACAATATTTGGCAGAGCTTCCAGACGGAATGGTTTCTTCACGTTATGGTCGTGGTGGTGTGTTGTGTGTCCTAAAATATAAAAAAATAAGTTTAACATTACTGTCACCGAAAATAATATCAGAATAATAAGCAGAAGTGAACATACTTAAAACATAGTATAAGAATAAAATTAGTAACACAGTTTAACCACAAAGTTTTTTATACTATGTTAGTAATCCAAAAGAAAGACAATGAGTTTCAAAAAACTTAAAGAAGTATAATGGAACAACGTGTAAAAAAGAAAATTAGGGATCGAATGTACCATAGATGTAGTAATAATAAACTATATAGATGTAGAACTAGAAGTAAATAAATAAAGTCGATATTTTAAAGTTTAGTGCGTGTGTTGTCCTCTAGGTGGACACAAATAAGGGAGCAAAAAAATGTAAACATTGTTTGAAATTTCACTTGTTTCCCGTGATAATTATATGGAATTTTGTGTGAGTGGTCCATGTTTATATGTCCATGGAGGAGACAAATCGCTTCTATTGTTTTAAGTGTTTATTGTTTTCAACTCGAGGCCAAACCCGAATGCATAAATTTTTGCGGAGCGTTTGAATAAGCTCTAAGAGGTCACGATAAATATTTGACATCTAAGAATCTTTGAGTATTTCGGGGACTTATCAACATAATGAGAGAAGTTGACAATATATTGTAAAAATAATACAACTTTTTTGGGAACTTCAAAAATTATTTAAAAACGAACTGCTAGATTCAATGTTATATGTCGCTCGTTGATTAATAAGCAAAGAAGTAGAAATGGCTCCTTATATGGCAATCGAGGCTGATGAGACTACGGACGCTTCCGTTCAAGATCAAATGGTTTGAGAGAGGAAAGAAATGAAAGGCAGAATTTACAAAACAGACCAATAATGACATACGCGGCAGAAACAAGACCTGACACAGAAAGGACAAAAAGGATGTTAGAAGCAGCAGAGATGAAAACAATTATATATAGCCGAATGACAACAAATAGAATAGTAAAGACGACAAGAGACGGTTCCCCAATAGGAAGACGATCAGTAGGAAGACCACGAAAACAATGGAACGACAACTTACTGGAGGCACATTGAAAAACAGAAAGAGTCAGGTCTATATAAAAAGAAGAAGAAGAAGAAGAAGAAGAAGACCCTTAAGAACCAAATCTTTGAACGATTTTGGGGATATTCTTTACCTGATTCGCAGAGGACATTAGTAAGTGTATTTTGGAGAAACTTAATAATTTAAAATTGAACAATACTCGTAATAAGTTAATTGGCCAAGATATGATGGTGCCGCTGTCATGTCAAAATTAATGAAGGTTAAGGAATAATTCGACTCGAAGGCAGCTTCTGAGCATAAAATGGTAAAATCTTTTTTGCTAACTTAGCTGGGTTTTCGTTATTCTTTTCTCGTTCTCCAAAACGTATGAATGTAATGAACAATGTTAGTCACAAAGACGATCTCATGCAATGTTTTGAAGAAATCATTGAAAAAGAACGAGATACTCAAACCGTTCAACAAGCTTCGAACTTACTTATGTTATTGAAAGACGAAATGTTTTTATACTGGCTAAATTTGTTTAATAACATTATGCCGCACGTTGAGATTCTTTATAATTAACTGCAAATGAGAGCTGTAAACCCTACAAGAATTCAAATATTTGTACAAGAATTTAAAAATCAAATTCAAATTATCAGAGAAAAAGATAATAAGTGACTACAATAGTCCAAGCTTTTTGACTGGAAAAAGGAAACAAACCCAGGAAAATAAAAACATCACGGCGTAGGAAATTTGTTATCTAATAAGGGTCACTATTGAGGATCGACTTTTATTCACGGCCCATTTAACTTTTGCGGTACTATTCCATTTCAAATTATTTCGTGAATAAGTAGGTACAACCTTACTTTTCCCGAAAAAAAGCTAAAAATTGCTTTGCAACATTATTCATTTATTGATACCACCAAATTAAAATCCGAGTTATGTATACTATTCGCTAGGACTGACTTTGGAACGGCCATTGCTTGAGGTCTTTGTTGAAAATAATCTTACAAATTTGTTTTCAGAGTCCGTAAAATTAATTAACATTGAAGGCACCATTTTTATGACAACATTAGAAGCAGATAGATCCTTTTTAACTCTAAAGAGGAGAAAAACATTTCTGCGAAATACGATGTCAGACGAACGACTCAATGCCTTAGCGATACTATCCATTAAAAAATAATTAATATCCAACTGCTACAAATTTATTGAACTCCCCATTGACCATTTTTTAAGCCAGAAAACATGACGCAACATACGATTATTGTAGCTTTATTTATTAAGGTGAAAACGCCGTGTTTCTTTCATATTTTAATGCTATTTAACATATAATACTACAAACGTTTTTTTTTTCAGGTATAGCGATGGTGTCAAAATTTCATAGAAAGAGTCATCAGCAGTCATGGGACCCCGTAGCGATGCAAAGAGCAATCGACGCCATGAAGAAAGACGGAATGCCTTATCAAACGGCTGCTAAAACTTACAATGTGCCTAGGAATACACTAAAACGTCGCGTACTAAATAAAAATCAAGACGCAACTGATAATAAAAAAGTATTAGGCCATTTTCGAGCTATTTTCAACGAAGAACAAGAACAACAGTTGGTAAATTATCTCTTGGAGATGGAGGTATGTTTTTTTGGAAATACTGTACCTAGTTGATTTGCGCAGCCTTGCTCACCAACTAGCTGAACGGAATAACATCCCCCATGGTTTCAATAAAAAAACGAATTTAGCAGGAAAAGATTGGGGAACTTTATTCAGAAAGCGCCATCCTGAGCTTGTGTTAAGAAAACCTGAGGCGACTTCAGCAGCAAGAGCGCAAGCATTTAAAAAAACAAATGTAACCAAGTTTTTTGACATTTTAGAGTTTCAAAAACATCACTTGTATCCTCCTCATAGGGTTTACAATGTTGATGAAACTGAACTTCTGACTGCCCAGTCAAAGTCTTCAAAGGTTTTTGCTCTAAAAGGGCGACGGTAAGTCGGATCTCTTATATCTGGAGAGAGAGGTGTTCTCAGCAAATTTGTAATTTCTATGTCAGCTGGGGTAGTTTTTATTCCTAATTTTATCATCTTCCCTAGACAGCGGATGAAAGTGTAACTTCAAGACGGCGCTCCACCTGGAACAGCTTTTGTTTGTCATCCTTCAGGGTGGATACAAACTGAGATTTTCACACAATGGTTTGACCATTTCTTGAAGTTTGCGAAACCATCCGAAGACGACCCAGTTTTGCTCATACTTGATGGACATTCCACCCATAAGAAAAATCTAGATTTCATTGAAAGGGCTAGAGAAAATCACAAAACTGTAGTTTGCATTCCCCTCCACTGTAGTCATAAGCTGCAGCCACTAGATGTTTCTTTCTTGGGACCCTTCAATACTTATTATGTCCAAGCGATCGAAAGATTCTTGCGTAATAATCTTGGTAGATTAGTGACAGTATCAGGTATCTAAACTTCTTGGAGAGGCATTTCCATTTGCAGCTACTCCAACTATTGCGGTAAAGAGGTTTGGAAAATGTGGCATAGTTCCCATAAACAGACAGAAACTTACTGACGTGGATTTTAATCCAGCCACGCTGTAGTGCCAGGAAAAGATTTGGCAAATTCGCAACAAAATATTCCTCGACGTCAAGAGATACCACTTGCAAGTAAAGAGAACCCGTCTTCTGAAGAGATAGATTTCCGACCATCAACCTCTGCATCCAACGCTTCAGTTCCTATGTTTTTCAATGACTACAGACAAAATCTCACTGTAGGATCTGGAGATCCAAAGTCTACATTCGTTCTAATCTCCAAAGACTCGTCAAAGCCAAGTACTTCAACATTTCAGCCCAATCCACCGCCTTATTTCAGCACTTCATGTGATTTAATCAGCAACTCCAAGGGCAAGGGGCACTATACTTTTGCTGTAAGCCCACAGGATATTGTTCCAATCTATAACGCAAATATTATCAAACGAAAAATAAGCGAAAAAAAAAGGAACAGCTGCAGTTTTGACCTCAAGGCCTTTCAAGATAAAACTAGTAGCCGCAAAAGCAAAAAAAGAAGAAAAGGAAAGGCTTAAGAAAATAAAGCTGGAACTGAAAAAAGGAAAGCAGAGTAACAAGAGGAATGAGGGAAGCAAAGAAAACTTTAAAGGAAAGCAGAAAACGAAATAAAAATCAGCGAAGCGTGCTTTATTTAATCGACTCGAAAAGTGACGTGAGTGATACTGATTGCCTTTTTTGCGGGACTTATATTCCAAGTCAAGGGAAAATGAAGGATTGATAAAGTGTTCGGGCTGTTTACGAAGGGTACGTGAAGCTTGTGCTGGGTGTGAAGAAGAAGACACTGACTTTATTTGTGACGTTTGTAAATAAACTCGGTGTGAAACTTTCTTTTTCTATGATGGCACTAATCTTTTTATTTTGAAAATACAATTTCATTTAGTATACAAATTCAGTTTAAATTTTGTATTTTACATCGGGCAAAGTGGCCACCTCATGGCCAGTTTGCCGCATCCCGCAGGGCAAAGTGGCCATTTGGCTTAGGGTTAGGGTAAAAAATATGTATCTAAAAAATTTACCAAGATAAAGTGAAAATTAAAATTGCCTTATGTAGCTAAGTATATAGGATATCGTATGGTAAAATATAATGTATTTCTTGTTTATTTTCTTTAAGATAAAAAAAAATATTCCTTAGCTTGGCCACTTTGTTCACCCTTACCATTGTCATGTGTAATTTTCAAATCCTTGCCCCCTTATTTTTTTCCACCTAAAAATAGCACCCTATAGCTGGCTTCAATTCTGCCTTAATACGGTCACATGGAGTTATACCTCTAGGTTATTTAATAGAACTCTGTAGGCTAGACAAACAAATTTGTATTACATAACTAACATACTTACCGTTGAGCCAAAGGTTGGGTCCGTAACCATTTCCATTAAATATGTGTTTTTTCTTCGGAGAACTTCGCCGATCAGAATCCTCTGTTGATTTATTTCTTCTAGCAAATTCTGGAAAAGTTACACGACCATTTCGGCCTATTTCAGTTAGATAAATTTCTTTTATCCAGAAAAATGTATGATTTTCGAGTTTTTAAATATTTTCAGAATGTTAAGAATGTTTTTAATATATACTTATATAAATCTATTTTCGTTTAGACCCAGTTCTTTAGTGAAATTTTCATTTAGTGGGCGTTTATCATCACCAGACTCAGGCAAATATGCACAGAGCATATTTTGCATATTTTATGTAACTAGTAAACTGTTTGCACAGTTTTATGCAAATCGAAGTAAAATGTATAAGAATACTAAATTAATACCCGCATTTGAATACAAACCATTTAAATGTTCTTGGTATTTTACAATAGATAAAAATCCCTTTAATAACAAATAGAAATATCCATTATTTGTAGTTTGAATGGAAAAAAATGGTGCTGCTAAATCTTTTTGGTATTTCACACTATAAAAAAAAAACAATATATTCCCTTTAATGACTTTAAGAGATGAGAAAGTACAAATCTATTGTTGGCAACTTTAGAAGGTATAGATAATAACTGGCATTTTAGAAATCTTAGTAAATAGAAGGAAGAAAATTAGTTATGAAATGAAAAAGACAGAAAAGATTTGATTTCACGTATAAAGCGTCTATGTATCTGTTGATACGTATTTCGACATTAACATCTTTATCAACGTCTGGCTATGCCTTGCAATTTTTAGAAGGCTCCAGATTAAAGCAGAAATCTGAATTTGTTTCGAAACTATCTTACCGAAAATTAGTTATCTTCATAGTTCGTGGTTGAACAGTTTTATTTTAAAATTCGTAAAAAATGCCTAAAACTAACTGGGCTCTTAATTGGATTAAGCCGTACAAGGAGTTTTGTATGGATTCTGAGAAGGCTTATCTACCGATCTATAATTTTCTGAAAGCATATTATTTTTTTGTACCTGAAACATTCAATAAATTATAAAAACCGCAAAGTGCGCTTTCAGAAAGTGTTGCTTTAGTGCAGTGTTTTTCAACCTTTTTGATTTCGCGACTCCTTTACAGGTTGAAATATTCGGCGATCCCCTTGTGTCATAGGAAGCCAAAGAAATAATTTAATTAAAATCTACATACGTTAGGTAATGATTTTTTCCTATTTTGGTACATTTCTCTGTTAATCACGCTAGCCAAACTGCGTTGACGACAGTATCTAAGCGCCCGGCGCGCCACCTGCCGTTACCCACAATTTTTTTTTGTTTCAACTCTTATCATGACGGACGTCATTCTTTTATTTTTTCGCTTGCTTCGCGCGTTTGTAAAATGGATAAATTTCTCAAAAGATCGTAGCATTCAACATCTCGTGTCAATAGAGGTGGTGGTGAATCAAACCCGAAAAAAAAACATTACGATGACAGTAATTTGAAATACGGGTTTACAGTCATAAATAAACCTAAATGTGTAATTTGCTACGGACTCTGCGTTGGATGATCTAAATAGGCTTATCTCAAAGTCAATGGAAGACAAAGATATAACAATGGCCGCTTTTTTTAGATATAGAAGGGGCATTTAATAATGTTACCACCAGCTCTTTGATAGGGGCCATGAGTAGACGAGGCACACTTGCGGTAATATGCAGATGGATAAGGGCATCCCTGGAGAATAGGACAGTAATTTCCACTCTGGGAAAAGCAACCATCAAAGCAAAAGTAGGTGGAGGCTGTCCACAAGGAGGAGTTCTGTCCCCTCTACTTTGGGTAACTTTGGTAGATGATCTCCTCAGAAATCTGTCCACAGAAGGCTTTTATTGTCTAGGATATGCTGACCATATAGCAATCGTTGTCAGGGTCAGGTTTGCTCAGGTAGTGTCTGAGAGAATGCAAGCAGCCCTAAATATAGTTGACGACTGGTGTAAACAAGAGAGACTGATAGTCAATGCTCAGAAAACACAAATTGTCAACTTCACCAAAAAAAAAAAACAGCACTACAAGTCCTAAAACCACCGGTGCTGGGAAGAACAGAGATTTCATTTGCCAAAGAAACAAAATACCTTGGGGTATATTTTGATCATAGGCTTACATGGAATACTCACATTCTAAAAACCACACAGAAAGCTACTATGTCCTTGGGCAGATGTAGAAGAATGTGCGGTAAGAATTGGGGACTTAACCCCAAAATGACTCTATGGTTATATACAAGGGTTATTAGACCCATGATAACTTATGGCTCGGTGACGAGGTGGACAAAGACGCAGCAAGTGGGAGCAATAAGGCTGCTAGGTAATACACAAAGGCTAGCATGCTTGTGTATTACGGGGGCCTTAAAAACAACCATCACTTCATATCTTTATACAGGGCGAAGCCAGATCCGTGATGCACAGATTAATCCATAGTCAGCGACATATAAGCCAGATGCATGGTACTGACAACAGCAAGCTAATCGAGGAGCTAAAAGCCGATATTGTAATGGGGAAACCCATCGATGCAACAGTTACGAGATATAGCTTTAACAATACGTTCACAATTAAGATACCAGGCAGGGAAGACTGGAATAAAGGTGTACCCATACAAGCTGCTGCTACCTGGTACACGGATGGCTCAAAAACATCGGAGGGTGTGGGAGCTGGCATAGGAGGGACAAATCAAGGGATACATTTCCCGGTAAGTCTATTTAAGGATGTGACAGTTTTCCAGGCGGAAATAACTGCAATCCATCACTGCGTGAAAGAATTAGAAAGGCAGGAAATAACGTTCTGTTCAGTTGCCATCTTCACAGATAGTCAGACAGCGCTTAAGGCCTGCGTGTGTGCCCTAAATAAACTAGGAGACCGTAGCAAGGTTACGGTAGGTTACGAAATGGCCAAACAAGGCTCATCATTGCCATTTATTGGACCGGAACCCTTCTGCGGAGTTGCAAAATCAGTAACAAGAACGGCTACAAGGAAGTGGGTAGCTCACAAATCTCTGGAATGGTGGAGGAATTCACCAGGACAAAGACAGGCGAAACAGTTCATTAGAGAACATTTGCCAAAATTTACGGCAGACCTTATAAGCAAAGACAGGAAAACAGTCAAGGCCATAGTAGGTCTTCTAATAGGGCACTGTAAGCTAAATAGGCAATTGAAGCTGATGGGATTATTAGATGATAACCTGTGCAGATTCTGTTACCTCGAAGAAGAAACAGCAGAGCACATTTTATGTCAGTGTAACAGTCTGGCAAATGTGCGGTTCTTTGCATTAGGAGAAGAAAATCCACCGGCAAATAGCTACATGGAAGGTACAGTCTCGAAGCTACTAGACTTTATAAAAAGGGTCAGGCTAGAGAATGTTATCTAGGACTAGAGGACCACAATAGATCTGAAAAGGTCGCAGTGGAATAGACCGAAAGGTCACCTCTCTTAATCTAATCTAATCTAACCATAGGGGTCGCGACTCACAGATTGAAAAACATTGCTTTAGTGGAAAGATTTATTTTTTCTTGTGAAAACGTTAACGGAACAATTGCAGCACACATTTTACAAAAATTAAATAATACCATTGACAAAAATGTAGGATTTGCCACGGTTCTTCAAAGATATTTTCCGGGAAAAATTTTCGAAGAAACCAACGTGGACCAATGCCTCTCAGCTAACCTAAATTATGGTCTTATCACATCAGTTGATATGAAAGAAGTTTTCTATTTATAAATATCTATATTCTGACAGAAAACACAAACTTTTAATAGAAAATTTTGAGAAACATTTAATTGTCTACAGTTTTTATGAGAAATCTGAAGTATAAAAAGTACAATTATTGTAAAGGTTTTACTTTACCTATTCAATATAATAAATGTACTTTAAAATTTTATATAACGTGTTTTATTGAATTTTATATTTAATTTTTTATGCACATTATTGGCAAAAGTCATGCATATTATTTATGCGCATATACGTTACGTTTGAATATCCTTATTTGTCTAAGTCAGATAAAACTAAAGAAAATTCATATATTCCTCTGGATCACAAAACTATAATTAAACCGGTTATAATTAATTTAGATGAGATAGCGATAGCAAACCAGAACTATATGGCAACTGACCTTTTGATTATTTGTTTTGTTTTATAATTTTTTTTTACGAACTGTTGTAATCTTCTCACCTTATTTTATCCCTCAATTTATTCCTCCCTATCTCTCTATAATACACCATTAAAAATAAGCAATATAAACTTAGGGTCTTTATTGTAAATATAATATTACATAAGAAAGGATTGTTACACTCATTAAAATGTGTGAATGCCAACCCTGTATATCTTGATTTTATCTACATAAAGGGTCGTTTATGACCGGAAATTGTTAAAGTCCACCAAATATCTTGAAAATTACTATAGCTGTACAGTACGACAAGCAAGAAATAATTAGCTTATTGCTCATTGACCACATTTTAAATAATTAAATATGTAATTCATTTCTGACCGTCAAGCGGAAGAGATTGAGCTGTTAACGTTAGATTCGCTACAGTGTTGTCAAGTATTTAAATATTTCTTTGAAGTGGAATAAGTATATATTGAAATTAAAATGGAAAGTTCGATGAAAAATAAATGTTTAGTATCTCAAGTACGAGTAATTACTTTTAATGCGCGCAAGTTAACTACAGAAAAAATTAATTCAGATAGACTTTTAAGAAATTTGAAAAAGTACAAGCTACAAGTAAAATTGAGCTGTTTTTTCGATTTTTACATATTTGACGGTAATGTAAATGTGTCTAAACTATCACCCTGTAGAACTAAATAAACGGGTAGTCGAACTGTAACATTACAGAAGCTCAGATTACTTTAATCCCTCCTGTATAATTTAAAATAAAACTAAAAAGCAAATATTGAATCTACATTTTATTCACTTCCATTTAATAGAACATTTGACATAATAAATACTTTAGTTATTTTTAAATTATTTACAATAATCAGAACGAAATGTTGCTACCTAAGTTTTGAAATAGAAATAAAAAAAAAACATTAATCCTCGAAAATAACGTTTTCATACCGTTTTTCACCGGATTTCCGAAGCTTTTCCAAATTTTGAACAAGATAACTGAAAAATAAGTGTTTTATTTTCAATTTTTAAAGGAGGAATAAAAAAAGTCACTTGGTGCCAAATCGGGATTGAATGACATATAACAAATCCAAAAATTCAATGTTCTGCATGCCGAAAAATTCTTCGGTGTAAACTAAGCTAATATACTCATGTTGTAGTGGAGAACCATCCATCGTTGCTGGTCGAGTTTATTGAATTGTCAGAATATTTTGGCAAATAAATTGTGATGTATCACTATGTATGTACCAATAATATGATCGTAATGAGTTCGGGTTTTCAAAAATTCGACGGCAATATTCTATAACAGGCTTCTTTCACAGTTATATATGAGTTACAATAGTTAAAGAATGACGTAGACAGGCAAATAACAAACGGAGGAAAACTTAAAGAAGCAACATCAATGTTAAATGGAATCTTATAAAATAGAACAAAAATAAAAATGGAATTTATGATGATATAGTAAGAGTATAGTAATACATAGCTGCGAAATATGACTATTGACAGAACTGATGGAAAAATTACTAAGGGCCACATAGATAGATTACTGGAGAAAAACTGCGCGAAAATCACGATGAAGAATAGCAACAAATGAAAGGATCAGACAAAGCATGAACATAAAACACGATAGCTCAGATGAAATTCCAAATAATAAATGTGGAAAAAACATATACAAAGAATACCCAATCACAGTATTAAGCCGGAACTCAAAAATACTCAAAAATCAAAAGAGATGAGAAAGAATGGTCTAGAAGCAACTATTGGTGGCGCAACTAGTTGCTTTAGTCTAATAGGGTACATATAACATAATGCCCCAACTTGGTGGCGCCACCAGATCATGTTACCCGTCTGGTGGCCGGGTTCGGTCACCAGAACGACAACAATTTCTGGTGGCGCAACCAGTTGTCGTAATCTAATAGGTCGCATTTACTTAAATGCCTCGTCACGAACTGAGTCACTAGTGGTGCAACTTGGTGGCGCCACCAGTTGCCTTAAAGAAGAAGAACATCGATTTTTATTGCATAATAGACAATTTTAGACAACCTTCACAAAATCCTCGTCCGAAATGTAACGTTTAAATTAAAAAACTCGGTTAACACAATCTCGAATTGGTACTTATCCTGAAATGAAAAATCATAAAAACATCATCGTGAAAAATATTCCCGACTTCCGTCCTTTAATACCTATTTCCACACCAGTGTTATCATATCTCAAAATTTTGATAGCAAATCTCGTATGAGCAAATAAAACGTTGGTTTATGATATATTATTACCTTTCCAAGTTTGTATAACCGTTGCAGCGTCCAATTTTGCCGATTGTCTCAAAAGTTCATTGACCCTTTTTGTTGGTGGTTGAAAATAATTGCTGATAATATTTTCCCTCTCGATTCCGTCCATTCGCTGCTACAGGCATAAAATACACTCGAATTATTGTACTACACAAATATTTTCGACAAATATCTAATAAAATAGCAAGAGAAAAATTGAAGTAATTTTAGCTGTATTTCACTCTAGCTGGCTTTCTTTTGCGCAATCAATTTGCTAAGCTTATCTGGTAGAGCTGTATGTAAAAGGGATAGCTACTAAAGGTACGATCTAGTGTATACATTTAGGTTTTAAGCTAACAGTGCAAAAGTAAATCTTAAAGGAATTAGTACCTCATCGTTATAATAATACGGACTCGAAGTATTAGATTCGCTTGATGATATTCCATTGCCGTTCTGGTCTATACCATCATGCAGCGACATGCAAAATTAAAAGAAAAGCTTTAATTTTTGTATCATACAAGGCTATGAGTAATGAGCAATATTAAAAGATACCATTAGCCAAAATTATATTTAACATAAAAAAGCCAAACTGTTTTATATTTTACTTTAGCTGTCACCTTTAGTAAAGAATGGTTTACTGAGCTTTCTTCTTCTCTCATATCTTCGTCACTCTCTAAACGACCTGGAGCGGTCTGAATATCATACGTTCGTCCTATATTAATAGTGAATTTGTATAATTTTTCATATTTTACGAAAGTATTAGAAAATAAGGAACATAGCAAAATTCATGATGATAATTCAATGTAGATATGGTAACAGAACAAGGAATCTCGGAAAATATAAAGGATATGGGACCTTCTTCCTCTTATTGAGCCGTCTCCTTTCGAAGGTTGGTTATCCAAATGGTAATTGTAGCTTTGAAAACTACTGCATGAAATATTTCTACGGATGTGCGGTCAAACCATCTCCTCAAGTCTTTCACCCAAGAGTTCTGGCGTCTTCCTACGGCTCTTTTACTCGGTACTTTATCTTCCAATATGATTTGAAGTAATTAATATCTTTCCATCTCAACACGTGACTCACATATAATATTTTCCTCTCTTTGATTATTCTTAATAATTCTTTTTGTTTACTTACTAATGCGCTGAAGTACCTCATTTTTGGTAACTTTTGTGCCCATGGAATTTTGAGCATCCTCTTTATATACATTTCAAAGAAATTGGTTTTTATGGAAATATTACGAATGTTGATTCCAGCCAGTCTGATGGTTTAACTTTGTCATTTTAACTGTGTCATATATCTTATTGAATAGTGCTGTTATCTAGTCTATTTCTTTCGTTGTCTGCAATTAATTTAAGTACTTCGACGTTGAAATTGTCTCTACCGGTGGCTTTTCCGTTCTTCTGAGCTTTTACTGCATGAATCTGCTTCTTTGATTATTTCTGGACCTTTTATATTTATTCGATCATCTGTGGTGTGGATGGTGAAGAACAAGGTCTATCGTCATCAAATTTTCATCACTCCAGTTTGTCTTCTGTATCTATAATTATTTCGTTATTATTATTTGTTAATATTGTTTCATGCCTCTTTCTGTATCTACCTGCCATTTCTTTCACTTTTTTTATGGACTTTAAAGATGTCGTATCTTTCCTGAAGTTGTTCGATTTCTGTGAATTTTCTTGACATCCAGTCTTTATGTTACATTCTTTCTTTAGCTTCTCTGCACTTTCTCTAATGATTTTTTTTTGATTCGTTTGTATTCTATTGGGTTTGTTTTATGTTTTCGTCTTACGCCCATTGTTTTTTATTATCCTGATGTCTTCTTTTTGTATCTTTGTTATTTACGTTTTTAGGGCTGTCTATGTCACTTCAACGTCTGTCTGCACAGACAAGTTTTCGTAGATTTTATTTAGGTATTTCTTAAAATTGATATCGAGCAAAATCGAGTCAATTGGATCCCTAACAATTCTATCTTCTCTGTCTACAGGTGATATAGTGTATAGTCTTCTAGGATGTTTGAAGAAGGTGTTGGATATTAACTTGTTGTTCTCTACGCAGAATTGTACAAGTCTATCTCCTCTATAGTTCTTGGTACCAAGATCATATATTGTGTGCTTCAGCACCACGACCAATTTTTGCGTTGAAGTCACGCATGATCATCGTTACCTCGCCTCTTCATGCCAGTCGCATTATTTGATCTATGTTGTTATAACATTTTTCAAAATTTCAACATTGCTACTCTATTATTTAGAGGGATGAAGTCTGTGACTGACTGCGCAATTTTGTCCGATACTAATGTAGCCGTTCTATATTGATATTCTGGGTCTGTTTCTCCTGAATAATATATGTATTTATCTTTTGTTTTTTTTTTGCTGAATCAGGCATTCCCAAGATGTCTATTTTCATTCTTATCATCTCGGCTTTAGTGTTTGCCAGTTTCCCTGACACGAATAAGCTGTTTGTGTTTGCCATTTAGAATTATGGGAAATACAATGGGGGCGATTTTCTCTTTTCACGTTGCCCCATCACAGTACCACAGCCATTCAAAAATCATGCTTGTTGTAGTCTAATTTCAAGCCGGTCCACGATCATTTTCTTTGTGCATTAAGCTGGTACTGATAATCAGTGCTGCCCTTTACCCAAAAGGAATAGGAAATAGGTAACTAGATTTTGAAAGGATAAAGGAATGGTACATGATTTCTCTCAGTAAGAAATTGAGAGCAGAGCATGGCTCGCATATGCAGAGTCGCTCTATTGAAGTAGGCGTATTCTCTACCGAGATCGTAGAAAAGTGTCTACCCGCTATCCCTATATTGAATCACTAAATAAAAATATGACGCAATGATAGCGTACCTACGCAGATGATATAGTAGTACTTTTAAGACATCATTTAAATCTCCTACTTACTTGCCATAGACTTACCAAAAAACTAGTTAAACAAAATGCAAACCAAAACAAGAAGACGACCGCAAAGCTAAAGGGCAAGAGAATAGTAAAAATACACAAAGAAATAAAATAAACCATAAAAAGCAAAATATTCGAGTAGAAACATGGAATGTAAAAACATTATTATTGCAAAAAAAATTGGAAGAAGTAGCAAGACAACTAAAGAAATATCGAGTAGATATGGACAGGAGACGATTGCGCCGATGGTGCCCGTTATAATCCGGTATCGTTAAAGAGTCCTTTAAGCTAGGGGCACGATTATATAATTAATTAGGTGTACATATCTCAAACAAAAGTAAAATATGTTTTATACTTAGTAAATATAAGTCCCAAGTATATATTCTTTGGATAAATTCTTATATTTTATTTCCATTTTTAATCATGTAATCTAACCTATTTCATTTTTTAATGCATTGCAGTCGCATAAAGAAGACATTAACATATTACATCAACAAGAAAAGCGGTGCAATCATACCCAGGGATTACGGACCATCTGAGTTAGTTTGGCGCAATCGTGCCCTTAGCGGAACGTACTTCAGGTAAATTCGGCACAATTGTCCCATATCCGTATTGAGTGTATATATATATACATATATATATTTATATATATATATATATATATATATATATATATATATATATATATATATATATATATATATAATCAGATGGGGAATACAAGGCATCATTGACAAAAAGAAATACGGAATCTGGTACGCCAACGAGGATTAACAAGGGTATGAAGGAACAGCATTTATACTAGACAAGAAATAAGAAGAATAAATTGCCAAATTTGAAATGATTAATAAGCGGATTTTGTAAATCCAAATAAAAAATAAACTTACCAAAGTATACTTACCAACAGAGGCAGCAAATGCAACTGCAGAACAAACATTTTATGAAAAACTTGAAGAAGCATATGAAATAGGAGACTTCAATAGGTAAATTGGTAAAGAAGATTGATGTAAAGAAATAGTAGTAACTCAAAAAATACACAAGAGAAGAAACGATAATATCAAAATAATTTGCGATTTTGTAGTAGCTACCAACAAGCAGATAACCAGTACCATAGTTTAGCATAAAAATCGAAATTACATGGATGTTACCAGGCAAATCAGATCCTATAGCGGAGCCAATGTCGACTTAGATCACTTATTATTCAAAAATAAAAATAATATTTTAGTCGTCAGAGTCGTCAGAGACGGAAACGCCACTGATCCTAAAAAAACCATACAAATAAGCTAAATTTTGCTGAGAATGTAAATTTTGAGACACCAAAAAAGATTCAAAAAAGTTTTCCCCTAACCCCTCCACACGAAGGGGTGACAACGGAAAAAATCGATTTACCAAGAATCTGTACACCGTAGAAAAAAAATGTTTTAAACAAGAAATGTAGCTGAGATAATTAAAAAAAATTGTATTAGCACTTTTTGTGTAGAATGAACCGTTTTGTCCGAAACAACGTTTGGAGCGACCAGCAATTTTAAATATCAGTTACGCTCGCGAAATAAATTTTTTAAATGAAATTTGTATCATCATCATTCTGGCTTTACAACCCTGCGTGGGTCCTAGCCTCACCAAGAATTTCTCTGCAGTCGTCCCTATCCATCGACTTCCTCCGCTAAGCACATATTTCCATATTTCCCATCGCATAATTTTGCGGTATCAGGTTCCTGGTATATTCTATAAAGTTTGAAGTTGTATCGTCTTCTCCATACTCCATTGTCATTCACTGCTCCATAGATTCGCCTTAGCACCTTTCTTTGTTCTTGTTCTAGTCCAGGTCTCTAAACCATATGTTAAGACTGGGCGTATTATTGTTTTGTAGAGTTTTATTTTTGTAGTTCTCGATAGAGTTGTGGATTTAAGGAGGAGATTGAGTCCAAAATAGCATCTGTTGGCTGTGAAAATTCTGCGGTTTATCTCTGCGGTAGTATTATTTTCAGTGTTAAGGAGCGCTCCCAGGTATACAAATTCGTTCACTGTTTCGATGACGCCGTTTTCTATAACAAGTGGTCGTAGGATTTGTAACTGCGTGTTTATTTTCATATACTTGGGTATATATACAAGGTGTTAAATAATTAAACGTTGCGCAATTTTTGCCATTTTTTACGATTTTCATGAGTAATTACTATTTAAATCGGAATAAGCCACAATTAAAGGTTAAAGAAAGTTTATTAACGTTTCAATTTTCACTTCGGAAATCGTTCTTAAAATACAAACATTAGTAAATTAAAGAGGTTAGTCTTTGTATGTGGGTATATTTTATTTTATAAAAACCCTTAAAAGGGCAACATTACAAGCACGAACGTTTTCGGAACAACTGTTCCATCATCAGGTTAAAATACCTAAAATAAGTATAAACCATTTAATTACAGCAAACGTGGTTTAAAATTTTGACTAAGGTTAAAAACAATAAAATGGTTATACTTACAGGTTACCATGCCTGAGCCACCAAAATATTTGGGTAAAAACCCTTTAAAATGAAAAATGTTACCAAAGATTGTACATGATGTTGATAATATTATTAGTAAATTAAACAAATTTTGTTTTTTTTGTTACTTGGTGAAAAATTCTTCTAATAATTTAATTTTATCTGACTCATTTATATTGACAATTCAGACATACATTATACATTTTAAAGTAGACGACTTTCAAATGATATTGCCAATATTGTTGAGTTGCGTTGCTGGGACGACTTTACTTGTAAGATAGTTCATTCGTTTACATGAAATCAACTTTAATTTGAGAATATTTGTCAGAAAAAATCATAGCATGTAATTCATACGTAGCATAACATAAATGATGTATCTTCTATATGTTACTGACTTACTAATACTGGTACTTTCCTTTTAATAACTTCCTCTTTTAATATGGGTAACCAAATCCTACTACATTCTGCCGAGGAATTTGCGACACAATTGGTCTCATTTGGCATAATTAGAGCCGCTTCTTTTATTTTTTTTTACCATCCGTTTCTTTTAGGACTATATTTGAATCATTTCATTGAACCCTATGTTCATTATTATTAACTGTGGTAATGGATAAAAATCAATATGAAAACAAAATTAAAGATATAATAATAAACGGACCTTATACAAAATTAACAAAGGATCCAACAAAGCCTTTGGAAAACAGAATATATAGAACTTTATTGAAGTTTAAAGATTGTTTAACAAGTTATCAGAGAAGATTAATTACACCTCATTACAGTAAGACCCCTCATTTTTATGGAGTACCGAAAGTTCATAAAACGAATATACCACTTAGACCCATTTGTAGTACTATGAATTCTTCTTGTAGTGAACTATCAAAATTTTTATTAAATATTATACCACTATTTGCAAATAAAAATGACACATTTATAAAAAATACACAACATTTTTTAAAAAAATTATCAATTATTGAATTTAATTCAAATAATACTTTGGTAAGTTTTGACATAAATAGTTTATTTACGAATGGGCTATTAGATAAGACTTTAAATATAGTCAACACAAAATTAGAGAGTGATGATACATTAGCAACTAGAACAAGAATAAACATATCAGCCATAATGGAGTTATTAACAATATGTATTGGTAATACATATTTTCAACTAAATAATGAATTCTATAAACAAAATTTTGGTCTAGCAATGGGCTCTAGTTTATCTCCATTATTAGCCGAGATATTTATGGACGATTTTGAAACAAATATTATTTCTAAACAAAATTTAATACCCACAGTATGGTGGAGATATGTATGTAGATGATGTATTCTCAATATGGTCTCATGGATCAGAGTTGTTGGACACATTCCTGAATGACATAAACGATAAAGAAGAGACAATAACATTTACCATGGAAAAGGAATATAATAACACACTACCTTTCCTGGATGTTTTAATCTCTAAGAACGATACTGGATATGAGACTCAGGTGTATAGAAAACCAACACACACCAACAGATATTTAAATTGCAAATAAAATCACAATATTAATATTAAAAAGGGAATCATTAAATACTTATACGATAGTGCCAAAATTGCTTGTTGTAACGAAAATTCGTTCTTGGAGGAAAAACATTTGTTAACATTTGTTTTATTAAAAAATAATTATCCTTTATCGTTTATAAATAAGGAATTTTCAACAATCGACCGAATAGAACAGAACAACTTAGAACTAGATGCTTCAGCATATACAAGGAATAATACGAGGAAAATAACAATACCATACATAAAAGGATTATCAGAAAAACTTAAAAGGATAGGAAATAAATTCAACATTTCAACAACATTCAAAACAACAAACACATTGAGATCTATTTTGTCTAAAACCAAACCTAACAATGAACAAGACAGGACAAAGAATTATATTTATAAAATACCTTGTGAATGCGATCAGTTTTATTTAGGTGAAACATCAAGGCCATTCAATGTAAGAATAAGTGAACATCAATCTTATATTAAAAATAGAGAATTTGATAGATCTCAAATATGTAAACACGCATGGAATAATAAACATAGGGTTCAATGGAATGATTCAAATATAGTCCTAAACGAAACGGATGGTAAAAAGAGAAAAATCAAAGAAGCGGCTCTAATTATGCTAAATGAGACCAATTGTGTTGCAAATTCGTGAGCAGAATGTAGTAGGATCTGGCTATCCATATTAAAAGAGGAAGTTATTAAAAGGAAAATACCAGTATTAGTAAGTCAGTAACATATAGACGATACATCATTTATGTTTTTTAAATAAAAAACATATAAAATCATAATTTGGTGTTTATTGAAAATAAACTAAATGCACTACCAAATACTTACCATGTCGGGATAGTATTATGAGGTTTTTTTCCTGGTTTTTCCCTCATAATTTACTATGTAATCACTAACAGGAGAGTTTTACTGTCACCATGACATGTGTTTGTCTTTTTAAAGACGAATTACAAGCTATGATTTTTTCTGATGGATATTATCAAGTTAAAGTTGATTTCATGTAATCGAATGAACTATCAATAAAGTCGTCCCAGGAACGCAACTCAACAATATTGGCAATATCATTTTAAAGTCATCTACTTTAAAATGTATAATGTATGTCTGAATTGTCAATATAACTGAGTCAGATAAAATTAAATTATTAGAAGAATTTTTCACCAAGTAACAAAAAAACAAAATTTGTTTAATTTACTAATGTTTGTATTTTGAGAACGATTTTCGAAGTGAAAATTGAAACGTCAATAAACTTACTTTAACCTTCAATTGTGGCGTATTCCCAATAAAATAGTAAATACTTTAAAATGCCACAAGAAAATAGCTTCAGTGTATCACTTTAATTGACCGGTCACTATGGAATTTCCATTGCTAGAGCCTAATCCTTAAAACCTACAGCATGAAATTTCGATTTTGAGTTTTGAAATCAAATATGAGGCATTTGAAATATGCCTAAGAAACGCTGAATTTTAAACTTTCACATTACAAACAATCTAAAACGTTTTAAACTCATTCTTTTCCATTACACAAGTACATTTTTTAAAACTACAAACAACTTCACCTATAAACTCCACCTAATGCCGGCTTCGTGAAAGCATTTTTCGTGACGTAAGACATAAAAGTTTCTTAGGCATATTTCAAATGCCTCTTAGCAGATTCTTTTTAAACCGATTTTTTCCGCTTTACCCCTTCGAGGGGGTTTTAGGAGGAAGCCTGAAGGTAGAAGTGGAAAAATTTTTGAATCTTCTTTGGGGTCCTAAAATTGACATTCTTATCAAAATTTATCTTGTTCGTATAATTTTAGAGGTCAAATCTCTGACGACTGGACTATAATATAAGACTGGACTATAATATATGGACTATTATATAAGAAGAAAGACGACAAAGCAAAAACCGACCATGGAAAATAAAACATTTGGAAGAAGAAAGCAAAAAAGTGTAAGAAAAACATACATAAGAAAAACATAACCTAGACGAAGACTAAAAATAACACCAATAGAAGATAGTATAGGAGACGAATGGTTACAAATCCAAGAGGCAGTAGTTAAAACCGCAGAAGAAACAATGGCATTAAGAAAGAATAAAAATAAAAATGGTTGGTTTGGAAAAGGTTGTGATGAAGCTATTACAGACAAACAGCATTACCATGAAAAAAGTAGAATTGCAAAGAATATAGGAAAAATTAAAAGGGAACAGTGGTTAGGAAATTTAATAGAAAGCATTGAAAATGGACACATATTCAGAAAATCAAAAACGGCAGCTCAAACAAGATTAACAGAGTAGACGGAGAGCCCTTAGTTACCAAATACTGTGAGCGAATTAGCTGGTAAGTATAAGAGAAATTAATCTTAAAAGAGAATGAAACAAAAAAATGATGAACGGAGTACGGATAGAAATGGCGATTGAAGAAACAACTACATTAAAGATCTTATGTCATCATCTATATGTATATCATATCATCTATACTTATGTATCTCTACATAGATCAAAATGCATCTACTGTTCAGTGGCGGCTGGTGTGGTAAAATTTTGGGTAGGCCAAGCCAGCAAATTACATATAGCTATGTGTAATCAGTGACGGATCCAGAGGGAGGGGTCACAGGGTCATGACCCTCCCCCTAACTAATTTTTTAATGATTTCTCTGTTAATTTTAACTTCTGCGATTTTAATTTTTGCGATTTTTGATTTTTCATCTAGCAAATCGCGAACACAAAACGCACTCTTCTGTACATCCTTAAAGGACAGGAAATTACTTAAATGTTCCTTGCAACTGGAATGATTTTTTAAGAAGGCAGACATATTTTTTAAATCAAAGTATCCTTCACAATTCCATGCACATTTCTTATTAGAAAATAACAAACACGGCCAACAATATAGTCAATATACGCAATGTTGGAGTAGGCCTTTCATTCATAATAATTTTTTTTCTATCAATTTCAGTTCTAGATAATGGCGATTCCAATAGTGAAGCAACAATGTTCAAACACTCACTACTAACATTCCTATTACTGCAACCCAGTAAAGCGTCATAAAAACTCATTTTTATGTATCAGTTATAAAACAATCTCACATATATAACTTGCATACAATCAGGCGATATAGAAATCACGCAAATGTGATTTTTTTTCTTCAAATTTTACCAATTTTTTTAAATTTATTTGGGCAACCGTGCACTTGTTTGCAATTGTGTTGTTTGTTTAAAAATATGTTACAATTACAGATTATGTTACATATTTTTTATCATAATTTAAAAGAAAATTTATATTACAATTCGATAATTACGTTACAAAAACGATGGTCGGTGTAGGCCCGATCGTCTGGTGCCTAAACAGCAAGCATAAACACGACAATATAAATCGTTGTCCGGCAAGCTGCCTAACTTCAAACGCTTTTTGTACGGGGATCTTATGTGAGCTGGGTCGGCCAGTTCCGATCGGGCCTATTAATGATATTTAAAATGTCTGAATACGATTCGATGCTTTCTGTGGTAATATAATAACATAGTTGTTTTAACGGACGCTAATGTATTGAGTAATTTAGTACATTTAAAAGTTATTTACATGCATTAACATAATTTTTGAATATATGTTTTTCAATTTTAAAGCTCTTAAAATTATTGGGTAGGCCCGGCCTATCCTTCCTAGCCCCAAAAGCCGCCACTGCTACTGTTATGGATTTGAATATCCCACAGAGAAGGTAAAAACCAAATCGCGAGACCTTTCAGGCCGTCAACATACACAAACGTGTAAACGATGTGAAGAGTCGTGGAGTATTAAACAGTACATTGCATCATGAACTCTAATAATACTATTAAAACTTAACATTAGCAATGTACTCCTTGCCATTCTCAATAAAAGCATACTTGAATTCTTTTGTACATAATTTTCTTCCGGAGTCTCTCTGGGGTATTCTTTCCACTTCTCCAAATCAGACCAGTTTTCTCAACATCACAAACTTAACCATATTAACTAAAGTAATTTAGTAATAGTAACTACGTAACCTTTCGGCATTACTAACAAAAGTTTAAAGTATCAAACGATTTCTGTCCAGTGTCTGACTTTTAAAATAGTTTTACTAGATTGACGTCTTCAACAAAGAAAATAATATTAAACGAAACGAGTAAATTAATAAATAAAAAATACTCACCGGGTGGAGGTAACCTAGTTCTTGGTATAACCAAATCGGGAAGTTTATATTTTTGGGAATCCTCTAACCATATTGCCTGTTCCTTTATCGCTTCTAAATCGCTAAGAATAAAAACGTTATTTGGTTATTTGATATAAACAATTAACAGGATAATATGGTACCCATAAAAATGTCACAACTCACAAGATTGACTAGAAATAAAAACAGATAATAAATAAGTTCCTAATATTCACGAAAACTGGATTTTGGTATTATTAAACGATAAAAAAACGGCAAAATATGGTCAAAAATTGTAACACAAACGATGAACAGCGTTTAAGGTACGCTAAACGAACGAAAACGCGTTGCTTAGAATCGGATGATATGTGGGCGTAGTTTTGTGAATCGTTCTTACTAGTACATAAACAAAAGAAACAATTGAAAAGAGGAAAAAAGGAGATGATAGCTACTAGTGCTAAACCAGAAATATAAGATAAACAATACAATGCAAAAAAGGACGCCACTTTGTCTTTTTTTTTAGAGTAACCAAGGAAAACTCAAAATCAAAATACTTATAGAAACAAACAACAGCAAACAATCACACCTACCTTGTATGTTCGTTAAGCAAACCTGTTAGTATTTATTTATAAGTGGTCGAAGAGAAAAGAAGATTGTTAGAGAAATCAAACAATATTGATCAATATATGCAAAAAATTACGAGTACATACCCCATTAAAAAACACTAACAATGCGCTGACATTAAGTACATGAAATTTTGTGTGAGTGTGTATGCGGGTGTGTGTGTGTCGTTGGAAATATGACTGCGGATTACTAGATCTACATGAGATGTTGAAAAAAAAATGTATAAATGACCACAAGTGTTTTTCTCTCTGCATAGATCACCTTCATTGAAATATTCAGCACAGAAATTTAATCTGCCTTTGCAGGATGCATAAAAAAGATAAAAATATTGTCTCGCGGCTTGTTTAATATACAAATTGCAATTAAAGATCGCCTATTCTGCACTGAATTAATCTTTACGTTTGATTTATCTTTTATTGACTGGACTGGACATCCAACGTCTATACAAGTTTGTAACCGATATGCAAATGACCGAGACACATTTCTTAATATTTGTAAGTCAATATTATTAAAAGCTTTTCTTATTCTATTTTTCATATCATCTGGCGTTGTTGTTAGAGGCTTCTGGTACAGAAGGTTTTTTATATAGCCCCACATAAAAAAATCAGTTTTGACAATTCCGGTGATTGTGGTGGCCAAACACTTGATCCTCTTCTGTCTATCCATCTTGCAGGAAATTATTATTTAGGTGATTGTAAGGCAATGTGATGAACTGGAACACCGTCGTGTGAAAACCACATTATTTGGCGAATATTAAAGTGAAAGGAACATTTTGCAGTAGTAATGGCAAATGATTATTCAGAAAATCCAGATATATGGTAGCATTCACACGGCCGTCAAAAAAATATTGGCCAATCGCATAGTCCCCGACAATACTACCCCAATCATTTATAGACAACCTGGTTTGACCGTGACTTAATAAAGTAGGAATTGCTTGATGCATGGTAATAAACATTATGCCGATTCACTGTTCCATTTTTGTGAAATGTAGCCCCACCTTAATAAAGCACACAATCGAAACAAAAATGCAAACCATTGACAAAAAGCTAATCTGCGAAGTTTGACTAATGTCATGTTGATGTGATTTTATTTTATTCATATGAAACTGACCCAGTGCGAACCAAAAGATTCATTAATTTTCAAAAAGCTCTTATGTTTGCCTTCCTCCGTTGAGGATATCGCTGTTGGTATATTCTGGATGCAAGTAGGCAATTTCTCGAACTTTCTCTTAAAACCCGATCATATTGTTAATTCTTCAACAGAAAAATTTATTTTTAAAACTAAAGACAAGCCATATAGATCGATTAAAAAGGCAATAATATGAAAACTGTCATTTTTTCAAAGCCTTCTGTTTTACCTTTGTTAACTGATACAAGTGGCCTTTTACCTATTAATAATAAATTGCTCATCACAATCGACAGTTATAAATCTTTTACTAAAAACTTCATGGCTTAGAATAGGTTGATATAACAGTAATCTAAAACGGTTCATCATCATCATTGGTGCTACAGCCCTATAAAAGAGCCTCGACCTTCCCAAGTCTATTACGCCAGTCAGTTCTATCCATTGCCAACTAACTGTTGCCAGTTTGCTGCGCCTATTTTTCTACCATCCTCATCTACACCATTCCTCCATCTGAGTTTTGGCCTACCCCTACTTCTACTTCCCACAGGCTGTGACATAAGGATTCTTCTAGGAGGGTTGTTCTGCTGTGATCTTGCCAGATGTCCTGCCCATCTTAGTCTTTCTGTTTTTATAAGGGATACTACGTCTTTACCACCAAATATATGTTTATCTGTTTATCTGTGATATATCTCGTAATTGTACCTCCTTCTCCAAATACCATTTTCACAGATGCCACCGAATATTCTTCTCAAGATCCTTCGTTCAAATATAAGCAGGAGGTTTTCATCTGCCTTGGAAATCGTCCATGTCTCAGACCCATATGTCAACACTGGTTGTATAAGGGTTTTGTATATGGTTATTTTTGTTTTTTGGCTTAAGTTTCTGCTTTTCATATGTCTACTCAGTCCAAAATAGCATTTGTTTGCTAGGATTATTCTTCGCTTGATTTCTTCCATCATGGCATTCTCCTTGGTGATCAGGGAGCCTAAGTATGTGAATTTGTCCACCACTCAAAGGTAGAGTTATCAACCGTGAATTGGTGGCCGATGTTTCTGGCTCTATTATTGGGTGTTGATGCCATTATCTTAGTTTTCTCCTCATTTACTTGCAGGCCCATATTTTTTGAGGCATTTGACAAGGTGGTATACATTTCTTCTAGCTTGCGTGTTGTGCGGGCAACTAGGTCAACATCATCTGCATATGCCAAAATTTGGGATGATTTATTAAAAATGTTTCCTCTCTTGTCTATTTGGGCATCCCTGACCGCCTTTTCCAGAGCTATGTTGAAAAGAAGACACGCCAGCGCATCTCCCTATCACAGCCCAACATGCGTTTCAAATGCATGTGATTATTAGCCCTGTATTTCGACTTTGCAAACAACTTTACGCATTGTAGCCTTAACCAATCTTATCAGTTTATCGGGGATGTGGAATTCATCCATGGCTTCATACAATTTATTTCTTAGGACACTATCATAGGCCGATTTAAAATCTACGACAAGATGGTATGTATCGATATTGAATTCATTGGTTTTTTTCAGTATTTGCTTAGCACAAAGATCTGGTCTGTTGTTGATCGACCAGGCCTAAAACCACTTTGATATTCGCCAAGAAGCTCCTCTGAATATGCACTCAGGAGACCATATAAAATACTCGAAAATATTTTATATGCTGTATTAAGGAGGGTTATTCCCCTGTAGTTTCTACATTCCAATTGATCACCCTTTTTATGTAGCTGGCAAACGATCCCAATAGACCTGGGATTTGTTCCTCATTCCAGGCTCTCAGTATGATTATATATATATATATATATATATATATATATATATATATATATATATATATATATATATAATTAGAGCATCTCCACATTTAATAAATTCCTCGGGTATACCATCACTTCCTGGAGATTTATTAATTTTTAGGGGTTTTATTGCATCCCGTACTTCTTGAATTGATGGAGGCTCCAATGGTGTATTGTTGCTTGCTCCTGGGGTGGTTGATTTGGATCTTCTACTTCGATAGTAAGTAGTTCTTTATAGTGTTCCACCCACCTTTTCAATACTTCTTTTGTATTGAGTATATCCTCCTTATCCTTACATAGTCCGATCCTTGGTTTAAATTCTCTTCTTGCTTTATTTAGATTTCTATAGAATTTTCTTGTTTCAATTTCCTTTTTTAATGCCTCAAGTTCTTCCAATACTCTATTTTCATAAGTTCGCTTTTTTCTCCGATGGATGTACTTCTCTTCTCTTCTGAGATCTTTATATCTTTGTTCTTTTTCTCGGGTTCTTCTTTGCTGCATCAGTTTATATGCATTGTTCTTTCTTTTTGTAATGTCCTCGCACTCAGCGAGGACATTACAGTAATCTAAAACGGTTACATTTTTTTATAGCTGCATAAAAATGAAAGAGTATTAATATTAATACATAATAATAAATGAAATTTTTTTTTGTTAAAATTTTATTAATATTAAAATAAAATATAGAATGGTAGATTTAAAAATATGAGAAAATCGTAATTTTCTTTTGTAGTTCACCCTGTATAAGAATATTTAGCAATGACTTATGTTAAACTTAATTTAAAAACTGGAACATATTGTTTACCTTATTATGTTAAACGAATACTTATTTATTTATTCCTTATTTACATACAGTGTGTTTATTTCATATCGATTTACAAATGGTCATGACTCGTTAAATTCCCTATACTGTCAACATTCTCATCTCAAAATTTCTGTCTCAACAGAAATAATGAGAGGAATCTAAATATGACAAAACATACAGAAATTGTATGTTTGGTTTACCACGTAATTATTAATCACGCTGTAGAATTCGACATATTAGCCAAGCATGGAGAATATCATTGCCTACATTTTTTCCAACAACTTTTTTGAAATGGAATTAACGACCAATCTCGCACAAAAAACTCACTCTGTATATTCTTAACTTGTTTTTAGATACAAAATTGGAAGCTTTAATACATAATCGATAATTCTTAAGTTGCAAAAGTATTTTTTAAGGTTACATTCTAAACTTTTCTACTGTACCTGTAATTACACTCCTTTTTGAGAGTTCCTACAAGTTTATCGGAAATTTGGCTCATTAGTTTATTATTTCGGTCTTGTTTTCGTATCGTTTCCAGGTAGTCTTGTCTCTCGCATTCGAATTCGCTTTGAATATCGCTAATTTCCTTCTCCATTATTTTCACTTTGTGCCTGTACTTCCTAAGAACGTCGGTTTTTAGATGGAGCTCCTGACTTATGTCCCTGTATTGATTATGGAGCAGTTCTCTATCTTCGTTCATTTCAATTTTGGCCAGTAAATGAGCAATAACACTGAAAATATACAAATTTTAAATGGCAAGGTAAAAATAATTATTTGTGAACGATACCAGTTATTAGACTTAACATATGACTTACATCATGAAACAGCTCATAAAATTTGTAATTGATGCAATAATTTCACCTCTTACCTCTTATATTTCCAGATAATTTGAACGTATGGCCAATTCAACGTCAACCACGCAAATGTGCTTAAAGTTGGTTTCTATTTGGCTTAAATTTTACAATCGTATTCTATACTATAAAATATGATGATTTACCAAATTTCAACTTTCTATTTCCAGACTGGCGGTCTATATAGGTAATTCAATTTTTTCCAAGAATTTTTTTTCCCATATTTATCATTTTTTCTTAAAAATAAGCACAGCTCTTCTATCAGAGGATGAAATGGTATTATAATCACTTGAATGGCCAAATCCCCATTTTTTTTTTCAAAATTTTACGTCTTTTTTGACAGTTTTCTGCAATTTATCATTATTTTCTCAACCCAAATACAATTTTTAATATAGGTCACAAAATTTTACATAAAATAGTCTATTTTAATCTGATATTTCAGCAATTAATTAGATGTCTTGATTAATTGAAAAAAAATATTGCATTGCAATTTTCACAATTGTAATTTTCTTCTTCTTCTAATGGCGCTACGACCCTTTGTGAGTCTTGGCCTGCTTAACAATGTTTTTTCATTCTGCCCTGTCGGATACTTTCCTTCGCCACTGCCTGATGTTCATGATTTTAAGATCCCTCT
Organism: Diabrotica undecimpunctata; assembly: GCF_040954645.1. Taxonomy (NCBI): domain Eukaryota; kingdom Metazoa; phylum Arthropoda; class Insecta; order Coleoptera; family Chrysomelidae; genus Diabrotica; species Diabrotica undecimpunctata. Next base: position 38,961,569 of record NC_092809.1, on the reverse strand, counting down.
ATACGTCGTCTATCCATCTTTTACGGGACCTTCCTCTTATTCTGTTTCCTTGGGGCTTCCATCTCTGAACTACTTTTACAGCTCGATTATCTGGCATTCTTTCTAGGTGACCAAGCCAGTTTAGTCTTTGTGACTTTACAAATCTAACAATATCTGCGCTCTGCATTAGTTCATCCAGCTCGTGATTCATTTTAATCCTCCACGAACCATCGCTGCATTTGGTTGGTCCAAATATCTTCATAAGTATTTTGCGCTCAAATATTCTCAGTTGATTTTCATCAGTGGTTGAGAGGGTCCACGTTTCACATCCATATGTGACCACTGGTCTAATTACCGTTTTGTAGATTCTAAGATTACACTCACGATTCAGTAACTTACTTTTCATTAAGTCTTTGTATGCATTAAAGCACTTATTACCGCTAAGAATTCGTGCTTGTATTTCTTGACTGATGTTGTTGTCATTTACTATTGAGCCTAGGTAGGGAAAAGTGGAGGCGTATTTGTAGGTATGGTTGTCTACCTTCAGATTCTCATGTTGATTCGATTTTGTGCACTCCATATATTTTGTTTTGCTTTCATTTATATATAGACAAAACGTAGCAGCTTCTGCTTTCAGTTCTATAACTTTTTCGCTTAATACCCTTTTGTTGCGGCTTATTATGGCAACATCATCCGCATATGCGCATATTTACATTGATCTTCTATTAATACAGCCGTTTATAACAACAGCTTCTAAAGTTAGATTAAAAAGTGTTGTTGATAAGGCATCACATTTTCAATATCAAAGCCCTGAGTCATATCTCCATCTATTCTCAACATAGCTTTGAAACCCTCCAGAGTCATTCGTATAAGTTTAACCAGTTTATTAGGTATCCCTAACATGGATAGTTGCTTTAACATCTTTTGTCGATCTACTCCATCAAACGCCTGTTTGAAATCGATATACAAGTTGTAAATAGGTATGTTAAATTTAACATATTTTTCATGTATACCTCTTAACATATGTGTTTGGTCTTATAGTTGACCTCTTTCCTGATAATATCTTGTAGACGACATTTAAAACTGTTATGCCCCTATAATTTTTGCAGAGTCATTTGTCTCCCCCTTTGTACATAGGAGGTATGATTCCTACTTTCCAATCTTCTGGGATGGCTTCTAGTGTCCATATGCGGTCGATTAGTTTATGGATACGCCTCCATAGCGCATGTCCACCATTCTTTATCAGTTCTGCAGTTATTCCATCTGTGCGAGGGGCTTTGTTATTTTTTAAATGTTTTAAGACGTTTATCGTTTCTTCCAATGTTGTTTGCTCAACTAGTTGTTCTGCTGTGTGGTGAATTATTTCTTTATCTTCATTTTGTTCTTTTTCTGAGTTTAACAGCTTTTGAAAATGCTCCTTCTACATTTTCATTATATCCTCTTTCTTGCTGATAATTGCCCCATTTTGTCTTTGCAAACTGTTGATCTTGTCATGGATCCTTGAGTGTATTGCTTGGTTTTCTTGTAAAATTTTATAGTATTTTTTCTGTTATTATAATCTGTAATTTGTTGCATTTTTTTATTCAACATTTTTCTCTTTTTCCTTCTACATATTTTCTTTGCATCTTTTCTGAGTTCTTCATATGCCCTTCTATTCAATCGGGAATCTCTTTGCAGACATTTCTGTCTAGCTATATTTTTGCTATTTATTGCTTGTTGGCAATCTTGGTCAAACCATTCCTCGTTTCTTTTGCTTGAGGTTTCACCTAATGTTTCCTTTGCCATATTTGTAATTGTCGTTTGGATAACATTCCATTCTTCTTTAATGTTGTTTTGTTCTCCTCTTTCATTTAATATTACTTTTATTTTCTGCTGGTACTCATTCTTCTTTTTAGGATTTTTAAACATATATGTATTCCATTTTCTTTGTTTGGCGCCTTTCTCTTTTCTTACCATTGATATTCTTTGTTTTATCTTCGATATAAGTAAGAAATGGTCCGAATCGCAATTTGAGCCTCTCTAAGTTCTAACATCCGTTACGGAGATTGCCCACCGCTTAGATATTAATATGTGATCAATTTGAATAAATTTTGTATTTGATACAATTGTAATTTATTAGTTGTAAATTATTACACCTGCGAAATAATACAAAATAAATTACTAATGCTTTATATTTATTTAATCTTTTCCCTGAAATTTTAGTTTACACGCAAGAATTATGTGTCATCGAAAAAAGCCAAAAATACCAAAAAAGAGTTATTAATATTTATTTTAATATAAAGGCCATTCAAAGGCCATATGCTTGAAAAATAAGAATTATTAATGATTAAAAATTATTTGCGAGTAGGAAAATTTTAAATACCGCACTCAATGGCTCACTGTTCCACTGAGCATGACTTAGGGGAGACTTACCCAGTACCGGACACTGCTAAGTTTTTGTGTGTTTCCGATAAAGTTCGCTAAATAGCAGGGTTATGCGCTTTAGCGGGAACAGTTTTACAACTTAGGTTCACTGTGCAGGCGGCAGTCATTTTGTGTCAGTCTTATAGTAACAGTGGGTGGAGAATATATTTTTGTCACAGTGACGGTTTTGCCAACCTAACTTTGAAGCTTCTAAACTGTGATGCCTGGTAAGTAGATTTTATTTTCTTATAGTCTGTGTTAATGCTACTTACATAGCCTAGAGGTAATTGATATTTAATTACAAACATTAGATTGTAAGGAAAACATTAAATCATCTCCCAACCACGATTTACCAGTATCGAACAGTCATGAATTGCCAAGAACGGGACACTAAATATTGTGTGCGAGCTCACGAATTCTTTTTTTTCTTTCCAGGTACATTTAACACGATGACGAAAGAGAAAAAAAAAACGGTGTTTGGTCAGAATACTCGATGAAAATGACAATTAAGTATTTGAAAACAAAATGACTATTAGACAAGCTTCTTTTCATTTTTCTGCCCCAAAGAGCACGCTGGCGGACAAGATGGCGACGTGGATATGAAGCCATTTATGGGTTATTATAAGAAGAAATTTTCTGAATAGATATAAATCAAATTAGTTGAGTATTTAATAGATTTAGACAACAAGATGCCTATGAACAAAAAAGAGTTTTTAAGATTTGCTTTTGAAGTTAGCTGAGCACTTAAAACTTTCGTAAAACTAAAGTATTTAACTGCGAGAAACGGGAGTTTCTGTGGTCCATGATAATGCCTCAATGAGAGAGACAGAAATGTAACTGTGCTACTATCTATCAACGCGACAGGTGATGTATTTTACCTCCATTATTTGTGTATTGCTCGAGTGAATCCCACTAAGAAAAATTCGGCTGTTTTGATACTTGATGGCTACAGTTCTCATAAGGAACTGTAACTAATTATATATGCGAAAGACCACAATGTTCGCATGATAAGTCCACCCCCTCACACCACCCACAATCTTCAGCCTCTTGACCAAGCAATAATGACACCCTTCAAGGCTGCGTACAATGAGGCTTGTGCAAAGTGGATAAACCAATATCGGCCGCTTAAAATAACTCAAAAAGACATTGCTGGATTGGTTACAGCAACTTTCCAAGCTATTTGTAGGATGGAACTTGCAAAGTCTGGGTTTACCTGTACTGGTTTGTACCCTTTAAAGAAGACCTTTTTACAGATTTAGACTATCTTGATACAGCTCACTTTTCTGAAGACAATGAAGCTTTCTACAAAACAATACCTTCATCTGGACCATCATTGGCTGTAAACGACAGGTTTGATGAAGCTTTATCTACCTCTTCTAAAAAACCACTAAAATCGTGTTCCACAATTCCAGTTTTTCCGCCCTGTACATCTTTGGCATCAAGTAGCTGTACCTTTAGCTATTGTCAGCACTTCTAAATCCTGCGATGTTCTTCAGAGCCCCAAGCTTTCCTTATTTCAAATTATGACGGACAAAGTTTTACCTGTAACATACGAGGCTAGGAAGAAAATTATTCAAAGAAAGAGACAAGATGAAAAGAGTGAGATTTTGACTAGATCTCTTTATAAAACTATGTCGGAGAAACGGTTTAAGGTAATTACAAGAGAACATAAAAAAGACAGCAGAGAGAACAGAAAAGAAAATGCAACCAACTAAAAAAAACCAAACCAAACAGCTTGAACAAAAAAAAAGCCAAAAGAAGAGTCTTGATGTAAATAGAAAACTTTTTACGTCTGCAATACCAAGTAGTGGAAGTTTAGAAATGAACACTAAAGAAGAAGAAACTACCGAGTGTCTCATCTGCGGAGAAACTACAAATGAAGATTGGGTACAGTGTACTACGTGAAAGGGGTGGGCGCAAGTGGCATCCACCCCTTGCGTGAAAAAAAATTTATTTCATTATGCTACCCATGCGATTAACGTGTTTTTAATGTGTCCAGTGCTGGGCAAGTGTTTTTGTAGCACAACAAAAAATAAACTTTTTTATTTGTTAATTTAATATGTTGAACAATAAATATGTTTACTTTTAAAATGTTGCATTTTTATTTTTTATTCTGAGCAAGTGTTCCGTATGATTTAGCCATGGTCCTTTTAGATTTGATTTAGAATGGCCTTAGAATCATGTTTATTATCGCATGATGTATAGATTGTTTTAACTGTTTATCAAAAATTTCAAACCTTTTTGTAAAACTTGATTGATAGACAAGTTTTGTTTAAATTCTAGATACTTTTCTTTAATTCTACATAGTGTAATAATCTACAACTAATAAATTACAATATTGTGAAAATTGCAAGACAATTATTTTTTTCAATTACTGAAAATATCTAATTCATTAGAAAATTATATCGACAACTCAATGCCAATTAAATAGATTTATTATGAGTAGTGCTAAGCAATTTGTTGGAAAAACAAAAAAGACAATAAATAATCAGATTCCTGTACCATGGTGGAACTCAGAATGTGGAGCTGCTATTAGAGCAAGTAAAGCTGCATTTAATAAATATAAGAGACATAAAACACCTGAAAATAAAATCATGTTCAAATCACTGAAAGCTAAGATACAGCTTTTTATACAACAAGCTAAGAAATCCTCCTGGTCCAAGTATGCTTCAGAAATAAATTCCTCAACTCCTGTCAGTGAAGTATGGAGAAGAATAAGAAAAATATCTGGTTTGAAATACACGCCAATTATTTCTTAATTAAAAGTAGACAATAGGATTTCAACTTCTTCTCATGAAATAGCTAACACCTTAGCTGAAACATTGACTGCCATTTTTAACCTAGAAGGCTGAAATTTGGTAAATCATCCTATACAGAATAGAGGAGAAGGTACAAATGTGGGCTACCATTTTGTTTATTGCTGATATCTTGACTATTTTGTGATTCAAAAAGTTCAAATTACATAATTAACAAGTAGAATAATTGTATTGCTCTTTTGTGCTAATCTGTTTTTCTGCCTAAATATTTTTTTTCCATAATGTCATAACCATAAAACATAATTTTTTAAGTACAATATTCACACATATATTCGTCTCTTTCGGCACCAGAACAATATATATGTGCCCACAAGTTGCACATAAGGCACTGAATCCATTTTCACATCGATAATCATCACAAAATTTTCCGTCAGATAATACAATTTACGTCCGTATTTTCCGGCTCCGTTACACCAGGAATCTCTTCCGAATCCATATCTTCATCAGCTGGTTGAAATTCCTGCTCACTATCGTTGTCAGAAGAACTTTCGGTTTCTTTTCTCTCTGACTTATTTTTAATTTTTTTCTTAGTCACCTCCATTGTGAACCCAACAAAAATCTAAGATTTTTCTAAATCTAGGCCAAGAATAGTTCCTTTTTCAGTTTCTTAAACACTGCTTCATCTTGACTCAGTTTAGCCATTTTTGCCAACCGTTATCGATCTCGGGACATTATAAGTTTTAGCTGCTTTTAATGTACCACCCATCGTTTTATCTCTCATAGCTTAAATAGCAGTTTTCATGCTCTCTGGATCCCAGGACTTTCGTTGTTCTGGACTTACAATACTTTTTCTATGCATTCTGAAAAGACAAAAACTCTGTAGACTAAACTGATATAAATATGGGCTAGCTCAAACTACGCTATCCCATATTGCAACATAACCAAACATATATTCAAATATTAATAGTTAAAATGGAAGACAAATTAAAACAAAAGGACGAAAATATTGTGAAAATATCAGCCTTTTGCTTACGATGTGTGATAAAATAATAAACTTATTCGTAGTTTTTACCGAAAAAAAAAAATTGAAATAAAAACATACCTGCAAAATTTCTTGAACTGCGTCAACACTAACATGTGATTGTTTCAACGGTCACTGGACCTAGGTCACTGTAAGCTTTATTAGTTATAATTTTACACTAAAGAGTATCTAGTCAAGCTATTGACGTATATATGGTGGTGTCTAATTCATATTTATTGCGAGAGCCCATATTAGTAGTACCTATATCCCATATTTGTATCTTCACCTCGACGCATGCAAAATTGAAGCCAGATCGTGAGGGGTCGCCTGACCAACTTTGCACAGTTGACGAGGAATTACCCTAAAGTTTATTAACTATTTCCTATTTATGTAATATGTTTTTGTAATATGTTTATGAGTTTTATCTAGATTTTCAGAAGTTGTTTTCAAAAGGAAAACAAAGGAAAGCAAAAGAAAAAAGAAAAAGGGAACAGTAAAAATTAAAAAGAAAGTTTTATCGTGTTTCTTACTTTGCTCTTTCTTCGGCTGCCTGTTTCTTCCGTTTTCGTCGCTCCGATAATTCGCAGTCGTTTGCTTTTTCTCCTCCAATCATCGACGCCTTCAGAGCCTCTATCCTCTTCAAGATCTCATCCTCCGACGTTTCTTCTTTCTTTTTATTCACACTTATCTCCGTATTTAACTTTTTTATATTTTCGTCGTATTCCTCCTTTATCTTTTGTATCTGCTTGATGATATTTTCTTTCTCGATCTTCTCGTTTTCATGTAAGCACTTCAGTTTTTTCATTTCCTGTTGGTACTGCGCGAGTAATTTGTCCCGTTTTGAATCTAAGTCCGGATCGGTGACGGTGGAAGGCACGTTTCGGTTTATTTCTTCTTCAGGTGTCATCGTTAAGTCTTCTACTTCAATGTCGTTATTTATTATCGTTGGTTTGTTTTCAAGCAGAGCTTTTAATCTTGATATTTCTTCCTGGTATTGACGGAGTATTGTATCTTTTGGGTCCTGAAAAATTAAAAAAAAAATATATCTATTAATATCATTTTTGTGCAATAATTTTTATGACTTTCTATGTGAATTAATTCGACAGACTTGTCGAATTCTGCCAAAGCGAGGAGATGGTAATAATGAATACAAATTTTAAATTACCTAAAAGAAGACTTTATACTTGGAAATCACCTGCGGATTCAGAAGACAACATTGTTCGAAACCAGATAGATTACATTTTAATAAAATCTAGATATAAAAACGCTATAAAGTCTCTGAGAACATACCCCGGAGCTGACATAAATTTAGACCATAATCCATTAGTAGGCGTAATGCAGATAAAATTGAAAAAGATCCAAAAACAAACAAATATACCACGGTTTGATGTCTCAAAGATAAAAGAAGAACCTATACGTCAGAGCTTAAAACAAGAAATAAATGATAACTTAAAGAAAATCAAACAAGACGTGATAAAAACAACAGATGTTAATGACAAATGGAACATGGTACAGGAAACTTTAATAAAGGCAGGAGAAAAGCTACTGCAGACAAAAATAAGAAAAAAACAGAGATGGATGACTTCAGAAATCTTAGATCTAATGGAGGAAAGAAGGAAACATAAAGGCAGGAGTAAAGCAAAATACAAGGAACTACAGAGATTGATAGGAAAGAAAATAAAAGAGGCCAAAACCAACTGGCTTGCTAATCAATGCAGTGAAATAGAGGCATATGCTAAACAGTATGATAGCTTTAACATGCATAAGAAAATAAATGAAATGACAAATACACTGAGAAAAAAGAAAGATGCCCTTCTGAAAGACGCAAATGGAAAAATCATTATAGAAATTAAAGAGAAATTAAAAAAATGGAAGACATACATAACAGATCTGTTTGAGGATAATCGGCAAGAACCGGAAGAAATCGACAGCGAAACGGGGCCAGAGATCATAATAGAGGAAATCGAACAAGCAATACGAAACGCAAAAAACGGAAAAACTGTAGGTCCAGACGAAATACCTGCGGAACTACTGAAATGTCTAGACGATGAAACTCTACCTTTACTTCTGGACCTATTTAATGAAGTATATAAAACTGGAAAAATCCCACAGGAATGGTTGGTGTCCACCTTTGTAGCAATACCAAAAACAGTATATGCCAAAGATTGTTCAGACTATAGGACAATATCACTAATAAGCCATACCCTCAAAATATTTCTAAAGGTGATTCATGGAAGATTATATAGAAAACTAGAAGATGATATGGATGATACTCAGTTTGGGTTCCGCAAGGGTTTGGGAACGAGAGAGGCATTGTTTGCTTTTAATGTCTTATCTCAAAGATGCTTAGATATGAACCTAGATATTTATTCCTGTTTCATCGACTTCGAGAAGGCATTCGACAGGGTCCGACATGAAAAACTAATAAAAATACTGAGAAACAAAGATATAGACAGACGAGACTTACGAATCATTATCAATCTGTATTGGAATCAAAAGGCCAATATAAAGATAGAAGAACAAAAGTCCGAAAATATAGAGATAAAGAGAGGAGTAAGACAGGGCTGTGTTCTGTCACCATTACTGTTTAACGTGTACAGTGAAGCCATATTCCAAGAAGCGATAGCGGATCTGGGTGATGGAATCTCTGTAAACGGAAGAATAGTAAATAACATAAGATTCGCTGATGACACCGTTATAATGGCAGACACCCTGGAATCGCTACAAGAATTGGTAAATAGAATTAACGATTATTGCATTAGATACGGACTAAAAATAAATAAGAGAAAAACTAAATTTATGATTGTCTCAAAAACGCAACATGGAAATGAAAGATTAATGATAGAGCAAACCCAAATAGAAAAAGTAGAGACATATAAATATCTGGGAACCTGGGTTGATGACAAAAATGACCAAAGCAGAGAAATCAAAGTCCGAATTGAAACTGCAAGGCAAGCATTTGTGAAAATGAAGACAATGCTTACCAACAGAGACCTTCAGTTGCATCTCAGAGTGAGGGCTCTAAGATGTTACATATTTTCTATCTTACTATACGGAATGGAAGCTTGGACATTGAAGAAACAACACATAAGGAAAATAGAAGCGTTCGAAATGTGGTGTTACAGAAGAATATTAAAAATTCAGTGGGTTCAAAGGATTACTAATGCTGAGGTACTACGACGTCTAAATAAGGAGTTAGAAATTATGAACAGCATAAAAAGAAGAAAACTAGAATATTTGGGTCACATAACCAGAGGAGAAAAATATAAGCTGCTGAGAATTATTATGCAAGGAAGGATCCAAGGAAGAAGAAGCATAGGAAGAAGACGCATCTCCTGGCTGAAGAACCTTAGAGAATGGTTTAACTGTAGTTCACTACAACTTTTCAGAGCAGCAGCCAACAAAGTGACCATAGCCGTTATGATATCCAACCTCCGATAGGAGATGGAACTTTAAGAAGAAGAATGTGAATTAACTTAATAAGAGTATGTTGATGCAGATTGCAGAAGATTGGACATATCGATAAATACATATCTGAGTGTAGGCGTCTGTGTATATGTCCTATCTGTTCTAAGCGAAGAGATTTTATGTATGTATCTGACTATACTTTCTTCCTTTAATTCTTCTTCAATATCGGCATTTGTTTTCATTCTTCTTTCTCACTCTCTTGATATATTGGGGCCCAGTATCGTTCTCATTATTTTTCTTTCAAATTTCAGTAAGGTATCTTCTTATTTCTTATCAATCGTCGTTGTTTCCATTCCATATGTAACAACAGGTCTTATTAAGGTCTTATAAAGGTTCATCTTTTTTTTCTTACTTAAAGTCTTGCTTCTCAGCAGATTCCTATTCATTCCATATGTTTTCTTGCCTTTAAGAATTCAGTTCTCTCTTTTCCGGTTTTACATATTGTTAGTCCCAATTAGCTAAAGGTGGATACAGTTTTAAATTTATGGATCTGTGTTATTAGATATTTCTGAGTTGTTCTGTCATCCTTCCCTATCGTCATGTATTTTGTTTTGTGCTGGTTTATCTCTAGCCCTATTCTCTTTGCTTCCTTATCTAATGTTTACATTGTAAAAAATCTTTGTCTTTTCTATGATGACTAGATCGGCTGCATATGATCGGCTATATATTTCTTGAAGTTGATCTGTAATAATGTTTTTGTCTCCTCCTGTTAATTGTTAATTGTTATTTGTTAATGTTGACTTATTCTCCTCCTGATTATTGCTTTTAATATCAGATTAAACAGTATCGGGGAGATAAAGTCACCTTGTTTCACGGCTTTGTTTACTTTGATCTCCTTAGAAGTTGGTCCGTTGAAACTTATCGTTGCTGTGGTGTTCTTTAGAGTCACTGTTAGAATGTGTCCTAATTTTTTTGGGATACCAAGATGCTCTATTCTTCCATCATTTTCCTCTGATTAATTGTATTCAAAGCGCTTTTGAAATCCATTAATATTACGTGCATTTCTCTGTTGTATTCTGTCGATTTTTGAATTATTTGCTACACTGATTTATGGAATTAATTTTCGATCTCCTCTCAGTGATATTCTCCTAATATTCGTTCAGCGCATGATTTTAGTCTCATGTTTTAGTATGTTTGCTAGAACTTAATATGTGGTATTTAATAAGGTTATGGTAAATATGGTACGGCCATGTACAGAGAATGCCAGATGACAGGATTCCGAAACAGATTTTGACGTGGACACCACAAGGAAGAAGAAAAAGAGGAAGGCCGAGAAGAAGCTGGAGAGAGGGAATTGAAAAAGAACTATAGGAAAGAGAAATCCCTCCAGGCCTATGGTTAAATAGAGAAGAATGGCGGTTAGGAGTCGGAAGGCGTCGGAGAACGCTGTGTCGAGTAGTACGCCGAGAGTAGTAGTAGTAGTAATAAGGTTATTTGCTCTGTCTCGTAGTACTCCTTATCTCATTTTTTTATAGATAAGCACTATAACACCTCCGGTTCAATCATCTGGTAGTGTGTTTTGTGTCCATATTTGTTGTATTAGCTTGTTTATTTTTTTGTGTAAAGCCGTAAAGCTCTTCCTTCGTATTTTATTAATTTCCTATATTTCATCTTTTCCTGCTACTTTTTCGTTTTGGAGGTTTTTAATTTCTTTTTGTACTTCTTCTGTGAAAATTTCTGCGTAATCGTTATCTGGTACTATTGGTCTTACTTATTTATCGCAGCGTGTTTCCTCTGTAGTGAATAGCATTTTTTCGTAATATTCTTTCCACATTCTGCTGATCTGTTTATCTTCAAATACGGTTTCCCCTTTTTGGTTTTTTAGTTCTCTTGTTTTAATGCTGGGCTTATTTTTTGTTGCCCTGACTTTGTTGTAAAATTGTTTTATTTTATAATTTTTTTATCTTTTCAATATTCTCTAGCTTTTAAATTAACCAGTCATTTTTGTTTTTTTTTATTTGTTGCATTGGCTTTGTTTTTGGCTATTTTGTGTTCTTTCCTGTTTTGTTCTGATGGGTTGTGGAAGTATGTCATTCTTTTTCATTGTCATTTCATTCTCCGTTGCATGACGGAGTTTTTTAGTGTTCTCTCTGTTTCACAGCCTTGATCGTACCAGTCTTCATTTTTTTTTATCGTTCCTTTCCTATTACTTCATACTTCATTTGTTGTTTCATTTATTTTGCTTTTTAATTCTTGACATCTTTCGTTTATGTTTGTGGGTTGACTCGTAAGGTTGGATATATTTTCATTCACCTGTTCAAATTTTGTCTTATTTCAGTCTCTTCTAATGCTTCTAGGCTCCATTTATTGGAGTTTGTTTTAGCTTGATGTCTTTTTTCCATCTGAGTGCGCTCATTTTCATTATTACCAGAAAGTGGTCCGTTTCCACGTTTGCTCATCTCGTGTCCAGTATTTTTTGTATTAACTCTTTGGTTCATAGGACGTTATCGATTTGATTTTCACTACCAGATGGTTGTTTCCAGATTACTTCATGTTTTCTCGGATACTCAAATTTTGTCGACAGGAAAGTCACATTTAGCATTCTTGTGTTTTTGCGTAGGTGACAGATTCTGTGGCTATTATTATTTGTTTTTTCGTGTAGAGTTCCCTTTCCCTTTCAGACTAGGTCTTTCAAGTATCCTTCTTTCCCAAGTTGTGCATATTTTGGCTTCCTCCATTTCCAAGTTTATGATCTATCTGACTCCACTTCCATACTGTCTCGTCTACTATCAGTTTCATGTATGCTGTCTTTACTTGTTTGCTAGCGAATCTAAAATTTCTTGCTTCTTGTCTAATTTCCATCTGGATTTCCATATAATAAGAGTATTCAATTCATCGTCGATATATATTTGTTTTTGAGAGTTTTTGTGTTCCTATTTTCTTATTTTTTTTTTATTTCGTCCTCCAATTTCAGTTTATGTTGGAAAAATTTGGTCACGCCATCTTTTAATATCGTTTTATCTTTCGAATCTAGATCAAGGACATTTATTACCAAATTGTTCTTAATTCTCTAGTTCCCTTATTTTGCTATTCTGTTACTAAGTCCTTATTTCTTCTTATTGTTCTGAAGCCATTTTCTTGTAGCATGTTGCTATTTAGTAATATAATTGTAATTTCAATTTAAATGGGAATAAGCCACAACTAAAGGTTAAAGTACGTTTATTGACGTTTCAATTTCCACTTCGGAAATGGTTCTCAAAATACCGAATACCGGAAACGTCAATAAACGTACTTTAACCTTTAATTGTGGCTTATTCCCATTTAAACAGCAATTACTTATTCCTTCTGTTTTTTCCATTTTATCCACCCTCTCCTCTATTTTGTCCATTTTCTGTTTCAGTTTATTATTTTCCTTTTTAAATCTTCGTTTTCTTCTCTTAGTTCTTTAAGCTTATGCTGCTTCTGTTCATCTTTTATTTCTTGGACATCTGTAGTTAGTTTTGCTACATTCTCAGTCAGTTTTTCTAACATTTTTAGTGCGAGATCCATTTTATTTTCCTTTAAATTTTTTCCACTTTCACGTCTTCGCTTTTTTTGGTTATTATTCGTATCATATTCGTTATCATCACTATTCAGTGTTAGTTCTGGTTCACGCGTTTTGGTTCCTGTAGTTTCTGCAGCCCAGCGAAACAGTCAAAAAACCAGTTTTCCCGTCGGATATCTATTCGCTCTCAGGACTACAATTAATACTTTCTTCTTACTTCGTTTTTATTTATATATATATTATATTTAATATTTATCTGGTTTTTCATAGTTTACAAATTATGGATTTATCACTCATTAAGTTCAGATAAAAAGGAAATTTTCGTCACTAAATTATACTTACTACGTAGTTGATGACCTGTATTAAAATTTTGAAAAATTTTCTGTTTTATGTCGCGAAAATCGGAATTATTTCGGACAGAAATTATAACGAGTTCATATTCATTCACACCAACGTTATGATCCGATATTATCTGTTCGATAATACAGTGTGCTAACGCAGTCACAAGACATATTCATTCTTTTAAATGCACTAGTGGTTCTACTTTTACGGTTTGCAAATAGAGGATAAAAAACAGAATATCTGATAAATATATTCTATAGCTATTCCCTAACTCAAAGTTTAGTACAATAGATGAATGAGGGAAAATAGTACATTCTGAATATAAATAAATCCAGAAAATTTTACCAATAAAAATAATTACTATGAATAAAAAAAATGAAATATTGCAACTGACTTACCTCATTTACTTTAGGTTTGTTGTGAATATTTTTAGCCCTATTCGCATATCTCAACGTTGACAATGTTTCTATGTAATCTCTACTTGAAGGGCTAACACATGCTATCATCAGCGTCCTCGTGTTTCCTCCCAAAGAATCCTAAAAATTAAAAAACGTTAAATTAGAACCATACATCTAAGATTTTGAAGAATTTAATAGTAATAACCTTTTAAATAAAGTACTTACTTGTAATAACCTTGTAAGTTTGGAGTCGCGGTAAGGAATATGTTTCGCTTTGCCATCCACCAAGGCAGATATGACGTTTCCAAGAGCACTTAGGGATAAGTTAATTTTTGTGGCTTCTTTCAGTCTTTCTCCAGTGGCTCCTGTTTTAGTTTGTCTTTCAGATCCAGCTAAATCTACTAAATTTAGTTTACCTAAAATAGAGATACAACATGTAGTATGGATAATAAGAAATAAGAATGTCAAAATTTTAATGACGTAAAAAATCGTGACATACGTCTAGTAAAAAAGAAAAAGATTTTTTTATTGTTTCCTTTATTATCGATCAAAATGAAAATAATTTTAGAAGTGAATATCTTGAGATACAGTTGTCACGTGCTCTAGTGGTGTGATGAGTTAATTCTTCAATGACAATTCCTCCTTAGATCAGCTGGCCAATGTCTTCTATCTTGGAACCAAAAAAGTAGAAAAAAAATATATGGGAAGTGTCAATGTATCGCCCAAAATATTTTTTCCACTTTTTTTACTTGTCTTATTATTTTATTTCTTGTTTTGTTTCTGCTTCTTTATTTCTTTTGTTTGTTTATGCGTGTTAAATAAGTTCTTCCTGGTTACTATTATATATTTCTGTATTTTCCTTAATTCTTCGGCTGGGCTAGTCAGGTTTCTGTCAAAATAGGAACATTAGATGCATTAGAAGTATGATTCTTATTTTTTTATCTTACCTCAGAAGAGGTAGTCTGTGCGACTTGGTCGTGAGAGTTTTGTATAAAAGCAATTCGTTTCAATAACATCCACCGAAAAGCTTTTGTGTTCTAGATAGAAACTCATTTTTCTTCTTCTGACTGCACAAGCTAAATCCACAAAAGATGCAGGTTTCAACTTAAATAACTCCAGACCACATAACTCTAAAATTAGTCTATTTAGAGCCCGAAATTGCCCACTCTAAGTTTTTTATTTCGGTTTTAATGGCTAATGGCAGGTGTATGCTACTGTTGGTATGCCCCTATGAGACGCACATCAAGAGCAGCTGCAGAAGCCCTTCTGGACCTCCTTCCTTTGCAAATCGGTATAAGGGGGAGACGAGAATAACATTATTATATTTTACATTAATATAATCGACTGCGTATTATTTTTCCATCATTGGTCGAAAAGAATGGACAAAGAGCACGGAATTTATACATTGGTTCTTCGAGCCGGTTAATTATAATTGAACAAAGGAACAAACCGACTAAAGGCAACCTTTCTATCTAATCTAAAACTTACCTTTTCTAATATTTTCGTTATTATTTAAATTACTAATTTGTTCTACGCTGACTGAAAAAATACTATGGGACCTTGAGCTATTTTGGTTCATAAGAGTGGCACCGATCATCCTGTTTTTTGAGCCAACATTTAACAGATTTTCGCATTCAGCAGCGTTATGCACTGGCACTACAGATAAACCTGAAAATACATAGGAGAAAGTACGGATACGAACCAAAATAATTTTTATTGTCTCGAAAAGAGCAAGTAATTTGTTTGAATTTGTGCTTACCTGGAACTGTAACACCCTCATTTGGAGTTTCTTTTAACGATAAAGAACTAACAGGTTTGTCGCTTGGCAGTAATAAGTCTCTTAAAAAATATGTGTTTATAAATATCTTTATTATAATAGAAATGTTATCTACTTAATTTAATAGGAATTAACCACAGTTTGAATTGAAAATCGTTTATTTTGAAGTTTTCATTTCCACTTCGAAAATTCTTCTCAAAAATATTTCTAAATAGAAATTGAATCTTCAATTTAGAAGCAATTTCAATTAAAATTGTAAATAATTTGCATTTCATATAGTAGATAATATAGAAATGCCACACAAAAATGTTTAGAGTCATAATAGATTGTCAAAAACAAAAAATTAAAATAAATTACACATATACTATAGAAAATGTCACACTGAGAGTGCAGTACGGGTAAGATACGGCAATGCTTTTCTTATGGAGAATAAACGCGCAGGGTTGTCGGTTTTCTCCAGCTGTTGATTGCTCATTGTCTCACAGGACCGGCTTGGATAAAATGCATCTGCCGGCAGTACGAGTAAAATATTTTATATCATGTATACGTATACAGTAGAATAAAAAGGCATTGATGAGTTATTGACAACGAAAACTATGAATTTTGCATATAAAACGTCAACATGAGATATACAATTGAATCATATTCATAAGAGTAATATTTGAACACCTCTTTACAAGAACAACATACAATAACTGTAGTTTTAATATTTTACATAAAATAGAAAAAACCTACATAATTTCTAGGAAAGAACTTGGAAATGATATTATTTATAGATATTATATATAATATTCAAATTTCCAATTCTTTCATAGAAATTAAATTTTTTCTATTGTATGTAAAATATTAAAAATACAGTTATATTGTTTCTATAAATAGGTCTTCATTTCTTTTGTAAAACTTCTGCTACAAATTACCATCATTAACATAATCACCTAAATATGGCCATAAACTTGTTTGTCATAATTAGTATTTGATAAACGCCAAGCTTTCCCTATTTCACCCCCTACCCATCCTTAGGGTGAAAGTGCTTTTGGAAAACGAAACTACACTTCAAAATTTAGTCCGAGTTTCAACAGAGAGCATGGAGTCCCATAAGTTTAAATCCGGTGAATTATTTAACGGTTGCGCTAAACTCGTAGTGTTAAATGTGTTGTGTTTTTTACAAAATACGGAACAACTTAATGTAAGTGCTGCTGTAAGACGTACTTCGTTGATGACTGGTGTTAGCGAAAGAAGCATTTACAATTTCAAAAAAGAAAAAGAACACAGTGGAACGTTGAAATCGCCAAAAAAAACGTAAAAACGAGTGTGTCAATCAAATTCTAGAATATTTACATATGACGAGGGTGTAAGAAGTATTCTACGGAGAATTTTTCATTGTGAATTTGTCTCTTTCTACTTTATACAGACTTCTGAAAGATATTGGATTTGTTTATAAGAAACGTGGCCGAAGAAGCATCATGGTGGAGCGAGAGGATATTATTTATTGGCGCCATAATTATTTGAGAACTATACGACGTTTGCGAAAAGACCATTGCAATATCATATATTTGGACGAATCGTGGGTTAATGTTGGCCAATCTATAAATTACAAATGGTGCGATACTACGATACAAAACAGTCGTGATGCTTTTCTCAAAGGTTTAAGTACTGGCTTAAAAGCACCTACTAAACGAGGTCCACGATATGTTTTATTGCATGCAGGTTTTTCAGGAGGTTTCCTTCTTGGCACACAGCGTGTTTTTCTGGCAAAGAAAAATGATGGCGACTATCACGATGAAATGGATGCCGCATATTTTGAGTCGTGGTTTAAGGAGACATTAATATCAAATTTACCAAATAATGGTCGCAGGAATGTCATTGTAATGGACAATGCATCGTACCACTCCCGTAAAGAGAGATTCCCTAACAATTCCTGGAATAAAGCTGCAATCAAGGAATGGCTAGTGGAAAAAGACATTTTTTTCGAGGAGTGTTATTTGAAATCCGAGCTATTAGAAGCAGCGCGTGCTTTTAAAGATCAATATGATAAGTATCATCTTGATGAGTATGCTTCACAACATAATGTTTATATTTTAAGGCTTTCTCCATATCACTGCGAATTGAATCCTATAGAAATGGTGTGGAACCAAGTTAAGCGATATGTAGGTACCCATAATAGCACTTTTAAAAACGACGAGGTACGCCAGTTGATCGACGACGGTTTCGCACGCGTCACAGAGCAAAATTGGCGCAATTATGTCACTCATGTTGTTGAGAAAACGGAAACTGATATGTGGACTGCGGACAACCTGCAAGATGACGTAGACCAATTGATAATACACGCGAACACAGGGGAGAGCAGCGAAAGCGAATTCGACATCTCGGATGTAGAGGACGACTTTAGTATAATTAATTGAATATCTGTGAGTAACCTCGATTATTTTACACTGTATAACCAATAAAATGCATTTACCAGTCCAATCAGAGTATGGGCTTTTCGGATATTGGGCTGGGTGCACGGAAATCGAATTCCCGGAGGTTCCACCCTGTATATTTATAGCTATCAAGAAATGTAATTTAAAATATATTTGTTAGTTTAATAAAGTATAAATATAATATAATGTTAAATAACTTACACTATAAACCTTATACCTGCTCATCTGGTCAAGTGTGGGCAAGGAAAACCATTATCCCATATGGAATAACACAAGGTTTCGCTGAAAACTACCAGGTTGCTATGCCAAGGAACTAGGTAAACTTATGTTGTGTGTAAAAAATGCGAGACTGCATTATGTTTTAACAAGGACAAAAACTGCACTTCAGATTTCCACAAAAAAAAATTTCATAGTAGGTGTTAAAATTTCGCAGTGATTCAAGTGCGCAACTTGTTTTTTTAATAACATCGCCGGGATTAAAAAATGTGCAAAGCTTTTTCGATATTCGCGTTCCTGATAATTTTTCACATATTTACAAAAGAAAAAGTTTTTCTTGGATATTGGGCTGGGTGCACGGAAATCGAGTTACCGGAGGTTCCACCCGGTATATTTATAGCTATCAAGAAATGTAGTTTAAAATACATTTGTTAGTTTAATAAAGTATACAGTTTTATAATAAAATTCTCGCTAAAAACTTAAGGTCTTTTTATTCAAATTCATGCCTCTTATTTGGCTACTTGAAGGCAATTATTTTATCAATATATTATTTTATAATAAATAACAGAGTCCGGCGTAGAGATCTGGGTACGGTTCTGTGACTACCACTTGGACCTGTTTGTATCGCCCAGCACAAGGCGTGAAATCCGGCAATTGTGCATTCCTATATTAGCCGTACTGCACTCTCAGTGTGACATTTTCTATAGCCATAGAACAAGCGTAACCAATTACAAAAGAAACTGGAAAACTTTAATTGAACACATTTCTTTAATATTATAACATAATAACTTTTTAATGTCTTACCTTATTTGTTCATTGTATATCTCCAAATAGCTTACTAATGCTAGATATTTTACGCCGCTAGTTACAGATATTGCTTCGAAAATATGTTCAAATGCTCTAGAGATCACTCCCTTTTGGGGACTGTTGTCCGCCTTTATTCCTTCCATCGTAAATGATTTCCCACAGCCGGTTTGGCCATATACAAATATGGTGGCATTATATCCTTCTAACACACTCTGCAAAATAGATAAGATACATGTTCTATAGAGTAGGATACATTTTAAATGGTTGAACGATTCAATACTCAAAATACACAAAATTAGTTTAAAAGCAAGAATAAAAATTAATTTGCTTACCTCAACTAGTGGATAGCAGATATCGTTATAAATAGCTTCGGTAGTGGACTCTTGCCCGTAGGTCGAGTCGAATGTGAACTGTTTTGCAAAAGCTGGACCATCGTTGGGATCCCATGTTTCCACCACGCAGTTATTTACCTTTACTACACACTGAAAATATTTTATTAGTTATTTATCAATACAAAAATATAAAATATTCACATATAAATTAGTATCAAAGTGCGTAAATTCGCAATGACTGATAAATCTCGTTTTCTGTTCTATTCATTCGTTTTATCATTTTGGCAAAAAAGGTTGTTTTTTATATAAATAATTTCCAATTTGAATAATAAATAGATAAACAAATTAAAACTTTGTTTTAATAAAAACCTAAAAACCTAATAGCAATTGTGAGTATAAGACCTTTTTTCCCTAACATTCATGAAATTGTGCTCTTACCAGCAACCATTTCATCATTTGAATAATAAACTTTTTCCATAATTGCTGATGGGAAATTGCTGATGCTAAATATGACTAATTTTGTAAATTTAACCAGCAAAAATAAATAAATTAACTAAAGAAGAAAAAAAAGTGATGAATGAAATATTAAAAATGAGACGCATTTAGAAAGAAACATGGGCAGACTGCTTTCGATCCCTATTTGCTAAAGATGACGATAATGAACCATTAACACCAGAAGTGACGACAAACAAAAAAATAAACATTGAGGAGGAAGAGATAAAGGAAGCATTAAGGAAATTAAAAAGTAGAAAATCACCAGAAAAGGACAGAATATCGAACAAACTCGTTAAGTACAGACGACCAGATCTGACCAAATAATTATTAAAACTAATCCAAAAAATAATTGAACAAAACAAAATACCACAAGAATGGACATCAAGCATCCTAATATCTCTCTTCAAAAATGGAGACAAATTGGACCTGAATAACTACAGAGGAATTAACTCATTAAACACAACACTAAAAGTAACAACCAAAGTGATAACAAATAAATTGAATCAAATTATAACACTAGCAGAAATACAACAAGGATCCAGGTCAGGAAGATCAAGAAGGCAAGGACAAGAGAAATCGTTAGAATACAACAAACCGGCATATTTATGTTTCGTGAACCTTAAGAAGGCCTTTCACAGGATAAAACTAAAGGACGTTATCCACTTATTGCCTACAAGGAAAATATTTCTATAAAATACCTCTATATATATATTATAGGAATAATCAACACGATCCAAAATATTAACTATAACTGCACAATAAAAGTGAAAGTAGAAGAAGGACTAACTGACTCAATTGGGGCAATGAGATGAAAGAAATAAAAGGCAGAATTTAAAAAACAGTCATTAGACCAATGTTGACATACGCCGCAGAAACACGACTCGACACAGAGAGAACAAAAAAAGAATGCTAGGAACAACAGATATAAAACACTTAAAAAATGTATGGTAAGACACTATAGACAGAACTAGAACTACAGATATACGACGCAGATGCAAAATGGAGAACATCAAGGACTGGGTAAGAAATAGAAGAGTAGAATGGACGATCATATAAACCGAATGACATCAAATAGAGCAGTAAAGACGACAAGAGACGGTTCTCCAATAGAAAGACAATCAGTGAGAAGACCACGAAAACGATGGAACGATAACTTACTGGAGGCCCATTGAAAAGCAGTGTCATGTCTACACAAAAAGAAGAACAAGAAGGCATTAAGTAAATTACAAAAGAAAAGAAGAAACAACACAACTGTTTGTAATCACGCAATAAAATATAAAGACAGATTAAGAATTCGTTGTCAAAGATCGAACAAAAAGATCGCAGACTAAAATATTAAAGAAAGGAAAATAACAAAGAACCAGTTTAAGAAGACTTCATAGAAGACACTATGGGAAAGAAATTAGTGTCTTATATATAGTCATTAGTGCTTTATTGTTTGAGTCTCATCATGGAATGGATGTACCCACTAGAGAACTATGCCAAGCAAAGATGGAATAAGAAATTTAAGTCACTCAACATATAACTCAAAAGAATGCTATTGCAAATAGCAAGGGAAGTATGTGGAATGGCTACAATGATAAAAAGAAGAAAGAGAATAAAATCGTGGAACTAGAATATAAAAGCAGAAGTTAAGACAGAGAAAAAAGCATGGAAGGCCACAAACAAATCTCGAGCAAGACAATAAGGAAGGAAGAAGCATTGTATATGTGGATCTCAGAAAATCATATGACAGCATTCCTCAACAAAAACTTTGGAGTCACTCCACGAAACGAATATAAATACCATCCTTACAAAAGTTGTCTAGAAACTGTACCAAAAAAACACCGCCAGAATAAAATCAAAGGGTCTCTTTCAAAAGGTTTCAATATCAACACCGGAACAAAGCAAGGATGCTCACCAACGCTCTTTAAACTCTATCTCGTAAAAGCTTTAGAAATTTGGAAACGGAAATGTAAAAAATATGGATATACCTCTCAATAATACAATGGTGTACACATTATAATTTGCAGATGACTAGATAGTATTTGCACAGGATTATGAGGATGCTGAATATATGATGCGAAAATTAATAGAAGAATACAAAAAGAGTCTTTTGAGAATACAAGTGCAAACAAAGCATGGTACTTGAGGAGTATCAACAATAAATAAATAATGTAGGGTTGGGTGAATTTATTAACACAAAAACAAAGAACGAAGCATAGTATACCTGAATAGCATATTGTGGGATAGAAATATAGCAAAAAAAAATAACCAAAGAATGTTTAACAACATCATAAAAAGTATAACTTATAGCAGTGAGGTGTGGCCGCTGAAAGAAAGAACTCTTAAAACCTTAGAGGCAACCGAGATGGATTTTTGAAGGCGTGCTGCTGGTAAATCAAGCTAGGGTTAGGAATAATATAATTCGAGAAAATATGAATGTCAGACATACAATAAACGAAGACATTCAAATAAACCGACTAAGACGGTATGGTGACCTGCCGAGAACGAGGAAACATAGTTTACTTAAACAGATACTACATTGAACACCAAAAGGTAAAGGGAAAAGAGGAAGATCTAGACTAAGTTGGAGAGAAGACATTGACAAAGAAATCAGGAGGAGAAAAAATTTACAAGGAAGGTAACAAAGAAAAGTTGGAAACTATTCGGAAAGGAAATAAACTCAAAATGCAAGGAACATAACAGATTGTTCTCAATAAAAAACAAAGCATTAAGAGGAAAAAGGGAAACAAATATGAGCGCTAAACGATGATATAAATAGCATTAATATAGAAACGAATCTACGAATTACTTTAAAATAATTGGAAGAATTAATAAATAAAGCAAGCGAAAGTGATGATAATGTTGATCTGGAGATGGTAAGTATATTCAAGCGGAACTACCGAATACAAAAGCTATAAAGCTGTCTGCCTGTCATCTAGTGTAAATTATATACGGGAACTGTAAAAGATAAACTACGAAAAATAGTAAAGAACAGAATGAAAGAGGAACAATCAGTATTCAGAAAAGAAAGAACAACAACAGAGGAACGTAATAGAGAAAAATAGAAATAGGAGAGAATATATACATGAAATTTGAGGATCTGAAAAAAATCTTTGAAGAAGATTGAAGAAGAATACCATATGAAGAAGGGAATAAAAGAGGGAGATAGTCTCAGTTCTCTACTCTTCAATATAATATGAGATAAGATAAAAAATGAAAGAAGAGCCAAACTAGAACAGGATGCCATATTTAACAGTGCAGAGAACAACCAGTTAATTTGGTACAGTCACATTTGTAAAATGGATGAGAGCAGACTGATCAAAAGGGTATACAAACCAAAAAGAACAATAATTAAAAGAAAAGAAAGGCCCAAGAAAATATATACCCAACAAATATTCAGTGTAGAACAGCAACAGAGAAATAACTAAGAGAGTTGACCAGGAACAGAAAGAAGTAGAAAAAATGATTTAAGAGTTGAAATAACCCAATTTCGATGATTCCTAGAGGCTATAATGTGTCATTAGCTAAAAGAAGATTCCGTCTACTTTGTTTCTGTCGTTTTCTGTCTCTCTATTTCCCTGTTGGCAAAATCAGAAAACTTCCTCTCTTTTTTTTGCTTGGGATTGGTTTCTAGATGGTCACCGCCTTTTTTCATTTTTTGTCTTCTCTTTCTTTCGAATTCAAATGTTTGTTTTCCAGTCTTTTATCTTTATTCTAAACATATGATTTTCCATTTGTCTAATCTTAAATTTTTTTGTTTTCTTTGCTATATTTGGCTATTTTATGACATTAAGTTCATATGAAAAGATTTTATTTCATGCCCATGTTCATACAGACTTCTCCATTCGTTTAATTTTTCTCAGACTTTTGTCAACATTCACAACGTCTCCTTAATTTAAATTTGTTTTGTCTCATATTTCTGCAAATTATAACTGCTTATTTCTGCTAATGGTTGCATAAAAAATTTGTTAAAAATGATTTACAGAAAGAGAACATTACACAAGCAAATTACAGTTCAAGTTTTTTATCATAAAACCTTAGCCTTATAAACTTTTTATTTATTCAGATACCCCATTGTGTTGATTTCTAAAGAAAAATCTATCTAGTCGCCTGAATAAATGTTCCACAACTTTCAACTACACTTTTCAAGGTCTCTTTATCGATTGTAGAAGTTCGTCATTGTCTTTCATTCAATTTCTGAACACCTTGTAATTACCTTATGTATATTTGTTTTATTAATGCGATTCTACTGAATTAAATAATAACTACCAACAATCAATTTGTACTCGAATAGTTTCTCTTGAGTGGCCATCCATTTCGTTGGGTGTTTTAGACATTATTACAATATGCAATCACATTAATTTATGATAATGAAAATATAAAATTTATATTTATAAATTATGATGAAAACGACAGAATAATAACTGCATGGAAAAATGACTAGCAAACTGTGATGAGTAGCAAATTGTGTAGGACACCATGGCTTGAGTACTCGCAATCACAGAGAAGACCATCTAGTTTAACTCTGCCAAGAAAATATCATGGTCATCTCAAATACATTCTTTAAACTTCCGAAACTCAGAACTGTATACTTCCATATTTTAAAAATTTGAGTATTTTGCCCATGTCATGCTATGGTCTTATGGATGAATATGGATTTATAACATACATTCAACATACTAATGACACGCTACTGAGTTATGCGTCTTCAATATTTAAACTGTTTGCCGCTAATTTGAGAAACCGTCACAAATGCCCATTCGGCATTTGTGACGGTTTCTCAAATTAGCAAGGAATTAAAATTCTATATAACTTGCATCCTTACCGCGATGGTGGTTAAATTTTAGAGCATCTCCAATTAGACACACTACACTTCCTTTCAGAACCACCCCCCCCCAAATTAGTAGATATGAGAAAGTTGGTTTTTGTCTGCTATGTCATAGCATAGGAAATAATTTTAGGAATTAGAGAAAGTTGGACCATATATCACCAGTACTTTCTTAGGAGAGTTGGAAATATACTGAAGGAAAGACAGATACTTTTGCGCGGGTCCTTGTGGAAGATACTGTGGAAAAGTTTTTTTACTTAGAGATAAATAGTTATAAGAATACTATATCAATCGCTAAGATAAACACCTATTTAGTCTTAGTAATGGTTGAATTTTTAATCAGTTAAAGTCAGTACGTTTTCATTCAAGATATTGTAAGTTAGTTATGTTACCTTTGTCACCTGTTTAATTACTAGAAGTCCAGAGTAGTTAAGGACTTTGACGCGAACTTCCGTTTAGTATCCTTCTTAGTTACATTTTAATAAACACAATACCAGTTCTACTTGATAAATAAACTACAGTGCCGGTTTGTTTTCTCATTTGCTATTTTAGAGTTATTGTCAAATGATCGTCACCGTAGTTGACAGTTGTCAAAATATCCAGGTCATTTAATTGCAAAAAAAGTGCTGTAAACAGAACATCCATCCGACATAATTATCGACCTATAAGCCTACTTCCGTATCCAAATATATACAAATTCTGTCAAAAATGATTACTATACTATAGTCGGTTCGCTATATTTACGCGGGTTTCGGATTAAAAATTTTATTGTAAGTACCCAGTTTTAATTACCTGCTCTTTGGGGAAATATCAACTGGTCAAATGAAATGAAAAATAATCCATAACTTTTTTTAATTAAATAATAATGGAAAATCTTTTATATAATTTATATAAAAATTTATATAATTGACAGTATAATAAGGAGAATTACTTCATTAATGGAGTCTAATGTGGCTAATATAAACCTAATAATAATTTTATATTACACTTCACACAGATAATATGGTCTATGTATATTTGTTCCATGGAGAGAATTTCTAATGAAAAATAAAAAAAATTAACTTGCCAACAAAAATGAAAATCAGTCATTATCATCAAAAATATCATAATCGTCATCATCATCACTGTTATCACCATTAATTGTTATTATGATTGGACTTATTTCATTTATTTTATTTTCACGAGTCCACCAATCTTCTATTAGTTTGTCGCACTTGAATATACAGTTGCACCACACTTCTGGAGTTACAATTGAAAGTGCCTTTCGCCAAGTTTCCCGAACTGCGTCGTCGCTATAACCGTTAGGCCCAATATGGTTGTCATAATATTGTTTTGCTATTCCCCATATATATTCGATGAGATTAAACCGGCAATGATACGGTGGCAGACGTAAAACTTGATGACCGTAACTTTCAATAATCTGATCCACAACAAAGGTTTTTGGTTTTGCGTGGATATTTGCCAAGCGTAATAATTCTGATTTTAAAATATGTTGTGTAAATGGTATATGTTCCTTTGTCAACCATTCTTTGATACTTCAGAATGGTAAGATGCATTGTCTAAAATAATTACGCTGGGCTCACTTAAACCTGGGAGAAGTTTTTCATGTAACCATTTTACAAACATTTCTATGTTCAAAGCACGTGGTGTTCGTGTGTATTAAGGTATAATACACACGAACACCACGTGCTTTGTATTTAACAGGTATACTAGCCACTCCTGGATATCTCCACTTCATGGTTTGTTCCAGTTTCACTTTTATTTCTGTGTTCATATTATCGTGATAGTCACTTGATTTTGATTTAGATGAAAATATTAAATCAGCACCTTCTATAAAACCCGATTTCCCTCCTGCATGTAAAATTATGTGTCGCTTCCCTTCTCCATCAGTATGTTTGATAGACTTTACGTTATCATCTTGCTATATTCTCTTGGTTGCACCCCTAGAAAATATCCATGTTTCTTCAAAATATATAAAATTTGCCCTTTCTTCTTTTAATTTAGAATATTTTCTTAGAAAGTTAATTCTTTTATGCACAACAGAACTTCTTTCACAAAGCGCTTTTCTGTTATCCTCCTTTTGAAATTTGAAACCCAAATTATGTATCACTTGCCATATACTTGTTCTGTCAATTTCGTCAAATTTTCTATCTTTTAATTCCAAGAGAATTGTATTTAAGGTCACATGTTCCTTGTTGGCTCGCATTCGATAAATGGTATCACGAATTTCAAATGTTTTTCCATCTGGAATATCTTTCGTTTTCAATGATAGGTGAGTTTTTCGGTGATCTTCTTTCGGCCGTTCATTATTGCGATTTTGTAATACTCCTCTTAGTTTGGTTTCACTAATTCCTAGAGCATCACATACGCGTTGTTGAACAGACATTACCGATTTTAAAGGACCGCCATTTTCTTTTTCATCCGTAAAATACTTATGTACACTACAAATTAGACTATCTACATCTAATACACGTCTAGGCATTTTTAAATATTTCCACCAAACATACAATGTCAACACTGGCAAAGAATCAATTCAACTGCACTATTGTAACAAATTTATACCTACCCTAATGTTATTTTAATGTATTTTAAAATATGACCATTAATGCAGTTTTTACCTAATTTTTTGGGAAGTCGTTTACTGCAACTGGTTATCAATGAGTCATTAGCATAATTTTGTTAATCCGAAACCCGCGTAAATATAGCGAACCGACTATATAATAATTTTCAATTAAAGGCGATTCATTGGCAAACTCGCACTTAAGGACCAACCGATATTCACCTTGTTACGTTTTGAAAATTCAACCATCTTAATAAGATTACTCAACTCCCCCATAATATACAAAAGTCATTGTAGTAAACAGATTGTGCCCCAATTTCTCTCATATTAGTGATATTTGGGTAGTTCCCATTTTAATCTGATAACGGTTGTTTTGCGTTAGAAAAGTAGATATTGGAATCTGTACACTGATTAACCCTTCTGGCCAGAGGTTAGTACGTGGTCATATTGTAGTTTTAATTTTTGTTTATTTCTAGTTGATATAAAAATTAAATTGTGCGTCATACATAATTTTAATTTTTTTTATTTACAAAAAACCCGCTTTAATCTAATAAGGTTATCAGCGGAACGGTAACAATTAATTACACTTTAGATGTCTTTAAGATTGTTTGGTAGATGGTATTTAATTCTATGGATATTAAACTTTTCGCACTTTTCCACTAGCACATATTTTACTGTAAGAGGTGAACCGATCTGATCACAAATTGGGTGTTCTTCTTTTTTAAACACATGTTCATGGGAAAACTGGGTATGTCCAAGTCGTAAACGGGAAATGATCATTTGCTTTCGCCTAAATTCATCGGGTGGTTGCCATGGTCCAATTTTATTTTTTATTTCCTGAAGCTTTGATTTTGTGGTTTTCCATTTATTGTCCCAGATCTCGAAAATATGTTTCATAAAGTAGCTTTTTAGATCCATACTAACAGATTGGAGAGACATTTGGGTACTGTTATTATTTATGGCTTCTTTGGAATTTCGGTCGGCTGCTTTATTACCTGCTATTCCGACGTGTGATGGGACCCAGAGAAACTTGATACTTATATCTTTAGTATGTAATTTATTTAGTTCTTCCTTTATTAGTAAAGCTAATGAATGCTGGGTGTATATTTTCTTGATTAGGTGTAGTGATGACATAGAATCTGTCACAATTAACATTTTGTTCACCTTATTCGCATTTGCATGTAGTAATGCTTGGTAGATTGCATAAAGTTCTCCTGTGAATACGATTGCAGTATCTAGAATTCTATGTTTGAGAATCTCTGTGTTGTTAATTAGGGTACACGTAAACTCATCACCAATTACCATAAATACCCTCGTACATAGTACAAACTCATCACCGCCATAAAAGTAGGGTTTTCAAAATAGACCCTAAGAGATTGGTAAACTGATCACTGGCCTACCTCAGCCTGGATTAGGTATAGACCAGAAAATCCCAGCAAACTGCTAGTTTTTGGTAATTTCACAGAATAATCCAAATCCAAATGTCTTAAAAAATGCAACTGCAATTTATTGTTTTTTATTTGGGAATTCCACAAAATTCTATTGATAGCTACCTAAAATCATGCGAAAAGAAAAATTTCTCTTTATTTGTCCTTGTTTCTTCAACATGGATAGTGAACTGCTAATTTATTACGTCCTGAGCCAACGCGGACAAAAAATGATGGTTATCAATAATTTCAAATTTAAATTGATTGCGAAATACTCTAAAAAAATCGAATTGCCTTTTGTGAACTTGTGCGACGAAAGGGTGTAAGGCTAAATGTCATACAACTGGTGAGTAGAAATGTTATACCGTTTTTGTTTAGTTGTTTCGCACTGGTTTTCGCGAATAATCCTGATCAAACAGAAAAAAATCAGTGTAATTAAGTTCTTTAAGTTAACTGTATAAGATGTTTCTTGTAGGCAAGGCATAATATTACTTTGTTGCTGTAGATTACCTTTTCTGATATTATATTTTGAGATTTCTAACTAAATTGTTAGAGTCACAATGTTATATGTAATATATATATATAAAGTCGGCACCATATGTGAAACCTTTTTATTTTTAGTTCTATGAATTTTGTTATATAAAACAATTATGTTACATAAAAAGTTTTGAATGATCTAAAACCTAGAATACAATGATCAGATATAAAAATTTTTTTAGTTTGTCAAAAAAAAAATGAATTGTGGATATTCTCAAGTCTTAATAAAATTCATGTTGTTTAACGAACCGCGTAAATGACTGAAGAATACTAATATCTGATTCTGATGACTGAAATTCCAGATCATTCAGAACTAGAGAATAAATTTTTTTTCATAAAACTAAAAATAAAAAATTTTCCATATTGTACCAACTTAATTGGACTCTTATATACATATGCTGAAAAAGCGATAAACGCTTGTAGTCAACGCTGATCAGACTACAAACACAACTATTTATTTGGGTGTGCAGCCGAAGATAGGACAAAGAAGTACTCTTTTTAAACTATCAAGCTTTCGCAAATCTCTATTTGCATCATCAGGGTGCTACAATAAACAAAATTAGTACAAATTACAGAATAAAAATTATTTTGTATCTTACACTAATTGAGGTTAGTTGTCATGATGTTTATGAAATGAAATGAACAACTCATCTGACTCCTACAAATAATGGCGAAAACTAACCAAAAAATGTAAAAATATTGCTTTTAAAAGCACTCTAATTGTGGGATCTTTGTACAAGTCATTGAAAGATAAAGTACAGGAAGCTGTACTTAAGCATTTTGATACATTCTGTCATAATAAATGCATTGCTGATTACTTCAAATTTAAAAATTTCCGCCAATGATGCCATAAAATGTAAAGCTTTGCACGTGTAAAAAATTAGGTTTCCTTCGACTTCAATGCACTAATAGCACACTCAAGTTTTTAGCTTTTTCTATTTTTCAGATATTTTATATTTACTAACTGTCCAAAATCGTGTATTATTTTCAAAATAGTCAAATAACGCCAGAACGGTAAGACTTAGACCGAATGTATGCTTAACAAATTATCTCGAGAATTCAATGAGAAATATAAAAATGCAATGAAAATCAAATAACGAAGTTGGGACTACTTCCGATATAAACAAAAATAGCACATATTGACAAATATTTTCATTTTAAAGTTCACTATCGAAATCCTATGCAACTAAATTTTTAGATCTCAAAACCATTTAGATTGGCAGATACGTCTAATAGGCCACACCGTGAGACATATTAATATCTCAGTTAAATTTTAAAGCAACTTACTTAAAATAATTTATGAATTTCGTAAATTATCACATAAACGAGAAGTATAACAGGTAAGAGGCAATCTTTCGCATTAGAAACCAGGCAAAAATCTCGGTGATGAGTTTACCAATCTCCAAAGGATGCCGGTGATCAGTTTACTATATCTCCGAGGGTCTGATAATTTTATGAGGGGCTATATGAGTTCGTACACGTCCGTTAATTATTGCCACCCCGACTGCATTTTCAGTTTTAGACGCATCTGTGTAGTATATTATACTGTGTAATCGGAATGAGAGTTCAGATCTCTGAAGTGTTGTATGATAAGATTGGGGTTAGTGCTATTTTATAGTGGCTATTTTTTTGGAATTTTAATAGACTACAGTTAAGTATTGGAATTTTTACAATCCAAGGTGGATATGAAGATATATTTTTGTATATTTCCAGTTAAGTAGTTTCATTGCATGATGGATTCTGCGGGAATATGGAAGATATGAAATTTGATGAGTCATTAATCATAGATATGTTTAAAATGTTATTTATTGGAATTCTTTTATTTACATGTATGTTAGAAGCGTATTTTAGGGTTAACAGCTGTCTACGAAGCTTTAGCGTGGGTTCACCTATTTCGGCTTCTATGCTATTGATCGGAGTTATTCTGTATGCCTCAATTATTATAATCCTTAGGAAGGTGTTATGTATCCAAAAGTTTTAACGTTGTTTTGCTGGCAGATGTATATGCTACACATCCGTAATTCATCTTGGAACGAATTAAGGATCTATATAACATGAGCAGTGTTTTACCATCAGCACCCCAAGTTCTGTGAGCTAGGTACTTTAACAAATTAAGGCCATTTCGACATGAAAGAACTAACTGCTGAATATGACTTTTCCAATTTAACTGTTGATTAAATATCATTCCCAGGATTTTTATTTCGTTTGTATAGGAAAGATTTTGATTCTCAAGAGTGAGGTTTGGTTTATCCTCGACATGTTTCTTTGAAAATAGTATACATTTTGTTTTCTTGGAACAAAAACTAAAACCAGACCTTAGGGACCAATTTACTAGTTTATTTAAGCGTTCTTGTAATATTGACGCCATACTATTAACGTTCTTGCCTTTGATGTAAAGAATCAGGTCATCAGCATATAGTCTTGCCTGTACAGGTTTCGCAATGACTTTTATTATATCGTTTATTGATATTGATGTATACTTGACGCCTAAAACTGAGTATGTGGCTATATTCAGGATTTATAGTTCCAATTCTCAAACATGTTATTGGTGACATCAATTTCAGGCCTAGGTTCTGGAGAAGATTGCTCAATATTTCATGTGATATTGTTGGACTAACATTAGATAAGAGAAGACGTTCTGATGGGGTGATTAGTCTACGTGCTAGAAGTACTGCTTTTTTTATTTTAATGGATCCCGTTTTATTGAGAAAAATTTTAATTTTTGTTGCTATAGAATAGGGAACAGATAGTTATGGGACAACTAACACT
The DNA here is from genome assembly GCF_040954645.1 of Diabrotica undecimpunctata. NCBI lineage: Eukaryota > Metazoa > Arthropoda > Insecta > Coleoptera > Chrysomelidae > Diabrotica > Diabrotica undecimpunctata. The sequence continues at coordinate 38,929,565 of NC_092809.1, read as the reverse complement.
CAGAGAAAAAAAAAGTTAGTGTGTATCCTAGTGTTTTTTAAGTAGTGATACATTTATATTGTTTATTTTATTATTAATTATTTCATATGTATTTACGGACTTAATTTATTTTTCGTTTGATTATTATTAATATATAATTTGTAAGTGATGTGTCGTTTTATTTTCCTTGTTCCATATACCATTGATTTAGTACTGAAACAATTTGGTAGGTTTGGAGCATGATCTTTTCATTGTATCATGGGTTTGGAGTTGTAGTCTGCTTTAGACGTGTGGAGGCAAATCTGCCTGGCGTCTAATTAACATTCATTCAATTTAAAAGACAAGTCTCCCATCTCCACTTAAGCATAACGAGCTACCCCTTTGTTGTCGTCCGACAGCCGGTGTAACAGCTTAGCGTCCCCGCATGCGCGGCGAGTTGTTGCACCCTTATCAACTTTGCGGAGGAGTGCCAAAAAAATATTTTAATTATTTATTATTTATTTAAAACACATAAGTAATTAGGTAAAAACACACATTATAATTATTAAATTATAATGTGTGTTTTTACAAGTATCTTATAATTGTCTAACAAAATAATGTAAAATTTTATTGTTATTATAGGGTGCCTAATACAGTAGGTACTTCAAAAAACAGAAAACTTTGCAAAATAATTATTATATTACATTTCTATAGTAGGAGAACTACAAAGCAAAAAAATAATTACTTAAGTTATGCTTATGAAGTTTCAGAATCCAGCGAATCGTCCGAAGAATCCTCAGTCACACTTTAGGCTATTATTATTTTGTTGAAAACAGTGTCTTCCATCCCGTCCAATCTCCACATTTTTTCTTCTTCCTTGATCGCATGGGCTACGGCATTAGCCCAATCTTCTCTCCGTATCCATTCCATAGCGAGTTCTAACAAACTTTGGACATCAGAAATTTTATATGTCACGTTTTCACGAGCTACGTAACCTTTTACTTCAGCGCAAATTAATTATATCAGGTTGAACTCAAAATGATAAGAAGAAAGCTTCAAAATGGTGATGCTTTAGCACGAGCCAGTGTATCTACAACATGCTGTCGATATCTGTCACGATGCTGTCTAATGACACTTATAAGTTCAGCCTTAACCATATCCTCTTAAAATGGAATTCATTTTTGTCTTAAACAACTCTGCATGTGTGCTTTTCTGGTGGCCATAGTTGGCAGATGTTCTACTAATCGGCTGTGATAAGAAGCGTTATCCATCACTCTTACCAAATTTGGTTTGATTTATGAAAGAAGGGATTCAAACCATTTTTCAAAGCGTTGGGCGTCCATGTCTTCGTGCCACTCTCACTACCTATACGGGCGACAATCAGTAGTTGCCCTTTACCCGTTGGTTCTTCCTGTTGATGAACAAATGCTTAACTATAACTCGTTAAAATAGTATCTTGTCAAATCTTAGATACTGTGTGACCAGAATTCACCCACGTTTCGTTCAGATAATAAATCTTTTTTCTCTTCTTCTAGTTCTAATTATTTCTAAACATATAAATTGTAAATCTTCTTTTATTATTATCCTTAACATCTTTTTGCTCCTAATTGATTCGAGGGCTGGTGCTTTATTCGCAAAAAAGAAAGAATGAATAAAAGTGCGTACAACTTTTTTCCATCACGACCATTTACTTTTGGAGCTTGCATAATCCCAGTCACCGTTTTTTCTCGTACAATGCGTTCAATTATCGACATGGATACTCCCGTTAAAAATGAACACTGAGCTACAGCTTCTACTGTACGAAGTGTATTTTTTAAATTTTTATACACTCTACAGATAATCTGCTTTTCTTTTACCGACATAAACTTCCGCTTTCTTTATACATTACTTGGACTTGCTACGGCATCCATCTTAATGATATAAAAAGAATAAACATCAATCATATTATTTTGCTATTTGTGTGTTGTTTACCTCAAAAACTATTTTAAAGTTAATAAATACAATGAAGTTTATTTAATAAATATAAAACAAAGTCACATTCACAAAAAACAGAACACACCATGCCTATGCAGATATGGACGCTTAATAATGAAAAAACAGAACGAATAAACTATTTTCCCATTCATATTCTTTCCAAGGACGTAAATATATAGACCAGCGAAGTGTTGATAAGTTTACCGATGTTTCAAAGTATTCAACGAACTTGTTTAACTATTCGCTCGCGAATCGCACCGGTATGCAGAAGATATTTTGTTACGGGGCAAATTTTATGGAACCATCTTACTTTTCACTTATCCACATTGGCGAAGCATACACAATAAAAATGACCCCGGTAAGAATTTATTTCTGACGTTTAACATTGTTGTCGTCAGCTCTCCTTTAATTAAAAATTGTTATAGTATAAAAAGCTATTTAATGAATTCGACAGCTATTAACCTCCAGAACAGGTAAGTTTCCGCAAAGATCATAGCCCTATAGAACAGATTCAGAACATCCGAACATTGATAGAGGAATGCAACGAATACAATGCCCCACTACATATAGCCTTTGTTGACTATCACAAGGTATTTGATTCAGTAGAACGTTGGGCCATATCTGATGTAGTTGATAACGCGAGGAGAATTTCGAGATATAAAAACTTGCTAAAACATATATACGAAAACGAGACATTAGCAATAAAAAATGATTAGAACACAAAATTTAACAAAATACAAATTTAGAGAGACGTGAGGTAATACGATACTATTTCTTCGAAGGTAATCACATTTGCCCTAGATGACATTTTCAAGCAGCTTAACTGGGAGCGAAAAGTTTTAAATATTGACCAACGATCCCTGAATCATCCCGCTTAGCGGACGATATTGTCATAATTAGTAGCGAACTCAACGATCTACAATAAATGCTTTCAGAATTCAGTAAAGTTTCAAAAAGAATAGGCTTGAAAATAAACCCAACAAAGACCAAGATTCTTATTTTGGAGGAAGTACCAGTTGCTGTGGAGCAGAAAGTGATAGGAAGAGTGGGAGAATATATTTACTTATGTCGTCTTATAAACTTAAGTAGAGGAAACCAACACGCAGAAGTATACCGAAGAAGCTGCACGATATGGACTGCCGTTGGCAAACTTAAAATTGTCCTCATGAACAATAATATTTCCATAAATCTTAAGCCAACTGTTCAATTCAATTCCTGCATCCATTCGTCTTGGGTAGGACATGACAGCCCGGAAAAAGTAGACGAAAAAAAAAGACCAAAAGCTACATGAAAGGATAATGTGAAAGAAGGTGCTAGGAAAACTGGTAAATAAAACTGAAGTGCGAAAAGACTTGGGAAGATTGGAGATCTATATAGAGCCAACACCAGTGTTGATGATGATTTATTATTGCAGTATCAAGTTCATTAAAAGAAAATATAAAATCTTGGTTGTGAATAATAAACTTTTAATCCAACTTACCTGACAGTTGAGCGATGTTTCTGTTTTGTTCATAGGCCGACATCTTACTATGACCTTAACGTTTTCTGCCATACCAAATTATTCAAGTCATCTAAAATCAAGAAAAATCAAGGAAAGTGTTACTAAAAATTACGTGCAAATATTGAATAGTTTCTTTTAGTCATAAGTCTATACATGGTGGTCCTTAAGCAATTGTATAAAAAGTAGTAGATTCTAGACTTTGAAATATTATGACTTAAGCCAACTTGCTTTAATAAAATGTTGATATTAAGAAAGATATAGGGTTAAAAGAAAGATACAAGTTAAAATTTAACATTTTATTTTTGTTTAGGAATTATAATTTGATGCATACATTGATGTAGCTAGATACAGGTCGCCACATATGCCACATATGTGGCATATATTTGCGTCTAAGTTTTTTTCAGGTAGCGTTATTTTTGCCAAAAATATTAAAGACACATAATTTCAACAAAAAAAGACATACTTGTTGATAACTTCAAAACTCAACAGCTTTTGAGATAATTGGATTTTGCAAATCAGCTGCATACCTCTGATTTAACTCAATTACTCCAGGCAAAGTATTTTTTTTTTTTTTTTGGCATAGACTTTTAGTCATTCAGCCAGACTCAACATGGTAAAAAAAAGATTGTCTGAGTTTATATTAAAATAAATATACAAAACAGGTAAACAGGGTCACTCTCTTCTCGCCTAGGGGCCCATCAAGGCATTTTTTTTTACATACAACACTAGGCCACGGTAAGAAAGGAATTTAAACAATTGGGTTAGAGACAAACGTTACGTTATTAACTAATGTATAATTATTTACATGGTTATTTTACTATCTTTTAAAAACATAACTAATAAATCATACACTGCTCTCGAGTCTAATGATAATAGGTACTGAAGGTTCCAAGTGGCTAATATATTGTGTTTATGTAAATTATTTATTAATCTGGATGAAGTTATAATATTTCTGGGGCAACTGAAAAATATATGATCTAGGTTTCCTTCTTCTGTACAAAATTCACATTGATCATTATCTAAAACCTTAAGTTTAAATAAATGTTTGGGGTAACAAGCGTGCCCAAATCTCAGTCTTATGATCGTGGTAACATATTTTCTAGGTACATTAAAAAACTTATACCAAGGAGTTTTAGGAATATCTGTTTGAAGAGAAGTGTATCTATTTGGGCTAACAATGGAATATTCCTTCCATATATTATCCCACCTTTGGTATAATCTTAATTTTAAGGAAGCCAGAAAGTCGCAAGCCGTGATTTTATACGAAGTTTCTCTACCAGACATAATACTTTCTCTTGCTAATTGGTCTACATGTTCGTTATTTTCCAAACCTATATGTGCTTTAATCCAAACAAAAAGTACATTTTTGCCCCTTGTTACTAATTTTTGTTTGATATCCTTAATTTTGTAAATATAAGGGCAACTGTACGTATTTGGCAATCCCGGTTTCCCAATAGAGGTCAAAACTGATAAAGAATCTGATAATATCACTATATGGTCCGAGTTACTTTCTGTTGCATAAAGTAAGGCCTTCTGCTGTAAAAATAGAGGTCTGGGAGTTCAACTTAAATGTGCGCTCTATTCGTTCCAATGGAATAAAAAAAGCGCATCCAGTGCCGTTTGATGATTTGGAGGCATCGGTATATATAACGACGGAGTTTTCGAATTCTGATAATATTGAGTGAATAATCTTTCTATTTATGTGTATACTGTCACTATATTTTGGTACCATGATATCTGCATTTGAACCATGATATGTTGCATATGAGATGTTTTGAAGTGTATTCGTAGCTTTATCTATCTCTTTTAATGCTTCCATATTATGTTGCAAAGCTTCGCAGACTAAAGGCGATTTCTTTTTTTCCCAGTATTTAGTAGACAAATCATAGCAATTCAGAGTGATGAGCTTTGTGTATAACGATTGATTTTTTATATATGTCTTTACCAGAAATTTTTCGGTCAGGAAGTTTCGTCTGATATTTAAAGGTGGTTCCAAGGCTTCCAAATACAAGGGTTGAATTGGTGTGGACTTCATAGCACCTAAACATGTACGTAGAGCTGAATTGTGTATTACGTTAATTTTATTTAGCAATACATTACTGGCTGATCCATAAAATATGCTTCCGTAATCCAAAATGGAGCGAATATACGCTCTGTAGAATAATAAATTTACGTCTACATCAGCACCCCACCACGTTTTATTAATTGATTTAAGGAAATTTATTCCCTTGTTGCATTTGTTTAACATATCCTCAATGTGATCCTTCCAAGTCAAATGTTTGTCAAGTGTCATCCCTAAATATTTGACCTTATTTTTTAGTGGATATTGATGCTCTCCTAATTTAATTATTTGATCATTAGGTTTATAATGTCTGGTAAAAATGCAAACCTGAGATTTATTACAAGATAATTCAAAATTGTTTTTATAAAGCCATTTTTGAAGTAGTTGATAGATACTATCCAAGTTTTTGATTGCTTTCTTATATTCTTTGTGTTCTGTGTAAATGCAGAAATCATCTGCGTATTGTATGAGGTTGAATGGTATGTTATTTATTTTAATATTGTACAAATCCGCTACGTACAAATTAAACAGGATAGGACTCAATACAGAACCCTGAGGTAATCCTTTGTTTACGATTCTGGGACCTATAAGCATTTGTTCTTTTCTTAAATAAACTAATCTATTTGAATAAAGATTAACAATACTATCAGCAAATTGAGCTGGAATTTGAAATATTCTTGTCATTTTTTCTTTGAGTGCTGTTAGACACACAGAGTCATAAGCACCTTCTATATCAAGAAATAATACCGGTAAGTAATTGTTCCGGGAATAATTGTTTTGAATGTCTACAACCAGGGAAGCCAATGCATCCAAAGTACCAAAACCTTTCCTGAATCCGTATTGTTCTTTGGGTAAAAGGTTCTGCTCTAGTAACCACCATTCTAGCCTAGCCTTAAGTATTCTCTCTAGAGTTTTTTGTACACAAGATAATAAAGATATGGGTCTGTAAGCTTCAACTAATTTTAGATTTTTCCCAGGTTTGGGAATAGGAACGACAATAATATGTTTGAAGGCCGAAATGTTAGAACCTTCTCTAATTATCTGATTAAAAATATTTAGAAGTAACTCTTTTGCATTAGTTGGTAAATTAAATAGCATAATATATTTGATTTCATCATAACCAGGAGAAGTGTTAGGACGGTCACTAAGGGCACAGTCCAATTCTAGCATAGTAAACGGTTTTAAGAGAAAATGACTATGATTCGGATTAAATAACATTAAATCTTCGTGATTGTTCACATATGGTGGTGCAATTTTGTCGAAGAACTCTGCTATCCACGAATCTTCTAGTGGTAATGGAGCATTGACCCTTTTCCTGTTCATCCTTTTCGCTTGATTTCAAATCGAAGTAGGCGACGTTTGTTTATTTAATTTTGAACACCAATCAACCCAGCTTTGTTTGGCTTTCGATTTCAATAATTTCTTAGCGTGTGCACTAGCTTGTTTACATTTAATAAAATTTTCAACTGATGGATCTTGCTTGTATTTTATTAATGCATTTTTTCTTTCTGCAACAATTAGATCACATTCTGCATCCCACCATGGTGAAGGAGTCCGTTTCTTACACTTAAAGGGTTTATATTGGCTAATAGATTGTATGGAAGCTTTATTGATACAGTCTAATAAAAGATTATATTTTTCTTCAGCATTTGAGGATATAGGTCCACTTTCATTTAAAGTATTCTCGATTATTTCAGCGTACATATCCCAATTAGCTTTCTTAGTATTCCATTTACTTTTGGGATATATGGTCTCATTAACAGCTCTTGGGTATTCGAATTCTATTTTTACAACATAGTGATTTGATCCAAGTGTATCAGAATCTACAGTCCAAAATGTCTTAGCAAAAATGGAAGGGGAACAAACCGTAATATCAATCATAGAATCTGAATGTCCTGGATTTCCTTGACAAGTAGGTTGACCGTTATTCATCACAATGAAATCAAGATCCTGTAGGGTCTCTACAATTTGATCGCCAATATTATTATTTTTTGATGATCCCCAGAGCGCATTGTGGGCATTCATATCACCCCCAATAATGCAAGGGTGCTTCACTTGTGAAAATAAGTTTGTCCAATCTTCTATTCTGGTTTTGGTTTTTGGACATCTATATACAGAGAGAAAACTCAAGTGAGTATTATCGTAATTAACTTTAATACCACAGGCAAGCAGCTCTTTATTGAAGTTTTTATTTAATTTTATTATTTCAAAACGGATACCAGTTTTTACCAAAACAGCGACACCAGCAAAACCGTCTGCACGATCTTGACGAACAATATTATAACCTTTAAAATTATATACAACATTATTTTTGAACCAGGTTTCACTTAAAAGAGCAATATCAATATCTTCTTTAATAAGGAAATTGAGTAGGCTGTTTTTATTTGCAACAGCTGATCTAGCGTTCCATTGCATAATTTTAAGTTTAATGTTTAAAGCCATAAATTTAAGTACCTTTAAAAATATCCTCGAGAACAGTATGCAAACCCTTAGCTAACAAATTATTATCCAGTGTTTCTGCATCCTCAAATGATTTTACATTTTTTATAAATTCAGAAAAAAATTTGACTAACGAAATAACCATCTTATTTTTTTCACCATCTATTGAACTATTAGGTTTATTGGGATTAGGTGGTAGAGGCTGTAACGGGCCAAATCTAAAAGGAAAGGTGGAGGAATCTGTAGGGGATTGTGAAACAGGAGTAGAAACTTTCCTTTTTTTAAGTGCATTATGTTCAGTATTAATCCTACTAGGTCCAGGATGAGTAAAGTTTGTTGATTTTTTCATATACGATCTTGGAATGGTAGGGTGAGATGACATATTGTCATCAGATACGTTAGGTAGTTTTGGAAAATTTTCTTCAAGATTTGACAATATCGAAAATTTATTGTTACTAACAAATTCGGAAAAAGATGATTCTTTAAATCTTTTTGCTTCTAAAAAGGAGATTTTTTGATCTAACATAATGTTTTTAATTTTTTTTTGTTCCTCATAAACGGGACAACTTTTAGAGATCGAAATATGATCTTTACTTTTACAATGTATACAAAAAGTTTTTTTAGTGTCGCATATGTGACTATCATTTTTAATTTCTGCACATCGTATACAAAATTCTTGTGTACCCTTGCATTGCTTAGAAATATGACCAAATTTCAAACACTTGTAGCACTGTATTACCCTGCCTACAAATCTTTCTACCGGTAAATACATAAAATTAACTACGACATGAGTCGGCAAAACATTTCCTTCAAATGTAATTATAATATTTCGTCTGGGAACGTATTCTGTTTTACCGTCTTTATCTACCTTTCTATGCATTCTTTTAATGTCGGTAATTTTAACGGAAGAGTCTATATGTTTTTTTTAAATAATCAGTATCATACCTCGTATCTACATCGTGAATTATTCCCTTGATTTCCAAGAGATGGTTAGGGATATAGGCTTTTAAATTTTCATCTTTTAACTTATTATGTGTTACTAGATGATTTGCATCCAAAATAGATTTTAAAATGACTTTAACTCTATTTTTTCCTATAGATTTAATTTCCTTTAGGTTTTTAATTTTAAGTTTTTGATACAAAATTTCCCGCACCACCATCGGATGCAAACGAGAGATGTTCTGATTATTCAAATTCTCTATATAAACGCAACAGCTATGAAAATCATAATTATTAGAGGAAATATTATACAGTTTAACTTCCCTTGTTTTGCCGGAATTAGCACCAATTTCCATATCCTTATCCATATCCATATCTGGGGAACTTGTCGCAACACTTACTTCGCACATTTGCGTCTTATTGTTATTTTCCTCCCCCATTAGGGGAGGTAAATCACTTATTTACACTAAAATTCCAAGTATTAAACCGATATATTTACACAAACTTTAAATTTAAATATAAATATCGATTTTTAATTACCGCAAAAACTTATCTCCGCTTAATGTGATTTTATCGTCTGTTCGAACTGAAAGACAAATTCACACTGATGCCAGGCAAAGTAAAAATAGACAAAAACATCTATGCTTCTGAATTTTGATACATATAAAATGCTTTAAATGAAGTTAATAGTTTCTGATATATTAAAGAAAAAATAGTATGCCCTCATATTTCTTTCATCAGTAAGATAATTAATAAAGTGTTATAGGAACAATTTACGTTTTATATTAAATTAAAATCCAAATTACTGTTAAACTGATTAACAATAAACTTTTGGCAAAGTAAGTGTTGGTTATGTATACCCTTTTTTTTAATGCATTTATCAATACGTTCTATAAAGGATCTTCTTCTTCTTCTACGGCACCACAGCCCAAATTGAGCCTTACCCTCCTTTATTTTTTGCCGCCACCCTTACTTATCTGTGACTAATCTCCTCCATACACGGACTCCTAAAAGGGCTTTGCATCACTGTTTACTGTGTCTTCCCAGCGCTTTCTTGGCTTTTCAACTGGTCTCTTTTCCTGCATTCTAGCATTCAGTGCCCTTTTTGGTAGCCTTTCTTCTCCCATTCTTATCACATGTTCGGCCCATTGCAATCTTTGTATTCTGATGAAATCTGACAGTGGTGCTTCCTTATAAAGTTGATAAAGCTCATTGTTGTATCGACTTTTGAAGTTTCCGTTTTCCCTCACAGGTCCTGGTATTCTCCTCAGTACTTTCCTTTCGAATGTATCGAGTTTGCTTTTGGATTTTTCTTTCAGTACCTTCACTGCCATAACATGCTATTGGTCGAATTAAGGTTTTATAGATTCTCATCTTTGTATTTCGGTGGACATTTTTAGACCGAAATATATGGGAGAGGGCAAAATAAGCTCTGTTTGCCTGCGTATTTCTCCATTTTCTGATCTTCTTCTTGAACTGCCTATCCGTTAATGTTGACGATTATCATGGCAATCTTTATCTTATCTGCAGCAGCACGGAAAAGCTGCACAGATGTTGCAGCTGCACAGATTTTCTGATCCGTCGGCATATATTTCTACTACCAGGTATGTAAACTTTCCAACCGTTTAAATGTCATCTTCATGTATAATATTTTGTGGGACTATATTTATTCTCGTCTGTATCATTATTTTTGTTTTTTCTGTGTTAACTTCCAGACCTAGCCATTATGTTTGCGTTTTTAACTCTGGGTATGTTTTCTGTGCTCCTGTTGATGTTCTACTTATAATATTAATATCATCGGCATAAGCGGCCAGTTGAACCGTTCGGTTGGTTAGTATGCCTGTTTGAAGTCTACAAACACGTTGTGAACATCAATGTCATGTTCCTATGATTTACTCAAGATCTGTGTGACTAAATATTTGATCCAGTGCCGATATTCCCCGTCGGAAGCCCGTCTGGTACTCTCCAATAATTTTTTCTGCTAGTGGTTGGAGCCGCTGGTTTATAATATACGTGAGGTCTTTGATGAGCGCGTGGGTGTGACTTGCTAGGTGGTCGCCACCTACCTTATACAATTCTGCTGGTATTTCGTCAACTCCCAGGGCTTTATTGTTTTTCTGAGCCTTAATAGCTTCGAGAACTTCCTCTATAGTTGGAGCTTCTACTTCATTCTCTTCTACATAGTTCATACCCATTTCATTTTCCATGTCTACTTGTGTACCAAGCAGGGTCTGAAAATAATGCTTCCAGGTTTGTGTGACTTTCTGTTGGTCATTGGATTATTTGTTCAGTTTCATCTTTACATAGACTTGTTTGAGGTTTATACCCACTTTTTATCTTTTTTAGGTATTCGTAAGCCCCTCTACTTTCGTTGTTTTGAAATTTTCTTCCCATCTTTCTATTTGTCCATTTTCATAGGCTCTTTTTTTATTTTTACAGATCTTGTCTGCTTTCCGTCTTGCGACTTCAAATGATGTTCGTCTTTCCCGTGCTCTTCTTGATACATATATTTTGTGTGCATGCCCTGTATGGAGTGTAATTTTAGCATCCTTAACTCATTTGCGACCTCTTCTTCGAACTTCTCTTTACATTCCTGAATCTTCAGTTTTTCCAGGTCTAGTTTGTTTGTTCTTTGTCGTCTTGGTTTTCAAATTTTTCTTTACAGGTTACGCCTCCTAGCGGTTAACCCAGAAACTTAAAAGTTATTTCCAGCAATTCCCCTTGGCCACTTTTACTACAGAATTTTTCTCCTAAAGTTATAACATGAATAGTTTCTGATATAGCCGAGAGATCGGCATATTGGACCACCCGGTAGAATTACTTAAGAACCACCGTGTATATACTTAGTTATTTTCACAATAATGTAGTAATTTACTTAAGCCGTTAAAATTATAGTCGTACGGATTAGTTAAATTATTAAGGACCCAAATGGTCTCTCTTGGAATCGTGTAGTTGTTTGTCTGTCTGTCTATATGTTCTGTAATAAAAGTTCTAGAGTCTTGAAATTTGATACGTAGATTCCTCTTGATTAAAAAGGAAGAAAGGCATTAAAGCTTGATATAAGTAAAATACGCATTAAATTTGAGACTAATAGGGCAAAGGTCTCGAAAGTACTCGGGATAACTGCAGATAGAGAGGATGCAGAGTCTTGGAACTTGGTAGGTATACAGTTTCTTTAAAATATTAATACACAGTGAATCATATTTGGCTTCAAAAGGTAAATAATTACGATTTATAGGTTTATAAATTATATTTTTTCTTTGTATTAACCTCATATAATGCTGCTTTTAACATATAGAATAAAATATTTCAACACAAAGGTAACATTTACCTTTAGAGATAATGGGTAAACGTGACTGAGTTCCTGTTGATATAATATGCAACAGTAACTTTTCTACGAAGTGCAAGCACGAACATAATACCAGCAATCTAAATATTTGTTTAACAACTATTCAAAATCGATATTTACATTAAAAACAAGTTGGATTAAAAAAACCCGCTCAATTAAAACGTCACACTTTAAAACAAATTGATAATTAGGAATGCAAGCGTTAGAAATTGTAAAAATGTGGGGTAATGGGTGTGGATATAATTAAACAAATAGTATAATGGTGGTTGCTATGTAATGGAATAAAAATAGCAATCGTGCAGAATATATCGAAATTCAATTTAAATGACAAAGACTATTTATTCTGTAACAATTACGAAAACGATAGAGATATTGAATGCAATACTCCAAAATTATTAACAATTAGAATATTAGAATAATATTAGAAGAAAATTCCGAAACATGTCTTCATAAAACTTTAACTTTAACTTTAACTTGAGGGGGATACTTTTTAACGCTAATATCATAAACGTCATATTCACCCCCTCCCTACTTCTTCTCATGACGCCGTCTCCTTTCGAAGGTTGGCGATCCAAATGGCAATTGTAGTTCTGGAAACTGCTGTGCGAAAAATTTCTGCGGATGAGCGGTCGAACCATCTCCTCAGGTCTTTGAGCCACGAGTTCTGGCGTCTTCCTACTGATGTTTTGCCCTGTACTTTTCCTTCCAGTATAACTTGAAGTAATTCATATCTTTCGCCTCTTAACACATGACCCAAGTATTGCATTTTCCTCTCTTTGATTATTCTTAGTAATTCTTTTTGTTTACACATGCGACGAAGTACCTCAACATTAGTAACTCTTTGTACCCATTGAATTCTCAACATTCGTCTTTATATATACATCTCATAGGCATCTATTCTTTTTTCTATTTCAGAGTCCATTGTCCAACTTTCACAGCCATACAGTAAGACAGAAAAAACGTAACATCTGATCAATCGGATTCTAAGCTGTAGACTAAGGTCTGATCTTGTAAAAAATGTTTTCATGCTCATGAATGTTTTCCTTGCTTGTTCGATTCTTGATAGGATGTCTTTTTTTGGATTACACTGACTATTGATACTTGCTCCCAAATATTTTATGAAATTTACCTGTTCTATTATTTGACCATTTGCATACACATATACGTTTATTGGTGTCTTTGAAAATACTAAAGTTTTAGTTTTGGAAACGTTTAGATGTAAACCGAACATTTCGCTGTGGTGAACTACCGCATTTATTATATTTTGTAGTTCTTATTCGTTGCTTGCTATTGAGACGGTATCATCAGCATATCTGATGTTGTCTATGCTGATTCCGTTAATCTTAATTCCGCCTTGGACTTCGTCTAATGCTTCTCTGAATATAAACTCCGAATACAAATTAAACAGTAGCGGTGATAAGACGCAACCCTGTCTCACTCCTCGTCGGATTTGTATGTCTTCGGATATCTCTGCCTACTGATACCCATTAGTTCTTTTCAAATGACGTTAGGTATAGGTCATACCTCGTTTAAAATATTTTGATTGAAGAGAATGGTTTTTAATAAAACAAATTTATTGATATTCAAGTCACATTATGCTAGAGATGATGTCAAATATAGTTGAATTGATGGGTTGCTATCAAAAAGTCCTCACAGACACTTCGTCTAAGAACTAGCAACCCCAGTGGAGTCCTACGTTGCCATAGGATCAATTCTTCTTCTTCAAGTGCCCTCTCCGCTACGTAGTTTGGCAATCATCATTGATATTCGTATCTTTGAAGCTGTTGCTCTAAATAATTGGTTAGATGTTCACTGGAACAAGTCCCTTAAATTGCGCATCTAAGATATACGTCGTCTCCCCACGCTTCGTTTGCCCTGAATCTTTCCTTGGATAATTAACTGGAGCAATCGGTACTTAATCAGCTATTTCAACTCCCTTACGACGTTTCGAGTGTAACGCAGCGGTATCCAGTTTTTCATAAATTGTATCAAAATAAACACTGTTATTCCTAAACTCACGTATTTTACTTAGGGTATTTTGCAGTAAATTTCTGGTCTTAACAATGTCTGTTTGTCTATTTTGTAGAATAGAGAAAACAGTATCAGTTTGATGAAAAATCAATGAAAATATTTCTAAAAAAAATATGTTCTGAAGATCTTCTAAAAAAGCTTTTAAACCTACTGCTTGTCTTATTATTTTTTTTATCAAAATCGCGACTATTAATGATAAAATGAAAGGTCTCAAGTAATTTATCCTTATTATTATTAACTGTTAGAATTGCGCGCGAAGTAAAATTCCAGCGAGTTGATATATTAGAAGGTATACGATTTCCTCCAATTTGTGTTAATACTTGGGTACGCTTTGTAGGTTTAAAAAAATAAGAAGAAAAATCGGATAATGTTGAAAAAAAAAAACTTTAACCTGTTGAATTGAATTGCACGCGTTACTTAAAGCTGTAGACCATTCACTTCTCCCGAAACACAGAAGCTCCATCGTATGTTTGAGCCAATAATTTACCATGCAAATTAAACTTTCCGAATTTTGTAAATAAAAACTCAAATAAATCTTGCGCAGAACGCCCGCAACTTCCATCGCAAAATCCCATGAATCGTTCGACTACTTTATCGTTTACTACGTAACGAAAAATTACGGATAGTTGTGAATGGTAGCTTATATCAGTGGTCTCATCAACCTGCCAGAAAAACATTGATTTTAAAATGTCTTCCTTAATTTTTTTATTTATTACGAAAACAATTGAATCTATAAATTCATTTTTTATGGTTTTAGATATCCCAGAAAAAACCGATCTAGAGTCATTATCATTTTCTAAAAATGTTTTTAAATTAGTGTCAAATTTACTAACAAGAATAACTAACTCTTTAAAAATCCCGCGGTTTAAAAAATCATTAGATCCATCATGCCCCCTAAAAGGTAACTCTTGCATACAGAGTGTGCAAGAGTTACCTTAATAGATTTAAGAGAATAATTAAAAATATTGAGAAAATATTTTTTTTCTGACGGATATTCTCAAGTTAAAGTTGATTTCATGTAATCGAATGAACTATCTTACAAGTGAAGTCGTCCCAGGAACGCAACTCAACAATATTGGCAATATCATTTTAAAGTCGTTTACTTTAAAATGTATAATGTGTGTCTGAATAATTGTCAATATAAATGAGTCAGATAAAATTAAATTATTAGAAGAATTTTTCACCAAGTAACAAAAAAACAAAATTTGTTTAATTTACTAATATTTGTATTTTGGGAACGATTTCCGAAGTGAAAATTGAAACGTCAATAAACTTACTTTAACATTTAATTGTAACTTATTGCCGTTTAAATAGTAACACCTCCACTAGCATGGCATCCAGTCGTTCTATTCTTAAAATATGGTGTATAGTGTTTAAGATTGTGACACTGATTTCCTTTGAAATGTGTTTCTTGCAAACCTAGGATGGATGGATGAAATTTATTTATTTGAAATTTAAGTATTTTAAGATCGTTTTAATGAGTATGGTACCTATTTAGGTTCCATTGAATAATAGAATTGAAAATAGTTTAATTAATAAGTCTCCGGAGAGGAATCGCTAGAATCATCGGTAGAAATATTACTTAAAATTTGTTTTGTAATTCTAGAACAACGGGATTTAAGATATCTTGGACTTAACTTCTTTAGAAAGTCTCTTAATCCTTCGATATCCTCCGAGTAAGTTCTGGCGACATTGAGACGATCTGAAGAACCATGCGCATTTTCAAAGAAGTCAATAAGTTCTTCCTGTGATAAGTATCCATTGTTGGAGTTTTCTTTGAAGAATTGACTGGTGAATTTGGTAAGATCTTCTACTAGGTTTCTGTTGTTTTCTTGTTGAGTTTTTGGTTTTTTGCTTTGCGGCTTCGGTTGAACGAAGGCATTTTCGTTATCTCTTATTGAGGGGACTATTCGTTCTTCATTTACAATTTATTTCATTTATATACAATATATACAAATATTAGCTTCTAGAAGTAATACCTGGTTTTAAAGGTCTAGTTTTGAAAAAAATTCCCAGTTTAAAGTAAAGCCACTATTTTCGGAATTTCTCAAAAAATCCCCTTTTTTTCAAAATAACTCAACAACTAAAAAAGGTACAGATAAATTCTACAATAAAACAAAAAACAGCTTTTTTTACTGAAAATGATTTTTTTTATTTGTGTAAACCAAAAATTAAACGAGATATGATTTTTTGAAGGTTGTATTCGCATGCATTTAGTCCCATCTTCAAGCCCTTTCAGCGCAACCTTTTTTAAAACGAAGGTCTTGTATGTCTTGTGTCACTATTTTGTAGATTATTTTAAAAGCTACAAAAAGGTGTATATTATTTTTTTTCAAGCCCTGCGTTTTAAAAAGTGTTGCGCTGAAACGGCTTGAAGACGTTGTACGAATTTATTTTGTAACTTTTGTAATACAAAAATATCAGTAAACGTTTTCGATATGTTTCTAGAATACCTCTCGATAAAATATATTATTTATAGGTTAATGTAAATGGTAAAAAAGTAGATAGTCATCGAGTATTTTACAGTTTTTACTGCTTTTACACGCTTTTATTTCAGTTAATAGCGTGGGTGAGCACACAGTTGCTACCTGGTCAATAAAACATCTACCATAGGAAATTCCTTAAATGCAATTGTTTGTTACTTTGCGCCCTACATTCTACTAAATTAACTATCGATTTACCGTGAAAAGTATGTCAATCGAAAAATAGATATAATAAAACAAACTGAGACCCATTTTTGGAAGAAAACTAGGTAAATGACGACAGGTTAATTTTTTGCTTGTTTATTATTGTTTCTGATAAAAATTAGTTTGTACTTGACTTATTTTTGTGAACATTTCTGGTTTATTTTTCTTATTTTGTTGACATATTAGATCCCTCTAATGTTGGTAATTACATTCGCGGTTTTCAGGTATGTAATCGAAATAGTTGTTCGGTACTGAGTATTCCTCTTCAATCGTGAATATTTTTAACCATCAAATCTGCCTCCTTCCAGTTCCTCTGGGACTCTCAATTTTAGCTTTCATTATAAGCTAGGAAGTAGAGGAAGAACAAACGACGCTAGAACCGGAAACACCAGAAACTACCACAATTAAAGAACTTAATATAAATGTACAGGAAGTTCTAAAAATACTTGAAAACCTGAAGAACAGAAAAGCAGCAGGTAAAGACCGGATACCAAACAGATACCAAACCTAACCTAACCTAACCAAACGAGTTACTGAAATATTGTGGAGCAGCAATGACAGAACAATTAACAACATTAATTAATAAAATTATAAAATACCGGAAGAATGAAGAACGAGCTAACTACTATACTATACTATACTATATAATTTCATATAATAAAATATTCTACATAATTTCATATTTCATCAGTTGATTTCCTATAGAAGTGTCAGTTGGACTTTGGTCAATGCTTAGTTTCATAGAATTTTGAAATGTGCAGATCACATCTCCGTGATTCTGACTGCCCATCCAAGCTGTCATATGTCACATGTCACCTTAACATTTCCATTAAGACCAGGAGCCATTCTCTCTCCTGATGCCAACCATAATGTATCTTCGCCAATTTTAAAAATTTTAAACTGTTTGTCCTTGTGTAGTGTAGTGTAATGTACAATTTTATGTTTATGAGGCAAAAGTATAGAGAAAGTTCCGATGAAGTCAGCTACAAATGAGGGTCAGATTTGTATTTGGCAGTGTTGCCATATCACAAATAAATCACGAAAGAGCATGCGATACAATATTAATTAATGTTACTGAACATCCTTTTTAAATTTTTAAAAGAAGTTTAATTAATTTAAATTTAATTTATTATAATTTAAATTACCTTTAAACTTTTTAAGCTTTTAAATTCTTAAGTTTTTAAGGTATTCAGGTACCATTTCATCCGAAAATTATAAGAAAATAGGCATAAAATTGAAATCTGCTGAACATCTGTTGCAATCTGGCAACTAGTGTTTTCAAAGTTTTGACAATATTGCCAAGTTTATTTGCTAATCTACCAAAGGCCAATTATAATTTTTTTTGCTAATAACTAACTGCAACTAATATCAAAAAACAAATATTCATTCGTTCGTGTTTTATATAAATTTAAAAAATACCCGACTTCATAAAATCATATAATAAAAATGTACTGTTTCAAAGCATATTTGAGGCATAAAACATATACATAATAAGGACATGGCAATACCGCAAACACAAATTTGGCGGATCATTTGTAGCTAACTTCATCGGCACTTTCTCTATACTTTTTCCGTTTATGACATTCTATGGTTGTTGGATAGGCCAAAATTGACGAAGTAAGTCTAAAACGCTAATCACATAAAAACTTTTTTCAACCATCAACTTCCAGTTTTTTATCAAAGTTAATTAATTTTCTTCAGTTAAAAAACATTGCTTGGCTTATTTCAGATGCCCCTGAAGATGCTCTATGAAGCGAAATACTTGGGCAAGATTTAATTAATAAACTGTGCTCGATATTTGCCTTTCATTTGATCAAGTTCATTTATTCCAGCATTTAACCTTAAATTAAACTAAGTTTGTTGACGTTTCAATTTCCACTTCGGAAATCGTTCTCAAAATACAAACATTAATAAATTAAACAAATTTTGCTTTTGTTACTTGGTGAAAAATTCTTCTGTTAGTTTAATTTTATCTGACTCATTTATATTGACAATTCAGACATATATTATACATTTTAAAGTAGACGACTTTAGAATGATATTGCCAATATTGCTGAGTTGCGTTCCTGGGACGACTTTATTGTAAGATAGTTCATTTGATTACATGCCATCAACTTTAACTTGAGAATATCTTGAGAATAGCTTTGTGACAATTTATCACGGAGGTGATAAACAATTAGGACTTTTGTACGGAAGTGATACCTCTTCTTTTTAAAAATACTTTTTGGTTTGATATGTATGGCTTCGTTAAATGTAGTATTTTGTTTTTTAACTGAAGGTGATTTTAAATTTAAAACATATTTAAACTGAATCCTCTTCATTCTAAAATATCCATAATATTTTTCATCGTCATCAATTAATTCTTTGTATAAAGTCCAGTATTCATATTCCTTCTTCCTTTCCCTTAGCATTGGATGTACTTCAAACTGTCTTTTTAACACAGTTTTTCATTCTTTATCGTTAAGTAGAAGAGCAATTGCACATAATTTTTGTCGAGAAAAGCGAGATCATATCTTCACCGAACCAAACTGAAACGTTCTATGTATGAAAATGTGAACGGGCAGCAAAATTGCTGGAGTGGAAACGCTACGTGCCGGAAACTATACGTGCACGATAATATGCCGCGACCTTAAAGCTTTCATTTGTTATGCGTAGAAAAACAGTATCTTGATTATTTTGTGACTAACGTTGTTGCAAAAAAAGGCCTCTGGGATAAAAAATTTTTTTGCCTTATTTCACTGGTGTAACTTGTCAATATACTCGTAAGAATGTGGTTGTTAATAAAAGTTTAAAAACTACTGAGTGTTTGAATAATCCTTCACCCAATAGAAATAGATATTCGCATATTTAATAGATGTGACAAATATTGTATTCAAATTTCTAAGCCTAACTCTTGTATTATGTATTTATCTTCTTCTTTCCAAATTTTGTTTTATTTGCTGTATAGTATATTATGTTAGCTGTCTTCCTTCATGTTTTCGATATACCTACGTTCATTTTTTCACCAATAAAAATTATGGTTTCTAGTCCTAGGCAATAATAGGTTTCCACTGTTTTTAATTATTTCTCTTTGATTCTTGCTGTTATATTCTGTTTCTAATTCTATGAAATTTAGATATAGTTCTTCTTTCATTTCTAGTTTTCTTTCTATAATGATTTTAATTATGTATATTTTCATTCATTCGTTTTCCACCTAAATTTTATCGAATTTGCTATCCTTTTGTAAAATTTGGATGTCACCGTAGATAACGCATGTCTCTATTATTATTAGATTGACTTAAGCACTTTGGACCTTTCCTATTTTAATTATATTTAAGGCATCTTGTACTTCTTTTGTATTTATGACTTCCTCGTGCCTTCTTTCTTAAATTTTTTGTTTGTTAAATTTCGTTTATTTTCATAAATTTTAACTGCGTAGTAATCTTTCCGTGTGTTTAAGATGTTATCTGTTTTTGTTTTTATTCATTCATAGATCTTATAGTATACCAGGGCCCTGATTCTAATTGAGATTTCGACTCAAAACATGTCGAAATTAATATGGCGACGTCGAAATGCGACTTTGCGAACCTTATGGATTTCAGCTGAACTAACCAAACGACGTCACTAATTTTCGATTTATCGAAATTAATTGCAACTTCAAGAAAGTGGTTGAAATTTCATTTCGAGTCGAAATTAATCTGACATGACTGGCTGGACTGGGAGAACGGAGAAGGGAACTTAGGTTCAGTTTAGGTAGGCGGTGTTGTGTTTTGATCCTTGCAAGGAAAACTGAGGCAAAAAGTATTAATATGGCTGTGTTTTACTGACATTTACTAGTTTTGGAGGAATTAGAGGGGATAGATATCCGACGCTCACAACGGAGGATAAGAAGAATGTTACGGGATACTCAAAATTCTTTTTCACTAAGTGATGCTCAATTTAGGCAGCAATTACGGCTTAATAAAGAAGCTGCAAATTATTTAATAAGGGTATTAGAACCATATTTGGAAGAAGGTGTTTATGCTTCTAGGATACCCAAAATGTTTAGAGTTAGTATTACTAAGCTGCAGTAAATTTAAAAATATATTAGAATATAACCACTAAGTCAAATCTTAGTGGTTATAACTTAAGGATCTCCCACATCGCCTTTTTTTTCTTGCCATCTTTTCTTTCAATTCAAAATATAATTGAGAATGGCCACTATTTATGCTTCAACAACTCAAACAAGAAAAAAAAGACGTTCACGTAAGGTAAACAAAACAAACATTCAACAAGCCTAGTCTGCGTAGTGCAGCGTGCAGCCGATAAACAACAGGGCCAACCCAAATTTTCAGCAGTGTCAAAATGATAAAGTAAATATCCACAGTTTTAACTACAATCGAAATGAATGAGAATCGCTAGCGATTGCGACTGTCATGGCGTAGTCACTTTTAAATTTCGACATCGAAATGAAATAGAATCAGGACCCAGACCTGTCTGTTATTTGTTGTATATTTTTCGTCTATATTATTTCCAAATACTTCCAAGCACTGAAATAAATGTCAATTTCCTACAAGACAAGAGTTTTTTATAGCCCCTCTATTCGTTGAAAGAACAAATATTTTTCCATAAAGGTAAAATTGTGTTGAAATTAGAATCAAAACAAAAAACTGCATTTTTAGATGTACATTATGTTATAATTTAGAGCACGATAGAGCGAAATCAACTACAAACAAAAGAAACTCATCAACATCGGGCGTAGATGACCCATTTTTGATAACATTAAATGAGGTCAAATCATTTGGTGATGCATATATACATATAAAATAATACTGGATTACTTGCGTGATGGAAACAACATATATATGAATTTCAATCAAACTATCTAGTACAATAAACCCTATCAACTTGTGTTTTTTTAAATATTCCATTTAAATTTCTAATAATATAAATTATACGAAATGTAATTAATGATAGAGAGTGAAAATTAAAAGTGATAATTCGTTTCTCAATACTGCTAAATTTTTTAAGCACTTGGACAGTACGTTTCTCTTCTATGGCTTCTTATAGTTTTAATTTTCTGGAGGAAAATTCATGTAGTTCTTGTAAATCTCTTGTAAAGCAAATATGTACTATGTTTTTGTTTTTAGTAAGGCGCAGTCAATTGTTAATGCTTATGCCAATTTCTTTAGCAGTGTTCATAATCCTTCTTTTTCCTGCCCAGACGAGTGGAGTCACAGACTTGATATCACTCACAGCCATATACAGCCCTTAAATATTAAAGTTTGTGATATTCTAGCATGTTTACAGTGTCTTATACCAATAAAGGTTCTAATTCAGATATAATATCTAACTTGTTTTTAAGGAATTGTGCATTACCTTTATGTAGACCATCCATGGCTTATTTTTAATACGTTTTTGACCGAGGGTCACTTTTCATCACAATTTAAGAGAGCCCATGCACAAATCTGGTGATAAATCATTGATTTCTAATTATAATTCTATTACAATTCTTTCTAGTGTTCTGCAAATTTTCGAGGCTTATTGACTGATTTTTTGGTAGTCAATCTGAAGAATCTGTTTCATAATGGTCATCATCGTTTTCTGCTTGATCCTTCAATTTCTACCAACCTACTCGTTTACACTGATTACATTGTAAATAAATTGGAAACAGTTGTATTTATACTGAATTATCTAAACCATTCGACAGGGTAGATTATTGTCTTTTATTGCATAAACTGGAGTTTTTTGGTGTGTCTGGCGAACTTCTTTACTGGTTAAAAAGTTATATGCAAGATCGGTCTTTGTGTGTCAAACTGAAAAGCTTTACGTGAACTGTATACTTTCTAATCTTAGGAGTGCCTCAAGGTGCTCATTTAGGATCTCTATTCTTTGCAGTTTTTGTTGATGATGCTACCAGATCCTTCACTAACTATGAAGTCTTATTCTACGCAGATGACATAAAATTATTTCATATTATTCGAGAGTATTCTGAATATTATTGGATTACCGAAATCATTGGAAAGATTTGCGAACTGTGTTAATAACAAATTAATTATTAACCGTGAAAAATGTCAGATGATCCAGTTGTGTCGATCTCTTGAGCCTATGTTTTTTAATTACAATTCAGAGGATATTTCGATTGAGCGGATTGTCACAAATTTAAGTGTGGTTTTATAGAGAAATTTGTCCTTCAATCTGCATATAGATCTTATAGACAAAAAGGTTATGAAACAACTTAGTTTTATCAAGAGGCATAGCAGATATTTTTGTACGATTACATCTCTAAAAACTCCATTCTTTCCTCTTGTCTACTGTCGAGTTAAAAATCCAATGGCATCTGGCCAAATGGCATCTCAAGCATGTATCGAAAAGTTACATAGAGTTCAAAGAATATGTCTGATGTACTACCCTTTTAAATTGCTTAGACCATATTCTTATTCTGGTATGATCAATTTATTGAAACTGAATTCTCTTCTTACCAGAAGAGGTTACTTTGAGTTTATCTTTATTTTAAAGCTTGTTAATAGAATAATACAATATCCTGAATTTATTGATTAAAAATTTATTTATTAAAACTTGGATTTCAGAGTATCAACCCACCTTTAACCCTCCGTTACTCACGCGGGGTGTTGTTAACACCCCATGCCTTCTTCTCTTCTCATGGCGCCGTCTCCTTTCGAAGTTTGGCGATCCAAATGGCAATTGTAGTTTTAGAATCTGCTGCGCGAAAGATTTCTGCGGATGAGTCTTCCTACTGATCTTTTGCCCTGTACTTTTCCTTCCAGTAAATTTATCAAAAATATCATATACTCTTTGAAAGGTTTTGTATTCATTGTGTAGAAAAAAATTAAATAATCTTTAGTGTTGTTAATGTTGCATGATGTTTTTTAAAATCATATCAATATATCACATTTACCCCAGGGGCAAATGTGAAGAAAGTTTACATTTTTGTAGTAAATATTATATTTGATAGTCTGGGGTTATTGTATAAAAATCCAATTCAAGCTCTCTACTTGTGTTTTTTTAGAATTTATTTTGTCGAAAAAATACAAAAGTTTTCTTTCAGTTAATGTTGAATGTTAAAGCCTTTAAAGGTAACTGGTAGATCAAAAATGCCAGATATATAATGTGTCCAGAACTTGTCGTCGTTCTCCCTTGAGGATATATCATTTGCTAAATACAGCTGCAATTAATTCCCACATCGTTTATTTCCCTAATAATCCTACTAAAAAAATTCCCAGATCGAAGTTTCTAGAAGAGATTGGATTTACTGTAGTGCAACCAGAGATGGAAGTTAGGTCACAAGTAAAATCTCTTTCAAACTCTCTGAAAAGAGTCCTAGGTAATGCAGCAACAATCAGTGACGATATGCCTATTAAAAAGGCAGGATGCACTATATGTCCACGAACAAAAGACATTAAATGTAAGATTTGTTGCAAAAATTGCAATAAAAATATGTGCCTAAGCCATATGAACACAATACGTGATGTATGCTACCGAGGCCAGTGAATTAATTCTAAGTTTGTTTATTGTTCTTTATATATAATAAAAAATTTTTGGTTTCATCTTTTTTACTTTTTTTTAAATTTTTTTTTATTTCTTTTTCAGTTGTGCGCAAATTGATTCCTAAAATCTATGTTTATAAAATTCAACGACTACATATTGTAGAATGTAATATTTGTTCAAATAAATAGTTTTATTTTGTAACAAACTGTTTATATTATATACCTGAAATATAAAAAAAAGTTTGGGATTTATTACTTAAACAAAAACTAATGGGGTGCTGCAGACACCCCGCGAGTTGAGAGATTCCTGAAATATGCGTGATTAAAGGAAAAATAAAGTTATTAGTGAGAATATATTTCAACACTAATAATCTATAACAAACACCTCAATCATGCAGTTTGTACTTATTAAAATTTATGGATTGGCGTGTAACATATTGCAATGTTTGGGGCATAAACTTGACCTATATGCAACTATAACTGTTATTACTTCGATATTATGGAAACGAAATGGTGTTGCGTTGATACTTTGCCTTCTGAAAATGAAAGCGGCAAACAAGTTGATTTATTGCGAAGATAAAAATTAATGAAGGGTTGTGCTTGGTTATGGTAATTATAACGGCATACAGTTGGATTCTAGTGATTTGGATTTGATTTCTTTGAACCATAAATATGTACAGGGAATATTGAGTCGTCCTAGAATATTATGTGTCTACACGGTTTGTCTATAAGTTGAATTTGTATTATATTGTATAATGATAAGTTTGAATTTGTTTACTGTAGAAAAAAAAAACCGGTTGTAGACCGTACTGTACACTAGCGCAAAGCTTTATTTTAATCAACAAAATTGCTGTTTTTTACTACTCTCTTTACAATTTCATAATATTTTCAAATTTGTATTCAGCAGCAGTTTTTCTAGGTGTATCTTTTTTAACCTTTTTTCATGCTTTATCGCATTCGTTAGTAAGATCTTTTTTACGTTTCCTGTACAAAAAATTATGAAACATTTCAAAAATCAAAATAACAAATTATGGTCAGTTTTGACTTTTTGTATACCCAACGGCCACCCCTGTTAGGTAAACAAATGGATTCTTTCGCTGTGACTGTATAAAATATGAAAATGTTTTACTAATAACTCTTTTTATCGCACTTTAATACAATAGTCGAACTGACAATTGCTAAAAAATTCAACATTGTATGTATATGCAATAATACTTATGAAATATAAATAAATATTATTTGATAGTAAATTTAATTAATATATAAACTAAATAAGATGTTTAAAAATAACAAGTTATATTAAAAAATATTTTTAAAATTTAAAGAATATATTTAAAATTAAAAAAAGTAATTTTGGTATATCCAGAATGACGCCTTACATAGAGATCTGCAGGTACTAACAGTCTCTGAAGAGTGCAAGAGTATTTCTGAACAATATCAAAACAGGTTGCGCGTGCATCCTAACACCCTGGCATACAATCTTCTCAATAAGCGACAAGCGAATAGATTTAAGCGATATGATCCCTTGGACGTACCAAACCGTTCCTGACAGTGCCTGCCTACAGACCCTACAGTAGTGGAAGCTACGCCTTCAATAGCGCCCAGCCGCCCAGCCATTGTGATCTGTGCCGCTTTTAGTATTCGTGTTCGCGTATCTGTGTATGTGCGCATCCCACCTGTAAACAAGTCAATATTTGTGTTCTGATGCTTTGGTCACTGGACCTTACATCTTTCTGACATTGCTAAGACAAACAATTTTTCTTATTGTGAAACAGATTGTCAAAAATCTTGAAAAATCTTGAATGTTAATAAAAAAAACGTATTGCAAACCTGTAAAATTCAGACCATATATTAATAAGTATAATTAATCAATCATTTGATAGTAAATGTAAGCTAAGTAATATGTTTAAAAATAATAATTGTATTTATATGAAATTATTTTAACCCGAGAATTATTAATGAGTTGAATTAAATTTTGACAATCATTACGAATCGAATCTTTTAGTGACAGATATTGTTTTAATTTTTTACTTCTCATTTAATGTCTATATTTTGTTAGTTATTTTCATCATCATCATTATCATCATCATTTGGCTCTACAACTCTATGTGAGTCTTGGCCGGTTTACTATTTCCCTCCATTGTTGTCGGTCCAGAGCAGCTATTTCCAATTGCTGTATTCCCAGTTTGCGTAGATCACTGGCTACTGCGTCTTTCCATTTCTTTCTTGGGCGACCGACTTTCGTCACTCGATCTTAGTACGTGGCCCGTCCATCTTATTCGGTTTGATTTAATGTAGCGTACTATGTTTTCATCTTCATATACTGTCTGGAGTTCATCATTGTGTCTTCTTCTCCATTCTTCTGTTGTCTCTTCTCTGCAAGGCCCAGTAGTCCGCAGTATCTTTCTTTCCAGTACCAGTAATTTTGTCGTTTCCCGCTGGTTCAGAGTCCATGTCTCGCTTCCATACGTTATTGTGGGACGAATTATTGTCTTGAACACTTGTGGTATTGAGAGTATTTTTGATTTAAGTACGATCATTAATGAGTAATATGCCCTGTTTTCTGCAATGATCCTGGCTGCCACGTCCTTTTCATATTTATTTTCAGATTTTATGATCGCTCCCAGGTACTTAAATTCTTTGACGACTTCAAAGTTGTATTAATTGATTGTTACGTTTTGTCTAACCCTTGGTCTTGGGTTCTTCGTAACCACCATGTACTTGGTCTTGTCCTCGTTCACCTTCAGACCAACTTCCTTGGCTCCGTTTTCGAATAGGGTGAAAACTTCTTTTGAAAGTTATTTCAATGCAGTTTTTAATTTAAACCTGCTTAGATCGAGAGTAGTGAGTAGTATATTCTATGACGCTACCCGTGACGATGCCATTTCGTGGCGCTAGTTCGTGACGATCGTCTCAACATTTTACTGTGGAGAAAAAAAGTAAAACAACGCCAGTATAAAAGCTTCGCTTCAAAATATGTTAAAATATGTTAGAAAAAATGATGAGAAATATTGAACTTCTGAATAAATTTAAGTAGATAACTCTTTAAAGTTTGGTTCAGATACACTGAAAATATAACTTTTTAACATTTAGACAATTGGATAAATAAAATAAGAGTTCTAACAGTGGCACTAAGTTGGAGAGCGTCATGGCAGTTTTGACTTTATTTACAGCTACTGGCGACAAGCCTGGGGTCTTCATATTTAACCAAGGTCTTAGATTATAGAACCAGGAAATACGTTATGTTTTGCGTTAGGTAAGGGACCTCCCTTACCAATCACTTTAACAACTAATTCAAGTAAACCGTATCTGTCATTATTTCTCATAATATGGTCAAAGTACTGTAATCAAAAACTAATCCAAATAGAACTTCACATTCTTGTTTTTATTCTGCAGAAAACTTCAGAATTTGTCGTTCATTTTAAGTTTTTAGCTATCTCTCAATGCAGTATCTTTCCTATATATATATATATATATATATATATATATATATATATATATATATATATATATATATATATATATATATATATATATATATATATATATATATATATATAACGAGTTAATTACAGCTGCCGCCGTTTCTCGCAACCTAGCTTCCAACGCTTGTGATCGTTCCAGTCATCTACTTGTAGAGCCCTATCTTCCATTTCATCTTTTACTTCTTGTCTCCACGATCTTCTTGGTCTTCCCTTTTTCCTGCGGTTGGTGGGAATCCACTGTAACATTCTCTTTGGCCATCGTTGATCATTCATCCTTTCTACATGGCCATACCATTTCAGCCTTTTGCATTCTATAGTTTCCAGGACGTCAATGTCTATGCCCATACGCTCTCTGATTTCAGTATTCCTTACTCTATCTCTTCTAGTGAGTTGGCAACATCTTCTCCAATAATTCATTTCCATTGCTTTTATTTTGGATGCGTCATTTTTATTTATTACCCAAAGCTCTGAACAATATGTAGCAATGCTTTCTATGATACTTTTGTATATCCTAATTTTTGTGTGATGTGGTGATGTGGTTATTCCAAAGTATACTATTCAGTTGACGTATTGCTGAATTTCCTTGACCAATTCTAGTAGCTATTTCTTTTGTATTCTGACCATTGTTTGTATCTTTCCTACAGAGTCAAAAATAAGCAAATCATCTATCACTCGTGCAGTTAGTCAATAGAGACCTTGAGGGAGCCCAAGATGATAAATATGAAGAGGAAGCAAATCCATTACCTTTAGTTAATGTCAGCCAGATCATCAGAGATCTAGTCATCATCAGAGATCTAGTCTTTGAAATACATTCTGGTGAACATACAAAAAGTCGACAGAAAGCAAGTTCAAAACGTCCATGTAATGTCAGCCAAAGCATCATCCGTTTGCAGGTGATCGTGCAAAGTTTTCTGGTGACCCCGCAACGAGAATAGTATATTAAAGTATAAGTGGATAATGGAGGTCTTTAAAACACGCGCGATTTTTCGAGCACGACGGCGCAGCCGGAGTGCTCGAAATAGAGGAACTGTTTTAAAGACCTCCATTATTAACTTGTACTTTAATATATTCGTGTTATCCACGAATACTTTACACTATTTTTTTTATTGGTATACTTTGAAATCATATATTATTACTACAAAAAATTTAAATAAGAGCTAGGAATGTAAGATGGTTGAATTTGTGATGTACATCAATATACCTTTCGTTGTTATGGAAATGAGAAAAACAAAAATTAATTTGCAATCTGTCACATAAGATTAATTGGTTTTACTGGTTGTACTGCCTAAAAATGAGTTCTAAAAAAAATATGGCAAGTTTATTAAATGGATGGAAGAGCAAAAGGTAACAGATACAGATGAACGAGTTGTGCTTGCTTATCTTCAGAAAATGTCGGAACAGTACAGCCGTCGACTATGTGGGCTATCCATTCGAAATTGCAAAGTATGTTGAGGATAAACAAAGGGGTCGATTTAAAATCATTTGTGAAAGTACATGGATTCATGAAGGCAATTTGCAAGAATGACGTAGCCAAGAAGGCGTATGTATTCAAGGAAGGCGATTTGCGGAAGTTTTTCACAGATGCTCCGGACATAACGTATTTATTTTTGAAGGTAGTAGCCATTTGCGATATCTTTGGCTCTTGTAGAAGATGTGAATTGTGCTTTACGCATCAAGTAAGAAGAAAGCGTAGAGCTTATTACTATCCGACCATCTAAGACTATGAAGGTTCGACGTTTTACAGTTGCTGATAGCTATGCTATTAATTATGTGCGTTTGGTGAAGAAGTATTTATTATTTTCGACGTACGTCCACTACAATTATGGTGAACAGTGGCATGACAATGGATCAAATTAAACGACAAGTGGAATGGAAATCGACAGCTGTGGCGACTGGTTACGTTAAAGAAAGTCTTATCAATAAGAAGAATGATTCAAACATTATTGCCAGTGCCATTAATAGAAGTACAACCCCATTGGCTTCCGAGAATGTCGGTAGTATTAATTTGAACAACATTTCCTATTATTAAAAAAACGAAAGTATTAATATTTCAAACAATACCAACTGTACTTTTCACATTAATTTAAAATCAGATCAATATTTAAAACTATTCTGTTGCCATGGTAACTTTAAAGGACACAGGTTTTTGAAAGTTGAATTTAAACACGCTGAGGCGTACTTTAAATAAGCAAAATGGGATACCAATAAAAAAATGTATATTAAGGAGCCTCTGATGATAAATATGAAGAAGAATCCTAAAACTCCGTAATAGCTCGAGCAGGTGAATCTGATAAGCAGCCATTGAAATATGTTCTGGTCATCGTGCAAAGAATCAGCAAAGGCTCTCAAGGAACCTCTGGCGATAAATATCAAGAAAAATAAAGCATACATCCCAAAGAGACTTCAACTTTTTTAAAAGAGGTGCATACATTATAATGCAAAATAAATTAAAAGGAATAAGAGCATTGATTAGACGAGCAATAGCATATAAAAATATATAAATAGTAGACTGATAAAACATAATAAGAACTCCAAAAAAGCATAAAAACTTTTCCTTATGTAATTGGTATATTTTATATATAATAAAAATATCCAAAAGGGTTAATAAAGGTTAAAAAGTTTTCTGTCCTACCAGATTATTAGCAGCAATACTTGAACACGTCCCAAAAACCACTTACAATTCGGTTTAAAAAACTTTCGTTTGCATGTTAAATGTCATTTAAATTATTCCTTTATCAGATAATTAGAAGAAAATTGTTTAGAGCCGCTGTAAACATAAACTTTGTTGGCTTGAAAGAGCACCAACGTATTAACGTCGCATCTTAACTGGCTCCCGAACTCTATAAAACCACTTTAATCCTACAAAAATTGGCTCCCAAACCCATACATTATTTTATTACCAGAAATTAAATTCCCTTCTGAAAGTTGGATTTTGAGGAAAATAAATATAATATACACCAGAAACATATTTAAAGATATAGTTAAAGACATATTTGATGTTCAATGAAATTTCTTCTAATACGTATTGCTTTTCGGTATACTCTTTATGGGACACTACTACTTCTTACTTTAATATAGTAGCTATTTGAATATTTTTCAGAACCTCCAAAAATTTGAAATTGTTCGGATGGTAAGTATAAAACAAAGAATTTAATTTTAAATGGAAACTCTCGTATGCATTCGTCGCTCTTTGTAGAGACATACTATTTTCGGCCCACATGGTAGGTGGAAATTTGGCTTCTTCAGCGATGTATTTCTCCACCAAGAAATCTGCTCATTTTTAAATTGCTGGATGTCTAGGTAAGATTGCTCCAATATAAGTCGCAGAACAATTGCCTACGTCTTCTGAGTCCAAAAAATAAAGACCAAACACGTATTTTAAGTAACACCAAGTATCTATTCCGTTGCCAAGCCCAGTTTCTGAATTTTTCATCACCTGTTTCATACAATTAAAGTTTTATTCACATAGACTAACAATCGTTTAATGATAACAACATAAAACTACATCACAGCTTTTTAACTTCCGATATATAAAAGTGTCGTAATACCAAAGGAATGGCTTAACTTAAAATTCATAGTTTTATTAGCTTAATGAGTCACTAACTAAAAATATTCTTAAAAACAATACAAAATCGAATTTATAAAAAATGTGAAATAGAGATGAGTGAATCTCAGTTCGGATTTAGAAAGGCCTTGGGAACAAGAAAGGCATTGTTTGCGACTCAAAACACTCATTCAAAAATACCTCGATCGCCAGAAAAAAAATATCTCTGTTTTACCAGCATGAAAAATTGTTGTACTGACTATAGAAAATGAAGCTACGGAAAAAGTATGGTGTCCAACAAGGCTGCGTCATGTTTCCATTGCTCTTTAATTTAACTCTAAATGCATATTTAAACAAGACCCCCAGACGACCAATGGCCATGAGGGAATAAACATTTGTTTTAGTAGGAAAGCTATTACTTTAGGTAATTACTGTAATTTAAAGCAATAAACATTTCTGAATCTGAATCTGCGAGAATATATTTTCTCCCTATCTATATTAACTATCCCTTAACGATAATTTTAGAATTATTTTAAACAACATATTTTTGATCAATATTATTTATAGAAAAAGTTTAGTACGCAAAACAACAATTAACATTAAATATCATTGCAAAACATTTAATTTATGAGAAATCAAAATGTTAAAGTCAAGTGTATGGTCCATGTGAGAAGGAATTAGAGGTTAGAATATTAATAAAAGCTTATATTATTCTCGAAAAAAAAAATTCAAGCAAGCACTAGACGACGGCGAAACTGGTATAAAAATACACAGTAAATATATTAACAATATCAAGTATGCAGACGATACCGTTCTGGTAGCAGAAAAAATAGAAGACTTACAAAATATAAATGAGACTGACAATAAATCTTTAGAAAACTAAAGTAATTCTGTTTAGCAAAATCGATGAAAATTGTCTTATTGACCTAAATAACACTTAATTAGAGAACAAGTTCATAAATTCAGGTATTTAGGAGTAGTACTAAACGATAGGTGGGATCCAGATATAGATAATGGATAAAATTCAATATGAAAACAAAATTAAAGATCTAATAATAAACGGACCTTATACAAAATTAACAAAGGATCCAACAAAGCCTTTGGAAAACAGAATATATAGAACTTTATTCAAGTTTAATGTTCTTGGAGGAAAAACATTTGTTAACATCTGTTTTATTAAAAATGATTATCCTTTATCGTTTATAAATAAGGAATTTTCAACAATCGACCGAATAGAACAGAACAACTTAGACATACACATGGAACTACAGCATACACAAGGAATAATACGAGGAAAATAACAATAATATACATAAAAGGATTATCAGAAAAACTTAAAGGGATAGGAAATAAATTCAACATTTCAACAACATCCAAAACAACAAATACATTGAGATCTATTTTGTCTAAAACCAAACCTAACAATGAACAAGAAAGGACAAAAAATTGTATTTATAAAATCCCTTGCCATACGTGAATGCGAT
The DNA here is from genome assembly GCF_040954645.1 of Diabrotica undecimpunctata. Lineage (NCBI taxonomy): Eukaryota > Metazoa > Arthropoda > Insecta > Coleoptera > Chrysomelidae > Diabrotica > Diabrotica undecimpunctata. The sequence continues at coordinate 38,896,646 of NC_092809.1, read as the reverse complement.
CAGAATGGAATGATTCAAGTATAGTTAGAAAAGAAACGAATGGTAGAAAGAGAAAAATCAAAGAAGCGGCTCTAATTATGCTAAATGAGACCAATTGTGTCGCGAATTCCTCGGCAGAATGTAGTAGGATCTGGTTACCCATATTAAAAGAGGAAGTTATTAAAAGGAAAATACCAGTATTATAAAGTCAGTAACATATCGAGGATACATCATTTATGTTTTTTAAATAACAAACATATAAAATCAAAATTTGGTGTTATTGAGAGTAAACTAAATGTACGACCAATTATTTTCATGTCGGGATAGTATTATGAGGTTTTTTTCTTAGTTTTTCCCTCATAATTTACTATGGAATCACTAACAGGAGAATTTTACTGTCATCATGGCATGTGGTTGTCTTTTTAAAGACGAATTACGTGCTATGATTTTTTTCTGACGGATATTCTCAAGTTAAAGTTGATTTCATGTAATCGAAAGAACTATCTTACAAGTAAAGTCGTTGCCAGGAACGCAACTCAACAATATTAGCAATATCATTTTAAAGTCGTCTACTTTAAAATGTATAATGTATGTCTGAATTATCAATATAAATGAGTCAGATAAAATTAAATTATTAGAAGAATTTTTCACCAAGTAACAAAAAACAAAATTTGTTTAATTTACTAATATTTGTATTTTGAGAACGATTTCCGAAGTGGAAACTGAAACGTCAATAAACTTACTTTAACCTTTAATTCTGGCTTATTCCCATTTATTTAAATACCGGATATAGAAATAAAAACATGACTAGAACAGGAACATGTACAATAAATGAAAGCAAATTATCTATAACTGAAAACTAAGCTTAGACATCCGAATAAGAGTTATTAAATGCTACGTTTGGTCAGTCCTTCTGTATGGAGTTGAAACATGGAAATTAAAATTAAATACAATGAGACATTATCGTGGAATGCTTAGAATATCATACATACAACTCATTATGAAGTGAATAGTACTATACACCATAAACAAATAGTTAGGACTTACTTAGGTATAATAACGATTAAGAAAAGAAAGCCTCGTACCGAGGCCACATAATGAGAAATGACAAATATAATCTGCTACAAATAATAATTAAAGGGAAGATAGGTGGCTGAAGAGGAGTAGGCAGAAGAGCCATGTCATGGTAACTTGTGGAAATTATATTTAAAATTGTTCCCCACTAGCATGGGTTTTCCTTGTTAGCTTAATATTTCAGTAGATTGCATTTTCTACGACAATATGATCAAGTACAAGCAAGTGAGGCGAAGGCTATACCAATTTAAAGAATGATGGAATGGAATAATCTAACCTACCTTAATACCATCTACCTTAATAAATTCCATCGCCCACCTGCCTAAATTTCCTAGAATTTTATCAGAAGCCAATTCACACAAACCCTTTTATCGGTAGAGAGCTTATTACCTGTGGGCAGGAGCTAATTCATGTGCACCCAGTATTATCAGGATTTGGTAATAAAAGAAGAACAAAGACAAGTAATTTGCAATTTCTTTTGAGACCGTCAAGTTATTGAAAAATGGTAGTAAAAATATGGCTATTGATCGAAATATGAATGTCAAAATTGACAAAGCTATATAAAATATTAGAAATAACAAAATAAATCAAACTAAAAAAGAACAATAATACAGTGTATATATTTTAGTTTCCTAAGCTTTATACTATGTATTGTCTATTAGATAAACAATTTGTCAGTGGAACTATTTACTTTAATAAATTAGTGGACTATTTTTCCACTTCTAGATTGTCTTCAGTGGGTCAAGTTCGATGAAAAACAACTGCGGTTTTCTATTACACCAAATTGGATGGAATTAATCGATATAAATATGAAGTTATATTATTAAAAGTACCTACTTATTTATACCAAAACAATGGAATCCATTACAACTAGTTTGACATTCGAGTAATAATAGACTTGAATGACGAGTACATGATTTATTGTGTTATTATTGCGGCATAAAGAGAATTTATTGTAGCAAATTAATTGATATATGGAGTGTATTATTCAAAATTTGACAATAGCGGTATATGTGATTATTTAAATTTTAAAATATGCTGGAGTTTTCCTAAATGATCACTTGCATTCTGAAGTTATAAAGATCACCACTTGGTGAAATTACGGTTTTTTTCGTATCCTTTACAAGGGCGGATCTAGGACCGATTTTCGGGAGGGTTCATGAACTTTTTTTGGGGATCTGTGGGAAGTTTTTAAAAAAATAGAGTTGAAATGGTGAGTATTAAGGAACTATTTTAACCTTTTGTGTACCTTTCAGGATTTTAAAAACAATAATGTTGTTGTAGATAAAACGTGAATTTTTTTATTTTTCGAAATATGTTTGAAAATGTCCTAATAGACCACCCTCGAGCATTGATGTGATTATTAAAATTATAATAACATTTGGATGCCATCTTGTATTAAGCGAAACTAAGCATTTCGGGGAATCACAGAATTGTGAGAAACTCGCAGATGTGATCATAATTTGTTAGTTTTGTATCAATGTGTATTAGGAAGTTGTGTCTATAGTAAAATTCATTAACCGATGCAGGAAGATGTAAACATTACCACGTGTAGGCCTGCAACAGGGCCGCATTTGGGATTATCTTTTTGTTTAGTCAGAATATATATTATTTTATAAAATACGAAATTTATATTTCACACAAGGAGATGTGCTGTCACCTCTCCTCTTTAATATCATCCTGGAGAAAGTAGTAAGAGCAGCACAACTTAAAACAGAATTACTGGCAGTAAATGGACCAAAATTTCTACTAGCATACGCAGATGACATTGAGATTGTGAGAAACACAGTCACCAATGTGAAGGAGACTTTTAATAAATTGGAGATAGAGGCAAAGAAAACTGGTTTAAGGGTAAACGAAGAGAAAACCAAATACATGTGCATCAACAGACAAAAGGGACGAGATAGAATAGGACAAAATGTTACAATAGACCCATATAACTTTCAAAGAGTGGCGAGTTTTAAATATCTCGGAGCAACAATCACTACAGATAACGATATCGCGGAAGAGATTAATTTTGCAAAAGTGCTCGACAAAGAACCTTTAGTTGATATCCGATAATAGAAACCATTTATACAGGGCGAAAAACCCAAGAATTTATTTTTTTTGCCAACAATTTTATGTACAGAGTGCCTGCAAAAATATAAGTTTTATTTTTAATTTTTACTATACTTAGTTGTTTGTACAATTCTAAAAAGTTTCATAATAATAATAACAAAAAAAATACTCATTACTCAATTATGTTGAAATAATATATATATATATATATATATATATATATATATAATTATATATAATTATTAATATGTCGTGACTCGTCACTGTTAAATTATCTAAATCTGAAAATTTTGGGGAATGCATATGTAGGTACTATAAATATGTCATCAGAACAAAACGTAAAGTCTATAAGCTTTTATCTTTTGAAGATATTCTCTTCGCCACATCACAATGTCGTCTCTATCTAGTAAAAGAGCGTTTCTTCCCCTACGTTTATATTGAAAATTAAGTTTTTCAATATTTGGTAAAATGTGGTTTTCGAAAAATTTGGCAAATCAGGGTCATAGTTCACCTTCTTTAAAACCTTATCAACGGTGGGTATTTCGTTGCTCATAAAAAAATTATGAACCAGTCTTCTAATGGCAAAAAATAATTTTTGTCAAAATCATCAATTTTGTCAAACTTCTTTTTCCGGGTCAGACATACTTTTGGTAAAGCGAATTGATGATTCGTTTTGTATTCCTTTATCACCGTAAATACACTTCTATCACAAACTCCAACTTTATTAGCCACTTTTTTCACAATATCTTCAACCACCAACCCGGGATTTTCTTGTCTTTCACATTTAAAATGATTTCTTTAACTTCAACGCTAAGAGGGCTTCTTTTACGTCGTTTTCGAGGAGGATTCCATGTATTTTCAACCAATTCATCAGCAGAATCATTTTTGGTTTCAATATCAGTTATTGACATACGTGGTTATTGTTACAGTAATCACAATCACGTATAGATAGGGTCGTTATACAAAAAAAAATATATACTTAAATAGTTTTAAATCGCACAATAAATAATTGCTAATTCAACATTAACAGCATAAATATAATTTATTGTCCTTTAACCATCAAGATGAAAAATATACTCAGAAATCGATTCAAATTACAAAATTTCAATACCGAAATATAATACCTACTTAAATCGTGGCCGAACCTGTATGAGTTCCGACGACGTCGGCAGTAACGAAATAAAGATGGACATTTCGGTTAGTTGTTAAATATTCTTGAAGAACTGTTACTGCATGTATGCATAAAATATTCATTAATTTTATGAATCGGATTATTTTTTTACTTACTATGTATTCAGTGATAAAAATAATTTATATACTATGCAATAAACACTAATAGTTGAGAAAATAAAAAAATTAATAAAGTGTCATAATTATACTGTTACTTATCGGAACGAGTAGACTCATTTGGAACATATTTAACAATCATCTGTTAAATTTATCTTTGTTTATAGGCACTGCATCGCTTAATGAAAGTAGGTATAGTTTTATAATTTACAATGGATCCATATGAAAGAGAGCAGCAGCGGCTTATTCAGATATATGAAGAATTATTATCAAGTGATGACGAAATACATGATTCCGACAGTTCGATTAGTGATATTGGCGATAAAGAAATTAGTCATCACGATACTGATACTGAGCAAGAGATGGAAGAAGAAAATGAAGATGGTGTCGACAATTATCGCGAAATTAATAATATTGATAGGCCTTTATACTATTTTGGGAAAGATGAACAAAATGGAAAAAATTGGCAGGTCCTAAAAATGTTCGTATTCGTAGTGTAATTATTGTCTCCCACGTATCAGGTACAATTAGAAAAGCTAGAAATTCAATGAATCCAATTGAATCTTGGAGCTTATTGCTAAGTGGAATTATTAAACATATTTGTGAGTTTTACAAATATCTACATTAGAGAAGTGTCTGTCAAATATAAAAATAAAAACGATACCCAGCTAACAACAATTACGGAAATAAAAGCGTTCTTAGGTTTATTGTATTTAGCTGGCTTAGATCATGTTGCAAAAAAAAATTTGAAAGACTTTGGCAACAAGATGGCATGGGATGTGAATTATTTGTAGCAACTATGTCACAACGACGATTCAGGTTCCTCCTAAGAGTTTTACGTTTTGACGATAAACGAACTAGAGCAGAAAGACGAGAAGTGGACAAGTTAGCTCCTATAAGAGGGATACTCGAACTGCTTGTTCAAAATTGCAAAAATTGCTATAGTGTAGGAGAATACGTAACACTAGACAAAATGCAATTTCAGAATGTATATTCCCAATGAGCCAAAAAAATATGACATAAAAGTATTTGCAACCACAGATCCACGAACATTTTACACAAGTCACATGGAAATTTATGCAGGACAACAACCTGATGGTCCCTACAAAGTTGATAATTCCACTGAAGCGGTTACTCTAAGAATGTGTCAACATTTATCTGGGTCAGGAAGAAATATTACCATGGATCGATGGTTTACTAGTTATTCAGTTGTCCAGAAGCTTTTAGCAGATCATACTGTGCGACTTACTGTTGTAGGTAGTATAAAAAGTAATAAAAGAGAACTTCCTACAATTATTTTACATATAAAAGGTCGTCCTGTGAACTCCTTTATATTTGGTTTTGGAGAAAGACTTATGCTAGTGTCGTTTGTACCAAAAAAAAAGTAAAAAACGTTTTAATGATATCATCTTTACATGACACTGATAATGTTGATGAAGAATGCTCTAAACCCGAAGTTATTTTATTTTACAATGATACAAAATGTGGTGTAGATATGGCTTATAAAATGGTTTCATCATACAATGTTGCTAGAAATACTAAGCGCTGGCCATTAGTGATTTTTTATGAAATTCTCAATATAACTAGCCTTAATGCGTTCATTGTTACTAGACAAAATAATCCAGATAGAGATTTTAGCAAAAACAGAAGATTATTTGTAAAAGCTTTGGGATTAAATTTGGTCAAGGATTATATGACTTCTCGAGCAACAACATCAGGGTTACATTCATACATCCGTAATGCAATAGGTAAATATTCTGGTCGGCAATCCACCAATAACTAGATCCACCAACAAATAAAAGAGGTCACTGTAAGTATTTCAGAAAACGAAAAACTCGTTATTTTTGCAAATTTTACAAATGTTGGCTCTGCATGTAGCATATGACAGCAACTTGCGCAGAATGTCCAGGAAATCATACCTAAATAATTAACGTATTTTAAGTTATTATAGTCTCTGCGCAGGGGATCAATATTTAGTTTTGAGTTTATAAGTAAATTGTTTCACATATTTTTTATACAAAAACATAATTTTTGTTGTTCATTTAAATTTTTTTATAGTTTTGTAAATTAGCAATAAAACGATTACCAAAAATTAGTGTTTTTATTTGACGTCGTATATCTATACAAAAAAAGCAGAATTAACATGTTTTTAAGACATAAACATACATCAATAGGTATTACAAAAAAGAATTTTAATTTGTATGTACCAAAGGTTAGACAAAAAATTAGACAACTTTTGATTCTGACACCACCGTCGTGTACTCATGTAATGCTAAAAGCGGTCGTGCATCGGAGTGTTACAGATCTTACAAACAGATTGTATATGAATTTAGAAAGAAGAACCACTCCCAACCTCTTCCGACACGAGCAGAAAGGCCTATATTGTTTGTGTACTTAAGTAAATAGTTTGCTTACTTTACATTGTGATGTAGCCCGATAGGGTTTTTAAAATAATATACCTTTTTAAAAGAATTTTTTTAAATAAACATTTTTGTGAGACATGGTATACAGCTAACTACAGGAATTTAGATCCTTGTGGAGTTTAGTATATCACTGTTAAGAAATAAAGAATTGTTGTTTGTTAAGTTTGGATATTTATTATTTGTATTAAGCATATATGACAATAATGTAGATATATTAACAAAACAATTTACATTTTTTATACAAAGTTCAAGATTGACTGAATAAGATATATTTACTTAGTTCATGTGTTTTTGAAGTAGCATTACTTTTTCTCTATTGTTCCTTTTTTTTCAGTTCATAAAATCTATCCCTAAGGTATTCATGGCTAACCATTTTAATGAGCTCGATACGGTGACAACTGAAGCCTTCTACTTTCAGTAGATATAGAAAAAAGATTGCCTTCTTTTTCTTTTTATGTAGACATGAATATGTATACCAAAATGTAGTAATCCCCATCCATAAAAAGGGAGACAGATCCAAGTGCTCTAATTATAGAGGCATCTCCCTACTTAATACGGCATATAAAATCTTATCGAACATCCTATTAAGTAGGCTGACACCGTTTGTAGAAAATTTCATGGGGGAATACCAAGCAGGCTTCAGAAAACATAGATCGACCATAGATCAGATCTTTACTCTAAGACAGCTGCTTGAAAAAGGATGAAAATTCAATAGAACTATCCATAATCTCTTCATAGATTTCCGGCAAGCGTACGACAACATTAAAAGGGATCAGATGTGGAATGCAATGGCAGAACTTTCAGTTCCAAAAAAACTTATCCAGCTTGTTAAGTTATGTGTGAATAGCTGTAGATCCAGAGTACGGTTAGGTAACAAACTCTCAGAATCTTTCGAAATAAGCAGTGGCCTGAAACAAGGAGATGCGCTGTCACCTCTCTTCTTTAATATCATCCTGGAGAAAGTAGTAAGAGCAGCACAACTTAAAACAGAATTACTGGCAGTAAATGGACCAAAATTACTACTAGCATACGCAGATGACATTGAGATTGTGAGAAACACAGTCACCAATGTGAAGGAGACTTTTAATAAATTGGAGATAGAGGCAAAGAAAACTGGTTTAAGGGTAAACGAAGAGAAAACCAAATACATGGTGCTCATGTATGGGTGTGAGACGTGGACCCTGACCAAAAAAACTGAAAGAAAACTTGGATGTTTTGAGAGGAAAATCCTCAGAAGAATCTTTGGGCCTTATCACGACATTAATAGCAACCAATACCGAATGAGAACAAATGCTGAGGTCAAGCAGATGTATAGAGCGAGCGATATAGTCCAAGAGATTAAATCCCAACGTCTACGATGGGCTGGCCATGTCCATAGACTCCCTTATAACCGCCTTGCCAAGGTAATATGGGAGGAAGCCCCCACAGGAAGAAAGCCCTTAGGACGTCCACTAATGCGATGGAGAGACAATATATGGTCAGATCTAAGAACAATGGGGCTACCCACTGACCCAACTATTATGGATGACCGTTAAAGATGGAAGCAAGTTGTACAGTCAGCCGAAACCCACCCCGGGCTGTAGTGCTACGAGAAGAAGAAGAAGATGAATCTGTCTGTTTTTCAATATGCCTCCAGTAAGTTGTCATTCCATCGTATTCCTATTGGGTAATCGTCTCTTGCCATTTTTACTACTCTATTTGTTCTTATTCGGCTATATGATCGTTTTATTCTACTCTTCTATACCCAGTCCTTGTTGTAATTCTGTAATTCTAGCTCTGTCTCATAGTATCTTACCATTAATATTTCATCTCTGCTATTTCTAACATTGTCTTTTCTGTGTCAGGTCGTGTTTCTACCGCATATCTCATTATTAAGCTGATGACTGTTTTGTAAATTCTTTCTTTCATTCCTCTCTCGATAATTTTATTTCTCCATATTGTTTCATTTAGGCAACCTGCGGCTCCGTTTGCTCTATTCACGTGATTCCTAGATATTTAAACTCCGTCACTTGTTTTATTACCTGGCCTTCCAGTTCCAATTTACATATTGTTCTGAAGCTATTTTCTTGTGGCATTTTAAAGTAATTACTATTTAAATGGGAATAAGCCACAATTAAAGGTTAAAGTAAGTTTATTGATGTTTTAATTTTCACTTCGGAAATCGTTCTCAAAATACAATTTACTAATGTTTGTATTTTGAGTACGATTTCCGAAGTGGAAATTGAAACGTCAATAACTTATTTTAACCTTTAATTGTGGCTTATTTCCATTTAAATAGTAATTATTCCAATTTACATCTTAGTAAATTTACTGTTATAACCACGCATTTTATCTTGTTTGGGGAGATTAGCATGTTACATTTTCTGGCGGTTATATTATATTAGTGTAGCATACGTTGTAAATCATCTTCACTTTAAGAGAGTAGTACTTCGTCGTCTGCATAGCAGATTATTTTAAGTTGTTTTTCTCCAATTTGGTATTCTTTTTTAGTTCTTACTTTTTTATTATTTCATCCATGATCAGGTTGAACAATAGAGGACTCAGGAATCTCCCTGTCTTATCCCATTTGGAGCTTCAATTGCGTCAGTTAGTTCTCCTTCTACTTTTACTTTTATTGTGTTGTTTTGGTAGATATTTTTGATAGTTTTAATTATTCCTAGAGGTATCTCTCTTGCTTACAATAAGTGGATTACGTCCTTTATTAGTACGTTCATCTTTTTTGTGAGAAGCTTTGCTAGTGCTCCCTTTTTATTTGTCTGACTAACGTATTCATTTCATTTCTGATTCGTTTAGTGTATAGTGATTGTATGACTGTTGTGTTTGTTGTGTCTGTATTGAAAAAATGCTTTCTTCTTTTCTTCACATTTTATCTATACTTCCTCTCTCGACCATGGGGTCTTTTTCGATATGTTAGTATTCGTTATTTTCCTCTATCCAAGTAATGGTTTTGCTGCTTTAATCATTATTGAGTTTTTCCAGTTCTCTTTGATGTTATCGTTTTCTAATATTTTATTCCTAGCACTTGTGTCTGATATTCTTTTTGTATAAGGATTCCATATTTAGTCCTTCTATTCTGATTTTGTTTATGTTGGCACCGCTCTCTTGGATGTGAAGTATTTCAATATGATTCTTATTTTACATAATAGTAGGCTATAGTTGCTACCTACATATGTTGAGTTGAGGCATCTTACGTCGATTATTTTTAATGGACGGATATGTATATGCATTTGATACGTATAAAAATTGCCTGAATAAAGTTTATTTACAACAGATAGAACAATACCATTGACCATCTTCGCAGTCACACACGAAACTTTTTTAAGTCACCACTTGCCAAGAACAGGACTTTTTTATATGGTTTCCACACCCTGAAGAGCGTCTTTTGTGATAATCAATAACCCACCATTATTTTTTAAATTTAATAATCTGCTAAATTCCCCAACAGAAGTATAAGAATAATCGGATTGTGGTTTAAATAAACATTGTTGATAATAAAGGATACAATCCTTTAATTTATATTTATTATCTCCTACCAACACAATTTTCAACTCTTCCGGAAGCAGATCCATGTCAGTTTCTATTTCATTATTTTCAAAGAATATTCTTTTCCTTCTTCACCCTTTACATGTTAAGCCACTGCGCTACAGCCATAGTAAATAGCTTATATACTATGGCTATAACCGCCACTTTTAGAGGGAGAAAGGATATTATTTGAATTTATAATATTTAAGATGGTAGACAGAGTTTAAATTAATAGGCTCCCCGAAATGGGTTCTGTCTTGGAATTTGATGTACTCCAAACCAATGCACTGCATGGTTTAACCATTTTTATACAATTATTCTAAACCACACACCCAAAGATTAACCAATATTTTACAAAAACTATCTTATCTAGTTATGATTTAAAAATACACGTTTTCACGGTACACTTTGGATGATCATCCCCGATGAATCATCCAAAGTGATTTTGACGATGAAAGTAATTACCTATCGTTTACATTGATCAGCAAGACTGAATTAGTCTGTTCACTTACAAATGGCGCCGACTGAAGTTGTACGTACTGAAATTGGCATAATAAGTAAATACTAGCGGACCAACTCGACATCGAGTTTTTTAAATGAAATTTTTATTTTGCGAGAAAAATTAAGAGATCAATACAAATAATATAAGCAAGAATATACATAACATTCATCAATAATAATGCAAGTAAATAGTGTAATAAATATCACGAAATATTTCGTCGAAAACAATGTTTTTTGTTACAATGTTATCATTTAGCAGTTAATTTTGCATGCTGATCACGAATCCGGTGTCAGATTTGCTCTATCTTGACGTTTTATGCGCGTTTCGGGTCACTTCCGGTGTCGGATCGCAACCGGAAGTACATATTTAGATTCGTCTCGACGAGACCTTTCGATCCATATATACATTGTGGGGTCTAAAACTTAAAGTAAATTTTAACTTCCGGTCATCTCAAAACCGGAAGTGAATTTTTGTACCAAAAGTATATCTTGACAATCTCATACGTAATACTAATAATATTCCGAAAAAATATTTTAATTATCTAATATGGTTTTTGAGTAAAGTGGTGGACAAGAAAAGGGCTTAGCGTGTTAGTATATAAGATCTTTTAAATGAACGTAGACATGTACTTGAAAAACAGAAGATTAGAAAAAACGACGTTGGTGGGTAAGGCCGTGGATAAATCGACGCTACACAATGGAGGAGTCAACGTGTTTGTTAAAGGAATGGTCTAAAGAAGATCAAGTCATATTAAAAAAACATCTAAGAATGTCTGAAGTGCAATTTGAAGAGCTACTTGCCAAAGTCACACCGTTAATTCAAAAGCAAAGCACAACCATGGGAGAATCTCTTCATCCGAGACTGACTTTGCAAATTGTACTAAGATGTCTTGCATTATGAGATTGATTTTCAACACTTGAAGCTTTGTATCGTGTACCTAAATGATCCATTTTCCATTTCCTGCCATAAGTATTAGGTTATTAGGTTAGTACCTAATTAGATTCTTTCTTGCATATTTAAACCATTGCAACAATAAAAAACGTAATAAAACTTTATCCAAAAGGCATTTTATTTGCCTTGTTCTATATATTGACGTCGGTACAAATGGCAGAGCAAATGATGCATTAGTGTTTTCCAAATGTACATTTAACAAAGCTCTAGTGCGAAAATGGTGTTTTTGTTGGGGACGACGCTTTTCCTCTTAGAACCTATCTTTTGAAACCTTATAGCAAGAAATCATTAACAAGGAAGGAAAGAGTATTTAATGATCGGCTATCTCGAGCTCGTCGCCTATCAGAAAATGCATTTGGCATACTTGTGTCTTGTTTTCGATTATTCGAAAAGCCCATTCCTCTCAAAGTAGAAACAACTGAATTACTGGTGAAAGCTTGTGTTCTTCATAATTGGCCCAGGCAAACCTCTACTTGCAAAACAGCATACGTAACTGAGGGATTGATTAATGTTGAATTATGGGGGCAAGGCAGAATTGTACGTGGAATATGGCGACAAACTACACACGACGGCCTCAGAACACTTACTACAAGTAACAACCACAAGAAAGTTACTGCCGCTGTAAGCGATGATTATGCAGATCTGGGGCCCTGATTCTATTTCATCTTGATGTCGAAATTTAAAATCGACTACGCCATGATAGTCGCAATCGCTAGCGATTCTCATTCATTTCGATTGTAGTTAAAACTGGGGATTTTCAGCAGTGTCAAAATGATAAAGTGACACTGCTGAAAATTTGGGTTGGCCCTCTTGTTTATTGGCTGCACGCTGCACTACGCTTGTTGAATGTTTGTTTTGTTTACGTTACGTGAACGTCTTTTTTTCTTGATTGAGTTGATAAATCATAAATAGTGGCTATTCTCAATTATATTTTGAATTGAAAGAAAAGATGGCAAGGAAAGAAAAAAGGTGATGTGGGAGATCCAAGTTATAACCACTAAGGTTAATATAACCACTAAGATTTGACTTAGTGGTTATATTCTAATATATTTTTAAATTTACTGCAGCTTAGTAATACTTACCCAAACATTTTGGGTATCCTAGAGGCATAAACACCCTCCTCCAAATATGGTTCTAATATCCTTACCAAATAATTTGCAGCTTGTTTATTAAGCCGGAATTGCTGCCTAAATTGGGCATCACTTAGTGAAAAAGAATTTTGAGTATCCCGTAACATTCTTCTTATCCTCCGTTGTGAGCGTCGGATATCTATCCTCTCTAATTCCTCCAAAATCAGCAAATGTCCGTAAAACACAGCCATAGTAATACTTTTTGCCTCAGTTTACCTTGCAAGAATCAAAACACAACACCGCCTACCTAAACTGAACCTAAAGGCCGTATGATACTATGCATGTTCTTGTATCATTTCTTATATCGTTTCTGATATCACAAAAAAATGGATAGTGTCATTGTAGATATAGATACAAGCGTATAGTTCTTATATCAGAAACGATACAAGAATTTGTGTCCTCTGCAGTTTCTTGTACAAGAAATGCGCCAATTTGTGCGCAAAGCCGCAAAAGCAAAAACGTAATAAGCGTCTATATTCTTTGGTAAAACTTCTGTCATAATGGCGGCTGGAGGAGAACTTTGATATACAATTAGATCAAGCAAACACCAGAGAAAAGTGCCCACCAACAATAACCAAGATTAGAACAGCAGTAGGCAAATTGAGAAACAATAAATCACAGGGATTGGATCAAATAGCATCGGAACTACTGAAAGTAGGAGATGTAAAAATTCGTGATAAGTTTAAAGATTATTTTATATCTCCAAATAAGAGAGTATAATTTCAAGAGCATGCCATTCAAACACATAATTTAAAAAAAAAAACAAATTATTACAACCAAATTATTTATGATTTCTGTCTTCCATTACAGCCTGTTAAATATCTTCAAAAATTGTGGTTTCCAATTTTTTTTTTAATATTGGGACATTTTATTTCTTTCATTTTTGCACCACAGTATTTTAAAAAATAATCAGTAGCATCTGGCTTGGGGTCCTCAGGTACTGCAGTCCTGTTTTTATAGATGTCAAAATTTCGACCAATTATGTACCGAATCACATACCATATCCAGTAAAAGAACTTGCATAGTGTCATACAGAGCACAAATGTACGTGCAAGAAACGATACAAGAAAACATAAATAACTTTCTATATCAGAAACGATATAAGAAATGATACAAGAAAATGCATAGTGTCATACGACCTTAAGTTCACTTCTCCCAGTCCAGCCAGTCATGTCAGATTAATTTCGACTCGAAATGAAATTTCAACCACTTTCTTGAAGTTGAAATTAATTTCGATAAATCGAAAATTAGTGACGTCGTTTGGTTAGTTCAGCTGAAATCCGCAAGGTTCGCAAAGTCGCATGTCAACGTCGCCATATTAATTTCGACATGTTTTGAGTCGAAATCTCAATGGACAGTGGAAGTGTGACGTCACAACTGTCAATTACTTTCCAAACAAAAGTTGAAATGTCCAATCTCAAGACTTTTTAATTTCTATAAAGTTAATATTTTGCTTCCTCTGCTGCTTTTTCTTTTAAGTATAGTGTTTTTACGATAATACCATCATAATTCAGTGTTCTATTTTTATGAAATATAGTTTAAAAGTTTAAATTAAAGACATTCTAACCTTACTTTATTGATACATGCATTTTATTGCTATTTTTATAAAACAGTATGCAACCTTGTAAAATTGTTGTAGTAACTATTAGAATACTTAGATATTGCAAAAAGCGGAAAGATTCTGTAAAAAAATGAAAAAATAACGAAAAATACAAATTATCCACACTAAACAAGGTTTGTTTGGAAAGTGAAACTGACAGATGTCAATAAAATCTACGTCATCACTTCCACGGTCCATTAGAATCAGGGCCCTGTTGTGTTCAACTGAAATTGTACCGTGGCAGTGGAAAATTATTTAAATGGTTAATTCTTGTATAATTATCCATTTACTTAATAAAAACTGGTAATTAATTTTTCTGTGGTTTTGTTGTTTATACGTGCAATGTAATGAACCAAGATTTTTTTGTGGCTTTAGCACTTAGCTATTTAGCCAATTACGTGTTGAGAAATAATAAATGAAAAATTACTATTATTAATATTTTAATATAATTAATACTAAAGAAAATAAAAAAGTGTATATTTATACTAATAATTGCTAGTGCCTAGTGTATCTATTCGAGTCAAAAAAAACCTCATAAAATCCCTATAACTGAATCAAACAAAAAGAGAAAATGATAGCAAGAAAAAACAAATATTATGAAAAACAGGGATACTCACTTCTCGTCCAGGGACCCATCAGAACATCTAACAATAGGTCACGGAAAGAAATGTAAATAACAATTGGGTTAAAACAAAGGCTAACGAGCTTAGCTAAGATTGACTACAGACAGTGCAACCAAGATGAAGTGGGACATTTTACGTCTAAAACGATCAACTATATTTCAGCTATTTAAAATCGGTATGGTTGTTATTTTCAATTTACTGCAATACCCTACAACGCACGTATATGTATGTAGTTATAATTGCTAGTAGTATGAAAATAACAAAATGTTATACTTAGTGTACTTGCTGAGCTGGTCCTCGGTACACAAACTGCACGTAAGAATGAATCGGCTTGTTTGACCAAAAAAGTTTGGGGACATAAACATCATTTGGCTATGTACCATTTTTTACGGATTGATTTACTTTAGCCAGTTCAGATGAATATTGGGTACGAATTGTTTTTATTTTTAACTTAATATCTTTTATCGTCACTCCCTGAAGATTCAGCTCCTCAACGATTTCTTTTAACGCTTTTTCTCTGTGGGTTCTATTTTTATATGTCTCGGCTTTAAACTAGGCACTTTAAACGCGACAATAAACATCCACGTTGACCTGTTGCCGCTGTTTACTAGTCACTGGCGATGAATCCAATCAATAAATTCATGTTTACATGGTTCATTTTGGATGATTCATCCGCGATGCATCCTCTAAAGTGAAGAAAAGTAGAACTCGGTTCAACCACAGTATATAGCTTAAAAAGAATTCTTTTTAAGCAATATACTGTGGTTCAACTTCGTTAAATATTAATTTTAGATGATCATTTTCGATTATTAATAGTGAATAGACCACGTAGACAAGACGAAAAGCTCGGGTTCGCCTGGAAAAATATTCCCATGAGATTTTTGTGCATAATCACTTTCATGAGATACCCCAAAATAAGGTTCAAGAGGCCGTCTAGGAGAAAAGGTGTTAAAATTTAAAAACACATTTTTTTTAAACAAATTGTAAAAATTTTTTGGGCCTAGACAATTTTTTTAAAAATTTTTGGATCATTCTAAACAAAATAAGTTTGCTGTAGTTTTTTGTCAAATTAATCGTTTTCGAGTTATAAATAATTTAAAACTGAGAAAAACGCAAAATTACGATTATCAGGGCTCATAAACATAAGTAAAAAACATTATTTTTAAATTCACCAAGAACCTAAATTTAGGTTCAAACTTTGTTCTATCATTTCTTGATAGGTATTTTGGGCTTTTTTCATTTTAAAACATTGTTTTAATCGTTAATGAAGCACTTATGACAGGACAGGCGCTCGGGCTGCGGCATGTATAAGAGAAACAAACATGATCTAGGGCACACATTTTTGCTGATTTAAATTCTCATTGTACAAATGAGCGCCCGCCCTGCTATACAAGCTTCAATCTCAATAAAAACATAATGGTTTAATAGTTATTTATGAACCAAGGGTGTTATTAAGATAATTACGCCAGGAGAGCAACATAATCCAGCCAGAAGGCCTCTGGCTCGAGGGATGGATTTTGTTCGATGGGCGTAATCATTCGATAACACCAGTGGTACATACAAGATTTTATATTTCACTTCACATAATATAAAAACTAAAATTGAGACGTTTTTACTGTTTATTTTAGTGCACATACAAAATATATATGCATATTTTGTATGTACCACTGGTGTTACCGGATGGTTGGGCCTATCAGAGATCCTCTGACTGGATTATGTTGTTGTCCAGGAGTAATCGTTTTAATAACACCCTTGATGCATAAATAACTATTAAACTATTGTTTTTTAATTAATAATGAAGCGCGTATGGCAGGGCGGGCGCTCATTTGAACAATGAGAATTTAAACCAGCAAATATTTGTGCCCTAGATCCTGTTTCTCTCTCTTAAACACGCCGCGGCCCGAGTACCCCTCCTGTCATAAGGGTTTCATTAACAATCAAAAAACAATGCTTTAAAATTAAATAAGCTCAAAATACTTATCGAGAAATGATAAAATAAGATTTGAACTTGAATTTTGGTCCTTGGTGAATTTAAAAATAATGGTTTTTACTTCTGTTTTTGGACCTTGAAAATCGTAATTTTGCGTGTTCCTCAGTTTTAAATTATTTATAACACTAAAACGATCAAGTTTGCAGAAAAACTACAAGAGACCTATTTTGTTCACAATGATCCAAAATAATTAATTATTTTGGGCTCATGAAAGTGATTATGCAAAAAAAATTTCATGGGAATATTTTTCCGAACGAACCCGAGCTTTTCGCCTCATCTAACAAGTCAAAGAAATGTGTGGGATCAGAAACGCTAGGCAGTGTGACACAATAACAAGCACGGATGATAGGGTCCTGACCACAATAGAAGAAATAAGCGTTGAATGGCGAACATACATTTAAAACCTATTCTCAGACGATAGAACCATAAATATTGATAGACAAACAAACATCGAAAATACCGACTTGCCCATCTTAACATCAGAAATAAAATACGCCTTAAAAAATATGAAAACCGGAAAAGCCTCTGGACCTGACTACGTTTATAGTGAAATTATACAACTTTTGGAAGAAGACAATTTAGAACTATTATCAAGACTCTTCAACAGTATATACAAGACTGGTACAATTCCACAAGATTGGTTAACGTCTACGTTTGTGCCTATACCCAAATCAAACTACGCAAAAAAATGTAACGACTTTCGATTAATAAGTCTCATGCCCTATATTCTGAAGCTATTTCTAAAAATTATCCATAACAGAATTTACAAAAAATGCGAAGAAGATATGGGTCCGGAACAATTTGGCTTTCGAAACGGTATGGGAACTCGAGAAGCTTTGTTCAGTTTCATTGTTCTCATGCAAAAGTGTCGGGATCAACAAAAATATGTCTACTTGTGCTTTATAGATTATGAAAAGGCTTTTGACAAAGTCAAACACGATCAGCTAATAGAATGCTTGTAAAAAAAGAACCTGGATCCAAACGACATTAATACAATACGTGAACTCTACTGGAACCAAAACGCCTCTGTCAGGACTGAAATGGGTGATACTGAAACCATAAACATCCAAAGAGGAGTTAGACAAGGTTGTATTCTATCACCATTATTATTCAACTTGTACTCAGAGGACATCTTTGCACATGCTCTAGATGAAGCACAAGAAGGAATAAAAGTCAATGGAAAAATCGTGAGCAATATCAGGTATGCCGATGATACAGTACTGATTGCTGGCAGTGAAGAAGAACTACAAATTCTGTTAACCAAAGTATTGCGAGAAAACAATGGTAATTTCAAAAAAACACACACCAGTTATAAACATACTAGTCAACAACAATTTAGTTGAACAAGTGAAAAAGTTTAAGTATCTAGGCTGTTGGATACATGAAACCTTAGACCAAGAACAAGAGGTTAAATGTAGAATAGAACAGGCAAGAAACACTTTCTTAAAGATGCGACAGTTACTCACTACCCGTAATCTTGATTTGTCCTTACGATACCGCATGATAAAGTGTTATGTATATAGTGTACTAGTACACGGCGTGGAAGCTTGGACGTTAACAGTCAGCTCGTTACGACGTTTAGAGAGCTTTGAGATGTGGTTATTTCGTCGTATGCTGAAAATTCCATGGACCGACCGCGTTAGAAATGAAGGAGTTTTAAGGCGTATGAATAGAGAACGTGAACTCACAGAAATTGTCAAGAAGCGTAAAACGTCTTATCTTGGATACTTAGACATGACAGGTATAACTTCCTTCAGCTTATTATAGAAGGGAAAATAGAAGGCAGACGGGGCCCGGGTAGACGACAAATGACCTGGCTGCGCATCAAAGATTGGACAGGATTAGACTTTCAAAGTTTAATAAGGAAAGCCCAAAATAGGGAAGACTTTGCAGAGGTCATCGCCAACCTTCGCTAAGAAGACGGCCCCTAAAGAAGAAGTAACAAGTCATCATTTTATGGAATGTTAAAAGTTGTTATTCGAGACCGTTAAATATTTAAATGTTTTATTGACTTCATAATCAAGTTTCATAATTGAACTGTTAAATTTTGTAACAATTAACAAAATAGTGGTTTCCAGTGTTTTATTCACATTTTTCGTGTCATACACTGAAACACGCTAAAAAGACAATCCATTTAGGTACATTGAAGGTAATGTACATATGCACTTTAGTCTTTACAAAAAGTAGCCGCAGATAATTTATGGTTTTCACTTGTTATGATTGTGAGTATATCCGCGTCATGTAATATGAAAAATAAAATGAATTCGTATCGTTAGTCATGTATTAGGTATTGTTAACTATAGAGTTAAATGAAAATTTTTATATGTTTGGAGAGTTTATATGTGTAATGTTCAAAAAGTCATTAACCTCAATTTTTTCGGGAAAGTTTCTTGTTTGGAAAATTAGTATAATCGCTTCCATTCGTTATAGAGAAAAGTGCGTAATGGTAGGGTTGTTTTCTACGATAGTATATTCAAAATGATACATTGTATTTCTGATGCAAATATATCGACTGACAGGTGGGTATCCGGAGATTTCGACGTTTGGATTTGGTTCGTAGCTATAACAATAAGACTAATCACTAGCTATAATTTGGTACAATATAAAGAGAAGGAGACGATAAAACTACATAAACAGTGGCAAGACAATAGGTCGGATAGAAATATTCAAAACTATACGGTCGCCAAAAAGGAAGCGAAAGTAGCAGTGGCAAAAGCTAAAGTAGATGCGGATACATATCTATATGATTAACTTGATACCAGGTAAAGCAAAACAAAGATAGTTTTATAAAATAGAAAAACGTAGAGCATAGGAAATTTATGAAATTAAGAATTTAGTGAAAAAACTATTAATTTTTGTTAATACTGTATGAATGTAGTGATAAGGCTGAATGCATGATACTATAACTAACAAGATAAGTCAACGCGCATGCTCTTGCATCTTCCTCGCACCCCTGTGACGTAAGCCCGAAACAACTTTAATGATGCCAAGTTAAATGCTCTATCTGTTGCTTTCCTGTGTGCTTCAAAACGTAATGAAGGAGAGTTTTATTTATTCATTGATGTAGTAAAGACTTTGTATATTATATTGTTATATAAATTTTGTGGTGAAAACATTCAGTTTACTGTGTTAATATCACCTAATATATTTATCGTAGGCAACTTCCTCTCGACTATCTGTAGCTACTTTATAAAGAAGACTAATTATTGGGTTGCCATAATGTATTATGCAGTGGTGGGTTGTTTAAACAATTATAATAAAAAAAAGTAAATCTTTTTCGAAGCGCCGTTTTTTTGTGTTTTCTAGAGAAAAACAAATGCGTAAAATATGGGTCTTCAAGTGTTTTCAGCGAGACAAATTTAATGTAGAAACCGCGAGAATATGATCAAAACATTTTATAGAAGCTGTTTTACTAATAGTATAATTAATTATGAAATTGTCACTGAAGAGATCTTTTCCTTGCTAAACCTTCCTAGTGGTGATACAGAAATTAACCCTGAAGATTTAATTGACAGTCATCAAGATTTTATTAATTCGAAAATAAAAGACCTGGAATGGGATGAATTGGAAAATTTAGCCGGTTTCATTGCATTTAAGTTAGGTACAAAAAAAAAGAAATACTTAGATATATTCCGGACGCTAACGATAAATCGTTTACTTGGGTAAACCACGTTTCTGAGGGTAGTTTACTCAAATCAACACTGGAATTTGTAACTAATTGTAGTGAACTGGAACATATTTTTCGTAGTTATAATGGTAACAAATTGACAATAACTAAAAATTATTTAAAAAACCTAATAGAAGCTGCAAAATATGTAAATGTTAGCGAAGATGTAAAATTACTTATATGCCAAATATGCCAAATATATTTTAAAATACTAATTCTAAATAAAAATATTAAAGATAATCACAATATCCGCAAGAGAAAAATCACGAAGATTATAAAATAAATGTCTAAATGATATTCATAAAGTCTGAAGTATGACCTGCTTTTCCTTATGTTTCAAATTCTTTACATTTTACCGGCCTTTTATATTTAATTCATGTTTTGTAGCAATATCTATTTTGTTTTTAATACACACAATCAAATCGAAGATTCATATATTTCTTTAATTAATTTTACAAATTACTTATTAATTTTCAAACCACGTTTTCATAGAAAGTAACTAGATATGACTTCTTAGTGCAAGATATGGCATCGAGGTATATTTACCGTTAACAGTTTAAGTTTCGGGGTTGTCCATTACAGTAATGGATTAACGTTGCCATATGATGCATCGTTAAAATAAGATCCACACAAGTCCCCTGGCTTTGTCTCGCTATGACGTCAAGCGCAAAGTCGATTAAAATTAGAACGGCAAGAGAGCATACCTTGTTTGTTATAGTATCATGGGCTGAATGCATATTTTTCTGTTTGTCAGAAAGCATTCGTGGAGTCTATTAATTAGCAACTTCGTGATGTAGTCCAGTCATCAAAGATTTAATCTCTAAAAAGACGAACAAGCTGAATTTTGCTGAAAATGTTAATTTTGTGACCCCAAAAAAGATGTAAAAAAGCTTGCCACTCCTATCCCGAGCTTCTTCCTAAAACACTTATTAGGACTTGTTCTGTAGAATGAACCGTTCTGTCAGAAACATCGCTTGAAACAACCGGCAATTTTAAATGTCAGTTACGAGCGCAAAATCAATTTCTTAAATATACTTTGTATCAATTCGACGATAAAAATTTGACAGCTTTTGATCAGATGGGCCTATCGACAAAAATCAAAATGCATATAAAAGGTAAAGAGTGCAGATTTCGCAACATCAACGCTCTTGATGTTTGTCATTTTTACGGCTCTCATAAGATCAATAAAATTTATTGATCATGTTTCTCAAATAAGCCGTAAAAGTAGTGTTCACTTTGTCACATATGAAAAACAATTTTATATTTTTAGCGGTATCATTACTATAATTACCGATCTCAAATTCAAATCGTTACTGAAGCCAACCCTTAGTAATAATTCCTCCTACCTATTTTTATCCCTAGCCGCGAGAAATACACACATTCCTGGAAAATGCAAACGAAATATCTCCCTCTCTTAATTTGATTTTCTTAGACAATAGACGGTTTTTCTCATCTCTTACCTATTGGTTCCCGTAGAAAACAGACGCTTTGTTCGTCTCCTTCGTAATGTCTGCTCATCGCTGTGGAGATCTGCCGCGTTGGCGTTGATTCGGATGCCTTCCTTGGACCACCAACCGCTCCATTTTGTGATCACTGTAGAGTAAACAGTACTAGAGAGACACTGATTGGGTTTAATTTTATCTAGAACCGAGATATTTGTACGGCGAGCCGTCTATGGAATCAAAGCAGTCGTCCCCTTGTCCAGATTTCAAAAGCGTGTAGGCGTCGTCTATCTGATTCTTTGACTGTCCATGTCTCGCATGCATAGTAAAATATGGAAAAAACCAGAGTTAAAATGACTCTCTTCTTGTTTGTCATAGTAATGTGACGATCACGCCAGACCCCGTTTAGTTCAGTCATTGCTACTCTTGCTAGTTGAATATGTCTTCGAATTTCGAGCTCACAACTGCCTGTGTTGTTAACTAGAGCTCTAAGATATATTATAGTGGAGACTACCTGGCATAGTTCGGGTTCCGGAAAACTGTTGTTGGAGGTCAATAACCATTATTTTGATTTTGTTGTAGTTAACTTTGAGTCCAAATTTAGCACTTTCTACCTCGAGATTTTTTAATAAGTTAGTAATTTTCTTAGTTGTAGTATCGTCTGCGAACCGCAAGTTAGATATCTTGACACCGCCTAGGTTTACTTCTCTCTCCCAACCATCCAAGACTCTGCGCATTATGAACTCTGAATATATGTTAAATAATAAGGAAGATAAAACGCATCCTTATCGTACTCTCCCATCTGCAAGGTGCATTCGTCAGATAGGTACCTGTCCATTCGAATATATGTCAGGTTATCTTGATACAGTTTGCCAATAAGATGAGTCAACTGTTTAGGTACACCCATTGTTGTCAATATGTTCCATAGTTTGCGCCATCTAACATTATCAAATGCCTTTGTATAATCAACAAAAAATATAAATATCGGGATCTGATATTCTCTGGCTTTTTCGATGCTGTTTCTTACAATAAGGATTTGTTCTCTAGTACCTCTGCCCTACACAAATCTAGTCTTCTCAGGTACTATTTGCCAACCTATAAAGGTTTCTAGACGACGTAGCAGCATCACCTTAATGGCATGTAATATTAGAGCTAGTAGTATATAGTTGTTACAATTATTTGTTGGACTTTTCCTATGTAGAGGTATGATTATGGTTTTTCTCCAATCCTCAGGCCAGACGCCAAATTCCTTTACACAATCGATGTAATATTCTCACTCCACACTCTCGGAAGATGCTTCAAGAAATCAGCGGTAATGCAATTATAGCCTGCTGCTTTGTTTGACTTAAGTCTTTTCAGAGCGAATTCCACTTCGGAGAAAAATATGTCAGGTTCAGATTTAAAGCTAGTGTGATCTATCCTGTTGAAGGAGAGTAGAAAGTGGAGACATTCAGGTACATACGGGGTGTCCGCGGGCATCTGGTCCGTATCGGCGTCTAAAGACTTACAATACGCCCTCCAAACATCTATAACCTTGTCCAAATCCATCTGTACATTGCCTCCATCATCAAGATAGGGAGATTCCCTGAGTCCTCTATTGTTCAACCTGATTATGGGTGAAATAATAAAAAAGTAAGAACTAAAAAAGGATATCAAATGGGAGAAAAACAACTTAAAATAATCTGCTATGCAGATGGCGCAATACTACTCTCTCAAAGTGAAGATGATTTATAACGTATGATGCACCCATTTAATATAACCGCCAGAAAATTTAACGTGTTAATTTCTCCAAAAAAAGATAAGATCTATGGTTATAACAGCAAATATACTAAGATGTAAATTGGAGCTGGAAGGTCAGATAATAGAACAAGTGATGGAGTTTTAATATCTAGGCATCACATTATCTAGCTACGGAAAGCTCGAAACTGAAGTGGAAGATCAAGGGAATAGAGCAAACCGAGCCGCAGGCTGCCTGAATGAAACAATATGGATAAATAAAAATATCGGGAAAGAAACGAAAGGCAAAACAAAGTCAAATCAGTCATCAGACCAATAATGATATACGCGGCAGAACCTGACACAGAGAGGACAAAAAGGATGTTAGAAACAGCAGATATGAAAACACTTTTAAAGGCACAGCAGAAACATTGATGATAAGACACTATGGGACAGAGCTAGAAGTACAGATATACGACGTAGATGCAAGGTGGAGAACATCAAGAACTGGGTAAGAAATAGAAGAGTAGAATGGAACGATCATATAAGCTGAATGACAACAAATAGAGTAGTAAAGGCGGCAAGACACGGTTCCCCAATAGGAAGACGATCAGTAGGAAAGCCACGAAAACGATGGAGTGACAACTTACTGGAGGCACATTGAAAAACAGAGAGAGTCATGTCTATATAAAAAGAAAAAGAAGAAGAGGATCTTTGATAGCGTTTCATCTTTGCGCCAGTATATATAACCAGTAATATTGGTCAGCTTTTTTGTAAACTTGATTTAGATATTAGTTTAGTTTGCACAACATTGAATTACCTTTCCTAATTATTTTGAACCAACCTTATTGATACAGTCCTAAAACTGAAATTCTTTTAATAATTTCGCATATGTACCTACCTTAATTGTATAAGTAGTGGGGCCAAATAGATTATATCATGATTGAAGAATAAACACAATAGATTTGAAAGTTAGGCTAGCAAAGTATTACCTTTTCTGTGCTCTGCTCTACAAAATGGAAATGTGAATCCTTAACACAGCGATTGTTAAGAGACTGAAAGCATTCGAATTATGGATATACATATCCTAAATATATCATGGCCAGTGTATAATAAACTGATCAGAACACGAAAGCTGCAATATAATATGGCACTTAAGAAAAATGGGCTCATTTACTCAGAAGAGGAAGTCTACTTTACTCATTGTCGCTTTTAAAAGTCTCCTATATGTAGATTGTTTTTTTCAAGTTATTTTTTGGTTCAATGTCTGTACTATCAAATGATAATTCTATAAAAACAATAGTAGAAAAATAATACATATTCAAAGTAGACAATAATGCGAGTAGAAAATGCAAAAATTAATTTCAAATCGAATCCATAAAGTGTCACCTCTATTCAGAGAAAAAACTTCGTTGCTTTCCAGGTAAAAATATTAATTTTTATAACATTAAAATTACCTTTCAAGTCTTTGCTGCCCTTATCGTTACTTCCGATCTCCACTTTAAGGTGAACGAATTTGCATATGCTTACGTGATAATATTGAAAGGGCAGTATTATTGCCACATTTTGCGTAGAATAGTAAAAATAGCCATGAGGTGAATATAACGAGGCGTTTAATAACCTTGTGAGGGAGGTTATTTTACAAGGACGTATATATACGCTGTGCATTGAAAACATAGTTAAAGATCGCACTTTTTCATTATTACGTACATAACTTCCATCGCATCGAAGAACAAGACGTGTTTTCAAGCAAGCTCTCTCCTGCTGTCACCCACTATGTAGCTTCTTCAAATTTATAAAAAAAAATTAAACTGTTTGTCCTTTGTCTCGTGTTGTGTTAATGTATTAGTTGATGTTTATGACATTCACCACTTATTGTTGGATAGCCTAATTTTGACGAAATGTCCCTGAAGATGCTCTAGGACCGAAAGTACTTGGGCATGATTTCATAAAAAACTGTACTCGATATCTGCCAGTTATATATGGCCCAATAGCAAGAATGGCTACAATGGGAGTTTTACTTTCATTGTATGTAGAATATAAACTTTTTTAAAAACAGCTAGATATTATGTCCGCTTTCCTTTATGGAATGTTGAAAGAACCAGTGTATATGTATCAACCAGAAGGGCTTGAAGGATATGACAAAAATTCAATTAATAAGTTACGTAAATCATTGTATGGTCTAAAAGAATCCCAAAATGTTGAAACTCACTTTTTCGTAAAAGTCTAACTGATCTTGGTTTTCAACGATGCGATCTAGAAAGGATCCTTGTTTGTACTATAAGGATTTTACATTTTTTTACTTGTGTATGTTGATGATTTGATAATATTTTCAAAAATGAAGAAGAATATTATTTTTATAAAAACTGAGTTACAGAAAAAATTTGAAATGAAAGAGTTTGATAGTGAAAAATTAGTATTTTTAGATTTACAAATAAATAAAAATTTGAAATAAAATTTATATTTCATAAAAAATTAATTAAGTAAGAAAATCTTCCACATATTAAAACTTAATTTCTCAATTCAAGAATATGTAGAAATCAATAAAACAATAAGCAGAATGATAAAAGAAAATAAGAGAAAAGAACAAGAAATAAAAATAGAAGAAGTAATACAGAACAACAAAAATATGAAATGCTTAAGACCGAAATTAGGTAAGTGTGAAATAAACAAAATAAAATATGTAAACGGAGTAGAAACAAACATTTAAGGTGACATAATCAATATAATCCACCATTTCTACTCAGAATTATATAAAACAAAAAAGGAACCACCAGAAGAAATTAAAAACCAACTTAAGGCTAAAATAAAAAATGTCAACTCAGAGCTACAGCCAGAAATAAGCAAATCAGAAATAAAGAAGGCATTGAAAGAAATGAAAAACAACAAATCGCCTGGAAAAGATTGAATAAACTGCAGAGATGCTGAAATATGGTGGAAAAATGGTAATTAATACTCTACATTCCCTTTTTAACAAGATATTAAAAGAGAAAAGAATCCCAAACAACTGGAAGGAATCCGTAACCATTATCCTACACAAGAAAGGGGATAAAGCAGATATAAAAAACTACCGTCCTATAACACTTCTCAATGTAATGTATAAACTCCTAACAAAAATTTTAACTAATAGATTGACGACAAAATTCGACTGATACCAATCGAAAGAACAAGATGGTTTTAGAAAGGGATTCAGCACAAGTGACCATTTACTAAGTATAAAAATACTTATAGAACGAGCAAATACCACAATGCTCTATATATAGCGTTCATAGATTTCGAAAACGCTTTCGACAGTGTAAACATTGGGCAGTGAAAAATTCTTTGATTAATAGCAGAATTGACCACGATATACGGAACTAATAGCCAATATATATAAGGAAGCCAAAACAATAATTAAATTATATGAAGGAACAAAATCAATACAAATAAATAGAGGTGTCAGACAGGGTGACACAATATTACCGAAACTTTTCAATCAGGCTCTGGAAGATATTTTTAAAAGATTAGAATGGGAAGAAAAAGGTATAAAAATTTGTGGACAACGCTTGAACCATCTAAGGTACGCTGATGACATCGCATTGATAACCGATAAAAAAGAAGAATTATTTGAAATGATGAAAGAACTGGACGTAGAAGCTGGAAAGATAGGCCTTAATATGAATTACAGCAAGACCAAAATCATAACAAATACAGATGGAAACATCACAATGAGGATCGGAAAGGTGAAATAGAACAAGTTCAGGATTATATATATCTGGGTCAAACTATAAAACTTAACAAAGAAAACCAAACAGCAGAGATAAAAGGACGAGTTAGACTGGCATGGGCGGCATTTGGCAAAATAAGCTACATTCTTAAAAACAAAAAATATCCACAGCATCATAAGACCAAAGTATACAATCAATGCGTACTCCCTGTTCTCACTTATGGTTCCCAAACGTGGACATTTACAAAAGCAAACATGGACAAAATCATAAAAACCCAAAGAGCAATGGAAAGACAAATGTTGCACATAAGACTAATGGATAAAAAGAGAAACGAGTGGATAAGAGAGAAAACAAAAGTGAGGGATGTTAGACAAGAAGTTGCAAAATTGAAATGGAGATTTGTCGGACACAATATAAGACAAAAAGAAGACCGATGGAACAAAATTCTTATAAGTTGGAGACCATGGGAATATAAGCAGAGGAAGGCCCCAAATAAGATGGGCAGATGATATCAAGAAGCACGTGGGCTCTAGGTGGATGACTATAGCGACAGACAGAGAAGAATGGAAAAGGATTGGGGAGGCATATGTCCAAAATGGACCGAAGAAGTCTAATTAGATAGATAGATTCTCAATGGGAAAGATACAAATTTGGTAGGAAATCTAAGTTACTTTATAGGTAATTGGTTGGTTCTCGTACGTATGTGATACTGAGCTCCAGGCCAGATTTAAATTTTTGTGTGTCACATTTCAGTCAATTTCAAAATAATTACACTGAAAAACATTTTAAAATTTTGAAAAATGTTTTGAGACACTTAAAATCTACAAAAAAATTTGTTTTGACGTTTGTTAAACAAAGAAATAGACATAGATATCTTAATGTAAATTTTGCAAACAATCAAATTAACAGAAAAAGTATTAGTGGTTATGCTATGAAGCTTAACAATAATGTTATTTGTTGGAAAACTAAGAAGCAATGTGTAGTCACTACCTAGTGCAGAAGCTGAATATACGGCAGTACCTTCATGGGTTACAGAAAGTTTGTTCTTTGGTCATTAGTTAAAAGAGATTTTTAAAACTATGGATAATATACTTACATCAATAAAAAAAAACAAACATATTGATGGTCGGCATCATTTTATTAGAGATTGTTTGGAGAAGAAACTTGCTGGTATAATGTATGTATCGCCTGATCAGCGACTAGCTAAGTAGCTAAGTAGATTCTTTACCACCACGCATTCCTAAATTTAATTTGCTCATGTGATGAGAAATCCTAAATATGGGTCACTACATGTAATTATTCAGGGAAAAATAGAAAAGAGATGTGCTACTAGACATAAGCAAAGAACATCTTGGCTCAAGAACCTCCGCCATTGATTTGGAGTCTTAAAGTCTATCTATCTAGTGTCGCCAGAGGTGACCAATCACAACGCAGACTGTCACTCTGGCCGGCCAATCACAAACAGCGTTATTAACTGCGTTGCCATTGGCCTCCCGGCGAAAGATTGGCCGATTGGCTTGTTGGCCGAGTACCATTTGAAAATTTAACGTTTATTATTATACCCAAGATTGAACCTTTGTGAAGACTTCGATTTGAAGAAGAGTCCGAACGCTTTTTGCAGTGAATACGAACGAAGTCTATTTGACTACGAAACATACACTAGAAGGTGTAGGAGCCGCAGTAGCGACTGTTGATCATTCTTTCGTCGAGGTGAAGAAATGTTTGATAGGAAACTTGTCACATCACGAAAGAAACTGTTGACTCGCAGTGAATATTCCCTGCCTGGGCGAGCATCGATCTTTGAGATAGGAAAGACAGGTTGCCTTATACTTATCTCAGATCGTGCCTAACTGGCGCAGTGTTCTGCTGGTCCACTGACGGTTATGAGTGAATAAAAGGCCCTAGTGGACTTAGAATCACTCCTCACTCGAGCACACACCTTGTGGGGTGTGTGCTCGACCACACATCGAAACGTGAGAGGCTGGCATCTCTGTGAAATCTAAAGCGTACACCGCAATTAGAATAATCATATTTAATACATGTAAGAAAATAATACACCGCCAAGTAGAAATTATCGAACTGGCGTGTAGTGGCAGTCATAGCTCAGTGGCTATGTTACTGACTTAACAAGCTGGAGAGCCCGGGTTCGAATCCCGGCACCGATAAAATTTTCAATTTCTAATTTAACTGAGCTGCCACCGTGCTTCGGAGGGCACGTAAGGCCGTCGCTTCAGGCTACGAAAGTAGTCGTTAAGTCATGTTAGGGGCGCGACCTGAAAACCCTAACACTAGACATTAGCCAGAAGGTTACACGAACTTTCTTTACGTGGCGTGTGGTTCGAGTACACATCATTACCACGAGGTCAAGGATGGATTCGAGAAACATTCGATCCTCCTCTAGAGCGGCGGTCGCAGATCATCCATATATGGAGAATACCTCCGGAGATGCTACGGCCGTACGACACTAGCTATCTACTTTAAAATGTATAATATATGACTGAATTATCAATATGAATGAGTCAGATAAAATTAAATTATTAGAAGAATTTTTCACCAAGTCACAAAACAAAATTTGTTTAATTTATCAATGTTTTGTATTTTGAGAACGATTTTCGAAGTGGAAATCGAACCGTTTTGGCTTATTTCCGACAAAAATGGTTAATTGCATTGAGATGCCACAAGAAAATAGCTTCAGAATGATATTGAGATATAATGACATAAGCAGCGGAGATGAAAACCGACACATCCAAAAAGTAGAGTGTAGTGATGTAGAAGACATAAATACATGTATCAAAATGAAACAGTTTGAAAGAGTATGTACACATTAGCAGAATGGTAGACGATAGTAATAATAGCATGAGACAAATCTCCAAATGGTCGAAGAAGTGTTGAAACACCAAGGAAGAGATGGTGTGTTAATTTAAACAATGCAGGAGGCTAATGTCGAAGAAGAAACAGACCTTTAGAGTATTTGTATAAGAAGGAAGAAATAAGAAGACATTTGTATATTGTTGTTCCAGATATTGATTTAAGTGTGTTTGGGAAAGATCTTTTAGACAATCTTCACTACACACTTTCTCCTAAATAATTCCTCTTGTTTGAAAGATATTAAGTTCTTTATCTTCTTCCACCGACTCAGTACTCAGTATGGGAATAACTATAACTACTGCATTCTAACTACACAGCAAACCTTGCATGTTGTCGATACTTTGCCCGTTAATTATTTTCCCATTGAATGTTTAATCTGCTTTTATATAAATAGTAACAACAATTTTTATGACATACTCGAAGAAACGCTTTTACGTGAATTATTTTAACATTATAAACTCTTCCATTAAACATAAATACTAGCTTATTACCAAACATATACATTTTTTAATAATTGTATTTGTTGTGAGTCGGGTGGTATCCCCTAGAGACCGCACACTCCAAGTTCACATGTTCTCAAACTAAATCGCCGTAAACGGAGCGTCACTTTTACTAAATGAATCAATATCGGGGGAATATTATAAGTCAAATATGGTTGGCCTAATAACCTTGCTCCCGTTTACCCTTTCGCACTTAAAAGGCTGCTTTCGCTCTATGAATGGCTACATGTGTTGTTTTGTAAACATCAATAGAGTGAGACGCACAAATATATTTAGATACACAGATATTTGTAGGGTGATCATCTGTTTGATGTGAGCCATTATCATAGGCCACCAAAAAAATTACTTGCAAACATTGTTTTTAAACAAACATATTCATATTTTATGAATTCAAGAATGTTTTCATTCCTTAGTATACATTTATTATTAATTAAATAATTCTCGTCCTATTAAACTATTCTAAAATAACTAATAAATTAAAATTATTAAATGAATAAATAAATCAAAATACTCAAAATCACTAAACCGTATAACTTATCCAATTATTAAGATCAGAAGATTATAATATCCATCAAAGATTAAAAAAATAGAAGGAGGAAGATAAAAAATAATAAAAGGACAGCACTAAAGACACGGTCCAAAATATGATGAACCGAGTACAAGTGGAGGGGATATGGAGTAGAATGCGAAAACATGGAGTAAAAAAAATTTCGGGAATACCTTCAATTTTTGTAAGTATATACACATAAGTACAGATTATTTCTCTCAGACAAATTCACAGCGATATCCCTAAAACGAAATAGACGAATAATTAATAGAAGAACACGTCGAAGGAAAATACAAGGACACTCGCTTCTCGCTTCTCGTCTAGGGGTCCGTCAAGACATTTATTTTAACAGACAAACAATACTGGACCACGGATAAGGTATTGTTACATATAGGATAAACAAAGGGTACAAGTCTAACCCTATACACGCTCATGAAAATTTGAAAATTTTCACGAACGAGTACCAGATTTATTAAGCTATGCATGTGTCTGAAAAAAATTCTATAATTAAATTATATATTGTTACAGAACCTATGGCTAATAAGGACTGTATATTATATGGAGCGTATGTATTGCATTTAGTTAATTTTATATACAGGGAGTTTGAATGCTGAATAAATTTAAGACATTCAAAGAAGATGTGATCGAGGTCACCTAGCTTACCGCAATGTTTGCAACTATCATCATCGATGACTTTAATTTTAAATAAATGGTATGGATAGAATGCATGTCCAAAGCGTATTCGATTTATAGTAGTAATATATTTACGAGGAGCTTTGAAATTCTGAAACCAGGTTGTTTGAGGTATAGTTGGTTGTAAAGGGGTATACCTTTTATGGTTTGTAGAACAGTAATGTTTCCATTGCTCTTTCCATCTAAGTTGCTGATTTTTTTTGAAAATCGTAGTAACTTCTGATGTATTAAGCGTATATTTCAACGTAGAGCCAGTTGTTACACTCATTTTAGCCAAATTAACATATTCATATTCAACATATTCAAAACATATTCATTATGTTTGAGACCAATATGTGCTTTGACCCAAATAAATTTTATGTTGACTCCAGTCGATGATAAATGATACAATAGATCTTTTATTTCAAATATGTAGGGGTTGCTAAATGTTGAGGACAATTCAATGTTTTTTATGCTCTGCAAAACTGAAAGGCAATCTGACAGAATTAAAATATGTCTATTGCAGGTGTTTTTAACATATTTTAGAGCTTCAAGTATAGCTATTGATTCCGCTGAAAAGATTGAAAATTCATATGGTAGTTTATACTTGAATTCTACGTTTGTAGCAGATTAAAAGTATGCGCATCCAGTCCCTTCTGTTGTTTTTGATGCGTCCGTGTATATTATTGTGGCTTCCCTATAATCCTGCAGTAGAGATCTTAGAAGATTGCTACTCGTAATGGTGTTCTCACTATAAGTGGGTATTATAACCTGAGTTCTGTGGAATAAAGAAAAGTAGTCTAAGCTTCTGTCAACTGTGTCCAATTTCTTGAAAAAAATAGGATTATTCTGTAATGCCATGCATAATGGCGGAGATGGTTTTTTCTCCCAATATTTGTTTGTAAGATCTGACTCGTTAAGTTGACGGACGCTTGAAAATAACTGGGAGTTAGTTAATAGAATAAAAATGTGGAACGCTTCACGATTTTGCGTGTCATCCTTGCGCAGGGGCCATGCTAATATTCTCTGTATCGTTCCAATTTTAGTATATGTACCGCCGAAGCGAGTACATTTTTGTAAGTAGAAATAACTTAGTCTTGTATATAATAAAATTACTCTTATTCAATGTAACTAATACATAATAAGGGAAAGTAGCCTAATTTCGGATAGTGTCTTAATTTCGGATAGCGGTGTATCTAAAAAAGTTTCTTTATTTGCGAACAGAAACCTATACGTATGTCACGCTGAATACCACAGAGAACATTATCTTAAATTGTTTAGGTAGTAGAGCTGCTCCCCGTTAGATGGCAGTGCCGAAACCACCAAACGTTATTGTGCAGTTTTTTTTCGGTCGTATTTCAAAGCCTATTTTTTCGTGTTTTTATTCCTGTTTGAAGTTTGATCTTTTGGCAGGGGTAAGCTAGAAACCTGTTTTATTTGATTTTGCTACTAATTTAAAGCAGATTTTAATCACATATAAATTAGAGAGCCCTAACCTTAAAAATAAAAAATTCCTAATTTCGGATAGTACAAGTCCCATAATTTCGGATATCCGAAATTAGGAACCTTAAATTGATGATCATGTTAGCATAAAAACTTTTGTTTCTTTTCAGAAGAAAATGCCAAAAACAAGTAAAAAACATAAACAATGGGATCCAGACCGAATGATACGTGCTATCCGTGCCGTCAGGGGAAAGGAAATGGGGTATCTTAAAGCCTCGAAGTTATTTGCTGTTCCGAAATCAACTCTGGAAGATTATGTTAAGCAAGAAAATAAAACTCCGGAGCAGTTGGTTGCTGTTAAAATTGGAAGAAGACCAGTACTTTCTGCAGAAATGGAAGCAGATTTAGTCTCGTATTGCCTAGAAATGGACCGGCGATTTTACGGAATTGGGACCGCTGATATCAAGAGACTTGCATATCAAATAGCTTTACGAAATGGTCTTCGTCATCCATTTGCCCATGCCGAATCTGCCGGTAAAAAATGGTTAAGGGGATTTATGAGGCGAAACGCAGTTTTGTCCCTTAGAAAACCACAAGGAATCTCGAAAGCCCGAATTAAGGGATTTACCCCAGAAAATGTCAGCAGATTCTATGATCTTTTAGAAACGTCAATGGAAAAAGTTAACTTCAACCCCGCAAGAGTTTATAACGTTGATGAAAGCGGCATAACAACGGTTCAGTCCAAGAATACTCGTGTTATAACATTAAAAGGAAAAAAACAGGTTGGATCTGTTACCGCGACTGAAAGAGGCGCATTAGTTACTGTTGTATTTTGTATGAATGCTGCTGGTGGGTTTGTCCCTCCATTATTCGTGTTTCCAAGAAAGAACATGAAAGTGGAATTATTAGATGGATCGCCGCCTGGCTCTATTGCAGCTTGCCATCCAGGTTGGATTCAGCAGCACATTTTTTCCCAATGGCTACAGCATTTCGTAGCTCACGTGAAACCATCCCGTGAAGACCCAGTGCTGCTTATTCTTGATGGTCACTACAGCCACACAAGAAATATAGATGTGATAGAAGCAGGACGTGCAAATTTCGTTACAATTTTGTGTATCCCGCCGCACAGTTCACACAAACTACAACCTCTAGATTTGTCTTTTATGTCACCATTTAAAACATATTATTCGCAACAAATTGAGATGTGGTTAAGGCAAAATCCTGGACGCACCATAAACTCGTATCAAATTTGTAAGCTTATGTGCCCGGCATATTTGAAAAGTGCTACTGCAGAAATTTCCGCGAATGGTTTTCGCAAATCTGGAATATATCCTTTTAATAAAAATAACTTTTCTGATCACGATTTTATAATGGAGAGACAAAGAGAAAGAACACCACCACCCATAAATCAAAATCATGGGGAAGTATTACCAACAAGAGGTCAGTCAAGACCAGAACCACAAAGCATTATCGAAAGAACACCTCCAAAACATAACTTAACAAATAAATCATCCAATGGAAATGCAACTGAAACTACGGCAACTATGATAAGAGCTGAGGATATTAGTCCACTGCCTTCTTGCAGTTATACCTCACAAACAAACAAACAAAAAAATCCTCGAAAAGGTTCTAGTTGGATAATAACTAGTACACCTTATAAAGATGAACTTGAACGAAGTGTAGCCGAACAAGAAAGAAAAAAGTCTTTGAAAGAAAAGAAACCAAAAATAAGCAACGAATTAAATCAAGTCAACAGAAAAAAAACTCCACGCCAAAAAAAGCAAAAGAAAAAAATTGAATCGAGTAGTAGTGACACTTCACATCCTGGTGATTTAGCTTATTTTGGATGATGATTCTGATATGGATGTAGACGATGAAGATGGAGACACAGAATGTATGTTTTGTGACAGTTTATATTCCGAAGATACACACGGTGAGAAGTGGATAAGGTGTATAAAGTGCTTCAAGTGGTGTCATGAGATGTGCGCCAATGCTGATAAGAAGAAAACCTATATTTGCGACTTTTGTCAAGATGTGTAACTATTCTTATGATGAACAAAATGGTGTCTTAATTTCGGATAGGGTATCCGAAATTAGGAGCCCTAAAATTTTTGACATACAAAAGCACTAATTTTATTGAACAATATTTTTTGTAAAAAAGATTTTCAATAAATTGTCTATGATAATAAAATTAGTTTCTATATTACTCTGCAAGTACTCTTGAGTAGATAAAAGTTTAAAATGTGTTATTAGGTGAAAAATATGACACTAATTGTAAATGGTATCCGAAATTAGGCTACTTTCCCTTAACATCAATATGCAGTAAATGTAACAATTTATAGATTAATGTTATATCAACAGTATTCTAAGCCAATAAATTTTTAGTAAAACATTCATAACTCTAAATTGTGATGAGCAACTATTAATAATTAAAAAGCCACTTGTATCATTAACAATGGTAAAATAGTAGTTTTTGAAAAAATGACAATTTATGGCTTGTATTTAATTGTAAACATGAATTTTTCCGTAGAACAATTAACAGATATGATCTGGGTACTACGAGAAAGTTCAAGAAAATGCCTACTTGCATCCACAATATATCAACAGCGATATCTTCACCGGAGGAAGCCAAACGTAAAAGCTTTTGAAAAATTAATGAATTGTTTTGTTCGAACACGGTCAGTTGCACTTGAAAAAATCGTCATGATCATGGCTTATTCACTCCTGGCGAAGTGTTTCCGCCCTTTTGGCCTCTCTGATTCATTTATTGCGGAGAATCAGTCCGCTGTTGTTTTTTTATTATTATAGCAGCGTGTGTGACTTGGCCCTGTCTACAATTTTCATCCATTCTTTCCGGTCCTTACAGCGCTCCTTCCAATTGTAAATTCTCAGCTTCTTTATGTCTCCTAAGACTTGATCTCTCCATCTTCTTTTGGGTCTCTCCTTTGGTCTCTTTGTTGTTGGTCTCCATCCAGTTATTCGCTTTAGCGTAGAGTCTGGGTTAGCTTTTTCTGTGTGTCCCAGCCACCTGAGCCTTTACGTCTTCACGAACTTGATTATGTCTTCACCCTCGATGACTTCTTTAATTTCTTCATTGGTTAATCTTCTAAATTAGCCTACACTTATCCTCACCGGTCCCATTGTTCGTCGAATTATCTTTATCTCTAAGATTTCCAATCTCATTTCATCTTTTTGTGTTAGGCACATCGTCTCTGCACCATAGGTGATCACTGGCCTGATTGCAGTCTTGTAAATTTTTAATTTGGTTTTCTTACTAATGTGTTTTTCTTTCAGGAATTTTTGGTAGTTCCAGTAGGTTTTATTACCCAGTAGGATGCGTTCATTGATTTCATCCGTTCTATCATTTCTGTCATTCACCATCACTCCCAGGTATTTGAAACGGTGTACTCTTTCAAATGTATATGCACCAAGCTTAATTTCTTTCTCTTTGTTCGTATATTCTCTCTTGAACACTTGAGGTATTTCGTTTTGCTTTGGTTTATTACTAGCCCTCTCTTCTTTGCTTCTTTATCTAGTATTGAAAATACTTGAGAAAATAAGAGAATCAAAACTGTTATCAGTGAAGAAAATGAATACGATGTAGTGTTAGCCACTACTGAGGATCCTTACATCCACACATGAATCACATACAATTTATTTAAACCAACATGAATCACATATAAGTCATACTACAATATGTAATAACAACTTTAGAAACTTTGCCGCAATTTCTTATCGGTACTCAAAACATGGGACTTCAAATTAAGGGTTGCGCCCTAGATTTCTCACCCCTGTCCCAGCCTGGGGCCAAAATGTACAGCGTTGCTAAAAAATTAATCTATATATCGATCCAAAACTTTGTGTACGAATACCGTACTGTGTCAAATTACCAAAAATGGTAAAAAAGTTTTCCGAAAATAAAAAATATTTCCTGCTCCTGGTACCAACATTTTTGTACAGCATTAGGTCGCAGGTCATCCCCCTGAGTGGTAAGTTTATCTTACCTGCCACTCGCCTGTATCGAAATGAATTGACGGCATAGTTTCTAAAGTTGTTATTACATACTGCAGTATTGTTTTATATGTGATTCGTGCTGGATCAAATGACCCAATAAAAATCTTCCATGGGTTTGTAGACTATCAAACTTTGGCGGCCAATATCCTCCGTAAATATAAAATACATTCATACCACATACAGTAGGGATTAGTTTTTTGTCAATGATCCCAGCAGCAGGTGCATAGCGACCGTTTTTTTTTCGGTTATGTGCTTTTTAGAGATGGGGCTACATTTCCCAAAACTGAAACAGTAAATCAGCGTAATTTTCATTACTATGCGTCAAGCAATCCCTGCTTTATTGATAGTTATAGTTACACAAAGTGGTCTATAAATGTTTGGGGTATTATTGTTGGGGACATTTTTTTAACTGCCGTGTGAATGGTGCTATATATCTGGATTTTCTAAATAATAATTGGCTATTAATACTGCAAAATATTCCACTTAATATTCGACAATGAATGTGGTTTTTACACGACGGGGACGGTGATCTAGTTCATCACACTGCTCTTATTCACAATCGTCTAATCTAATATATAATAACTTTCCTGCGAGGTGGATAGGCAAAGGAGGACCAACTGTTTGGCCACCGCGAATTGTCAAACATTGATTTTTTTCATATGGCGCTATATAAAAAACCTTGTGTACCAGAAGTCTCCAACAACGCCAGATGATATGAAAAATAGAATAAGAGAAGCTTTTAATATTGTTGTAATATTTTTTTTAATTCACCCTGCATATCATAAAAGCCGACATAGATTCCAAATCTTTCTGTGTTTCTGATATTGATAATCTAAACATTTTGGAATTTGTTTATACTAGGCAAAAATAAAATGTTGATTTTCAAAGCGGCGAGTTATGCAATAGATAATAAACGTTCACTTAAGAATATTTTCACTTATGCTGGCGAGAGAATGATTTTTATCATGACTTCATGTAGGAAAGTATGTAGGAAACTAAATGTCGGTATTGTTCTGAAGCTATTTTCTCATAGTATTTTAATGCAATTACCATTTTAATTGGGAATAAACCAGAATTTAAGTTTAAAATAAGTTTATTTTTAATGTTTCGATTTCCACTTCGGAAATCGTTTTTAAAATACAAACCATTATTAAATCAAGCAAATTCGAATAGATAAAAAGAAAGTACCACTATTATAAGGGGTCAATAACATATCAAGGATACATCATTTATGTTTTTAAATGACATACATGTAAAATCAGAGTTTGGTGTTTATTGAGAATAAACAAAATGTAAGACCAAATACTTACCATATCGGGATAGTATCATGAGGTTTTTTTCCTGGTTTTTTCCTCATGATTTACTATGGAATGACTAACAGGAGAATTTTACTGTCATCATGGCATGTGGTTGTCTTTTTAAAGATACATCACGCTATGATTTTTCTGACGGATAATCTCAAGTTAAAGTTGATTTCATGTAATCGAATGAACTATATTATAATAAAGTCGCCCCAGGGACGCAATTCAACAATATTGACAATATTATTTTAAAGTCGTCTACTTTAAAATATATAATATATGTCTGAATTGTCAATATACCTAAATGAGTCCGATAAAATAAAATTATTAGAAGAATTTTTCACCAACAGTAACAAAAACAACATTTTTGTTTAATTTATTAATGTTTGTATTTTGAGAACGATTTCCGAAGTGGAAATTGAAACGTCAATAAACTTATTTTAAACTTCAATTGTGGCTTATTTCCATTAAAATAGTAATTATTTTATTTTATATTTACCTGCTAAATATTTGCTACAACCAGATTGGGTGTGCTCTGTGAGTGAGCAATGAGCTCTGAGAGATTAACATAAGTGTAAATATTTATTGAATCCGTCATAGGCTGCACTTGGGTTTTTCATCATTCGGAGAAAGTGATACATTGCTTTAGTGATACTCCCAAACCTGTTACAAATTAATGGTAACTCTAGCGATACTCCCATACCTGTTACAAATTAATGGTACCCTACTAAGTTTGTGATAGTGGTACTTGTGATTGGAAAGAGTTTGTTTGTGTATTGACAGCGAAACTGGCACGACGTATTTTAGATATAAATCAAGTGATCTTTAATTTGAACTTTGCCAATAGAGGCCCTTTACGATCCATACATAAACGTGTGAGTGTGTGTGTGTGTGTGTGTGTGTGTGTGTGTGTGTGTGTGTGATACATTGTGTATTAGTAAGATAAAACTCAAGTTAGTTTTCAAAAACAAAAAAGCGTAAATAGTGAAGTAGAGCTCGCACAATGTAAACCTAGTGTTGTGAATTGCCTCCTTTCTACAAAACAAGTAGCGGGCCAGACGTTGGAGCTGGCTAAGTATGTAGACTAGGATTAACTAATCCTTCGTCGAAACAACTTTCTTAGTCGAAATGGTAATAATAATGCTGATTTTTATCATTAATTTCTAAAATCGGCTATGTTGGCGTCAATTTTGGTCCGAGAGTCAAGCGAATACACATTTCCTACATAAAATTGGCGCTCGTTCTTCTGCCATACTCAGAATTTTCCTACATCTAACTGTTCGTGAGAAAAATTTCCACTTGGATATATGTATTCGCTGAAAATTTCGTGAAAATTAAAAGTGAATATTTTGTTTGAAATTTAAATTATTTCGATTAAGGGCGACTTGCTGATTAAAAAAATGTAAACATGTGGCTAAAAATTATGCACCTTTTTGCTGGAAAATCGAAAAAACTGTAGATTTTTTAATTCGATTTTTCCCCTTTTCCGGCAAACTGGGGTTAAGGGATCAGAAAAAAACACATGTTTGGAATAAGCTGGACAAAGTGTATGTACCAAAACATTAAACAATTTTTTTTTTTTGGAAAATTTGGAAAAAATTTTTCAAGGGGGTACCCTTGGATTTTTATCAAATTTGGTTAACCGGCTATATTGGCGCCAATTTTGGTCCGAGAGTCAAGCGAATACACATTTCCTTCATAAAATTGGCCGCTCGTTCTTTTGTCATACTCAGAATTTTCCTACATCTAACTGTTCGTGAGAAAAATTTCCACTTGGATGTATGTATTCGCTGAAAATTTTGAGAAAATTAAAAGTGTATATTTTGTTTGAAATTTGAATTATTTCGATTAAGGGTGACCTGCTGATTAAAAAATCTAAACATGTGGCTAAAAATTATGCACCGTTTTGCCGGAAAATCGAAAAAACTGTAGATTTTTTAATTCGATTTTTCCTCTTTTCCGGCCAACTGGGGTTAAGGGATCAGAAAA
Source organism: Diabrotica undecimpunctata (assembly GCF_040954645.1). Lineage (NCBI taxonomy): Eukaryota > Metazoa > Arthropoda > Insecta > Coleoptera > Chrysomelidae > Diabrotica > Diabrotica undecimpunctata. Next base: position 38,855,641 of record NC_092809.1, on the reverse strand, counting down.
AAACACATGTTTGGAATAAGCTGGACCAAATGTATGTACCACAACATTAAACAAATTTTTTTTTTGGAAAATTTGGAAAAAAATTTCCAAGGGGGTACCCTTGGATTTTTTACAAATTTGGTTAATCGGCTATATTGGCGTCAATTTTGGTCCGAGAGTCAAGCGAATACACATTTCCTACATAAAATTGGCCGCTCGTTCTTCTGCCATACTCAGAATTTTCCTACATCTAAAGGTTCGTGAAAAAAATTTCCACGTGGATGTCTGTATTTGCTGAAAATTTCGTGAAAATTAAAAGTGAATATTTTGTTTGAAATTTGAATTATTTCGATTAAGGGCGACTTGCTGTTTAAAAAGAAATTAACATGTGGCTAGAAATTATGCACCGTTTTGTCGGAAAATCGAAAAAACTGTAGACCATTGGATTTTTATCAAATTTCGTTAATCGGCTATGTTGGCGTTAATTTTGGTCCGAGAGTCAAGCGAATGGACATTTCCTACATAAAATTGGCCGCTTGTTCTTCTGCCATACTCAGAATTTTCCTACATCTAACTGTTCGTGAGAAAAATTTCCACTTGAATGTCTGTATTTGCAGACAACAATGTAAACAAAAATGTTACAAAAGATAGTTATTTACAAACGTATGTAACTAAAACTAAACCATTTACTTTTCTGCTATGTAAACGAAAGTTTACGTAGAGCGCTTGTCTGAGAAATGAGTCTGGTATGACTATCCCACTTTAGCATCGAGGACGAAAGTCCCTGAATGCCGCTTTGATTCAACCTTTTATACGGAAAAAAACCGCCAACTTTTAACGGCTTTAACGAACTTTAAATGTCCCAAACGGTGGGTTCTAAAAAGCCACTTTTTCTATACATTTACGAAGAAACTACATAATGATAAAAACAATAAAACTACAAGATTTATTGCCCTTTTACGAGTTCCGAGAACAAGTAAACGTTATTGACCCAGTTCTAGGTAGACAAAAAACTTGTTTTTTGTAACGAATTAGCGAAGCGGTTGGTACAAGCAAAAAACATTCATGACCAGTTGTGGTTGCAAAAATGATCACTTTTTATATTGAGAAGTGGCGGTAAAATAATATCGAAGTGTGTTTTAATACCAAAAGAAGCAACCTGTTTTAGCGGGAGTGCGGAAAACGAACGAGACAAAAAGCTCGTTTTATTTGAGCTGAGATATATCGAAAATAAATAGAATATATTTTCGTGTTAATAATGATTTCGTATATTTTCGTATATTCGTAATAATAATTGTAACAAAATAATGAAGGATTATTGGGGATATGTTAAGACTACACCTAGACTACACCCTAAGACTAAAGATCTTCCTGAAGGTTGTAAGTTTCAAATTCGAGATATTATATATAAAATGCGTGAAAAGAAAGAATATGTCTTGTAGGTACGGTGTTACAATTAAAAAAAATTAAAGACAGAAATATGTTCGAAATTAGTAGGTAAGTCTCTGGAGAGTTTTCAGATTGGGTTTAGGTTCAAAATGGAAGACAATAGAAAAGCCTTGTGTGAAAGAGATAGTGTCATTCACAAAAGAATCGAGTTTTTAAGAAACTATAATAATGATTTTAAAAAAGGACATGCTTCATTTGATTATTTGGACGATACGTGGATTTTTGCTAAAGGTGGAATAAAACTAATTTGTCAGAACGACAGTATCAAATTCATAAAACACACCGTTAGTGAGGGAGACATATGCAAAATTTTAAATAAGCAACCAACAAATTCCTGGGCAGTACATAAAATAAAAAAATAGAATAGTTAACGAATGAAAATATTTAATTTCCTTAAGATTCTTTTAATTACTACAGTTTGCCAACAGGAATAAAAAACCAAAAATATTTATAGTAGACGAGGTTATACACAGTTTTGGACATAATGTGTGAATTCAATTTCAATTGAATATATTTGTGGAATATGCAAAACTTACTATGATAACTATATTGGACATAACGGTTACAGTGACGCAGCAGAACCATTGAATACTGCTATTCCTGCAATTTGGGACAAAATTGTGCGGAAATGCAAAAAGTTAATAGAAGAATGTATAATGCGTGAAAATCACATCGAAGCAATTAACCTAGTGATCATTTACAATTCAAGTGAAGATACAGACGACAGTGATTATGACTAAGGATCTAATTCTTTATTACATTGTAAGGTAATACGTTTTCATTTTCTCATTAAGAAAAAATTTGAATGTTATTGTTATTATTTTATCAGTAAATACTTACCACACAATTTAGAAACAATAGAATTCGTAATTTTCTTCTATTTTTGCACTAATAAGTTTATATTTCTCTAAATGGATGTAAAATACATTATCAGTTAAAACCGTGTTTTTTCTTGTCTTATAAAGTGCTTTAAACAAGAGAATTTTCTATTAACTTTTTCAGCACAGGGGACCGTTTAAGTGAAAACTTTCATTCCTAATCCAAAATAGTAGCAAATTCGTGAATTATACTTTGGAACATAGAACATATCGCAAGAGAATAAATAAAAGAGAAGTAGAAGAATGTAAATAAAAATTTAATTTAAAATTTTTTCAAAATTTAAATCCCCCGTATAGGAAAGTATGAGGCTAATGTTTTGTGGCCGTATTTCGATAAAATTTATATAATATTAATAAAAATGACATATTATTAAATGGATAGTGCCATAAAAAAACCAGAGAGGCATAACATAAAAACTCACTCACCCTTATTACATCGGTAAAATTACAAGCACGCAGCAACGAAAACTATTCGAACATCCGTGGAAATACTGGAAACTTTCACAACAAACTGACCAAACGACTGCCAATGACAGCGATGACCTGCGCCCATCATTCCTTTACATTTCCACCACGTTTCCCTACGATCTAAACCCTTATTAGCGCTGTTCTAAAGTTATTTTCAATACTAATTAAAAAATAATATTAGTGGAGGAAAAAATAATGTCTACAGTTTGAGGTTTATTTGTTGAAAACTTTTAAATATACTATTAGATTTTTCTTATAGATTACTCTGTAATCTATACTCTGATAAAAAACTGTAATATTAAAGAAGCGCAATATTTTTGTTTTCTGTGTTCGTTCTTATTTAACACTCCTTTAGTTATTAGCAAATACATGTATTAAATGATATTAGAGTTTTAAACCTTTCCATTTATCTCTGTCGTTCCATCCTTCGTCTAGCATACCTCGGTTTATTATGAATTCGTTCACTTCGTTTCTCTAGAACCTAGGACGACCACCCTTCCTATAGAACTTTATTATGTTATTTTTTTATCATCATGATAATTGGTTCGATAATCCTTTGTAGATTTTGGCCTGCTCGCAGAGAAGTCGCCACTTCCGTCGATTCTTAGCATCTTCTGACCCTTAGAATTAAGATCTTCTTTTATATCATCAATCCATTTTCTACGCCGTCGGCCTCTACTTTTTCTGCCCTCTGGGTTTATGAATGTCAATCTCTTCGTGTACTCATTATCTGACATCCTAGCAATGTATCCATCCCATTTTGTTCTCTGCACCGTAATAAATTTTACAATATCTGGATCTGTGTACAGTTGAGTCCATGGTTCTTTACACCTCTATCATTATTACCTGATGAGATAAAACACATACTTTTATCTAGCATCATTGTCTTCCACGCATGAAACTAAAGACAAACCAGCTACTGCCTGTTATTAAATAAAGACACATGTTATTTTTCTGAATACTATAGACTCAGTGCATCGAAAAAATATAGGTGCAAAAAAGACACTTGGGGACGTTTTCCAATTTCAAGTACAATTGGTACGGTAAATTGGTCGCATTGCTCCTGTAGTGATCCTTTCCCAAGTTAACATGCTCTTTTCCTAACTTGGCTGCACCGTACTGAAGACGACCAATAGTCAGAAATACATACGATTGCTCTCCATCGATATACTATTTTGTTTTTTGTTTTCCGGTTTTGCGAGACATGCCATTACATTTTACTTTTATTATTTCCTCGCATTAACCCTTTTTATTTGTTTTAAACGTTTTAACGTTTGGCATTCCTTTCCTCAGGTAGCTGTAGCTTTCCCTGTGGTAATTGTTACTTGTTGCCCTAGAAACCATCAAAACTAACATTTTACGTTCTTTTTAATTGATTACTATTTAAATGGGAATAAGCCACAATTAAAGGTTAAAATACGTTTAATGACGTTTCAATTTCCACTTCGGAAATCGTTCTCATGTGGCTTATTCCCATTTAAATAGTAATTAATTTAAAATGCCACAAGAAAATAGCTTCAGAACAATATTTTTAATTGATAACGTCAAATTTTATAATATAATCCGTGAATGGAGCAGTAGCCACTTTCTGTCACTTGCGGTTGCGTGGAGTAAATTTTCGACTTATTTCGTATGTTTTAAATGATGATGCGCGGATAAAGAATCATGGACTCAACTGTATAGCTAATATAATTCAAAGTTATATCTTCGACGCCATAGAATCCAGACATGGGCAAACTATTTAAGTGGACGGCCACATAAAATAAAAACATTTACTAGGAGGGCTGAAACAAAATTAATAAAAGAAGCGTCTATACGAAGCCATATTAGAGTTGCTTCCTAAGACAGAAAAGATTTATTTTCACGTTCAGAGCGACTGTGAAAGCCGTTCTGAAGAGGCCTATTAGGCCGAAATACGTATAAGCGGATGCACAGGCGCCCTGTACATGAAATCAAATCTTGAGTTTTCCTTTTTATTCCGATATACTCTGTACGAGTACTAGAAACCAATTCGCTAAGAATTTTGCTTAGTTGAGGAGATATGTTGTGGAATGCAATTTTTAGATTCCCCATGTCTCTAATAACATCTTTATCAACGTCTGTTTTGCCTTGCAATTCTTAGAAGGCACAGATTAAAGCAAAGTTCTGAATTTGGTTTCGAAAATTAGTTTACGAATTTTAATAAAAGAAGTTGTTATTAGTGATAAACTTTTAATTTTACATCACACGTATTTTATGTGCATAAATGGTAAAAAATATTAAAAAAGTTACATAAATAGATTATTCTTTAACAGAGTATGAAGGTGTATGTGACATATGACATATCAAACTGAGACTGAGTTTCTAAAAGTGTTTCATAATCTAGCAGAAACTGGGATGAGCTGATTCGTAGTAGTAAAACTATGTCTTATGGTCAGTTAATCGGTGTCTAATGCTGTTTTTGTGAAGCTTTATAGTAGAAAACACCTGTTCACAGATAAAAGAAGATGCAAACATTGCAATTATCTTCTAACTATTAGATTTCAGGTTTGAGAAACTTGATTTTGACAGGGTCTTGTAGAACTCAGTTTTAGAAACATCCAGAAATCGAGCTTGTATTCAGTGTTACATCGCAACTCAATAAATTCTGATTCAATGCGATTCTGATTTTACTGACTACATTAAACACTACAGTGACTACAACACTAGTCTACATTAAACGGCATGCTGAAAATGTCCAGGTCCTGTTCGATAACTTTGAAGTTTTGGAATCTTCGCTCAAACTCGTCATGAAAACATTTCACGCTTTTCTCATAGCTCTTAAGATTGTCTGCCCTAACTGTATTAGTTTTTAGCTTTGGAAAATGAGTAAGGTTTTTCTTGCCTAGTTGTTTCAAAATAGATTCAGTTGCATTTTGAAACCTCTGATATAACCCTAAGTAGTATGAATTAAATAATTTCTTCGCTGTAGTCTAAGGTTCTATTTATTGATGTGACTAAGAAAATCTGAAAAAAATGCAAAGTTCGAAAGCGATAAAATATCTTTCAAATGGTTCACACTCATCCATTCCTTTTTCTTCCATGAAAGAGATTATTTTGTCTTTAAGATCCCAAAGCGATCAAAACCCCGACCTGCATTTAGCCATCTTACCTTAGTTTGATAAAGAACATCAGAATATTCAGACTGCAATGAATCAAGAAACTCATAAAATTGTCTATAGTTGAGAGCTCAAAACCATGTCGCAGGCCTGATTGACTAGCCCAAAGTGCGCAGGTTTCCCGTGAGCCGTACTTCATTCTCATTTACGGCTCCAAAAATCTTTAGAAGAATTTTTCTCTCAAAGATACCAAGTAGTCCATATATCAAAACCGGTATTGTTAACGTCTTGTACCTCTGCCGGTCTTGTAAATGTTAAGCTTTACTGTTTTAGGTTTTTATTTCTCAAATATTTTTGAAGATCATGGAGAGTTCTGTTTGCTATTGCTTCGCTTCTTTTCACTTCGACGCTTGTCGTGTTTGTTGTATTTACTAGCGATGCAAGTGTGTGTGTGTGTGTGTGTGTGTGTGTGTGTGTGTGTGTGTGTGTGTGTGTGTGTGCGTGTGCGTGTGCCTGTGCGTGTGCGTGTGCGGGTGTGTGTGTGCGGGTGTGTGTGTGCGTGTGTGTGCGTGTATGCGTGTGTGTGTGTGTGTGTGTGTGTGTGTGTGTGTGTGTGTGTGTGTGTGTGTGTGTGTGTGTGTGTGTGTGTGTGTGTGTGTGTGTGTGTGTGTGTGACGGCTGTAGGGGATGGTTCGTATCGATTGTTTGAGTTGATTGTTCTGTATATTGTGTCGTATGTGATGTGTTTCGTTTTAAGCATATTGGTTTTAAGGTTAGGGGTGAAGGTTCAGTAGGCTTTGTTTCTGACGCAGGTTCATGTTGTGTGTTGTGTGTAACTGTAATGTTAGCATCTTAGATATGGAATATAAGATGTTTTTGTAGGGGTGATGTGTTGATTTGAATTTGGTTGTAAGTGTGGCGGATTTGTCGAAAGAGTTGACTGTAAGGGACTCGAATTTTAAGCCGGGTAGATTTTGAGTTTTAAATATTCGGTTGAATCTGCGTTAATTGCAGAATTTTGAAAGAATACGTGTGTTTAGGTACAAAGCTTATTTAGCTTTAATATGTCTATGTGATGTTTTCTGCGACTGGACGGAGGGTGTGGTGGGTGTTTTTTGGTTGGATCTGTTTGTGATGGTAAGGTATTTGGCTCCGGTTAGAACTTTAAGTTTTTTCTGCAGAGATTTGGCATTATTGGGTTGTTGTGTACAGGTAGGCTATTTTTTTTTTTCGATTTGATTACGTAGACTGCGAAGAAATCGTTTTCGTCATATAATATGTCCGGAATAATTAGGATTAGTGGAGTGTGGCTGCAGACTTTGGTTGGAATGTGGCTTATCGTGTATTTTGTGTCGTGAGTTCTGAGTTCCTCAGTTGTTTGAATCGGGCGTCCATCTATAGTAATAGACACTGGCGGGAAACGGGATGAGCGTTAACATACCGATGAGTGACCACTATTTTCGCGGACAGAAATACGCCAGGATAAGTACCCTTCTAGGGGAGAAGTACTATAAACTTAAGATTTCGGAAAGACTAGGGTGCAAACCTAGCAGCTATCCATTGAGTTAAGTTCGTTTAATGTTTCTGTATTTTTTATAAATACGATCATATTAAAGTGTCATTTATCGACCATGTAACTTATGTATATTCTACTTTGAAAGATCTTTGCTTGGTTTTCTTTTTTTTTGATAGTGCTTGAGAAACTGACGACTGGGTATTTGGGAGGAACCAAGAGTTGGTCTGTTGTGAGATTTTCTGTAGGTAAATTACTTTGATCGCTTAAAGTTTATTTTTTTTGTTAATTATCTCATAATAAATTTATAAATGTTCTATTTATCAATACTCAACTAATATTATGACATATGTGTATTGTTAGTTAGCTATCTTAAGCGAAACAGTTTGTTAAAGGCTGAGCTTACAATGTGCGAGGATTTGCTCTGGTGACCATCGGGTTCACCGCTCACCTTTACGACATAACTGTAAGATCTCCAAGAACTACGCCAGCGCGAGTGTGAGGTTTCTTCGCCTGCCGTTATTAACATCTTCATTCTTCTTCAGTACAAAGAATGCACAGGTTGTGAACGAAAGTGTCGTATCATTCGCTGTAAATATTACAATTTTAAGTTACCATTAATAGCAGGTAAGAAAGTAAAAGTTATATAAATTAGTTATATTTTAAACAAAATTAAGTGAAAGTTGTTAAAACGTTACGTAGATGTATTGATCATTGGTAAATCCAAGGTAATCTTATAAATAAATATGACAAATGATATATTTGAATAATAGTTAATTTTATTTAATTGCAGGTGCAATTTATATGTTTTTAACATTTTAAAATGAGTTATATTAAAACAAATTCTATTTTTTTTATTATATGTGGGATAACTTGACCGTCGTGACCATATAAAGCATTTATATGTGGGTTCTCCAATCACTGACTAACAGTGCGCAAATTTGTTGTTGAATGTTGCAACATACCAACTTAAAATATTTATTTATGTTTTATATTGAAATCTAATACATTATTAGTTAGCAAGATTTTCAATTGAAAATATTATCTTTATTTTCACAATATTTTTTCTTTCAGTAAAATGAAGACTTCACTGATAATATCATTATGTTGTATGATAGTGGCTGTACTATCAGCAAAGGATATGATGCGAAAAAGCATCGTTTTTGACAAAAATACACCAGATGTGTTCTATTGTCCCATTCATAAACCCACGGGTTTTGACAAAATGATCGTTAAGTGAGTACCAATCAATTAATTACTATATCTTTATACTTTCATATTTCAATATGTTATACTCGATTTGGAAATGTATAATAGCACAAATTCATGGCAGAATATTACAACGGAAATGGAATGACGGAATTATTCAAAAACTTAATTACTACTGCTACTTGAACTGTCAACTTCCAGTGTTTTTCATTTTTTGACGTTCCAAAGCTTACGAGACGTTTAGGGATTTTTCGATGACATCTAGAACATTCTAAATTTTAAGGCTTCTTCTTATTCGTCAAGGGACTTTTCCTAGATGGAATAAATCTTAAAAGACTGTCGTAACACTGATCCTTCCTTTATAGTTATTCGTCTCGAATATCTCTCCTATCAGGGACCGATTGAAACCAACAGGATGGATCAGTTCCATGGTACGGAGCTAATCTCTCGATATGAACAACCTTGGGTTTACTTCTAACTGAAAACTGGATGCAGTAGATTAGATCGTTTATTTTTTTGAGGACGGATTTCCCAATTTCGTTGAAGTTTCGGACAAAATCCTTTCTTACCTTTGTGTCTGTATAACCATACGGGTCACCTATTTCGAAAGTTTTCTCGGTAGAATATATGTCGAGCCTGACCTTGGCTTTATCACTTTAAAGCTTGAAACTTTTATGAGCAAATTCATAGATTTTTTCCAATTTTTCCTTCAAATTTTCGGAATGGAAATCATCTTCATCAGTCAGGAATGAATTTTCCAAAACTAAAATCTTGAAAAAGCTTCATTTCTCTTTCGCTGATCATTATTAATGGAAAATAATATAATCATGGTTGCTTCATATTCGAAACTTCAATAGGCTAGCAGAAATAGAGGAATTAAAGTATCCCAATCTTTTTTATTATCAGCGACGAACATTGAAGTGCATTGAGAAACAGTTCTATTGTGGTCTCTTTCGACCATTTCGTCTGATTGCGGATGAAAAGGCGTAGTGCTAGTTTTCTTTATACCCAAAATTTTCAATAATTCTTGCCATAATTCTGATTCAAAATTTCGCCCTTGATCAGAATGTAACACTAAAGTAACTCCATGTCTTGATATGATGTATGTTATGAATGCTTCTGCTACTGTAGACGCTTCTTAATTAAAAAGGAGTTACAATAATCCATTGCGACCATTAAGTACTTGTTTCTTGTCTGTGTTATCGGAAGTGGACCGAGAATATCCACTGCCAGTTATTCAAAAGGATCTCCAGAAAAATAATATGTTGCCATTTTACCACGATTTCTTGTTTTAAGGCTTCTTCTATCGTTACATAAATTGCATTTCTTACACCAATCTTCTACATCTCCGTGACAATAATTGATCCAGTAAAATATGTTTCGAACTCTGGCAAGTGTTCAGTAGACTCTAAAAAGGCTGCTGTGAAGTTCTTGCAACATATTTTGAATGTGTGATTTTAACAATCCAGTTTTCTAACAACAGCTTCTAAAGTTAGATTAAAAGGTGTTGTTATTAAGGCATCCCCTTGTCTAACTCCATTTTCAATATCAAAGGCCTGCGTCATATCTCCATCTATTCTCACCATAGCTTTGGAACCCTCCAGAGTCATTCGTATAAGTTTAACCAACTTATTGGGTATCCCTAACATAGATAGTTGCTTTAACATCTTTTGTCGATCTACTCCATCAAACGCCTGTTTGAAATCGATATACAAGTTGTAAATAGGTATGTTATATTCAACACATTTTTCATGTATACCTCTTAACATATGTATTTGGTCTATAGTTGACCTCTTTGGTCTGAAGCCACATTGGTATTCACCAATAATCTCCTCCGAAAACGATTCCAGGCGGCTATATATAATTCCTGATAATATCTTGTAGATGACATTTAAAACTGTTATGCCCCTATAATTTTTGCAGAGTCGTTTGTCTCCCCCTTTGTATATAGGAAGTATGATTCCCACTTTCCAATCTTCTGGGATGACTTCTAGTGTCCATATGCGGTCGATTAGTTTATGGATACGCCTCCATAGCGCATGTCCACCATTCTTTATCAGTTCTGCAGTTATTCCATCTGTGCCAGGTGCTTTGTTATTTTTTAGATGTTTTATGACGTTTATCATTTCTTCCAATGTTGGTTGCTCAACTAGTTGTTCTGCTGTGTGGTGAATTATCTCTTCATCTTCGTTTTGTTCTTTTTCTGAGTTTAACAGCTCTTGAAAACTGTTGATCTTGTTATGTATCCTTGGGTGCATTGCTTGATTTCCTTGTAAAATTTTCTAGCCTCTCTTCTGTTATTATAATCTGTAATTTGTTGTATTTTTCTGTATTAATATAAACGGCTGTATTAATACAAGATCTATGCAAATATGCGCATATGCGGATGATGTTGCCATAATAAGCCGCAACAAAAGGGTATTAAGCGAAAAAGTTATAGAACTGAAACGAGAAGCTGCTACGTTTGGTCTATATATAAATGAAAGCAAAACAAAATATATGGAGTGCACAAAATCGAATGAACATGAGAATCTGAAGGTAGACAACCATACCTACAAATATGCCTCCACTTTTCCCTACCTAGGCTCAATAATAAATGACAACAACAACATCAGTCAAGAAATACAAGCACGGATTCTTAGCGGTAATAAGTGCTTTTATGCATACAAAGACTTAATGAAAAGTAAGTTACTGAATCGTGAGTCTAAGCTGAGAATCTACAAAACAGTAATTAGACCAGTGGTCACATATGGATGTGAAACGTGGACCCTCTCAACCACTGATGAAAATCAACTGAGAATATTTGAGCGCAAAATACTAAGGACGATATTTGGACCAACCCAATGCAGCGATAGTTCGTGGAGAATTAAAATGAACCACGAGCTGGATGAACTAATGCAGAGCGCAGATATTGTCAGATTTGTAAAGTCACAAAGACTAAACTGGCTTGGTCACCTAGAAAGAATGCCAGATAATCGAGCTGTAAAAGTAGTCCAGAGATGGAAGCCCCAAGGAAACAGAACAAGAGGAAGGCCCCGTAAAAGATGGATAGACGACGTAGAGAGGGATCTTAAAACCATGAACATCAGGCAGTGGCGAAGGAAAGTATCCGACAGGGCAGAATGGAAGAACATTGTTAAGCAGGCCAAGACTCACAAAGGGTTGTAGCGCCATTAGAAGAAGAAGAAGATTTTAACAATATCAAATGTTGAACTGTACGCACTCCATAAGGACATTTCCACTTTAAATATAATAGACCATTGGAAAGATACAGTGATTCTCATTGAGTGCTTTAGAGTTCGACTGTATTTGATTATTTCCTGACAAATAGGTCTTACTCTACTTTTAAGCCATTCTCATATGACTTTTATCTCAGTATTTATCTTTTAACTATTTTTAAAATTTTCCAAGGCAATTATTATTTTCTTCCTGTTTAACGGTGGTTATATAGAGACTTACTTTTTCGGTTACATTATTTTTTTCTTCAAGCTTACACACGCTTTGAACCTGTAATTATTTCAAAGCATCTTGGAATTCTTGTTATTGTTCATTTAACACAGTCTGCAAAATTGACACCTTGGCTCCCAACTTTTCTAGTTTATTTTTACTAATCGCTAGTTGCTCCTTGAGATGACCAACTTCAGATTCCAGAATATACTTTTCTTTTCTGTGGTCACTTGTGGGAAATTGTTTTCTTAATCCTCTATTATTTCTAGTGGGACTTTATGACGGACTTCTAGTTGTCGATCTAGGCAAATTTCTTATCTCATTATTTGATTCTTCTTTCCTTGCCTGGCATCAGCTTCTTGAATTATTTTGCAAATGTCTTATTCTTCTGCAATTAAAACAACTTCTGTTTTCATTTTGAGATTTTTGTTGAAAATTTTGCAGTATTCTTATTATCTGGGATAAAATAGGTTGTTGTTTATCTGCAGTGGCGACTTCCTCTTTTTCTCTAAATCTTATTTCTTTTTATTTTGGGCGAGATCTAGAAATACTTTTCGCCGATTCATACTCCTGGGCTGAGATTAGTGCTCCGTTTAGCTTTTTATGATGTAATCGAAGAGCTTGTGGCATTTTAACATCCTATAGTTCATCTGTGAATGCCTGCAAGTATACCAATTTCTTCCAGAAAATCTTTAGGAGCTTGAGGTTACGCCAAATGAAATAATCTTTTAATACCGGCTTCAAATTCTTGTATTTGGTTAGGTTTTTACTATCGAACTTTCAGCTGACTTTGGAGAACCTAGATGCTACTGGCATCTCTTGTTCCTAAAGTTTGAACTAGAGATATATAACTGGGAGCATCCTGGGGAAGAAATTGTAAGACGGTTGCAGTCTGTCTTCGAAGCGACATTACCAAGGAAGCTGACATTTCTTTCTCAGTTCAGCCATTTCTTGCGAAGCTGTAGCTTCGAATTGAAAACGATAACTTTTCCATGCTGTGTAACTATTAAATACGGTGGTTTTAAAATTTTGCTTGTTCTAATTATCCTGGCTCAACTATGGAAAATGATTGACCAATTTTTCTTTCCAACTCAACTATTTTATTTTCTAAATCGTTTTGTTGTTGTTCTATTTTATTTTCGAAATAGTTTTGATATTTTCAATTTAAAATTCGTTTTTTAATATTTGTGTTGTGTTTTCAGTGATAATTTAAATATCTGTTGATGTGGGTTAGTTTTCTGTAGTCTTTAGTTACATATGCTTCATCATCCTTTGTGATTAACACATCCAGAAATTGTACTGAGTTTTTCCACGATGAATTTGATTGATTCTTCTTTACAGTTAATGTCCATCAAAGAATTACAAAAAAAGAGGTTAGTCTTTGTATGTGGGTATATTTTATTTTATAAAAACCCTTAAAAGGGCAACATTACAAGCACGAACGTTTTCGGAACAACTGTTCCATCATCAGGTTAAAATACAGGTTACCATGCCTGAGCCACCAAAATATTTGGGTAAAAACCCTTTAAAATGAAAAAAGTTACCAAAGATTGTACATGATGTTGATAATATTATATGATGTTTAATATTTTAATTAGATTTTTACTTCAGGTAACATACACCCATGCTTAAGTGAGTTCCAGTGTCCGGAGAGTAAACCTCTTCAAACGGACTACGGCCAGCCAGTTGCCAGACTAGTTGCCAGCCGTAGTCCGTTTGAAGAGGTTTACTCTCCGGACACTGGAACTCACTTAAGCATGGGTGTATGTTACCTGAAGTAAAAATCTAATTAAAATATTAAACATCATATAATATTATCAACATCATATACAATCTTTGGTAACTTTTTTCATTTTAAAGGGTTTTTACCCAAATATTTTGGTGGCTCAGGCATGGTAACCTGTATTTTAACCTGATGATGGAACAGTTGTTCCGAAAACGTTCGTGCTTGTAATGTTGCCCTTTTAAGGGTTTTTATAAAATAAAATATACCCACATACAAAGACTAACCTCTTTTGTTATACGTGGTATACAGCCAGCTACAGGAATTATTTTCCTTGTGGATTTTTTTTAATTACAAAAAAAATTTAATTCTTCATCATCGGTTTGTGACATTAAGAAGTATTGTATTTTACAGTACTAACAATATTAGTTTTTTATCGAGTTATTCTTTCACTGACTTGCTGCAATATGTATTCTGGAATGCTTGAGCAAACCACTAACCAATTTTAGGGCAAAACCGTTGAAAAAATTGTGTGAATTTGAAGGAAAACCTCTACCAGAAGACTACAAGAGTGACTGTTACCAAGATGTTGATGAATCAGATTATGCGTGTAAAGAAAAATACAGGATAATGGTAAGTCGATCGTTTTCTTTGCAATTGATATAATAATTATCTAATTTTTGTGATGGGATATAATACAATAATGAAATCGATGTTTTATTTGTTTAAAAGTGGTACTGGAACAAAAATAAGTTGTTTTTTCTATGAATTTGTAACCCATTAATCTCTAGAGACCTGAGGTTTGTTGATGACTTAAATTCAATATAATTTAACAATTATTTAAGTAATAAACAAAATAAATATTACACTATATTATAACGTTTCATAAATATTTTATAACTTTATTAAATTATGTTACTAGATCATATTCCGATATACAGTGTGACCCATTTAGATTGGAAACACCTCTATAAAATTTGAAGTTGTTAACCGATTTTAACCAATTTTTTTTTTAATGTCATGTAATAAAAGGTCTATTGCGGGACAAAATATGAAATGTTTAGTTAATTTTTCAGGGCATTCTACGATACTTTTTCTTCGTCGAAAATGGAGAATTTGTATTAGCGATTTTTTTATTAAAAAAATTTCTACGACACTGGATTTAGAGTGGCTTCAAATAGCTATGACAAAAATTTCATTAAGATTTATTTGTTAATAACAAACTTATGACCACTTAAAATTTTAAAACTCACTAAAAAAAAACACTCTGTATTAACGTAAAAAAACACTCTGTATTAACAGAAACATGGAAACATAATTTAAGTTGCCTCTACCAATCCACCATCTAATTGGATACATTTGTCGTAGCGTTTATAAATATATCTAATTACATTTCTTAGTTGTTGGGTAGTAATTTCTGCACATGCCTGTCGAATTCTTGCACGAAGTTCGTTTACGTCTCTTGCACGGGTTTGGTAAACTTTTTGTTTGATAACTCCCCAGAGAAAGAAGTCTAAAATTGTAAGATCTGGAGATCTGGGTGGCCAATCTATCAACGGACTACCCCGGCCCATCCAACGGTTCGGAAAATTGGGAGCTTATGAATAGCATCCCACAAGTCGGTGTTTAAAAATTCTAAAAAGTTCTGTGAGTTCAAGTTTTCTTCAAAAAAGAAAGGACCAATAACTCGCTGATTCAGTATACCACACCAGACATTGATTTTTTGAGAATACTGACTTTTACAGTTTATTAGCCAATGGGGATTATCTACTGTCCAATAGCGACAATTCTGTGATGATACTACTCCATTTGTAGTGAAAGTGGCGTCGTCGGTAAACAACACGTTTTTTAGAAAATTTATATTGTTTAAATATTCCCCTTGGGCCCATAAACAATATTCTAAACGTTTTGCTTCGTCGCCTTCTTGTAATGTGTGTAATAATTTTGGTTTGAAAGGTTTAATATTATTTACCTTAAGACATCGCCGAATACTCTCTCGAGGCACATTCAAATATAAACTGGCATTCCTTAAACTGGCATTAGGGTTATTTCTGAATTGATCTAAAATGATTTAATTATTTCCTCTTCTTCTTTGTAACGGGTTATTTTTTAAAATTAGTTTTGATACTGCACCATATTCATTAAATATTCTATTTATTTTGTTTACCGTACCGCAGCTAATATTAGGACGATCCACATGTCTGTCATTAAATATTGTACAAACTTCCCTGGTATTTCTATCGTGATCTCCCAAAAGACGTATAATTTCAATTTTTTCTCTCAAACTTAATCTTGCAGCCATGACACAAAATATTATTAAAATAATTTGAAGTAAATATTGCTGCAGATATTATGCATAAATTTATGCTATTTTTTTTATAGCACTGAAATTTGTATGACACAAATAATGTCAAACAGTAATATCGTTGTCATGGCAACTGAGATTTAAGTCGTAGCATGTAAAGTTAATAATGTAAGTGCGTTACTTGCATATTATTAAAATGTTTATTATTAAAATTATTTGAAAAATAATTAGTTTTATGGTTATCTGTTGATACAGGGTGTTCTTTTTTGACTCGTAGCTTAGTGAGTTTTAAAATTTTAAGTTGTCATAACTTCGTTATTATTAAATATATTTTAATAAAATTTTTGTCATAGCTATTTGAAGCCACTCTAAATCCAAAAGCGTAGAAATTTTTTAAATAAAAAAATCGCTAATACAAATTTTCCATTTTCGACGAAGAAAAGGTATCGTAGACTGCCCTGAAAATTTAACTAAATATTTCATATTTTGTCCCGCAATCGACCTTTTATTACATCGCATTAAAAAAAATTTGGTTAAAATCGGTTAACAACTTCAAATTTTATAGAGGTGTTTCCAATCTAAATGGGTCACTCTGTATTAGGTAGCAAAGCACTTGAAGATCTTCAGCGGTGATATAGCCATGAAAATTTTTGTGTGGCCAAGTCGTAACCTGTTGACGATTACTTGATCTTGTCTTTGGAATGATTCTGCAGTTATATCTGGTTTGGGAGCATTTTAGTGTTATCTCTCTCCAATTATGCTACAGCCCAAATCGAGCCATGGCCTCCTCCAAACTATGTCTACAACCTTGCACCGATCTTCTTCAGGTTCTCACGTCTAGCAAATTTTGCGCGTCCGCTGCCCCTTCATCCTCCCACCTTTTCCGTGACCTTCATTTTGGTCTTGCGTCCTACATTTTACTATCTAGGGCTCTTTTTGCCAATCTGACGGTCTCCATTCTCACTACATCGCCAGTCCATCGAAGTCTCGGAAGTTTAAAGAATTCTGAAATCGGTGCCTCTTTGAACATTTGGTAGAGTTCATAGTTGTACCTGGATCTCCATACTCCTTTTTGCTAATATTTCCAAATATCTTCCTTAGGACTTTTCGTTCGAAGACTTCCAGCTCTCGTTTTGTGTCTTCTGTCATCACCCATGTCTCGCATCCATAACATACTATTGGTCTGATAATAGTCTTGTAGGCACTGATTTTGTGTGCCACTGTGTGTTTTTGGAGCGGAACACATGGGCGAGTAAAAAGTAAACTTTTTTTCCCTTTACTATGCTTCTTTGAATTTTTGGTTGTTCTGTTTCATCCGTGTTAAATGTAACTCCCAGATATGTGAAACTTTCTACAGTTTCATTATCGTCCTCTAATTCAACTGTGAGTCTGTTTCTCCTAGCTCTTGCCTGTGTTAGTTTTTTTGTCTTTTGAATATTTATTTCTAGTCCGGTCTCTTCTGTCCCCCTTTTTAATTGTGAATATATTTCTGCACCTCTTCTGTTTTGCGAGACATAATTCTAATGTCATTGGCCGTTAACATTTTAGTTTTATACCTTCCAAGTATTTGCAAAGTAGTAGAGCTGGAAGAAACTTTGACTAGTTTCGTCGGATATAAGATTATGGTCGATATCAAAACCACTCTGCAGAAGCCTTTTTTTAGCTGCCACTGCAAAATCAGAGAGAAATCTAGATCGAATGCATCGTTAATGCTTTTAGACTCGGTTGTTGACAGAAACAGGGGATGAAATATGCAGCACAAGAAGAGATAGGCGGTGGTGGATCTTTGGGAGGAAGCTGAAATTCGGAAATTTTCCTGAGTGGTCGAAAGGTGTTCCTGGCAATTTCTGTGGGAAGGATTTTGCTTGTTATGCCTGTGGTCGAGCGAATGTATGGAAGGAAGACGACATATGTACATGAAATGTCAAAATTAGAAGTGACCCAATGAATGAAGAAGTTAAAATGCGAAGAATTAATTTTCGCTGGATGTTGATGTGATGAAGATCACAAATAACGATTTATATGAGTTAGTCTTCTGTACACGCAATACTCGAAGCAAGCATAACCCATTGATAAGGGTTTGAGCTAAAAACAAAATCTTTTTAACGCGAGATGACATTTTTAAACTAGTAAAACACGGACGTAAATACACTTACTATTGAAATACAAAATACTAAACGTGGATTGACTGCGCAAGCATGCATATATAAATATGCGCCGGTCCCCTAGGACCGGTCTCGCATCCGAGTAACAAATTGTAATGTCTGTGCCTTACCGGCCCCCAAAGTACGAGTACATTTTTTCTTTTAGAAATGTTTCAAATCTTAAGACAAGTATAATGCTGTTTTTAGCATTTAAAACAAACGAAGATATGCCTTTCGCAATTTTTAAAAGTTTGCAGTTTTCATATACCGCACTTTAATAATAACGAACACCGAACCCAGGGGGCCGGTAACCCAGCCAACCTGTTAAACAACAAAATAACAAAAATAACTTTACAAACTCTCATTTTAAATGATTTTCTATGCTTTTTCAGTAAAATAGTGTTACTTTTCCATATAATGTACCAGTTTTTCTTTTTCAAGTGCCCTCTCCGCTAGGGAGTTTGGCAATCATCATTGCTATTCGTATTTTTGAAGCTGTTGCTCTAAATAATTGGTTAGATGTGCACTGGAACCAGTCTCTTAAATTGCGCAGCCAAGATATACGTCGTCTCCCCACGCTTCGTTTGCCCTGAATCTTTCCTTGGATAATTAACTGGAGCAATCGATACTTTTTCCCTCTCATCACATGACCAAAATATTCCAACTATGTTCTCTTGATGGTGATCAACAGCTCCCGTTCTTTGTTCATTCTTCGAAGAACTTCACTATTTGTTACTTTGTCTGTCCAAGGTATTTTCAAAATTTTTCTTTATATCCACATTTCGAAGGCCTCTAGTTTATCAATATTGCTCTTGTTTAAAGTCCAAGTCTCTACTCCGTACAGCAGTATCGAGAAGATGTAGCATCTAAGCGATCTCATTTTCAGGTTTAAGTTAATGTCATGACTTCCCAGAACGTCCTTCATATTAACAAAAGCAGCTCGAGCCTTTCCAATTCTAGTTTTTATTTCTTCTGTGATGTCATTGTTGTTATTAACGCTTGTTCCCAAATATTTATATTTGTGAACCCGTTCGATTTCGTTATTGTGAATGTACAGGTTTGCATTCAATCTTGTGTTTTTTTGAAATAATCATGAATTTCGTCTTCTTGACGTTCATTGTTAATCCTTTCTCTTCACTAGCTGTGACTACCTTGTTTAAAATGGCTTGCAGGTCTTCTACTGTCTCCGCCATTAAAACCGTATCATCTGCGTATCTAATATTATTAATTGGTTGGCCGTTAACTTTTATCCCAATTTCTTCTTCTTCCAATGCTTTCTTCATAATTTCTTCGGAATAGAGATTAAATAGCATTTGTGACAGCACACATCCGTGTCTAACTTAGCATGTGCCTTCTTGGGTAGAGGGACAAACGTTGATCTTAGCCATTCTTCAGGAATTATACTGTTTTCATAAATCTTGTTAAATAAGTCTACTAACAAGTGGATTCGATCTTCGTCTATCAACTTTAGTATATCCACTGGTAGCTCGTCTGGTCCTGAAGCTTTGCTATTCTTTGATGACTTCACCGCTTGCATAACTTCTTTGCTTATTTCTGGACCTGTCTCCTCTGGAAAATTATCACAAGGAGGCTGCCTTTGATCGTCAAACAGTTCTTCTATGTATTTCTGCCAATGTTTTAGTTTCTCCTCTGTTTCCATTATCATGTTCCCTTGTTGGTCTATAAGTACTGTCTGCTTCCTGTTTCTATTGTTGACCATTTCTTTAACTTTCTTGTGAAGATAGAACGAATCATATTTGGCTTCCAAGTTTTCAATCTCCTTACATTTGTCTTGTAACCATTTTTTGCCCTGTTTTAATTTGCTTATACTGTTCTTCATTTTTGCCTTTCGAAAGTCTTCGAGAATTCATCAATAACAAAATTTCGTCAGTCATCCATTCCTTCTGTTTCTTTGGTTTTTTTCTCTTCAGAATATTTTTAGCGGGCTCCAGCACGTTCTTTTTAATAATGGCCCAGTGTTTATTAATGTCTAGTTCTGGTATCTTCTCTGTCTTTTCAAGTTTTCCAAGATTTGCCTGAATGCTTGTTTCTACCTGATGTTTAATTGTTTCATTATTTAAACGATTGATATCTATTACTTGTTTGGGCTTAGGTGTTTGTACTCTTTTAAGTTTTATTCGGAATTGTGCCACTACTGGATTGTGGTGTGACCCTATATCTGCTCCTGGATACGTTTTCACAGATTTGATTGTGTATTTATATCTGTTGTTTATGGTTATATAATCTATTTGATTTCGTATAATATGGTCTTTAGTGTCTCCAGGAGATTTCCACGTGTATACTCGTCTTCTTGGTAGTTGATAAAATGTGTTTTTAATTATAAAATTATTTTCCTGGCAAAATTGCAACAGCCGATCGCCTCTTTCATTTCTTTGGCCGAGACCATATTTTCCAACCCATTTTCCACATTCTCCTTTCCCAATTTTCGCATTCCAATCTCCCATTATTATTGTAATGTCTCTAGACTTAACAACTTTCAGTGTTTGTTCAATGGTTTTATAAAATTCTTCTGTGTCTTCTTCGCTACTCTCCGCTGTAGGAGCATATATTTGAACTATATTTAGTTTTCCCTGAATGGTTGAGAGTTGTAGAAATATAACTCTATATGACACTGGTACAAAGTTTATAATCGACTTACTTATTTCCTTGGTGACCATTATTGCCACTCCATTACTATGATGATTGTCGTTTCGTCCTGAAAAATATATGGTACCGTTTGGGGTGACGCATTGACCTGCATTTGTCCATCTGACTTCGCTGAGTCCTAAAATACTGATCTGTAACCGACACATCTCTTGACTAGCATTGTGTAGTTTTCCAGCTTCAAATAGCGTTCTCACATTCCATGTGGCGATACGGATCGATGTATTATGCATTTTGCAGGAGTTTGGAAGATTGACGACAGTAGGAGCCCTGCAACTTATTGAATCTCCCCTCCTGCCGGATCTTGGTTTCCGATGACCATGATCAGTAACTTCCAAAGAATCGCTATTCTTTGCCATGATGATTTATACTAGGGGTACTCTACGAGTCTTTAATACAGTGGTTCCCCGTTGCCTTCTGTATCCTTATGCCGTT
Source organism: Diabrotica undecimpunctata (assembly GCF_040954645.1). Lineage (NCBI taxonomy): Eukaryota > Metazoa > Arthropoda > Insecta > Coleoptera > Chrysomelidae > Diabrotica > Diabrotica undecimpunctata. Next base: position 38,834,350 of record NC_092809.1, on the reverse strand, counting down.
GACTTTGGTTCATCCGCCTTCGAGATCGATTTCTCAATCTCCGGACAAAAGAGTGCCCTACCACCTACCAACTCATCCGCCCGGAGCCGTTGGTCAGTAAGTGGGGGATTGCTTATACCGGCAATCGCTTGGTGGAATTTTTGCCATATCTGCCTACCCTCACTTAGTTTAGCCTGCAGACCAATGCAGTTGCCCGGGGTGTGGCACGTGGAGCCATAAGTGAGAGTTAGTTGTCTTATGAGGACCAGTTATCAAGAACCATCTCCCGTCTATGACGCTCGATGTGGTCGTTCCGATAAAAGGTGCTACCTCTATAATATAACTCTACACCCCGGTTTTTACCTTTAGTATTTAAAACAAAATAGCGATCTTAAATTTGACTTACTAATGACTTGCATATTTTGTTTACTACATATTGTTATCACCAAATTTATCAAAAGCAGTTGTAAGATACCTGTAACAAAGAATGTATTGGGAAAATCGTTAGTTCACTTTTCTAATAATTTGAGAGCTGAGTAAATAAAAGCTTCCATGAATATACTAGCAATGGCAACGAAAAGGCGAAAGATTATTGGGGTTCCAGATATTTGTCTGAAGAAATTGTCTCCAAAAGTAAAAAAGATATTTATCTGCAGCTAAACAAACACAAAATGCGCTGATCGCAGTCAGAACCAAAGACAAAAAGACAAAAGACATCAAAACTGACAAGAATATATTTGGCATCGGCCGTTAGTTTTATGATTTATATAATCAAATATTTCTTGATTAGCAATTTATTACTTTTGGCGCATTACTCAATATACTTGAGCAATTCCAGTACCACTCAAAATTCACAAAATCCAGTGTAGGCAGAATTATATTTATTAAAACAGTAATTGTATAAACAACTAAAAAAATCCTTAAACTTTTGTTAAAATTAGAAAGGACTTATTCAATGCCATTACTATACAAAATGCACCTAGCTATTTTTTAATTTATTAGTTTCTAATATGAAGTCATCAAACGACCTTGAATAGTATTTGTTGTAATTAGTTAAGAACAAACATTGGTTGGAAAAATTAATAATCACACGAAAGACCTTCACCTCAGGACCGGCGCTTGAAGTCTTTAATTTCGCTGATGCAGTGAAAATGTTCAGAAATCTAAAAAATTTGCAGAATTAAATAAATTTTTTTAGACGTTTGAAAAGAAGAGTTGGTATTAAAACGATGTCGGATAATGCTATTGTTTTATTGTAAAATATGCGGAAGTGAAATTAGTTAATGAATAGTGATATGAGAATTTTTTTTTCTAATAATACTTTTCACTATACAGGGTGAGTTAATACTAGTGGGACATAGACCAGGTTTAGCCGATTTGGGCCAAAATATTGCTATCAGATCACATATGACTTAATAAAATATCGTTGTACTATATGATACAGTGTTTAATCATTCGATTAACAACGTTTTTGGTAATATATTTCACTGTATGTTTAAAAAATTTTGTCAAAATCGACAGAGTGACATAACTTTGGACAGACAATATTACCTTAGTTATGATTTTACGATTTCTTACAGGGACTCCACTTAGATGATCCCTCATGATAAAGGACCCCGGGACTTTTCCTATGTACAAGTGGTGTTAGTTAAATTGGCTGAAACTTTGCAGATAGATATCTTTGGTCAAGCTAATCAAAAGTTCTCATTGCCCCAAGACTGAAAAATCAATTGTTTCTGATTTACAGAGGAACAAAGCTTCGTGTTTTAGCTCATTTTTCAAAATCATGAATTTGGAAACATGCCGTCCCATATATTCAATATACGACATCTGAATCTCAATAAACACGAATATGGTATCGGAATAACATTTTTTAATGTTTCCCTGTCAAAAAAAGTCATTCAGATTGAATGTGCAAGGTGGTGCGTTTCCAAATTCATGATTTTCAAAAATGGACTAAAACACAACACTTTGTACCTCTGTAAATCAGAAACAATTAATTTCTGTGTCTTGTGACAATGATAACTTTTGATCAGTATGACCGAAGCAGTCAATTTAACTGAAACCACTTATACATAAGAAAAGTGCCGCTGTCCGTTTGGTCGAAACTTTTTTTGGTGAAACTTTTAATGATTTTGAGAGTTGAAAATATGTTTACATTTGTTTAAACACAAAAATTTCAACCGTTCACAAGATAAATGTATTTAAACACATTAGAGTTTCGGAAAAGGAGTTCTAAGATTATTTAATTTCTGAAAAGTATGTTTTTCAGAAATTAAATCATTAAAACAGGTTCAGCTTGACTGTTAAAGGTTGCTAACTGATCTTGGAGGCAATGTGGGTTGTCGATGCTCACTATGCAACAAAAGTGAACAATGTCTGCCAACGATCCTGACCAGGGGATGGAAGAATATGAAGAATACAGAACAAAAAGGAAACAAATAAAGATAATTGATGACAATCAACTATGTAGTAGGAAAACAAACGTTAAGTTTAAAAAACATAGAAAAGAGACGACAGCAAATAAGTGTATCGTGATTTCTATTCAACGTAGAGATGACTTGTACCTATATGATATAATAAGGGAAAAATGATCAGTGTCTTAACAAAATTTCATTAACAATAGAAATAAATTAAATTCTGTAATAAGAAAAAGCTAATATTGGCGACTTCGTTTTATTACCAACCAAATAAATAACCAAATAATAAGTGCAATTAAAAACGACTTCAGTATAGACAAAAATCTGCCTCTAACTAAAAACGTTAATTTTTTTACAGAAACGACTCAAAAAAGATTCAGCTGAAGACTAATATCGGGATGGAGATAAAATAATCTTAGGATTAGGTTAACCACAGCTTAAACACTGGCTTATCTCTTACATACTGTAGTATTTGAATGCTTTTTAACTTATAATTTATTAAAATCTACTAAATAACATGTGTACATTATGCTTTACTAACACAGTAAAGAAGTTACCTAGTTAACCCGATTGTTTATGATATAGTATTCGCAGATTTATGTAAAACACTTTCATACGGTTTTGTTTGAAACAAAAACAAAATTTTTCTGTATGATTTGTACTCGTATTTCACGAGATTTAATACATAGTATAAATCGGCAACATGTCAATACTATGTATAGTCGTGTTGATGCGTAAAAAAGAATAGTAAAAAACAATATTCTGGTTAGGAAATTTGAGCTAATGATTTGAATATTCCTCACTGCAAGATTTTAAAGAAAATATATGATTATTTACATATTATTATATTATTTTCATATAATTGCAAGTACAAAAACTATTTCTCCTTTAAAGTTCTTCCCTATTTGATTACTTTTGTAACTGTGACTTTTAATCTGTGGTTTTATGTCCAGCTTCTTCTGTGTTGGCTACTAAAAAGTAAAATAGTTCAAATTATCGAATCTCTAGTTGGTACCTTCTTTTTTTTGCTTATTTCTGATATGATAAGTTTTAGGTTCTTGGTTTATTTTTAACTAAATTTCCCTGCGTCCTGTAATATATCGTTTTGATTCTTGGCAAAAGGATATTTTTGCTAATAGTATAGTTGGATCATGCAACACTTTCTTTTCTTTGTATCGTTTTTGTTGTATGATAACCAATAGATCCTTTAGCCTTAGTTTTGGTTTACTTCAAATTTGTCAAGCTAAAGCCTGTCCATGTGGTTTTTTTTATTTCTATCGTGACAACTTGCGACTAGTATGGACTAGAGCAGTGTTTTTTAACCTTTTTCATTAAGTGGTACTCCTAATTAACAAAAAATAGGAACTTATGGCACACTTAACAGTTATGGATTGATTTTATGGAAATGTAAACATCTTTCAAAATAGGACTTAGGCGTGTCCGAATGATGCACATCACATATATGCTTTGTAAATAAATGTCTTTCCAATTTACTAGGTGTTATTGATTCATTTCGCCAGCGTATCCCCGCAAACTGTATATTTTGGCATATACACAATGTTTCTCATCGCTAGTTGGTCTAGTGCTAGTACGTGGCAACTGAGAATATGAAAGTGAAAGCCAAGCAAATCGTTTGGGCAAACTCATGATTCAGCATAGAAAATTACCTTATCATGTGATTAGTCATAACATCTTTGTTTACGAGATATCGTATAGCAACATAAAATTGACAATGACAATCATGGAACTTGGTGAGCAATTGTAAGTCGATTTAGTGCTATTTACCTTATAATCTTAGCCAATTTTCTAGTTTGGATAGATGACTATTAATTTTTGGAATCTGATTTTGGATCTACGTATAAAGCCAATCAGTAAGACAGTAACATCTGAGTGCGTGGCAATCGTTGTGCTGACTGTGATAGATATGTTGGTTTTTTATAGTAAATGTAAAGATTTCAAGGGATGCCAAGGATTGGATGAGATGCGAAAAGAAATAAGGGCGTTTAGATTTTGCTGTAATTGATCTGAAAAAAATTCATTATATTTAGAAAGCTAGTGAATCTTATTGCGGATCAGGCTATTTACTGTTTTTCCACCGACTATCAGAGTACGTCTATTCCTTTGAATGTGTTTCCTATTGGTCATCGAGAGTTCACTGTGATGGACATATTTTAGAGGATCCCAAGTATTCCACATTCTGTACTTCCACGTCTTGGTTTTGGTCTTTATATTCCATTTTATCAGATTTTCCTTCACAAGGGCAGTCCTGCTTTATATGTAGCTGAGCTTCTCCAGAACGTTCTCGTAAATTTCTTTCTTGATTTAACTCATCTGGTCTCTAATGGTTTTCATCGAAAGTTTGTTTAAACTTCTCCACATATTAAAATTACGTATGTGCAGTCGTCTAGGGATATAAATTCAGCTGATCAGTGAAGTAGTAGTAGGTGAAAAGAGGTCAATTTTATATAGACAGTAATTATTCTAAATATTTTCTTGAATGCAGTGGGGACTTGTTGGACGTTTCTAATCTATTTTATATGTGACAGGTATACTCTCCTACAGAAACACACAAGGCTTCGGCTATTGACTTTGGGTCTTTTGGTTTTTGACCCCATTTACTTTCTGTATATTTTTTCTCATCGTAGCTTTTTTTGTTTTGTGTTTTAGCAGTGATATTTATGTTAGAGAGTACCCTTTCAAACTGTCAGTATCTGAAAGTTATTTTGCCTTCCAGAAATACAGTTAGCTTTACATGCGATAAATGATTGTTGAGGTAGAACGTACATACTTGGGCTAGAAGGGTTTGGTTTGTAATATATTATCCTCTTTTATTGCGAATTATATTTGTTCAAAGTTTTATATGTTTATATTATATGTACAATAAATGTATACCAAAAAAATCTTTACGTGAAAACATTCGAATCATTTTTCTGATTATTTTCGTTTTCTAATTCCCGACTGACTTTCATTACTACAAAAAAAATTATTATATGTTTATATACATATATATTAAAAATTGTTTAAGTGAAAGTGTTTAAATCAATTTGCGAATACCATATAATTTTTGTAATTACTTAGAAACTCCTAGTTATATTTATTTCTAGATTACTATAATATTTCAAATCCTTTTGATAATTTCACAAGTATTTCTGTCTTGCTCAATGAAATCGAATCCTTTCTCTCGGTATACTATTATTAAATTTTTAGTAGATAGTATTTAGTGTTTTATTGCATGGAAGTATGATCTGATATAAATTAACTGACCATATAAGGTCAAGGTAAAATTTCTCTTTAAGAATAAGTAGGGAAAAGTCAGTAAATTTGGATAAAATTCACTTGAGATTGGACGAAATAAAATACACCCTAAAAATGATTGTCTGGATTTCAAGATGTCTATACTCGTAGAAAATATTGCAAATCTTCAAATTGGGTATGGCACATTAAGAAGAAGATAGATCGTCAAACGTAGTTCCATCACAGTTTAATGTTTTAGCAGTACATATACTGTGGTTCCACGGTCATAATTTAGTCAAATGACATCACCTTTTTAACAGTCTTAACCTCACTGTTCACTTATTTCCTAATTTAGATAATTTGTTTTTGCCTTTTTTACATCTTCTCCAGTATTTTTATATCTACAGCACTGTACAAATGAGATGTGCAGACTTCTGATTTTGTCTTTGAAGCTCAGTCATATTAATCCATAATAATATAGGTAAGAAAAAAAAGCTTTCTAACGAAAAACAATATATATATATATATATATATATATATATATATATATATATATATATATATATATATATATATATATATAGTGTCCCAAAATTTACGCAAGATTTAAATTGAATAGAAAACACTGTTTTTTTGTCTTTAAATTTTTTATTGAATCATAGTACATAGCATAGAATTATGTATGGAATAGTACATCAGGCAAATGGCGTCCTTGGCTTTGATGACACATAAGCACTAATCATCATCCAGTCTTCTGAGTTCAAATTTGAACATAGACCTCCCCGAATTTCCTCCGTCAATGCACAGGTGGTTGTAGGTTTGTTGACATAGATCTTTGACTTATAATAACCCCATAAAAAGAAATCCAATCAGTCATTAGGCTTCAGTTATTGTGTCAATTGAACTTTGTAAGCATTGAGATGCAGATCTTGAGGGAGTATACGCTGTAGAGAACGTCTTGAAATTTGCAATTCTTGACTACGACGCCCAATTTAGATTCCTGGACTTTCACCAACACTCTCACGCACTGCTTCGATATTGACATTTGAGCGGCAGATTACACTAAATCATGGAGCAGAATATGCAGAAATTAGAAGTAATGGTGAACCGTATGGAGAAAAAAAGACAGAAGAGTCGCGTGGCAGAGGTGCAACGAAACTAATAGGTAAATTTTATAAGTTCAGTTGTGATTTACGCCACTGAATGTTAGGCAGTTAAAAACAAAGAAGAAAACCAAATGCATATGGCGAAAATGAGAATGGATCAGTACGTTAATAAAAAACGATATAATTAAAAATAAATATGTTAGAATGTGATATTGAGAGTATGGATTATGATGGTTAGAACACCATCGATATGGCAATGATAATGACCCAATACGAACAATGCCTGAGTAGCAAACTCCTTGATAGATAAAAAGACGAAGGATGAAGGAGACCTGTAGAAGAAGCTTGACACGATATACGTAAAGAGCTTTGCAATGAATAATGCAAATATATAATGATGTTTATACATAAAGAAAAAAACAAAAGAAATACAACGATGAAACATTCAATATTTCTTTATGTAAAAAAATCATCACAAAGAAAAGTACCAATTTACTGACTTTTAGGGACTACAGATCATACATTTTGAAAGTAGTTATACAATTACAATTTCCTGATTCTCTAATATTTCTTTCTTCCTATTATCCATTTCAATATTTTAACAACAAAAACTGGAGCAAAATAAAAATCGCGAGGATGTAATTCACTATGGGTAAGTAAGGTAGCATCAGTATTTTTTATATTTTAACAGTGTTTACGGATGTTTCACTTTTTAATACAGCCCTACCCAAACATTCTTTGGAAAATACAAATTTTTTGATTTTGAAAGTAAGTATATAGATTTTAGAAAGAGAGTCAAATAACAACAAAAGATATATATTGCTGATAATACATACTAAAAAGCAATCTATGTCAATAATAAGATCGATATCAAATACCCATCCAATGTATATTATAAGTTAATTAATTAATAAAAGACAAGCTGGAATACTTCGGTCACATTATGAGACACCCTAAAAAATATGAACTTTTACATCTGATCATTCAGGGAACGATCCAAGGTAAACGTCGTCCTAGTAGAAGAAGGGTATCATTACTCAAAAATCTAAGATAATGATAATACATCACTATTTAGAGCTGCTGTCAATAAAGTCGCGATAGCGAATATGGTAATCAACATGATATCCAACTATCGAAAACGATCATGGAACTAGAAGAAGAAAAATTAATTAATCGTAAACACATTTATTACTATACTGGCACAGCTTACATCTTACACACACATAAAACATATATTTTATGTACAATTCGTTCTTAAGGAATTTGCCTATCTTTGCATCATTTTAGTTTTAAACACCAATAGAGTACTATGTACCTATATATTTTACTTTATAAAGAATAAAGTCTTTATTGATAATAACAATTCAACAAAACATTTGAACAAAAATAGAGTTTTTATTAATCCCAAACCAAGGACATTCAAACAAATATATATATATATATATATATATATATATATATATATATATATATATATATATATATATATATATATATATATTTCTTTGTAGTACCAATTGACTTCTGGACGAAAAGTATTCCCATTTGGCATCCGTGAATATTCACGGGCCACAATATACAGCGAATTCTGTTGCGGTACCAATTGGCATCAATCGCTGTTGCGGTTTCTTTGGCATCGATAGGCTTTGGACCTTTAGCATCCATTGGTTTATGACTCAAGTCGACAATAATACCTAAAGGTTTCGGTGGAATTCTACCTGAGTCAATTCATCTGTTCAGTCATTGTAATATTTTGTTGTCGAAACGGATGTTTAAAAATTTAACTTGTTAGAGTATATAACTCTTTATCTATAAATTGTAGGTAGTTATTGCTTTTTTCGAGATTGAATATTTTTCTTTTAAAATTATGACAGCTTCAAATTTGATTTAATTTGCTAAATACTTTTATTTTACATTTTTTAAGCTCAGTAATTTAAAAATGTTTTATCGTCTTTTAACAACTTCTAGTCTGATTATTCCCTGAGTAAAAGAGCTCTATTGTAATGAATTATTTGGTATTACTAAAGAAATTCTGGTATAGTAGGATTAAATGTTATAATTAAATGTTACAATGATTGTAACTTCATGTCTTGGGCTGTTACGTCGCATTATGGGCTATATGGGCTGTATTTTCTCGTTCTTGTTCGTATTTCTCTTCGATTTGCATTTTCGATGACACTTTCCAATATTTTAGCAAATTCAAAGTCCATGAAAAATACTTAGAAAGCAAACAAAAGTACTTATAAGAGTATACGACCATTTGATAACACTCACTGTGAAAATTTTTGCAAGTGAAGATGTTTAAGACAACAGGCACATTATTGCCGAACGCAAAGTGCACATAACTTTCTCCTTTATTTTTTGGTATCTGACTTCTTACAACTGTGGTTGTAAGGTTGTAAAAAAAGGTATAATTGTTAATAACTTTAAAACTTAACAGTTTACGAAATAATCCCATTTTACAAATCAGCTGCACAACTCTGATTTAATGCAATTACTCATAGCCACGAAGGAGAAATAGGCTAAACCATGAATACTTCTTAATTTCGGTATGAAATACCTTTAACAAAAGTTAAGAATGTACTATAAAGTATGAATAATTAATAACATGCTACATGTTTTGACATTGCATTATTTTATGTTTCATGAATTTGGCCAAATCTTATCATACGTTAATTCAATCCATAGTAATATTAAATTTACAAGAGAAATAAAACAAAACCAGTCAATAAATTTTCTAGACTTAAAAATTATAAGAATTGAAAACAAACACGAGTTCTCTGTATTTCATAAACCTATACATACTGACACAACCATACACAGTACTTCATCCCATCCTGCATAACATAAATTAGCAGCCTACTATAGTATGTTCCACAGATTGACAGAAATCCCAATGTCAAATAATAACTTCGAAGTAGAATTGAATATCATTAAACTTATAGCAATAAATATTGGATACAACGAACACATAATAAACAAAATGTTACAGCAAAAACTACTCAAGAAAGCCCTTAAATCAATCTTCCCACCACAAGAGAAAAAGCCCAATACAATATATTGCTCGATCACGTCATATACAGGTAATATATTAACTAAAATAGCCAGACAGATCAAAAGAAAAGAATAACACCAGCATTTAAATATATTAAGAACAACAAGAGCCAAACGAAAAACATGCACTTACACACTGGGGTTTATAAACTCACCTGTGGAGACTGTCCAATAGCTTACATCGGTCAAACCGGTAGAGCCTTCAACAAACGTATAACAGAACATAAAAGGGCTTTCAATAATAGGAAAACAGAATCCACATATGCACTTCACCTTCTAGATCATAATCATTCTTTTAACGACCAATTTCAAATTCTTCACGTCCAAAATAAAAGCCTTAAGCTATCTTTATTAGAATCTATGAAAATTAAAAGACACCAATTCTGAATGACGAACTTGAGACTAACAACTCCCCCCCTCCTCAACCTGTTCAGTGAAACTATATAACCTGAACGCACAGTAGGTTAACCATCACTTAAGAAAGGCAAGTTGCCGAAACAGCTGTAGTGACAATTACTAAATAAATTTTGTGGAAGTACAGAAAACAAAAGTTTTCAGTTGTTTTATTCTAGAAATTTTACATTTCATCATAAATTGTTAAGTTTCACACTAGTTTTTCAAAATGAGAGATGACAGAATGATATACAAATAAGCAAGAAATCGTTCTTGTTGTTACTAATGAAAATGGTACCAGTATTCGACAGGTGGCAAGGAATTTTATCGTCAGTTCTTCCGTCATCCATCATGCTTGGAATCGATATGTAGAAACCGGTCGATATAAAAGACGCATTGGACAGGGTCGTAAAAGGAAATCAAACCCAAGAACTTCCTTCAGCAGCACGGGATTCAAACCATGGATTGGCCACCCCTGAGTCTCGATCTAAATCTAATTGAACATAGCTTAACTTTTTGGATCAATAGCAACAACTACTCCGATGGCTAATGCCTCTCCCGGTGTTGAATTACACTATTGATCCAAATGGTTGCAGAACAACACAACTCACCAAGTGTGAAACACTAGACAGCTGTTTCGGTCCACCCAGACTATCATTAGTGACGTTTGGGTTCACCATTGGAAAGTTGTCCGTTCTGCTTTGGGGACTGTGTCCTCTGACTATAAAATATAAGCGAAAAATTGCAATACACTCTTAACTGCTCAACATATCAAGGTGTTATAGTAGGTGTTCCGCGTGCAATGCTGCCATGTTCACATGTACAGCGTGGAAAACAAGAGTCATTTGCTGTCGGTTAAGGTTACCGAAAACCCAACCAAAGCTTAACTTTTTGGATCAATAGCAACAACTACTCCAGTGACTCCAATAGTGAACATGGCAGCATTGCACGCGGAACACCTGCTATAACACCTTGATGTGTTGAGCAGTTAAGAGTGTATTGCATTTATTCGCTTATACTAATTGAACATCTTTGGGATATGTTAAATAGATGTGTCCCGAGGCGCCTACATCCACCTCAAATCCTTCAACAACTAAAAGAAATTCTAATCGAAGAATGGGAAAATATAGGTACCTCAACAAGATATCGACAGACTTATACGCAGCATGCCACGTAGATTTCAAGCACTAATTCGCGCTGGTGAAAAATACACACGATATTAAGAATCAATTTTTCTTCATATCCTTACGTTAGAGATGTGGAACAACTGCTTATTCCATTTCATTTGTTGTAGTGTTTTCAAGTTGTTATGATTATCTTCAAAATGGTATGTAGAAATGGTTTTAATTTATTAAATTTATTTGAACAAAACATGATTCCTTTATTCAGGTAATAAGATTTCTATATTATTAAAATTATTAAGACGCAAATATGTGTGAGGCAAAATTAATAACAAACTATGAACGAATAAATAAACGAAACACAAATATAGAGATATCAGCAGGAGTGGTGAGAAAAGCAAAGAATAGTAGAAGGCAGGAGAGTAATAATATCCCAGTTAAAGACAAAAAATGATCCAGAAATTGAAATTTCATAAGACACTTTAATAAAATATAGGTAGAAGAGCGAGCACTAAATCCTACATATCTGATCTACCCGAAAATGTATTACTTTGCTATACTATAAAATACTAGTTATGTTTGGATCAACAGAAACAACTACTCCGAGGGCTAATACCCCTACCGGCATTGAATTATACTATTGATCCTATAGTCGCAGAACAACACAACCCATCAAGTGTGAAACGCCAAACAGCTGTTTCGGTCCGCCAGACCTCATCAGTGACGCTTGGCTTCTCCATTGGAAAGTTGTTCGTTCTGCTTAAGGGTACAAGGTCCTCTGAATCTCAAATGTAGATGAGAATGCAATCCACTCTTAACTGATCAACATTTAATATGTCATCACAGGTGTTCCGTGTGCAATGCTGCTAGGTCACCTATGTGATCAGTTAAGAGTGGATTGCATTCTCATTTACATTTGAGATTCAGAGGACCTTGTCCCCTTAAGCAGAACGGACAACTTTCCAATGGAGAAACCAAGCGTCACTGATGAGGTCTGGCGGACCGAAACTGCTGTTTGGCGTTTCACACTTGATGGGTTGTGTTGATCTGCGACCATTGGATCAATAGTATAATTCAATGCCAGTAGGTGTATTACCCCTCGGAGTAGTGGTTTTTGTTGATCCAAACATAATTGGTTGGGTTTCGGTGACCTAAACCGATCAGCAAAGGGCTCTTGTTGTTCCAAGTTGTACATGGGTGACCTGGCAGCATTGCACACGGAACACCGGTGATGACATATTAAATGTTGATCAGTTAAGAGTGGATTGCATTCTCATTTACATTTGAGATTCAGAGGACCTTGTCCCCTTAAGCAGAACGGACAACTTTCCAATGGAGAAGCCAAGCGTCACTGATAAGGTCTGGCGGACCGAAACAGCTGTTTGGCGTTTCACACTTGATGGGTTGTGTTGTTCTGCGACCATTGGATCAATAGTATAATTCAATGCCAGTAGGGGTATTAGCCCACGGAGTAGTTGTTTCTGTTGATCCAATCATAATTGGTTGGGTTTCGGTGACCTAAACCGATCAGCAAATGGCTCTTGGTGTTCCAAGCTGTACATGGGTGACCTGGCAGCATTGCACACGGAACACCTGTGATGACATATTAAATGTTGATCAGTTAAGAGTGGATTGCATTCTCATTTACATATAAAATACTAGCTTTTATCCTCGATTCGATTGTGATGGCGTCTTCTGCCGAGAAGTCTCCCTTGAAAATACAACTTTTTTTAATAAAATGTATCATCTGTGCTTATTTGTGTCCCTGTCAAAATTGCAAAAATAATCAATATGATCGGTTAAAAAGTTAAACAGGGAATGCGAAAAAAAAAACAAGCCGACAAACACCTTACACTCACATTTATAATATTAGTTAATATTTTCACAGAAAAAAAGACAAAGCATAACCAGAGATAGATAAAAACTAAGCATCTTAACGAAAGAATCTTATTAACACAGCGCCAAACCACATTTTCAAAATTCACAACATTTTTAATGCATTTACAACCCCTAACATTAAATGCTTTTTAATACACAACGTTTTAGCAATGTGCTTCAAAAAATTATACACATGGCGCTGAGAAATAAGGTTATAAAACCTTTCAAAAAGAATAAAAGACTGCAGATAACAAGAAAGTAAGATAAAACCAATAATATATTGTAAATCCAAAAACTAAACAAAAAATATCCATTCTAAGAATTAAACTCAAACGCGAATCGACCAGATGTTACTCGAACCTTTATAAACCTGGAATCTAAGACAATCTAAGTGACTAACTGGCTTCCAAAATCGTATCACATCCTGTAGATGCCAATTGAACCGCTAAGCTGTAACGACATGAATATCGCTTCAACTCAATATACACAAATCGATGGTGGCGCTGCTTATTTTTTGCCTCGAACTACGATTTATTTACGAATCAAAAAACGGTCCAATTGGATTCCGGGTTCATATCGCGTAAAGAGTCTTATAATATCATCCACTATGCGTTTCTGATATTATTTTGAAGAGGTCAATTGGCATCCGAATACCGGATGCCAATTGACCAGCGGAAGCCAATTGAACCTACAACTTTACATGTGGGAAGTCAATTGTTACCGTAAATAAATATATATATATATATATATATATATATATATATATATATATATATATACAGTGGGTGATCAAATTAATATGATCACTTCAAAAAACTTTGTATTTTGCTGTTTAATAAAGAATAAAATTGCATATAAGCGTCTAATGATGTGAATATAATATAAAAATAGATCATAAACATGTTCTTTTACAAAATTTTAAAATATTTTTTTCTTTGACCTTAAATAACAATTTTTTTTAATATTTTGTGTGACCTCCTTTAGCTTCGATGACAGCTTTGATCCTCCTTGGCATGTTTTGAATGTTTCTCAGACAGTTCTTTTATCGTTCCTGTGCCAGGTGGCAATGAGTCTCTAAATGACTGCTGCTTATTTGTGACAGTTTCCCGGCCAATCCCCCTCTTCATAAGCTCTCATAGATTTTCGATCGGATTGAGGTCTGGGGAATTACCTGGCCACTTCAGTACTTTAATGTTCTTTTTTTCCAGGTACGATGTTACTGTTTTTGCTTTATGGCACGGTGCTGAATCGTGCATAAAGGTAAAATCCTGCGATTCTCCAAACCAGTATTTGATTTGTGGCATGAGCTTTCTTTTCAGAACTTCAATATACTGATGTTGATTCATCATCCCATTCACAATATACAGCCTCCCTGTGCCCTTACTGCTGATCACAGACCATACCATGATCTTGAGAGGATGCTTTACTCGCTCCACTATGCAATCTTTGTGATATTTTTCACCCACTCGCCTTCGGACGAAGGCCGATTTATCCATGAGTATCTCCACTGTAGACTTATCGGAGAAACAAGCCTGTGAATAAAAAAAACTATAAGATATTTTTTTTAGGATAAAAACAGTGGTTATAGGGATTTAAACTTTAGTAGTGACGTAATTTACCTTATTCCAATCCTCAATTGTCCAATTTTGGTGTTCTTTTGCCCATTCCAGTCTCTTTTTCATCATTGCGATGGTCAACTTAGGTTTTTTGGCAGGGCGACATGATTTGAAATCTTGCTTGGCAAGCCTTTTGCGGACTGTCATGTCAGAAACTGGCATTCCAGCTTACGAATAAGTCCTGTGAGGATTCTTCTTGGCTTCTTTCTATTGTTTACGAAGATATCCCTCATTTTTCTTTCGTCTCTGGGTGTAGTGACACGCTTTTGACCACATTTTTGAGCACGGTGGTGAGTCAGGGGTCTTTTGGTATCAATTTTTTTCTTGATATCGCTCACTGTGGCTTGCGTTAATTGGCATTGTTGAGCTATCTGACGTTGGTAAAGCTTTGTATTCAATAAAAGTGTCTTTATCTCCACCATTTTAGGCCCAGGGATGTCTTTAGCCTTACCCATTATGATTTTCTTCTCAAAATCGAAATGTTTTGAAAATGTCTTTAAAATTAAAACTGATTTTTTTTTTCGCTCACAAACACCACTAATACATTAATAAAACATACTACAAAAATAAAACGATACTAATCTTTCAAAATGAATACAAAAACATACAAATTCAGTTGTAAACTCCAAGCGCAAATTCACCACAATGTGTATGTTGTCACGTAATTTGACACAAATGACAGTTCTAGAGCAGTAAACGTCAAAAAAGTAAGGTTATTAGTGACAAAATATATTGGCATACCTTAATCGTATAGCAGCATATGATTTTATTATAAAGTTTTTGAACAAATTTGAAAAACTTAAACTTTTGTGACTGATCATAATAATTTGATCACTCACTGTATATACAGTGTGTAAAAGCCAAATGGAATAAATTCATTATTTAGGTTACTGTACATATTTATAAAAAATCCCGAGACACGTCAAATTTAAATTATAACTTGACATTCTTTAACGTGAAAATGGAACCCCTACCTTCAACCCCCTTAGAATGACAGGTACAACCCCCAATTTTTAAAATAGGAAGTATAGGCTTGTGATATATCGTTTGAAAGATCTTTTCATTCTCCATTCAAAAATGTTGTCGCTTTCAAGTTTATTAAGATTAATTAAGATAAAATAAATTAAAATCATGTGGTTACCGAAATTCGCTAAAATATACTAAAAACTTATTTCCCGTTTAGGTCTTGATAATGAAAAAGTAAACAAAAACCATAGCAATGTAGTTTTTAGATGGTAACCATTAAAAAACTTTAAAGAATTTCCGTGGCAACGTTATTTTAACACGCATTAGTAAATTGTTTTATTTAAGTTGTCAGTATTTTAATTTAAGTAAAAAGTTCGTTCAATTCAATTCTGAAAAATGGTTAGATTAACGGAAATGCATAAAATAACAGTGTTATGACTCATTTCAGCATCACTGCTTCATCAGACACTCGGGCTGATACAAATTCAAACTCCGAAAGTCCAACGAATGTCTCCTAAATCTTTACCACTGCAGTGGTTAGCGTACAGAGGTGGCATATACTTTGCTGGCCATGAAGGAAAACGATTAAATAATATCGTTTTCTGTCCGCTGGGCTATACGAAATATATAAAAGATTATAACTATTAGCAAAAGCTGCTATCGCTTTGTTGAATTAAATGGCCAAAATGGCCAGTCTGCCATTTTTTTGAATAAGTACATTACATGATCTATCTATTACCTTCTCTTGATCTTGGAAGGAGCCATGCTAATTTATATAATTTTTTATGTCGGAATTTTGTAATGGCAGTGTATGTTTGTCGCCGAAGCTAAGTTGCATAGTCCTGTTCCATCATTCGTTTCTTCGTGAATTATTTCTTCCCCTGCAACTTCCCTGTTACTCTCCTCTTTTCCAATCTTGGCATAGAAGTCTCATATTATCATCAGATTGTCGTCTCCGGGTACGTTTTCACAAGCCTCATTTACTTGCTCGTAGAAGTCTTCATTACTTGCATCTGACTTGCATTGACATATTGGCATATGTGTTCTTGATTTTGATGTATGAAATTCTTCCATTAATTGCTCTGAAATGTATTACTCTGTTTCTTAGTTTTTTACTGATCATAAATTAATGCATTTCCATTTTTTCACCGCTTATTTTTTTCTATGCTTATTTTAAAAGTTTTTCTTTTCTATTTTTTTTTGTGCTAAGATTTCTATTCCATATTTTCTCATTTGTTGAGATAATTCTTGCATTTTACCCACTACAAGCATTGTTTTCACTTCCAAGTTCGTATTTTTACATTATCTTTTTTTCTTGTTTTTTATTTTTACTTTTATTTGGTTTGCTTCGAATTTTCGTATTTCCAATTTCTTTTTCTCTACTTCTGTTTGTTTCCCGAGTTATCTGTATTCATGTCCTTTTCCTTTGCTTGGTCTGTTTCTTTTATGTCCGTTCTTCCTCACGATATCAGTTTTTTCTAGTGTTGAGGTTTCTTTGTTCCATTCCCAAACTTCTTTTTCAATTGTCAGTTTGGCCAAGCCTATTTTAACTGAAAAAGACAGAAAAGATTTTATTTCACGTTCAAAGCGTCTATGTACCTATTGATACGTATTTCGCTTTAATAAAGCTCATCAGAATAGTTATTCATAGCCGTTCCTAACGTGAAAAATAAAATTCTCTGTCTTATTAGAAGTAACAATAACATGACTTCGTTATGGACGCAATAGCGACATCTGATAGAAAAATCGGTAAGATAGTTTCGAAACAAATTCAGATTTCTGCTTTAATCTGGAGCCTTCTAAAAATTGCAAGGCATGGCCAAACGATGATAAAGATGTTAATAGAGACATGGGGAATCTAAAATTTGCATTCCACGACATGTCTATTCATCTAAGCAGAAATCCTAACGAATTTGTTTCTCGTACTCATACAGAGTAGATCCGAAGAAAATGAAAAAGACAGAAAAGATTTTATTTCACGTTCAAAGCGTCTATGTACCTATTGATACGTATTTCGCTTTAATAAAGCTCATCAGAATAGTTATTCATAGCCGTTCCTAACGTGAAAAATAAAATTCTCTGTCTTATTAGAAGTAACAATAACATGACTTCGTTATGGACGCAATAGCGACATCTGATAGAAAAATCGGTAAGATAGTTTCGAAACAAATTCAGATTTCTGCTTTAATCTGGAGCCTTCTAAAAATTGCAAGGCATGGCCAAACGATGATAAAGATGTTAATAGAGACATGGGGAATCTAAAATTTGCATTCCACGACATGTCTATTCATCTAAGCAGAAATCCTAACGAATTTGTTTCTCGTACTCATACAGAGTAGATCCGAAGAAAATGAAAAAGACAGAAAAGATTTTATTTCACGTTCAAAGCGTCTATGTACCTATTGATACGTATTTCGCTTTAATAAAGCTCATCAGAATAGTTATTCATAGCCGTTCCTAACGTGAAAAATAAAATTCTCTGTCTTATTAGAAGTAACAATAACATGACTTCGTTATGGACGCAATAGCGACATCTGATAGAAAAATCGGTAAGATAGTTTCGAAACAAATTCAGATTTCTGCTTTAATCTGGAGCCTTCTAAAAATTGCAAGGCATGGCCAAACGATGATAAAGATGTTAATAGAGACATGGGGAATCTAAAATTTGCATTCCACGACATGTCTATTCATCTAAGCAGAAATCCTAACGAATTTGTTTCTCGTACTCATACAGAGTAGATCCGAAGAAAATGAAAAAGACAGAAAAGATTTTATTTCACGTTCAAAGCGTCTATGTACCTATTGATACGTATTTCGCTTTAATAAAGCTCATCAGAATAGTTATTCATAGCCGTTCCTAACGTGAAAAATAAAATTCTCTGTCTTATTAGAAGTAACAATAACATGACTTCGTTATGGACGCAATAGCGACATCTGATAGAAAAATCGGTAAGATAGTTTCGAAACAAATTCAGATTTCTGCTTTAATCTGGAGCCTTCTAAAAATTGCAAGGCATGGCCAAACGATGATAAAGATGTTAATAGAGACATGGGGAATCTAAAATTTGCATTCCACGACATGTCTATTCATCTAAGCAGAAATCCTAACGAATTTGTTTCTCGTACTCATACAGAGTAGATCCGAAGAAAATGAAAAAGACAGAAAAGATTTTATTTCACGTTCAAAGCGTCTATGTACCTATTGATACGTATTTCGCTTTAATAAAGCTCATCAGAATAGTTATTCATAGCCGTTCCTAACGTGAAAAATAAAATTCTCTGTCTTATTAGAAGTAACAATAACATGACTTCGTTATGGACGCAATAGCGACATCTGATAGAAAAATCGGTAAGATAGTTTCGAAACAAATTCAGATTTCTGCTTTAATCTGGAGCCTTCTAAAAATTGCAAGGCATGGCCAAACGATGATAAAGATGTTAATAGAGACATGGGGAATCTAAAATTTGCATTCCACGACATGTCTATTCATCTAAGCAGAAATCCTAACGAATTTGTTTCTCGTACTCATACAGAGTAGATCCGAAGAAAATGAAAAAGACAGAAAAGATTTTATTTCACGTTCAAAGCGTCTATGTACCTATTGATACGTATTTCGCTTTAATAAAGCTCATCAGAATAGTTATTCATAGCCGTTCCTAACGTGAAAAATAAAATTCTCTGTCTTATTAGAAGTAACAATAACATGACTTCGTTATGGACGCAATAGCGACATCTGATAGAAAAATCGGTAAGATAGTTTCGAAACAAATTCAGATTTCTGCTTTAATCTGGAGCCTTCTAAAAATTGCAAGGCATGGCCAAACGATGATAAAGATGTTAATAGAGACATGGGGAATCTAAAATTTGCATTCCACGACATGTCTATTCATCTAAGCAGAAATCCTAACGAATTTGTTTCTCGTACTCATACAGAGTAGATCCGAAGAAAATGAAAAAGACAGAAAAGATTTTATTTCACGTTCAAAGCGTCTACGCTTTTATTAAAGCGAAATACGTATCAATAGGTACATAGACGCTTTGAACGTGAAATAAAATCTTTTCTGTCTTTTTCATTTTCTTCGGATCTACTCTGTATGAGTACGAGAAACAAATTCGTTAGGATTTCTGCTTAGATGAATAGACATGTCGTGGAATGCAAATTTTAGATTCCCCATGTCTCTATTAACATCTTTATCATCGTTTGGCCATGCCTTGCAATTTTTAGAAGGCTCCAGATTAAAGCAGAAATCTGAATTTGTTTCGAAACTATCTTACCGATTTTTCTATCAGATGTCGCTATTGCGTCCATAACGAAGTCATGTTATTGTTACTTCTAATAAGACAGAGAATTTTATTTTTCACGTTAGGAACGGCTATGAATAACTATTCTGATGAGCTTTATTAAAGCGAAATACGTATCAATAGGTACATAGACGCTTTGAACGTGAAATAAAATCTTTTCTGTCTTTTTCATTTTCTTCGGATCTACTCTGTATGAGTACGAGAAACAAATTCGTTAGGATTTCTGCTTAGATGAATAGACATGTCGTGGAATGCAAATTTTAGATTCCCCATGTCTCTATTAACATCTTTATCATCGTTTGGCCATGCCTTGCAATTTTTAGAAGGCTCCAGATTAAAGCAGAAATCTGAATTTGTTTCGAAACTATCTTACCGATTTTTCTATCAGATGTCGCTATTGCGTCCATAACGAAGTCATGTTATTGTTACTTCTAATAAGACAGAGAATTTTATTTTTCACGTTAGGAACGGCTATGAATAACTATTCTGATGAGCTTTATTAAAGCGAAATACGTATCAATAGGTACATAGACGCTTTGAACGTGAAATAAAATCTTTTCTGTCTTTTTCATTTTCTTCGGATCTACTCTGTATGAGTACGAGAAACAAATTCGTTAGGATTTCTGCTTAGATGAATAGACATGTCGTGGAATGCAAATTTTAGATTCCCCATGTCTCTATTAACATCTTTATCATCGTTTGGCCATGCCTTGCAATTTTTAGAAGGCTCCAGATTAAAGCAGAAATCTGAATTTGTTTCGAAACTATCTTACCGATTTTTCTATCAGATGTCGCTATTGCGTCCATAACGAAGTCATGTTATTGTTACTTCTAATAAGACAGAGAATTTTATTTTTCACGTTAGGAACGGCTATGAATAACTATTCTGATGAGCTTTATTAAAGCGAAATACGTATCAATAGGTACATAGACGCTTTGAACGTGAAATAAAATCTTTTCTGTCTTTTTCATTTTCTTCGGATCTACTCTGTATGAGTACGAGAAACAAATTCGTTAGGATTTCTGCTTAGATGAATAGACATGTCGTGGAATGCAAATTTTAGATTCCCCATGTCTCTATTAACATCTTTATCATCGTTTGGCCATGCCTTGCAATTTTTAGAAGGCTCCAGATTAAAGCAGAAATCTGAATTTGTTTCGAAACTATCTTACCGATTTTCCTATTTTAACTGTTTATCCATTTTGCCTTTCTTCGCATGCTCTCTGTCTAATACTTGTTTTAATTTTTCTTTCCGCTTTACTCTCAGGTCATGGTATATATATATATATATATATATATATATATATATATATATATATATATATATATATGTTGCCAGATTAACGGATAATAGATGGACCAGAAAGATTCTGGAATGGCGACCAAGGCAAGAGGCATATCGAAGCAGGGGACGACCACCGCCTAGATGGACGGGTGATATCAAGCGCATCACCATAAACTGGATGCAAGAAGCTCAAGATAGAAATAGGTGGAAAATTTTACGGGAGGTCTACGTCCAGCAGTGGACAAATATAGGTTAATTGATGAACTCGGTTATTACGAGGTTTCGCTTATAACGAGGTACATTAGATGTCCCGTAAAATGTCTATGAACTATAACCCTCTATAGCGAGTCAAATTTGGTTATAACGAGAGAAAATAAGATCTTCACTTAAAAACTTCACTGCCGCTCGCAATAAACTTCTTTACAATAAATACAACTATTTCACATCTTTAGAAAATATGATAGATAGATAGAATGATACGGGACAATTTAAAGCAGTCAAAAATGACAGACTTCTTCCAATTGCAGAAGCAATAGTTTATGTTTTCCTTCAAAATACGGTAGTATGTAATTGGAAAAAAATGTATGTACAGATTTTTTGTTTTAACATTTGTTTTATCATTGAAAATAAAAGTAAACAACTTTGTTTCAAAAGCCCCATTCAAACAATATTTATTAGCATCTTATATTGCTCCGAATGGCTTCATTATAAGAAGTTAATGTTTTAGAAAACTAC
This sequence comes from Diabrotica undecimpunctata, assembly GCF_040954645.1. Lineage (NCBI taxonomy): Eukaryota > Metazoa > Arthropoda > Insecta > Coleoptera > Chrysomelidae > Diabrotica > Diabrotica undecimpunctata. The sequence goes on along the minus strand of NC_092809.1, from coordinate 38,812,259 downwards.
ATATTCATATGTATGCACAGCATACATACATATATATATATATATATGTTTAGTTCGAGAAAATAAACATTTGTAGAGTTTATCACTATCTGAACTATATGCAATAAACGACGACCTTTATTAATGTTATCGCAAATAATTTTATACGGACGCAAAGAATTACATTTTGAACTTTTGAACAAACGTAAATATTTTTATTGTTGATAGTAAGAAAATACAAACAATATAAAACGTGTCAAACAGAAATGACTACAACAAACTATTTTGTTAATAGGCCACGACATGGAAGCTAAAAGTGGATCAAAAAAATCTTGCCCGATACGATCTTCATGCGAACTATCGTGATGAGCATGAGTGAGGGCAGATTACACAATGGGTTTAGAGGTTTTTACTTTATTAATGGTGACAAACAATACGTTTTATATACGAGGTGTTGTCACATTTGACCTACAATGCTTTACCATAGAAAGATCTTGTTAATTTCAGTGAGTTTCCACTGAGAAAGCAGTGGATATTATTCGAAAGTTTAAAATTTAACACGTTGCTGTACAGTTCATTATTTTGAAGGGTTCGGAACTGCTTATTTGATATATTTGCAAAAATGAGCTTTAAACTTAACATTACTCTATGTATCGATCTTATTCTATTTTATATAATAAAAAAATTTCTTGTATGTTTAACTATATGTTTTATACAAAAAATTGGTACAACAGATGCCTTGTACGAATTGACAAATAATGTAAAAAATGGATTGACAAAAGCTACTTTCCTGGATCTTGCAAGTGCCTTCGACACACTATCTACAGACAACTGTTAATATCTTTAAGAACTATGGTATTAGAGGTATAGTATTGAAAGTTTTTAATAATTGTGACATTCTAGTGGGAGCAGGAAGAGCAAAATGGGAGTAGTACACGTAGCATATAATAGGTTAGATCAATAACTGATCATCCAAAAAACATTAAATACTCTTTATTATTCTTTTTACACAAATTATAACATATTTAATATTATTCTTAATCTGACCAAAAGAACACCAGTGTAAAAGTGAAACATCCTTAACAAAATCATATAAAAAATATCAAATATTATCATAAATTTCAGATGAGAATGCACCCTCCAGGTTCAGACGAAGCATTTGACGGTAAAAGAATGTCCCGATTTATGAACGTCGACAAAGAATACTACATCATGAAAATGGATAACAAATACAGAGAAGCGAGGAAAGCAAGAGACTCGAGGAACAGAGTTAAGACACGTCTGAGGAAGAGACTTACTACGAAATACTAAAGCTACTAGAAACTCTGCGCAAAAGAAAGTACCTAACATGCGAAATTCATTCGAATGGTTATAAATTTGTAAATTTTTATTTAATTGTCTAAATAATTAATCGTATTATATTGTTGCGATCGACTTTTTCTACGCCATTGGTTTCGCAAACGGAACGATTAGACTTGAACAGTTTGTACCGGGGATCTTTATCTGTGCTTCATTGTCCAATCTGAAATAAGTCGAGATACAGTCAGTGGAACGTGAACTAAAAAATCGATTTTTCAAATTCGAATTAAAAAAATTTAAGAGTTAATATTTATTTTTATTTTTCCAATATTTTTAGAACAGTTTGAGTTATAGCTTGAAAAAGTTGATTTTCATCTTCTTCTGTTCATCCATGTAGAAGTCAGCAAGTACATTCTGCACTAACAACTTCATGTAAAGTATTTGAACCTCATATTTGTTGGTAAAATGATGACCTTTGTTTTTTATAAGAGAAATCGGTTGTATTCAATACAGTTGTCAATAAAGAGTGTTATTACTTGAAATGAAAAAGACAGAAAAGATTTGATTTCACGTTCAAAGCGTCTATGTATCTATTGATACGTATTTCGACTTAATAAGTCTCATCAGAATAGTTATTCATAGCCGTTCTCAACGTGAAAAATAATCTTCTCTGTCTTATTAGGAAGCAACAATAACATGGCTTCGTTATGGACGCAATAGCGACATCTGATAGAAAAATCGGTAAGATAGTTTCGAAACAAATTCAGATTTCTGCTTTAATCTGGAGCCTTCTAAAAATTGCAAGGCATGGCCAGACGATGATAAAGATGTTAATAGAGACATGGGGAATCTAAAATTTGCATTCCACGACATGTCTATTCATCTAAGCAGAAATCCTTAACGAATTTGTTTCTCGTACTCATACAGAGTAGATCCGAATAAAATGAAAAAGACAGAAAAGATTTGATTTCACGTTCAAAGCGTCTATGTATCTATTGATACGTATTTCGACTTAATGTTATTACTCTTTATTACTTTTGAAGCGAAGCTTCTATACTGGCGTTGTATTACTTTTTCTTTATAGTAACATGCTGAGGCGAGCGTCACGGAAGTAATGCCACGAAACGAAATAGCAGTTCGTGGTTCGCACTCACAGTAAACAGTTGGAAGAGTCCATTTACGCGACGAGGAGAGTCCGTTATACAACATGTCAACTTCTTCAATTTTATTAAAATCTATAAAAAAATAATAAATTAGTAATAAAATTATTTTATTCAATTAAAAAAAATATTTAAATTTTAAAAGTACAGAAAACAGTATGAAGCTTCGCGCTAGTTTACAGTACCGCCTAACGTACTACTTGTTTACGTATAATTTTTAGTGCCACACCCTTTAAGTATAACTTAAAAAAAAATTGTTATGATCGGTATTTATTTTATTTTATATTTCATTTTTGCATATTATTTGTTTATTTTACCTTGGATACGGTTACCATAAACACACTTATTATATCCTAGGGCATAATAAGCGGGCGTTATGGCCTATAACACCCTGTTATATAAGAAAAAAAAGCAAATATTATAGAACGAAGTTTTTTTATTTTAAACAATTTTCAAGGGAGTATATATTATATAACTAATATTTTTTAATCTTAAAAAATGGGAAATATTAGCATTTTCGTTAACAATTAATGTGGATTTCTAAATGGAATATTTAGTCCAAATGAATTTGGAAAATACTTTTCGAACTAAAAGAACAAAAATTAACATACCAATTCCTAAAAGTACTCCAATATTATTGTTAATTACTATTTAAATGGGAATAAGCCACAATTAAAGGATAAATTCGTTTATTGACGTTTTAATTTCCACTTCGGAAAAATAAATAATAAATATTATTGTTGTATATGTACGTGTAATGTAATGAAATGGTGTTGAATGTATTTTATTTCACTAATTAATAACATGTGTGTGATAACCTACATAACGTAACTCCGTAAGTAATGAAGTGAGAAACGTCCCATGACATCTGTCAACGTCCAAGTGTCATGTCATAGAACTACTAAAATGTCAAGTATGACAATTATTATGGTCTCATGTATGTCAGCTATTTTATTTTTCAATTTGCATTGAATCAATATTTTGTACTGTTTTTCATATAATGGCCTGCATTGAGGCGGCAATAAATTTTCTGTTGCCTTTATTGCACTTTCTCGAATATTTTCTGGTAAATCCATAGCTGAATATCAATCCAACTGACAACTACATAATACAATCAACATACGTCAAAATATCAACAACTGACATAAACTACTTCAAACATTTTATTTGTCATAGACTACTAAAAATATGCAAATATATATTTTGTAGGTGCAGTAAAATAAAAAGTAAAAACGTCTCAATTTTAGTTCTTATATTATGTGAAGTAAAAAATAAAATCTTGTGTGTACCACTGGTGTTACCGGATGATTATTATCATAGGAATTTCTGTGTTATATGTTTGTGATAATGATTCTGTTATAAATATTTCCAGCTGAGTAAGCCAAATATTTATTACTCTTATACATATCTTATTTTCATGTATAGTAGTTCATGAAAAACATAATGTGGGAAACATTATATATATATATATATATATATATATATATATATATATATATATATATATATATATATATATATATATATATATATATATATATATATATATATATATATATGTATGTATATATTAAAAATATTAATTTGAATCTCGATGCACTGTCATTACTGCACTATAGAATAACACTTGACACTAAATTTTACCTTGTCGTTATGACTGTCATCACACCTGCTGGAACGTTTTGAACCATACTGTAATTTTTTTTCCTCTGGCGTAGAAAAGGGATACCGTATCATTATTAACAATTTATTTATGTTAAATATCGAAAAACTTCTTTTCGTAAATTTCAATTACCTACTAATGTGTTCAATATTACCAATAACTAATAGCACTGAAAATTTGTTACTAAATTTAAAGACTGAAAATGTTCATTATAAAGAAAAAATCAAACATTTTGTTTAAATTATTTCTGATTATATTATTTATCTAAATAAAATTATTAATATTGATGATTTGTTTTATTATTTAGCCAACTCAACAGTGAAGTGGATTAAGTGTCAAAGTGCTTATTCTTTTGGAGCTATAAACCTTTATGATTTTTGGTCTACTTCAGCAGTATTCTTCCCTATCAGCGACTTTCTTTCTCCGCTGCTTAATGTTCATGGCTTTAAGATCCTCCTCTACACTGGGGGCCTTCCTCTTGGAGTTTCCATCCCTAGATTACTTTTACAGCTTGATTAGGTGGCATTCTTTTTATTTGACCAAGCCAATTTGATCTTTGTAACTTTACAAATTTAGCAATTTCTGCATTTTGATATGATAATGTCCGATCCTCTAGAAAGACTTCTATTCCACCTATTCTGTAGCTATTCCGTCTTTGCCAGGCACTTTGTTGTTTTTTAGTTGCTTTATGGCATTTCTATTTCTTTTAATGGGTGTTCAACTAGTTGTTCTGGTGTGTAGTGCATTATTTTGTCTCTTTGTTCTTTTTCTGAGCTTAGAAACTCCTTAAGTCTCTCAAATTTTTCAAAATTTCTGATTTTGCACTGATGACTACCCCGTTTTTGACCTTGTAAATTGTTGTTCCTTAAATGAATCCTTGCGTTTGTCGTTTGGTGTCTGTAAAATTTCCGTATAGCCTAAGATCTCACTGCGATCACTACGTTTATAATATAGTTAATCAAACTCACATTTTACATACATATAAAATTAGTAGAACACATTGATTAGCCAGTCAAAAAGTGGCCGCAAATATTAATTCAATTAATAGTAATTAATTTTTGACAAAAATTTTATTTCGTTCATTTATTTTTTAAATAAAATACGCTGCTCATGACGTGTGGGGAAAGGATGGGCATAATGGTCACTGGTTGTTACTGCATAGTACGGAAGATAAGTCAACGCGCACGTTCTTGCATCTCTCTCGCACACCTGTGACGTAAGCCCGAGACAATTTTAATGATACCAAGTTAAATGCTCTATCTGTTGCTATCCTGTGTGCTTCAAAACGTAGTGAATGATATTTTTATTTATTCATTGATGTAGTAAAGACTGTATATTATATTGTTATATAAATTTTGTGGTGAAAACATTCAGTTTACTGTGTTAATATCACCTAATTTATTTATCGTACGCAACTTCCTCTCGACTACCTGTAGCTACTTTATAAAGAAGACTAATTATTTGGTTGCCATAATGTATTGTGCAGTGGTGGGTTGTTTAAACAATTATAATACTCGTAAACAAAGTAAAACTTTTGCGAAGTGTCGTTTTTTTGTGTTTCCTAGAGACAAACAAATGCGTAAAGTATGGGTCTTCAAGTGTTTTCAGCGAGACAAATTTAATGTAGAAACCGCGAGAATATGATCAAAACATTTTACAGAAGCTGACTATTCTTTAAAAGAAAAACTATTGAGATTGCCTGACAAACAATGGAATATTGCTACTTATAGTATAATTAATTATGAAATTGTCACTGAAGAGATCTTTTCCTCGCTAAACCTTCCTAGTGGTGATACAGAAATTAACCCTGAAGATTTAATTGACAGTCATCAAGATTTTATTAATTCGAATATAAAAGACCTGGAATGGGATGGATTGGAAAATTTAGCCGGTTTCATTGCGTTTAAGTTACAAAAAAAAGAAATACTTGGATATATTCCGGACGCTAACAATAAATCGTTTACTTGGGTAAACCACGTTTCTGAGGGTGGTTTACTCAAACCAACACTGGAATTTGTAACTAAATGTAGTGAACTGGAACATATTTTTCGTAGTTATAATGGCGACACATTAAAAATAACAAAAAATTATTTAAAAAACTTAATAGAAGCTGCAAAATATGTAAATGTTAGCGAAGATGTAAAATTACTTTTTTTAGATGTAAAATATATTTTAAAATACGAATTCTAAAAAAAAATATAAAAGATAATTACAATATCCGCAAGAGAAAAATCGCAAAGATTGTAAAATAAATGTCTAAATGATATTCATAAAGTCTCAAGTATGACCCGCTTTTCCTTTATGGTTCAAATTCTTTACATTCTACCGGCCTTATATATTTAATTTATGTTTTGTAGCAATATTTATTTGTAATTTGTTTGTAATACACACAATCAAATCGTAGATTCATATATTTCTTCAATTAATTTTACAGATTATTTATTAATTTTCAAACCAGGGTTTCACAGAAAGTAACTAGTTATGACTTCTTAGTGCAAGATATGGCATCGAGGTATACTTACCGGTAACAGTTTAAGTTTCGAAGTTGTTCATTACAGTAATGGAACAACGTTGCCATATGTTGCATCGTTAAAATAATTGGAATAACATCCACCATGGTTTCAATAAAGAAACGAAATTAGCAGGAAAAGATTTCGTAACTGGGTTCAGAAAGCGCCATCCTAAGCTTGTGTTAAGAAAACCTGAGGCGACTTCGGCAGCAAGGGTGCAAGCATTGAACAAAATGAATGTAACCAAGTTTTTTGACATATTGGAGGATGTTCAAAAACATCACTTGTATCCTCTTCATAGGGTTCACAATGTTGATGATACTGGACTTATGACTGCCCAGTCAAAGTCTTCAAAGGTTTTTGCTCTAAAAAGGCGACGACAAGTCGGATCTCTTATATCTGCTGAGAGAGGTGTTCTCAGCACCTTTGTAATTTCTATGTCAGCCGGGGGAGTTTTTATTCCTCCTTTTATCATCTTCCCTAGACTGTGGATGAAAGTGGAACTTCAAGACGGCGCTCCACCTGGAACAGTTTTTGTTTGTCATCCTTCAGGGTGGATACAAACTGAGATTTTCACACAATCATTTGACCATTTCTTTAAGTTTGCGAAGCCATCCGAAGACGACCCACTTTTGATGGACATTCCACCCATACAAAAAATCTAGATTTCATTGAAAGGGCTAGAGAAAATCACAAAACTGTAGTTTGCATCCCCCCTCCCCCTCTGTAGTCATAAGCTGCGCAGCCTCTAGATGTTTCTTTCATGGGGTATTTCAATACTTATTATGTCCAAGCGATCGAAAGATTCTTGCGTAATAATCCTGGTAGATTAGTGGCACAGTATCAGGTATCTAAATTTCTTGAAGAGACATTTTCATTTGCAGCTACTCCAACTATTGCAGTAAAGGGGTTTGGAAAATGTGGCATAGCTCCTATAAACAGACAGAAGTTTACTGACGCGGATTTTGCTGCAGCCATGACCAGAGAAATTTCCGTGCAAGATTCTATCTTTCTTCAAGAGGCTGAAAATCAAGAACTGGGTGTTGAATACCAAGAGGAAACTTCTGCTGTAGTGACAGAAAAAGATTTGGCAGATTCACAACAAAATATTCCTCGACGTCAAGAGGCACCACTTGCAAGTAAAGAGATACCGCCTTCTGGAGAGATACATTTCCGACCAGCAACCTCTGCATCCAACGCTTCAGTTCCTATGTTTTTCAATGACCACAGACAAAATGTCACTGTAGGATCTGGAGAATTAAACTCTACATTCGTTCTAATCTCTAAAGACTCAGCAAATCCAAGGGCAAGGGGCACTATAGTTTTGATGTAAGCCCACAGGATGTTGTTCTAATCCTTAAAGCAAATAATATCAAACGAGAAAATAAGCGAAAAAAAGAAAAACAGCTGCAGTTTTGACCTTAAGCTCTTTCAAGATGGAACTAGTAGCCGCAAAAGCACAAAAAGAAGAAAAGGAAATGATTAAGAGTGTAGGCGCAAAATTTCGGGCCAATGCTTTTTAAATGCATTCATTTTTTTCGAATCCTGAGAAAACTAGTAAGTATTTTTTAAAAATTTAAACGCAGACTGAAAGATTACATTATTGCCGAGGGCCGAAAGTCCCTGAAAACTTCTATAATGTTTATTTTAGTAAGTTACAGGGGTGAAAAAAAAAAAGATAAAATTAAGTGTGATGTTTAATTTCAAATATCTCATTCAAAAGAAACTTTTTGTTTAAGGGACTTTCAGCCCTCGCTAATAATGTAGTCTTTCATTACTATTTAAATGGGAATAAGCCACAATTAAAGGTTAAAGTAAGTTTATTGACGTTTCAATTTCCACTTCAGAAATCGTTCTTAAAATACAAACATTACTAAATTAAACAAATTTTGTTTTTTTACTTGGTGAAAAATTCTTCTAATAGTTTAATTTTATCTGACTCATTTATATTGACAATTCAGACATACATTATACATTTTAAAGTAGACGACTTTAAAATGATATTGCCAATATTGTTGAGTTGCGTTCCTGGTGCGACTTTACTTGTAGTTCATTCGATTATATGAAATCAACTTTAACTTGAGAATATCTGTCAGAAAAAATTATAGCATGTAATTCGTCTTTAAAAAGACAAACACATGCCATGTTGACAGTAAAAATTTCCTGTTAGTGATTCCATAGTAAATTATGATGGAAAAAAACCTCATAATACTATCCCGGCATGGTAAGTATTTGGTCGTGCATTTAGTTTACTTTCACTAAACACCAAATTCTGATTTTATATGTTTGTTATTTAAAAAACATAAATGATGTATCCTCTGTATGTTACTGACTTACTAATACTTGTATTTTCCTTTTAATAACTTCCTCTTTTAGTATGGGTAACCAGATTCTACTACATTCTGTCGAGGAATTTGCCACACAATTGGTATCATTTAGCATCTCATTTGCTGGGAAAGCAGAAAACGAAATCAAAATCAGCGAAACGTGCTTTATTTAATCACTCAAACAGTGACGTGAGTGATACTTATTGAATTTTCTGCGGGGACTTATATTCCAAGTCAAGGTAAAATGAAGGATGGATAAAGTGTTCGGGTTGTTTACGATGGGCACATGAAGCTTGTGCTGGGTGTGAAGACTTACTTATTTTCAATTTCAGATTTAAATATAGGCAAAATATACAAAAAAGACCGACAGACAATCTTGGTCAAAAGAAAACATGAAAAGAGCAAAGGCTGAAATAACTGCTTAACAGTTCAGTATTAATGCAGCCTCAAAATCATATATCCCAGAACCTACTCTGAGAAGATATTATTATTAAAAGAGTTATTTTTATTTTTTAAAAGCCATCTTTTATATTTCAGAATTTTCCTGAAAATGCTGGTCACTTTAAACCAACATTTAGTGAAGAATAACTAAATCAACTTGAAAAATATGTGATAGATATAGATAAACGGGCATTTGGATTAACCAAGGATCAGTTTAGAAAAATTGCTTTCGACTTTACTGTTTATTGTAGAGTAAAGTAAATTTTAACTTCCGGTCATCTCAAAACCGGAAGTGAATTTTTGTACCAAAAGTATATCTTGACAATCTCATACGTAATACTAATAATATTCTGAAAAAATATTTTAATTATCTAATATGGTTTTTGAGTAAAGTGGTGGATAAGAAAAGGGCTTAGCGTTTTACTATATATAATTTAACACTACGAAGAAAATGGTTAGTAAAGACTTTGCACAATCCTTTATAAAGAAATTTAGTCTATCACTCCGTAAACCAGAAGCAACTTCCGCTGCTAGATTAATGGCTTTTAATAAAGTTAATGTGGAAACTTTCTTTAAGGTATACAAAGAACTTCATCAAAAATATTCATATTCTGCTAGTCAAATTTAAGAAAGAAATTACCATCTCTCGTAGTAAAAATTTTAGAAGAAAAGAAAGCTGCAAAATTAGCAAGAGAAAGAAAGAGGAATAAATAATAAAAGAGCAGAAGAAAATTGAAAACTAAATGGAAGCAAAGACTAACTTCCAGCAAAAAATAGGAAATTCACTCTGGATAAAGGTAAAGGAAAAACGACTAAGGGAAAAATACGAAAATTTGACGACTCTTCTAACTCGTCAGTAGATATGGAATATGCTGACACTGATAACGATTCAGAAAATCTGAAAATAAGAAAGAGATTGTATAATCTGCAGTGAAAGAGGTACAGATAAGCTATGGTATTGCTGCAGGAGGTGTAGGTTGAATTAAAAATATTTGGGGCCAATTTTTGACTGGCTACATATTATCAATGTATTCTCCTAATTTTAAATGTATGTAAAATGTGAGTTTGATGAACGTAGTGATCCTGCAGTAAGATCTTGTACTATTATCTCTCTTCTGTTATTATATGGTGTATTATACTATTTAGAATTTCTCTGTTTCCTTTTGTATAGACTCTTTGTATCCCGTCTCTTTTCTTCATATGTTCTCCTATTTAATGGGGAATTAAGTTTTTTTAGATCTCCAACAGATGGACTCAGGGTTAATAGATTTATTTATTTTTTTAACAGTTTAAATCCATCTGGAGTGCCATCACATCAACCGATGTTCAAGGTTGGAACGATTATAATGTTGCTGACAACCTTAAACACCATAAAAGAACTGTGTAACGAGACACGATTAATTGATGTGGTTGAGGGAACTCATATGATTAAATCCATAGTTTTGACGAAGAAGGCTCCCATTCAAGCTTCGTCTTCAGTACTTTCCTATTAAGGCAGTTTTCGCTCTGACAATCAATAAAACTCGAGACAAACATAACAAGCTCAAGGTCCTCAAGTAATTCTTTTCTATTTTCGGGTAGTTCTTTTTCTTATAGGTAAGTGAATTTGTACATTTAGTCTCTGTATATTTTCAAAGTATCTCAGTGGCTCAGTGGATTTTAAGTCCATATTATAGCATAAGTGTCGATTAAGAAGTACTTATAGTTTATTGAATTTGATAATTGATAGGCTATAAAACCCGATATAAAAATAAAGATTTATGTGGTTAAACTGTGATGCAACCATCGAGCAAATCAAGTGCAGTATTGATCATAGGTACACAACTCTTCTTCGAAATCATCGAGCACAAAGACGAAAGAGGGAATCTAAGCGTTATGAAAAGGAGAAAAAAAAATCGGTTGCCTGTAAAGTCGGTTTTACGGGCGAAGATTTTACGTGACAACGTCTTTTTCTCGGTAGAATATTTATTGATATGAATATTATTAAATTGCACAATAGGAACAAGGAATTGAATGAAAATTAGAATTGCACAAATTTTAACTATAGAAATATATTTTGTTTACTAAAACATTGTACATGTAAACTTAAACTTAACTAATTTCTATTTGAGTGATTTTGTTGAGGATAGGACGATGATAGGAGAAATATGAAATTAAAGGAAGTGTTTCTGCTGTAATGTGTCTTGAACGCCAAGAACGCTCGAGAAAGACAGAGACACAAGCACGGAAGCACGCACCGATTCAACGCGCCTAATTCTCTAGTGCTGCGCGTGCAGCGGACCGATCATGTTTGAGTGGGAGACACGCAAGGCATTCGCCGGTCCGGCGGGCCTCTCTCTCGTTCGGTGACTCACTGTAACAGACGTGAGCGGGCGTTACACTTTTTCATGAATGACTCCGAGCCACAACCTAATTTAAGACGTTGTCACGTCAAAAGTGGCCTCTGATGGCGGACATATCCGGAAATGCGAATGCGCCAAATTTAAATTTCATGACCCTTCACAATAATCATACAGTGGTGTAGGGGTTTTAATTTATCTATTTATTTTTTATATTACATAATATTAATATTACATAATATTAATATTACATAATATTAATACATAATACACTTAAAATACTTTTTTTAACACTAAAACACAATAAAGTTTTAATTAAATAATAACGATAATAGTCTAAAATGTGAAACAATTGTTAAAAAACTTCAATACAAATACAAATAATCTTTCATGTGACAGTTGGAACAAACAATAACATCAGTAATAACATGACCCAACTAAATTTGATTTCTTAAACAAGGAAAGAGGCTCTCTTTCCTTGTTTAATGTGGCCTCTCAAGATGGCACTTCCTGTCTAACAATATTTTTGCCCCCACTACCTTTACATTCCCTCTTCTGTCTTTTTGCTGGATGGATGCAACACAACAGAGAAATAAAAGTTGCCTATATTTGGCGCAACCCTGAAATTGAAAGCAGCTGTCTAACCAATAAATTTAAAATTATAAATTTTAAGGCTCGTAATTTCATTTTTTTTTATCGAAGTTTCCACTTAGTTTACACTTTTTTACACTTAGTTTCCTCGTAAAACTATTCATATAAAACATTCGCTTTAATCCAAATTCAAGCTGCAATTGCAGTATTTTTTTAATAATGAATTTTTGAAAGGATAGCATAAGATAGAATAAGGTGCACGGTTAAAAGTGATCACACTTCACTCGTTACGCATTTTTTGTCTGCCAGTGGTCGGGTCATATTGTAACATGCATATGACTTACAGCAAATCATACACAATGACGTATCGTGTAGATAATGCTAAATAAGTACGAACCAATCACTATATAGTTTGTTGTATGTGCTGTAGTTTTAACTACAGTAATTCCTGTATAAGCAGAAAAAAGAACCATACAAAACTAAAGAATTTTTTCGTGTTATATCGATGCAAAAAGTAGATCTTACAGGCTTAAAAAACGTCAGTGTCTAAAACTGTATATAAGAGAAATGCCAATGTGTGTGAAAGGAACATGTCTTTGAAAAGAAAATTCAAAAACGACTATAACAAGTGTATATTTAAAAGTATTTGTAATAAAATAAATGCTCCAAAACTAGTACGTTCTATATTATTCCTCTTAAAACCTACTGTTTAATTCTACTGGCTTCAAATTGCGATAAACTTAATATTGTGTTTCCATCTGCGCTTGGCTTACCGTCAGACTCAATTTGGCCTGAAACAATAAAAAGAGGACGTGTTACACTGGCACTGTCTGTCTTAATTTGTAAATAACAAAAAGCCAAACGTTAGAAACAAAGTCTATTAAAAGATATCCCAATATTTTAGTCTGTTACTCAAGAAATTAATTTAAAGGCTTGTAAAATATGTGACACGACCCCTGGCGATGTTACATCCTTATTTTAAAGAATTTCAATTGCAATTTGGGTTTTTAAGAAATGTATTTACCATATATTTTTGATTTCGTGCAATGTTAGCAAGTTCTACCAAGAAAACGAAGTTTTATTAGTGAATATGATTTGGTAGTGGTTAAATTGTATTTTAATCTGATCATCTTGTACTTGTCATATTGTGATAAAACCTTATATTTTCGCTCCTTGCATACTTTCATTTTATCATAGTGTTAGTAAATTCCACACACAAAAGCCATTTTTTGTATTTCCAATATTAAACGATCATTTTGTACTATTTATACTATTCAAAATTTGCAGAAATAATAGAATCATTTAGCAATTCTGAGCGTTTATTAAACAGATGAATATTTACACATAGTAACAATTGTATTGGGGCCCAAAATGCCGATTTTTCAACAATGTAAAGTAAAATATACTAAGTATAAAAGTTTATTAACAAAAATTCGGAGTCTACACTTATGGTAGTATCAGTATGTAGTTTCCTCTGCAATTGATTTGATATTTTATAACAGTTTTATTCACTTCTTACTTTGCAACTTCTCTGACAAATCATCGAACTCCTTATCTGAGATGTTCAACATCAAATTGTTTCCGCTGAGGTATACCTTGTTTTGGGAATTAGCAATCTGAAAAACAAATTAAAATTAATACTTACAAAATCAACAATTCACATTTGTATTACAAATCATGAGAAAAATTATTATTTATAATGTTCAACTGTGACACAGCCTATGGCTAAAATATTGCCTATTGAAGTGACTTCTAGTCTAATCATCCTGTCACCTTGTCTGCTGAATTGATGTACTATTCTGCTCAATTCATCTCAGTTTGTTGTTTTTTCTCTCCAGTGACGAAAGCTCCAGTCCCTCAGTTTGTTCAGTTCGTCCAGTCCTATTTTTCTGAGATCTGGTATGCTATCACACCATTTATGCATTGGTCATTCCTTCCTTCTTTTGGTGATTGGGTCACATTTTAGGACCATCTTTGGCATTCGCTCATTGCTTTTATCCAAAACTCTGCTTTATGAAGTGGCTTATGATATGTTCGTTATAAAGTTCTTCTAGTTCCTTATTTGTTCATTGTACCCAACCTTCCACAGTGTTTTTGTCTCCATATACAGCACAGAGCATTTTTCTTTCCCACCTTTCCAATTTCTCCACATCTGATATTTTCATTGTCTACTCTTCACTAACATAATATGTTACTATAATTATTACCATCTTGTAAAGTCTTATCTTTGTTTTTCTCAATACATATTTGTAATCTTAGACCTGCATGATCATCATGTCCTTTCTATTTTATAATAACACACAGATAAGTAAAATGTTCCACTTTCTTGAATTTATATTCCCTTGCTTCGTTAGATGTGAAAGGGTAAGTAAGATCTCTTTAATTTTTCAAAATTATTTCAGATGCAAAAAAATCACCAGTAAAAAATATGGTTAACATTAATAACAATTCATGAGTTACAATATAATAATTCTACATTCAATAGAACTGAGGACATATCTAATCAATTAAATCAATACTTTGCACATGTAGGAAAATCTCTAGCAAATAATATAGCACATCCATCAAAACCTCCAGCATATGTAGAGCCATGAAAATACATATTTGAATGGCAACAAGTTTTGGAAAACCATATTAGATAGGTCATAAGAAAGCTAAAAATAAGGAAAATCTCTGGGCTGCAATGGCTTAAGTGTAGATATTATTAAAAAGATTGCAGGGGAGCTGCTACCTATATAACTAATAGTTAACCTCTCTCTTATCACTGGAATAATCCCTAATTCCATGAAAATATCGATAGTGGTACCATTACACAACGGTGGAGACTCAAAGTAACCTAATTGAAGTTATCAGACAATATATCCTTTAACAGCCACATCAAAGATCTTGGAGTCATGTGTAAATAACCAAATTGTACAACCCTTTGATTGATCCAGCTACTGGTTTAACAGACAATATGATTTTGGACATGATTCAAGCACAGTCTCTGCTGCTACTGACTTAATTACAGACATATACAACAAATTAGACAAAGGATTAAGTTGTGTGTTCGTATCATTGGATTTGCAAAAGGCTTTTGATACAATTGACCATGACATTAGTGCTTGAACAATAATATGAGATAACTGTAATGGCTTGAGTTTGGTTTGGGGACTATTTGGGAAGCAAAATACAAAAAGTGCTATTTAACAATGTGCTAGCTCAGCAGACCATATTGCATGTAGAGTTCCTCAAGGGTCTATATTGGGACCAACTCTTCCTGATTTATAGGAATTCATTATCAAATTACCACTGCAGTCCATGTTGTATCTGTATGCTGATGACACTGGTCTTCTGTACACCAATAAAGATCAGTGAAAATTAGAAACTGATGTAGAAAAGGACTTAATAAAAATAGATGAGTGGCGTAAGTATCACAAACTCCCACTTAATATGAAGTTCAGTTATATGATAATTTCAAATGTAGATGCAGTTAAACTTTGGAAAATTCAAATTTAATAAAAAGGAGATTATCAAGTGTCTTGGATTGTATACAGATAAACAACTTACTTGAGAACAACACATATTACAGATATGTAATAAAAATACCCCCAGCAGTGGGCTTGCTAGGAAGAATTGCTAAATTGATGAGTTTCTCTCATTGTAAAATGCTGTATTATTCTCTAATAAACTCACATAATATGTCTTATTTAACCATTATATAGGGTAATACCAATCACAAACAGCTTCATCCTCTTACGGTATTACAGATCAGGGCTATTAAATATGTTTTTCAACTGTTATGCGCTCATCCAACAGAAGATCTATACTGTCTAAGAATACTCAATATTTAATCAATGTATACTATGCAAGTTTGTATATTAATTCATAAACATAAGCTTTCTCAAATATCCACAAGGAAACTAAGTTCCTGTGTTTGGCTGTATACCATATATTAAAAATTTTGAATAAAATCCTTTATAAAAAGGTATATAAAAAACCCAGTTGGGCTATGTTAAATTGGCAAAACGTTTTCGGAATAAGTATTCCATCATCAGTACCCTAGAAGTATTTAACCACTTAATTAAAAAGAATTGAAATAATTTAAGTTTTGACTAAGGTTAGTGTAAAATGTGGTTAATACTTACAAGTTAATACATGGATGTAGCCACTAAATATGGGGTTAAAAACCCTTTAAAAATTGCTAATTGAAATTTAGTTTACATTATGTCTGTTTTACAATTTAGGTGGTAAAGTTACCGTTGGATTGGTAACATGGTGACATATGACTCTGCAATAAGTTGCAAGTCCTGAGACGGTATGTCTACGAGGACTTCAATAAAGTCCTTGTAGACATACCGTCTCAGGACTTGCAACTTATTGCAGAGTCATATGTCACCATGTTACCAATCCAACGGTAACTTTACCATCTAAATTGTAAAACAGACATAATGTAAACTAAATTTCAATTAGCAATTTTTAAAGGGTTTTTAACCCCATATTTAGTGGCTACATCCATGTATTAACTTGTAAGTATTAACCACATTTTACACTAACCTTAGTCAAAACTTAAATTATTTCAATTCTTTTTAATTAAGTGGTTAAATACTTTTAGGGTACTGATGATGGAATACTTATTCCGAAAACGTTTTGCCAATTTAACATAGCCCAACTGGGTTTTTTATATACCTTTTTATAAAGGATTTTATTCAAAACTTTCTCAAATACTTATAAATATTTCCATAACAGTCACCAAAGATGTTCATGACTATCTTACTAGGCAAAGGGGTACTTTTTGTATAGGAAGAATGCAAACTTAAAATATATTATTTAAACTTTGTAAAACCATTGTTAATGTAGTACTCATAAAACCAACATAGCTAGGGCTCTTGGTTTATTAATGTGTATTTGAATTAAACTTGTATATTATTCAATAAATAAAAAAAAATAAATTAATTAATTAATTAATAAACTGGAAAAAAATCCTTTTTTTGATCTATTTTCTCTAAAAAAGAAGAGATACAGAAATGGAACAAGGAGAATGTAAAATTAGAAAAAATATATAAGCAGGGGTGTATTACAATCAATAAACAATCTGTATTGCAGCAAACCTTTTAAGAGCTACGGACTTTGTATATTAAATTAAAATGAGTAAAAATAAGGAGAAATACCTACTTATATTTCCTTACAAATTAAACTTAAGGGGTTACATAGCTCTTGTATTTTCAAAAAATCAATTTATGTTTTTTATTCCGTAGGAAAGTATAAATTTGAAGTAAATTCCAGCAATATTACCGGAGTTATAGGGATTTGAATATCGCTCGGTTGGTACGTGCATTCTCAGTTTAAAAACTTTTTTTTATGAACACATTTTTCTCGAAACGTTTTCTGTTAGGTAGACACCATTTCTTGAGAACGAATCCACCGATTTTGCTGAAACTTTGCACAGTTAATCTCTGTATTATTGTTTCGTGATTGAACGAAAGTATAATCAATCAGTCGACTCAATCTTGTTTTATATATAAAAAAAATGTTTTAAAAATTATGGTAATAGGAAAAATGCTAAAAATTATGAGACCAAAATTCATTCAAACTCATTTAAAAACTTTTAACTTCATTTTCATTTTCAATCCCGTCATTCCATCACGACACAATACTATAAAGATGAAAGTTTCAGCAAAATCGATACAATTCATTCTGGAGAAATCGTGCCTACCGCAGGGAAAACAAAGTTTCAAGAGTGTTTTAAAGTTTTTAAAATGAGAATGAATATTCAAATTTCTATAACTCCGGTAATATTTCCCGAATTTACTTCAAATTGGGTATGAATACTCTTGAACTACTATACTTTTATATGGAATAAAAAAAATAATATGTGACAACTACATGATCTATCAATACATGTAACCCCTTAAAAAATGTTATGTTAGCCTGCCTAACATGTAAAAATTGCATCATATAGAAAAAAAAATAAAAATAAAAAAACAACTTACAGTTCTAGAAATATTTTGTGCTGCCCTGATTTTCCTTAGTTTTAAAAATCCTGGATTTCTTCCAATGGCTTCCCCTAAGTAAGTCCCAGTTAAGGAAAATATACAAAAAGTTTCTCATAATTATGTAAAATGTACTTTAAACCTATCAATAAAGCATTTTTTGTTTATTAAATTTTTACTAATAATGTAATTACTACACTACTTTAAAAAGTGTCATGCATAAATCAAAAATCTCAATAATAAAAAGGATATCATCTTAGCAGCTTCAGCTTCTCCCTCAGCTTGCACTATCTTCTGCTGTCTCTCCTGTTTGGCTTTTTCCACTACAAAAGCAGCCCTCTGTGCCTCTTGCTGAGCTACCTGCTTGGATTCTACAGCTGCTGTATAGTCTTTTCCAAATGATAAATCTGTGATGGATACATCATCTAGAATGATGTTGAAGTCTTGAGCTCTTTCTACTAATTCTCTTCTAACCAATAAGGAAACCTAAAGAAGGTTTATTTTTAATGGTAATTTGTGGATTTTCTGGTGATTTTTGTGTAAAATGAACACTAACATTATCTATTTGATTAAAATCATTTTACTTTACCTGTTGTCTTTGGGTAATCAACTGAGCAGCATTGAATTTGGCCACTACAGACTTTAAGACTTCATTACAAATCGATGGAAGGACTTTTTCATCATAATCTAAACCCAATTGCCTGTAAATCACTGGCAAAGAAGAAGCTAAGGGTCGAGACAAAACACGGAGGGAAATGTTTACCATTTGTAGATCTTTGGATCCTGTGGGGGAAGAGATTTTTCTTGGTCTTGATCTGGAATGAATCATGTGTTAACAATTACATAATATGATATTTGTACATAAAAAGCTTTGCTTAGATCAAATTCACTTAATTAAATAACTCAAATTTAAATTAAAAAAAAATACCTAATATCATAAATGATAGGATACTGGAACCATGGAATTCTGAAATGCAAACCTTCAGTATATATTTCTTTTTGGACACCACCTATTCTGTTGAACATTATTGCTCTGTGACCTCCCTCAACTAAAAAGAATAAAAACTAATAAATGAATGATTATTGATCAAATGTGGTAATTGGAAGGTGATGTATTAAAACATTAAAAATTTACTATCTCTATTGTATTGTGTTTGAATCTACTTTACATTAGCCACAAAAATATGTATATATACATATATACAAAATTCAACTCTCATTACACCAGGATATCTATTTTTAATTCCAAGTTTTAGAAAAAAAATTACAACAGTCCTTGTGTTTAGACAATTTTCTGTCTAGATATTTCCTGTTTTTAACAGTTCTAAGTTTTAATACAATCTCTAATGGATCCTCTTTTATTATTTTGTATTGTCCTGGATTCTCTGCATTAGTGGATATGGGAATGAATCCCCATTGTACCGCTTTTGAATTCACCAGTATACACCCAACTGACAGCCATTAAAGCAAAAAATATAATATATGCATCTATATTCTTTGATTAAAGTATCGAATCTATACTTTTTAAAGGTGTATATTAAATTTTATTAATATCAATTCATGTACTTGCCTGTGTACATTGATTGAGAAATTCCATAGGCAGCGGCACCACCAACAGCTAACAATTTTAATCCAATACCAAGACCAGGAGGACCTCCCTTTCCAAATTTACCTGCTAGATCATTAAATTTGTTTTGGGCCATAGTTATCTAATTATATTTAAATCAAGCAAAAGTAATTTTAATGAAAAGCATGCGGTATAAATGCTACTGCCGAAAATGTCTATTCATATATGACATGTGACGTAAGACCTTTGACCTTTGTGATTCTTCTGTTTTTATAATCATCATCTACTTTTTAAATTACCATTCAGAATTTTTTTCTTCAGGGCGCAAAAAATTATTTTGTTACAATCTGTCTTTCTTAGTTGAATCCATCATGAGCTGATATTGGATATGCTAAAAGGATTTAAAATATATATAAAGACTTCAAAGAAATATATGTATTACTATAGTTAAACTGTGTTACTATTGTGTATAACATTATTCAACAGTAAAAGAACTCAATAATACCATTAGAAGTGCCCGAAACATGTTAAATTCTTTCAAGAGTCTTTTAAATATTTTAAACAAATTTTTTATCCTTGAAATTTTTTCAGCATGCCCACTTGAGAGTGGACATGGAAATTTGCCTCATAAAGTGCCTCCAATTTAGGAACTTTCGTTTTATATAAAATCTCAACAGGTTGGCAGCACAGATGATACATGATTTTAATGTTTAATGGGTTAATGTCTACTTTTGCTGTCAATTTAGCCCAAAATGTCGGAAGAAAGTGAAAAAAACTCGTTGGAAAAAGTTAGCGAAGTCGATGGAAGTACGGACGGAATAATATTAAATAAAAGGTATATCATCTCTCCAGTATATTTGCTTTTAAGAAAAAAATATTTTTAACCTATAAGTGAATTTTATTACATGTAATGAAGAATAGAAACATGACAAATCAATACTGAGTGTGGTTATTTGTTATAATTATATTTGTTGAAATTCAATTATTTATCTTGGCTATCTAATTTCTCAAAATAGTCATAATTTTGCTTTCTTTTCAGTGCAAAGAAACGTAACAAAAATAAAAAGAAAAAGAATGAAAACCAGGAAGAAAACACTGACCAAAGCAACGAGGTTGTCCAAGCCGAAAACAACTTATTATCTAACCTATCAAACCCTATTAATACAATATCAATTAAGGAGCTAAAAGCAGCGATGGAAGTATTTACTCTATCACAAAAACCCGCAAAAAGTTCAGAAGAAGCGCTAAAGAAGACATTCCAGTTTTGGAATACCCAGCCTGTACCTAAAATGGGTAAGAGCATACTTTCATTTTGATGAGATGTAATTGGCACATTTTAAATATTCATTAGTTTGCGTACTCAGTAGATTACCATATCATTTCAATATATATTTTGGGAATAATTTTGTTGATTAATGTAAATATTATTGCTACTATGAGTAATACTGCAGATATGAGTGAAGACATGATTACAGGAAGTTGAGTTTCTGTATTAATATCTAAAAATGAATAATATTCACCTGTTTAATTAAAAATTTGCAAAAGGTTTAAGTAAACATGTTTGAATGTCATTAATAAAATAAATGAAATTAATAAAATAAATTAGACATAATATAAGCACTGGTCTGCCTGACCTATACTTGAAGTCATTTTAATATTACTAAATTGATTTACTACTATTATTTATTAGTACTATATTATTAAATTCATTTGCTAAGCATGACACACTACTTATGATCCACAACATACTTTCAAACCATTGAACAGCTTGCTCATAATTGCTAGCCAAGCCTGAATGTTTAGTAAAATTTTTGATAATTGACCATAGGTCTTCTATTGCTTATTGCGTGCTCATTATAAAAAGATTGTCCAGTATTTTAAAGATAGCTGACTGATTTGAAATACTCATATAGTTTTCAATGCACTTCCTGTTTAAACACTTGGGCAGTGCACCTATATTCTTATCTTTTGAAGGGATTATAAATGATAATTAACAGGATCTCGAATAAATTATCATTAATTTATCAGTAATTTTTAATGATTTTTTCAAATACTTAAGTTAAGCTAATATCACAACTTGAGAAATCAATCATTTCAGAGGTAGATAAGGGGAAATTAAGTCACAAAATAATATGTACAAGCAATTCACCAAATTTTCAACTGTTATAGGCAACTTTTTTTATGTTGCATTATAAAAATATTTTAGTTGATTTAGCTAAACTTTGGCACTGTACTGCTGAACAGAGAATAATAAAATATCCTAAGTGATCTAAAACTGTATACAGTAAATTTATTTGTATTTTCTTTATTGTTTTTCTTCAGTCTCTAATCAGTATGTGCTGACACATCTGTCATCTGTGTTTTTATTATTTCAATTATATTCTTATTTTTTCTAAATCATTGTATCTTTCATTCTACAATTTTTCTTATTGTGAGGTGCTAATCTTTGAAGCATATATGTGTGGTCGGCAGACAAGTCAATTTTTGAGAACATTGTTCTTGAGAACAAGTTCATGTTAAATGAAATGTAAAGATCGCTTTAATGCAAATGAGTTAAAAAAGTGTTTTGATGAATATTGGGGTTTAGGTTCGTACTCAAAGACAGTAACATACATGGCATCTCTTATTAAAGTGAAAGAAACTGCATCACATCAGGGTCCTGATTCTAATTGAGATTTCGACTCAAAACATGTCGAAATTAATATGGCGACGTCGAAATGAGACTTTGCGAACCTTGTGGATTTCAGCTGAACTAACCAAACGACGTCACTAGTTTTCGACTTATCGAAATTAATTTCAACTTCAAGAAAGTGGTTGAAATTTCATTTCGAGTTGAAATTAATCTGACATGACTGGCTGGACTGGGAGAACGGAGAAGTGAACTTAGGTTCAGTTTAGGTAGGCGGTGTTGTGTTTTGATCCTTGCAAGGAAAACTGAGGCAAAAAGTATCAATATGGCTGTGTTTTACGGACATTTGCTAGTTTTGGAGGAATTAGAGAGGTTGGATATCCGACGTTCATAACGGAGGATAAGAAGAATGTTACGGGATACTCAAAATTCTTTTTCATTAAGTGATGCTCAATTTAGGCAGCAATTCCGGATTAATAAACAAGCTGCAAATTATTTAATAAGGGTATTAGAACCATATTTGGAAGAAGGTGTTTATGCCTCTAGGATACCCAAAATGTTTAGGGTTAGTATTACTAAGCTGCAGTAAATTTAAAAATATATTAGAATATAACCACTTAGTCAAATCTTAGTGGTTATAACTTAAGGATCTCCCACATCGCCTTTTTTTTTCTTGCCATCTTTTCTTTCAATTCAAAATATAATTGAGAATGGCCAATATTTATGATTTAACAACTCAAACAAGAAAAAAAAAGACGTTCACGTAACGTAAACAAAACAAACATTCAACAAGCGTAGTGCAGCCAATAAACAACAGGGCCAACCTAAATTTTCAGCAGTGTCAAAATGATAAAGTAAATATCCCCAGTTTTAACTACAATCGAAATGAATGAGAATCGCTAGCGATTGCGACTGTCATGGCGTAGTCGCTTTTAAATTTCGACATCGAAATGAAATAGAATCAGGGCCCAGCCAAGAACAATGGATCTGAACAAGGTTAAATGCAGGTCAAAAACTTTGGTCTATTCTCTTTTTATAAACGGAAATAAGGAGCCTATCTGTCATAAGAGACAGTTCATGATAACAGTACAGGGAAAGCTGTTTGTTATATGTGGTATGAATCCGTTGCAGGTAGAGGGGCAAATCAGATAGCATCTTGTCTATACAAACAACTGCAAACATTGTACCACCTGAGACAGAACATGTATTTTTATTCAGATACATGTGGAGGACAAAACTGTAACTCTCATGTATGTGCCATGTTTATGTGGGACTTGCATAGATCCTCATCTAATATTAAGCTAACAGATCATAAGTTTATGGTACCAGGTCACTCTTACTTGGAAGGAGATACTGATCACAGTATAATTAAGAAAAAGAGAAGAAAACTGACATTCAAATATTTTACCCTCATGACTGGATGCAACTTGTATGTTCAAGCAGCTCTAAATTCACTGTTATGGAAATGTCACAAACAGACTTCTTTGATTTTTCATCTTTACTTAAAGGTTGCATGGTACTAAGAAATAACGACACTGATGGTTGTCAATTCTGATGACTGGACAAAAGATGGCTTCGATATATGAAAGACTTGGGAATCATTCAATTGAAAGGCAGCCTTAATATAGAAGACCCATTTAAGACTATTGATCTCAACAAAAGAGGGGATCAACTACCATTGGAAGTTCCAATTATAACTAATCAACCAGTCCCTATTTCTAGAGAGAAAAAAGCAGACATTATCTCGCTACTACCTCTAATTCCTACCGTATTTCACAGTTTTTATCAAGGCTTGCATACAAATGCTACAACTCAAAATACTCACCCCGATCTTGTAAGAGATGATGAAGAAATAAATTAATTCAAACATTATGCTTTTGTTCATTTAAAATTGTATTTTTTAATGTTTATTTCGTAATTATAATAATATAATATTTATGTTTTTTTTATTTTTAAATTTGCACTTCATTTGTACCTTATAAGTCAATAAAGAAAGATGTACCTAACTGGACAAGTCAATCAAAATCCAAAATTTTTAACATTTATGTTGTTTTTAATTTGTATTGTAATACATGTATCCTATATACATAATTTTAATTAATAAAAGCTACATTTACTCATGCATTTAATTTTAAAATAGTTTTCATCACTTCCTGAAAAAACTCAAATTTGGACTTGGCTGCTTTTGTCTGCCGACCACACATATGATTATTGGTATTATCGCAAGCATTTGTGGCAATTTTAGTTTTTTCCAGTTTTTCAATGCTTTTAAATCAAAAATATGTAAGATAGGAAAGATATTTTCTATGTTAGGTTACATTCAACATAGGATTTTAA
Organism: Diabrotica undecimpunctata; assembly: GCF_040954645.1. Taxonomy (NCBI): domain Eukaryota; kingdom Metazoa; phylum Arthropoda; class Insecta; order Coleoptera; family Chrysomelidae; genus Diabrotica; species Diabrotica undecimpunctata. The sequence continues at coordinate 38,787,445 of NC_092809.1, read as the reverse complement.
ATAATGAATCAAAATAAAGAATTTTTTGAGACCCACATTTTGGGTCTAGTTGTTGCTAACATGGATTGTGGGTGTAGTAACAATAGAAAAACTTTAGCATGATTTGAGTTATTGACAAAACTTGAAAATATGTGATGTTTTGCTACATTTTCTCGTCGTTTTAACATTTTTGGAAGGTTTTCACGAGCTCTTGGTAGTTATTGCATACTTAAACTACATTTTTCAATATATATTAATACATTTCACGTTCTGTTAGTACATATTTCGTGTTTCATGTTAGTATGAACATTACACATGTTAGTAACATGTTTGAGGCATTTTAGATTGTTTTAAAACATTTGTGTGTTCTTTATTATCACACACTTTATTATGTATTATCATCTACTAAAAAGAGCTACAGAAAAAATGGCGAGTATGATGTCAATTACATAGTTGGCAATCATCATCATCAGTGGCGTTACAGCTCTTCAGCCTTCTTCAGAACAATCCTCCATTCGCCCCTGTCTCTGGCAACTCTTCTCCATCCGTCTAATTTCAATAGACTTCAAATCATTTTCTAGGTTGTCTTGGTACCTAAGTCTTGGTCTTCCTCTTCTTCGTTGTCCGATCGGCCCTCTTTGGTCAAAAACTTTTCTGACTATGGCATCTTCCTCTCGTCTGATTACATGACCTATCCATCTGACATAGTTGGCAATAACTAAGATGAAAATAAATGAAAACATCCTTATTTGCTAGAGTAAATGCGCTTTTCCGTCAGGATTACCCAGAACTTTAGTTATGACCTAAAATCATAAAGTGTGTTCTGAACTAGTGCCTCTGAGGCCATGTTAACATTTTTAGCTGGATATAGAGCCAGTTGATTTGTGGGCTCTGACTGACACTATGTACTTTATTTAGGACTGTGGGATCTCGTTTAAGTTAACCATCCATCCAATGGCGCTACAGCCCAAATCGGGCCTTGGCCTCCTTCAACAGGCTTCTCCAACCATCTCTATTTACCGCTGTTCTTTTCCATGAACGCGTTCCCAGGCAGTTCCTGGCATCCTCATCGACTTCATCTTCCCATCTCTTTTTAGGTCTTCCAACAGGTCTTTTTCCCTGCATTCTTGCATTTAATAATTTTCTGTGGATTCTATTCTCATGCATGCGGACCACGTGCCCTGCCCATCGTAATCTCTGCAGTTTAGTATGTTGTGCTAGAGTTGGTTCGCTATATTGCTCGTATATTTCTCTATTGTACCTAATTCGCCAGTTGTTGTTTTCACTTATTGGGCCCAGGATCCTACGTAATATTTTTCTTTCAAACACATCTAATGCATTGGCAGATTTCTGTGTCACCACCCATGTTTCGCAACCATAACTTACTATGGGCCTGATTATTGTTTTATAGACCCGGAGTTTTGTTTTCCGGTGTACGTCTCGCGATTTGAATATGTGGCCCATCGCGAAATAGGCTTTATTTGCCAGCACAAGCCTTCTATTTATTTCCGGTTCTTCTTCATTGCTTGCGACCAGATCCATTCCTAGGTATGTGAATCTATTTACATGTTCTATATTGTCAATAAAGTGTTGTTGCACCGGTCTATTTGATCTGGTTTGTATGAGTAGTTTTGTTTTATTTGTATTTATTGCTAGCCCTACTGCTTCTGCACTCTGTTTCAACTTAACGTAGGTTTCTTCCGCTGCATTCATTGTTCTGCTCATTATGTTTATGTCATCTGCGTATGCTGCTAATTGTGCTAGTTTAAGTTAACACCACCAATATATCACCCCCACTGTTGATATTAGTTTCAAATGCCACCATCTTATAAAATTATTTTCAGACCCATGGTGGAAATGGTCCTACAATTTTCGATAATTGTAAAGGTCCTGAGAAAAATAATATAAAAGTGGGTGAAACAGCCAACCTTCAACAAATTGCTAGAATGTGTCATACTGATAATCCACTTCATAATCCATCAAATAGAATACTTGACACTAAAACTGAAATAGAACCTTGTGCACAATATTTTACAGTCACTGTTGTTTGTTAGAAGTTCTTCTATTTCATCAATACAATTTCCTATGGATTGGAGGTTCTGGTGGATGATACTTATATTCTTTGCTCGTGTGACTGTGTTTTGTATTTCAATTTCCTTGTGTTGATGTGTCTTGTGCTCTCTATTTTCTCCTATGAAAAATTTCCACCTCGGTTATCTAGAAAATCCTTATGACGATGCATCTGGAACCTTTTTATGCCAACACCATTAGGCCAAAACTCTGGTTTATACATGTCATCCTTATATTCAAAGGGAGCCGATACAACAAATCTCTTCAACATATTTTCTTGACTTGGCAATTCCTTTACCATAATAAACTCTTGTTGCATTTTCCTCTTTTCTATTAGAAATTTACATATCTCCTCTTGTTTTGTTGTTCTCTTCACTCTATACAAGTATAGCCACACTTTTTTCTTTTCCCCTGCAAAACCACTTGTGCTGTCGTCATCGCTTACTGCCGTTCCTATATTTTTTTTTAGTTATGTACCGATGTCTCCTGTGTATAACTTTTTGGAACCCATCTGAGTCACTATCGCTGTTTTCCTCAGTTATTTTATGTTTTTTTATTTGCTCATTAACCTCAGTTGTTTATTTATTTTTGAGGTTGACATTAATGTTGTCACTTGTCTTCTGTTCAGAGGAACTACTTAAACTTAAACTATATCCAGAGAGAATTCTATTTAAAGAAATCCTCTACGGACCAAGGCAAAAAACAACTTTCTTTTAGTGTGTTTTGTTTCTTGGTTGGAACTTAATAGTCTGACAATATTGTAATTACCACTATTTTTTTTTTAATTATTGTATGTATTATATTTAGTCTTAACCAAAATAATTTAATATATCCATACTAATTCTGTGAATCAGCTGAAATACTTCGGACATTGGCCTTAATTTTTGTACTTAGTATCAATAAAGTATATTTCTCTCTCTCTGTCTGTCTCTCTCTCTCTCACACACCCTTAGCCCCAAAACAATTAAGTTATCACACAAATGGAGTTACAATTTAAAATTTGATTTAGACAATGAACTTGTTTGAGAGTTCTGTTGAGGGATGAAATTAGTCATAATAAAACAATAAAATTTGAAAAAGAAAGGTAAGGACATTTCGAAGATATAAAGATTAAAATTTTTCATTGAAGATAAAGACCAATCAGGAAGGTCAGTTTCTGTGTCTATTCCTTCCAAAAAATGGTCTCACTCTGCAAATCAGGCCTCGATAGCTTTTATCATCTCTTTGTTGTAAAGGGGATTTATGATCTTTTTAAGACTGATTACAGACAAAGCTAGATTTGGCAAGTAAAAGAAGTTAGAGTAATAGTTTGAATTCTAAATCACTAATTCTAAATCACACCAACATTCGACTTTGATTCAAGAGCTTGTCCTTCAAAAATAAAATACCTTAGGATGTCTTCATACATTTATAAAAACCTATACACACCAACAGATATTTAATTTGTCATTTAAATCCCAATAAGTACATGTACCAAAGTTTGATGTGAATGAAAAATACCTGCAGAGTGGAGATGAACAGGATGGAGTGAAGGAGACCAAAAAAGCAATAAATATGGATGAATAACACTATTAATGAGCCGTTTATGTTAATAACAAATATTAGATGAAAATTAAAATGATATGTAGAACCAACATTAAGAGAATCCCAGAGTCAATTTTAGTGCTGGGAATTTTAGGACAAACTCGCTTGTCACACTTTTCATTCTAAAATGTACAAAAGTTGGCAAGCACACCAAGCAGATCTGACCTTTTTTTCTCTAAAAACAAATTAAAAATGTAAAATGGGTTGAGTTATGTAGGCACATAATTATCTGAAAATTTCTTATGCATCAAAATTATTTTTGTATATAACCGGTTTTAAGTTATAATGCTCTATTAATTTATAGTGATTTTTATTGTTTATCATTCATTTATCGAGAAAAATTATAATCCTTTTGCTTCTGGAAACAAGCTTATGAACAAAAAACTAATCTCCAAGTTTTATTGTTATTATACTTGTCACCAACATTGTTTATAAGTATCACTTGAATCTTTAATCAGAGTACAAAATCCAGTGATTCTAATTAACTAATTCCTTAATCTTTTACAGCACTATAAATAAAAATCAGTCAGTATGAATGGATATACAAAAATGCCTGATTATTTTCATTATCTAATCCTATATGCTTTATAAACAGACTACAGTAATAGAATAAAAATTATCTTTGCATGCCAGAGATTCAATGAGGTCATAAATAAATACTATCACAAGTATGCCAAAATAAACAAATAAAATTCATGTTTAAATTTAGTTCAAATGGGTATGAATAATTTCAACCTTTTTAGTTCCAATTCAGTTCCATTAATTTCCTATTTGTATAATGTTAAAATTTTCTTCTACCTAGCTTATCCCGTTATACACACATATATATATATATATATATATATATATATATATATATATATATATATATATATATATATATATATATATATATATATATATATATTCGCTATATCCCGAGTACACGATGCCATGCTACATATGCTCAATACAGTTTCTATCATCTGAATAGCATGCTGGCCAATTTCATTTCTTCAATTACTACAATTAATATCAATTAATATAACTGTTACTTCATCTCATTCCAATTCATTTGGGACGATTTTTATTCTATGCATCCAAGAAATGATCCAAATTGGGTCATATATAAGAAAGTTATTTAAGAATTAAATTATATAAAAATTAAATTTTTATACATATACAGTAGAGTAGAGCGTCGATTATCTGAACTAATTGGGGGACATAAGTGTTCGGAAAACCGATTTGTTCAGATGGAACTGTATTGATTATAGTCATACATATTTATCCACAACTGAATGAAAGCCATATTTATATACCTACATGTTTATTTATATCTTTAATGACAAATAAATTTTTAGATACAATATTGAAAAAAATGGAAGATATTTTAAGCATTAATTACTAACGCTTAAAAAAATCTTCAATTTTCGTCTGCCGAAGCAAGGCTACCCGTTTACGAGCGGCTAGGTTGCGTATTTTTTTAAGGACAGTTATTTGATACTGGTCACTTTCAGCTTGTGTTTCCAACCAACGCAAGGCAATATCTATGGAAGTAAAAGCTTCTGAAGCACCAATTATGTTTTCATCTTCATTATCTGAACTTGTAGTTGATGAGGCTCTAGATGTGGTGTCAGTTTTATTATTCATTTGCTCTATAATTTAACTATCTTGCATAATTTGGTACCTGGGATCATCATTGTCGAAATTCATCCATTGTTGAACTTCTTCTTCATCACATCCGTCGCAATTGAGTTTTTTAGCATATGTATCAATCAGACCTATCTTCCTGGTTTTCTTTTGCATATTCTCTTTTTTACACTATTTCACTATTTTATACTAAACTCAAAACTTTATTCCACGCTTTTTTCAAGTTCTGCTCTTTTACACTGTTCCATGCTGCTCCGATCATGTAGGACGCGTCCTTTAAATCAATTTTTCCATGATTTTTTATCAGGCTTTCTTCTCCCGGATCTTCTTTTTCCAAAAGTAACTTAAGTAACAATTCTTCTTTTCTATAAAACCGTTTGAAAGTTTCAATAACGCCTTAGATTAGATTAGATTAAGAGAGGTGGCCTTTCGGCCTATTCCACTGCGACCTTTTCAGATCTATTGTGGTCCTCTAGTCCTAGATAACATTCTCTAGCCTGACCCTTTTTATAAAGTCTAGTAGCTTCGAGACTGTACCTTCCATGTAGCTATTTGCCGGTGGATTTTCTTCTCCTAATGCAAAGAACCGCACATTTGCCAGACTGTCACACTGACATAAAATGTGCTCTGCTGTTTCTTCTTCGAGGTGACAGAATCTGCACAGGTCATCATCTGATAATCCCATCAGCTTCAAGTGCCTATTCAGCTTACAGTGCCCTGTTAGAAGACCTACTATGACCTTGACTGTTTTCCTGTCTTTGCTTATTAGGTCTGCCGTAAATTTTGGCGAATGTTCTGTAATGAACTGTTTCGCCTGTTTTTGTCCTGGTGAATTCCTCCACCATTCCAGAGATTTGCGAGCTACCCACTTCCTTGTAGCCGTTCTTGTTACTGATTTAGCAACTCCGCAGAAGGGTTCCGGTCCAATGAATGGCAATGATGAGCCTTGTTTGGCCATTTCATCTGCTTTTTCATTGCCCTTATGACCCTCGTGCCCCGGTACCCAGGCTACCGTAACCTTGCTACGGTCTCCTAGTTTATTTAGGGCACACACGCAATCCCATACTAGCTTAGAATTGACCTCTACGGAATTGAGTGCCTTAAGCGCTGCCTGACTATCTGTGAAGATAGCAACTGAACAGAACGTTCTTTCCTGCCTTTCTATTTCTTCCACGCAGTGATGGATTGCAGTTATTTCCGCCTGGAAAACTGTCACATCCTTAGATAGACTTACCGGGAAATCTATCCCTTGATTTGTCCCTACTATGCCGGCTCCCACACCCTCCGATGTTTTTGAGCCATCCGTGTACCAGGTAGCAGCAGCTTGTATGGGTACACCTTTATTCCAGTCTTCCCTGCCTGGTATCTTAATTGTGAACTTATTGTTAAAGCTATATCTCGTAACTGTTGCATCGATAGGTTTCCCCATCACAATATCGGCTTTTAGCTCCTCGATTAGCTTTCTGTTGTCAGTACCATGCATCTGGCTTATATGTCGCTGACTATGGATTAATCTGTGCATCACGGATCTGGCTTCGCCCTGTATAAAGATATGAAGTGGTGGTAGATTCAACAGGACTTCCAGCGATGCAGTAGGAGTTGTTTTTAAGGCCCCCGTAATACACAGGCATGCTAGCCTTTGTGTATTACCCAGCAGCCTTATTGCTCCCCCTTGCTGCGTCTTTGTCCACCACGTCACCGAGCCATAGGTTATCATGGGTCTAATAACCCTTGTATATAGCCATAGAGTCATTTTGGGGTTAAGTCCCCAATTCTTACCGCACATTCTTCTACATCTGCCCAAGGACATAGTAGCTTTCTGTGTGGTTTTTAGAATGTGAGTATTCCATGTAAGCCTATGATCAAAATATACCCCAAGGTATTTTGTTTCTTTGGCAAATGAAATCTCTGTTCTTCCCAGCACCGGTGGTTTTAGCCCTTGTAGTGCTGTTTTTTTGGTGAAGTTGACAATTTGTGTTTTCTGAGCATTGACTATCAGTCTCTCTTGTTTACACCAGTCGTCAACTATATTTAGGGCTGCTTGCATTCTCTCAGAAACTACCTGAGCAAACCTGCCCCTGACAACGATTGCTATATCGTCAGCATATCCTAGACAATAAAAGCCTTCTGTGAACAGATTTCTGAGGAGATCATCTACCAAGGCTGCCCAAAGTAGAGGGGACAGAACTCCTCCTTGTGGACAGCCTCTGCCTACTTTTGCTTTGATGGTTGCTTTACCCAGAGTGGACATTACTGTCCTATTCTCCAGGGATGCCCTTATCCATCTGCATATTACCGCAGGTGCACCTCGTCTACTCATAGCCCCTATCAAAGAGCTGGTGGTAACATTATTAAATGCCCCTTCTATATCTAAAAAAAAGCGGCCATTGCTATCTCTTTGTCTTCCATTGACTTTGAGATAAGCCTATTTAGATCATCCAACGCGGAGTCCGTAGATTTACCAGGTTGGTATGCATATTGACGATTGCTTAGAGGATTATCTTTTAGCACTTCGTCTCTGATGTACCTATCAAGAAGCCTTTCCAGCGTTTTTAATAGAAAAGAAGATAGGCTTATCGGTCTATACGACTTTGGTGTTAGGTCTGATACTTTACCTACCTTAGGCAAGTATATGACTTTGACCTTTTGCCATATTTCCGGTACGATCCCCCATGCTAAAGTGGCTTTGAGGAGCTTGCATAGGTATGGTATCAATACCTCTAATCCCATATGCAACAGTATTGGATATATGCCATCTGTCCCTGGAGACTTATATGGCCGAAACTTATTTATAGCCCATCTAATTCTGTTTGGTCTTGTGATTGCTGTGGCTATTTTCCAATCTGTAGACCTTGGTCTAGTGAGCCTTTGGTCTATGTTGGTTTGCCTATCTGCATCATCCAGAATTGTTGAGCCCGGAAAGTGCGTGTTCATTAGTTCTCTAAGACTTTCCTCTTTGGTGTCCGTAAATTTGCCATTAGCTTTCTTTAGGAAACCTACTTCTTTGGTTGTAGTACCATCCTTTGCCAGGACTTTATGAATTCGAGAACATGCCGGGATATCTGTAATCTCCTCGCAAAACTCTCTCCATGAATTCCTTTTGGCTTTCCGAATTTCTTTATTGTATAGCGTTAGCTTATACCTGTAGGCATCCCAATCTTGGTTACTTTTGGCTTTATTAAATAGGCTTCGGACTTCCGACCTCATCTTCCTTAAGCCGTTGTTACACCAGACTGTATTACTGCCCGTACTTTTCCTTGTTTTTTCTGGACAATTTTCCTGGTAAGCCGCCATAATAGCTTCGCTTATCGTTTCTGCCGCCGAATCTATAACCTCTGGGCTTTTAAACGAAATCGTACATTCCTCGAGATTTTTACTGAGGGACTCCCTATATCCTACCCAGTTTGTATCTCTAGAATTCCTGTATTTAATTTCCGATGGAAAAATATCAAGGTCAAATCGTATATGTCTGTGATCCGAACATGAGGGTTCGTCAGACACAAACCAATTTGTTATTATATCACTTATCCTGCTCGTGCAGAGTGTTAAATCTAACACTTCTTTGCGTGCCTTAGTGACAAAAGTTGGCTTGTTTCCTATATTGGATATAACCAAACCTTCAGATAAGATGAAATTCAAAATATACTCACCCCTTGCATTAATGTTTGTGCTTCCCCACACGGTGTGATGTGCGTTGGCATCACATCCTATAATGAGCTGTAATCCTTTTCCTAGACAATATGCAACTATGTCGCTTATAATGCTTGGTGGACACAGAGTCTTATCACCTGGAAAGTAGGCTGAACACACCACCAGTTTCTTCTCTCCTACTTCCGTGGTTATAGATAGAACAGCTGTAACAATATCATCAGTGCAGAGCACCGGGATTAATGTACAATCTACTCTATTACTGTGAATTATACACGACCTTGGCCTTACAGCTTTGGGTGTGTATAAAACCTTACCTTGTTTGGTTGATAGGCCAGAAATCTTCTCACCTATCCTCCAAGGCTCCTGCAGGAGGGCCACATCAATGCCTTCTTGTTCCAATCTTCTAACTAGCGTTGCCGATGCGGCTTTTGCATGTTGAAGATTGGCCTGCAGGAGCCTTATTTCTCTCTTCATTGCGAAGAGATGGCCGGTTCTGGATCTGTGGACATTCCTTCTTCCGTGGGTCCGACACACTCTTGGACATTAGTCCTTATGGGTGTGTCAGCTCCACCCGAAGAAGGTTGTTCCTCGTCCTGAACCTCCATATGTAGGGAGGTCTCCCCTGTTTCACTGGAGTGAGTTGCTACTGGCTTTTCATTCCGTGTTTTTGTCTTCCCTTCTTTGGGTCGGAACGTTAACCGTCCTACTCCGAAAAAGGGTGACATTTTTAATTTCTGGAGTTCTTCTCGAGATTCAGAATCCATCGAGAAGGTCCATAACACCCCTTTCTCTAAAGGTTTGCTACCCCAGACTGTCCATAGATGTGTCCTGAGCCCATGGTTACTTATCCTTAGTCTATTAAGGATCCTTTTGGACTCAAGACGTTCCCCATGCTCGTCCTGTACGAAGACAGTGCATGAGTGCGGCTTGGGTATGTCTTCCCCCTCCACAGCCCTGAGAGATGCACTCTCCCAAGGCCTCAGGGTTGGAATCACCTCCTTCAGCCACCGCGCACTTATGTCGTCCGCACAGTTAAGTTCCAGGAAACCCGGCCTGTATGTACTCTTCAGGAAGCGAACCTGTGGTCCTGCTTCCGGAATTTTGTCATACGCACCCAAGATGGCTATTTCGACTGCCTTAAGCTTGTCTATATCCATCTTGGCTTCCGGGAATCCTGTTAGTACCACTGCAACCTTAACAGAAGCGACAGCTTCGCTGAAAGTCACACCTTCGGTTCTTGGCCTTTTCCCTTTGCGTTGGCTTTCGGGTGGTGTGCTTCCGTCTGACCTTAGCCTTTTTGGGCCATCGATCTTCTGGGTTTGTATTACTTTTGTCATGGCCTTTATTGGCTTTGACGGCATCTCTTTTGCCCTTTCAGTCGCCTTGGTGAAATTGGCCTTTATTACAGCCCTTTTGGCTTGAACGTAATCTTGGCCTTGTTTCACCAGCCTACTGATTTTGGCTTTAGAAACGCCAGATAGCTTTGCAGCCCTAATTTCTTCGTCTGTCATGAGATCAACGTCTTCCAACGCTGTTACTCTGACAGCCATTTTGTTTCCTTGCCTATCAGCTTGAGAGATTTCTTTAGAAATTCCGGGCCTTTCGGCGTTCGGATTTTCTCCAGAAGCTCCCTGCCCTTCGCCTTGATCCATGGGCTGTAATAATGAAGTCACATAAGGTGAAAGAAATATGACTTATAAATCATCTTTTTCATTTAAGATATCACATGATGGATGGATTAGTTGGGGCGTTATGAAGAAACAATAATGTTTTCTCTCTTTTACCAATTTTTAATTCATGGGCTTTAACGGAGGGTATAAAAGTTCCTATAAACCATTCCATGAAAATTGTACTATTCATCCAAGCACTCCTTTGCGAAGTATAAACGATAGGCATCGCATTCATATAACGTGTTTAAAACAACGAGGTTTCTTGCTTTTACCAGTGACAAGCATGGGTAATCGGTGGCTGCCAGTAGCATTAGCACAAGCTAAGGCAGTGATACGATCCTTGCTTATTTTAGGTCCAGGTGCTGCTAATTCACGGCGTGACGCAAGAGTTTTTCGTTGCAAAGCTTTCCAATTGAGCCCAGTTTCGTCTGCATTGTAAACGTTTTCGAGTGCGTAATTTTGTTCCTTCAGTAATTCACTTCTTATTTTGAATGACTGCTGCTGATGAATCAGCAGATAGTTTTTCTCCTTGTATTTGAAGCTTACGAATGCCATGTCTCGACTTAAATTACTTTAACCAACCTATGCTTGCTTGAAAATTTGACGAACCTCCGAGTTTTTCATTGAATTGAATTGCCTTTTCACACAGAATCGGACCAGAAATAGGTTCTCCCTAAGATCTTTTTTGAGTTAACCACATATACAGCATCATCTAAATCCTTGTTTGAGGCAAGTTTCATAGTTTTACGACTTGTGGATCCATCAGAAGAATCAAGCTGGACATAAAGTTACTTATGCTCGTCTTTTGTTTTTTTATATCTGTAATAGTAGATTTACCAACTTTGTACTCATTGGATAACTTAAGTATATATGAATATTTACAGTGGATAATAATTTCAAGAATGTGACGCATACACTATTTTGACCGATATTAAATGACCCTCTTATTTTATCTATGTTAAATGCCGAGTAACAATGAATTAATGAATCAGCGTCTTGTAAAAATTGTGGTAGTGGGGAGTTCGGATAACCGGTTGTTCGGTTGATCGACGTTAGGATAATCGACGCTCTACTGTAATTATAATTTTCGTTTGTACATCTTTGCATACTTCATTTTAGACGAAAAAATAACTGTTAACGAAGCCATTGAACCAGACAAAGAACCTGCAGAAATTAGACAAGAACCGTACAGTTTGCCTGACGGTTTTATGTGGGACACTCTTAATCTAGACGAACCGTTGGTGCTCAAAGAGTTATATACGTTACTCAATGAAAACTATGTCGAAGATGACGATTGTATGTTTAGATTTGATTATCAACCCGAATTTTTAAAATGGTAAGTGTTTTGAATTCATTTAGTTGCATTTTTTTGAATTCTTGCCGTTAGAGTATATATTAGTGTTTTGAAGCGAATCTTCCATACTGGCGTTGTATTACTTTTTTCTTTATAGTAAAATCCTGAGGCGAGCGTCACGGAATTAGCGCCACGAGAAGGCGTCACGAGTAGTGCCACGAAATAGCGGTTCTTCACATTATAAGAGCGGTCATAAGAATCATCTGTTTCAATTTTTATGACACTTCTCGTTTTAAAATAATTTCATATAAATACAATTGTTATTTTTAAACATCTTATTTGGTAAAGTAAACATGTTAAATGGTATTTATTTATATTTTATTATTAATTATTTAATATTTCGTCTGAATTTGACAGGTCTGTCAGAAGTAAACAACATATGCTTTGTTAATATGTTAGCAGGTGGGGTTAGGAGGAAACATAATAATTTATTAAATTATTTTAATATAATTTGTTAAAAATATAAATAATAAATAAATAATAAAATTACTTTCTTTAATTTTAAAATATTATTTAAATTTTAAAAATGCAGAAAACGTAGTATGAAACTTTGCGCGAGTCTACAGTACCGCCTCCTATACCATCTTTTTGAAGCGAAGCTTCTATTCGCTCCGTGCGTGACTGACGCGACACCTACCGCCTTCATCTGACAGTTTTGGACCTACCAATTTTCAGGTTAAACATATGACATATGTTTGACATTGTTAAATACTTGCGAATTGACAATTATTAATAATTAACTTTTTAATTATATTTTTTTAGTTTATGTACAAAATAAATGTATTAAAAACTGGGTTTCTCAAAATTAATCATAATATATCTTTTCAACCACAAACGGAAAAGAAAGGGAAAAATCTAGTACTGGCAAATCAAGTTTTTCACGTGAAAGAGCATATATTTAAAAACTGTAATAGTAAAAGTTATAATATAAAAGTTAAAGTCATCAGGCACTCTGCAGTTAGCTTGAAGCCTCATAAAATACCATTTAAGGTAAATTATTTAAATTTTTTTCTATTTCAATTGCATAAAAATGAAGTTATGTGATATTTACTTTTTCATATTAATAGCACGGATCCATATTTTTCTTTTCTCTAATTTATATGTAATCTTTGGGAACCTATAAAAACTACACTTACTATTTTTGCTATTATTAGCACAATTAAATACGCAATATGTATTTGCACACATTTTTGATAAAATTTATGCGTAAAAAGGTAGGGCCATTTTTGTCATATTGGTCACGCACGGAGCGAATATTGGCATTGTATTACTTTTTTTATGTATACCAGTACAACTTCTGTCAACATTATCTATTTTACTAAAAAACTTTGTTTAGTATTGAGAGAATAATTTCTCTTTTTTAAAATGTGTAAAAATTTTCGTTAGATTACATACAAAGTATGTTATGCCTTTATTCTCTTAAATCTCGACTCTAATCTAACTACAAAAGATTAGATATTAAAAGAATTAAATTACTAGATGAAAAACGACAAAAAATAAATTTGGCACATTCTTTAAATCCAAATTACTACTCATTCTTCTGATCCGAAGGCCTATGTGTGCCAATAACAAAAAAATGTAGAAATCAATTTTTATTCTATTTGCGCATTTTACTAGTGGGGAAAATATATAAAAAAGCTGGTGGTCAAATTTTAATGTAAATATAATATTATTAATTCTTTCCAAGCTTTACAGAACATATCTCTTCGTATATTTGTTTGATCACTATTTATTTTGATTGTTGATTTCCTTAGTCATTTTTTATTAATTAAAATGTCCTTAATGAATTCTAAAAACATAGATATTTTAATTTCATACTGAATTGTGCGACAGGGTCGGATTTGCACCTAGTATAAAGTACAGCTTACGTGATGTCGAGTATTTCCAATAAATAATTATTATATTATGTATCTACATAAGCTTGAACATTCCTTAGTCATCGCGACGCATTTATCTTATCTCTCACACTAAAATATGTTGTCATAATAAAATTATAATTAAAACGACTTTGTCTTCGACTTTGTTTTCGCTATGGAAAAAATTGCTGTATCAAAATGTAAAATATTTTGAAATGTATTTAACTATTTACATTGCACAAAGTTTGTTTCTAAATAAACCTTTGAAGAACTAAAAAAAATCTTAGAGGGAAAATAAATAAATAGCAAATCAGGAAAAGAATAGGATTTTGATTTGAAATTCAGCAAAATATGTTTAGACAAGGCGAAAAGCTCTGGTTTGTTCTAAAATATATTCCCATGAGACTTTTTATTTTTTTTTATAGATTTTTTGGATCGTTCGGAACAAAAAAGGTCTCTTGTAATTTTTGGTTAAAGTTATCGTTCTAGAGTTATAACCAATTTGAAACAGAAAAAGGCTAAAAATGACAATTTTCAAGGCTCAAAAACACAAGTTTAAATCTTGTGCTATCAGTTTCCAATAAGTATTTTGGGCTTATTTGATTTTAAAACATTGTTTTTTAGTTTTTAATGCAGCGCTTATAGCAGAACGGCCACTCATTTGTACAATGAGAATTCAAACTAAGTAGGAACAATTTGTAGCATATGTTGTTTATCTTATACCATGCGGCAGCCCGAACGACCATTTGTCTTAAGCGATTTATTAACAACTAGAAAACAATGTTTTAAATCAAATAAGCCCTTCACTTAATAAGATACTTAACGGAAACCGATAGAACAAGTTTTGAACTTGAATTTAGGCACTTGATAAATTCAAGACTAATATTTTTTACTTGTTCGGGTCGAAAAAATTGATTTATACAATTTGTTTAAAAAAATTGTTTAAATAAATTAGGACACTTTTCGTATGGGCGACCTTTTAAACCTTATTCTGAGGTATCTCATGAAAGTGATTATGCAAAAATATCTCTGGAATATATTTTTCCGAACGAACCCAGTGATTAAATGTATTAATTAACTATTAGAGTTACATCTATAATAATGGTTATTTTTAACGGTGCTGGTATTATGTTTTATGACGAAATAAGTTAATGCAAATTTATAATTCCTTCGTTTCTATAAGATTCGTAAAGAGTGTTCATAGTAGATCTCTTTTGTGGATATTATCATCGTCATCAACTAGCCTCTAACGTCCACTGCTGAACATAGGCCTCTCGCATGCTTTTCCACTTAGTCCGATTTTGCGCCATCTGAATCCAATTTGTAGTCACTCTTTTTATGTCATCTGTCCATCTCGTTGGGGGTCGACCTGTATTTCTGTTAGCTTGTATTCGGGGTCTCCATTCCAAAATTCTTTTTGTCCACCGGTCATCAACTGATCTTGCTACATGACCTGCCCAGTTCCACTTTAGTGTTGTTATCCTTTTAATAACGTCTGCTACTCCTGATCTTTTGCGTATAGTAGCATTCTATCACGTAGAGAAATTCCTAACATTATTCTCTCCATTGCCCTTTCCGCAACTTGTAGTTTACTCACTGTTGTTCTTGTGAGTGTTAGGATTTCTGCGCCGTAGGCCATTACTGGCAAAATACACTGATTAAATAGTTTTCTTTTTAGACACATTGGAATCTTAGACCTAAAAATATCCTTCATCTTTCCAAATGCAGCCCAAGCGAGGTTTATTCTTCTTTTCAGCTCGATTGTTTGGTTGTCTCGACTTATTCTGATCTCATGACCCAAGTATTTATAGGAGTCAACTGGCTCAATATCTTTGTCTTGTACTGAGATGTTTTTGTTGTGGACTAAATTTGTCATAAATTGTGTTTTTGAAAAATTTATTTTAAAACCAACTCTTTTTGTGGCAGTATGGAGTTCTTGGAGCATTATCAGTGCCTGATCAAAGCTGTCTGCAATAAGAACGATATCATGTGCAAATTTAAGGTTATTTAAAAATTTTCCATCTACATTGATGCCCTTTTCGTTTCAATCTATTGTCTTACAAGCTTATTCTAGCAAAGTTGTAAATAATTTAGGAGACATGTTGTCTCCTTGCCGAACGCCTCTTTCAATACGAAAGGTCCCAGTATCTTTATTAATTGTGGATATTAGCAAACGTATTAATGGTATTTCTTATAATATGTTTCTCAATTGGATTAACCGATGACTTGGGGCTAGGCTTGCAAATGCTTCTTCTGGGTGAACCAAATTTTTAAGTTGATGGTTTGTTTTTACTTTCATTAATTATAAATTGAAAAGAAAAATACTTTAAAATTGTGTAATGCATTTAATTTCTAGCTGAGCACTTTCGGCTTTACACACTCTAGGAATTAAATGGTTTATACAGTTTTAAATAACTTCAACTCATTCATTTGTCAAAAGTGTGTACAAAACATATCAGTCTTTTGCAAAAAATGTTAAAATAAAAATAACGTTCTCAGCTAGGAATTAAATGCCTGACACGCTTTTAAAAATACTTTTCTTTTTAATTCATTCATTTGTCAATAAGTGTGTACAAAACATATCAGTTATTTGCATAAAGTATTCAAATAAACATATTTTTAGAATCTCAGTATAAAGTACTTATTAAAAACAACTGTTACGGGAAAAACAATAAAAATACTCCCAACTATTTTACTTATGCAAAACCTAATTCGACTCTGTCTTGCAATGAAAACGCACGAACAGAATTAAATATTTTCAGCAATGTCTGATGTCATCCTTTCGTTCGTAGATTGGCATCATAAAAAGAGTGCGTCAGGTCCAGGAGATTGTGAACTCAGTCTACATGTGTTATTCCCTACTCGAATAACTTTCACTAAATCATCCGTTGCTTCATCTTTTCCTATTTGCTTCATAATTTCCTCGACTTTGGCTGTCTTGCTTTATCCTATCTTCAATAATCAAAGAATTGAATTCGGGAACATTGATCAACATAACATTGTTAGATTTTACAATTCTCTCATTTATTTTTATAAACATTTCTTTAAATGGAAAACCTGACGCATTGGAGTTGCACAGTTTTCCTTAGATCAGTAGCCTTCCTTAGATCACAAATCTGATTATTCTTTTCGTGTAAGGATTTTTCATTGTATAAGTTTCTCTACTTTAATCAACTTTCGAAACTGGTACTACCATTAAACCTTGCTCACAATCTACACAAAAATATTTTAGTTTCCTAGTATCTGCTGCCAATTAAATACATTTTACTTCTGTAGCTGTTACACTGTTCAAGTAATATGTAAAGACCTCTTACATGCATCACACTTGAAAGAAGTCTTATCTTCCGCCGCATCTTTCTTGCATATCAAGCATTTGCTCATATTTGAATATTCAGCGGAATATTAACCATAAACCCTTTAATAAAGGTATAATTCACGTCACTGGTAGATGGTAATTACTTATCCATGACTATCAATTTGTTCTAATTGCTTTAAGTTTTTGTTTGAAAGAGAAAAGCTAAAGATATAAACTTCTCGTTGCAGTTATTGCAATTTACAAACAAATTAATTGTTTTTCAAAAAAGAAAGATGATCTTCATGTACCTTGTACTAATTATGCATATCTTTATAAATTATAATCTAACTTTATAAATTAATTATTGATATTTGCTTGTAAAACAACAGTTTCTAGTAGCAATTGCTAATGACATCATTCGAGGTTGATTGTGAAGTATGGTAGAATATCCAAAAAAGATGGTATAGTAGGCGGTACAGTAGACTAGCGCGAAGCTTTATATACTGTATTCTATATTTTTAAAATTTAAATAATATTTTTAAAATTGAATAAAGTAAAAATAAATTGAAAAAAACAAATTAGATTATATTTAGATAATTCAATGAGTTATTATGTTTACTCCTATCGCTACCTGTTATAAATATTAACAAAACATATGTTGTTTACTTCTGATAGACCTTTTGACTGAAGACTTTTAAATTTTGATCATCGTTACGAATCGAATCTTTTATTGACAAATATTCTTTTAACTTTTTACTACTTCTCATTCAATGTCTGTATTTCGTAAAGAACCGTTATTTCGTGACGGCGACGCCTTGTGGAGCTAGTTCCACAACGTTCGCCTCAGCATTTTACTATAGAAAAAAAGTAATAAAACACAGTATAGAAGCTTCGCTTCAAAAAGTTATTTAAGAAAAAGTAGGCAGTTACATTCTCCAGGCTTGGATCATCTACCCAATTCTACAGGGTGATTAATAACTATGTGGTAAAGCATACAATTTTTTAAATGACACCTTTTATATTTTCTTATATTTAGATTCCTTTCATAATCCATATTCTTACAATATGGGGTTGAACAGTACTATACAGTGTTCCCCCGTGTGAAGTGTGAAGTCAGGCCGCTCAAGTTGAGTACCTTCACGGTTTTTCCTGTTTGTCGTAAAAGGCGACTGAATGGAGCAGCTGTCCACTACCCGAGATCAAACAGGGAGCCGCAAAGGTGCTATAGAGGATATTGATAAAAGGAAAAGAAAAGAAGATTTGTAACAACAATAGGGACGCAAACAAAAATAACTGGCGACAACTATGAGGTGCGTAGAAGTAAATGGCGAAGAGTACCCAGAATTACAAAGAAGAAGGATCAAGGAATTACATAAGAAAATTGAGATGGCCTCCTCTTGCCAAGAATGGCCAGAGGAGGTTTATGATAAGATACCCATCTGCGAAAAAGGAATTTTGAAGAGTGAAGGGGGATTTTAGTGCAAGGTACCCAGACCTCTCCGGATTATACTTGGAAGAAGATGAAAATGGAGGAATTGGGACTATGACTCAAATAACTGAATAAAATGTATATTAGATGTAAATGGGGGAGAGAGGACTTAAAAAAATTTGTCCACAAGTTGAAACAAAGGAGAGGAGAAGAGCAAATGGCTGTTACATTTCTAGCAGCAGCCAGGAAGCTATTCGACCGTATGGAACGAATGAATAGAGAAAAGATGGGGGTAGCAGCACTAGGAGTGGAAAAATCAAGAAAAGTGCTAGAGTGGTCAGCAAGAGGGAAGAAGGTAACGGCAAAATGTGTAAAGAAAGGCAAATAGTAGCCACACAGAAAAGAAATGGATGGTAATCATTACAAAACCGAAGGATAAGCCCTGTGCTTAACTTGTAAAAGAGTTAAGGGAAGAGCTAAGAGAAAGATATAATCGCCATAAAGAAGGTTAGACAAACCAGACAAGAAGGTGTGGTCCTGGAATTAGATCGAGGCAGGAAATTTAGTAGCATCAGGACAAGGATGCATAGCAAGAGTGCTGGCAAAAGGTAGAAGAGTGAAAAAACGGTTGATTCTTTCTGACATGGATGGCCTACCCACAGAAAAAGACATCGTCGAATCAGTGGAGAAATTTACTGATAGGAAGCAAGAGTGTGAAGTAGTTGGAAAAATAAGGACAAACAGGAGAGAAAATAGAATGTGTTATGTGGAGGTGGATGAAGACATAGCCAGAAGACTTCTAGTGTCAGAAAGAATAAAGATCGGGAAGGTACACGTCACAGTAAAGGAGATGGTGAAGGTGACAGGATGCTATAGATGCCAAGCACATGACAACATAGCACATACCACATAGCAAAAGATTCTGAGGGGTAAGCCATAAGGAGTGGTGGACGTGCGGGATGGAGGGCCATGTACAATCCCAGTGTCAAAGTAACACTGTAAAGTGCTTCAATTGTGACGAGGAAGGTCATATATCTACGTCCAAATTCAGAAGAATAATCAGAAGAGCATTGAAAGAGAATTGAAAACAACAGAGGCTTAAAATGTCCAACGCCAACACTGGGTGCCAAAAAATCATCAAAATTAAAGACACCAATAATAAGGAAGAGGAGGACAAATATAAAATAACTAAAGATAGTGGAAGACTTCTACAAAACCTTGTACAGCTCGCAAAGCTAGCCCAATGAATCAACAAAAGAAAACGTCAAAAGAAAAATAAAAAACGAGGGATCAGAGGTACTACCAAATATGATGGATTCGAAATAGAAAGAGCTTAAAAAGAGCTAAAAAATAATAAAGCTCCAGGACACGGTGGTACAATTGCCGAGCTCTTAAAAACAAGCAAGACAGTAACAATCCCCATACTAACAGAGCTATTTAATAGATGTCTTCATAATAGCAAAATCCCTAAAGACTGGAACGAGAGTCTAGTAGTACTCTTGCACAAAAAAGGGGACGAATGTGACCTAAAGAATTATAGACCTATATCGTTGCTCAGTCGATACAAACTGTTTATGAGAATTATTAACAATCGGTTGATTTAAAAAATGGATAATTACCAACCGGTTGAACAGGTTGGCTTTCACAAAAGATATAGTATACATCAGACCATCTGCTGACAGTGAGAACACTGATAGAGAAGGCAAATTAGGACCAACTACTCGTTAGTTATATAATATAATATACATATATATATATATATATATATATATATATATATATATATATATATATATATATATATATATATATAAACGCAACTCTGATAGTACTAGACGAAAATACAAATCCCATCCCCATTAAGAGCGGAGTTAGACAAGGCGACGTAATATCTCCATAGCTTTTTAATCCTGTCCTAGAAAATGTCTTCAAAACTTTAGATTGGTCAACATTATGGCATCAAGGTTAATGACAACACGTTAAACCACCTCAGATTCGCTGACGACATCGTGATTATAGCGAGCACATTCGAGGAATTACAAATTATGATGAAGGAACTCGCAGATGCGGGATGGATCCCGCATACGTCCCAATACGTCGGCCTTAAAATGAATATGACAAGAACAAAAACAATGATCAACACAGACGATCCCAGACGTATAACTATAAATGGCAGTGAGATAGAACAAGTCCAGGAATATATCTACCTAAGTCAAATTCTGAAACTTCACAAAGAAAACCGCAGTGCGGAAATCACTAGAAGAACAAGACTGGCATGGGCAGGATTTGGAAAACTCAGTTGGATACTGAAGAACCGCAAGATACTTCAATACTTGAAGAGCAAAGTGTTCAACCAATGCATCCTTCCTTTCATCATGACATATGGATGTCAAATCCGGGCCGTAACAAAGACAAATATGAATAAACTAGCCACAACAGAAAGGGCAATGGAAAGAGCAATGTTGGGTATACGATTGTCAGATAAAAAGAGGAACGACTGGGTAAAATCAAAAACAAAAGTTGAGGATATCACAACAAAAATTGCCTAACTCAAATGGAGTTTCGCAGGTCACACTGATAGACAAAAAGACCAACGTAAGAACGCTACAATACAACATTGTGAGACCTTACAAAGGTAGACGACCAAGAGGAAGACCACAGATGAGATGGATCGACGACATAAAAAGAATAGCCGGAACAAATTGGCAGTATGTTACTCAGGATAGAGATCGATGGAAGGAGTTGGGAGAGGTCTCAAATGTTGGGACGGCTAGGCTAGCTCACGACCTCGCTGTGGTCTCTGCAACCGAAAAAGAAATTAACATCCTGATAGCACCGGAGCCAAACTACACGTTAGTGCGCAGTACAGAATTTTTCGTGGATACTTCGGGCGTGGTAGGAGTGCGAATATATAAGAGAAGACTTAAAGTATATGGTATTGATGAGATTATTGGAAAGAGAGTGTGTAGTGCTAGAGACTTCAATCAATGAATTAATCAATCCCTACTGTATATAGTATCATAGTTAATTTATGTGATCTATAAAAATGTTTGGCGTGGTATTGTTGGGGACTATGTGATTGGCTTAATTTTTTTTTTTTTGATGGCCGTGTAAATGGTGCTGTTTATCTGCATTTTCTGAATAATCATTTGCCATTACTACTGCAAAATGTTCTACTTAATATACGACAAAGAATGTGATTTTTACATGACGGTGCTCTAGTTTATTACACTGCTCTTATTCACAATCATCTAAATAATAACTTTCCTGAGAGGTGGATAGGCAAAGGAGGACCAACTGTTTTGCCACCGCGATCACCGGAATTGTCAAAAATTGATTTTTTCATGTGGAGCTATATAAAACACCTTGTGTACCAGAAGCTTCCAACAATGCCAGATTATGAGAAAAATAGAATAAGAGAAGCTTTTAATAATATTGACTTACAAATATTAAGAAACGGTGCTCTGTCATTTGAGTATCGGTTACAAACTTGCATAGACGTTGGAGGTGGACATTTTGAACATTTACTATTTCCTTAATATCACATTAATTGTTACATTCATTGCATATTGTTATGGTTTATGTTTTGTATTAGTTATTTAAGTTAAGTTAGTAAAACTAAAATATCTCTGAAAGTAATGAGTTTAGATATAGGAAATGTTTTATAAAAAGAGTATCATAAATCCAATCTTTTGAAAAAATAAAATATAGGGTTGTATGTTTAAAAAAATGTGAGAAAATTCTTTTGTAGTTCATCCTGTATACGAATATTCGTCAATTATTTGGGTAAACTTAATTTGAAAACTAGAACATATTGTTTACCTTATTATGTAAAATGAACACATTTATGTATTCCTTCTTTATGTTGTGTAGCAATTTGGAAATAAAAATGGTCACTACTCGTTATATACCCTGTATAGTAGTGTCAAACCCCATATTGTAAGAACAGAGATTATGAGAGGAATTTTAATATGAGAAAATACACAAAAAACATTAAAAAATTGTATGATTGCTTAACCACGTAGTTGTTAATCACCTTATAGAATTCGGCATATTATCCAATCCTTTTTTTGTATATTCTGTACCATAATGGAATTATCGACCAATGTCGCACTAAAAACTCACCCTGTATATTTATAGTCAACTTCAAATTTCGTAATCTTGAGTTTTAGCGGGCTTAAAATATGAAAAGAAAGTTTTTATTTATGACTCTCATGATGTTTTTAGGGCTTTACAACCGCCGGGATGGAAGCGAGAGTGGCATTGCGGAGTCAGAGTTGTAAAAAGTGGTAGATTAGTTGGATTTATCTCCGCAATTCCAGCAACCCTAAACATTTATAAAAAGTGAGTACCGTACTTTTTCAAGAATTATGTCTTCACCGTTATTAGCATTACACAAACTTTGTCCGCGTATTTTTTTGGATGTCTCTCGTATTTATATTTTGTGATCTGTTTTAATTTCTATTCCAATGGACGACTACGAGCGAAGAACAAATCGTTTTTCGTTTTAGCACCGTCCCTATGTTATAAGTCAATCATTATTGCACAATTAGCAAACATATCGAAGCTTACAATTCGTATAAATATTTATTCTCGTATTTTTTTAGGACACAAAGAATGGTGGAAATAAATTTTCTGTGTGTACATAAAAAACTACGTTCCAAACGAGTCGCGCCCGTGTTGATTCGAGAAATCACCCGCAGAGTACACCTAAATGGCCTCTTTCAAGCAGTTTACACCGCCGGCATAGTCCTACCTAAACCGGTTAGTACTTGTACCTACTGGCATCGATCGCTGAATCCGAAAAAATTAATCGAGGTGAAGTTTTCTCATTTATCTCGTAATATGACGCTGCAACGGACTTTGAAGTTGTACAAACTGCCGGACAAGCCTAAAACTCCGGGATTTAGGAAAATGACAGCCGAAGATATACCTCAAGCTCACAAATTACTGGTAGAGGTAAGTTACTTTTTGATACAGTTAAATTTAGTTTTTAACCGAATTCAAGATCACACTGCAGACGACTTCACGACCCCACACCTGACACCGAATTAAACGGCAATTAAATTCACAGTTCAATTTATTTACATTTTTATTTTTTTATAAAATTGTTATTTAGCAGAGGCACTTCCATCCATTCGCATCACTTGGCCCAACCAGTTCAGGCGGTTTATTTTAATCTGCATCACCAAAAACTCAATGAGTTCAAAATAATATAATCTTCTCCGCGGTCTCTGTTCGTTTACTTCGGAATGTATTTCCCTCAGTCCTTTTTTTAATAGTTGCAGCAACTTCTCCTTTTACGTCATCATTACCATGTTTTCGATCAGTAAGTGGGCTTATTATTGTTTTATAAAGTTTACTCTTATTTGTTGCACTTGTCATATCTCTCACTTGTTTGAAGTTGGAACAGTCAAGCATACTTTCTTTCTTGTGTATGGGGTGTATAATTCTTGTATTCCATTCTTCGGGTAGAGTGCATTTTTACCATAGCTGTGTCTCAATAGCTTATGAAAGAGGTTTACAAAAGTTTGACCGTCCAATTTAAATATTTCTGCTGATAGGTTGTCTGATCTATGTCTAATTTTAAATGTACATGTACATTATTTAACAAAAAGAGAAATCAAACGATTTCTAGCTAGCGAAACCGAATTCAAATTTTTACCACTGTGTTTCCTAAAACTTGCGAAACAAACAGCTGGATAAATTACTCGGCAAGGGAATCTAAAATTGCATTCCACATGCCGTTCATCCTGGTCAAAATTCGTAGTGAATTCAGTTTCTGGTACTCCCGAAGTAAGTAATAAAACATAATGACGGTATTATATTTTTGTTTTGATACAGGTCAGCGATAGCCGCTTATACGTATTTCGACCTCTTTAGGTCTCCTCAGAACGGTATAGCCACTGCTCTGAACCAAAACAAAAATCTCTCCCGTCCTAGACAATAGTTATCAAAATAACTATATACGGACGTAACTACGCCATCTAAAAACAAAAAGAGAAATCAAACGAGTTCTGCCTAGCGAAACCGAATTTAAATTTTTACCACTGTGTTTCCTAAAATTTGCGAAACAAACAGCTGGATAATTTACTCGGCAAGGGAATCTAAAATTGCATTCCACATGCCGTTCATCCTGGTCAAAATTCGTAGTGAATTCAGTTTCTTGTACTCAAAACGAAGTAAGTAATAAAACATAATGACGGTATTAGATTTTTGTTTTGATTGAATTTTGACCAGGATACCGTCATTATGTTTTATTACTTACTTCGGGAGTACCAGAAACTGAATTCACTACGAATTTTGACCAGGATGAACGGCATGTGGAATGCAATTTTAGATTCCCTTGCCGAGTAATTTATCCAGCTGTTTGTTTCGCAAGTTTTAGGAAACACAGTGGTAAAAATTTGAATTCGGTTTCGCTAGCTAGAAATCGTTTGATTTCTCTTTTTGTTTTTAGATGGCGTAGTTACGTCCGTATATAGTTATTTTGATAACTATTGTCTAGGACGGGAGAGATTTTTGTTTTGGTTCAGAGCAGTGGCTATACCGTTCTGATGAGACCTAAAGAGGTCGAAATACGTATAAGCGGCTATCGCTGCCCTGTATCAAAACAAAAATCTAATACCGTCATTATGTTTTATTACTTACTTCGTTTGGAGTACCAGAAACTGAATTCACTACGAATTTTGACCAGGATGAACGGCATGTGGAATGCAATTTTAGATTCCCTTGCCGAGTAATTTATCCAGCTGATTGTTTCGCAAGTTTTAGGAAACACAGTGGTAAAAATTTGAATTCGGTTTCGCTAGCTAGAAATCGTTTGATTTCTCTTTTTATTTTTATTTGGCGTAGTTACGTCCGTATATAGTTATTTTGATAACTATTGTCTAGGACGGGAGAGATTTTTGTTTTGGTTCAGAGCAGTGGCTATACCGTTCTGAGGAGACCTAAAGAGGTCGAAATACGTATAAGCGGCTATCGCTGCCCTGTATCAAAACAAAGATCTAATACCGTCATTATGTACATTATTTACTTACAAAACTCAACAGGCCTTGAAGGCCCAGGGCTAAAATACAATTAATAATTATATATAATACATATATTTTATATATATTACAAAACTTATATCCAGTGTGGTGGTTTCTTATCCAAGCATGCTTATTGACTACTAAATTGGCTTACTAATTTCCTCCATTCATCCTTATTTGTTGCTCTTTCTTTCCAATCATCAATTCCCTCTTTTCTGAAATCTTCATGTACGCTATCAATCAAACCATCTTTGTCAATCTTTCTCCCGGTTTTTTATTTTTGAGCCCATTTTAGAGAGATTTTATTTTTATTATTTTAATTTACTACAGATTTATTATGATAGGAGGGCAGGAGAGTCTGTTGCTCTTTTGGAAAAAGAAAGACTATCAGATTTGGCTGAAATTTTAACAGTAGCCGCCTACGAGAATGTTCTACACGATAGTAAATTTCTGTTGCGATAGTGGCGCCATAGGGCAGTGATTCTAAGTACTATATGTCACCCCTCGTATTTTTTTAATAGTTCTTATAATATTTAGCAATTTATGTAATTTTTCTGTTCTAGTATTTAAGTCGATTCGACCTAGCGCCATATTTTAACGAAGAGGAGTTCACGCATTGGTTCCTACCTAGAACGAACATAATCGACAGTTTCATAGTGGAAAACAACGGAGAAATTACGGATTTCGTCAGTTATTACACTTTGCCGTCGACGGTAATGCATCACCCTGTTCACAAGAATCTGAAGGCCGCGTACTCGTTCTACAACGTATCCAAAGGCACATCCTGGGTGCCTCTGATGACAGATGCCTTAATTTCAGCCAAACAGCTCAGTTTCGACGTTTACAATGCCTTAGACCTGATGGAAAATTCCGAGTTTTTGTTGCAATTGAAGTTTGGGCTAGGCGACGGAAAGTTGCAGTACTATTTATACAACTGGAAGTGTCCTAGTATGATGCCGTGCAACATAGGACTGGTTCTTCAATAGGGCATAGAAATTATTACTCGACTTTGCGTTTTTTTGTATGAGATCGGAACGTAGAGGCGGAATAACGATTTCTTTACATTATCATAAATTTCAAATTATATATATATACTTTTCTTGTCTACAAATCTTTGGTTTCAATTCAATTATACTTGTGATAGTTGATGTATCACTTTTAAATGTTTATTTAGAACAGTTTAAATAAAATGATTTATTTATAACAAAAGTTTTGTTACTTTATTTTTCTTGTGGCTCGTTATTTTTCGAGTGTGTATGTAATTCTACTGTATCTTCAGAGGGAAAAGGTAGCATGGTTAGAAATCAAATTTACTTTATTTTATTCGACCACAACTATAAGAAGTACATAAAATCTTCTAAAAGATATCGATATCCTAGAGCAGACATTCATAGTGATATGAAATAAGTATCAAGGTTGAGAAAGAAATAGAAACGATAGAGAACTTGGTACAGACAGACGTTTGAAGTAACATGGACTGCTCTAAAAATGAAAATAACAAAGATACAAAAAGAAGACATCGGATTCACGAAAACAACAGAAAACAAGAATGGATAACGCAAGGGATCATGGACGAAAGACGAAAACATAAAACAAACCCAAAAGAATACAAATGAATCAATAAAATTTAAAAAAAGAGCAGAGGAGCTAAAGAAAACTAGATGTCAACGAAATGCCAAGAAATTGAACAACTCCAAGTAAGATACGACAGATTTAATATCCATAAAAAGTTAAGGAAATGACAGGTAGACACAGAAAGCGATAAAAAATAATATTAATGAAATAATTACATGTATAGTGCGGGTGTGGACTGCACTTTAGTTTTATTTATGGTGTGTTGGCCAAATTGAGGACATTCAGGCATCAAACGTCCGAAAATCTTTTCAGACCATAATCATGAAAAGGACCTCTTTAATGTACTAAAAATTATACTGGTATGCTGGCATCTCCTGAGGTAATATGTTCCGGAACCAAACTGAGCCCCAGTTCGAATTTCCGGATGAGGACTATGTCCGGGTGTGACGTAACACCATTACGTCATGTTAGAAAAATTAGAATAGGCTCTTGAAATATTGGAAG
Source organism: Diabrotica undecimpunctata (assembly GCF_040954645.1). Classification (NCBI taxonomy): domain Eukaryota; kingdom Metazoa; phylum Arthropoda; class Insecta; order Coleoptera; family Chrysomelidae; genus Diabrotica; species Diabrotica undecimpunctata. The sequence continues at coordinate 38,759,818 of NC_092809.1, read as the reverse complement.
TATTACAGGTAAGAGTGTTATACAATGCGTTGGATGTTGCTAGAAAGCTCACCAATGGATATACTGCGAACGGCAGCCAGATGGTTGGGGAAGAGCGAGTCGTGGGTTCAATACTAGCTTTTGGAATCGGTATGTTGTATAACAGAAGAAATTATCAAAGGTAAGATAGGATAGATGAATAGATCGATAGAGAAATGTATGGAAGGTTACCATAGAAAAGTAGATAAAGATACAAAAAGGACGCCACTTAACTTTTTGTAAATAAAAGGGGAAAGCTAAGAAACCTTGGGTGTCGAAGAAATATAAGAAACAAAAAACTATATTCTGAAGCAGTGCCGGATTAAGGGGGGGGGCTATGGGACTATTGGCCCCCGGCGGTAAATTTTGAGAGGCGGTACGTCGTCGCTCCCATCACGTTTTAATCTTATATGGGGATAGTTCAAATTTATGGGGTTGATTTTCTGAAATAGCATTCTAGTAAAATATCGTCTCGTTACCGATAAGATACGTGCCAGTCGTGTTAGCGCAGTTTGCGAGACTAGTCTCAAATTTGACTTATTTATTAGTGAAATGTTCGTGACGTTTCTTAAAAATGAGCGGAAAGAAAGGAGGTGCATTTTGGAAACGACAAAAGTTTAAAAAAAAAAACAACAAAAAATAAATACAGTATTAAAAAAAAAACCCAAAGATTCAGCTTTTATTACCAAATCCGGGCAAGATAGTATACCAACGAGCACTTCTTTTCAAGACGATCCAATTGCAACAGTTTCAGATGTTTTAGAAGCTAGGTTTATTTGACTATTTTAGTTACTTTTTTCATAAAATAAAATTTGCAGTAGGATCTTCATCACGCCGAGATGATTCATCCACAGCAAATTCTGATACTTCAAATACATCCTGAAAAGAGTTCTCCTGAACGTCAAATTCTAGTCGAAAGTGGTGTTAATCGAGTTGATTTACAAGATCCAAAATTCTGGCCAGGAAATTGTGTAGGTGAAGTACTGAAAGAATTCAAAACACAGGATCTTTAGACTTTAAATCTTCAAAAAGAAAAATTGGAACACAAAACAGGTATTGCACTAAATCACTATTCCATAAAGTTTTAAAGAATGATGAAAAAATTCGGCGTGACTGGTTAGTTTATTCCAAAAGCACAGGCTCTTTATTCTGCTTATATTGTCGACTCTTTACAAGCGAAAATGGCACTTTTTCATAGTCCCCAATAGGGGACTACCTTTTAGAGGAACCGACGGAAAATTTGATTCTACTAGCAATGGCAACTACCTTGAATTACTAGAGTTGTTGGCGAAATATGATCGATCGTCTTTTAAAAGACCATATTGGAAAATATGCTTCAAAAGGCTGTGGTTCAGTATCTTATTTATCAAAAACGATTTATTTTGAATTTTTGCAAGTGCTTTCGGACCACATATTAGAAGAAATTGTAAAACAAATTCATTATGGCAAATATTATTCAATCAGTGTTAACTCTATGCCTGATATAACACGTACAGATCAACTGACATTTATTATTAGGTATTGCTCGGACACCGGAACACATGTCGAGTGATTTATACGGTTTTTAGGCAACACTGGCCGAAGATATGGAAGCCAGCATTGTAAAAATTTTGTCCAACTTGAATATAAATATCGATGAATGCAGGAGGCAATCGTATGATAATGCGAATAACATGTCTGGCGTTTATAGCGGTCTCCAAGCCCGAATAAAATCTAGGAATAGTTTGGTAAAATACGTACCATGTGCAGACCATTCCCTAAATTTGATTGTTGAACATGCAGCAGAATGCACTATGGAAAGTACTTCTTTTTTGTTTTTAAAGATTTATTAGGATCAACTCTATTGAAGATATGTGGCATGACAAATCTTAACTGTTGATCGCGCAAAGGGTTGAATTTTTCTATTTAAGCAGATACATTTTAACTACAGTTAGAGTAATTTGTTACGCCTTCAATAAAGCAATTCAATAGGGTACAAGGCGCTATTGCCAAAACACAGATACGGCCAGTGACGTATTGGTTATATGTTGAAGGAAATAAAAAAGTAAAAACTAAAAAAATGTTACAGTGTGGAGTTAGTAGATGCGCTTAAAAGAAGGAGAGTACAAATTGCTTGCATTCAAGAGACTAGGTGGAAGGGACAAAGGGCGAAAAAACTAGGTGGAGGATATAAATTGTGGCATGTAGGGAAAAGTAACACTAAGAATGGAGTTTGTATAATTGCTGATAGTGAAATAAAAGATAACGTAATAGAAGTTGTAAAAACAAGTGATGGAATAATGCCAGTGAAATTTACTAATGTCTATAGCCCGACCCACTATTCTGAGCCGCGTAATGTAGGTTGCCTATTATGAATTTGAATCGGGGAAATTACTGACAGACTTACGCATGACGTCCGACATCGGATAATAATTTTTGACTAAAATAGATGTTAATAATTATTTTTCTTCCAAAACGAATTGTCATTAGAACAGGCAATTTTAGTTTTATCATATAATGATTTAATGACTCCCTTTTTAACATTTATGTTGTGATTTGATTTATAAGTTAGATATAATTATGTTCATATGTGTTGGTTTTTTGTATACATGCGTCCCATATCCACTATTTTCCTTTGAGATTAAAACATTCAGAAAAGGCAACGATTTATTTTATTTCTTTTCCATTGTAAGTTTTATTGACTCCTCTATTTTACCTTTTATTTATATTAATCAAAAGTGTTTCCAACAGATCATCTACATATTTTCAACGTATTGTGAGCTTTAAATTTTGATTAGGAATATTTGTTTTGAAGTCTTCCATCAATATATTAGCTAATTATGGATTTAAAGCACAGCCCAAAAATTTTGTTTATAGAAATCATTGTTTAGATGAAAATAAGTGTTGTCAGTAGATAATGTCAACAGCTCCGTTATAGCTGACACATTTAATTTGGTTCTAGTTGTTAATCTATCATTTTGCAATTTGGTCCTAATTGTTTTCAAAGTTTCATCTAATGGTACATTTATATATAGACTATCTATTTATATAAAAACTTACTTAGAAAATATTAAATATAAAAATCAATGTACCAAATTATATTAACATTTAAAAAATATAGATAATTTTAATATTTGTGATTTTTTTTCTATCTAATCGTTGTTTTATTTAAGTCAAGCATAGCCACAGCTATACAGATCCCTGTTTATAGTAATAACTTCAGTTTGTTTTTGAATAATAAATCTACAAAAAGGTGCTACATATTTGATTCATTCATTCCTTGTAATGTGATTTTTTTGGCTTGCTTAAAAACGTTTTAGAGACCTTTTCTTTGTAATATCTATAAATGAATAATTTCCCTGTTTCGAAATACATTATTCAGCACAGTTATATAAAAATTATTTATTAAATGATGGTTAGTTCCTCGAAAAGCTCTGGCTTTTAATACTTTTTGTTGCGCATATGTACATATATCCAAATTATAAATCAAATCACAACATAAATGTTAAAAAAGGAGTTATTAAATCAATATATGATAGAACTAAAATTGCCTGTTCTAATGACAATTCGTTTTTGGAAGAAAAATAATTATAACATCTATTTTAGTAAAAAATGATTATCCGATATCGGACGTCATGCGTGAGTCTATCAGTAATTTTCCCGATTCAAATTCATAATAGACAACTTACATTACGCGGCTCAGAGTAGTGGGTCAGGCTCTAGACATTAGTGTGAAATTTGTACTTAATACAGAAGTATTGAATGTGTGTATGCTCCTCAAACATGACTGGGTGAGAATGATAGAACATTTTTTTATAATCAATTATGTAGTATCAATAATCGAGTCATATTTCATCAGAGGAGAAAGTCATAATAGGAGCTGATTTTATTACACATATGGGCCAATCCAAGACAGAAGATAAAGCAATACCTTCATCTTATCTTTTTTACAACCGATCGGATTCTCGTGTGAAGCATTTTAGTTGGGAAGCAGTTTGTTTAGTATGAGTGCAGGGTGTTTGCTGGAATTTAATTATTTTGAATGGTAATGTGGTGTCTGTGGGATAATGTAGTTGAAATTGTAGCGTACGATAACAACACTGATTTTGTAAAAAGTGCCCGTATAGGTGTGAATGTAATTCCTGAAAAAAACATCTGTAATGAAGATTCAATGTGTACACAAATCTATATAAGAAATTCGGCTTTGATGAAAAACTTTTACAAGCAATTTCTGATTAAGCAGAGATTCCTCTTTCAACTGTATACAAAATAGTTAAAAATGAAGTCTATCATCGCAAGAAGCTCTTTAGATGCTTCACTTATAAAACTATTGAAAACCACAATATACGATGGCTACAGAAGCAATTAAATATCTACAATAGAAATAATAAAAATAATAAAAAATAAGAAAGAAATTGGAAACTACCGGTGGGAACATAAACTGCTGTGAGAAAACTAATTAAATTGGGTAAAGAAAGTTGGCTTTAAATTTGAAACATTAAATAAACGTCAAGCAGTTATGGAAAGCCAAAGAATAGTGAACAAACGTAATATATATCTAGAACAAATTACTAAATATAGACAAAAAAGCAGGCGAATTTACAGGATGGACAGGTGGTTCAAACATGTGCTTGCAAATAAAAAAAATGCCTGCAAATAAAGGACCACGGCTAATTATTTTACATTGTGGGGGAAGTAAGGGATGGGTTCCGAATGCTTTAAATTCCAAAAATGATATTTTTGAAGATTGGTTTGAAAATTTAACTGATCTCAAACTAGGAGCTAAATAGTGTAATAGTGCTTGATAACACTTCCCGACAGCTCACTAAGATACCAAATATATATTCACAGAAAGCTGAACTTCAAAGCTTTTTAATGGAAAATGATTGTGTTTCGAAGATTTTTATACAAAAAATAAACAACTTATACACACAGCAATTTAACAAATTATACGTCCTAAAGAGTACTTTAGAAAAGCATGGACACACTGTATTGAAACTCCCACTATCTAATTCCCACATTCGTTTTTCGACCTTACGTACCTACATGGGAAATAGCATTCTGAAATGCTAATGGCGTAACCTCATCAATAGCAGTATTTAGCAGACGCTTCACATCTTCAATTTTAAAAGTTACATTATGACGTGCCACATAACCCTTTGTTTGTGCCCAGATTAGCTCAATCGGGTTCAATTCCCAGTGATATGGTAGAAGTCTTAAAACAATCAGAATGCCCACTCTCAGATGCCGCCTTTGAAGTGTGTCAGCACGCGATCGCCATATATTAAACGGAAACACAGACTCGGATTGAGAAATTTGTGACAAGCTACGGTAGAACCAGAATTACAATTTTTAGAGATTAATAATTAGTAAATTTGAAATAATTTAATATATTCTTTAACTAAAAATACGACATAAAATATTGCGTATTATGGGTTTTTTCTATGCACACCAGATAAAATTTCACTGAACAGCACTGGTTCCGTTTAAAACATGGCTGATTTCGTCTGCGCGAACGAGATGCGCGTACTTATCTTGACAAGCAGAGTGGGTATTCTATTCTGATTGTTATTTATTCTGTGACTAAGGTTTGATGCATTGTCCATAACGATGACGCAGTTATCTTCAACAAGTTGCAGAAAATATTGAAACCACTGTTCAAAACGATCTGCATTCATATCCTCATGGTAATCGCCGGTTTTTTTATAAAAAAATTAGACCACTGTCTTTTAGAAAGCCGCTGTCACTTCCAATATAAGTCACTATTACTCGTTGTCCTTTATCTGTCAGTCCTCGGAATTCTTGAGATAGACCTTCAGCAAAAGCTTGCCTACTACTTGTTACAGTAGTGTCAGTCCACACATTTTTAACAGTATGTCCAGATACTTGCCACGCCATGTAATGATTTCAGGTTTCTCTATCAATTAATCATTTGGGGAATTACTTCATTAGTTTTTATTGCAGAAAAGATTTTGTCTAGAGTAGGAATTTCCTTATTAAAATAAAATAATGAACTGTACGTCTTATTTCTGAATTGTTATGTTCATTAAATTCAATTGGTTTTCGACCTCGTAGATGTCTCTGTGGGACCTGAACTTCATCCGAGCGTTGTTTTTGATGGAAAATCCTGTAAACAGTGGATGACGATACTCCGGTCATATATTCACAACGACTTATTGCCTCCGCCTGAGACAATGTTTTTCTCAAATTCTCCTACACATTATTAGACACTATTTTTTAGCTTCAAGTCCTAACTGTTTGCGAGTACTTTTTACATTTATACTCTCGCTGCAATTATAGGTTCTTCCATTATTATTTAATTAAACAATATTTAACAAAAGCAATATATCGTTAATGCTTATGCCGACTATAGGAAGGCATAGCCTACACAACATCAGTAGCGATAATGGATTACGACTGATAAACTTAGCAGCAGCACTGAACATGACCGTCGCTAACACCTATTTTGAACACAAGAATATACACAAGGTAACCTGGACCTCCCCTGATTTAAGAACAACTAGTCAGATTGATCACATCTTAATAGATTCAAGACACGGAACGGACATAATAAACTGCAGAAGTTATAGAGGCGCAAACATAGACTCAGACCATTGTTTAGTGATCTCAACACTAAGGGCTAGAATTTCAAACTTCAACAAAGAAAAAGAAATAAATAGAAAGAAATGGAATGTACAGAAGCTGAGAGACGCAACTGTTGCAAAACAGTACTGGGAAAATGTTACCAATAGGTTAAGAAATCAAAGTCTAGGCGAAGAAGACCAGAGAGATATAGACTCATTCTGTAACAGAATAAGGGAAGATATTGAGTCAGCAGCACAAGATGAAATAGGAACAGAAACGTGTTCCCGAAAAAATCACTGGTTTGACGATGAATGCAAAGACGCAACACAGAAAAAAAATGAAGCCTTTGCAAAAATGCTTACCCGCCGAACTAGAACAAGTATAGAGAATTACCAGACAAAGAGAAGAGAAGAAAAGAAAATACACAGAATGAAGAAACGAAACCACTTAAAAAAGGAACTTCAATATATAGAAAACCTCAACAGAGAGAAAGAATTCAGAACATTCTATAAGAAAGTTAACATCAACAGAAAAGAATTTAAGGCAAACACAAATCAATGTAGAAGTTTAAATGGCGATCTCTTAACAACAAGAACAGACGTACTAAACCGATGGACGGAATATTTTAACCAGATACTTAATATAGAGGAAGAAGAAAACCCGGAAGACGAAAGCTGCGAGGTAAGCGGAGCAGACGAGAGGGAGGAGGATCCACCAACGATCCTGGAAGTTAAAGACGCTGTAAACAAACTAGCCAGAAACAAATCACCCGGAATAGATAATCTCCCAGCGGAATTATATAAAGAAGGTGGCCACGATATCATAATAGCGCTACAGCAGCTTATAAAAAAAATATGGATACAGAAGTCCCTTCCCAATGATTGGAATATTGGAATACTTTGCACCATACACAAAAAGGGAGATATCTTTGAATGCTCTAACCATCGAGGAATTACGCTCCTAAATGCAGCGTATAAAATATTCTCCAATATACTATGCCATCGTATGGCACCATATGCAGAGCGAATAATAGGACAATATTAGGCTGGTTTCAGAGGTGGTAAATCAACAATTCATCAGATTTCAACCCTAAGACAAATTCTAGAGAAAACACTGGAATACGGTGTAGACACGCACCACATATTTATAGACTATAAGGCAGCCTACGACTCTGTAAATAGAAGAGAATTGTTTAGAGCAATGATAGACCTAGGAGTACCAAATCAGTTGGTAAGTTTAACCAAACTAACCCTTGAAAAAGTTGAATGCAAAGTACGAATCCAGGGGAAACTCTCTGAATCTTTTAAAACAAATAACGGGCTACGTCAGGGAGACCCACTCTCCTGTATACTATTCAATCTAGCTCTGGAAAAAGTAATACGTACGTCACAAATCACAACTACCGGTTCAATATATAACAAATCTGTGCAAATTTTAGCATATGCTGATGATATCAATATTGTTGGGAGAACGGAAAACGCAGCACGAGAGGCGTACGTAGCATTAAAGGAAGCGGCTACAAAAATGGGTTTAATAATAAACACCAATAAAACAAAATACATGAAAATAGGTACGCAACCACAAACACTACGGCCACTTGTTATAGAAAATGACGTCATCGAAGCAGTTAACGAATTTGTATACCTGGGAACGCTCGTCAATACTGAAAATGACACTACCGCAGAGATAAACCTCAGAATTTGCACGGCTAATAGATGCTATTTTGGGCTTAATCTCCTTTTTAAATCTACAGTTATATCAAGAAATACAAAAGTAAAACTCTACAAAACAATAATACGCCCAGTCCTAACATATGGTTCAGAAACCTGGACTTTAACAAAAAGCAATGAAAGCATGTTAGGATGTTTCGAAAGAAAAATACTAAGGCGCATCTATGGAGCGGTAAATGAAAACGGTGTCTGGAGAAGACGATACAACTTCGAACTCTATAGGATATACCAGGAACCAGATATCGTAAAACACATAAAGATAGGACGTCTGAGGTGGGTAGGCCATGTAATGCGGATGGAGCAAACCGACCCAGCTAGAAAAACGCTCCTTGATAGACCTATTGGTCAAAGAAGAAGAGGAAGACCCAGAACAAGATTCCTAGATAACATCGATGAAGACATGAGAAATATGGAAATACGTGCTTGGCGGAGGAAGGCGATGGATAGGGACGACTGGAGAAAAATTCTTGGGGAGGCTAGGACCCACACAGGGTTGTAAAGCCAAAATGATGAATATATCGTTAAACACAAAGGCTCCTGTATACTTCTAACACTCAATGTACTTATAACTTTGAGAAAACTAAATATATACTACACTATTCTATATATACAAAATACCATAGGAAGATGTATGAACGTGGGAAAATGAACTAAATTATTTTCGTTTTCTATGTGTGTAAGAAAGTGTAGCTTAGTTGAAAAATATTACAGGTTAAAGGCAAGCAAAAAATGTTATAAGAACCTTTTTCTTGCTAGTATACTTACTAGATATTTATCACGTAGTTACCATCTATGGTAGAATATTTATTTTTAGAACCTGATCCAAAGTAAGTTTACTATGTCCAGAACCTCTTGTTGATATAGTAAAAAGTACAGACAAAAGGACAATACATGACTGGGATAAATAAATGTAACGTAACCATTGCATTGGAACAAACAAATGGGTCTTAAAACATTCGAAGACTTCTATACATGCAACTCCAAAGAAGAGATCCAAAGAACTATTAGATATGAATAAAAATAATGAACCGATACTTACGGCTTCATAAAAGTGGCACCAGAGATCATAATAGACTGTATTAACAAATTTGGATTTTACAACTTAAAGTACAACTTTAACCTAGGGATGAGCCACATTAGACCTCTTAGGTTGAGACCAAGAACAAGCATTAGGTGTAAGAAAAAAGAGTATACTAAGATGCTTGCATTTTTATAAGTAACTTCGAGAACTCTTTTTCTTTGTACAGAACTACCAAAACTATTTAGGCCTTCCATAAACAGGTAAAGTCCTCAATCATCACAAAACTAGCCCCAGGAAGTTAGACCACTCAAGGTCGAGACACTTAGCGGATAACACCACTTTCTGCCAAAAATGATGCAAAGAAAAACAAGTTTATTGTAAAAAAGATGGTTTAGACCAAAAACTGATTTTTTTATATGGAATGCAAAGTAAATATCTGTTTTACAAAATAGAGGAATCTTTTTGTAACTTACACATCAAAAATAGGTTAGTTTATGTAATATTTTACTTTTTTTGTTATAAATATACTTACTGATTTTTCTAAAAGGACATAGTTTTTTTAACAAAAGAACGTAACAAAAACAGTTAGTGAAATATTCTGAAAAATATTTCACTAACTTTATTTGCAATTTGTGACGGAGAGAAGTTCAAACATTTTGGAGAGCAAGAACCGAGCCAGATTAATATTTTTCTTTTAAAAATTATTTCGCTAAACGATACGAAAAACCCAACTAATCACGCTCATGAGTAATTTCACTTATTATTTGCCAGACTATAGTATTAATAAATCTAAAATCCAAGAGTAATTACCAAGTCCGTTATACATCAGTTATCAATACAAGCATGCAATAAAAGGGAGGGTCCCTGTAATGGTAAATAAAAAATGTTCAAAATTAATTTTAGCACATACCATTATGTCCTGCTTTAACCATATGCAGAGTGGTCGTTAAGTAATTGTACGAACAGAAACTGTAGATTCTGCACTTTAAAATATTGCGATTGAAGCCAACTTGCTTTAATAAAATGTTGATATTAAGAAAGATACAGAGTGTTAAAGTGGAAATTTAAAATTTTATTTTTCGCTATAACTTTTACGTTTGTAAATATTTTTGGACAAAAATTTACAGTTGGATGCTTTTGAGTAGGATAAATTATAATTTTATACTTACTTTAATGTAACTAATAGAGGGCGCCACATATGCCACATGTGTGGCATAAATTTGCGCTTAACTTTTTTGCTCTTTAAGTTAGGTCTATTTGTGTTAAAAAATATTAAAGATACGTTATTTTTACAAAGAAAAGGTATACCTGTTAGTAACCTAAAATTCAACCGTTTTCGAGATAAATGCATTTTATAAGTCAGCTGTACAATAATTCTTAGTTTGATATTTGTGCGGTAAAGCACTGAATACCTGTAGTATAATCCATAGTTTATTCTTATTAAAACAACTCAAAGATGATAATGTAACATCACAAAATGCTTTGTTATGGGTGCTAAATGTCTTATTGGAGAAAAGATACTTCATACTTCTTCTTTAGGTGCCGTGTCCGTATTCAGACGTTTATACGTCCGTTGTTTGTTTACAATTTCCCTTTGCTATCGCTTCTTAAGTTTCTATAATTGCGTTGTATTACTTTTTTCTATTGTAAAATGCTAAAAACCCAAAATATGTGGTTTATGCAAGATGGTACACCACCACATTCTAGAGAGAAGGCAGTTAGAACATACATAAATACAACTTTTCTGAACGTTGGATTGGTCGTGGTAGTCATATTCCTTGGTAATGTGGTGAGATATTGATATAATTATTTAATTCATAAAAAATCCGAAAAGAATACTTATTGTTCATTACGTAAATGGTTTACCCATTTTTATTAGAACAAATAGAAACTAGAGCCCAGGTATTGAACTTTTGCTACAAATCTAACCTGAAAGACTCAGCATTTTTACAAAAACATCATCGTTGTCCTAATAACCGATATTGTTATAAATATAGTAAACACGCCGGCAATTTAGTTCAGCATAATATTAGTTCGTTAGTAAATCATAATAGTCCATTTGTTCGAGATGTAATTATAGTTATTCGTAAGCTGTAACGTAATCATATAAATAAGTAATGTCATCGATAGGTTATTCCGTGTGTATATAAGTAACCAATGAATGAGATACATCACAGTTTAATACATTATGTAACTTCTGCGACAAATAAGTTCCATAATATACCATAAGATCTGGATATGTATCCAAAATAATATATTCATCCATTATACATTATAGCCACCAAGTAGCCCCGAATTTAATCCGCTTGATTTTGGTGTATGGGGCGCATTAAAACAACGTGTCTATAAGAATCTCATAAAAATTCGCAATCAACTATGGGAAGAAATAAATACTGCAGCAGTTTCTTTAGAACCAATGATGCTATTTAATATGAGACGATCTTTTATGGAATATATTGACAAATGAATTAAAGAAAATGGTGGACATATCGAACACTTACTTTGACAAAAAGTTATGTTATTTAGTTTAACTATTTCTTAATTTGTAAACAAAATGTTTTGATTATAACTTTAATTTAACATAAAACGTAAAATGTTTGATGTAAAATCCTATTATTCTGTTATTTTGTCTAATCCTATTATTAATTATCCTGCTGATATATTTATTTTATTTAATATTTTGTTAACTATTAACTTTAGTTAAAGGTATTTTATTCCAAAATTCAGAAGTATTAATGTTTTTGTCTATTTATCTTCGTTGCCTGGAGTAATTGCATTAGATCAGAATTATGCAGCTGATTTGTAAAATGCGATTATCTCGAAAACTGTTGAGTTTTGAAGTTATTAACAGGTATACCTCTTTTTTGTTAAAATAATGTATCTTTAATATTTTTTATCCCAAATACAGGTAACGCCAGTCGACCTTGTTTATCTAGATTTCTCTAAAGCCTTTGACCGTGTACCTAAGCGCAGACTTTTACATAAGCTAGAACATTTCGGAGTTCGCGGTTCTCATCAACTTCGTTGGATAGATGATTTTCTGACAGATCGATATTACAAAGTTAGAGTTGGCGAATCTTTCTCACAGGACAGGTTAGTGGAAAGTGGAGTGCCTCAGGGTTCCGTCCTTGGACCTCTGCTGTTTACGGTTTACACCAGCGATGTTCCTTATTATGTCTCAAGTAAAATATCTTTATACGCTGATGACACAAAAATATATGCCAATCCAATCACAAACCAGCTAACCCTCCAAATCGACTCTATTTTAACTTGGTGTTCCCAGTGGTTACTATCCTTAAAAGCTGAAAAATGTGTAGTGCTTCGAATTGGTAAAAATAACCCACTTGTGCCGTACTTTGTTAACGGGCAGCCATTAGATTCCGTGTTTTCGTATAACGATCTTGGTGTTATCATAAACAGCAGCCTAACTTGGTCCGACCATATTACCTCTATTTGTAAACGTGCGAACTCCAGACTGTATCTTATTCGGAGGTGTTTTTCGAGAGTTTCAATGCAATCATTCTGTAAACTCTACACTCTGTACGTAAGACCCATACTTGAATACGCTGGACCAACGTGGTATCCTGATCTGGTTCGAGACAAGACTATGTTGGAAAACGTCCAAAGAAAAGCCACCCGAATTTCTTTGGGACTGAGAAGACCTTCTTATGCAGAAAAACAGTATGGCTAACCTAACTTCTTTTGAACTTCGCCGACAACGTGGAGACTTAATTACAACTTTTAAAATATTAAAATTCAATTTTGGAAATCTCGTTGAAATGTTTATCATTAATCAAGATGAACGCCTCAGAGGTCATCAGTTCAAACTGAAGAAAGAAAATTTTTCTACAAGATCAAGGCAGAACTTTTTACCAAATAGAGTTTTTGAGTACTGGAATAACCTTAACGATAACATTGTCTTTGCTCCCTCTACCAACTCGTTCAAAAACAGACTTGACCGTTTAACATTATAGTTAAAATATTGTTTTTCTTTTAAACCAAAAATTGTAATTTTATTTCTTTTATTTTTAATTTTTGTTTTTTACTAGTAGGTTATTAATGAAATTTCTTTGTTTTTGGGCATAATAGGGACTTAGTTCCTCTACCCTCGCTTATGTATAATAATAATAATAACTTAAAGAGCAAAATGGAGTTTAATAATTTATGTTTAGGGTCGCTGCCTGGGGATCGCCAGGGCACGTCTGGAGCCGGCGCTGGACGTGACAGCATGCGGGACGTCGGTGGCAGGGTGTTGAGGAGGCGGGCCCCTGTCATACAATCAGCTACAGCCCAACAACAAGAAGAACCACAAATGAGCCAAACAACAACACGAGCTCCACCCGCTGAAGGTGCTGCGCTGGAACATCAGCCGGCGCTCACTCAAGCGGGACGACCGAGGCAGCGCATGAAATGGACTGTGTCTATTAATGAAAACATTTTGCGTTTCTATTACAAGGTGATGAACCTCGGTCGAGAAACGATCGGCTATCGACAACAACTGTATGCCGAATTTTGCAGGGAGTACCCAGAGATTCAAGTATCTGAACAGCGAATAGCAGATCAATACCGGGTAATTATAAGAAATAATCTTATCCCAGAGGCTAGACGCGATACCATCAGAAGCGAAGTCGAACGGGAGATTCATAACCAAGAGCTAGTTGTGGATCAAGTCCATAATCAAATCCCTAATGAGCAGATTCCTGAGCCCATCATACAAGAAACTCAACCTGTTAATACGCAGCAGGACAACAACGAGTTGCACGATAGCCTGGTAAGAGAAATGGCACGTGCCGTACAAGAGTTTAATGGTCAGACCACCGCTACCAAAAATAAACTCTTGTAAGAAACTAGGTGCGCTGTTACAAATTATGAACACCAAAGTCCTATCCAATTATATCGTGGAAGCCCATACATTAGAATATTTGCATATGCTGATTTATTGTGCAGCAACAGCAATTGCTAATGTTATGGGCATTAAGATCAGAACACGACGGGGAACTAATATCGGAAGGACTGAAAACAGAATTGCACCCTGGGAAAAAAGACTGCTGAGTAAAATTGAATTATTGCGCAGGGATATTGGACAAATTACAGAATACATCCGAGGAGTAAGAAGTCGAAAAGTAATTAAAAGAACTGAAGAAATAATTCTGAACACTCCAAGACACTCACAACATGATCCAGAAAACAACACAGCTCAACACTGCCTGGACACATTACAATCAGGTCGCCTAAGGAGATACAAAGTTAGTAACAACCGTAAATGCGACAATATACTTTTTGAGAATGCAGAGAAGGCTTTCTATAGAAAACTAAATTCCACCGTAGAAAATGTAAATAAATCCTACCCAAGCCAAGAAGAAATTCATGAGTTTTGGGGAAACCAACTTTCGACGCCAGCTACTCATAACAACAATGCTGGATGGATTGAACAAACGACGAACAACTGTCAACACTACAGTAATATTCCTTATGAACCTTTCACCACTGAAGAAGTCTCGAACATTATCAAAGAGCTTCATAACTGGAAATCTCCTGGACCAGACGGAGTTCAAAACTTCTGGCTAAAGAAGTTTTGGAGTGTTCATGAGCTTTTAACAGCATTTATTAATAATATTATTTCTAATTCACAGGAAATGCCAGCATTTCTTACTCAGGGAACCACTTATCTAATACCGAAGGATCAAAGTAACACCCAAGATCCAGCAAAGTACCGCCCAATTACTTGTCTTCCAACTTTGTACAAATTGGTCACATCCTGTGTGGCCCGGCGTATCTACCAACATTGTGCTCTGAACAATATCATAGAGCCTCAACAGAAAGGATGCGCTAAGGGGTCCATGGGCTGCAAGGAACAACTTATTATCGACTCAGTCATTTCTAACCAGGCATACACCAAAAAAAGAAACCTTTTTACTGCCTTCATTGACTACAAGAAGGCTTTTGATTCAGTGCCGCATGAATGGCTTATAGATATATTGAAAATATATAAAGTCGATGATAATCTCGTGACCTTTTTGAAGCATATAATGGCAGAGTGGAAGACTAAAATTCACCTTCAAATACCGGGTGAAATTAATATCGAAACTGAAGATATCCCTATTAACCGGGGGCTTTTCCAGGGGGACTCGTTGAGTCCACTTTGGTTTTGCCTAGCAATGAACCCACTATCTCAGCTGCTGAACTCTACTGACTCAGGTTTTAGCATCAAAAATAACAACACTGTTGTAGCGAAGCTTAATCATCTGTTGTATACGGATGATTTAAAATTAATGGCTTCCACTCGAAACCACCTAGATGAGATGCTAAAAACTGTAGAAAATTTCTCAAATGATATCAGTATGAATTTTGGACTAGACAAAACATCGAGGCAATGGGTGAAAATGATATGTACAAATATCTCGGAGTAAAACAAGCGCGGAAAATTGACCATAAACAAATGAAAACTGAACTAACTTCGGAGTTCGTGCGAAGAGTAAGACAACTAAATCGGTCATATCTTAACAGTAAAAATTTGTTTAAGGCATTAAATACGTACGCCTGTTCCGGGCTGAGCTACTCATTTGGTATTATAAAGTGGTCAAAAACGGATATAGAGGGTCTTCAGCGGAAAGTAAGAACACTTCTCACAAAGGCGCAAAAACATCATCCACGTAGTGCAGTAGAGAGAACAACATTACCGCGGTATCAAGGGGGAAGAGGACTTATGGATATAGGTGAGCAATTGGATAAACAAATTGCTAATTTAAGAACTTATTTTCAGGTACAGGCTGAGACATCTACTTTACATCGAGCAATTTGCGCAGTAGATGATACGACACCGCTTAAACTGAGGGAACAAGAAATGCGCATAAACCACCTGTCTAAGCAAGACAAAATGCGCGCCTGGGCCCTGGATGAGTAAACCTCTGCATGGGCGACATCTTAATGAGATCAGCCAAGAATATGTCGACAATACAGCGTCGAACTATTGGTTGACATCAGGAAGGATGTTTCCCGAGACTGAGGGTTTCCTACTTGCCATTCAGGATCAGGTTATTCCAACTAAAAATTACCTGAAATATATTGTTAAAGATCCTCAAGTCCAAAATGACAAATGCCGATATGGATGCCAAGCCCAAGAAACCATCCAACATCTTACCGGTGGCTGCCAGGCATTTGTCGGTACTGATTATAAAGAACGTCATGACTCAGTAGGAAAGATTATCCACCAAGAACTAGCTGACAAACTGGGACTTATCCAAACCGACCATCTTCCTTATTATCAATACGTCCCTGATAGAATGCTTGAAAATGACAACTACAAGCTGTACTGGGACCGCACTGTGCTTACAGACCAACCAGTGGCCCATAATAGACCCGATCTCATACTAGTTAATAAAATTACTAGGCAAACAACACTTATTGATGTGGCGATACCCAACACCAATAATTTACGTGTTAAATACAACGAAAAGATCGCCAAGTACAGAGATCTAGAAATACAAATCAGGAGAAAATGGAGAATGGAAAGTACCCAGACGATACCTATTATTCTTTCTACCACTGGAGTCATCCCGAAGAGCCTCCTAGAAAACATAAAAAAGCTGGGTCTAAATGCACATCTATATAAGATTATGCAGAAAGCTGTGTTACTTTCGACGTCCAGATGCGTACGAAAATTTTTGGGAGATACACCGACATACCAAGTCACCTAGGACTCGATAACATGGAAAGAGTCCCACCAGAGCTCAATCCTTTTGATACCGTAGGTATCTGGGATGAGTGAATTTTCCCCTTAGAGGGTGTGTGAGCCGTATGGCTAAATCTGGATACTTAAAGAGCAAAAAAGTTAAGTGCAAATTTATACCACATATGTGGCATAAGTGGCGCCCTCTACAGCTACATCAGAGTGTGCATCAAATTATAATTTCTCACATTTAAAAGTACCCAGTTGTAAATTTTTATACATAAATGTTTACAAACATGAAAGTTATAGTGAAAAATAAAATTTTAATTTTGCACTTTAACACCCTGTATCTTTCTTAATATCAACATTTTATTAAAGCAATTTGGCTTAAATCGTAATATTTTAAAGTGTAGAATCTACTATTTCTTTTTGTACAATTACTTAAGTAAAAAATAAGTAAAAAATAAATATTTTAATCAAAGTAAAATTTTTTATTACGTCCCTGTTCTGAAATAGATGTGTTGTAAAAACTATCAATTAACATTCTTATTTTAACTGTAGCCTGTTTGTAGTTGTCAATGTTTTTATTTAGAAACAATATACATTGTATAAACAATTTAGAATTTAGATTTTCTTAAACACATTATGACTATAATTCCTACAAATGTAAAATAAGAAAACAGTGACGTGGTTACAATGGGTGCTGCGCCACCACCAAATAACCTGGAGGGCGTTGAAATCTGGTATTCATTATTTTCTTTAGAACAAAAATTAGAAAAAAGTATAGGTACGCCTTCCTAAATTTCAAATGTAATATTATATATAGTAATCAAAATTTATATATTTAAAAAACAAAAAAATTACTTTTTTGGAAGCATAGCTTTCTTATTGCGAACACGGGCGGAATGCATTGATCGGTGAAATGGATCGCGCAGAGTTGTGAAAAATAAAAACAAAAAAAAAAAAACTTAATGAAACTACAGATCGTGCGGCCACACACAACGTGGAGTAGTAAACGCAGTCACATTCGCATTTCTTAATAACATAAAATAGACTAAACTGAAATACAATAAAATAAAGTATAAATAAAAAATAAAGAATAACATAAATAGAATACAGAGATATAAAATAAATAATATGGAATAGTATAAAATAAAATGAATCTAATCGAATCTAATGGGATTGAATCGAATTCAATCGAATTGAATAGAATGGAATCAAACTAAAACAAATTGAATTCAATTTAATTCAATTTAAATTAAATTAAAAACCATCGCTTCGTATTCTAACTCGATGCACATCCCGTATCCAATAAATTTTTTATTTTGACACACACAATAAAATCCTGACCACGCTACTGTAAGCAGGTATAAATAAATGACATTCATCATAAAAGTACAGTTTTTGTGCTTTTGGCCAAATTTTTTAGTTCATATCTAAATGCTCGTGTGTCAACAGACAAAATTACGAAAATAAAAATTAGATCACGCATATTTCACGATGAACGGAATCTTAGACATATCTGAATTAAGTTTCCTTGTCTAATAAACGAAATTAAAATGAGAGATGACGAAAACATTGCATTGCACAAGTTCCAAAAATGAGAATGTATGTATGAATTTGGGTGTGACCAATAATTTAATATTTTTTATAAAAGATGCTATAACCAGATATTAGTCAACAGCATTTTTACTAAAATAAACATGATTTAACAATTTTCTTAATCGCCTAATAGTGATAAGCTAACATAGGAAAATTAATACATGCAGGTAAATTGAGGTTAACGTATGTAATGGTTGTGTTTATTTACATTTTGCGTTATTCCAGCTATGCCATCGCTTAGAAAACGGGTTTCTAGCTATTTTAGACAATTAAGTTTCCATAATGAACCTAGAAAAAGGCATAACATCAATGAAAACACATTTATAACGAAATATTTGCAAGGGTAAGCCAAAAATCGCTTATGTTAGCATATGTATTAATTATTTTAATTTTTAGCCTTATCGGCGTGAAGGATGGTCCGCCAATTATATATGGGAAGAATCCGACAGATTTGCCTAATTATGAGTTAGGTATTTATAGTAATGGGCCCAACACAGTCATTGGGTGCTATTCGGGTCCTAATGGAGGCCTAACAACTGTTAAGAGGATAGAAAAACATTTGTCAGTGTTGGCAGATGACATAGATTATATAGATACACCAGAGGAAGAAACAGATAGTGAGTTTTATATTTATTTTACAGTTTGTTACATTTCTAATAATACCATATGAAATTAATGATTCTGAATCTGTAAAAAATACAATCTTTAAGCACTTAATAATGTTGGGTAAAGGCATACATTACTACTAATTGTATTCCTTTGCATTTCCAGCTTTTCTTTTCATCTGAAATTGTTTTATCAAAGCAGTAATTCACATTTGTATAGCAAATCCTAACATTGATTTGCCATACAAAAACTGTCCATGAAACAGATTAAGATAGTAGCCTAAGATCCCAGTGCAGAATCACTACATTCATAACATAGTTAATCAAACTCATAACAAATTTTTACATACATTTAAAACTAGGAGAACACATAGATAATATGTTGCCAGTCAAAAAATAGCAGCAAATATTTTTATTTCAATTAATACTAATTAATTTTTGACAAAAAATTTTTTCATTTATTTATTTTTTAAATAAAATATGCTGCTCATGATGTATATGCCTGTTTTTTATGTCAAATTAAAGCTATTTTTTTCTTAATATGCTGATATAAGTTTGCCTTAGAAAAAATGGTTGAAAATTAGGGTTTTCAGCTGTTAAAAATGCAAGGTATCAAAAATAAAATAAAAAAACAGATACCATGCAGCACTACTGCACTGGTTTGAAGTGTCAGTTGTGTAAGTGTTTTTCAAGGATAACATAAACTATTGCTTCTGCAATTGGAAGAAGTCTGTCATTTTTGACTGCTTTAAATTTTCCAGTATTCTATCTATCATATTGTCTAAAGATCTGAAACAGTTTTATGCTTCTTCATTTGCGATTTTTCTTTGGATAAAGTTTCTGGCAACATTTAAAACACTCCACATCTTGTCTATTAGGACCTTATTATTAGGTGCGAATGATCAACCCCCTACAATGACACTTGTGAATCATAAATTGTAAAATTCCGAGTAAGAATCATAAATTGTAAGAAGTTTATTGCAGGTGGCAGTTAAAAAGGTTATTTATTTATAGCCATGGTCGAGCCAAAAACGTAAAAAAACACGTTTTTCAATATTATTTTCTCTCGTTATAACCAAATTTGCCTCGCTATAGAGGGTTATAGTTCAATAGAAATTTCACAGGACATCTAATATACCTCGTTATAAGCGAAACCTCGTAATATCCGTCTTTGTTATAGAGGGAGTATACTGTATAATATTTGTCAAAAACTAATTACTATTAATTTAATTAAAAATATTTGCTCCACTTTTTGACTGGCAACCTATTATCAGGGTATTCTCCTAATTTTAAATGTATGTAAAAATGTAAGTTTCATTAACAATGTTATGAACATAGTGATCCTGCAGTGGTATCTTGTACTACCTATAAGGGAAATTTTGTTAGGAAAAGAAAGTGGTATAATACAGATCACATTTGAGTGTTTTTATGTTTATATATTTAGTATGGTTTGTAATGTTAATTTTTGACTCTTATCCTTTTTTTCTATCCAGGTGTTAGGTTACCCCTTTTGCACGTCCAAAACATATTAACAATCTCTGTCCAGGTATATATACCACTTGTCATATTTTTCAAAAACTAAGGAAAGGCTATTCTGCTGAAATATTAATAACTGTTTTGTAGTTTTTCTTAAATTACAAGTTTTTGATAAAAACTTGATATTATTGTAACATGTATTTGCAATTTGTATCAAATTCTACATGTAATGGCTTTTGGGGTCACAAATATATCAAAGGAGTTCAACAAATGGTTTTATCTCAGAAAAACTAAGGCATCATGGGCAAAGATGTATGAACATTTTTAGTATTTACTATCAAAATGTTTAGGTTTTTCACGTAAAGTTTTCCAGACTTATTTGTAATTTTGATATAAACAACTATGATGTGATAATGTTCAGTGGAACACATGTTGTGGCTGATCTTGAGAATTAGATGATCTTAAAGTTCACTGTAGTTATAAGGATTTCTCTAAAGCATTTGATAGAGCTCCTCATATTTTTCTAATCAACAAACTCAATTTTTATGGAATATTTGATGAAGTAGTTGGATGAATTTTAAAGCTAATTGACTCCGATGGTTGGGGTGAACGATTTCATTTCTTGGGAAATCTTCAGAAGTACTATAGGGATCACATATTGGCCCATTGTTATTTAATATTTATTTAATAATGGTGTCTTGTTTCACATCAATGCATTTTTTTTACTTTTCGCAGATGATCTGAAATTTTTGAAGGTCATATCTCAACCTGAGAACTGTCTGTCTGCAGCATGACTTGGATAGATTTGTGGACTGGTATATGTCTAATCTAATGAAATTAAATGTTGATTCAGACCTTAAATTGAACTCACTGATTCTAACCATATCACATATATTGTAAATAAATCCTTAAAGATGCTAGGTTTTATTAGGAGAAATTCTCATTGTTTTCACAAAATTGGTTCACTTAAAACTATGTATTCTAGTCTTCTTAGGAACCACCTCGAAGCCCTCAGTATGATATTCAGTGTGCAAAAGAAATTTTTGCAGTATATTCAACAATGTATCACATGGATATACAACCTTCTTTGTATATTATGTTTCTTTTTTTTGTGTATGTGGATAAGTTTTCAAAACTGTCAACTTTTAAAAGAAATGTGGCGCTTTTATCTGGATGGAGTATTTTTCTTCTACATATTTATCTAAAAATATAAGTAACCACTGTTGTACATTGTTAATTTGATCACAGATTCAGAATCCCACTAATTGCTTTATTTCAGTTCAACCTATACTCAAAAAATCACCAAATAAAGTATGCCCAGGACAACCTATAGACAATACGACTATGATCATTAAAGTAGCAGGCAATGAGTATTGTGTAACTAATAGACCAAAGAGACATAGCAAAAGTCATAGTTTAGGTAGTATAAAAGATTTCAATATCGAAATTGAAAAAACTAAAATTGATAAAAGTTTTTACTCAAATAACAATTCAGAATCAGTTGAGTGTAAAAACAACACAGTTTGTAACGATAATCAAAAGAATGGCGACGACACAAGTAAAGATAATCCAAAGAACTCCGAAGATAGTACAGTCCGTAGAGAAAGATCTTCACAAAAAAAATCTTCTGCAAGAACGTCAGCATCTTCGAGAAGAGAACCACGACAGAATGAGAAATCGAACGAAAACTATAGTCTTTCTAAATCTAAAAGCGAGGGTAATCCCTTTCATCACAAGAAAAGAGGAAAAATTATCCAAATTGAAAGGCCAATTACAAGGGGTAAAATATTTTTCAAGCATGGTTTGGCATATATCAGAAATGTTTTGTAAGAAATGCACCGTTTTTATTTCAATCGCGCGTATGCTTTATGGTTCTAATTTGACATAGCACATCACTCAGTAAGTCCCGGGGGTAATATCGCACACGAAACTTCAAACGTCACCTGTCAAAATTTGAACTCAAGCAGACGTTTTTTCCTTATAGGAAATAACACTGTTTATTCAAATGACTTGATAAGTGAGATATATATATTTTGCTCTTTCGGAAACAATGATTACGATATGGTATGCTGACTTATAACATAGTCGCTCAAAAATAAATTATGCTGGACATTCTTATCATCCAAATTGGGCATTTGTCCATTAAATGGTTTGCCGAGGTATATTATCAGGCAGTTACAATGAACATTTGCGAATGAGGAAGCGTCCATGTTTTGACCTTAAATGAATTTCAGGATATCAGTACAAATGTCTTTATGATGCATCTGATCCGCAGTTAAAAGTCTGGGCACAAGCTTAGCACACACTTTCCTCATGTTTAGTTCCTCATGAAAATTTGTCTGTTTCTTTATTAATGTCCATATGTCCAGCAATAGCCCTAATACTTAATCGACTTCTTTTCAAACCATTTGTCACTTTTTGAAGTCACGGACCACCAGGGGCGCTCGTAATCTTCAATATCCTCTCTCGCCTTTTTAAAACGTTTAGTACTATTCAAAAACTCGTAGCATGAGATAGGCAATCATCCCTGTAAAGCCTCTGCAAGGTTTCATAGCTTTCGAATTGTTTCTGAATCCACTGTATTTTTAAGATTTGGACTTCAGAGATTACTAGTTGTTTATAAGACCTCAAAAAACCCACGACAAAAAAATTTAAACTGAATGAAGATTTTATTGTGGAAACTCAAGCATTTAATTGTTACAGAAGCATTGGAATAAGTGTATTACCATTGAATCTTGATAAATAAGACCAAGTTTTGTCTAGAAGTTGTTTTATTATCGAGACTGGTACTTATTGAGTAGTGTTATAAACCATCACTGAAATGATTAGATCAAGGTCATTAAGCGTACAGATAAAAGGTAAAATGAAAAGTTCTCAAAATGACTTCTTTATCTCAATACTACATTTATTTCCAAGTGTAATCCTCCATTAGTAGTTCTCTAAATGGGTCTTTAAGATTCCATAAGATCTTTATCTATTGGTCTCTGCTAGCATCTTTGTATGAAATATATTTCTACTGTGAGAGATCCATGTTATGATTTGTTTTGTTTTTTTATATCGCTTAATTTTTCGTCCCCGATGATATTAAACAGAAGAGTAATACATTTTCCTGGCGGATCTTTTTTCCAGTCCGTATGGTTTAACAAGTTCCTGGCTTATCTTCGCTTTTATTTGGTTTTCTCTAGACAGGGTGTTCCA
The DNA here is from genome assembly GCF_040954645.1 of Diabrotica undecimpunctata. Classification (NCBI taxonomy): domain Eukaryota; kingdom Metazoa; phylum Arthropoda; class Insecta; order Coleoptera; family Chrysomelidae; genus Diabrotica; species Diabrotica undecimpunctata. The sequence goes on along the minus strand of NC_092809.1, from coordinate 38,735,935 downwards.
AAATGTTTTTAACAGCCTATAATTCAGGAATTAATGCATATTTTAATTTGAAACTTGAAAAAGGTCAATTCGACCTACAATACTATCAATTGATGTTCACATGAGATCTGTGACGTCATCACGGGTGCAGTGACGTCATTACAATGGAAAAAATTAAATGGATCAGGAGGATGAATGTTAGGTCACATAAAAGAGTTTTTTATCCCAAATTTAACAGTGTACCACAATGAAGATATTAATTTAAAATAAGCACACTAAATTTTCAAAATAATGTTTATTTTTACAATAATCAGTAGCATTCAAAATGTAAAATAATTTTATAGGTGTTCAAAATGACCCTCTTCTGCTTTAACACAAGCGTCAAACCGTCTAAGCAGTTCACATGTGCATGCTGCATGTATCATCTCTGGCGTAATTAGGGTACACCCTTATCTAATTTTAGTTTTTAAATCTCTTTATCTGCAGGTTATTTATTATAAACGATTCCTTTTAATTAGTCTCATACAAAAAAATCTAAGGGTGATAGCACAGGCGATCTTGGAGGCCATTGGACGGATCCGTTAGTTCCAATCTATATGTTTAGAAATATCGCATTATGGTAATTGATTACAATACCGCTGTTATGTAAGGGTGCATCAGTTTTTTGCAATACCATGACCCCTCTTCCGCTCAAATTAATTTTCTCCGGAAACAAAGGTATGTCTTTTTTCAGAAATTCAGGTATCTCTGACCATTTAAATGTTATTCAAAAAATATGGACATCTTAAACGCTCATTAAATAACCCACACCAAACATTAATTCCCCATTTAGTTTGAAAGTTAGTTTCCCTTAACCAGTGCTGATTTTCCACTGACCAATGACCATGGATACATGTGGATGAATCGTTACATATGCTAAAACATTCACCGAGTTTTCTTCGGTCTGTTTGGTTTGACATGATCTCTATGTTTACCGTTCGGAAATAAACCTTGCCGCATCTTATCCTCAACCATAGCAAAAGTTTCATAAGATGATATGCTTCTTTGGGAAAGCGTTCCGAGTATAAAGCTTGAGAATTTCGAGCATTTTTGCTATATTCACCGTAAGTCAACAACATATGTACTCATTAGGTGTGAATCTTCTTCTTCAAGTGCCATCTCCGCGGCGGAGGTCGGCAATCATCATAGCTATTCGGACTTTTGAGACGGCTGCTCTGAAAAGTTCATTTGATGTACATCCATACCATTCTCTCAGGTTGCGCAGCCATTTCCTTGGATCTTTCCTGCATAATCAGTTGGAGCAAGGTGTATTTCTCTCCACGTGTAATATGTCCGAGATATTCTAATTTTCTTGTTTTTATTGTATTTAAAATTTCTTTGTTCATCCTTCCCAGAACCTCTTTGTTTGTGACGTGTTCTGTCCATGATATTTTCAGAATTCTTCTGTACACTTACAGCTCGAATGATTCCAGTTTTTTCATTGATGTCGCATTCAAGGTCCAAGATTCCATTCCATAAAATAAAGTCGAAAAAACATAGCACCTCGCCAACCTAACTCTTAGTTCCAGTTTTAAATCCTCTTATATATATATATATATATAGCACTCTTCTCATTTTGTTGAAATTTACTCTAGCCTTTTCTATTCTTATTTTGATCTCCTGATTGTAATCATTTGTGGAGTTATTGTTCCCAGGTATGCATATTTGTCCACTTGTTCGACGTTGGTTCCGTTTATTAGAAGATTCTCGTTATTTCTTTGAGTTTTCGATATTCTCATAAATTTCGTCTTCTTGACATTCATTGTTAGACCATACTCTTTTCCATACTCTGCTATTCTGGTCACCAGTCTCTGAAGATCTTCAATGTTTTCGGCTAAGATCACAGTGTCGTCCGCATATCTAATGTTGTTAATGGGAACTCCATTTACCTTTATTCCAGCTGTCTCACCCTCAAGAGCTTTTTTCAGGACCTCTTCGGAGTAGGCATTAAAAAGAATTGGCGACAATACGCATCCCTGTCTCACTCCACATCTAATTTAAATTTCTTCTGACAGCTGTTCGTTAACACGTACAAGCTGTGAATAGGAAAGGCATTTTTACTACTGTATGAACTGACGATATTTTAAAATTCCGTTTTAAAACAACAATGAAAGTTTGCACAAAAATATGCTAGTTTTAGGTTAATTTGGAGATGATAAATGCGCTACTAAATAAAAGTTTAGCATATCTATTAACATTGATACTCTCATTGTGGTACATCGTTGAATTAGGGATAAAAGAGTCTTTCGTTTGACTTAACCTTCACCCACATGATCAATTTAATTTTTTCCATTTTAATGACGTTACAGCGCCCGTGATGACGTCACATATCTCATGTACTATATTGATATTATTGAAGATCCAATTGACATTTCTCAATTTTCAAATAAAAATATTTATTAATTCCTGAATTATAGGCTGTTAAAAACATCTTGGACCACCCTATATGTATTTTTTATAGTTTTATGTGCTTCGTTTTACTTTCCCTTCTTTTAATTTCTTTGTGATAATCGTTTCTCTTGTCAATTTTCGAGCTCTCTACTACCGCCCATGGACTACGCAGAGAACTTTTCATGTTGACCGTATAGTTCAGACTAAATAAGACAAAGGACAGTTTAATAAAAGTTGCGTGCATTTCTTACGAAAAAAACCTCATGTTGTGTTTATTTTTGCTATATAGAATTTTCATTTAATACGTATTATCATATGCCTGCTAGAAATCATACATTTACGGTTAGAAATTCGTATTACCACGTATTTAGAGCAAGCTGTACTTTTATATTATACAGAATGGACCAAAAGTTTGGAAACGTCTAATTATCTCTTAAATGAATGGTCTGAATTATACAAAAACAGGGATACGACTATTTTGCATTATGAAGATTTGAAAATTGATGTTTGTATAAACATCACACGACACTTTGGTTTTTTAAATACAACACTCTGTATATTGTACCTTTATTGAAATCTCCCGTTCAATACCAGTTCAACCGTATATAATAGGTTCTTTTGATTTTATGTAGTCAGACATCTTAAAAAGATAAAAAAAAGGTAGTTAACACCTAATCGGCTCAATAAATTTTTTGATACAAACTATGTACAACTAAATTTGATTGCCTAATCAAGTGTTCAAAATGTCATCTGTTGTTAATTTGACAGTGTCCTATATGATGGTAGAATAAAAAGAAATGATCCATAAAAATAATCTTTAGGATTTAAATCGCGTGAACGAGGAGGCCATTCAATACCAATCCGTTGTTTGGGAAATGTCTGATCTAAATAATGCCGAAAGTTTAGACCAACATGAGCTGGTGCTCCGTTTTGCTGAAACCATATCTCAATAAAATTGACTCGAGCCTTGTTTCTCAGGGCAGGTACAATTTCATTTCTAAGTAGCCTTTCATAGTTATGGCTTGATAAATTTCCTTCTATAAAAAACGGCCCGATTAACTGAATAACTACTATACCCGACCATACATTTAGTTTCTTAACATCTTAACGAAATTCTAGTCAGTTACAATTTTATTCATCATTACCTCGCACTGCAATCTACATTAGTAGTCATCTTCATTTAATTCCTGCAACAACTGGATTTTGTAGGGTTTAAATGAATTCTTACACGTAAGACTGAAGAATGACCTACATCATGTATGAGGAGCAGCTCTGCATGATGATGTATGTGGATATTCAACGAAACTTCATTAAATCTAAACTTTTGTTGTAATTTATAACAGTTTTTCTATACCTGTTCAAATGCCATCTTTTACTCGTCCAGTTTCCTCAAGAGTTTCAACCGAAAAAAGTTTGGGAAAGTATTGTTGAACAAGTTAGCTACTTCACTATATAATCTTTTCTATCTTTTAGTTATGACTTACCCTGTATTGTATGATTATAACATACTCTGCAACGCCTACGTTTTTCTTGCTTAAAATAACGTAATTCAGATTACTAGTGATTCTCATGCCATCTTACTAAAGAAATGTGCATATTCTCCTCAAAGTAATATTCATAACAACCCCTAGGGCTTTTTTCATAAGTGTAACAATAAAACACTGAAAACTTTGTTTTCAAAACTTCCACAAAATTTATTTTAAATTCTTATCACTACAGCTGTTTCGGCTGATTGCCTTTCTCAAGTGATCTGTTTCTGGCATGGGTTTATACTTTATATTCTCTAATGAAATAGGTTGAGGAGGGGAGAACTGTTTGTCTCAAGCTGGTCATTCAGAATTATATCTGTGTTTTTAATTTGTTGATTTCCATAGATTCTAACAAAGATATCTTAAGACCTTTATTTTGAATGTGAAGAATTTTAAATTCATCATTAAAAGAATGATTATGATCTAGAAGGTGAAGTGCGTATGTAGAATCTGTTTTTCTATTATTGAAAGCCCTTTTATGTTCTGCTATTCGTTTATTAAAATTTCTACCAGTTTGACCAATGTAAGTTTTTGGGCAGTCGCTACATTTAAGTTTGTACACATCACTGTGTAAGTGTTTTTTATGTTGGCTCTTGTTGTTTTTAATATATTTGCCTAGGTTGTTATTTGTTCTGAAAGCTGGTGTTATTCCTTTCTTTTTTATGTGTTTGGATATTTTTGTTGATATTTTGCCTGTATATGTAATCGAGCAGAATGTACTGGGTTTTTTCTCTGGTGGTGGAAATACTAAGTTCAGCGCTTTTTTGTGTAGTTTTTGATTAACATTTTATTAATTGTTTGTTCGTTGTATCCATTGTTTACTGCTATTTGCTTAATGATATTTAATTCTGTCTGAATATTGTATTTTGACATCGGAATTTCTGTTAATCTATGTAACATACTATGATAGGCTGCCAATTTATGTTGTGTGGGATGGGATGATGAATTGTGAATAGTCGTGTCAGTATGGGTAGGTTTATGAAATATGGAGAAGTCATGTTTGTTTTTAAGTCTGATAATTTTTAAATCTAAAAAAATTGTGGATTGATTTTGTTCTGTTTCTATTGTAAATTCAATATAACTATGAAGTGAATTAATATACGATAAAAATTGGTCGAGTTGCCTGTTAGTTCCTGTGAAACATACTAGTACGTCGTCTACGTATCTCCACCAATATAAAAACTGTTTGAATATGGGATGTTTTGAAATCTTTGTCTCTAGATGATCCATAAAAATATCTGATAGCAATGGGCTTAGAGTGTTGCCCAATGTAAGTCCTGCACTGTTATTTGTATATATTTCATTATTAAATTCAAAGTAGTTCTGGTTTATGCAAACTTCAAGAAAATGTATAATTTCAGATGTAATGATTGGATTTGTACTATTTTGGTCTAAAAGGTTTTTTACTAGAATAAAAGTTTCTGTAGGAGGGATACTAGGAAAAAGATTTTTTACGTCAAATGAAATTAATCTGGAGTTGTTAGGTAACTGAAAATGTTGTATTTTATTAACTAGTTCTATTGTATTTTTTATGGTAAATTTAGGTGAAAATTTAGTGTGTTCTAAAATAATCTCTAACAGTTTTTTTGAAAGTTTATATGACGGAGCTGTATAAAAAGAAACTACAGGTCTTATTGGGTGATCCGGTTTGTGTAGTTTAATGAAAGAGTATAATTTAGGAGGCTGTGGGTTCATGATCCTGAGGTATTTCTGTTCTATTGGATTTACTATTGATTTTGAATTTTCTAACGCTAGCCTAATTTGTTTTTGATACTTTTCTGTTGGATCTTTGTGTAACGTTTCAATGTTTTGATTATTTAAAAATTCCATTGTTTTGTTATTGTATTCTATTGTATCTATAGCAATAGTAGTGTTACCTTTGTCTGCTTTTGTAAACACTATGTTGTTTTCTATTGATTTTTTATTCTCTTTGTAACAGGAATTTTTCGAATCCATCAATGTTTTCATAAGGTTTGTATACTTTAGGAGACTATTTTGTTCTATCTGCTCTTTTAGTGGCTGTTGCAAAAAAACCTTGTTCTGTTAGTGTTCGAAATAAACCATAGAATGAGAAGAAATTGTCGAAAAATATGTTACGATTACTCTTATTTTTTAGAACTGATAATAAATCCAGAAAAACTCTGGTACCCAATGTTTGGTTTTTGTTCACTGGTTCACAGATACACCTTGATAGGGCACAAACTTAACTTTTACATATATCCTTCACTTGAACAAATACACCAAAGTTTAAAACCGAACCTTACTGGCTTGTATTTCATGAACATCTTACACTAGTGTCGTATAAAGTATGGAACCATTTCTTCTTCTATTGGTCTCTTGTGTGAGAACACACCAAATTGCATAAATTTATCATTCGTTTTGTCAAAAAATGGGCGCAATTTACAAAACTTACACTTGTATGAAGCTGTCCACCATCTCTTAAATGTAAACTGCGTTTTATAGAGGTACATTTGTTACGGATCATGCAGTGTTTACAACCTGTACTCCTTTATCTTCGTCAAGTTACTGGTACATGTGGGTTTGAGGTAACATGTGGTATGCTGATAAAATTAAAACTCCAACGAAGTTGAAAAGGTCTTTTCTAGTTAGACTAAAATCATGTCTCTTGGCATGAGCATATTGTAAAGAATATTGAACAATCATATCTTGAATACCAAGTCAAAAAATAGACAGAAAATTTCTAATGTTGTCAGTCCTTCCAAAGTCTAGAGATTTAGTATATGCTTCTTTATTTGATTCAGTTTATTTTATACAAACATTGAAAGATGCATAAAACTACATATTTAGCCAGTGGTGCGCTAATGCATCAGTTGTGTTTAGGGTAATGTTACAAAAAAAATTTAAAATATACAAAGATTTCGTCGTGTTGTATTAAAATTTCAGTTTTTACTGTTACTAATTTCAACATATTTTTAAAATATACGAAAAATGAATAGTTCAAAGCATACGCAAAAGATGGACGTACGAGTAATACCAATTCTACTAATTTTTAAATATTGCTTGTAGACTTTATTTTATTTGGTATGTAAAAGGGCATATTTTTTATGAGTTGTATGTAACTCAACAGAATTTATAAATTTCAGACCATCTATTTAAGAGATAATTAGAGACTTTTGGTCCAATCTTTATATAGTAGATTAGTTATGAATTGTGTTTAGTACTTCAGTATTGGCTTGTGTGTAATATTGATTTTAAGTAACTTCTTAAGTTGCTTTAATACCACGTGTCTCGAAACAATATTTCTTCTTTTATCTCCCACCTTGGTATAGTTGGGTGGAAACAAAAAATATAACGAGAATTAATAATACCTATGAACTATTTTAGTACATTAGCTACCGCTATTACATCGTTCTATAAAATACATTGGATATATGGATAGATAGATGGATTCAACGAGGTGGCTTTTGGCGTATTCCACTGCAACTTAAAAAAAAATACTAAATTATCATTTTACTTCCTTATTGAAATCTACAACACAAGCATCTTACCAGAAGACTGGTTAAAGTCAACTTTTCTTCCAGTATATGCTTTGTGGATTTCTAAAAAGCTTTCGATCCAGTTTCTCATAAAACAAGCATATACAAATGGTATATTTTCTCGCTAAGAATTTTATTCTATACATAACGGTTATGCCATCTTTCGTGGTTATTTGTTAATCTCTTATATCTTTCACTGTTTTTTTTTTATTTCAGGTTTATTGGTTTGCGGTTGTAGGATTGAGTTGACGTTATTTATTTTTATTTTAATTTCCTGAGGATTTCCTGCGATATTTTTTTTTTTAATAATTGAGGCTTGAGTAATATACCTTTGTTCTTTTTATAACTTCTTTTGTCATTTGTTTATACGTCATCTTTGTCATTTATACTATTTTTCTGTATTTTTCTTTTCCGCAATTTTGAAAACTTCATATTATTTTTTTCTAGTGTTTCCCCATTTTTTTCATTTTGTGCAATCAATTTATTTTCCTTGATGTTTTTATTTACCTCTTTTTATTCTTCGGATTGTTTTTTCGTTGTTTTAAGAACGGATTGTTTTTTCGTTTTTTAAGAAGCGACTTTATTTCATTAAGTTCTTTGTTTCTGGAGATTCATACGGTCTTCTGTGGTTTCTATGTGTTATTTCTCTTCTCATAGATTGGTTGCTGACTGGTTGCATTGTTATATTACTCCAGTCTATCTGTGAAATCTTATACAGCTATTTGAATTTTCTAAAAGGTATTTGAGTGCTAACTTATGACCAATCATAAAAAGTCAAAAAGTGATTTTTTGCATATAAAACGTTTCTTATACATTTTAGAGAAAAATTGTTCAAAGAAGGTGCAGATCTTAAAAGGTTCTTTAATTATAGAGTTTCTAAATTAAAATAAAGAAACAATTGACCGAGATAACTCTTCAATTAAAGATCTTTTTAAAATCTACAACTTTTATTTGAACAATTTTTGTCTAAAATGTATAAGAAACTTTTTATAGGCAAAAAATGATTGTTTCACTTTCTTTGATTGCTTGAAAAAACAAAGCAAAGTCAGCTGTGCGTCTTCAAGGATTTGTTATCAACTATCCCTCATATATCCTTTAGAACCTTCCAAAAACCATAATAGGATTTTTTCAGCTGTCTTTTTTACTGTGTCTATAAGGTCAATTACAGTTTGATATCCACCATTTTTTAAATATGTATGTTTCCGATTCTAACCCTCCTAGCACCTTATATAATCACATCGTCTGTTTTATTGCGTTTGCTAAGCGTTTATTAAGTAATTTGTATAAATATATTGTTTCTATCTTTTTTCCTTCATCTGAAGCATAAACGCCACGATTTGTGATACTATCATTTAAAATTTATTTTTGTTGTTTCTATCAGTTTATTTGTAAAGGGTGTTTTTTAGAGTTATAGAAATGTAAGTTGGTAACACTTTTTTAACTGTTGGCCATTTTGACAGCTGTCAAGTGATTTATGTTGAGTTTGGTTTGGCATTTTAGCATGAATAGACTTGATACGCCTGAACAACGCTTTCAAATTGTACAAATTGATTTTGAAAATTGTGGTTCTGTTTAAAATACGTATCGAGCACTACGTCCATTTCGTGGCCAACATAATCGTCCATCAGAGCAAATAATCCGATTAACCATGGAACGTTTTTGCACCACGTTTACTCTAAATGATAATATGCATCCACAGACACGTCGTACAGTGTGTACTGAAGAAGATGTTGCTGCTGTAGAGCGTAGCATACAGGAAGACCCGAATTAGTCTGCCATCGTGCACAGCAGTTGGATACGTGTCCATCGACTTTATGGAAGATTTTGCGGAAAGATCTTGCTTTGCGTGCTTAGAAAATCCAAATCATGCAAGAATTGAAGGTACACCATCATCTAACAAGGCGTGGATTCGTAGATTCGGTGAGTGGATCCAAAACGAGATTGCCGTTGATTTCGATTTTCATAAGCGAATTGTGTTTAGCGATGAAGCTCACTTTTGGTTGAATGGCTACGTCAACAAACAAAACTCTCCTATTTGGAGTTAAAATAATCCTTAAATGTTTGTTGAGAAACCATTACATTCAGAAAAACTGACTGGTGAGCTTTATGGTCTGGTGGAATCATTGGACCGTACTTCTTCAAAAACGATGCTGGCCAGAACGTTACAGTCAATGGTGGCCGCTATAGATCCATGATTACTGACTTGTTTTCCTAATTTGAACAACCATGATGTACAGGAGCTGTCGTTTCAATAAGACGGCGCAACATGTCACACAGCTCGTGCCACAATTGATTTATTGAAGGAAACGTTTGGTAACCGCATAGATTCACGTTTCGGACCGTGAATTGGCCTCCAAGATCGTGCGATTTAACACTGCTAGACTCTTTTATGTGGGTATATGTGAAAGTTCTAGTCTACTTGTACCCTCTCGATGATTGATTGGAGGTTACACAAAGAACGGTACTAGGCTCGGGCTTCAGTCTGGTAGAGGTATCTTGGTCGGGGTTCTTGTTACAGCTCAAATATCACGGATCAATTAAAGAAGTACTTACAACACAAAGACAAGAAGTTAGAAGAGAAGATAAGAGAAGAAAAGTTATTTGGGCACCACCCTATTTTTAGAGGAACAGGCACCTTAAGGCACATAGAAAAGGATGACGAGAAAGGTAAGGTACAGCTAGAGAACTCACGCGAGAATAAAGTAAACCGTGAGAGAAAAGGTATCGGAATTATGCGGTACACTCCTAATATTTCGACACATATACTCAAAATATACGATCAAACAAATAATAATATAATTCAATAAAAAATGCCTGGAAGAGAAACACAAAAATATAAATTCAAATTATATAAAAAAATATAAAAGAAATAAAAAGCAAATAGTTCTTTAACAAAATTATATTTAGGTATATTTGTTAAAGTAAATGTACTATACCAAATTTTATTGAACAGTTAAATGGCATGATTATTGCGTAACTGATTATTAATTACAAACAAAAAATATCTCTTTGAAAAATAGTTATAAATAATTTAGTATCCTCAAGAATTAAAAAAAGGCAAGGAACATTATAATTATATCTACGTCAATATTTGGCAAGCAAGTGAATTTTATGCCTTGAGGATACCTAAACATGAAGTTACTAGGTTTTTGATCGTGATCACTTCAAATCTAAGAATAGAATTTATCAGAAATATAATCTACATATAAAATAAATTGTACGTTATTTATACGTATATATTATCCTGTATTTTTATACTCAGTCAAACTAAACCTCCATAAATAAGAAGGTACACGAATTGGAGTCATAAATCAACTTCTAAAGATTTCGTTATCACAGTTTATTCAATAAAACTTATACTCACGAAACAGGTGTATTCAGATAATGGTATTACGCCCTCAATAAGGCACTTGACTTCGGTCCGTACAACAGGTAGTTAGGATGACACGCCCACAATAAATTGCGGTCTTCCTAACGTAGTCCCTTAGATTGTCTTAGGCCGACGAAAAGAGGCAGCTAGACCGGAGTAGTACAGGTAGTTGAGATAAAATGAAGATGACTGATGATCGAGGTGAACAAACGTAGCGGTGAATGATTGAATAGTGTACACGTATGAACGGTGTAGAATATGAACGGGGTAGAATATGAATCGGTGTAAAATCTGAACGGCAAACAGAAGTGACTTCAATTGGAAGACGTCTGTTTGACAAAAGAGAAAATAATTAATATAAGACACACTGTGTAAAGATAAATAAGGGTGAATTGAAAATCCACTTACCGCCGATTGTCGAAGATAAGACCGCTTGCCACAGGAACCAACTTGGAAATGAACATCGGATTGTGAACTTAGAAGGGCTTAGACAAGCGAAGGTTGAAAATAGGGAGGGGATATTGGCTGAAGGATGCCACGCGAAATTGACATTAAATAGCCGGGCTACTGAGGTTCATTTTCATAGCTTTTACCAATGGAAAGTAAACTTTCTACGAAAAACAACTCTTCTGTTTTTCTGAGAAGGTAGCTCGGAGATTTCACAATAGGTCCTTTTTCCTTTGTTATTAGGAAAGATTTTTATGTACCAAAACAAGATAAAAAGAAGAAGGAGCATTTGGCGAAGTTATTTCTTTGTTAAAAAAAAAAAAAGGCGTAACGAATCGCTCGGTAGTGTCGGTTATTTGAGGAAGATATGCAGGCATGGGCGGCGTGAAAATAATTTACTAAAGGGAATAATTTAAAGAAATTATGAACATGCTTCATACTCCGAAAAGCATGAATCGATTGACCACTTGAAGGACAACACTCGCCGCGTTATTGCCGATATACGGCGACAAATATTGAAAAAACTGATCGAAAATTGGACCTCCAGATTAGACTACGTCAGAGCCAGGCATGACGGTCATATACCAGAAATCATATTTAAATTATAAGGCCAAAAGATTATCTTTCGAATAAAGTCAATTTCATGTCAATTGATAAAAATCATATTTGTTTTATTCCATTTCACAGTTTTATACCTCAAAAAAAAAACATCCTTTATATGAGTAGCTTTCTATTACAAGTATCTACTTCTTGTTTATTAATATAGCTACACAGCAGCGAACTTCTTTTGTTTTAATCTATATCTGAATTTGTTCTTCTGAGTCTGATGAAAATTCCTCCATTTTTCAGTTTTTGTAATATTTGCAATATTTAGTAGTATTTTGTAAATTTTTCTCCGGTTGTTTAAATTGTTTTAGTCAAGTCTAAGATGCTACCTGTAGAAAAGCGATTTAGTACGATTCTGTTGTTAGTCTTCAACGATTGATTGGTTTGTTGACAAGATGTAGTCCATCTCGTTTTTGATATTACCGTCGGAACTTATCCAAGTCCAATTTCTTTGAGGTTTTTTGTTTAGGAATGAATTCATCGCACAAAGTTTCTTACTGTTATATGGACTTTCACTAAACATTAAGAAAACAAAATGTTTGATGGTCTCTAAGAAGGAATAGCAATTTGGATGAAAGAGTGTGTTCGGTCAACTAATAGAAAGAGTAGAAACATACACCTACCTTGGTACGAAAGTCAATGAAAACTAGGACCATTCCCTAGAAATCAAATGTAGGATAGAGAAAGCAAGATCTGCATTTCAAAAAATGGCTAAGCTATTCAAATGTTACGATTTATAAATACCCGTAAAAAACAGGTTACAGCCACAAAACAGCCAAAATCGAATACCTACACATTGTTTAACACACAATGTTAAACCACACAAATCTTTTCTGAGCAGCAGTATGCTAAGTACATATTGCCATGGTGGTCGCTATAATCTGAAACGGATATGTACTACAAGAAGAAGAAGATAAGGCGTCGAAAAGTAGACGTTCAACATTTAACTAATGAATAAATTCCAAGCATATGGTACGAGGTAACTAGTCCTCCACCAGGCGTTTCTCTAGGTGTAGAACAAAGGAATATTTCCCAGATATCGAGGAAATAAAATATCCGAGGCGGACCAAAACTAGCAAGGTGTTGGACAGCAGCAATATTAATAATGAGGTTAGGCATAAAATAAATGGTATAGACAACGCTAACAGTCAGTCAAACGAAAGATCCGCAAAAAATAACGCCACTGTCAGGCGAGTTACATAATATCTTCAATTTTAGTTGCTTCGTTAATGCAGAAATCTTTTATTTATGTTATTAAGAAGCCCAACAAAAAATCCAACCTTCATAAAAAATGAAACGATCCATGTTTCGAAATAAAACTAATACTTCAAGATTTATTTCAAGAGTATTTATTTCCATTTATAGGAAGCAAATATCGAATTACAGTAATAATACGATTTGTTGTTAATGATCGTTACCTTATCTACCTGATTCGACCTTATAGTTTGCATGCAAGGTTAAAAGATTTTATTTTTCGCGATATTTATTGTGTAGCATGTAATCGAGTTGGTTTTAAACGATACCATGCATGTGCATGTTTAAGTTGTATTTTTTATTAAAATAATTTAGCAGAAATAAGCAATTTTCACTTACTTTCCTCCCACTTGCTTTTCTGACCACGTTTAATAACTTATTTTTTGCACCAAATTTCAAAATTGTGTTTTATCTATTCACAGGGTGGTGGAAAGTTGCTAATTCTGCTTTCTTTACATTAAATCATGAAATGTAAATAACCGCTGCTATTATGCTAACAAAACTTGTTAATCTTGTTAAGCCTTTGAGAATGTTTGTTGTTTTCAAATTCTAGATTTGGAAATCACATATACTATAGACATATATACTATAGAGAAATAAGGTGTTGGAGACTTTGACTCGGACATGTATCTGACAAGTTTTTTGAGTTTTTTAGGACTCAATTACTGAGACCTCTAATTTTCCTGCAGTGCGTTCGGTGGATTTATTAAATTATTAATTATTTGGGGTCAGAAATGCCCCATTTTAAGTACCATCGTCTACCAGTAAAAAATGAAGCATTTTAACACCTTCCTATACCGGATGGTGAATTGTCAAACGGGCCATAGGAAACTCAATGGTAAAATCTAAACTGTTGAATTCCTGCTTCCCTAATTATTTTACATCCAAAGTCATGATGTCCTCTATTTGTAGAGGACTGAAATCTGTATTGAAAACAAATGTTAAAATTGTTCTACAAATTAAACATATTTCAAAATTTCCGAGATTTCCAAAATGTTTCAGAACTACTACTGTTAATACATTCATTTCGTTTTGATTTTTGAAATTTCGTGGTACCTCTGCAATATTTTTTGTACAGAAGAATCACAGTCCCAGTATTTTCAATTTTGTTTTTAAATCCCTTGAATTGCTGAATGACTTGGGATTGGTCTCTTGGGATATCTTACGCTAAATAAAGAACTGATAGTGCGCGCACTAGTATCCGAATAAAACATATTTTTTATTGCTACTTTCTCCTCAACTGAGTACATTTTATCAAATTTGTTGTTTTTTAAACAATATCATAAAATAAAAATATTGACAATTCAAATATTGGTAATATCTAACTTCATTGTGACCAAACGCAACCCGTTATACACATGCTGCACTACGTGTGGCCTAAATTTTGCAACAATATGCAAATGAATTAAATTTTTGCAAACCTTTGGAATGTTTAGAAAAATTTTGTATGTAAAATAATTAGGGAAGCAGGAATTCGACAGTTTAGAATTTCCCATTGAGTTTCCTATGGTCCGTCTGGCGATTCACCATATTTCATTGGGTACTTGGTGATGACTATATAGCTCTAATTGTTCACACTTTCTGCCGACATCCTTATTTTCTTGCGCAATTTTAATGTGCAACTCTGATTTGTTTTTTCCACGTGAAATATTTTCTTTATTCACGGAACCGGTCTAGGCTAATTATATATCAATATATCCTTGTAATATTCCCAAGCCGTTGACTTTTCTATTTTAAACAGTAGTGTGAGTTTACTGTTCATTCGTCTTGGTAATCCGTTAGTACAAAGAGATGTTGAGAGTCTTTGTATTTAGCCACATATCAAATGCTTTTATTCTTTGCAGCATATATCTAACCAGGTGCACATCTAACACCGTACAGAAAATACGGGTTAAGTTGTAAACTTGTATTTCTACTACACAATAACTTGAGGAATGCATTTTTCTTCAGCACTTTATTCCACATTTACATATACTTCCGTTAGATTATATGCTTAAAAACCATCCAAGAAAACGGAACACATAGTTTGCATGTTTAAGGGAAGATCACGAATGATATTCTTCATTTGGTTGACAAAAACAACTAATTTTTGTCGTTTTAACACCAGTAGTTGTCATTCTTGGCATTAGTAGCCCGTATCATATTTGCCTTCGTCGTAACTACACAGCAGACTTAATAAACCGTTTTTTTTTACTTCGTTTCTTTTAGGCGACGATGTTTCCAGCACCGCAGACAATTTTTCCTTACGAAACGACGACTCAGCTCTTCCTCAAGAGTGGTGTAGAAAATCTGAATGCGTTTACGGTCTGTCCGATTCTCTTTATGACAGAAATCAAGTAACGAAGAATAAAAATGGCGATCCCATAGCGGATTGTTTTGGAATTATCGCGAGGAGCGATTCTGCGATTTTGGCGGTAGCAGACGGCGTCAATTGGGGTGAGTTGATTATAATATGTAATAAATCATTAATTAGATTCACATTATGTATTCTTTTCTCCCTTCTGATCAAAAAGATATATCATCCGGTATAGATTCTAAATCATGCCGATATTGCGATTCTTAGAAGAAATAACGAAAGAAGGCGTTTAACGGTACATTTTGGGGTAAAAGCCCTGTTGCTAGCCGCTTGCATAAATTGGATATTACCAGCAGTAGAGTTGAGTAAAATTATCATAGAAGTCAGTCGCAAAATCTCGTAAGCCCGTTAGCTAAAATCTCTAGCTCGCAAAATATTCGCTTCGCTTATTAGTATCTTGTATTTGTAACTGAGTAGTTCACATCGTATTATTCTTTATAAATATTATTAAATCTGTTACTGATAGTAATGAGTGTTATAGTTATAAGTTAAATACTTTCATTTCAACTAGCAGTGTTACCAGTAGTTCGCTTTTATTATAGAAACGATATTCCGCTAAGCAGTTATACTTGTAATTAGATACAATAGTGAAATTAGCCGCAATGAAAAGTATAGTGAAATATCCCGCAACACAGTGTTACCGGACAGCTATCAGAAATTGCTGTTTAATCCTAGCATTAAATATAAGTTAGTGTTTAATCTGTTTTTCATTCCAGTCTAGACTGATGGTCCTTCGATTCTTCTCTTTACGCCCTTTTACATCAGTCCTTGTTATACTCATATGCCCTGTCTCTTCATTGCAAAGTTTCAGTAATTTTTTTATTCTGTAGGCTCCCAATCTTGCTTCTCCTTGTATTATCAAATGCAAGGGAGGTAGGCCTAGTAGAGCCTCCATAGCTGCTGTTGGAGTAGTACGCATGGCAGCAGTTATACCCATACACGCAATTCTTTGCACTTTGCTGATTTAGATTTTTGCAGCTGTTTGAAGTGTCTTAGTCCACCGCATCGTCGCTGATATTGAGAGTTTGATCACCATGTTGTACACCCAGTGCACCATGTCCAGTTTTAATCACCATTTCTTTCCATACGTACGCCTGACCCTCATAAGTGTTGTAACTGCACTGCTTGTTATTTTTTCTAATTGCCGGTTCCATAAACCCGAGATACTTTACCTTTCTCTTTGGCTAAATTACTTGTCCCTGCTGCTTTAGAGGACCTAATCCCTCTAGTTTCCATCTGCGTGTGAAGGCGACTATGGTGGATTTCTGGGGACTTATATTTAGCTCCTCTGTATAAGTCCATTGTCGCCCTAGTTCTAGGGCTCGTTCATGCGATCTCTGACTACCGTATTGTAGTCAGATTGTACTGTATTGTACTTTCCTTGCGAGATGATTATCAAATCATCCGCATATTAAATTGTTTTGTGACCATTTTCAAGTTTCTATTAGTCCGTCCTTCACCAGATTCCACATCAGTGGGGACAGAATTCCCCCCTGTCGACCCGGCCAACACGGTCTCTCCAAGGATAGTCGTATTTACCACTCTATTCTTGAGCATAGATTCTATCCAGTTCAAAAATATGTCCTCGACTCCTTTGCGTCTCAGGGCATTGGTTAGGGATGTTATCGAAGTGTTGTCGAAAGCCCTCTATATCCAAAAAGGCTCCCAGCATCAACCGTTTATTTTTAATTGTGTTCTCCACTTTTTCTACGAGTCTGTGGAGTGCTGTCTCGGTTGAATTCCCTGATCTAGAGATATGTTGTTCTTGATGTATTGGAGTGTGTACCAATGTTTCATCCCTAATATACCCGTCGAGCAGTTTCTCTAATGTCTTCTGTATGAATGGCATTAGACTTATTGGTCTTTGGACTTTGCCTTTTTCCGTCATCTTGTCCCCGGTTTAGGGATGAAAGTTACTCTAATCTCTCTCTTTGCTTTAGGTATGTACCCAAAGGCTACACTACTTCTGAGTACATTGCATATTCTGCTGTTTAAAAGTTCCGATCCCTTTTGTAATAACACGGGGTATATACCATCTATTCCTGGTAATTTATAGGACTCGCATAAGTTTATTGTCTTTGCTACTTTTTCATAGTTTACAATTTTTTTGACTGTCTGCCAGTTAGTTCTTGAGGACCTCTGCAGAGCTTCGTTGCCTACTGATTCCCAGTCAATTGGTGATTCAACTATTTGTGATCCAGGTGCACCCTGAAGAGCTCTTCAGCCGTGTCTCTTCCTGTGTTGAAATACTCACCATTGACATTTAGAAGTGAGTTAATTGGTTGTGTTTTCTCCTTTGAGAGCACCTTTTGAAGTCTAGCACAAGCATGAGTGCTTTCAATTTTCTCACAGTGCTTCCTCCATTTGGCTCTCTTGGCTTATCTCTCTTACAGCTGTGTAGTATCCCGTCCGTGTGGATCTGTATTTTCCCCATTCACCGGTTACTTTGGCTCGAATAGATTCCTCGTCCTTTTTCTCAGCACAGACAGTTCTTTATTCCACCATGGCGTATCCATGGTGGAACTCCTCTACGTTAGAATTCAGATTTCTTGGAATGCTGAAATGACAGCGTTATTTAGATCATTCACTGCCATTTCTAGATCCGTGGCGTCATTTATCGTTCTCCTCATTCTCGACAGATGCTGGTCTAGAACTTCTTTCTAAGCCTCCTAATTTAAAGTGGTTTTTTGTCTACATTTAATATGTCCAAAGTACTTGTCATAATAAATTGCATGAATGATTCACCCCTTTTGTTGGTGTTCGTGCTCCCCCAGGTCCTGTGGTGTGCGTTGACGTCGCAAACGATAATCAGCTGAATCCCTGTTTTTCTGCAGTGTCTCACCAGCACCTCCACTTCGTTGGTAGGTGTCGCTGCTGGATCGTCCGAAGGAAGATAGGCCGAGCCTAGAATCTCTTTCGATCCTCTTCCTTCCCCGATCTTGACTCTTACTGTCGTAAGATCTCTGGAATAGCAATTAATTAGCGGCAGTATCTGTAGCTTCTTTCTGGTAATCACACAGGTCCGGGGGACTTCAGTAGATCTACTGTAGATCACTTCTCCATTTAACCCTAAACCTTAGACCTCTCTTTGGTTTATCCAAGGCTCTTCTACAAAAGCAATACCAAACGTCTTCTCAAGCGCTACCAGGACTACTGAGGCTGCCTTGCAGTGTTGAAGGTTAATTCGAGCTACCCTTATGCTTATCTTTCTTTGCTTGAAGATCTCTGCAGGTTACCCTACCAAGTCCATAATAAGCTTTGTAGTTCACCTTCAGATTTCTGCAGGATTCTTCATCTATAGAAAAGGTCAGCAGCTGGCCCCCCTTCTCTATTTTCCTGCTTAACAGAGACCAGTTCTGTGTCCTCAGCATCGGATTCAGATGCTGAATGCGCGTCCTAATCACCTGTATATCTATGAATTTTGGCTCAGGGATGAAGACCAAAACCCATTTAAAATAACAGGATTGTTGTTTAAACATTGAAAATGTGTCATTTTTTGCACACAAATTCTTTAGTTGCACACAAATCAACTTTTAACAACAATTAAAGCCAACGTAATAATAAAATTTAAAGTGCGATGTATCGGCAAACTTAAACTTATCGCAAAATCAGATAATTCGCTAAATTACACTTACTAATAATAATTGAAAAGAGACAGAATCGTCTGTATCCTCTAGGTGTTGTTTTTTATTATTTTTTATTTACAGTCTTTAATTTATGTAAAGTCTTTTAACACCTATTTCAATTCATTTACACTAACACTAAAACTTAATTAATTTATAATATATATTTATTACTTGACAATATGAACTTATCTTTTATACTAACTATCTACAATTGTAATTAACAAGAAAAGTTAAGGCACAACATTATTTTGTCTTATTCTTTTCAGGGGGCTTCTATTCATTCTGTATGTTCTGTAACCTTTCGAAATTTTAAAATAAAAAATTAAATTTTAAAGGGTTATTTATAATTTAAGGTATTAAACTATTAAATGAAAAATATTAAATAATAAAAATAAGTTAAGGAAACAGTAGACGGATTCTATTCGTATGTACTTATATTTTTAGGAGAAAAGGCTAGCATAGCAGCCAAATCAGCTGTACACGGCAGTCTCCACTACCTCAACAAGACAATATTCAACGATACCAAACCGTTCGAAAGTCTTACCATAAAGACTGATGAGAGCTCTACATCGAGCACTATTCTAGACGAAAAAGTTAATCTTGTAGGTAGTACAAGGGAAGTTTTCGTGTGTCTTTTGAGGGCGTTCAATTGTGCTCATGATCTCATTTTAGAAAATAAGGTAGGTCACTTCCTTATTCGGTCACTTCACTTTTTATTATTAATTTTTTATTTAGAATTTCTTTATTATAATACTTAATCGTTTTGAAAGATGAACTGTGGTCTATTAATGAATTATTTTAAGGGTATGTTGACGACTTTAACAGTGGCCGTGGTTTTGCCGCTTAGGCAGAAATTGGAGAAAAGAGTGAGGCTGCCAAACGGCCAGGAGAGAGTAGAGACTGAGGCGCAATACGTTTGTTGTGTCTGTAACGTAGGTGACACGTTGGCTTATATTTATTCGAGGAAGTACGGAGTCAGAGAACTTACTAAAGGTAAGTTATAGAATATTATATATTTAATAAATAAATATTTGCATTAGTAACAACGACTTTAATTTAGGATAAAATGGGTACAAGTGACATTTACCCCTGTTTTCTACTCAGCAAACTGTAGAAACTAGTTATGTAGTACTTCTACTTACCAAAAGATGGCAGTTAAGGTCAAAATATCACTTGTATGTGTGTTGTCCCAAAGCACGGTTCGTAGACTTACTACGGTTGCCTCTTCCGACTAACCAATGAACATTAAGCCCGAAATTACGTCACGAGAGTATAGTAATTTGAATCGTAACATTGTTAATCTTCATTTTTATGTCTTTGATGTGTGGAAAATAGTAAAGATAGTTATGAAATAAAGATGTCTAGTGGATTATAATACCTAATTATGGAAAACTGTTGATATGTAGGCAGTTTGGTACTTAAAATTAATTAGAACCGGTTGTTAACGTTTATCCAATGTTAATGCAGGATTTACGTAAATCTAGGACTTCAATTTCCATTTTACACTGAAAATTTGTCGCGTATACTGAATTTCCATCAATACTGGATTAACTATTGAATTAATTACCGAATTACATAACTATTTTTTCCATTTTTTTAATATCTTTCCTTCACACTACAACCTGTGCCTGGCATTCTAAAATTTCATCAATAAAATTATTACGTTAATACACAATGAAATTTTAAAGTTTTAACCTACCTTATAAAAAGATACGAAGACAATAGGTACGATGTACAACTACAATAAATAACGTTTCTTCGATAATTCAAAATAAGTTTTTATAGAAAACAACACCAAAATTTCAAATACAAAAATACAAAGTAAACTGAGATATTTAAGAAACGATAAATAATAAAGCAAATAATAAAGTGAAAGATAATTACCACGAACAAACTGTGATAATAAATGGGTTTTGTATTCTTGTGTACTCTGTACACATAAGCATTGCGTATCACGACAATGCTTATATCTGTTTTATTCTAAAGCCCTCAATTGTAATGCAGTCAACTAAAGTTTAACACATAATCAGTTACTTAATAATGGAATATGAAATGATCTTATAATTTAACTATTTAATTTATTATAGCAAGTCAAGGTATTTCACTCTGTATTTATAAATATTGTGACTGACCATAAAGCTGTGTCTTTTAAGTTGCATTTAAAAAATTTAAAGAAAGCTTAACCCTGATGTAATAAACACCATTTATCAGTATTTAAATATTTTTTATTTTTTTAAACATGTTTTTAGATTTATAATGTTTTTGTTCTTGTTATTCAAAAATTTATATCTAAAAATTGGGTCTAAGCTTGATATGTTATCTCATTGTGATGGATATTAAAATATTCTTAACTTTACTTTTCATATTTATTTTGGTAATATACAATAAAGATTACTTTATTATCAGATTCAAGCCATGTGGCTTACTCCCCTTAAGAGGAAAATGTTGGTCATGCTAGTTACTCAGCGTATCAAAAGAATTGAACTCTCTGGGTGCTCTTTCTTGTTATCAATTCCTAAAACAAACTTCGCTTTAATTGATATATTATTTTCTGACTCTTAGGTTCCCACGATATCAACTCCAACAGAGACATGCGCGACGCACTAGGAGCTTTAGGTCCTGTAGACGGCATCAATCCAGAACTCAGCAACCTCACGCTCTCTATAACGACGTTGCAGAAAGGCGATATCGTAATGGTGGCCAGCGACGGTCTTACCGACAATTTTGACCCCAATGTCTGTAAATTTACCGTGAATACCAAAAACGATCAACCTCCTGCGAGGAAAGCAAGTACGCGACAAAGACCTGTACAGTCTCAAATGCCCGTAGAAATTAAGGCTCCCGTAGTTAAACCTGTTAGAAATTTAGAAAGCAGCGGGCAGAAGCCTCCCGTGAAGCCCCCTAGGAAATCTAAGACTAGAGATCTAACGGGCGCAAACTCAACAGAAAAATCTAGTATAAACAGTAATACTGTTTCTGATAAGTCTTCCTCCCCTTCTGTAGAGAACATTTCGATACAGAGCAAGAATAATACAGTAGTAGAACATTCCAGTGTTAGTAGTTCAAATGTACCAGAAGCAGAAGCAGCTAATAAAGATTATAATAGAGAGCTAACAAGTAATATAGTAGACAGTAGTAAAAGTAATAGCTTAAGTAGTAGAAATCCTGAGTACGAAAATCCGCTTATAGCAGCTTTTATGAGTCAAAATTCCTTAGATGGATCGCCGAAAGTAGAAAAAAGTAAGTAAATTATATACTTTAGCTTTAATAATTATTATAATCATGATCATGATCATCAAATACGCTTCAATTGATTTAAACTTTTATTTACTATTTGTACAAATTGCTTTACTTCATTTTAAAATACTGACTAGAGTGACATCAAGAACAATAACCGATCTTTATATATCTCTTGATGAATATTTCGGATAATTCAAGTAAACAACCAAAAAATACAGAAGTAGGTCATTCCTCAATCCTGTTGTGAATACTTTTGGAGGATTAGAAAAATGCGAAACTTCTAATTTCTATTTTCAATCTTCATATCTTCGGATACTAGCTACCCATGAGATGTTATAGCGACTTAAATTAAGTTTTTGACATCTACATTCATGAGAATAGCAGAAAACATTTTTATTAATTTAATTCTGACGTTTTGACTCAATTTCAGCTTATCAACGATACAATTAAAGCTTTCTTGGATAAACTTCAGAATTAACGTCGTCTTATCAGTTAGTAGTTTGCACACAATTTCTTTATTGTGCAAATTTCTAAAAATTACACATTAAAGACCATTAAAAAATCCAAAAATGGATACAAATCTCAAACATGGATGTCAGATCATTTACAGATTTTTTAAATCCTTAATATTCTCCCAAAATTAAAAAACAACTTTAAAAAACCAAAAATTATATGCAAATGGGCCCCTCTTAGTATTTATAGGGACTCCTGAATTCTTCTAAACCTTTTTTTTATTTAATTTGATGATATTTAAAGAGTCAAAAAAATTAGAGTCACTTAAATAAGCTTAATGTGAGTTATGATCAACTTTAAGGGATTCTATAAATTTGAGGACGATTTAAAATCCATTGGAGTTAAAGCATAGAGAAGAGTTGCCGGGGACAGGGGCGAATGGAGCAACTTTTGGTATTTATGGATTTCACAGTAATTAATTACAGCTTTTTTAACCGCTTATATTCACACAGATATTTGTAAAAAAACTTTTAAAAATGCAAACAATTTATACAAGTGGGCCGGCCCCCAAGTATATATAGGCTACTTCTACACATTTGTTTCATTATATTTCATGATATTTAAGGAGAAAATAACTTTGGAAAAATTAGAGACACGGCTTGTGGCTATCTTCACGTCTATTTACTTATTTTACTTTTCACGCGAATGGCTGGAGGCCGATTCCCCTACTAAGAGAAATCTTTTGTTTTTTAAATCCATTGTAATGAAATATAATGATAATCAAAATAAAGTAATTGAACATAAATACAAGATAATAATGAAAATGTAAATGAATAATAAATTCCGTATTATATTTAACAATTTTCGAAAATTACTAAAATCATTAAACCAAATTTTTAAAGAAAAAATTTTAGAAGATTTTATAAATTTTAAAGCACTTAAATGTGTGGTATTATTATACAAAATATTACCAATTCAGTAGACATAAAATTTCATTAACCCACATAATATAGGAATAACGCGCTATACGTAGTATTCACTTCTTTCGGCACTCCCCAAGCCGTTTTTATATTTTTTTACGGTTGTCAAATAAGAATTTTACAGATTTTTTAACTTCTTATATGCACCCAGATTAAAAAAAGCAAAAAGAAATATAAAAATGACCCCCTAATATTTATATGGACCCCTGAATCCTTCTCAACATTTTTTTTTTCATTTGATTTTATGATATTAAAAGAGAAAATAATTTGGGAAAAATTAAAGCCACCCAAATAACTCAATGTGAATTGATTAACTCTTTTTTCAAAAAAAAAAAACAAAATATAACGCGATTTTTTAGAGGAAAAAATCTTGAATGACCCTTAAAAAAGAGAAAAATTTTGGTCAAAAGAAAAAAATATGATTTTTGTAAATCACCTTAAATTGTGGAAGTATGTTCATCTCTGAATACGATAAGTATTTAAGTAATTGTACATGAATCAGTCCTCGGGCTGTTGGTAGTCGCGTCTACGTAGGGCACTCGCACTTGCTTGAATGCTTTAAGTCTTTAGCAAACGTGGATATGACCTAAACCCGGAAAACAACTGATCTAGTTAATTTCTGCCTCTAATTTTAGGTGTTAAGCCTCAACCCCACGCACCTGCGGTAGCAGAAAACAAAGCCAGTAGTTTAAGGCGCCAAGCTTCTAGTCACAGTCGAACCGAAACCTTCGATTCCAACAGGAAACCGGTTACGCCCAAAACACCTTCTACCGCCAGTAAAACTTTGAAAACAGTGGAGGAGAAAAGCAGCACCGTTGGTAGGATGGAAGCCGGGTATAAATTCTTGCGATCCAAAACTACTATAGATATGAGAAGTTCCAATTCTAAGCCTATAATCAGAAACGAAGATGGGGTTCCTTATATTACTCCTCTGCAGAGATACGATCTTCAGTTGTTGTTGATGGAAGATATATTGAAGAACGGCATATCAGGTAAGGCAATTTTTACTAATTGCTATAAGTAGAAAATATCTAAGCAATGGCAGTAGGTTTTTATAATTTTGGTCAACAAACTCCTTTATTAATCTACAGTATTAGGGGATAAATATATAAATATACATTATTTCCTTTAAAGTTCATCAGATTGCACATTATCAATGACATTTTTACCTCAGCACAGTACAACCTTAGAGTAGTGAATTTTACTCGTTGGTCGGGATCTCTCTGACAATTCCAGGACACTGGTGGTCGGGATCTCTCTGAAAATTCCAGACCACGTTGGTCGGGATCTCTCCTTATATATGTGGTCAAGATCTCTCGTACTATGATGTGGTTGAGATCTCTCCTTATATATGTGGTCGGGATCTCTCGTACTGTGATAAGGATGTGTCCGGGATCTCCCCTTGTATATCTACTACTAATACAGTAGAACCTCGATAACTCAAACCTCAATAACTTAAAAACCTCTATAACTTCAAAAAATTATATATTCCCTTCCCATCGGAGCCTAAAACCTCTACAACTTAAAATACACAAGTTCTATAACTTAAATAAATAATCTCAGTATTGGCCCTCAGTAACTTAGAGAAAGAAATTTTTCCACAACCTCTATAACATAAAATTGTTTGCCCATGAGTCATTTCGAAAGAACGTGCTTTCGGTCATATTTATTGCTTGCTCGTGTTCACTTAATGTAAACTACATAAAATGTCCTATTGTTTTCTTCTTGGAATCTCTTAAAAGCTGTATTTGCGGCGGTTAGGATTAGGACAACAGCTTACTGTATCATAAGTTTTTGATCACTCTCCTAGAAACATCGCTTTACGTACTGTGTGATAACTTGCTTAAAATTAGTTCAAAAAGAAAATCAACAACGCTAACATATGCTGTTAAATTAAAAGCTATAGAAGCAGTGAAAAATGGATTCAAAAGAAAAGAAGTTGCGGCTCAGTTTGGAATACTCGGGAGTACATTAACAATCATCCTTAAAAAAGGAGCTGAATTATTTAAAAAACAAGAATCAGGACACAATCTTCAATGTAAAAAACGAAAAATTGCCGAATCCCCTAATTTAGAAAAGTGTTTGCTTACGTGGTTAAAACAGTGTCGAAACAAAAGACCCATACTGAAAGAAAAAGCTGTAGAGTTCGCTAATTCACTAAAAATCGATAATTTTAAAGCCAACAATGGCTGGTTAGAGAATTTCAAGAAACGACATGATTTAGCCTTTAAAAAAATGTGCGGCGAAAGTGCAAGCGTAAGCAAATCAGTCTGCCAAGAATGGAAATCTGAATTGTATAATTTAGTGAATAATTATGATCCTAATGATGTTTTTAATGCTGACGAAACGGGACATTTTTCAAATGTCTTCCCGACAAAACATTAATATTCAAAAATGAAAATGAAAACACAGCAAGGAAGGACTTACAGAAAAACTGGAACCTTTAATTATAGGCAAGTCAAAAAAACCTCGGTATTTTGCAGGCTTAAAATCACTGCCGATGGATTATGAAGCTAATAAAAAAGCATGGATGACAGCAGAACTTTTTAAAAATGGCTTATTAATATAGATAAGCAATTGGTAACTTCAAATAGAAAAATTATTCTGTTCATCGACAACTACACAGCACACGGGGACATACCACCATTAAAGGCAATCAAAGTACAATTTCTTCCACCAAACACAACATCAGAACTTTAACCATTGGATCAGGGTATAATTAAAAATTTTAAAACATTATACAGAAAAAAAGTTGTTAGAAGAATGATAGCTGATATGGAGCAAAATACGATTTCTTTTATTAATGTTCTTCAAGCAATGACGATGTTGGACAAAGCATGGCGAAACGCAACACTCTTCACAGCGAAAAACCTGCTTTAGAACCTGTGATTTTTCTTCAGAGCCTCAAGAAATCATTGAAGAGGAAGATAATAATGTAACTGAAGAATTGAATAACCACATGTCTGGGTTAAAGACTTCTTTTGACGACTTCGTTACTTGCGCAGAGACGTTAACAGAGGAAGAAATATTGGAATTAGTTTACAACTGTATTGAAAGTGATAAAGACGATGAATTTAACGACGACCCACATACTTCATCTACGAGCGTATCAATCAACTAAGAAAAAAGTGCTATAAAAGAAAATCGCAGACTGTTTTTAGTAAACTATACATTTAATTGTTGCTTTAACTTTATGTAACTTGTATAATAAATGAATGTAGTGTATTTAGTAATGTAGTGTATAATAAATGCCTATATATATTTTATTGAAGTTCTGACCTATATTAATCCATCCCAACATAGAGCCTTGATAACTGAAAACCTCTATAACTTAAAATATTTGGTTTTTCGCTTGGACTTTAACCTTCTTCTTCTTCTTCTTCTTCTTAGAGTGCCATCTCCCTACGGAGGTTGGCAATCATAATGGCTATTTATATTTTTGAGCTTGCTGCTCTAAACAAATCAATCGATCTGCATTGATACCAATCACGTGATTCTTCAACCATGAGTTCTGCCGTCGGCCAAGAGATCTTCTTCCTTGAATCTTTCCCTGTATGATGAGTCTCAAAATTTCATATTTTGGTCCCCTCATCACGTGGCCTAGGTATTCCAGTTTTCTGGTTTGTATAGTGGTGATTAGTTTTGTTTCTTTACCAACCCTCTCCAGTACTTCTTTATTTGTAATTCTATCAGTCCATGATATTTTTGAGACTCTGCGGTATAACCAGAGTTCGAAAGCCTCGATTCTTTTTAAATTGCATTTTTTTAATGTCCAAGTCTCAGCTCCATATAGTAATATTGAAAATATATAACAGCGAATGGTACGTAGTCTGATCTCCAAATTTAGATTTTTGCACGTTAGGAGTCGCTTCATTCGTATAAATGCTGATCTACTTTACTGAGGACTTTAACCTATCGAGGTTCTACTGTATTCAATCTATGACGTCATCACGAGGCGGTGGCATTACCGGAGCGCGGAGTGGAGACGAAGATGGGCGGGGCTTGTGACGTCAGAGATCAGTGAAGCGAGGCCCTTTCTAATAAGTCAACGTTGACGAGTAAAATTCCTTACTCTAAGAGTACAACCAACTGCTTAAAAAGACCCTAACAATATTTTTCCAATTTTTTGGTACTCAAAAAACCATAATTTACTTTAAAAATTATTGAAAAACCAGTACGCTAATTATTTACCTTTAATTTATCGAGTGCAAATGACAGTTAGAAACGGTTGGTGTTATTTACATAGTTGTCGTGTCAAATTTTTGTCAATATCACAATTTTTTGTGTAATGAATCACACCTAAAAAATACTGATAAAAAAAGTGACAAACACAAAATCTGTTTAATTTATTAATGTTTTGTATTTTGAGAACGATTTCCGAAGTGGAAATTGAAACGTCAATAAACTTATTTTAAACTTAAGCTGTGGCTTATTCCCATTAAAAGTAATAGTTGGATTAAAATGCCACAAGAAAATAGCTTCAGGACAAAACCTAAAATACTGTGAATAATCAATTATTCATTATATTTTATAACAATAAAAATATCAAAACAAATTAGAACAGATAATTGAATACAGTGCAATTGACTTCAAAATGAATAAAGGTCCTCACCAACGATAATCACATCCTTGATCCCCAAATACATCGAGGTCCCAGACTCTCTCGGACGTATATTACATACGACGGGAACATAAAAATTCTCAAAAAGTTGGTATTAAAATAGATCAGTTTTTGTTATATGTAAGTCAATAGTTTTCTAGTTATTCACTGTTGAAAATCAGAATCAAAAATAAATCTCTTTAAATGCTAAAATGTTTTACAAAAAAATGTTACTGATCTTTTTAAAATATTTGATTTTAAAGTAATATTTCCACAAGGAAAATGAAATTCCTGTGGTTGGCTATATACCATGAATCATAAAAACTTTAATTTAAAAAATCCTTTATAAAAGGTATATATTCTAAAATTGCCCTTCCGTTGACATTACAGAACGTTTTCGGTCTAGTAAGTCCATCATCAGTGTAGTTACCAGGTACCGATGACTGAAGTCATTAAATATGTGTGTAAAAACAGTTTAAAAGTAAAAAAGTGTAAAAGCATGTTAACTTTGTTAATTAATACATATTTGTTGTTAAATTTAAATGATTTTATAGTTTTAAACAGATGTACATCATGTCAACGCAAGACTTCCAGAGGGTTGCCAATCCAAGAGAAGGCTGGGTCCTCAGTTGCTATTGAGGACACATAGAGATACCTTATCTTGGGTTGGCAAGCCCCCTATGAGTCTTGCGTTGCCATGATGTAAATCTGTTTAAAACTACAACATCATTTAAATTTAACAACAAATATGTATTAACAAAGTTAATATTTAGTTAATAGTTTTTAAATAAAAGTTTTTACAGTAATATTTGATTAAACTCTTCTTTGTGTGTAAAAAGCCCTTTAAAATATTGTTTAATTTTAGGCAAAGATGCTCCGTGCACCTCAGCCAGGAAACTCTGTGAAAACCTGATCAGCTACACGATGAGCATAACATCAGCCAAACGCCATACTCTAGAAGATCCAGATCTTTACTTCGATAACAAAAGCGGCGTGTTGGTCGAAGTCAATAACCAAGAGAAGAAAATCCGAAGGAAAAAAGGACTAGAGCGAGTGCAGAATCTTCCTGGAAAACTGGATCACGTAACTGTTGTGGCTTATAACGTAGGAAATAATTTTGCTCACTAAAGTCCACCTATGGAAAACTTCTAAGACTTCTTTTGTAGTACTAGCACAGTATATGTAACGAACAGTTCGTCTATGACTAAGTGACGCATATGTAGTTGTTGCAGTGCTGTCATTATTATCTAGGGGTGAGTTTATTCTCAACCATTCGTTACACAGTAACGATTTAGTCCACCTCTAACTTTTTCGTTTCAACATGGCGGTAAATTAGTTCCCTTTAATTTTCAAAGGTGTCGTTAAGACAAAAACTACCGTTTGTTGCGTAAATTGTGGTACTAGACTAGTCTAACCTCATTCGAATTCTGATATGATACCTCCGATAATATAATTATCTTTTTACGCATTACGCTAATTCCAAAAACGAAGTATTATCTTGCATTTTACATAGAGGAATTGCTATCATCATTGAAGTAGAAATAATTGTATAAGTTTTATTTATTTTATAACTTTTTAATGCTCTAGAGTACAACTGAACAAAATTAACACAGTTAATATTTAATAACTAATACTAAAACTGATTTGAACATTTTTTGTTGGGAATGTCCATTTAATGTCAATTTTGTCAATTCGCCTTATCCGGACCTTTTAAATCCGAAACTTTTAATTAATTTTAATGTACTAGTGCTTGGATTTTCATAAAAAAAGAAATTTCAAAGTTTTTAAATGTTTTGAAGAAATTGGAAGTGAAATTTCAACTATACTGTTTGTTTTTTTCTCGTAAATCGTAAAATAATTGCCACTATAAATTGATATATCTATATTCTAGTTATATAAGTTCATTGCCATAAAGCATCGACAAACAAGTAAAACATGCTTGTATTAAACTTGCAGATGGATTTACTAATGTTGTGTTCAACATTATTCCACAATCATCATCTCTAGTCGTTACAAGATTTTTTACATTATATAAACCAATATGTCACCTGTTCTATACCTGATACATCATTTAAAAATTATTTATATTTATATTATAATGATCGTAATAAGCCTTCATACAGTTGCCAAAATGTCGGCAACACTCTTCACAACAATAAATTTAATTTTTCGGTCTATAAGAGACGATTATTTCTCGGTCTTTTAGAGAAAGAGAAGGTTATGGCTCCTTTATACTATAAAATCCAGGACATAGCAGATAGTCCTGCTTAAATGCGTACAATCGATAAAAACAATGTAAATTGAAATATTTCAAACTGTTCAAGGTAACTTTTCAACAAAAAAGTGACTTCTAATGGCATCATCACTATTACAGTTCAATGAATTTAATTTATAGCATTCAAGCTTTATGGGTTCTATTTCTACATATGGTCCATCTTGCTTTATGGCATGGAAACGTGGACTTTGAAAAAAACATCTATCAACAAACTTGAAGCATTTGAAATGTGGTCATTAAGAAGAATGATGCACATACCTTGGGTGGATAGAGTTCGAAACGGTGACGTCCTTAAGAAAGCCGGCGTGGAAAGAGAACTCTTTAAATTAATTAAAAAACGTAAGATTGGTTACCTTGGTCACATATTGAGAGGAGCAAAATATGAAATACCACAGTTAATCCTACAAGGGAAGATCGAAGGTAGGAGAGGAGCCGGTCGCAAACAATTATCCTGGTTAAGGAATATTAAAGAATGGACAGGAATACACAATACAGGCGAGCTGTGTCACGCCGCCAAGAACAGAATTCTAGTAATGAGATAGTCGCCTACGCACTTTGGTGTATGGCATGTTAAGAAGAAGAAGGGTTCTATTTGAAAAATCCTGTTATATTTTTACCCAAGTTTAATGTGATTATATTTTTTAAAATTATTAATAATATATAATAAGTTAATGTGTTCATTTTGTTCAGAATTTTATTTTTATATTAAATCGGATGGCTTGTTAAAACGCCAATCTTAAAAATTGAATCTTTGTATCCGGTAATTAGGGATAAAGCTCCAGAAAAATAGGTCTGACTGTAATATGAATATTTAGTACGTCATTGACAACGACATGGTTCGTTTCTTGTATAAATTGACGTTCTGCGGTGTATTGACAGTTATTCTGTCACATGACATATGGGAATTCAGTCTTATTGCGGCCACGTCCAATGGATGGAGATTTTGCTGAAATGGTAAAGTAAAGAAGGCTTCACAAAAAATTAGAATTAATGGAAATAATTGAAATTAATGTTTTATAGATTTTAAAGACTGTTGTCGACTCTTGTCGTATTTTTTGTCGTTTTAAGTAATTCAGTAAGTCAGTTATGTTCATTGTTTTAATCTTATTTTATTGAGGAATAGTACTACCAATTATGGAAATTAAGTTTTAAGCTCACTACAGAACTTCAAAAGTTAAAACGCTCATTGCTGCACACAAATCTACACATACTGCCAAATACGGACCATCAATAACACATATAATAGCTTCTAGAAATAAATAAGTGCCTTGAAAATACCGATGTAAGTAAATTTTTTGACAATTGTAAAAAAATTATAACAAAATAAACATTTTCCTGTATGAAATGTAATACAGAATTGTAACTACAAATAAAAATGGTTCGCTGTTATCTATATCTATAACAAACATTTTATAGAACAACCAAAAATTGCAACAAATTGAAAACAGAGACTTTTACTTATTTGTTAGGATGTCTTACATTGAAAACCTTATTTAATGTTACATGATCACCATAACAGTCTGATTTAACGCACTATCATGTACAATATCTGATTAATGAATGTATGATGTAAAAGAGTGTAAATCATTCTTTGTGAAGCTTTCTACACACATAAAATATTATTAAATAAAAAATTTAAATTGGGTTAGTTGTTACTATATTCAGCATACAAGTATGTGAAGTTGTAAATGAACTAATGAAATATGACGTCATCTTATAGGTGGAGGGGATTAATTTTTTCAATTAAAGTTGTAATTATAGATAAAAGTCTATAATACATAATTTAATTTAAACATTCCTAAATTGTTTGTGAATTTAAAGATAACGTTTTAATTTGCATGTATTTTACGTATGTTTGATAATTTCTTTGTAAATATTCGTAAGCTCTGCACACCTACTGTGACGTCACGATTTCATTAGTCCATTTTTGGCGAAAACTAAGTGCAATATCTGCTTTGGCATGAATCAAACGTATTTCTACGTCACTGTCTTAAAAGTATTTTTATAGTGATGAAATATTTTTTATATTAATCTATTCGTAATCGTAAAGTGTTCGTTGAATTTTAAGTTTTTAAAACTTTTTTTGTATGTCTAAAAGAAAACAAAAAGGAATTTTTCCTCGATTTTACAACAGAAAACCCCAATTGTTATTTTTCTTTGTTACTTTTGTATGTTTTCGTTGTCTTTTAATGTTCAAATAAATTATCCAAACAAATAGTTGTTTTATTCTAATGAATCATAAGATTTGGCACGGCACTGTGGCTTTGTGGTATAAATTGATAATAGAGACTAGAGATATACATCGTCGACCTAATCTGTAAACTGCGTAATTCCATGTGTCCAAATTTTACAGGAGACACAAAAAACTATCTCCTTCGACGTAAATGTGTTATTTTCGTCCAATTTTTTCTGTACTGGTTCTAGATTGTTTCTTTTTTACAACTGTTAGTCAAATTATAGTATATTTTGTTTATTTTTTATTTTTTTTTGTAGATACGTAGTTTTCTTAGTAATGAACTTGGAGATACGAATTTTTCATTTCATTAAAAGTGCATACCGAACATGAGAAAGTTTACTGCAAAATTCAAAAATGTAAATAATAATAATAGTTTGATTAATAAATGTTAAATTCAAAACCAATAAGCTGGTTTTCTGGTTCTACTTGACACCATCGTTTGGAAAATAAATGCAAACAATGTCTGACAAATTAGGTTTATTTGAGAAATAAAAAGGATCAAAATAAACATTATAAACTAAAATAAACAAAACATTTTTCGAAGTGTTTATTTGTGATAAGCTTGAAGATGATTGTATTTTTTTCAGAGAATTTTTTACTCTTTCGCTGTAGAGCGATGGTAAATTATCAAATGGTATCACTTCAAACTTGGTATTTCTTCTGACATCCAACATTTTCCAATATATAATATTGTCTTAGACTTATTGTCTTCTGTAGAATAAGTGTCTTTGCAGGCAGTTTCACAAACAGAAATGTAAACTGCTGGTACATTAATGTTCCTCTTCTTTAATTTTCTCTCAATTGTTGAATGAACAGAATCAACTTCCATTTGAGTATGCCCCTTTAAAAGAAATTTCTGAATAATTTCTATATTTTCTTCACAGGCAAGATTTAACAAGCTGTTTGCCAGAATGCAGTTTCTATTTTAATAGTTGCAGCCGTCGCTATACAATATTATGGTGTTAGATGGTGCAGACGTTTTCAATAGGTTAGAGATGAAATAGACAATTATTGTTGAAAACTCATTGGCAGTCAAGTTCCCTTCACATTCGTTCCACAAAAATCAAAACCCTTTATCTTTATTATTACAAAGTGTAAAATTATGTACTGCCAACTTCACTTTGTAATACATGGACGAATAGAAAATACTGTGTGTTTGGATTTAGTATCTTTGTTTAATTCATCTCTAGCTTCTCTTTTTAACGTCATATTTGGCGACTTAATAGAAAACTAAACATCCAATATGTAAAAGAATAAATCTAGAGGAATACATTTTTTTATTCATACATCTTTTTAGATTAAACCTTTACTTTATCTCTGATTGCTTTCGATATAAAGGGAATATTGTATTCTGTCAAAATTGAAATAATAAGATATTCGGTTTCCGAAGACTTCGTAAATCCACATTTTATAGCAATATGACTAATACGAATACTACGTATCTCCCATTTTAAAAGATAAGATGGTAAAACGGAAATATTTTCTAGATACACATATCACTAATATTTGTATATTGTTTAATAAGTATTTAATACTACGTATCACCAACTTTTTCTTTAAATATTTCAAAATAACGGTAAACAACACTTTCAAAACAGTGACTTGTACTTATCTGGTAGAAATATATGCACTTCCTCCTGTTCTTAACGTTAACTAGGGACTTTTTGAAACAGATGGCAGTAATATCTTAACTCATTATCAGAGAATTGTGGAGTTAC
Organism: Diabrotica undecimpunctata; assembly: GCF_040954645.1. Taxonomy (NCBI): domain Eukaryota; kingdom Metazoa; phylum Arthropoda; class Insecta; order Coleoptera; family Chrysomelidae; genus Diabrotica; species Diabrotica undecimpunctata. The sequence goes on along the minus strand of NC_092809.1, from coordinate 38,701,339 downwards.
GCAGTTTGCAGATCAGGACGACGAGATATTATATAGAAACCATTTAGTAAATGATTCAGAAGGAAATAGAACTACCACAAGATAATTTTCTAATGTTAAATCTTTTGAAAACAACAATTCAGATTAAAAAGAAAACTAATAACATGAATTTATGCACAAACCATGAGAGTATGTATGGTCTGTGAATTTATGTAAAAAACTGGTGTCCCAAAGCAACAGTTTCTAAAATAGCAAAAAGTTACAGCAAATTCTACATACAGCCAATGCCAATAATTATATATTATAAGGAAAATATTGCAGTATCATCGATGTAATTTATTTTTAACTAAAGCTTAAGCATGAATGAAAATTAACTTTTGAATTCTATAATTTATTATTGTTTCTGAATACACCTACAAAAGAGGCCAAAGTAAATGACGTTTATTGATTTTACAAAAAAGAAGTAGAATATAGCTATAGATTTTTTAGAATTCAGAAGTAAATAATGATTTTTTAATAACTAGTTTTTAAAAACAACTAAAATGGATTTAAGACAACCAGGTAAAACAATACGATTTTTAGTAAAAAATCCTTTATATACTATTTTTTTATTGAACTTCATTCTAACAGACTTTCTTTTAGACGATTCAAAAAATGTATTTGGCCCCTTGGTTTTTGAGGAAAGCCAGTACAGTGACCTCCAAAGTGATGTAGAAACACAGTGTTTATTCTGTGAGGATCGTTTTAATCTCAAACTGTCTTTACCGATGTTCCTTGCTCATATATTCGATGTTCATAGTGTAGTAATTGAAGATGTGCAAAATATAGATAATTTACATGAGTATGTACTATCTGATAATATTTTTGAACTATATAGTGTTCATTGAGTGTATATAAATTTTACATGGATGGATACTTGCATATCTATGAATGTTATATAACAAACAGAATATAATCAATGGCCACAGTCTATTGTATTTTAAAAGACTACACTAGTCACTTTCACATAAAACAACTATAAGATGGGTCAATAACTTTTTAGGAGCTTATGCATCTCGCACCTCTCATGCAAGCACAATTTTAACAATAAAACTAGCAACAGGAAGCTCTTTTTAGTGATAATTTTTAATCTGTTGCTGAGTCGATGTGATAAATAAATACTACTAAACACTTTATTTTCTTTTGTTTGGTATATCAATCTTATTAAAGTTATATATTTATTCAACCTCTGTATTTGGCTTTAATAACCAAAAGGGTTGATATAACTTGCAAATAAGTAAATAAAAAATATAAATCTTACATCCAGTATTAAATATATCTTAATAATTAACTCTTTTAATCTATACCAGTATGTTTTTTCTAGGTATGTTTCTTATTGGCATAAAAAATTTCAAAAGAATTCTTTAGAACAAATTATTCCATCTCTTAGCTTAGATTCGACAGGCCAAAAATATTATCTAATGTCAAGTTTATTAAAAGAAGATAAAGAAGTAAGACACAAACTAAAATTGGATTATGCTATAAAAATTCAGGAATATGAAAGAAATAATAAAAATTTTAGTAGGTCTTGCTTGATGTGTAAACTAGAATATGAAGGTATGTGTACCAACTATATTTTTAATGAAATATGGAATCCAAAAAATTTAAAAGCAAAATCCACACACATACAATTTCATTTTATTAATAAAACTTGTTTTTAGGGCCAAGACCTGGTTATTTTGAACATCTTTCCTCACAACATAATCTACAATTAGGAAACCCTCAAAATCTTGTGTTTGTTGATGAACTAATAAATAAAATTGAGAGCAAAATGACAGCACTACAGTGTATATATTGTGAAAGGACTTTTCCTGATAGACATGTTTTAAAAGAACACATGAGAAAAAAGCTACACAAAAGGATCAATCCTAAAAATGAGGAGTATGATAAGTACTATATTGTAAATTACTTAGAAGAGAATAAAACATGGAAGACTATTCAGAAGGAAAATGATAGATATGCAGTGAATAAAGGTATGATAAATGTGTTCATATATGTGTCTCATTATAAAAGTGATTCCAATATTACTTTATCATTTTGACCTTATCAGTGGGTACTCATAAAATCTGCAAAGCTAGTTACTATAATTGTGGATCTACTAGATCTGTTCTTTGTAACTTATATAAGTTTATACTATTTCTTTTGTAGAATCAGAAGCAAATGCAGATGAGGAGTATTCAGATTGGAATGAAAAAGAAGATTTAATCACATGTTTGTTCTGCAAAAGTAAAGAAACAGATATTAACGTGATTTGTCTTCATATGGAGAGCGACCATGATTTTAGCTTCGTAGATGTTACTAAAGATCTAGATTATTATCAGAAAGTAAAATTAATCAATTATATAAGAAAGCAGATGCACCAAAACAAGTGTTTGTATTGTGACAAGAAATTTAATATTATTTTAGATTTACAAATGCATTTAATGGAAGAAAATCATTATAAAATTCCAGACTTAAAGATTTTTGATCAACCTGAGTAAGTTTTAGTATAACTATAATATTCAGTTGAGTCCATGATTCTTTACCCATGCGTCATCATTTACAGCATATGAAATAAATCAGAAATTTACTCCAGGTAACAGCAAATATAATTAAATATACAATAACATGTACAGTGTGTTGATGTAATAGGTAATAGTAAAATTATTAAAAAAATGAAACATTATTTAGCTCAAATAATATTGTTGCAACATATTGAATGTATGTAATAGATTTTCCAGGCATAATCTAAAAAATTCAATAAACTATATTTTTTTGTCATTTCTTTCACTTTTGTGGAAACTTAAACAAAACCATTCCTTAACCGTGTGCACAGGTTAACTCGTGATTTTAACTTAGATATGCTGCTTAAGGGTACGAGGTGGCACTTTAAAAATGTTTTTGAGCTCCTTTGATATTAAACCTTCTATCAAAGACTATACACGCATATAAGGTAACAAAAAATCTTGTATAGATAATATTTTTACAAATCTTGACATATTTGATTCTCTTGTATTCAATCCTCATACATCTGATCATACTGCTCAAAAGGTAAAATTTGAATTAAATGAATTTGAGTCAAATATATTAAAAAAAAATGAATATTTAGCAAGGGGAATAAACATTTTTTTTAAATTCATGTTAGGTAATGTAGACTGGGTATCTGTTTTTGAGGCATTAGAAGTAGATAATCAGTGGGATGCTTTTATTAATATTGTTCAGAAAATTTTTATACAATGTTTTCCACCCAATGAGATAAATACAGCAAATAAAAAAAATCACAAAAGTACTTTAAAAATGATGATATAAAACATTGTAAATCTAAGCTTGATGTTTTGTTGACACTTTCTACCAATAATGTTGATTATAAAGATATTTACAGGACAGAAAAACGCAAATACAATTCTTTACTTACTCAATCTCGAAAAAATTGTTATAAAGAACAAATTGAAAATAGCGAAAATAAAACTAAAATGGCTTGGCAATTGGTAAAAGAGATTAAGGGTAATTCCAAAAATCAAGGTAATTTCTGTTTGGAGGGTGACCCCCAGGTGCTTTCTAACAAAATATCAATTTATAGCAAATGCAGCGCCAGAAGCTGTAAAGAAAATAAAGCATGTACAAAATTTTCACATTAATATCAAACAAAATAATCATTGGATGTTTTTAACTCCTGTTTCAGAGAAAGAAATAAGTCAAATATTAAATAACTTAAAAAACAAGCATAGCTCTAGTTATGATGTAATATCAACCAATTTAATTGAATATGTTTCATCAGAGATTTCTCTTCCTCGTTCTTTTATAGTTAATGCTGCTTTCAGGTAAGGTAAATTTCCTCAAAGTTTAAAACTGGCAATTTTTCAGGCCACTACATAAAAAAGGTGATATTACTAAGATGGAAAACTATAGACCCATAAGCCTTCTTCCATCATTCTCAAAAATATTCGAAAAAGCAATATATTTCAGACTACACAACTTTTTTTACTACAAACAACTTATTTAGTAGTTCACAGCACGGTTTTCTCGCAGGGGGATCTGTTGAGACAGCTACCTATGATTTTATATTAAAAATTTTAGAAAAACTAGAGGCAAAGACGAAAACACTAGGTGCTTTTTTGGACCTATCTAATGCTTTCGATAGCCTAGATCATGTTCTTTTATTACAAAAATTACATCTTTATGGAATACAGGGACCAACATTAAAATGATAAAGTCATTTCTCACAGATAGGTCGCAAAGGTATGTCTGGAGAAAAGGGAATGTAAGGTTTACTCTGAACCAATCAATTTAAAATTAGGCATACCATAGGGAAGTGTATTGGGGCCTTTTCTCCTTTTGGTCTATATAAACGACCTTCCAAATGCGGTGGTTAGTAGTCCCTTAAACCTTGTAAATTTCGCTGATGACTCAAATGTGCTTTTCCGGGAAAAAACTTTAGAAACACTCCTCACAGTGGCAGAGCAAATGAGCAAGGCTGAACAGTAGTGGTTCAATGGAAATCGGTTGTTGCTTAATACTGATAAGACAGTTTTTGTCTACTTTAGAACCAGCCAGTCACGAGAACAGTTTCCAGATACAATTAATTTTCTATCACAAAACACGGAATCAGTTAAATTTCTTGGTCTTCATATTGACCAGAATTTGAATTAAGGGAAACAAATACAAAATACAACAAAAAAACTGAATGGAGACTGCTACTCATTAAGAGTGTTAAAAAGCTATCTAGACCAAGGGATTTTACTATCAGTACATTATGCAAACTTTTATTCTGTTATGTGATATGGAGTAATCTTCTTGGGTTCTGCAGTAGATAGCTCAACTGTCTTTATAGTCCAAAAAAAGGCAGTCCGGGTGATGTTAGGATTAAAGGCGGGAGAATCCTGTAGAGGCCGATTCAAATCACTCAATATACTCACTTTCTCAGCCATCTATGTAATTGAATGTATTATGTTCACTTTTAAAAAAATTTCTTTGTTTTGTCACCTGCCTCCCAATCATGAATACAGTGGAACCTCGATTATCCGCCAGGGCATCGGACCAAGGGTATGACGGATAATCGAAAAGACGGTTAAAAGAACATTAAAAAAAATTCATAGCATAACTCCCAAATTTTATTTGTATGTTTTATTTGTCAATATAAGAGAGATTTATGTTAGTACAGTCGAATCAATTTGATTTAAAATATTCCGAAATCTTTGTTTGTTTTATTATTACTTCACATTTTGCAACGGCTGAATTTCTTAATCGACGTAAAATCATCAAATGTACCTTATTTGTTTCTTCTTGCCGAGAATTCCACTCGATGAATTGTGTATGCGATGCAGCTTCTCTAGCTTCTTTACGCAAATCTTTGTGAGTTGCAATCATCAACATCGCCACCCCAGCCATACTTTTCAATTCCTTCAGCATTTTTCTTTGAGATTGTTGTTCTCGGAACATTATACTTTTTGCTCAATACGATAGCAGAAATACCTTTCTTTCGTTATGCGATAATTTCTATTTTTTTTTTTCAATTGACAAAACAACACGTTTTCTTTTTGATGCTCCAGATGTGGAAGGCTCCATTTTTCAAAACTTAATGAATCAAAGGACTAAGTGACACAATCAATGTTCGAATTTGAATCAAACTGAATTATGGTGACACACAGATATTGACTGTAATAATTATTGTGCTGTGGGTTTTTATTTTCTGTTTGCGATTCTAAAAATAGAACTCTAAAAGCACGGTATCATTTATTACTACCTATTTACATTGAAATTTAATCCAGAGCCCTTGATAAGAACAAAAATTATTTACATAAAATAATGTGGTGGTGGCATAACTGCAGGTGTATATTTCAACGAATTTCGTTTGGCTGATCGCAATGCTCAAACAAAATGAATTTAGGACTAAATTTTTACTTATGTGCTGAATATAACTTATGTATGAACACTGACGGTTAACAGAGGTGACGGTTAATAGAGAGACGGATAATCGAGGTTCTACTGTATAATGCAAGAAGCCTTAATTTGAATTTGCCACTTACAGATTGTCTATAACAGAGAGAAGTCCTTTGTATGCGTGTGTTAAATTTTATAATGGTCTACCATCTGACAACAGGAAACACACTATAGAGCTTTTAAAAGAAAGGTTTTTCAACACCTAGTTGACATTCTGTCTGGACTCTCTGCCCTATTCTGTGGCCTATCTTTCTCCCTGATCAACATATTTAATTTGTAATGTTAATAAATTTTAATGTGTGATGTCTAAATATATATATATATATATATATATATATATATATATATATATATATATATATATATTTAATCTGTAATTAATAATGTGAAGTTATTTGCTCAATTATGTTAAAATTGATGCAAATAAAAATTTACGCTACTCTACTCTAACTTTGTATGTAAATTAATGGCAAAACAAAATTCACTTACCATGAAATTTCAAACTCCAATATACAATTAGTTGTGGAAACTAACTGTTAACTAATAATAACTAACTGTTTGTGTAATATAAATAACTTCTAAATGCAAAATGGGACAAAAAGAAAACAGCAAAAAATCCAATAAACTGACACCCACAAGTAAACAAACCAAAAAAATTATAAATTGTATGTCCTTAATCTAAAAACGTCCCCAAGACAAATCTTTTTTGTACGTATCTCTTTTCTATTTATTGAGTCTAGAGCGTTCATAAAAATAACATGTGTTTTTACTTAATAACAGGTGGTAGCTGGTTTGTCTTTAGTTTCATGTGTGAAAGCATGATAAAAGTATGTGTTTTATCTCGCCAGGTATTAATGACGCACGGGTAAAGAACCATGGACTCATTTGTATGGGTAGATTTATTGATATACAAGGTATTATTAAAACGGTCCTTCAAATATAACCTTGAAGTTGTAATTGTCAGATTTAAGTAAGGTTTAAAATAATTTGGTAGACAATTTTGCACGATATAAATATAAAGATAATAATATACTTTGATGCTTTTTATAAAGTATGTGATATATTTTTTTAGGTTTTATTTTCCCACATATGAAAATGATGCTTTCCTCTATTTGATTGATGATGTAGAAGACTGAAAGTGCAGAAATATAGCAAATGTGTATTTATATCAATTTATTGTCAGCTGTTTTTGTTATTAATGTTTTATAATATAAATAAACCATAAAATACGAAAAGTGATTTAATATTTTTTGTTTCTTGTCTGATTTTAATTTTTTTAATATATTATGTATTTTCTATGTACATAATTATCTGGGTATTATAGTTATATGTTAAGAATATATCTCAAAAGATAAAAAATGGATGAAAAACTATTAAAAATAGTTTGGGGTTGGGACCAAGAGCAAAAAACAACCCTCATTGTGTGTTTGACAGTAAAAAATAAATTCTGTATATTTGCCAACGATCCGAATAAGCAAGAGAGAAAATCGGGATAGAAAAAGTATCCAGTTTTGAGTATATTATGCAGCTCTGGGCTGGGATGTTGGCACATCATTGATCGAATTTCGTAAAAATAGTTATACCGTCTGAATGGTCAGTTGGTTTCAGCTTTTGGTCAGTTATAGTTAATTTTTTTTATCCTAATACAAACAGTCAGAAACGGTACATGTTCATTCAAAAGACATACACAGTCCGGTAAAATTTAAATTTATAATGGCACAAAGAAGCTCAAAATACCTCCTCCCGTTTATGCTGTCCTAATAAAAACTGTCAGAAACAGAACATTTTCATTCAAATGATTTATCGAGTATATGCTGTTCATTGCAATTAAAATTTACAAAGGCTAAAATAAGTTCAAAATACCTCCTCGCGTTTCTATTATCCTAATACAAACTATCAGAAACTGAACATTTTCGTTCAAATCCAGTATAATCAGTCAATTGAAATTAAAATTTGCAAATGCACAAAACTTCAAAATACCTCCTCGCGTTTCTGTTATCCTAATATAAACTGTCAGAAACTGGACATGTTCATCAGAATATTCTTTATATTCGTTTGTTTGTCATCATTGTATCTGTTGATATTAATCAACTTTAGTTTGTTACTTTGCTTCAAGCAAGTATTTTTATTTTGCTTCGGCTTTCAATGACTTATCTTTAAGGATTCTTAGCTCATTTGCCAACCTGTAAGTAGTTTTATTGTTACACACAGTCTATATACGCTTCGTTTTTGTTGTGCCTTTTCTAGGGATACTTTGACACTGTTTTAGGTGTTTGTGTATATAAAAAAATACAAATGTTTATCGTTTTACTATAAATTTATTGTTACTAAAATGCAACAGACATTAAAAATTTCTTACAATATATTACAAAAACGTCCTACAAATTAAAACAACTTTCAAAAGTCGAGTTCTACTAAAGGTACATTGTCGCTAAAAACAAACAAGAAGACACATAGGCAATCTAACAAACAAGTTTGAACTATTGAAAACAAGTGCCAATAATGAAAAAAGTAAAACAAACAATTTTTTAGGTACAAACGTATATTTAACGTTAGTTTACCACCCAAAGCAGTTTTAACACGGCTACTGACAGCGCCTACTAAAGGGGGCACTTAATATGAGTCATACATTAAAAGGGCTGTTGTTATATATACACCTAGGGTCGATACTGGTACATATTATGAGACTAGCGATTGGGTTAACTGCTTTGAATCGATTCCTTAAAATAAATTGTGGTTTGGCAGATTTTACTTAGAAACTATTAACATAATGACCGATTCCTTGGAGTAATCTCAAACTTTTTTGGCAAAATAACGTTCACTTATTAGATTCGTGTTGTAAGAAATTGATTTGTCAAATCAATAAATCTCGACTTACATTTAACCTAATGTTTTACATTAAACTAACTATTAAATTAACTAGAGTTAAATAAAATATATAATACAGCTTAAAAGTTCATATAAAAAACTCAAATCAGCCTTTATTTAAAGTCATATTATTTATTTTTTTCTTTAAATTTGCCGTCGAAACAAAAAAAATGTTCTAAATGGTAATTAATATTTTATTCAGTTTGTAACAAAGTCAAAACTTACTTAGATGAGAACTGCATTAAAAGCAAAACAAGGTGGGATATGATTTACTTATTTTAACGAAGATTTTCGGTTAATATTTGGCAAGTTCTGTAATTAACGATTGTTAATAACAATTAGATAGTAAAAGTCTGCACAAGATTTAGAAGAGAACAGTTTCTCTGTCTTTTTTTTGTATCTTTCCACGGTCTTTTACCTTTCAGCTACACATAGTCCTATTTCATGTTTCTCTTCTATCTTTAAATACAAAAGCAGATGTTAAACAGTACAAAAAAATGATCTACAATTTATGCACAGTCAAGAAAAAACGCGACTTTACAATTATATACAAAAAATTGTGATAAAGACAAGAAAACCCAAACCTGTATCTAGCTACAACACGCCTCCTACTCTCTCTACCTTGTTGTTCATCCATTTCGTGTGTTTTCTCTTGTACGTGCCTTAAATATTCGTTTCCACCCGTATTTTGCTTTTTGCAGGACCGTCATTTACGGAACAATAAATATATTTTTTTTTAAAAACGTGTCACAAGGACAAATTTGTGCCTAACACAAAAACAAACGATTCCGCTTACACTAAATAAATTAAAAATTACTATAATTAACTAGACCAATCTGTGGCCGGTGTAATTGCGCTCAAAAAAGGCGGACCTCTGACTGGCGAATCGGGGAATCTCTGCATGTAACGTTCCAGACGTAAGTACTTCACTGTCACCAGATGACCAGAGTACCTAAAAAATAAATAGTAATTATTAGTATTAATTACTCTATGTCTGAAATGGATGATCCGAATTCTTCATATATATATATATATATATATATATATATATATATATATATATATATATATATATATATATATATATATATACACCGCTTCATATACACGAAATGTTCGACGAATTGTACTGTTGCGCCATATGTGGCCTTTCAATTCATCATAGCGATAGCAAAGCTTTTGTTGAAGTGTAAACTTTGCAATTTTCGAATAGCTCAAAGGGATAGAAACCGATTTTGTTAAATCGTGTTTCGTTCATCGTCATCAAAATAGGTGGCACTTCTTGTAGCTACCATGAGTTGTGGGAAACAAGCAGAGACATTCGCCGACCGTCTGTGTAGGAATTTGTACCTTTCACGGATCTCTTATGAAGCAGGGGATATGCCGAAATAACGTTATAAGATCCTAATGATACCGATTCGTACACGGAATGTTTGACGAATTGTACTGTTGTACCACATATATGACCTTTCAATTCATATATATATATATATATATATATATATATATATATATATATATATATATATACATATATACAGTAAGTAAATCTTTCAGCTGGACAAAGGTAATGTACATTGAGGTAATAATGGCGACTGCGTTTTCTCAAGCCCACTGTTGTGACCCAGGGGCTTTATTTTTAACTTTTAGTTATCAAGTTATAGCAATGCAGTTAAAAACCTTTGAAAAATTGTATTGTGTGCTATGCCCACCGAAAACCGAAAACGTATTGTTCTAAAAATAGTTAAACACAAATAAATAATTCATTTAAAGAAATTGAAAAACAAACAATACATTTTACTGTACAAAATAACAAGTAAACTAAATACAAGATTCAAATATAGCATCCTCTTTTGCAAGACAATAACCTAGTCTAGTATAAAAGGCTTGTCTTACGTTTGCAAGCCGTTTGTGCGTAATCGTAGCACATTTCTCTGTCTCTAGGTGTTTCCCCATTACTGAGGATCGTGATTTCTTCCATTGGTCTATCTTCATCTGCTCTGAGAGCTTCGCAGAATGAGTTTCCAGCTGAATTCTTAATTTGATCGGACCATCTAGTTGGTGATCGTCCTCCTGATCTTCTCCCCGGAAACAATTAATCTCTACAAACTATCTTCACCTCTGCGGACCACGTGACCGAAAAATTGCAGAATACGTTACAGACATTGTGGACAGCCTTTTTTTAATCTTGATAATACTGAAATATTGATAATACAAGGGCATTCACCAGTCTCATCTTGATATTTTGAGATATGGATCTGTTATTCTAAACTTTAGTTAGACGACTCATCGCATTTTTTACCAATACGTCTCCGAAATTCTGCTTCACAGTTACCATCGTTAGATATACTAGACCCGAGGGCAAAACTGTCCACTATCTGGTTTTCCTGTAACATGTTAGTCAGTTGAATAGGGCGGAATCTGTCGATCACCATTATATTGTATTAACTTTATTGATTTTCAGACCAACTTTATTGCTTTCGTACTCAACTCTTCGCAGGAGATTAAGCATTTCTTGCTCATTTGCTGCTATAAATAAGTATAGTGTTATCAGCAAATCTTAAATTGGAGATTTTCCTACCAGCCACTGTTACTCCACCGGCTTATCCATCTAAAGCCATCCTCATGACATGTTCACCATTAATGTTGAATAATTCAGGTGACAACACGCATCCTTGTCTAACACCTCTCTCGGTCTTGAATTGGTTTGAGAACTTCTTATCTAGTCATACTGTTGCTATATTGGACTGGTACAGATTTTAAATAAGTGTCACCAGGTGCATTGGTGTGCCCATTTCTAATAAAAGGAACCACAAATTTATCCAGCTTACACAATCAAATGCTTTTTGGTAGTCAACGAAGCATATAATCATAGAAATTCTCTAGACTTTTCAATGAGTTGTCTCAGGTTCAGAATTTGTTCCCGTGTTTCTTTACCCTTTACACACCCCGCTTGTTCCTGAGGTATTTGGTAATGTAGATAGGTTTTTAATCTGTTTTTGATGATATGCAACAAGATTTTACTAGCATTTGATATTAGTGACAGTGTGCGGTAGTTTTCACATCTGGTAGTAGTTCCTTTTTTGTGTAGCGGGATATAAATTGAGGTACACCAATCAGATGGCCATTTTCCTGAATTTCAAACAGAGACATAGATAGAATGGATATGTAATCCTTTGTTACCTAGTAACTGTAGTATTTCACCTGGTATTGAATCAATGCCTGGGGATTTATTTCTCTTTAGCGATTTAATTGCATCTTTGACATCAGCGAGTAAGACAGTAGGTTCTCTAGGGTAGTCAGAGGGCCACTGATTTTCTGCTGGTACCTCGTTATTTTTATATAGCTCGCCACAGTAGTTTCGCCATTTTTCCAATATTTCGTCAATATTGGTCTTTAGATTACCTTCCTTATCTATTAGAGACCACGTTTGAGATGCAGAACATGCATTTCTTATTTTATTTTCTAAATCAACTAGATAATGTGCCCTCTCCAGATTGTTGCCATAAATGGTGGATTTAATATGTCCCCAAAAAAAGAAATCCATGGGAGCCAAATGGGGAGATCTCGCAAGCCATTTAATTTAGCTTGTTCCGCATATAATGCAATCCTGAAAATATTGTTTAAATTATTTTTCACGATACGCGCATTATGAATGGAACAGCCATCCTTTTGATACCAGATATCTTCTAAACGTGCATTTCCCGTCATCTAAAACTGGTACACTTTTTTTTCCCAATGTAAACCTGTGTTCAGACTGGACACAATGGTTCGTGAATCAATTCGTTGTTGCCATCACAGATAACGGAAATGCACTAAATCTAAATAAAAAAAATATCGTTCAAAAGTGTATAAAGTGTTTAGATAGATATTATTTTTATCATTAACAACAAAAAACCGTATCTAATAAATTTAATAACCAGAGAGAGGGTTGAGTTAATGCACAAAATGTTTGAAGGATCTTTAAACGTAGGGTATTGGCACAGGGAACATTGGAATGCATCTACTGTAATTTTATACCTCAATTAGCTACCGAACACGAACTGTTAGCTGTATTTTATGTCAAGAAGTTTAGTAACAGGCAAACTACCAAGATTAATTTATTATTTATTACATGAACGATAAATGTGAACAACTAACATTATACTTTATCCTACGTAGATTATAAACTATAAAATATCCGGGGCGAATAAACGCTTTTCAAAACGTGACAGTATTACATTGCACTTAAATATCTCACTGTAACGTTCCTTATGGAGATTGATTCTACACGTACAGATTTATTATCCATGTTTAAATAAATGTGACTGACTGATCGAGGATGCTCGATATTGTTTTAGTTTTGCCGTCTGTCGCACAGCGCTGCTTTGAGCTCGTTTGATATAATATTTTCGTTAAACTGGCAACGTTGCCCTAGAAATTAGAATGACACATGTGACAAGATCAACTTACACAACTTAAAAAACTCGATTTTCGGTTATAAGAGTTGTACCAGTTTTTTATGACGCGAACGGTACATTTTGAAAATTCTGAGTAGCTAGAAAAATGTTATCTTGTAAAAGAGCAAGATATTTAGCTGAATTCAGAACTCCCTCAATGAAAAATGGACCAATTACATGGTCACCTAAAATGCCGGTTCAGACATTTTGTGTTTTAGGGCCTTTTGTCCGACGTATAATACTTCGATGTTCATTTTCCTGAGACAAATATCGCGTTCTGGAAAGATTATGATGACCCATACTGCCGATTCATCGGTGAAAAGAATATTTTTTATAAAATTATTATTTTCGTGAAATGCATTCATTGCAGCTTCACAAAGTTCCATTCTACGAAATTGATCTCCTGAAAATAACTCCTGAGTTTTCAAATATTTAAAACTGTTACAGCCATATTTTTTTTTTAAATTTTATTAACTGTGGTATTCGAGACCTCCAACTCCTCGACGACACTTCTAGTGGTCCTGGAGTTATCCACCTCAATGGTAGCACAAATACTTTCATCTCTCCTTTCGATTTCCTGCTGTCTTTCCGGGGACATCTCTTTTCTTTTGTGATATTTTGTACAATCTCGCAAACAATGTGTTTTAAAACTATTTACAATATTTGCAATTGTTTGTCTACAAGGTATGGGTCTATTTTCGAAAGTATTAGCAAATAGATCTACACATTCTGACAAAGAATTGCCTTGATAATTATTTAAACCTTTTCTGGAGAAGTGTAAATAAACATTTTAAAACAATACTCTTCGCTTCACGGTTCCAATTGAAAATAAATGCATACAGCTAACAGATTCTAAGGTGCTGATAATCTAGTTGTCAATCGTATTGTAGACTATGGCTTCGTGTGGGAGATATTGGCATAGAGAGAAAGCGCAGTTGCCACACTTACCTTAATGTATATTACCTACGTCCAGCTAAAAGATTTACGTACTGTATATATAGTAGTGTATGCTCTAATTGTTGCTTTACAACACAATTTTGTGCGTTATAGTTATAGTGGAAAAAATGAACTTACCACCAACCATGTAGATTCCTGTAGGCTATTGCTGCGTCGTTAGGATCGGCACATTTCAAATAGACGGCGAACGTGCTGGTTTCGACGGCGCAATGCAGAATTCGACATTGGTGAGCGCACTTGCTGAGAACGGCTTCTCTGATCGTGCTGGTATTTCTGTCGCCATCTTGGACCATACCGCGAATCTTGAGGCAAGGTGTCGGCGAGCAGGGGAGGCTATTGACGGATCCTACTTGGGTTTCGAACGCCTGGCCCTGCCAGCTTTTATTCCTAGGAGATCTGGAAAACACCAAGATACATCAACAAGACAATAAAACCAGATAAGAATACCTTATAACAGACATTTCCTTGCGCAGAATATTTTGCAAAACAATGGAATGTTTCTACAAAACAATCAACAATTCCAATGAAACTGAAAGCAAAAATTCTATAAAACTCATAAGACATTTCTTTGGGCAGAATATTCTGCAAAACAATGGAATGGTTCTACAAAACAATGAACAATTCCAATGAAAGTAAAACAAAAATTCTATAAAACTCATAAGACCAGATATGATGTACGGAACTGACTGTTGGCCAATTAAAAAGAAATAGGAACAACAAATGTATGTGGCGGAAATGAGAATACTTAGATGTGGGAGGGGAAGTAGGAGAGGAAGACCTGAAGAAGTAAAGGGGACTGATATTGGTATAACCCAAGATAGTTTATGGAGAAACGTAATGAGGGAAGCCGATCCCGTATAGAAATAAAGGCAAAGACAATGATTATATATTATATTTAATTATAATGGATTAAAAAAAACAAAAAGCATGGGATGTGGCATTCTGAGAGTGACCTGGGAGGGAAATAATAGCATTCTTATCGTCTACTCGACTACTATTTTATTCGTCTACTATTTTATTCGATTTAATTTAATTTAATTTTAATGCATTTTATTTCAGTTCATTTTATTTTAATTTAGTTTTATTTTATTTTATACAAATATTTTAAAGTCAAAATTTTGACGATGGAAGAAGTTATAAAAAATAAAATGACGTTTGTTAAACATCATTTTATTTTTATAATAAGTGTATATGTACGTATATTATTGTATAAAGCAAAGTTACTGTACGTGTCTCGATGTTTCGAGTCACACTAAATATTATTTCGGGCCCGTGCAAAACATCATACCCAGGATAAGAAGTATTCACTTGAAAAATAAATAAAAAATTATTTTATGTGGTATTCGATCACATAAATAATAATTATCAGACAAGCACTTTATCGCTCGCCCATAGCGTCATCTTAACACCATTTCCAAAAGTTTGTATATAAACTGCGCCAAAATTGATTACCGCGCCTCTATCGACCGGGTTACAAAGCTTGTTTGTTTACATTCGAGGGACACTTTTCGACATCGTCTGAATCGAGGGACACTTTTTTGTTAAAGTACTATTTCTTGACCTATTAATTTATATTAATTGACGTTTATTTTTATTTTTTCAGTCACAAAATTTTTATTATTGCTTTGGCCAAATTGAAGGGTTTGGTGCAAAACCGGTCAAACACCATTTTTATCGAAATGAGTTTAGTCAAAAATATCTCCGCACAGTTTTGGAGCAAAACCCGTACACGTATTGTATACGAAACTCAATGTAGAGTAACGTGGATGGTTATTGCACCAAAAATGTTAATAGCATAGTCCTTATGATCGATGGTATTGAGAGCAATAACCGGCCATGTGCTTTTGCTCCCAAGACTGAGGAAGTTCTAACCTCAAATTTTCCTCGTTTGTAAAGTGCAGTGTGTATATCGCTTCACGAAAATGGCTACTTTTACTGAGTTTTCTAATGAAAGTGATCCATACCATGATTCCGATAATACTGATGCTGGCACACATTATGTGGTGGAAGAAGAAAGTGGCAACAAAAAAAAGCCAAAAGTATGATTTAAACAGTACGATAACAAAGAAGGTAATTTTATAAGTTTTAAAAATATAAAATAATGCTCATATAAAAATGTAATTGCAGATAAGATGAACAAAGCTAGTCGTTCAGGTTTAAATCGGGGATGTATTCCAAAGCATATACCTGCAAACGAATCAAATGATAACTCAAGCAGCACAACTGATGAAAGTAAGTTATTTAGCTTAGTTTTATAACTATGCACCACATTTTTATATATGTTTTATTGTAGATATAACTGCAGAAAGGCGCTTAGAAGAAAATACTAAGAAACTAAGCTGGAAAAGATATTAGAAATTGCAAAGAAATTCTGGAAAAAAATTCACAACTAGTAATGTTAAAACTATTGCAGCAAAGAAACAAGGGTCCAGGTGTGAGTGTCGTAGCCGGTGTTTTGAAAACCTGACGGAAATGGAGAACGATGCAATATTTTATGCAATGGGAGATAAGAACATTCAAGATAGTTATTTAGGATCGCTCATAGATTTAAGAAAAGTATCTAAAAGGAGAAAAACCAGCGTACGTGAAACGAAGAAGTATTCTTATCGCTATAGTGTTAAAATGGGTACAAAATCTGTAAAAGTGTGTCGCTCAGCATTTTGTAACTTACATGCGGTTCACAAATCAAGAGTATTGAAAATTGCGCAGTCAAGAGCTTCTGATGTGGTACTTGAAAAGGATTGCCGTGGTAAACACCATAGTAAACCAAACAAAAAACAGAAAAATATTGCGAAACAGATTAAGGAACACATAAATAGTTTTCCAGTACGCAAATCACACTATTCACGAAATGAAAATAAAAAGAAATATCTATCAGCAGAGTTAAATGTGAGAAAAGTGCAAGAACTTTATTTGAAAAAACATGATCCCGAGCAATACTGTCTGTTAAAAAGGCAAGAAAAAGTAAAACCTACAGTAACGTATGATTACTATTATAGGTATTTCACAAATCATTTTAATTTGTCACTTGGTTATCCGCGATCGGACACTTGTGCTACTTGTGATCTGTTGAAAATACAACTTGATGCTGCTTCTACGGATGAACTTAAGCACCAACTGAACGTTCAAAAATAAGTTCATCTCCAGAAAGCCCAAGCGTTCTACGATGATTTAAAATAAAAAAACTAAAATGGCACAAATCGACGAAACTCTGGAGACTATTTGTTTCGATTATTAGCAAAATTTGTCATTTCCTGTTTTGACTAAGGGGGAAATATTTTATGCTAGGCAGATCTGAGTTTACAATCAGCTTGTTTACTCTTCTAATAATAAATCAGTCAGTTATGTTTGACGAAACAGTTGCGAAGAAACGCTCCATAGAAATTGTATCGTTTTTGTGGCATTTTAAACAGAAGTAGATTAAAAGTTCTGTAACTGTTCTGCATTATATTTACTGAAAACTGTAAGGGGCAGAACAAAAATGCTGTTATGGTCCAATTCCTTTTAACTTTAGCCAAGAACGGAAATTTTTCAAAAATAATACACCATTTACCCGAGCCAGGTCACAGAAGCGTAAGAAAAAGATTTTGTATGTACCGAAGAATGGTATTCGATTCGCATGGTGTTTGATTTCAAAACATATCAGCCTTTTTTTTTTAAATTCGCTGTGGTTAAAAAGCGCCCTTTTATTTTATTGAAATATAGATTATTTATATATGATTCTGTATCCCCTGAGGATATTTTGGTAACTAAAGAACATAATCCTTTCTCTTTAACGTCATATGCTTTAAATAAAAGTTCAGGGACGATTATTGAACTAAAAGGAGCTCCTCTGGCTTATAAGTAAAAGATACCACTGAGATCAGCAAAATATGATAGCATTATGCTTTTAGTGAAAAAATATATTTTATGATACAATTAAACAGGCAGATGCTGATTGCCAAAAAATGACGATTCTGATAAGTGTTTTAGACTGTCCAATTTTATTTTATTTTTATTTACTACATTATTACAGTAATACATCTTCTTCTTAGAGTGCCATATCCCTACGGAATGTCGGCGACTACCATGCTTATAATATTTTTATACTGATCTCGGTCTTGCGCTACGTGTAGCAATTGGTCCGCTGTCAAACCTGTCCACTACCGCAAATTCCTCAACAGTAATACATAGTATAGTAGAATTTATTATTGTATTACGTACTTTATACTTAGGTTAGTTCTGTTATACCCAACAAAAAAGATTTTTTGCAAAAACACAGCATTTTTACTATTTTTTCAGACAATGTTTCTTGTTTTAGCAATAACCGTCTAATATGCAACATTTAACATCGACTTTCAACAAAAAAACTAAAGTTCACATATACATATATTATTAGAAAAGATGATCTTTATCTCCGGACTTAGACGGTGGATTTGAATAAACCTTAATGCATTTTTTTTGTTTTGGTTTTCTCTATAGTAGTTTATCATAATTTGACAAAAAAAAAATAATAAAATTTTTGTGACAGTCAAAAAAAGGTCAATTTTTTAACAATTTTTTCAAATGACCGCCATTTTGTTTTGTTTTAAGAATTTTCAATTTTTCTGGTGAACTATCACGCAAGGGCACGTCTTTTTTAAAATCCTTCTCGAATTTTATGTTTCAGATTTGTATTTTTATATTTTCAGAGATAATTATTTGCCATAGAGCAGTAATTTTTAGACAAAAAATTTTTGGCGCTAAAATATTTTTTTAAAAATTTGTCATTGTTTAGTATTCTAGACGGTAATAGTACCTTAAGCGTTGGCAGTATATGAGTGGTCTATCTTCGTTGATCGTATAATACATATAATATACTTTAATCAATGAAAGGCAGATATCGAGCACAAGTTTATTTATTAAATCTTGCCCAAGTACTTTCTCTCCTAGAGCATCTTCAGGGGCATTTCGTCAAATTTGGCTTATCCAACAATCTACTGAGAATGTCATAAACATAACTTTTATAAGTAGATTGTTGGATAAGCCAAATTTGACGAAATGCCCCTGAAGATGCTCTAGGAGAGACAGTACTTCTTCTTCTTCACGTGCCATCTCCGCGACGGAGGTTGGCAATCATCAGGGCTATTCTGATCTTAGATGCCGCTGCTCTGAATAGTTCAATTGATGTGCATCCGTACCATTCCCTCAAGTTACGCAACCATGAGATTCTTCTTCTTCCTACACTTCTCTTGCTCTGGATTTTCCCTTGTATAATCAATTGAAGTAGGTTGTATCTCTCATTACGCATAACATGCCCCAGGTATTGCAGCTTTCGTGTCTTGATGGTTTCCAATACTTCCATTCTTTTGTTGATTCTTCTCATGACTTCGTTGTTTGTTACATGCTCGGTCCATGATATCTTCAGGATTCTTCTATACACCCACATTTCAAATGCTTCCAATTTTTTAGCAGTCGACGCGTTAAGTGTCCATGCTTCTATCCCATAAAGCGGGTAGACAGTACTTGGGCAAGATTTAATAAATAAACTTGAGCTCGATATCTGCCTTTCATTTGATTTAAGATCATTTATTCAAGCATTCAACCTTATATCGCGATATAATATACTGGCTCATTAGTCATTATGAGATAATACAAAAGATATCGGAAATTGTGATAAGTATGATGACGCGATGATCATTAGTATAACTAATGTTTCACAAATTTCCTCTAAATATTTAGTTTTACTATTAATAAAAGCATGATCGGATCAATATTTTAAGGTAATCTAGTGTACTTGCTAAAGGTGTGGAAGTAAAGAGTTAGGTCAGTTAAGACAATTATATCAGCTGATTTTTAGTAAATATAGTATATTACTCAGTGCATCAGTCACATCTATGCCGTATCCCGTGGTTTAAGATATTGTTTCGTGAAGAAACGCTAAACTTCAGCGAAAAATTGTTCTCTTTATCATAATCAGTCATTTTGCTGCATAGGTCAACACTAATAACACATTGGATGAAGGTTTTTACTTAAGGTACATATTCTAATACGATTTTTTGCTTAATAACAATAAATTTCATACACGAGACATTATATGACATGAAGAAAAAGAAACACGCATTGTTTTTGATTTTAGACACGGGTTATAAATAGCTGTGTGAGATTCCGTTTCTCCACATCGTCGATCGAGAGCAGCGAACATTACAACTTCTGACACACACTGCTAATGTAAACTTACTTTCTAAAATAGAGACAAAAGTAACGATGAATTATTTCATGATAGATTTTGACTTTATTTTCCGGGATTTATGATTATATTTATATAATTTAATGTATTTTTTATAAATCAGTGCATGACACACTTGTTGTATGCTGTCTTCTTTGTTAATATTGTACTTAAAACTCCAGAACAACATGTGTCTGTGGCTCAATGAGCACAACGTCGGAACGTAGACAAGTGACAAGTGTTAAAGTCAAAATTGACAAGCTGTCACAATGTTTTCAAATATATAAAAAGTCGCGTGACATCTCTTACGCATTTTTACATTTTTGTCAATTACAAATTCAAACTTCATGCCCTATAACAGCGAGATCATGATGAGACCGATATATTTGTATTAAAATAAAAAGCAAATATTATAAAACAATTTATTGAAAAACTAACACCATAATATATAAATAAACACAACACATTGTCTATATTAAAAAACTTGGTTATACTTTTCAAACAAAACACAATTTGTTAACCTACTCTACAATACATATAATATGTTATATATAAAATACATAAAAAGTCTTTAAAATAATGCTTTTGTCAAAACATTGTATTTATGTTAAAAAATAAGATTATTTAATAAGATACCAGACGAAGTGCTTTTCGTTATGAAGACTTATCAATTTTGCATTATAAAACAAAATTTGTTTTTAATTTTGGACGTGCAAACCTACACTAATTTATTTTAAAACTTCTCTGTACGCTTTACTATTCCAGCGATCAGTCAACAATGTGCAGTTGTGACAGCATTAATCGGAGCATGGCCTTCTTTACCTCTAGGCCGGAACCTTGAGATTTGACAACACTGAAAATAGGTTCTAAGAAATTCTGGAAAGCATCTGTTTGAACACGCATTCCATTAATATAGCACGTGCATGCGTAGACGTAACATATCAAGTTTTCAGAAAAAATCAGCTTATTTGGTACGGACATGTACAGAGAATGACCGATCATCGCCTACCGAAGATCATACTGGATTTTTGCTACCTGAGCAAAAAAACGAGGAAGACAAAAAGGCTTAATGGAGTCAGAAACAGATCTATGACCAGCCGAGTGGGTCGATAGACGTGGATGGAGACTGGGAACCGAGGTGCGCAGGACGCCTTAAACCGGACATTATATATATATATATATATATATATATATATATATATATATATATATATATATATATATATATATATATATATATATATATATATATATATATATATATATTGAATTATATTGTGGAACCATTTTGAACAGAATAGTACATATTTATTAATAGGCAAGAAGAAAAATATCAATTGTAGTTGTAGTGAGCAATGCCTCCGAAAGGTATCCTGAAAGTAGGTATTGAAGCCTGTCCGAAAACTATGAGCATAATATATGTACATATACAATTTATCTCTCAAGTCTTTGAGATCCACTTTATCTAAATAGAAGTTGTAAAAAATTAATTTTTTTACTACTAAACCGAAAACTTTTCAACCTCCCCTTATATAAATTTGATGCACTAGGTTATTTCTAGGTGAAAATATTGCGCAAAACATACAGGCGAAAGAAAACTAGTATGAGTAGGTAACCACTTTAACCAAATTAAAGAAAAATTGTACAAATAATAAACGTTTGACTCATGAATGAAAATAGTCGATAAAAAAATACAAAAGCTTCTCCAGCTTCGTAAATATTAATAAATTTATAGGAATAAACAATGAGATATATTAAAAAAAAACTTTTAGTAGCAAAAAACTATTTTTTTAATACTTTCCAATCTCTCCTCGTATAAAGTTATTGTACTAGACCCCTTCAGGGTAAATCTGTTTGAAAATACTGAAAAAACTGTGACAGTAAAACTATAGAAAAACTACAGAATAAAAAATATGTTACCATAATTGATCACATGATCCAGACAATCAAAGAAAATCTTACAAAAGGTTTAAGTTTGACTACGGAATGAAAAAATTTTACATAAAAATGCAGCTTCGCATATACGAATAAATTTATAGAAAAAAGCAATCAGATTTATTTAACTTATGTCAAAATAATGTTACTGTTGCACTTATTCTGGTCTTTTATTAAATACGCTGTGATTATATATCAACAAATATTTACGTAATACAAAAACTAAAAATAATCTCTTTATAACCTGAAGATAGACAAAACACAGCCTTAGTATGTTTCAAATGGTAACATATACAAACAAAGCATAGTTTTTAAATAAAAATTCTTTTAAATATGTTTAAACATATTGATTAAACAAATCTACATTTGGTTTAATATCGTATGGTTTAAACAAGGATTTGACATTAATGTAACCTTCAATAGACGGCGTTACATGAGAGTTAATTTCTGTCAATTTTGACATCTCTCATAAACACATGACATCTGACGTCATCTAACGCATGGCGTTTCACCGTCAAAATTAGACGATTTATGATACAAATTTATCGACTACCCGTCCTATTCACCAGGTTAGGCCAAAAATGAAACCACAGTCGAAATTTCGCACTATTTTGAAGAGTTCAAGTAAAATTAATCTTTCGAATGGATAGAAATCCTTAAAAAACATCTTACCAAATGTATGGCTCTAAAAGGAAATCTACGCTGAAAAATAACAAAAATTGTGCGTTTTATTATTTGACTAGATTAATTGTATATTTTATCCGTGGGGGAGCTGCAAATATTCTAAATGTAAACATTTTGACGAAAAACCGTCACATGTCTTATTATATTTTATAATCCACGTGTATTTTTGATTTATATTTGCCATGAAGACACTAAAGTATATTTAAATTTTAGAGTTTTAGGTTAATAAAATAATTCGTTTAATATATACGAAATAATAATAGGCTATTCAAAATTTCCACCAATGACACAGAGTGTAATAAATGTTGAGACACATCTTTCTGGGTGGAAGTGGAACTATTTTGAACATTTTTTGAGATATTTTTGTTCACTTTGATTATTTGGAAAAAGGATACAGCAATATCTGGTGTATACTATGTAACTATATTTGACAATTTTGATGCCTATTTGAAGAAAAACCGTCTAAGTCTAGGCGAAACATCCGCAAACTAGGCTATCGTTTCACAGGCAAAATTGCAAGATTTAGTATACGAATTTATGGTCCACCCACCTTATTCGCCAGATTTACCCCCTTGAGACTATTTCTTGTTTGCAAACTACTAAAATAGCCCTGGTATCGCCGTTTTACCACGAACAATGAGATCATAGTCAACTCTTCACACTATTTTGCAAAATTCGAGAAAAATAATTTTTCGGTCTCATAAGCAGTCTCATATTTCACCAAATATTTTAATCTACGTGTATTTCTAATTTATATTTCTCACTACATTTATATAAGACAAAATAATGTCAAAAAAAGCAAAGAAATTGTAGATTATATTACATGCCATATTGGCGTGACGTCACGTATAATTATTTTCAAGTTAGGTCCTTATATTGATTCTAAACGAACCCACCGTCATTAATTCACGTTAGAATCATTTTGAAAATAAAATTAGATCAAAAACATGATGCAGCTGCAACGATTGAAATAGCTGACAACATAATTATTGAAAAATTGTTCCAATTATTCGAGAAAAACGATTAAGATTCATTCCTCGCTAAACACTTAAGGTTTAACAATCTACGCACACTTTTTATCAAAGCCCTCGAGTTAAAATTAGAATACTCATTTTTGAGTGGAAGTCTAACTATTTTGACTCCTAATTCTCTGCTAAAAGAACAGGTAAGAGATGGTCAAAATAAAACTCTTCCAGTTTTTGCAACGCATTATTCCAAAATTGCTCATCCCTAAAAATCCTTTCGTACAACAACCCCAAGGGTGTCCAAACTACGAAGTAACAATACTGTCTACCGGTTACGAACAGCTGCCCTTGCACTTGATAATAAAACTTGTCTTCTCTTTTCAGCTTAAATTGGTTATTTTCCAAAGTAGCAAACTGTATCAACTTCGATCTGATTCCTTCTTCTGGTGTTACATCCTTGGCCTTATAAGGACACTTGATTTCCACAAGACCGTCTTTTCCTATCAAACCATCAGGAGAAGCTGCCAAAAATGGGTAATCTTTGCTAACAAATACTCCACAATTGATCACTTTTACCGCCAGCAGTTTTTCGAAATCCTTCACGGCATTTAACTCGTTATCATTACCATATTTCGTATAAATGTTGCCAAAAAATTTGCTGTTCAAGAGTTCTTCAACGACTTTTTTCCTATCGGTGGAATCTCGAAGTTTACAGATGCGACCGAAATTGGATGCTGTCAGCCTGTCCCTTCTCTCTTTAAACCACACTGAACTATCTTTTTGGTTCAATGTCATTTTCTGTAGTTCATCTATTTCCTGTGGTGTTTTCTGCAAGGCTTTCAAAAATTTAGTTTTTTTCTCTTCGTACGTATCCGATCTAAGCTGTGGTTTGTCTACGCTATTCAATTTCGGTATACTAGACCTAGGACTTCGCTTTCTTTGGTTTAAGTCATTAGTATTTGGTATTTTAGGTGTGGAAGTTCTTAAAATTTGATGTTCAAAGCCTAAAGTTTCAATATCTTGCTCTTTTGGAACAGCATCTTCACCGATCTTACTTAAACTTTCGTCTTTGTAGGTAGTGTCATTGTATATTTTATAAATTTCGTCTAAATACTCGTTATAACTTTCTAAAGGCACGAGAGGCATACGTAAGGAGCTGCAAATCTCATTTAAACCATAAAAATTTAGTCCCAAACTGATTATACCCGCTACAAATGCCAAATTAACATCCAGTAAATCCGACTCAGACTCCTCGTTACAGACAGAATGTTGAGCTTTACATTTACGACATTCTAGAACAAAAATCGATAAAAATCCATCCCTGACTTCGCTCTTGAAGATGATGTCGGAATTGTTGCAAAACCTCATGAACTTGTGCGGAAATTTCAAAACTTCTCGTATAAAAAATTCCGGGTCTACTATTCTTCGTCCTTGGCGGTACGTAAAGCTGGGTTGGTCCCTAAAAAATAGATAATATTAAAAATTATCAACCTTTAATGTATGTTTGATTTTCTTATCGTTATGTAAATTTGTTAAAGACAGAGGACTAGGTTTAAGGTTGTTAATTTTTAAGATTACCTATTTATATAAGACATTTTGTTTTGCATAATTTAAATATTGTTTTAGACAAAATATTGTTTCGTTTTTTCTTCAACAATAAATTAACCATTTAAATATCACCACACAGGAGCTAAACCAAAAGTATGAATTACTCTATGAATAATTGAAGTTTTGTTCGCTAAAGAAGACAAAAACACGCCTAAAAACGCCTTAATACTAAACGCTGAGCGTGACGTTTTCGTAACGTTTGCTACACAGTGGTCTTATGGACAAAACAGCCCATTAGGACGGCGACGCCGATGGGATCGGTATCGTCACGTTTCAGTGTTAGTTTCAAACCCGTTTTAATTCGCGTTTATTACCCGTCCAGCTATTGTGAAAACCTATAACCAATTTATGGGTGGGGTGGATCTAATGGACGCACTAATTGCTCTTTAGAGAATTCATATTAGATCTAAAAAGTTCTACCACAAATTGTTTTTCCCTTTTTAGATGTTACTGTGGTAAACTCTTGGCTCATTTACAAAAGAGACTGTGAATTCTTACAGGTACCTTAAAGAAACATAGCTAATCTCCAAGAATTCAAAATGATCACTGCAGAGGCGCTGCTAGTGGAAGGGAAAAGAACCCAACAATCAAAAAGGGGTCACAACAACCAACACAGATGCAGAATGTTCAAAAAAGAAGAAGCAAGGTCCAACCACTAAAAGTAATCAGATAGCAGACGTACGTCTGGATGGGCTTGATCACTTGCCCATGGTCACAGATAGGAGTATGTGTAAAACATCAATTAAAGGTACTCCAATATACATGTGCACCAAATTTAAAGTACACCTGTGCATTACAAAGGATAAGGACTGTTTTATACGTTAGCACACAACATAATTTTGCATAAATTTATAAAAAAAACTTGTATTTTTGTATTCAATTTATAAGAAATTTTCTTTTTTCAAATTTATTACGTCTTTTATATAGATATTATGCATTATTCTGTTTGTAAAATCAAGAAAAAATCAAAACTTTTCCAAATTTGAATCATGAATTATTTCTCAACCAAGGACTTTTGTCACGAGTTCGTAACTTTTAAAAAAAATGTATTTTCTAAAAAATCTGTAAATTAATAATAGAAAAACAAGTTAATTTGGTTAATTAAAATTAACCAAATTAAAAAATTAAATTAAAAATTCGTCGTTACAGGGTTCATATTGTAACGTCATGTGGCAAAAAAGTGTCCTATAAGTAAGTTTTAGAAATATTTTATTGTATTAAAAACAAGTGACTATCAGAAATTCCAGTTCTTTGACAATCAAAAAACCAAATCATATGACTTATTTAACCAATTATGGAAGACTGCAAACCACACTAAAGAAACTGTTAATAACACCGACAAAAACTCAGCTCTTCAATGCGACGACTGACGGCAAGTTTTTTCCGCGGTGATAATTTAACAGTGAATAACAAGAACAAAAAAAAACAGGCAAATAGACAAAAACAATGGAGACGACTCAACTGATGATGGTTGTAAGTAAAAAATGTATAAACCAAAAAGATGAAACATTCGAAAAGAGAAAGACAGCAAGAACATCACAAAAGGAACATAATTTTTTAACTCGTTGCTATAAGAGTACGCGATCAGTGCAATGATCAATAAAAATGATGATGCATCGTTATTCACACATATATGAGTACATATTAAAAAAAATTGGAAAAGTTTACATAAAAACTGGTTTTGATCATTACAACAAACATTTGTATACATCAAATTCCCGACTGCAAACAAAAAAACACAAATATCAAAATAAATAGAACACAAACACGATTTTGGGTCCTATTGAAATGAGATTATATATATTAAACCTAGAGTTAAGATTAATACTATTACATTAATTAATATTAATCTCAACAGTCTTCCGGGTTGAAACGCGTCGATTATCATTACGCCGAGATTTTGACATCCTCTTTGATGTTTTTTTCAGTCTCCTTGACGAACATTCCTGTTCATAAATCCTATTTTGGATTCTACGATTTTTTTGGCCTATATAAGAACGGGGGTATGCTGCACAAAGAATTTTGTTCATAAATCCAAAAAAGGATTTCTGCACATTCCATTTCTGTTCGCAATTCCGATTCAATTTCAGCTCTAGGTCAACACCATCGTCATACAGGTCAAAAATTGATTTTGAAAACTCCAGAAACATAGCCTTCATTCCGCTTCTACAAACCAAGAATTATCCGAGAAGCAATAGAAATTGAAAAAAGCCCAAATTGTCTCAATTAAAGAGATGACGGCATACGGTTACCTTCGACATGGAGACCTCTCAAAGAAAATATCGTCCGCTCCTCCCGCCAATCAAAATCCTGCCAGAAATGTTTGCGCCAACCCCCCGTCAATCCCCACGCTAACCCCCATGCCAACCTCCACCCAAATCTCGTCACCATCGACCTCGGTATAAATTAACTGTCCTCTGTTCGTAGTAGCAGTAATGCATTGGTTAGTGATCAGTGTCTGGGGCTCGGGAGACTGAGACCTCGGAAGCTCTGAAGAAGACATTAAATAGGATGTCAAAGGCTCGGCGCGGAAGATTGTTGAGTTTAATATTAATTCTTGTAATAGTATTAATCTTAGCTCTAGGTTTAATTGTACTAACCGCGGAAATCTTTCGAAACATTATATAATATATATATATATATATATATATATATATATATATATATATATATATATATATATATATATATATATATAAAGTAGTTAAACCACAACACATTAAAAATTGAGTTATCCTAATCACATGGTAGATTGTTATGTATTTAAATTATGCAAAAATTATTTAAGCCGCATCAGTAGTTAAAAAAGTGATAAAGTTGAAATTTTAACCCATCATCTCTGAATATTCAACTTGCAATTACGCAAAAAAACATTTAACCCTAAATTCAAGCTAAAAACCACTCAATGCACAATCAGACAATCCTGTATCACTTAGGGAAGTACATAAAAGATCATATTAATCCACCTGTTAAAAACTTGGTTTTATGGTCAGACTGTTGTGGTTGTCAAAATCGCAGTATTAATCTTGTACTTTTAACGATGCACACATTGCATGGCCATTCATCTCTCGATTCTATCACTTGACGATTCTTACTACCAGAACATACCATTCTGCCAAATTATTTAGAATTTGAGGATGTTGAGCGCTTTCTAAAGAAAACCCAACAGACCTTATACACGGAAGTAGACACATTAATGTTAGGAAAGAATGTAGAAGAAATAACAAATATGTTGTTAACCAAATAGAAAGAGAAGAAATGGTTTGAATTGAGAAACTATTGGAATATATCACAGATAGGAAAGTTGACTCAGAGAAAGAGAAAGTAAATTGGTTCAAGACTAATGAAACCTGAGTTTTAAAGATTGAGTCTTTTTTGCTCTACATGAAATCAGACAGAAGAAAACGTACAGATAGTTGATGTAGAAAAAAAGGTCGACTGTAGAAATCGTTCAAAGATATGGAGTTGGATCAGCAGTTATGGCCAATAGGTAAACCACTATCCAAAGAAAAAATTAAAGATCTCGGTGACTTTATTGATGATGATGGTTTTGGAGAAGAGAATGTGGACTTGATGAACAGTATTAAAATTATTTGAAATACTTTAAATATTATTAAAATTTTTAATTATCCATTATCAAATATTTTGTCCTATATTTTGAATTAAAAAAACATGTTTTATTAAAATTAATTAATATGTGGGTTAGTGTTTACATTTTATTTTTTGGTATATTTTTTAATATACATATATATAGATATATAGATATACCATAGAAATAATTGGTATATATTTTAAATTGTGTTGAAAAAGTCATTAAAAATTTTACTAATATAATGGTATATCACAAGTATAATAAAATAAAACATGTGATATGCAACAAAGACTTTGAAGCTAATTATCTCAAAATTAGACTTGCGTGGGTTGACCCTTTTTTTGCAAAATACCCTCCATATATATATATATATATATATATATATATATATATATATATATATATATATATATACAGTATTCTCCCTCTATAACGAACACGGTTATTACGAGGTTTCACTTATAACGAGGTACATTAGATATAGACAAATTTGGTTATAACGAGAGAAAATAAGATCGAAAAACGTGTTTTTTTTACGTTTTTAGCCCGGCCGTGGCTATAAATAAATATCCTTTTTAACTGCCGCCCGCAATAAACTTCTGTTTAATCTACCGACCGATATTGTGTTGTCGGAAATTTTCAATATATGATTCACAAGTGAAGACTACAGGGGAAAAACGCTGTAAGTAAATTTTTTAAATTTTTGGAAAAAATTGTCATGTACAGTAGGTAATAAGAGAAATTTAAAAAAAAAACAACCAAAGGTCTGGAGGAAAAAGGCAAAAACGCTGTAATTGACAAAATTTAATATTAATTCAACAAAAGAAATAAACAGAAATAAAAAGAAAATAAACAGAACTAGACTTGTTTAACTTAACTAAAGCTAAAAACATTAATATTATCTGTTAAATGAATCAATAACATTGTAAAATTCTTAAGATACAAAATAAGTCATGTTTTTTTATCTGATCAAAATACATTCTTCCTTTTTCTATAAAAATTTTTTATATACATAACAACATCATTATCACTAAGTCGATGGACATTAAAGGAGTAGAAAGACAACTGCCTTTTATAGTACATGTCATTACTTGTAATATTAGGCATTGGAAGGTTTTTATTATAGGCTTACTATAGACTTCATATTCTCTTGAGGAAGTATGGATATTACACTACCCAAATACACACTTTGATTGTCCAATTCAGCATACAATTAAAATTACGAATAATTGTATTTCTGTGTTCAACCGTTATATTTTCAAAACACTGATAATGTTTGAAACAGCAGTCCTTGCCTGTTTCGTAAGTTTGCACTTTTAGCGCTTTAGCTACATCTTGTATTTGCCCAAAACTTTTTCGTTTTCTTGTAGTTTTTGACTGTAAAGCCTCTTCAATTTCACTGTCCTCACTTTCCATATTAATAAACAATAGTTCAAACTTACTAAACGTTAAAAAACAAACTGTGATTATGATAATAATGATACTAAAATAAACAACTTGTATGAATGCTGAACACTGACTGAGATTTTCCGTTGTAAATTGTCCCTACGGACAGGCGCATTGAGCACCTAAATCTGACTTACAGCATTGTTGCCCAGTTTAGTCCCATTGTACAGCATTATATTATTCGTTTGTACCGTTTGACTTATTGCACTTTTATTTTGTTTGATATTTGTGGATTGTACTACATGTATCCAAGTATTTAAAAATGTATTCATCAAAAAATCGATAAAAATTGACTTACAGCATTTTTCCCCTGTAGTCTTCAAGTGTCAGTGTAGGGGTTTGACCATTCGTACCTAATAAACTACGTAAAGAGGGTTAAAAACATGACAAATGAAACAAATTTCACCAGCATTTCATTTCACAGTTGTTTTTGTCGTAGATGTTTATCGTTTGTTTTGCTTATTGTGCTTTCGCATTTTGAAAGTTGTGTTGTAGATTACATAGTCACAGATTACACACTATGACTCCCAAAAGAAAAGTATTTACTTTAGAAGAAAAAATTAACATCCTTAAAGATGTTGAGAATGGTAAGTAGAAAGCAGAAGTTTGTCGTGAAAGAGGAATTTCAAGTTCCACTCTATCTACCATGCTCAAAAATAAACAAGATTTTCGAAGCAGGTTCGTCTTTTTCCGATAAATCGAGAAAACTACGTGCTGCAACTAATAAAGAACTCGATACTGGAATGGTCAAATGGTTTACCGTAAACAGGGCTGTGAATGTTCCAATAATTGGACTACTGCTTCAAGAAAAAGCAACACAGTTTTCGCAGGCGCTAGGTGGTGATGAGAATTTTAAAGCATCGATTGAGTGGATGAGCCGTTTTAGGCACGAAATTACGTGTGGACAAATTTGCGATGAAGCGAAGAGTGTTTCCAAACAAGTCTCCGACAAGTGGTTGAAGTCATAGCCTACAATAAGATAAAATTACAGTGACGATAGTGTTTTCAATGCCGACGAGCTGGGACTTTTTTTAAATTTACTCCAGATAGGACCTTCAAATTCAAAAACGAACGTTATATAGGTGGCAAGTTATCAAAAGAAAGCGTTACTGTACTCGTGTGTACCAGCATGTCCGGTTCCGAAAAAAGGAAGTTAGTCGTCATTGGGAAATCTCAAAAATCACGATGTTTCAGAAGTGTGAATCAGCTTCCTGGCACATATAAATTTAATAAAAAATCGTGGATGACAGCAGATATTTTTAGTGGAGAACTTTTGATGTGGGACAGAGTTGGGACATCCAAAGATTCTTTTAATTGTTGATAATTGCACAACCCATCCGAAAGTTAACGGTTTAAAAAACATTCAACTTCTTTTTTTACCCCCAAATTGCACATCTGTTCTGCAACCGATGGATCAGGGCATCATAAGATCCCTTAAAGTTCTCTACAGAGAACTTTCAGTTAAGCGGATCCTCTTTTACTTTATTAGATGGCATAAATTTGATCCACAAAGCATGGACACTCGTAGATAAAAAAACCATCAGAAAATGTTTCGGCTATGCGGGGTGGACAGAGACTGAGGTAGAAAACGAAGAAGATGAATATCCTGTAGTAGAGTGCTTGAGGTTACAACAGGAAGGTCAAGAACTAACCCAACTGAACAATGATGATGAGTTTGCTGGATTCATTGCCATTGATGATGACGTCATTGTTTGTGATCTTCCGACGGATAGTGAAATTATCGCGGAAGTAGTGTGAAGACAAGATGTGGAAAGTGCTTTAAACGTTGTAAGAAACTTTATCCAAAGACAAAACGGAAATGAAGAAGTATACAACTGTTTCACATCTTTAGAAAATATGATAGAATGATACTGGACAATTTAAAGAAGCCAAAAATGACAGACTTCTTCCAATTACAGAAACAATAGTTTATGTTGTCCTCGAGAATACGCTTTATACATTATGTAGTTGGAAAAAAATTTAAGTACAGATTTTTTGTTTTAACGTATATCAAAAGTGTAAACAAAAAACGCCATTCAAACAATATTTGGCATCTTATATTGCTTCTGTTCTATTACATCTTATATATATATATATATATATATATATATATATATATATATATATATATATATATATTATTGTGATATTTAAAGTCTTGGTGCGCCAAGCAATAATTAGCTAATTAATTTTTTTGATTAATTAAAATTATTTAAATGATATGATTATGACTCTATCACAATTTTTAATTCTTTTATCTCAGGGTTAAATTCGTGCTTCAATATCTAGGCTATTACATGTGAAAGGTAAGGTCCAGAGAATACCGGACTAATAAAAAAAAACACATATGATCTAACACTATATATTGAAATAAAAATAATGAAATAATTCACACTCAAAGGTTTTCAATAAACAAATCTCATATAAGGATTCTCAAAATTTTGTTCTCCGTACGTGAACAATCAAAAATTAATGGTACAAACAATATTAATTGAAATCTCAAAATCCCAAACTATTCTAACTCTCCTAATCAAAATATTTATATCCTTTCTCAATTACGTGTGAAAATTTTGTTATCAATAAAAGAAAAAACTGCAGAAAACAAAAATATCTCTCTCTGATGATGAGTGGTCCAAATCCTTGTTCCTTGTAGACAATATTATCTCCTCTCAACCGCTCCCTATGTAAACAGCAATCTTACACAGATTGTTGCAAGTATATCGTCATTAATGATCTCCTTCAAAAGCACAAATCATTCAAATTATGATAGCCTTTCTCCTCTCGATAAACTGAATCTCTCGTTGGCCCGAGTGAAAAATGACTCTTGGAATATCTTCTCTTTACGATAAACTGAATCTCTCGTTGGCCTGAACAGTGACTCTTGGAATATAAGTAGAGAAATATGACTTACAATATTTTGCTGCTTCAGCTTCTGTCAGATACACTAACTGCACAAAAACTCACTAACATTCCACTACTGCTTGCTACATTTCAGGAACCGCCAGAGAACAATCCACTGTTCGTCTTACAGATTTGGAAAACCAACTAACTATATCTTTTCTCTCTCCTCAATCTCGCTAAACTTTTTCCTACATACTTATCCCGCCTCTTTCAATCTCCGCCAATCACAACTCGTCACAATTCCCCCATTTTTTCATTTCGATAACAAACAAATTTTTACCTATACTTATAAATTTCCTAAAACTTATTTACAAATAATATTTTTCTATAATTCTTAAAAACTAACAAAAACCACTTTCTATAATCCCTTCTATTGTCTTTAATCACTGCATTAATGTATTTTGAAAAACCCCGTTCAATTGTCTGTGGCTTTCACTTAAACTTATGCGGGTCACTCAAGTATAACAAAGAAATAAATGCAAAGCTTACACTTTGTTTAGTACAGGAAATCCAAGGATTTAATAACTTTCCTTCTCCGAAATGTTTGTTGGATATTATCCTACTTATCTGAATTATTTTAATGTTATTGAATTTTGAAATATTTTTAAACAAACCAATATTTTTCTCGATTTTACATATCATAACAAAATATATATATATATATATATATATATATATATATATATATATATATATATATATATATATATATATATAAATATATATAATAAAAATAAATTCCAGAAACCATCATCCACTAACCACTTGTTTACAGTCGACAATTTGTTATTTAATATCGTAGAAAATGACTTACCCACTCATGCTAAGATTGGCACTTCCTATCCTATATATATATATATATATATATATATATATATATATATATATATATATATATATATATATATATATATACAGTAGACTCCCTCTATAACGAGAACTGAAATGGCAGACTAATTACCTCGTTATAAGCGGATCTCGTTATATCCAACAATAATACTGTGCATACATATGAATATGTAGTTTTCTAAAACATTAACTTTCTATAGTGAAGCCATTCGGAGCAATATAAGATGCTAATAAATATTGTTTGAATGGCGTTTTTAAAACAAAGTTGTTTACTTTTATTGTCAATGAAATGCATTAAAACAAAAAAGAGTTGTTTACTTTTACTGTCAATGATATACGTTAAAACAAAAAATCTGTATTCTGTAAATATGTATAAAGCGTATAAACCAAGTTATTTTGTCATTTTTGACTGCTTTAAATTGTCCAGTATTCTATCTATCATATTTTCTAAAGATGTGAAACAGTTTTATGCTTCTTCATTTGCGTTTTGTCCTTGGATAAAGTTTCTGACAACCTTTAAAACACGTGTGAATGGTCAACCCAATACAATGACACTTGTGAATCATAAATTTTACATTTCCGACTAAGAATCATAAATTGTAAGAAGTTTATTGCGGGCGGCCCGCAGTTAAAAAGGGTATTTATTTATAGCTATGACCGGGCCAAAACGTAAAAAACACGTTTTTCAATCTTATTTTTTCTCGTTATAAGCAAATTTACCTCGCTATAAAGGGTTATAGTTCAATCGAAATTTCACGGGACATCTAATGTACCTCGTTATAAGCGAAACCTCGTAATAACCGTGTTCGTTATAAGGGGAGTATACTGTATATATATATATATATATATATATAAATATATATAATAAAAATAAATTCCAGAAACCATCATCCACTAACCACTTGTTTACAGTCGACAATTTGTTATTTAATAATAGTAGAAAATGACTTACCCACTCATGCTAAGATTGGCACTTCCTATCCATCTCCATACTTCAAAAGGTTCTCCTTTTACTTCTTGGATTTCAGTTCTTACGCGAGATTCGTTTTCGTTTATAAACTTCACGGCTTTCGCCCAAGTACTCGCTTTTTCTAAAAAAAAAAAACAAGAAATGAAGCATGTTAAATGTGTGTTATAACAATATTTTATTTCGAATCGAGAAAAGAGATCAACAGAAAGCAACCAAAACCTATATATGTAGAACCATAATTAATAAATAATACATAACTGTATAGGTTATGAAGAAAATTATTGCAGATTTGGTTGTAGTTCGAATGAGTGCATAACAGACAGGTCTCACCTAACATTTTTAAGTTAAAGTTGCATGTTTTTGTGGATTTAGTTTTTGTATGTGTAGACTGTTTTTGTAATGTTACGGTTTTATTTTCGTTTTTAACCGTTTATTTTGTCTATGTGCTATATTTTTCAGTTATTTTCAGTTTTTTAAGTTTACACATTTAATTTTTTTTTTTGAAAATTTTTTCGTTTTGACTATTTATTTATGTGTAAACACAACTTTTTTCAGTTTTTTTTTTAAGTTTATATTACACGTTTGGGACTTGGCAACAGCCTGTGTAAGTATTGACACGTGAAAATTATTTCGTTTCAACGAAAAGTCGAAAAATAGTGGTAATAAATAAAACAAATATACCGATTCGGCAAATTTTCAACTACCGTATACGTTATTCAGTATGTGGAACAAAGATAACACTTAATTGTTTGAATACGAGTGAGACACAATCCACGCACTTGGAGTAGCGAGTCTAATTTTTAAACAGTGTTGCGAAATTTCTGTAACATAACTCCTTCTAAAACATTAGTCGGATACATGAGTGTAACATAATGTTTAAATCCACTACAGTTCATTGTAGAATGAAAATTAATATTGCCCCAACAAACCTTACATGAAGTAATCATGTAAGTATTATTTTTTAAACGATTATATCATTACTTCATTAATTAACAAATAATACTGAATTGAGAAATTGAGATGCGACAACAGCGTGAGCTAAATAAATATCGCACTTCAGTAGACAGACAAATAGTATAAACCATTTGTCCCCTCTACGACTTCCCCTCAAAAGAATAGGCGGTCCTTATCTGTACAGCAGGTTTAAGGTCAATAAGGTAAGGTCTATTTCTTTGATTTTTAGCTGTCGTGGTAAAAGGTTGAAAACAAATAATTAACATGCCAAGCGTATACAGTAGTAGAACCTCGATAAGTTAAATTCCAAGGGAAAAACCAAATATTTTAAGTTATGCAGGTTTTAAGTTATCAAGGGTCTATGTTGTGATGGATTAATATAGGTCAGAAGTTCATTAAAATATAGGCATTTATTATACACTACATTCATTTATTATATTCGTTACAAAAAGTTAAAGCAATAATTAAAGGTATAGTCTACTAAAAAAAGTCTGAGATTTTCTTTTGATTTAAACAATTCATAGATTCTAAATCGATTTGATTTTAAATAACATAGAGAAGAAAATACGTTATCTTTTATGTTTCTACACTGCTCTATAAATGATCGTACAGTCGTTATAGCACTCTTGCTTCGTTGATTGATATGCTCTTAGATGAAGTTTGTGGGTCGTCATTAAATTCATCGTCTTTATAACTTTAAATACAGTGCATGGTGTTATTCCATTATTCAGGATCATTATTATCTTCCTCTTCAAAATGATTTCTTGAGGTTCTGAAGAAAAACCACAGGTTCTAAAGCAGTTTTTCACTGTGAGGAGTGTTACGTTTTGCCATGTTTTGTTCATTATTCTCATTACTTGAAGAACATTGATAGAAGAAATCGTATTTTGCTCCATATCAGCTATCATTCTTCTAACAACTTCTTTTCTGTTTAATGTTTTAAAATTTTTAATGATACTCTGATTCAAAGGTTGAAGTTGTGATGTTGTGTTTGGTGGATGAAATTGTACTTTGATTGCCTTTAATGGTGGTATGCCTCCGTGTGCTGTTCAGTTGTCAATGAACAGAACAATTTTTCTATTTCAAGTTGCCCTTTGCTAATCTATATTATTCAGCCACTTTTTAAAAAGTTCTGCTGTCATCCATGCTTTTTTATTGGCTTCATAATCCATGGGTAGTGATTTTAAACCTGCAAAACACCGAGGTTTTTTTGACTTACCTATATAATTAAAGGTTTGAGTTTTTCTGTGCCCGTAGAATTTGCACAAAGCAGAATCGTAAGTCGTTCCTTGCTGTGTTTTTCTCCATGACATTTTTTTATTTTTGAATGTTAATGTTTTTTCGGGAAGACATTTAAAAAACAGATTAGTTTCATCAGCATTAAAAACATCATTGGGATCATAATTATTCACTAAATTATGCAAGTCAGATTTCCATTCTTGGCAGACTGATTTGCTTACGCTCGTACTTTCGCCGCACATTTTTTTGAGGCTAAATCATTCGTTTATTGAAATTCTCTAACCAGCCATTGCTGGCTTTAAAATTATCGATTTTTAGTGAATTAGCGAACTCTATAGCCTTTTCTTTCAGTATGGGTCCACTGATACTGATGTTTTTGTTTCGATATTGTTTTAACCACGTAAACAAACACTGTTCCAAATTAGGGAATTCGGCAATTTTTGTCTCCTGATTCTTGTTTTTTCAATAGTTCGGTTTCTTTTTTTATGATGATTGATAATGTACTCTCGTGTATTCCAAACAGAGCCGCAACTTCTTTTCTTTTGAATCCATTTTTCACTGCTTCTATCGCTTTTAATTTATCAGCATATGTTAGCGTTGTTAATTTTCTTTTTGAACTCATTTTAAGCAAGGTATCACACAGTACCTAAATCGATGTTTCTAGAACAGTGATCAAAACTTATGATACAGTAAGCTGTTCAGCTGTCATTGGTAAACAATTTTATGTTATAGGGATTGTGAAAACATTTCTTTAAGTTACTGAGGGCCAATATTGATATTATCTATTTAAGTTATCGAGATTGTGTATTTTAAGTTGTAGAGGTTTTGGGCTCCGATGGGAAGGGAACATATAATTTTTTGAAGTTATAGAGGTTTTTAATTTATTGAGGTTTGACCTATCGAGGTTCTACTGTATTTTCAAAAAGAAAAGATTCAAATGGTGAAATGGTATTATGGGAACCATTCTATTGTAGAAATAATACAGTTATTTATTGCTGCTTTTTAAAAACAATAACTTTTTAAAACATGTTTTCCGATGAATCTTCATTCACAATCCATAAACGTCATAATCCATCTGTCGTCCGCTATTGGTCTAGGGAAAAGAAACATTTGAGTATTGCTGTGAAAACACAATTCACAAAGAAATTAAATGTGTGGACTGGCATTTATAACGATAATATAATTGGTCCATTTTTTATTACGGGAAATCTGAATGGACGAAAGTATCTAGATTTATTACGCAATCAGATTATTCCAGCTGTTCGAAACCTTGCTGTCAACTTCGATGATGTTTGGTTTCAACAGGATGGTTGCCCAGCACATAATGCAATCGAAGTTACAAATTATTTGGAACAAACATTTCCTGGACGAATAATTTCTACACGAGGAACAATAAAATGGCCCCCTAGATCACCAGATTTAGCACCTTTGGTATTTTATTTCTTAGGAATGCTAAAATCAAAATTATATCGGCATGATTTCGAACGAGCCACCAATTTAGCAGAATTGTAAGAAAAAATTGTTCAACTTTGTAGTAGAGTACAACCAAATCAGCTAAATGCAATGAGACTTGCTTTAATTGATAGATTCGGATTTTGTTTAGCTTAAAATGGTGGTTTGTTTGAACATTTAATTGGTTAGAGATTTTTTAAAAATGCCTTTAATTTTAATTATTTAGAATAATTTTTTGATTGGTTTTTTTCTTATAAAAATAATGTTTATATTTAGTTAATGTTTGTTAAGTTAATTATTGTTTTATTTCCTAGCTACCAGAGCTAAAAAATCTACAAAAATTACATTTAAAACTCGAATTCCTATAAGTGAGTTTTTCTTAAAGATTTACTGACGGAAAGTTGGCGACGAAATAATTTTATGCAAAGAACTACACCCCATCAACGTCCGATAATTACTGTCGGTCATCGGTGTATTTTTATGCCGCTTCGCACTGTAAAAGAAGGCGTTGCTTAAAATTTCAAACTCTCAGGGGAATAATGCTTTGTTGCCACACATAAATTACTTAAATCACTGTTCTTTGTTAACTAATAAAGTAATTGATAAAATCGATTAGAAAATAACAATTACGTGGCTACTTTATTTGAATTTTTTTGGGACAATATTAATTTTTATTCTACAATGAACTGTAGTGGATTTAAATATTATTTTAGACTCATGCATCGGACTAAAATTTAGAAGGAAATATGTAACAGAAATAATAGCAACACTGTTTAAAAGTCATATCTACTCCGTCGAGATGATGACTGCCTCTCACTTCTATTCAAACAATTAAGTGTTATCTTTGTTCCACATACTGAATAACGTATACGGTAGTTGAAAATTTGCCGAATCTGTATACACAGAAAGCAGCATCGACATAGGAAAAAGTACAGTGAACAGAAAATCACGAATAAAAAAAAAAGTCAACACACATAAATAGTTTAAACAACATACTCTCGTCACTCGGGCTATTCACCTCCCATTTTGTCGGACTGAACCGATTCACTTGAAATTTGGGGGAGTTGATGGGAAAGTGCTCAAATAACAAAAGTTATATAACGCCGATGTGTGCTTCCAGGGGTAGTTTCCATCCCTTTTCGGGCGTGGAAATTCTTTTGCTCAAAATAATTATGGAATTGATAGACGAATAAATTCTAAGCAACTTTAATAAAAATCACGTTTTTTAACGGTTTTTCATGAATTATTCAAAAAATATGCCTTTGATCGAAAAAGTATGTAAAACAAGAATGAGGCTTATAAAAGAAGAATGAGATTAATTTTTTACAAGATATTCTAGATACAATATAAAGTGAGCTATGGTCGGTGAAATGAGACATTTTTTTTTGGCGAATATTTGGATCAAGTTTTTGATAGTCTATGAACAGACCTTTAAAATTAGCACTACAAAAAATATCATTTGCATGTAAACTGGGTAAATTTCAGCTCGTTAAAGATCTTTGAATATTTTAAGTAAAAAAGAGCAGTATATTATTAACCTAATATCCACCAGAATAAAAATTAATCGTTTTCCTTCTATAGTACATTTTATTTCATTAGATCCAGGAGTTTGACTGGTTTAAAATGCATTATTTTTGAAAAATGCTATATTAAATTGTATCGTCTACTTTGAAAATTTCTAAAAATTGGTCCTTTTTCATAATAACTTTTTTTTTCCGGTTTTTTTATAGCGTTTTCCGCCTTCCTGTTCCCAGTTTCCAGCTATGTCGGTCATTCCATTCGCCTGGGTGAAGGTTTCTTTCCGACATTGCCTTCTGAATGCCGCCCAGCCAGGATTGTTTTGGCCTTCCTCTCTTCCTTCTTTCCCTTGGCGTCCATTTTAAAATTTGGTTTGGCAGCCTGTCGTCGTCCATTCTTTTCACATGACCATACCAGATCAGTTGTCTCCTTTGAATTTCGTCAATGATGGTTGACTTGACTCCCATTATATTTCTGATATGGTCATTTTGTATTCTATCAAGCCTTGATTTTCTAGCTGATCTTCTCCAGAAGTCCATTTCCAATGCAAGTAGGCGTCGCTCAAGGGATTTAGTAAGTTGCCATGTTTCGCATCCATAGAGCACTATACTTTTAAAGATGGAGTTAAAGAGGAGATGCTTTCTTTGATTTGATAGTTCTTTTGACCATAGCATCGGGTTTAGGCATCCTATCACCCTTTTTCCTTTCACGATTCTTTGCTCTATCTCTTTTTCGGTGCGCCCACTCTTGTTGATTGTTGTTCCCAAATATATATATTCCTCACAGTTCTTGATTGTTTCATGTTCGTTGACCATTAGATCTTCTACTTCATTCCCGATGCATAAGTATTGCGTTTTGTTTCTATTTACAGAGAGGCCCCATTCTTCATATGTTTTAAACAACCGTCTCGTCATGAATTCTAAATCTTCCTTGTCTGCTGCCACTACTACTTGGTCGTCCGCAAAATGTAGAGTGTATAATGTTGTATCGTCGTCAAGTTGGATCCCCATTCCTGAACATGATCTTCTCCAGTGTTTTAGTGCTTAATTTAAATAGATCTTAAATAGTATTGGAGAGAGGCAGCATCCTTGTCGTAAGCCTTTTGTTACTGGAAATTCTTCTGATAAGGTGTTGTTTAGTTTGATTTTTGATGATGCTTTATTGTATAATTATTTGACTGCGGCGATGATCGTGCTATTTAATGAAGATCGTTCAAGAGACTGCCACAGCTTTCTCACAGGAATCGTGTCATATGCTTTTGTGAGATCCACAAATAAAAGATGTATTTCCTGGTTTCTTGCAACTTTATTTTCATTCAGTTGTGTTAGGGTAAATATGTGGTCTACGCAAGATCTTCCAGCTCTAAATCCTGCTTGCTGTTCAATTTCATGAGGTTCGTATTCTTTCTCAATGTTTTTTAAGATTTTACCAAACAGCCTGCTACAGGTACTGGTGACAGAGATACATCTGTAATTTCCGCAAATATCTTTTGGACCTTTTTTGTGAATTGGAGTAATCCATGCTTCTTTCCAACTATTCGGGATTTCTTCCCCATTTAAGTATCTTGTGAATAGCACTTTAAGATAGCTTATTAGTTTTGGTGTTCCGTTTTTTAGAAGTTCTGCTGGTATGTTCTCCGGCCCGGATGCTTTGTTATTCTTCATCGATTTAAGCGCTTGTTGTATTTGTTCTTCTTCCATGTTTACATATTCACCTTGTACTCGTATGCGTTGAGGTGAGTCAGTATTATAAATATCTCTGTCTTCATTCAGTTCACTTGCATAATGATCTTTCCATGTATCTATCTGGATGGGCTGTATTCGACTTTTATTTGATGTGTCGGTTTTCAGGGTTTTTATTAATTTCCATGCCGCTGATGATCGCGCTCCTCCGATGTAACAGTCAACTTCTTTACATTTTGCATCCCATGTTTCATTTTTGTTGTTCCTTGTCATATCTTTAAATATTCTTTGCTGTTCTTTGTATATTTCTTTATCTTCAAGATTCTTAGTGTTCAGCCATCTTTTGTACGCTTCCTGTTTCTTATTTCTTTGCTCTTCAAGCTGTATATTCCAAGTGATTTTTCCCGCTGATCTGTGGACTGTTCTGGTTTCTTCGCCTAGAGCTTCTTGGGCTGCGTGGTGAATACAGTCAGTTATATGTTCGTATAATTGGTTGGTTTCAGCAGTTAGGTATTCCTCGAGTAGTTTTTCATTTAATCTATTTTGGTATAAGATTTTAGTGCTATATTCTTGTAGGCTTCTGACATTATATCTCTTCAGATTTATATCAGTTCCTTTTGGAGTGTTGATGCTTTCAACGTGTCGGTTAAATGGAATCAGAGTCTTAGCCGCAACCAAATAATGGTCAGATCCACATTCCTTACCCCTGTAAGCCCTAGTGTCCTGGATGTTTAATAACTTAAAAACTATAATATTACCGTAAAAAATTATTTTTTTCAATAAATATTTTCGTTTTTTTATAAATTTTTGTAAAGTAAAAAACAATGGAGATAAAGTCAAAACCATGTATGAAGACCGCTTTGCCATTTAATTCTGGTAAATTATTACAACATCGTTATATATAACATTTTACTGCTCTGTTGTGTCAATCAGCGCTGCTCAAAACTTTTCAGAATAGTACGGAATATAATATTATCGTACTTATACAGTGAATTTAATCACAAATACGTTTTAATGATTTTTGTTTAATTTCTTGTGATGTATAATGTATGTTTACCGAATAATCAAAATTATGCCATTACAAGAGCATAATACCATTAGAAAAATAAGGTTCCATTCACATATATCATTGACAAATGATTAATGTTATCTAAAACTGTTATCGACAAAGAAATATGTACTGCTGCGGTGATATCTGTGAAGATCGCATTACCATCAAATTCATCCTTGTTATCATATACATATTACATTTTTTTATGGTTCAAAATTAAATGGTCTGGTATTACTTAATATTTTAGTGGGAATTATATAGGTAAATGGTCAATCGGTGAAAATGTTATTTAAAACTAGAATTATTATAACTCCAGTCGTCAGAGTCGAAAATACCACTAAACTTCTAAAAATTATACGAACAAGTTAAATTTTTTAACAGTTTTTGAATTTTGACGAAAATAAACTCAGATTTTATACAGCTGTTACATAAAAAAGGTGTGCTTGGTTGTATAGTAATTTCCAGCCACTTCTAGTCTGTCAAAAAGTCATTACTAAAAAAAAATAATTACTAAATTTACTAGACAGTTCGGACTGGGATTAGCAAATCAAATCGACCGTTGACCTTCTCCAAACTAAGTATAATAAATTATATATAAATATTATATTAATTTCCTTATGTCGCAGCCTGTGGGAAGTAGAAGTAGGGGTAGGCCAAAACTCAGATGGAGGGATGGTGTAGATGAGGATTAATTTATATTTAAATGGGAATAAGACACAATTAAAGGTTAAAATACGTTTATTGACGTTTCAATTTCCACTTCGGAAATCGTTCTCAAAATACAAACATTAGTAAATTAAACAAATTTTGTTTTTTGTTACTTAGTGAAAAATTCTTCTAATAATTTAATTTTATCTGACTCATCTATATTGACAATTCAGACATACCTTATACATTTTAAAGTAGAAGACTTTAAAATGATATTGCCAATATTGTTGAGTTGCGTTCCTGGGACGACTTTACTTATAAGATAGTTCATTCGATTACATGAAATCAACTTTAACTTGAGAATATCCGTCAGAAAAGATCATAACATGTAATTCGTCTTTAAAAAGACAAATACATGTCATGATGACAGTAAAATTCTCCTGTTAGTGATTCCATAGTAAATTATGA
The DNA here is from genome assembly GCF_040954645.1 of Diabrotica undecimpunctata. Lineage (NCBI taxonomy): Eukaryota > Metazoa > Arthropoda > Insecta > Coleoptera > Chrysomelidae > Diabrotica > Diabrotica undecimpunctata. The sequence goes on along the minus strand of NC_092809.1, from coordinate 38,656,989 downwards.
GGGAAAAAACCAGGAAAAAAACCTCATAATACTATCCCGACATGGTAAGTATTTGATCGTGCATTTAGTTTACCTTCAATAAACACCAAATTCCGATTTTATATGTTTGTTATTTAAAAAACATAAATGATGTATTCTCTATATGTTACTGACTTACCAATACTGGTATTTTCCTTTTAATAACTTCCTCTTTCAATATGGGTAACCAGATCCTACTAAATTCTGCCGAGGAATTCGCGACACAATTGGTCTCATTTAGCATAATTAGAGCCGCTTCTTTGATTTTTCTCTTTTTACCATTTTGAATTATTGAAGGTAAACTAAATGCACGATCAAATACTTACCATGTCGGGATAGTATTATGAGGTTTTTTTCCTTGGTTTTTTCCCTCATAATTTACTATGGAATCACTAACAGGAGAATTTTACTGTCATCATGGCATGTATTTGTCTTTTTAAAGACGAACTACATGTTATGATCTTTTCTGACGGATATTCTCAAGTTAAAGTTGATTTCATGTAATCGAATGAACTATCTTATAAGTAAAGTCGTCTCAGGAACGCAACTCAACAATATTGGCAATATCATTTTAAAGTCTTCTACTTTAAAATGTATAAGGTATGTCTGAATTGTCAATATAGATGAGTCAGATAAAATTAAATTATTAGAAGAATTTTTCACTAAGTAACAAAAAACAAAATTTGTTTAATTTACTAATGTTTGTATTTTGAGAACGATTTCCGAAGTGGAAATTGAAACATCAATAAACGTATTTTAACCTTTAATTGTGGCTTATTCCCATTTAAATATAAATTAATTTAAAATGCCACAAGAAAATAGCTTCAGAACAATATGTAGATGAGGATGGTAGACAAATAGGCGCAGCAAACTGGCAACAGTTGGCAATGGATATAACTGACTGGCGTAATAGACTTGGGAAGGTCGAGGCTCTTTCATAGGGCTGTAGCACCAATGATGATGATGATGATTATATTAATTTCATTTGCCTTTAATAGAACAAAATCCAACATTTTTACTGAACATAAAATATAGAAAATTAAATCATTTACTTTTCAACTGATTGGAATTATTAAATTTTAAAGACACTGTTTGAGCCCCACTGATCATCGCTTAATTACTTATCGGTCTTCATATATGGTTTTGACTTTATCCCGATTAAAATGTCTTGGTGTGAACACCCCCTGTTTCAAGTGCTTCAAACCTTAATTTTTTAAAATTGAAGGGTAGTTTGGCTTTCTAATGAACCTAGCCTTGTAGCTCTTGGAATTTGTTTTCAAATGACTATACATATCAAAGCTTGAAAAGTAACTAACTTATTAAGAAAAATCAATGATATTTTTGGAAGATAATTTTTGAGCGTGAAAAATATACGTATTTAGGAGCTGTCACATATCTTAAGTATGCATAATAGTTTTGTAGATAAAAATACGTACTGTTATTAACATAGGGGGTAGATTCTAAGGGTTAAAAAAGTTGCAACCCAAGAAAAAATATTTTATAAGCAAGGAATATATTTTTATTGATTTAAATAAATTTAGAATTTCAATTAGTACAAATCTATTTTTAACGTTGTAGTCGTCTTTAGGGGTGATTTTTATGGGTTGAAGAGTTTAAACTAAAGAAATATCGCTTTATAAGCGAGGAATAAATTTTTAGTTATCTAAATGGAAAATTAAAACATTTTAAACTATAAATAGGCTTTTTAAATATTTTTTGTATAAAAGTATGCTTTCTAGGGGTTAAAAACTTAAAACCAATGAAACATCATTTCACAAGCGATGAATGAATTGTTATTGATTTTAATAATAAGCATTTTACATCGTAAAAAAATATGTTTTTAACGGTATTTACGTCACAAGTGGTGGTTTCTAAGGGTATAAAATTTGTATTAAAGTACATATTATTGCCAACCTCCGTAGGGAGACTGCACTCTAAGAAGAAGAATCGATAATTTTCCACCTCTACTAGTTTCACCTATTTTTATTTCACAACGTATTATGCTTTCTACCTTTTGCTTTATTTTGCCGGTTCCTAACGCACTCATCACTGTATAAATAAAACTTAGTTTCAACCTACCGAATATATTGTTTCCTAAAACACTGAAGCATGAGATGCACACTAGCTTCTTGTGGCAGTTAACGTGTTAAGTTACACGTTTATCATATTTACATTTTTTGTGTTTAGTCTACATGCTTCCATAATTTTCTTCATTCTTTGCATTAAAGTTATACATCTGTATGGTTCTCATTGTTTTTTACGTTGTTGAGATAAGTTTTTTTACAAATTTGATTCAGGTTAACGTTACAGATTTTTCTGATTCTCACTACTGTTTTTAACGTTTTTTTTTCATTTAAAGTTTTTTACGTACATGTCAATTTAAATAATTTCAATTGGTAATATAAAAATGTAGTAGAAAATACTTACTTTTTCTATCTCCAACTGGTAAAATCATATCTCTAGCGTGGTTGATCACCACAAAGTCGTCCATATTTGAATCTTCACTTGCTTTAGATTGCAAAATATCAATAATTCTCTCGACCATAAATCCAAGTTCGTCCTTCTCCTGTTGGGCATGATGTTTGTAATATTTGTAGGCTATGTTCAGCGTGTACAACAATCCAAAAACGACTATGATAAATAAGCTACTTTGGAATATTAAACTAAAACTGCTGTAGATGAGAGCCTTCCACGACGATAAACTGTTAACGAAAGAACACTTTAAAGGTAAGTCAGGCTTCAAGACAACCAAACTTGTCAATTTTACGTCAGAATATAAGAACACTTCTTCCTGAAATACATATTAGTTGGTTATAATTGATATACATTAATATTTACATAAAAATTAGTCATTATTCTTCGCTTTCATCAGTTTCTCTTTAAATTACTAAACGAAATTACTTACTTTCCTATGAAAGTCTATACAGTTCAAGTAGTACATCAATAATCTGGTTTTTGCAATTATTTTTACGCACAACCAAATTTATATGGAATCACCTGATATTTCTTAATATTTCAATCTAATTTAAAAAAAAAAAACCAACATACGAATTCAAAGAATATTTATTTTAAAGCAATTCAATTACCAATACATAAAAATTATAGAAAACGGTAAACTCTTGAAATAATGAATTGAAACCACTTGTTTAAAGTCAATAACATAAAAAATTTCAATGTAAAATGACCAATTAAATTGTTTTTTTTTAGTAGTCAGTGTAACCACCCCTAGCCTTTACATAAGCTTTAAGTCGCGTAGGCATGCTCCTAAATAAATTGTCAATATTTTGTTGTGGTAGGTTGTTCCATTCTTCAAGAGCAGCTTGTACCAGTTGTGCAGTGTGTTGTAAATTATTCTGGTGAGCTCTAATTCTTCTTTTAAGCACGTCCCACAACTGCTGTATAGATTTAAGGTCGGGTAAGCAAGCAGGCCACTCCATAACAGTAATATTTTCTGCTTCAAGGAACTCTGTAGTCACTCTGCTGGTATGTAATGGTGCCCATATAAGGCACATTATTATTCATTAAAATTAAGTTTTCTCCCATTGCACCTCTCCAGAGCCTAAATATATGTTCTAGAACCAAATCAACCTACCTACGAGTTGTTTAAGTGGATTGTGAACAGATCTGTCAATTTCCGTTTTTGCTTGTCTTCCTTGCCCTAAGTACACGAATTCGTCGGTCATCTAAATTTTAACAAATCCTGGTTTGCAGTTTTGGTGTTGAATACAACAATTAGACCTTAATCTGCCTGGATAACTCGAGAACCCGTAATTGTCTACTGCTGTATAGTTCTTGGGTACAAAGTTTTTCTCTTATCGTTTAAACTGAAATAATTACACCTGTAGTTTTCAAAAGTTGCCTTTGGAGCAGTGGGTGAGAAATTGTTGGGTCTCTTCTAGCCCCTTGGACAATGAAGCGATCGTGGAGAGCCATTCTTACTTTTTGGCGAAATTGTCATAGTCTATTCTTAAACGTTACCAATTCCTGATACCTAGCATACCTTTTTGACACAACGCCCTGTATTACACCTACCACTGCCGCTATGTACGTCTGAAACCTTCCTTGCTCCACAAGACTAATAATATTTCCCCTTTGCACATGCGTTAACCCCATATAAGGCATATTTTCCTTTTTGATCGCAAAAGTATGTTTATTTATTTTCTTTTAATTTACAAGTAAAGCAAATAGTCACCCACCGGGCTGTGTCATCTGATTGTTTTATCGGCCTCTTAATTTTTAATAAAAACCTTTATTCTTCGAAACAATAACAAGTTCTTTCAAAAGAAATAAATATTGTTTTGAAATGCATGGTGATTCCATATAAGTTTGGTTGAGTCTATAACAATTTAACAGTTGTAATACTAGGAAGAGTCTGTACAATAAAACATTCAAAATATATGTTTTTGTCGAAAATTGCATATTTGTTGTCATAAGTCCGTGTCAGACGGTCAAATATTTGATCAAACTAGTTTGACCTGAATTTGATCAAATCCTCTAAAAATAGAGTATCTTCTATTTTTTACAGTTAGTTTGATCGAACTTTAATTTTGATTGGTCGAAAAATATTTAAGACAAATGACAATCAGCAGTTAGACATAAAGTGATCATCGATATAATATACTAAGGATGGAGTCTGTTAATATATTATTTTTACATGTAACTGATAGACAACGCTGACGGTACTGACGTCATATTATTAGCTACAATGTCCGACCTTAATTTGACAGGTGATTAAATATTTCCCGATATTTTAATGTTAAACAGGTAACATTATGTATTCAAGTCAATAATTTAATGCATTCTTTTTGGATGTAATGTAATCTCTAAATTTAATGTATTTGTCTTCTTATTTTATTATAAAATAAAAATAAAAGTTTAAAATATCTTCGAGACTTGAACAAGTTTCTACATAATTGATTTATATTGAGAAAGTAGCTGTTTATATAATGTCAACATTATTATAAAAAATCCTTTTTATTTTCATTGTGGATAAGAACAAATTGAATCGTAAATAAAAAAACAAGCAACTAATAAATATGCAAACAAGACAATTAATTTTATTGATTTACGTCAATTTGAACAAACCGTAATTATGACGTCATTACGTCAGTTTGCTTTAACTAATTGGTTCAAATATTTGACCGTCTGACACGGACTTACGAATTTCTAGTATACTCAAATACTCAACATTTAATAAGGCACCTTTATTCGACGATTCGACGACTCACCTATTCGAATATCTATCTGTACAAAAGAGACTCTAATGAGTTAATGACAGCCTTTCTATTCTAACCTAGAATAACCTGTGACATTTTTTAAAGGTTAGGTTACTATAATAAACTCTGAACAGATCTTTTGAAATGTTATTTTCTGGTATATTTTGAAAAACATTTCAACAAAAATCATAATATTGTTCTGAAGCTATTTTCTTGTGGCATGTTAAAGTAATTACTATTTAAATGGGAATAAGCCACAATTAAAGGTTAAAGTAAGTTTATTGACGTTTCACCCATTTAAATAGTAATTACTTTAAAAATCATAATAAGAAAACATTTATAAATAATCGTTTTCAAAAGTAAATTAGACTGAAATAATAATCTCTTATTCTTACCTTACACTTATTGTATCATTATTTTAGACGAGGAAAAGTAGGAACTATGTATTTGAAATTTTATAAATGTAGTATTTGTACTTACCATATCTTTGGGTAAATCTTTTTCAGTAACAGCTCTACTGGACCTGACCTTATCATCAGTCTGTGCGATATTTATGCCCCAATGTGCATTGTGAAAGCACAGTAACATCAAATTGCGCAAATCATTGTATACCTGGGTAGTGTTCTGTAAAATATCAATTAGCTTAGAGAGAAGAACAACAGTACTTTCAAAAGTACACTAAAATTTCTCTAAAATATATCACAGTATACTGAAATATACTCTTTCAAAATGATGAAGTTAAATTTATGTTAGTGTGATACACTTACCTTTACCTCAAAATTGGATACACAAAAATCTTCAATTTCGAATTCAGTCATTTGGGGAAACACTTTGGAATCGGTGCAAAAATGGATCTCGGCTCTTCTCTGCAGTTCTGGTTTTAGAACTTCCAACAGATGCATCGCGTTATTGGCGTCTCTTTTAGATATGCAATTTACCCATTTTTTTGAGTTTGGGTCATCTTCAACGCACGGTGGCAAAGTAAAATCTAAAAATTATTGAGTATGTGTATATGGGAATTCCATTTTTACTATTCTGTATAAAACTGTCTGGAGAACTACAACTAGATTGACAAAAAAACCGAGGACACACACTGGTATACAAGTACAGGCAAATTTTAGGCAAAAAATTATATCTTCGCAATAGTATTAGAAAAAATAGGATAAAGCTATAGTGATGGGTGCAAATTTATTTCAAACTCTTAGTTCCTAATTCCACTTGTTTTGCGTCCTGGGAACAACTTCAGTGGTCTATTTTTTTTTCTTTTGGTTTATGTTATTTAACTGTAAAGATTTCTTCAAAAACTCTCTCTGCTGTGTGCCTGAAGGTACCATAGAAATCGCAGAAGAAAAAAAAAAATGTTTTATAGACCATATGGTTAACATAGTAATATTTGCAGTGCTGTCAAATTTAACAAGAAGCAAAATAATTTGTTAATGATTGGTATTTGAGAAAAACAGAAATTAAAAACAAGTTTTTTGGCGTTTGTTTTGCAATAACCATAATAGCTATTTCCAGATATCATAACTATAAGTTCCATTAAGTTTCTTTAAAAAAGAACCACACGGGAGTCCTCCGAGAAAGAGACAAACCACGAGTGTTTTTAACAAAAGTATGAATATACCAGGATCCTTTTAACAAATTCTTTTGAAATTTTTCGACAAATTTTTCCTCTTTGTCAGCAAAACATGAGCAATTATCGATATAATCACTTGAGCTGTCTTAATCCGTAAAATTACGAAATTGAGGCTAAAAAACAGGATCCGGTTTTGAAATAACTCCCCACAGAGAGGTCTATTCCACTGAATTAGTTACTGGAGATATAAGCCATGATATAACAATATCGAAGTCGACATTACATCCATATAAGTCCTAAAAATTCTCATTATATTCTTTAAAAAGGAATCATTCAAGATAGAGATGCATCCCAAGTGCCTTAAAGTTTTACCAAACAAGACTTGACAAGTTTTATGAGCAGGATTTAGTTTTTTCACTTCAGAAGAAACCAAAAGCACAATGCAGACCAAATTAACTCCAGAATTCAGTAAGTTTGACATTTTCTCTTCTGCACCATTCCTCCGAGAGATATATTTTATTTCTTCCAACAAGTTACTTCCGTGAGCGTTACAATATAAGAGCAGTTTATGGTTATAAACACGTTAGAAGCAGTTGATATCCCTTAATCAATGGAATTAATGTCGTATGTGATAAAAGCCATAATAAAACTCTTAGGCGGAGTTGAAGGGTGTTTAAGAACAAACTCGAACTTAACGTATCATGTGATAGAACTGAAAATAAATGTTTTTATGGTGGCCATTGTCAGATTAAATAATTAATATTATTAAAGCCTGACAGCACACCTGAAGACAAAAGGTCATAACGAAAAGCAGTAGAAGAAAATAAGTATTATCAATAGAGATTTTCAATAGCGACAAATGGTTTTCTTAAGTAGCATTCCGAGTTATGCCCAAATTAATAAGAATTCTAAGAATTTGCCAATAATGTTTGATATTTGAGGCAGGAATCATTCAAGATAGACGCACCCCAAGTGTCTAAACAAAAGTTCAAGTCCAGGATGCAGTTTTACAAATGAATTTTAAAGAGAAAATTGGCGCGATTCAACCTTTAATTTTCTTGTCTGGTTGTTTCTTCATTACACAGTTTATCTATTATAATTAAGTCAAATTTACGACTTCTGGATAAATTTGACTTAATTACAATAGATAAACTATACAATGAAAAAACAACCAGACAGGAAAATTTTAAGGTCACGGAAACTGACTGAGACGTCATATAAAACATAGTCGGGCAAGAAGTTTGTTTAACTTTAAAGTCATGTAACAATCAAACGCCATAGAAAAAAGTTGCGGTTACAAAACTTATGACAAAATAAGTGAATGGGTGAATTTAAATAATCTGTGCAAAAAAAATTGACTGACTGGAAAACTACATGCCATAAATCATGAAAGTTTGTATTGTGTATCATTGCATTGAAGTTCTTCTAGTTTTAAACAATTTTCTTCACATTTACTCACTTTTCAAGAAGCTAAAGGACAAAATGTGACACACTGACTTTGGTCATTAAAGGATTTTCTGCTCGACATATGTACACAATCTACACAATTTATTGATTTTCCTCTAAAGCCTTTCTCAGTCCAAGTTTTTGCACATAATATTTAACAAGCAATAAATATTTTGGTCTGTCAGCGTTAACACCATGGAGGGGTAAGAAGGAATCAACACAAAAGAAAAACAAATTTGAAAAGAGCAAAATATTTATTGTTTATTAAAATCGTACAATTTATTAAAAAAAAAACACCACATTAGTTTCAATAACTTATAACATAAATGGACCAAGTACCTTTAACCTTAACCAGCTAACATGAAGATTTTTATAAAAAAAATTAAAAATAGTATATTCGCGTAACAGATTATATATTTTAGACTCTTAAATGGATTGTTTGCGAAGCAAACTTAACACTAACACGTGTCCAATTATTTTAAACAAACTACTTGTACATTAGCATTGTCCTCATTTAAAAATACTTGATCAATTTCATAAACTTTACACTGTGTTTTTTATTAGTCTTTACTACTAAGTCAGTACAAAGAAGTTACTGCTATATCTGAGACAGAACTTTAACATAACTTTAAATAATATGTTTTTTATTAATACTAGTCGTGTATAGAGACTACAAGCTGCTGTAAACAAATTTAGGTAGGGCAAAATGATCAACAATGTTCAATATAGCCACACCTCCTGTATATTAAGTTAAGAAGATATCCCGTTAGTGTACATGAGGATGAAACTGTCCAAGTTGACTGATATTTCTTTAACTTCTAGTACATCACCTTAAATTTGATGTAAGATTTTCGTGTTTAGCATACATATTAACAACTGTGTTTTCCATTGTGACAATTATTTTTAAATCTATTCAAATAATACAAAAAGCAACAGTGTAGAAAGTTTTTGAAAGTATTTTTTAAAAAGTAGACCATACCAGTAGATTAGCTACGTTTGTACGACTATCAGAATAGGGAAATCGATGTGTTAGAGAGAGAAGTACGTTTTAGGTAAGCAATAGTGAAAACGATATATGCTAAATTCACAAGGCTCGCTAGTAATTCGCCATTATGACTTAAAATATCTGCAAACTTCTTTGTTATTTCCTCCCATGTTTTAGTCCTTAATAGATGGGCCCAGACGAACTTTGACAAACAATCAATTACGTAACATTTGACATAAAATGCCTTAGTTATGACAGAAAGTAAGACATTTTTATATAACGTATTATATAACATTTATACAAACAATTAGAGAACTCGCATATTAGTGAAAGCGAGATAAATTAAAATCCTGAAACTCTGCAACTTGTATGTCTGTACTCATTCAAAGACATAACGATACTAAGAAATTTAATGATATAAGTTACGTAAAATGCCTCATTTTCAAAACACGTTTTATCTCAAATGTCAAGTAATCGATTGTTTTTTAAATTTTGTGCGGACTCATCCATTAAAGACTAAAACAGGGAATGGAACAACGAATACGTTTTCAGATATTTTAAGTCATAATGGCGAATTACTGGCGCCGACTAGTGGATAATAGTTGAACCTCAAAAATAATTTGTAAATACGGCCGGCGGCCATATTGAGGCGAGGCTCGTGACGTCAACATATATCGTTCTTACTCTTACTTACCTAAAAGGTACTTCACTCTAAGACACTGATTTCCCTATGTCTATAGTGACACAAACGTAATTTATCTACTCATACCCATGCAATAGAAATTTTAACTTTAAAAGTAATTTCTCACAAAATACTAAAATTAAAGACATCTTTTAATGCAGTCTGTTTAAAATAAAGCACCTGTTTGTAACAAAAACAACCAGAAGCGTGTCAAAAATGCAATATTATTTTTCTTGTTCAATATCCTTAATGTGTAACATAAAATAGGTAGAGAGATTCGGTTTTAAGATTTTGGAACATAAGGGTTGCTCTTACCAGAAGAAATGACAGAAGTGTCTGGTTTCATGCCCATGTACATGATGGCTAAGACTATAAAAAATAATGCTACTAGGGCAAGTACGCCAAATGACATAAAATTGTTTTGCAGAATGTTGTTTTTGTTGAGACGGTAATCGTAGGCTGTGTCCCTGCCCCTAGTTGTTCTGTAGCTGAAACAAACAAGATTCATATTAGTAATTTAAAATACTAAAGTGTTATTTAACTACAAAACATACAAATAAGAAGTTAAAGTCCTAAATACAAATCAGACATAAAATCCCAAAATAGTATAAGATAATGATCCATTAAATTTAGATACAGAAAAGTTAAAATTACTATCGAAAAAAATCACTGCAATGTATAAGCTTCTATAGTGAAGTATTACGTAAATTTTGTGAACAGCAATTCAGTTCCAACTACTTTTATCTAGAAACATTTTTTTTGTAATATTTACTAAGATATGTAACACTTACCTATTCAACTGGGTTCTAACAGATGCGGATCCATTGGCATCATGTTCTTTAATGATGTCATTTTTGTAATCATAGTCATTCTTCTGCGGGGATGATAAAGTTGATAGTTTCTTTGTAAAGTTACTCAAGAATGGAGTTTCTTCTTTATCTTCCGATGTAGTGTAAGTTGGTTTATCATAACCTGCAAATATAAAAATTAAATCTAAAAAAGTGAAGTTACTTACGTTTATGACCAAGTGAAACCACATTTTTGTTTTTAATTTTGGATCAAAATAATATTTTAACAAAAAATCACAATTAACACCTTGAATAGTGTAATCTGCTATTTAGAATTGTATATAATTGTCTTAGGATCTTTGAAGAAGAATCACGAAGTGAGAAAAATATGTCCAACATTGTTCAAAATGATTTTTAATAAAGAAATTTGACATAATTGATAAATTTTGATGAACTTTTCATCTATTGTAATATAATTTTGAAATATTCTTCTAAAAAATTATAAACCAAATCAAAAAACATCTAATTATCTAATCAAAAAAACCATTGATACACTGAAATCTTGATCATAAAAATTATTATTTATATAAAATTTACTGATTTATAGAAAAATCTAAATTTATCACTCGCTAATTTTGTTTTTATTATTTTAGAGTTTTATCTAATGTACATTTTAAAACACTACAACAATTATATATGCTTTTTTACAAATTATACATAGATATATAGATTTATTAGAAAATGAATGATACTTTATTAAAGATTGTTGATAATTTCCTACAAGAAACATCAATGGTATAATACAGATCTAATTTCTATTTGGGTATCTTAATATACAACAAAAAGGTCAAAAATTAAAAAATAAGATGGTCATCACTCTAAAGACGCCTATTATAATAATATAAATTTTACGAAATAACTATTTAAGTTTAATACTCCACAAAATAATAATTTTAATTAAATAGATTAGACAATCGTACACCACTGATACGGGAATACTTCAAATTTCAATGACAGTTCAGCGTTTGACAAAATTGTTTACTGTGTTGCCGTGTTTTTAGAGTAAGAATTTTGTTTATGTTTTATTGAATTATGAATTGTATTTATAAATTTATACGTCCATGATAAATTCATATTAAATTTAGCTTAATAGCTTTATAAACTAATTATTGTTGAGTGTTGTGATTGTGCTACGCCAAAAACAACTGAATAGTCTGTAGAGAGCTGATTGCTTGTTTAATAGATTATTTTGAACAAAAACGAAATATAATGGCGGGCCGTTTTTACTATTAAATGCTCTAAAAGAGGTAAGTTGAAGAATTTAGAATAAATATCTTATGTATTTTAGTATGTTGCAGTGTATCTACTGTTAATAATATTTCTCAAGCTGTTAAAGATAATAAACTTTTAAAATACCTCCTAAAAATTACAAAAAGAGTGAAACTAATACAGAAGAGTTGAATGTCAGTGGTATTCGTGGTGTTATTTACATGTACAAAACAAGTAAGAACTTTGACAAATTAGCAAATGTAGACAGAATGTTTGTTCATAAGAAATGTTTATTAGTGTTTTCTTTCTAGAAAAACATGTAAATTATTTAGGGACAACTTGGTCAAGAAGCAGATGTTCAATGGTTCCTTTACATTTTTATGGAGGTTATTAAACGAATGGGGTTTTAGATGAAAAAAGATTCTCCAAGGAGAAGAAATTTTAAGGAATTATATTGCAGAGGAATTTTTGTATAAATTTGTTTTCTTTGATAAAACATGGACCTTCCAAAATGGAACAATATGTCATTCATGGTAAAATGAAAACAAAACAAGTGTCAGAACCACAAAAACAGATGGTAAACATTTAGTCACATTAGTCAATTCGTTAATTATATATTATTATTCTTAGTACTGGGTTTATTCAGTTTATAAAACCTTTAGTTTTTTTTTACAGATATATTATAATCAATACTGGTAGTGAGTATTGATATACTGATGGGGCACAAGTGATATATTCTTCAAAAACTAATTACTATGGGAAAATGAATAAAAATAACTTTCTACACTGGTGTGAAGAGCAGTTTCCTTGGACAACCCTCTATAATTATTATGGTCAATGTTTCATATCATAACATGTTGCTACAAAAAATGCCAAATTCAAGCTTGAATAAAGCTCAAATACAAACATTTTATATTTTATTAGGCTGCATGTAAGTGTTTTACATGCAGGCTAATAAAATATAAAATGAAATAATCATATCAAATTTTGTACATATAGATGAGAATCATTCTTTTTTAGAAATATGCTACCTCATGAAACTATTTAGCCGAGCAATATGGACACAAACTGTTACATCTTCCTTCCTATCAACGCATTTTTAACCCTATTGAACTGATTTAAGGCATTTCCAAACAATATTACAATAGACATATTGGTAGAGATGGCAATACAGAAAAAGATTGTTTCAGTATATGGTCTGAAGCCCTCCAAACAATGATACCTCAAGCATGGAAGAGGAATGGTGAAAAGGAACTAAAAAAAGTGGTATGAAAGAGAAAGAATACTTGATATGACTGGAAGTAGATCCCATTATAATTAATACCCACACAACACAGTGATGAGTGATGACAGTGATTGAAGCTATGATGAAGATATATCTTGATCAGTCTTACTATATAGAGATAATTTATATTGTGGTCTCTTACTATTTATCGTGAATTATCTCTCTAAACTATAAATTTTAAATAAATTATAAATACGGTGGCTTATTTTTATTATGAGACCAACATGATGTACCCAAAACAGAAGACAGAAGTGCATATTAAAGATGATAGAAATGCAGGATTCCCAGTTGCTTTCTTACTGCCAAACAGACGAGACTAACAAGTTCAATAAGTTTTTTTAGGTATGTATTTTTTATGAGTAGTGAAGATTTATTACTGATAAGTAAGGATACTTTTCAAAAACCTTTAGGTGCCCCCAAGAATAGGATGCAGACAGAAATTCATGCAGAACATTTTATGAGCGATGATGATGCAAAATATTACAATGCACGGGCAAAGATAATGGGCAATCAACCAAAAAAGTTACCTGACATATTGTAAAAAATTAAGAAACTTTCAAAAGGAAATGAAAAGAATTATTAATGAAAATGATTAAAATCCATTTGTGGACTTGTTATTAAAATTACAAGAAGTAAATGAGACAAATTTTGTTAATTATCTGATAGGGTAAACACATATGAGGAGCTTTTTTACAAAACTGCATAAATCCACTTTTCAAAAATTTTCAGGAGACGTAAAAACGTGCTGCAGCTGTTGTACTAAAATTTTCGAAATTTCAGAGAACATAATCAAATTGAGGTTAGACTTAGAGAAATAAAACGTTAATTAACATTATTTTTATTGATTTGCATTAACAAAATATAGCCATGTGTCTGTTGGAGATATCGCGTTTTGTAAAAAAAGATGGGAGATATTAACTTTTGTCAAATTAACAATATCTTAGAAATACAAAATATTAAACGGCACCCACTAAAACAAAAAAAAATGAGGAGTACAAACAATTTAGATGTGAACATTTTTTGGCTCATCTTCCAAGCAATCACACTCGCCATCATGGTAGTTGTGGGTTTCTGGATTTGGATCACTAGTAACTTTGTGTTGAAGAGCAATAATATACCAATGAAGATCAGGTATCTCTTTCCAATTTTGTCCAAAGTGGGTTTGCAATAAGTGAAGGACATCTTTTTTTTTCTCTTCAGTCACGGAATGAGATAGTGGGATTTGGGGAAGAGCCTGAAGAAAATCATTTTTATTTTTTTTTACAATGCTTCTAAAAGGTTCTGTTCCACTATCGAACCTATAGTTGGCGCAGCATTTTATTTTGGTTGAAGTATGCCGGTCCCTTGTTTTGATTTTCTTAATAATGAGGCGTTTGGTTTGGCTGATTCCTTTTATTTTTTGATAAATCATTTCAAGGCTTTTGATATCGTATATCACCCAGTCTTGTCCCAGTTTCTGTACAGAACCAAACTCCTCGTAAATAGAAGCATACTCTTCGCTCGAGATGATGGTATCAGTTTTTTTCAAGCGCTTCTCCACACGGCCAAAAGCTCGATCAGCTGGAAGAAAACTGTGGCCACGAGTCGGAAAGGTGACATGAATTTTCTGTACATTCTCTGGAGCCTCATTTTTAAGCCAATGGCACAAAAGATGAACAATATGCGCATTTTTATTTTGGCCAGCGCAACCATCACAAAACAACGATACTGCAGAAAAAGACGAAAGATCTTGCCTTCTTAAGTGATGGATGAGTGCAGATCCGATTTCATTTGCTCCTCTGCTTCCCTGCGTTTCATTCCACGTATAAAATGTTGGTGCCTTTGAGTCAATAGGCACACAGCAAAATGCATAGAATGCAATTTGTCGGCGATAAAAGGCATCGCCGATTGGAGTTTTAGGGAGTGGATGCACTTGTTGCAAATCAAAAACAAAACTATAAGTATCACTGGGAACTTCCTTCATTAGTTTGTAAAACGCATCCGCTCTCAGCTTGTGAATACGAAGTTCAGTCATTGGACTAATTCTTTCAACTAAACCGCGAGCGTTTTGTTGAATAAGAAATTTAAGACGAGTGCACGTAGCGCATGCGTCTGTAGCTGGAGAGGAAAATCCAATGTTAAAATCGGTTACAAAAATACGGTGAAAACATGAATAACTCACGTGAAAATCGGCAGTGTAAGCATCCTTAAACATTTTATATAACTTATTTACACTTAACTCTGCTGAAAGGTAAACTCTTTTACTTTTTCCTCTTCCATAATGAGATTCGACACAATTTAGTTTACCAAGAAATTGATGGACTGCTTCCTTTTTGGCTCTGAAAAAAGCTTCTCGTCGATAACCACCTCTATTTTCTTTGGGCAGCAGACCTTGATTGACGACCTTTCCAATCCGCAGTAGTCGAGAGGCAGGTACACTCATTGAAAAAGCAAAAAACTTTTTACACACAGGAATCATGCGTTTCTGTTTCTGACTATTGAGAAAAAATTTCACAGAAACCGTTCTTGTGTGAGTTGCAGAGACAGGCGTACCACTTCCCCTTCTTCTTTGGGGCTCGAAAGCAGAGATATATTTCATCAAAACAAGATCTTGTTTCTCTTTACCCTCTGCCATGTAGACTGCTTGTCGATTAAGTTTTATATCATCGTAGGATACCGTAGCACAACGAAGATTTTTCGAATTATGGGCACATGGTCTGGTCTTCTGTTTTAGAAACACTAAATGAGGATCACTATCGTTGTACTTCATAATTTTTGAACGCCCTCTCTCACTTGTTTTGATGGATCGTCTTTTTTTAGATCCCACCGATAAATTAGTAACAGTATCCATCTCAAAATAACACGCAAAACACAGAAAACAACGTTGACATACAACGAATTCACAACATCCCGTCTCATCGAACGGAAAAGTACTGATAATCTCATACAGCGTGGCCACGCGTGGCATGGCCTGGCTACGCTACACACTGTCAGTGCGACCCGTGGGTAGTTTTAGAACTAACGAATATTATATTTTGTTTCACGAATCAACATCTAATTCTAGAGGATGCTTTTAAATCCAAACAAAAATAGTAGAGGGATAGATCTGCAGGCCGGAGGATTTATGCAGTTTTGTAAAATAAAAATTAATTTTAATGGTTGGCTAAAGAAGGAGATGTTAAGTTTTGTATAAAAAAAGAGTGAACATGGGGTAAAGGTTTTTGAGTGGATTAATTAAGTTTTGTGGAAGAAACGTGATTTTGAGGCTCCTTTTAAATGGGAAATATTAACTTTTAACACATGAGACTTATACACAAGATCTAAGGCAGATCAAACTCTCGAAATTCAACAAAAAATGTATTTTAGCCGGAAATGGATTTATGCAGTTTTGTAAAAAAGCTCTTCATATATGAAATCATACATTTTAAGGCACCTTAAGTATATTTTTTTCTAGGTATTACTTTCAGAATGAAGAGAGAATCAAAATATGGGCATATTATTATAGAAGAAATTCAGGAATTAATACAATCATGGCAATATAATCATTCAACAATCTATTGAAGACCAATCACCCAAAGAGATATGCAAAGAGATATTGGAAAGAGAATGGCAATTGAAAAGTTATTCAACACAATAGATGGATTTATTGGAATGGAATCTAGTGTACATAAAAATGTGAAAGAGGATTGTAGACATTAAATGAACAATTATCAAGATAGGGTCATAACAAAGGCTCACAAAATGGCAGAATCAATAAAAAACAAAGTGAAGGTTTTCAGATAAAGTCCTTTAGACATTCAAATAAATTATATAAGTATGTGAAAATGAATGTAAGAGATTGTATTCTAGAGTATGTAAAATTTGTATTCATCGCTACCAGTGGGAGTGTGCCAAATATGTGATAAGGAATACCTTGTGTAAGCATGTGCACTTGGTAATAACACTAACTCTGATATAATGCGTTAGGCTTTCACGGCCATCGTCTAACTTGTTAAACTGTTTGTTCGGGCTGTTAGGCTGTTGTCTTCTGAGATTAGCTCTCGACGTTTCGCCAACACTAGGGGTTGGCATCTTCTGGAGATGTTCCTGCTTCGCTTGTACGGTGAAACTGACACCACGTTGTATTGTGGAGGCCATATTTATATTTTCTACTCGCCTCCCCTCCACTGGTTTTGGCGTGAGGGGGCGTGTCATCGTTTGTAGTAGCTTTTCTTTCTTCGTGTTTTGCGGAAAGGGTATTTGTGGATTTTAATATTGGTATCCATGTTTTGTTGATTTTTAGTCCTTCTATCCGATTAAAATTATTTGGGTGATTACATATCTCCACCGCTTCCCGAAACAACCGTGGGTAGTACTGTGATGTTTTATCCAGCATCTGCGTTTCTTCAAACAGTATCCGATGTTCTCCGCTTCCCAAAGCGTGTTCGGCAACGGCAGATGGCTTTTATGTTCGCTTATCCCTGTGTTTGTGTGTCTTTTCGTGGTTCCCAAATATACCATTCCACATGTGCATGGTATTCGGTATACTCCGGCCGTTGCTAATGGTTCGCGTTTGTCCTTCACCGACCTTAAACAGTCCTTGATTTTCTTTGTAGGCTTGAAAATGGTCTTTACAATGGCTTTTTTTAAGTATTCGCCCAATTCTGTCCGTTACCTCCGATATATAGGGCAAGAATGCTTTGCCTATACATTCTGTTTCTTCGTCCTTTCTTCTAGAGACGTTGTTCATCACTTTATGTATTTCTCTTCTGGTATAACCATTAGAGGTGAGCGCTTTTTCAATATGAAGAAGTTCACTTTGCAGATGCTGTGGTTCACAAATTCTCTTCGCCCTCTCCGCCAGAGTTTTGATGAAACCTTGTTTTTGGCCTGGATGATGATTTGAGTTCCTGTTTAGGTATCTGTCTGTGTGTGTAGGTTTTCGATACACTTTATGTCCTAAGTAACCTTCCTTTCGATTTACTAATACATCTGGGAATGCTAGTTGTTGATCTTTCTCTGTTTCCATCGTAAATTGAATATTTGGATGTATCAAAATCACAAAAGTGTCATCGACGTATCTAAACCATACCCTTGGCTTGTATGCTGAGTCCATTACCCTCTTCTCTAGATGTTCCATGAAAAGATTGGCTACTACCGGGCTTCCCATTGCTAGTCCATCTAACAGCTTTGAAGAGGGATTCCAGGTTGACTCGATCTATACTGTATTTTGCAAACCGTTTGATCAGATCAACCATTTGATGGGGTCCCCATACAAAAACTAGGCACTTTAGAGTATTGTGGATCCCCTTCTTAAATGGATTTCTGATTTCATGCCTTACGCAGATAGTTAAACTTCAGGAGTGATACCTCAATTGATACAACAGTATCATCAGGGATGTCAAAAGGTGTCATTGTGGCCCTGTTTTAATTTGCTTGTCTCTGGTTAATTTAGTACATTGATGGGGTCCCCATACAAAAACTAGGCACTTTAGAGTATTGTGGATCCCCTTAAATGGATTTCTGATTTCATGCCTTAGGCAGATAGTTAAACTTCAGGAGTGATACCTCAATTGATACAACAGTATCATCAGGGATGTCAAAAGGTGTCATTGTGGCCCTGTTTTAATTTGCTTGTCTCTGGTTAATTTAGTACAAAAAATCAAAAATTGTAGTGTTCTTATGTTTTCTGAGAATGTAAAACTGTTCTGGAATGATGTTGTTCTAATACAGGAAAATCTTAGGTTGTTTTATGATTGGTGCATTTTAAGCAAAATGTCGCTTAATATAAACAAATGTTATAAAATGACATTTGTGAGGCAAAGGAAACCAATTATATTTGTTTAATTTATAAATAACTTTCCATTAGCCTCTAAAAATGAAGTATTAGTCTTTTGAATCTAGACACCAAACTCATTCTCAAGCCACATCAATAAAGCAACAAAAAGAGCGATCAAAGTACTAGGATTTATCCAACACACATCTGTAGACATTTTTTCACATTTATAAGACTTTACTGTGGCCTTGTTAGGCCCATTCCAGTGTATGGATCAGTTGTATGGGCCACATCATACAACTGTTACATTAAACAGATTAAAAGGGCCCAAAATAAATTTTTGAGGATAGCATTTTTAGGAGTGAATACAGTAGAGAGAAATATGACTATCAGTGGGCAAGATACAGTCTTGATTTACCAACACTTGAGTCAAGAAGGATATTGTTAAATTTACATTTCCTGCACAAAGTCATTAATGCTATTATAGGTTGTCCTTAATTGTTACAACTCGTTGGTCTTACCTAGTAAAAATAACAGACAATCAGAAATCTTTTCAGTATCATTTCACCACACTATGGTATCAATGAACTGACTACACAATTGGTCTGGAGTGCTAATAACAATAATAATAATAATAATAATAAAGGCCTTTATTCATCACATATTTATTCATCACATAAATTAATTATTAATTAAAAAAGCTCCAGGCGAGTTTCAGTTCAGGAAATGTACAGTGCGAAGCACTGACATATCCTGTCTGTTCAGCTAACCTGGGCAAACAAATAATAAACAAAAATATCTAGCATTGTAACCAGTTAATAGTACTAATATTTATATAAAAACGAATCAAAATGTAATTTAAATAAATTAATAATATTAATATGCACCCTAAATGTAAGTTCTACTCATTATAATTATGTATGTTATCAAACCCTACCTATGCAATATGTAATTTTTCAAAAATGACCTTTTTAAATTTGTTTTGAGTAAAATGGAGAGCAGTGGTGTAATTATTCATAATTTGGGCTATATGATAAATATGTAAAGGATCACTTGTAGTGCTGTGTAGGATGATAAGGGATAGAAATGGTGTTTTTATGTCTAATGTTAATATTATGTACATCAGTATGGAATTTTATTTTATTATAGAGATATGGTGGGGTTTTAAAAATAATAATTTTTTGGAATTGACAAGGTGAATAAAAATGTCGTATGAGTATTAACCAACCTGTTTCTTTAAGTTTGTAACTTATTGGTTGATTTCTACGGATACCATGTATCAAAGAAGGCAAGAATTTTGCATTTTTTGTATACAATAACTATCAAGTTCTGTAATACATGAATTATAAATAGTATCACAATAATTAAAATGTGATAACACCAAGGTATCACACAGCAATTTTTTTAAGCCTTTAGTCAATATATGATGAGATTGGAATATAAATTTCAAATTTACATAACTTTTCTGCAAGCACTTGTCTATATGACCACCAAATCTTAAGTTTTGATCTATATGTAAGCCTAAGTTTTTGACAGTTGATTTAAATTCTATCGAAGAATTATCAATGGTGATCATATGAGCAAAATCTCTCAGAAATATTTCTCTTTGTGTCACTGGACCAAAAACTATACCTACACATTTATTCTTGTTAAGACGAAGACTAATGGCTAGAAGAAAATTGAGAAACTCTTTCTAAATCATAATTAATTGCAGCCACTGCCTGTTTAAACTCGTCAGGCTTAAAGGATAAGTAGATAGATAAGTAATAACCTGCCAAGGCAAGTAAATATTTTTGACTCAAACATTAGTTTATTTAAAAAACAACTAAAAGGTATCTTATAATAATTGATTTCTTTTACATGTCAATCCTAGTCTACCCTTGATAGTTTTATTAAAGTTTGTTATAGTTTATTATTCTGAGATGTTTCATATTTTAAAAATTTAATGTTGTTAAGGTATAGCTTTGTTAAATCATTTGTAAATGGGATTCTGTTATTAAATAAAAAAAATATGAAATGCATACTTACTTGGAGTATTGAGACTCAGCCTGGAACGGATTTGATTCAATCTATCTGTAGCATACTCAGAAGCCAAAGATGGTGAATTGTAGGTAGATAGTCTACTAGGTGATGCACTAGCATAAGATGATATGTTTTTGGTAGAAAAATAAGAACTCTCTACTGATTTAGATGGTGAGTATTTGCTTGTAGATGATAAAGTAGATTTGAGAGGGGAGCCCCTTTGATCAGAGAGTAATCCCTTGGAATTGTAATTATTCAGGTCTGACTCAGAATCTGAACCTGTATCAAATTCATCTTGTGCATTTTTAACAATTTTCTGGGATCGACTACTGCTACTTGTAGTTACAGTTCTAATGTCCCTTTTTACTGGACTTGGAGGTGCCTAAAAATATGAAAAATGTCAACAAGATGAATCTTTAACTATGGATTAATACTAAAAATCCACAACTTTTCTTTTTGTTGCTAACCTTGAATCACTGGAACAATTTTATCACAAGTTAATTGTATAATATGGTTAAAAAGTTACCTCTGGCTCATCATCATATCTTGTACTCTTCCTAAGTTTAGGACTTGAAGCAGGTGGTTGCATTAAAGGGGCTGCCATAGTAGCTCTCCTATTATCCTTCTTTTTAGTAACTTTAGCATCATTGTCACTTTCATCTTCACTCGAGTAACGGCCCAGGGATCTGAATAAAATATTAATGAGATAATTTGGTGAAACATTGAGTAAATACACATTAATAAACAAATTAGCAAAAAAGTTGTAATTGATATTTCGTTAAAAAATTCATAACATACCTTCTACCTTCTCCACCACCAATCTTGTTCTTGTTTTCCAACAGCATTTTCAGTTTTTTTGCCATAACTTTCCTGGTTGTTCCTGTTATGGGCATCACTGGGAATCCAAATTCCAGGAGCTTGGTGCGGAGCTCCCCATCAGTTAATTTGTCAACATCTACCATCTACAAAGGAATAAATAATATACTGAGGGTGCAGCTATATACGAAATATTAGGATTAGTAAACAACCTTGTTTATTCAGGACTATTGCCAATGTTGAGGAGGTAAATAAATTTGTTATGAGCAGATTTTGCCTAGCAGAGAGCCCCAATTAACAAAAAACCATATGCGATTCTTACATTTTTAAAGAGAAAATTATTGTCTGCTACTTTTTGCAAAAAAAATTTAAGCTTGAAATGCATAAATTTGGTGATCCCTTGTTGCCTAATAATGTCTAGGAGTTTAACACTAACAGAAAAATAACATTCTAGATTTATCAACATTTAAAAATACTTACCTTTGTTTGCCAGTGGAATAAGATTGGAGATAAATAAAATAAATACGTCTAGGATTATTTAAGCTGTAGGCACAATATTCACATTTGAAACCAATCCCTCCTAAAAAAGTTTAATGACCTTGGATATCTATATATACACAAAATTACACAATTTAATAACATGCACACGGTGAGTATTTAACTTACATCTAAAATTTTTATAAAAATGGGATTATTTGTATAGTATTTGCAGAATTATTATAAGGCACAAACGTAGCCTGAATGATCTACAAAACTCACGCCAACCGCCATAAATAGAAATGACAAATTATCAGGGTTGCCGCGCGCGTACCGACTTCAAATGCGGCAATCCGCGTGGTTTTGTATTTAGGCATTTTTTAACAAACTAATAAATCCGATAATTCTCATGAATTAAATACAGTTTTAAATATAAGATCTTAGATGTATTTTACCAAAGCTACCTTTATTTCACTTTTACTAATTGCCTAGTTTCTTTTCTCTACAAATATTATAATACACAGAAAATTAACTTCTTTTTTCAGGTAATTGAGGAGCATAATACAGTTTATTATGTAAATGAAAAAACTTTTAAATAGGTGATATTTTTCTGAAATTAATAACACTTAAAGAAAGATATTTTCTAAATAAACATTTAATTATTTTGCGTTTAAATACTAGTGACATCTGTGAGTACTGTGGAAAATTAAAAAACTCGAGTTGAGCACAAACATAATAAAAACTGCGCATCCACCAAAATTGAATACGGAAATTAGCGCTCTCTCCAAAATTTAGACTGTCATTTTATATCACAGAATAAAAACAATCAGAATGCCCACTCTCATATGTCGCCTTTGAAGTGTGTCAGCACGCGATCGGCATATTTTAAGCGGAAACAGTCTCGGCACAGAATAATAAACAATCAGAATGCCCACTCTGCTTGAAAAAATAATATGCGCAGAGGGAATCAGCCATGTTTTAGTCGGAACCAGTGCTGTTCAGTGACATTTTATCTGGTGTGCATAGACAAATTAACCCGGTTTAATTTATTTACGGCAACTACAGACATAATATGCACTATTTTGTTCGTACTTTTAGTTGAAGAATAGATTAAATTATTTCAAATGTACTAAATTATTATTCTCTAACAATTCAAATTACAGTTCTGTCGTAGCTTGTCACACATTTCTCAATTCGAGTCTGTTTCCGTTTCTGGCATCTGAGGTTGGCCATTCTGATTGTTATTTATTCTGTGGACTCGGATTGAGGACAACCTACGACAGAATTGTAATTTAAATTTTTAGAGATTAATAATTTAGTATATTTGAAATAATTGAATCTATTCTTCAACTAAAAGTACGAATAAAATAGTGCATATTATGTCTATAGTTGCCGTAAATAAGTTAAACCGGGTTAATTTTTCTATGCACACCAGATAAAATGCCACTGAACAGCACTGGTTCCGTTTAAAACATGGCTGATTCCGTCTGCGCGAATTTATTTTTTCAAGCAGAGTGGGCATTCTGATTGTTCATTATTCTGTACCACAGCTTATACTTATATTATGAACAAGTTAAAGTACTTCACCAATGAACTGAAATACCACAGACCACTCAACTGCCTGCTTTATCTTTAATGTATAGTTTGGCTAAATTTTCCTATCTAGAATGTTTTTTTTTCAGCCTAAACACACCCTTCTAATATTTTTTTATGTACTGATTTTTTTGGGTGATTTGACTACCCTGAATATTTACTTCTACAAATGGATATTCAAATTTTACTTCTCCCATTTAATATTTAAACCCATATTCTTTTCTTCTCATATCCTTATGCCCTCTCAGGCGTCGAATAAAAGACACCATCTCAATGTCAGCATATATTATTCTGTAAGTTCTATAGTTCTATTTTTGGGTGTATGAAAATTAAAACAAAATCACATCAAATTTCTTTATTACATTTTGCATCTTTAATAAATATAAAAAAAAAATACCACAAATTATAACTGCCATGGCTTGTCCGATTATGAAAATCTTTGGAATAAATAACATCAAGTTTTGCTATCTACATTTATAGTGAGACATCAATTAGTTTTTTCAATATAAAATGAAAATACATGTAATATTTATTATTGTATATACATGAAAGAATCGTGACATTATTTCTACCACTTTTAACATGTAAAAAATACAAAAATAAGTAAAAATCTTTGGTAGATGTATAAACTATTTATCATCGACGTTTAGATACTAAAACCTAAAACCACTAAACTACGATTCTTGTAGTATGTACAGATCGACAAAAATATCTGAAACCGCCAAGGTAAGACCGATGGAGAACTTTGGTTACGCGACGTTGTCAGATCAATTAAATTTCAAAGGTTTTTCGGTTATTTATTTGTTATCTATTTTACAGTAAAATTGGTAACAATTCTATAATGCTTTTACATTTTTATTATGAATCGAATGAAGCTTTTTCAACGTTTTTACTGCACTCTTATGCAGTAATGTATGGTATACGTAAGTAATGTATTCTAAATAAACAACTATTCGACCATTTTATTTGGCAATGTCGCAAAACCACTGATTTCGTGTACAATGAATTTTAAATGGATGTTTACTCTAAATGTTTACTTTAAATGGAAGTCTCCTCTCCTTGATTTGCTGCCTGAGTGACCTTCGCGATTACAGATATTTCTGTACACCTGTATGTAGCTAATGATTCGGGTTTGCCGATCAATGTCGTGTTTTTGGTGGAGGTTGCTCTTGCTCTTACTGCCCGTTGTATCAGTTGGCGCATTCAGACGGACAATGCAAAATTTCGTTCCAGTTAGTACCTTCCTGGACTTCTGTGTTTATATTCTCGGCAAGCGTTCGGATCTCAACCGCCTCACAAGTTTTTTAGGATAGAAATATAAAGGATGTTTTTTTTTAAATATGTGTTCTACTACAGAATGGAAGATGATGTGGAGGATAAAGAATTGATAACTCTGATTTGAAGTTGAAATTACTTCAGGTACGACAAATTCATAAATAGTGCCGCTGATCATTTGAAGCACAATGTGGACACTGGGGCTACAATCTATAGAAGAAGGTATACTACAGCAGAGACTACAGTGGTAGAAATAATTTTTTACTATAAAATAATTAAAAATAAGCATTAGAAAGAATTTGATCACAAAATATACAGCTGAGATCACGATTTATTTATAATAGACTAGAACAAAACAGAATTTAAGTGATCACAGTAAGGGAAATACAATACAGAGATAAACAACAATTTTTGTAATTGTTGTGCAGTGTTTAAATTAAAAAAATACCGTGTCAAGTCAGTAAAACTAACAGATCTATGAAAACGTGGAATACTTAAACTCAAAAATCTTCAGTCTAATTAATATATAACATATTATATTCTTAAGTACATTTAACTAAAGGAGTCTATGAGATTGTATTATAGTCAATAAACTCAGGAACAACAAATCAAAGCTACCTTAACTGCTGTATGTATATTATATATACATTATCAAGTTTGATTCTTATCTTAATTTGAAATTTTGTAAATTATAAATTTTTGTAAATTAGAAATGAATAGTATCTAACCAAAAACATTACTTAAATAATTTACAAGTGATCACAGATGACCTGGACCTTTTCCAATCTACTGAAACACAAAATTTAGTGCATTGCAATATTACTATGCTGTAACTATAATGCACTGATTCAAAATTTTCAGCAATGTATCCACACTTTTAGAATGTTCCGAATTTCTCAAAATCTCAAAGACTCCTTTTAAACATCCAAATCTATACAAAGCATACTGAGATTTATTTAATGAATTTTATCACCCATTTGGACTTTGGAAACCATGTAGATACCCACGATCAGTCCAAATAGGCCGATGGCACTGCCGAAGATTTCTATGACTAGAATTTTCATGAATAAGGAAGAATCTGCCGCGTCTGCTAGAGCTGCTCCTGAACCTACTATACCTACTGCCATACCACAGAACAGGTTCACCATTCCGACTGTTATACCTGACCCAAACATCAGATATCCTGAAAATGAAGTCATTTTAAAACTATATGAATTCTAACCAAATTTGTAAAGGGAACAGTACAAAAACCTAAAACTAGTGAATATATAATAATAACCTTTGATCATATCTCTTTCCTCAAGAGATAATACGAATTTTATACTAGAAAGTTTACAGAATGGCAAAGTCAATGGAATTGATAAAACATCTCTTGGCAAATCTGCTGCTCCTTGATGTATCTCTCTGTGCTCCAAATGATCACTGTCTAAGCAAGATGAAAGTACCAAAAACAAAATCTGGGCAATGCCATACTTGCTCAGGCATCAGATAACTGATAATGTACATGATCTCATTAAAGCAGAGGCTAGGAATGTTGTTTATGGAAGAAAATGAGGTATCATTGTTAATATGTATTCTTTATTGCCCACAACATAAAGTTAATGTTTTTGATGCTTTAAAGGATTTTTCCATGACTTTTTTGACCCTTGACAAATCAATGATATATGAAGCTACAAAAACATTTCAAGAGCATTGAAAAAGCATACAAAATCATCCACTCCATCTTTTATTAAACATGGCATGTAATATTAGTGGATGTGACTTTTGCCAGTGGTGAGGTCTGTCTATTCGGGATAGCCAATTCCGACAGGGGGCGCTCAAGATTTCAAAGATGGACGATACCTTCGGGAAAACAAATCATTTTGTCATTTGATCTCGAAGCTATAAAACCTTTAATATAAATCATTTACACGTTTGTTTTGCCAAAGTAAAAGTTGGAGTACGTTCTTCAAAGTTTATTTGTTTGTGATTCAAGTTTATACATGCGGTAATTGACTCCCAAACCTGAATAAAAATAAAATTAAATGTTTCGTTTTTTTACAATATGTCTGAAACACGGAAAGTAAAATTTACATTATCTCAATTATTTTTGTGGTTGCAAGGTCGGCAAAGATCTTTAGTTGAGAGTAAGGCAGTTTTTGGAGCTGACCACATTATATTTTGTAAATTACGTCTTACGTTTTCTACTAATAACTTCATGAGACCTTTGGGGCAATTTAGCTGATGGAACAGCATTTTTCAGTCTTCTCAATTTAGTTTCAGGTGTTACTATAAAGTAAATTAGATATAAATATATTAAAATATAAATAATATTTTAATCAACACTTATTTGGAAAGTAATTGTTCTCAGTAAAATGTAAACTGCACAGTCATGTACTTGGTTTATAGGTCTGCCAATACACAAAATGCATTGCCAAATTTTTCTCATATTCTCGTCCAGTGGAAACTTATGTATGGATTTTTTTTTGTGAATTATAATAGGATAAACATTGAGGAACACTGCAATAGTTTTTTGAAGTCAAAGTCATTGTTAATTACAATATAAACCGGTCGCTAATATGTATACAAATTAATGACAATTTCAAGGTTTTCCCGAAGTGGATGCTTTTGAAATCTACCACCAGGTGTCGCCCACTTTGCAGTTCCTCGCGAATATGGTCATTATCTACTTTTATCATAACCTCAAACTTTATGATTTAATTTGTTATAAAGAAACAAAATACTAGACTAATAAAATTACTAATTAGCAAAATCTAAAGAGTCATTAACACTGCCAATAGGTATGCTTGTTTAACAAATTAACTTAATTTTCCCCAACAAAATGCCACCACCAATAATGTACACTAATTTTTGTCCTTACCCCCTTAATTTTGTAAAATAGTAACAGCATCTTGGATTGTCAAACCAGACTTGTCTGTATGGAATTTTACAGTTGTTACACTCACTTTAGTGATCACTAACTAGTTTTTAAGTTTCTAAAGCCCAATAACATCTAAATGATACACAAAAAGAATAAATATATTATAAACAGTTTAAATGATTAAAATTACTATTAATATTTTTTATTACTTTAAGATACAATAGCAATGTCAAGATGAAGATGAATAGTGGAGAACATTCAGTCAAAATTTATCCAAGTATCTTGGTACATCCCTAAATAAATAATTTATTCTTGTCACATACTGTTACTAGAAATTAATGTGGACAACATCAGAACAATATTCAATAAAATTATAAATTCTCCTTAAAAAATAAAAGCACTAAAATAGATCCTTGTGGAACTCCCATTGTGATCTAGACTTTCCTGGGCAATATTCTCTATAAGTATTGTTAATTATTGTGAATTTGAACTAAGAGGTGCTAATAGCACTTTATAGTTACCTCTAAATACCATATTGTTCCAATTTGTTTATTATTTCATTGAAATTCATAAAAAGGTTTGTAGAAGTAAAAAAAAATCTGTTTATTACCTATATTATGGTATTATTGATATTACACCCTGTAATGTTAACTCATTGCCTTTATTTAAATTTAGAATTAAAAAACTAAACTCATTAAATATTATATTACTTCTGAATGGTTTTTCTCTATACTAAAGCGAAACACTTTATTATCTTACCTCCAAGCCAGTTTTTTGAAAATAAAAATTGATCTTTGGTAACTTTGCTGTAAGTGAACTCTTCCATATATCCAGATAAGACAATAGCAATGATCAATCCATAAATAGCAACAGCTTCACAAAAAATTACTGAAACCAAATTTTTGGTTTTAATTCTTGGTGCCTTGACACCACCTCCAACGATGCTCACACCTGTAGTATGTATACCTACAGCTGCTCCTACAATTGATAGGGAGACTGACAGTCCTATACCTAAAACAGAATGGATAAATTATTTATTTATAATACTTACATATAGACCTAGCTTCTTAGTTTTCATGTTTCTTTCTTCAGAGGTTGACCTTACTAATTTTATAGATTGATCTCTCCTATTAGTAGTAGTAACAAGTAGTAAATTGTCATTTTTTAAAGCTCATTGGTGAGTGCAGGTCTAATACCTTCCGTTTTAATTTTTTATTTTAGTATTTCTGACTATTCCTTATTCATGCTCGTGTTACTCCTTATTTTTTATTTGCAGTTCTTGCTTCTATATCCCATTTACATAAGTAATACAAACCGTGTTTGTATTTTGGGGCTGTCAGCTCCTAATATTTCTACAATTTTTTTATTCAATTTCATCTATTATACACATTGAGACTACTTTTAAACACTTAATAGAGATAACTTTAAAATTGTGTCAAACCACAATCCAACTGTGTTGTAGAAAGGAACTAACATAAAAAATTTGATTTTCTAGGTTTTTTAATTTCAAACTTACCAAGACAACACCACATATGTGGCGAAGTATTTGCAAGAAACCATCCCACACTTATTCTTTCACCCTTTCCTGTTAAAACATGGTACAGAGACAGAATTATTACTGTGAGGAGGGTAGTTAGGGCTAAAGTATATCCTAGAACGGCCCTAATGCTCAACTTATTCATGTTGAGAAGGTTTAATGTGAAACATTAAGATTTCGACTACTATTATTCCACAAAACTGCTAGACTTGGTGGAATTTTAATAATACATATTAATATTATACCTATATCAGCATTGATTTGTGTATAATAAAATCTTTAAATGTCAGATTGACACTGACAACTAGACCGAAATCTAACAATAACTTAGCTAAGCTTTTCACCAAAACCCAATGTTTCAGCTTTTCCCCTATAGAGGAAACAAATGTATTATATTTTTAATTACTAAAATATGCAAAAACATATGAGGACTAATTATTTCACTATTACTTAATTTAATAATAATTAATAATATTATAGTAATTAATTCGCTCTTTGTGTTTTTCCTGTTGTCGTTAATTATATAAACTTCCTGGAGTATTAAATCAGTTTCTTAGCCAAGATCAATACCAAAGACAAAACTGCAGCATCTTTCTAGAAGATGGCGTACGTAATTTAAAAGTGATTTGGAGTATGTTTAACAGGAATCGAATGAATGCTGTTTTCAGTTCATATTCCTTAGATTAAAGAAACCGTTAATCGGTTTCGTTAATCTAAGTCATATTCATACTATAATGAATACTGAATGAATGCTGTTCATATTATATGAATTTGTATGTACCTACCGAAAAGAGAGCTATAATTTATCTCCAAGGATAGGTTTACACAATTCTGGAATAAAAGAACCATTCCAGTATTACGCCCTTTAACTAAGTTGATTTAGACTATAAATGTCTTTTTGTCCAGTTTCGTGTACGTATTTACAATTATATCTAATCATTACAGATAAGATTTGTGCACTTAACTTAAAAATTTAAATGCCAAGATTATTAAACCCATTTGATAAAGTAAAGAATTGAGAGTTTTTAATATATATCGAATTCTATCACTTTCTACACATGAATAATGTATTTCAATAGAAATTGTTTATATATTTTTCTAAATTTAACTGCTGTATTTGTTATATCATTAACAGAAGCTCACGAGCAATGTATAATTCGCGAATTTTTTCAAATTGCAGAAGTTATTGAACGGTGTAAAAATATAACAGTTTCAAATCTTGAGGTTCCAGCAAATGTTACTTTGGACTTTGATCTTCAGACAGGATCAACTCTTACGTTTGAAGGACTTACATTGTTCAAAAATGCGACATGGGTGGGACCGTTAATACGATTTAGGGGTAGCCAAATTCTTGTACAAGGAGCAATAGGTAAGGGTTATATATTTCTTTTTAATTTCTCTTTTTTTAACATACCATTTAATCTTTCATTTAAATAAAACAGTGCATTATTTAATTACCTATATAGCGGTAATTTATGTATTTGACTGGTATAAGTTACTTTTGGTCGTCTTTCAGGATCTCTCCTAGATGGCCAAGGTACGCTATATTGGGATGGTATGGGAGGAAATGGTGGAGTAACGAAACCTTATTTTTTTCAAATTGAGACTACAGGAGGATCTGTATTTAAAAATATTAACCTACTTAATTGTCCCCATCATTGCGTTATTATTTCCAGTACTGATCTAACTATTACAGGCTGGAACGTAGATGTTTCGGCCGGCGATAAGGTAAAACTAACATTTCCGCACGAAAAATTAATTAGGGGAAAGTAGTACACAATTAAACATGGTACACAATAAGACAATCTATTCAATTTTCAATTTTCAATCTATTTCTATTGAATAGATTGAAACTATATTCAATTTTGCAACCAACAGGATCACAAAAATGATATTTTACAGCGCCAGTCAAAATGTCATCATTTCATAGGAATTTTCATCCAAAAATAGTGTCAACCATTTTTTTCGAACAGATATTTTGTAAACAAACAGGTTAGGTTAGTAATATCAATAATATAGATAATTAATTTAAAAAATACCTAAGAAAGTTTAGTTATTGAAAAAAATGAAGTGCCATAATTAGCAAATTAATTTTTTTTAATCGATTATTATTATGATAGTTGTACGAAAAGAAACAACGAGCGGTGTTGTTATGGAATATGTAATTCTTTCTATCTATCTATCTAATTAGCCTTCTTCGGCCCATCTTTGGACATAGGCCTCCCCAATCCTTTTCCATTCTTCTCTGTCTGTCTCTACAGTCATCCGCCTAGAGCCCACGTGCTTCTTGATATCATCTGCCCATCTCATTTGGGGCCTTCCTCTGCTTCTTTTATATTCCCACGGTCTCCAACTTATAAGAATTTTGTTCCATCGGTCTTCTTTTGTCTTATATTGTGTCCGGCAAATCTCCATTTCAATTTTGCAACTTCTTGTCTTCTTCTTTTGTGAGGGACGTTAGATCCCCACAAATTTTTATAGCTTTTTTTTCCCATTCTAATCTTTAAAAAATATCTTCCAGAGCCTGATTGAAAAGTTTCGGTGATATTGTGTCACTCTGTCTCACATCATCATCATCATCATCATTTGGGTCTACAACTCTATGTGAGTCTTGGCCGCGTTTACTATTTCCCTCCATTGTTGTCGGTCCTGAGCAGCTATTTCCCATTGCTGTATTCCCATTTTGCGTAGATCTGACGTAGATAGTCCGCAGTATCTTTCTTTCCAGTACCAGTAATTTTGTTGTTTCCCGCCGGTTTAGAGTCCATGTCTCGCTTCCATACGTTATTGTGAGACGAATTATTGTCTTATACACTCTTATTTTTGCTGGTATTGAGAGTATTTTTGATTTAAGTATGGTCATTAATGAGTAATATGCCCTGTTTCCTGCAATGATCCTGGCTGCCACGTCCTTTTCATATTTATTTTCAGATGTTATGATCGCTCCCAGGTACTTGAATTCTTTGACGACTTCAAAGTTGTATTCATTGATTGTTACGTTTTGTCTACCCCTTGGTTTTGGGTTCTTCGTAACCACATTGTACTTGGTCTTGTCCTCGTTGAACTTTAGACCAACTTCCTTGGCTCCGTTTTCGAATAGGGTGAAAACTTCTTTTGCATCTCTGGGGGATTGTGCAATTGTGTCCACGTCATCCGCAAACGCCAATAGTATTTTTGATCCTTGGGCGGCAAATCCGTTTGTCAGTTGTGGTCGAGCTTTCCTTACCGCATGTTCCAGTGCAAAATTAAATAGCAGGGGGGCGAGAGGATCTCCTTGTCTAAGTCCGGTGTTATTGAGGAATTCCTCCGACGTGGTGCTGCCAATTCTGATCCGTGCGGAAGCGTTCTCTTTGCTCATCTGTGCTAATCGTACCAGCTTTCCAGGTACTCCCATTTCTACCATGATCTCCCACAATGCTTCTCTGCTAATAGAATCGTAAGCTTGTTTAAAGTCCACGAAGATTTGGTGTACATCGCGGTTGAATTCCCAGTTTTTTTCCAACACCTGGCGTAGGACGAATATCTGGTCTATGGGCGACCTTCCCGGTCTGAATCCGCTTTGGTAGTCGCCCTGTCGGATTCTCACAGAAATTTGGATTGCGAAAAAGCCCTTCCTTTCACTTTTTGTTGGGTGATGTATTCTGTTGATCTGATGATCAAATAAATGTTTCTAGGGCAACTTAGGGCATAACACAGATGGCTTTGATGTTATTTACGGAGAAAATATCGTAATAGAAAACTCAATAGTGAAAAATCAAGACGATTGCGTTGCTATAAATCGAGGTAAAAACATGTTCATTTCAAACCTTCGATGTTCTGGTGGGCATGGCATTAGTTTATCAGTAGGATTTAGCCATCGATCGTACAAGCATAACACTGTGCATAATGTAACCTTTACTGACTGTGTGGTAGCTCGATCTGAAAATGGTATTCACGTGAAGACGCATAATGATGGATATCTGGGGGAAATTAAAAACGTGACCTACAAGAATATCGAATTTGTAGGTAAGTTTATTTGTTATTACATTTTTTTTTCTAAATATGTTTACTATATAGTGTACTATTTGCCTATTGATCAGAATATAACCATAAGAAAGAACTTAAATAAGACAGATATCCGTGAAGTTGCGACAGAAGTGGTCATCGTACTCGGTCCTTTATTATTAATAATTAATGTCTTATGGAATATACCTACTTATCGCCTCTTTTTCCTTGTAAAATATCTACTTCCTATCCAGTTTTATAGGTCCAAGGGTATTCCAAGGGTCCAAGGTATTCCAAGGTCTGCTCATGTACACAGGAGCACCAATGTAACAAATACTTATTTGAGTTTGCACAGCGCCATCTATGTCTTATTACAAGCAACTCTTATTAGGGTTTTATCGGCATATTAACTTTTTTTATTTTAATTTTAAGATATCCTAAATTATGGAGTCAACGTTCAACAAGATTATGCCAACGGTACTAGTACAGGTAATCCCAAAAGTAACATTCCCATAACAAATTTATCGTTAATAAACGTATTTGGCAACGTTAAAGGATCTCATGCTACAGGTGTGTACATTCTTTGTGGATCCGTAGGATGTATAGATTGGAACTGGTCGGAGATTTCAATAACTGGAGCAAAGAGAGATGATTCTTGTAATTATGTACCTTCTGGTTATCAATGTTGATAGAGTTTAAGGTATAATCAACAATAAAATTTATGACGACGTTGAGATTCTATTTATTTAGTACTTTTCCCTTCACTAATCTATCAGTTCAATATATTCCCAAAGAAAACAAATAAAGATACAGATCACAATATGTTTGTTGTTTCAAATGTGCACAACTTTAGGCTCAGGGAGTGGATAACTCGTCTTACATATTTAGCCGATTATACACTTTCTTTTATTGGCTTAAGTAGCTTGGAAATGAACATGATGTCATATGTGTAGTAATAGCCACTTATTTATCTTTAATACCAAGTTTAATACAGTTGACTCCATGGTCCTTTACCCGTGCGTCATTAATACCTGGCGAGATAAAACACATACTTTTTTATACAATGTCTTCTACGCATGAAACTAAAGGTAAACCAGCTACCGCCTGTTATTAAGTAAGGACAAATGTTATTTTTATGAACAGTCTAGACTCAGTACATCGAAAAGAGATAGGTACAAAAAAGACGTTTGGGCACGTTATCATATTTTAAGTACAATTTGTGACGTTTCTGGTTTGTTTACTTGTGGCTGTCAGTTTTTGCTAGTTTTTGGCATGTTTTTGCATTTAGTAGTTATTTATATTACACAAACAGTTGGTTTCACGACAAATTTTATATTCTAGTTTAAAATTTTATGGTAAGTGTATTTTATTTTGTTATTAATTTAAATATAAAGTTAACCTCATTCATACAGTTAAGAAATGGTTTTATTTAAGTTTCCGCAAAAGTAAAAAAAAACGGGTGTGGCAGTCCAGTGGGACTGCCGGTGGAAGTTACACTTCTATACACGCATTCGCCGTTACAAATTTATTTGAAAGTCAATCTGCACAATCATTACATATGTAATGCTATAGGTAAGACATAGCAGAAAGAGAAACAGAATTAATAACAACTTACTAACAATTAATAAACAACTTTTGACCTGTAATAGGAGTATAGTAAATGAAGGATTAAATCAATATTTTGATGAAAATGTATATTTTTATTTTCATATATGTATGAAAGGAATTGAATGCAAAAATTTTTTTACACATACTCTGCAGTAAAATTCATTGTTTATTTTGTTATTAATATAATAATACAATACAAATTAAAATGCAATATTCATAAGTATTTAAAAATGACAATAATATACATAAAAAAATACACTACGATACAGTGCAACATAATTCAATATAATAATACAATACAAATTAAAATGCAATATTCATAAGTATTTAATAATGACAATAATATACATAACTTTTCTACTTACGCATATATGTTTAATTTACCATGTAATAATATTAATAAAAAAGTCCTCCCCGACTGGGAATTGAACCCCGGTCTCCCGCGTGACAGGCGGGGATACTGACTACTATACTACCGAGGACATGACACAAACGTATTTCAAAATTGACAGTTCTGGGTCATACAGTGATTTATTGAGATTATTATTTTGAAATACAAAAGACTAATATAATTATGAACATTTAATAAATAATACAAAACATATCACATAAATAATAATATTAATAAATATTTTATTGTATAAAGGAACATTTTTATATTCGAGAGAGGAAGAGAGAGAAAATATATCTTTTGTCTCTCTCTTACTCATTATCTTACATATGTAATGATTTCACAGATTCACTCCCATACAAAAATTTCCAACGTGGAGCGCGCGTATAGACATATAACTTCAAAAATGACAGATAAAATAATTTATTAAATTTTTTTAGATTATGCCTGGAAAAACTCTTACCTCACAAGCACAAGAACTCGTTTTAAATTTAATCTAGTCCTTAGAATTATAAAAAAGGAACGAGAGCCGTTGAAACCGTTGTCATCTATTCAAGAGCTACAAAAAGTACAATTTTCAAATGTGCACTCTTATAAAGCTTTAATGATGACAAACATATATATTATTAATATTATTTATTTGCCAACTTTATTACATAACAAAATATTTATACTGAACGACAAAAAAAGTGACCACCCTATAAATTTCCGAAAATAAAAATTCATTGGAAGTTTTATGCACTGTTTTATATTGCGTCTCAATTTAAATATTTTATGCCATTACGTATGCTTGTTTTTGACACAAAGTAAGTGAATAATTAATATATGGTGTTATCTACAGTAGACGTTGCTAGAATTATTGCATTGCTACAAGACTGATGAAGTCAAGTTTATGTATCCAAAACTTTCCATCGCTTTATAGAGAGTGGTACATACTCACGTCGACCTGGTTCTGGTAGAAGAGTTACCTTGCAAAGAGATGATCGTTTTATTGTGATGGAACTTTTAAGAAATCGCCATTCCAGCGCAATTGCTGCAAAAAACTATCTGCAGGAGGTTCGAAATGTGAATGTAAGTGAGAGAACGGTTAGAAAACACCTCAATGAAATAGAACTAATGGCAAGAAGGCCTGCTATTGTTACCGAATTACAACCCAAACACTGTAGAAATCGATTAAGTTTATCTCGACAATATCAACACTAGAATATATAGGATTGGAACCGAATTCTCTTTACTGATGAATCGCGGTTCTGTTTGAAGTCTGGCGAAGGCCGAGAGATTGTTTAGAGACGGAGAAATGAAATATATGCCCAAGCTTGTATGTCCCAGAGCAGAAAGCCCATGGTTTGGGCTGGAATCTCATTTGAAGCTCGAACTGAACATTTCGTCTTTATGCATGATAATGCACACTGCAAGAATCGTGACAAATTACTTGGGGGAAGTAAGAATTAATACTCTAGAATGGCCAACCTCCAGCTAAACATCATCGAACATCTTTGGGATGAACTTCATAGTAGGGTTAGTCAACCAGGCTAGCCAGGAAGTATTCCTCAAGTTTTTATTCAAAATTTCTTTCTTTCCCTTCCAAATTATATGCAAACGGTTATTGATGTTTTAGGGCATAATACCCGATATTAGACAATTTTGTTCAAGTTCACTTCTAATTTTTATTGTTTGTAATTCATTTCGATATTACACTATTTTCTTTTGTAGCCTTCTAATTAAATAAATTATGCTAAGGAATCAAGCAGTAATGGCCATTTTTTGTTTTAAAAATAAAAGATGTTGAGTATACAATATAAAACAGTGCATTAAACTACCAATGAATTTTTATTTTCGGAAATTTATAGGGTGGCCACTTTTTTGCCGGTCAGTGTATAATTAGGAACTTTTTATTTTTGATTTTTTTCAACTTCAATTAAAAATATTTATGATATTTTAAATTTATGTTAAGAAAGAAATGAAAAAAATCCCGTTTTATCCTTTACGGAAAAAAGCAGACTTCGCTTAAAAACGAAAACTACTGCTTCACCTGAGGGCAATAAAATGGCAATTCGAAATACAATATAATAATATGTACCAGGATAGTAAGTAAACCAACTTTCTGTTAAGAATTACAAGCAGGACTTAACACGTTATAGTATTGTATTAAAATAAATAACTTTTTAGAGAAACATGTAACCCGCTAAGTGTTGATCAACGAGCTGCAGGATAAAGAAATTGTTTCTATAAGTTCTTGAGTAGAATATTAAAAGACATAGGTTTTAAATTTAAAAAATACAATCATCGAAGAACTGAAAGAAAGATGTCGCAGCACAACTAGCGTGTTTATTACGTAAATACACGGAAAACAGAAATAGTACATATCCACGAGAAGTTGTATTTTTAGACGAAACGTGGATTTTTTCTAGGGAAAAAAAATGATGACGTGGGAAGATGACAATAGCAGAAGTGTACGTAAACCAGATGGTTATGATTGAAAAATATTTACTGTGAG
The DNA here is from genome assembly GCF_040954645.1 of Diabrotica undecimpunctata. Classification (NCBI taxonomy): domain Eukaryota; kingdom Metazoa; phylum Arthropoda; class Insecta; order Coleoptera; family Chrysomelidae; genus Diabrotica; species Diabrotica undecimpunctata. The sequence continues at coordinate 38,618,930 of NC_092809.1, read as the reverse complement.
TAGTATAATGTTTACCAAATGGATAAGTACACAATTACTTCCTAATTTAAAACACCAATTTTGATTGTCATGGACAACGCAATCTTCCGCTAAATGGTTAAAATCAGACATTATAGATATAGTCTTTCTATACAGCCCTTGCTGTCCAATTTTGGACATAGACCTCCTCTTCCTTCTTCCACGTCTCTCTATTGTAGGCAGTTTGTATCCACTTCGGGCCTGCGTGTTTCTTCAAGTCATCTAACCATCTCATTTGAGGCCTTCATCTTTTTCGTTTGTAACTATATGGTCTCCAGTGTATAATCATCTTATTCCATCTGTCGTCTTTCTGTCTTATGGTATGTCCAGCGAACTTCCACTTAAGTTTTGCTTGTACTGAATCCTTTTCTAAAACCGGTTTGCTCTCTTGACTGGTAATTATCTAACTTAGTTGTTAATTTGTTTGTTAGTAGTTTAGTTAACAGTTTGTACATTACATTCAGTAGCGTTATGGGCCTATAGTTTTTCAGATCTTTTCTATCGCCTTTCTTAAATAGTAATAGTGTTATTGCCTCGTTCCATGTGGTGGGTATTTGTTTTGTGTTCAATATTTTATTCATTAGGACATAAAGGACTTCCACTGTAGTTTTCCCCCCATTTTTTAGCATTTCTACAGTTATTTCATCTTTCCCAGGAGATTTTTTATTCTTTTTTTCTTTGAGTGCCTTTTTTACTTCATTTTTACTGATTTCTGTTTGTAGGTCAAAGTTAACGATCTTTATTTTCAGTTGTAACTGATTACGGATTTCTTGGGTTCGTTTTGTTCTGTTTTATAGAGATTTGTATAATATTCGTGCGTTATCTGTAAAATTTCTTTTATATTGTTGGTCTGCACTCCTTCTTTGTTTTTTATGCTATTAATTTGTATGTTTCCGATGTTCTGCTTTAAGCACTTCATGTTTCTATTATTTTCAATTGTTTACTCTATCTTTTCTTCCTGTACTCTCCGTTTATACTCCTTGATATTTTTTCTAATAGTTTTTTTATTTCTTGTATTCCATTTTATTTCTGTCCCCTTGTTCCAGTAATGTTTTTCTTGTATTCATAAGAATCTTTCTTTCCTGGGATATGAAACTTTCTTTTTTTGTTGTTGTCTCTGCTATTTCTTTACCCACTTTCATTAAAGTTTCAGTAAATATCATGTTATTTCATCGATATGTTTGTGTTCTATATCTTCCTTGGTCGGCAATATTTCCTCTATTCTCTCTTCGTATGTCTGTTTTTCTTGTTTTAGTTTTTTCATGTCTAATTTCTTATTATTTTCCATTTTCTTACTTGTTTCAAATCTACTATCAATGATCAGCTTGGCTCGGACTAGTCTAGTCCGAGCTATATAAGATTCTATATAGCTCGGACTATATTAGCTACTAATATATAGTATTCTTTCCAATCTATTTATCTTACCCAGTAAGTCATCATTAAACAGACTTCTGGCTCAAACTATTGCGATTCCAGGAATTAATAAGTTAATATTTGAGTCACTTAAAGCAACAATATCAAAAATGGAAGGAATGGATAAACATATAGCTATAATATTTAATAAAACTGTGTATAGATGGTTTTGAAGATACGGGAGATGACAGAGATTTATATATAGCAGATCATGTTCTAGTTTTTATGGTAAGAGGTCTAAGAAAACCGTGGAAATCACCTATTTCATACCAATTTTGTAGCAGAGGTGGTGCAAAAACCCCTCAAATTAAAAACATGTTGGTGGAAGTCATTTCTAATTTCTTAGAAGCCTCAGCCTGCTATGAAATAAGATCTGTTGGGAAGGAAATCAATTTAGCTCCTTCCAAAATAACAGATTTTTAAATAATTAATGGATTCGACCGTTACTTGGTGGAAATTCATGGAAGTTTTAAAAACAAAGTTTTCAGTGTTTTATTGTTACATAACATATTTTTCTTTGTTCGAGTCTTATCTTTAATATGGTCTTCTTTTTTTGGGGTTCTAGAACAGCTGCCCCAATCTGATGTTGTTTGTAAATTTCAAAAAAGAGCAATACAGTATCTTTTTGGCCTCAGTAGAATAACATATTGCAGAAGCTACTTCAAAAATCACGGAATTTTAACTCTTCCCTCTTTATATATTTTAGAAAGTGTTTGCTTAATTCGTAAATACCTACATGTTTTTCCAGCAAGACCTAAACATGACTACTCCACCAGAAATTCAACTTTTGATTTGTATTTACTGGAAAAACTCTACGGAAAAAAGCAGACTTCGCTTAAAAACAAAAACTACTGCTTCACCTGAGGGCAATAAAATGGCAATTCGAAATACAATATATAATATGTACCAGAATAGTAAGTAAACCAACTTTTTGTTGAGAATTACGAGCAGGACTTAACACATTATAGTAATGTATTAAAATAAATAACTTTTTAGAGAAACATGTAACACGTAAAGCGTTGATCAACGAACTGCAGGATAAAGAAATTGTTTCTATAAGTTAAACATTCTTGAGTAGAATATTAAAAGACATAGGCTTTAAATTTAAAAAAGATAATCATCGAGGAGCTTTAATTAAAATAACTCATGTCGCAGCACAACGAGCGTGTTTATTACGTAAATACACAGAAAACAGAAATAGTATATATCCACGAGAAGTTGTATTTTTAGACGAAACGTGGATTTTTCTAGGGAAATAAAATTATGACGTGCCAAGATGACAATAGCAGAAGTGTACGTAAACCAGATATTTATGATTGAAAAATATTTATTGTGAGTAGTACAATGTGTACTAAATGGATAAGTACACAATTACTTCCTAGTTTATAACACCAATTTTTGATTGTCATCGACAACGCACCCTCCAATAGTGAAATCATAAATAAACAATCTTCCGCTAAATGGTTAAAATCAGACAATATAGATATAGTCTTTCTATACAGCCCTTGCTGTCCAATTTTGGACATAAACCTCTTCTTCCTTCTTCCACGTCTCTCTATTGTAGGCAGTTTGTATCCACTTCGGGCCTGCGTGTTTCTTCAAGTCATCTGACCATCTCATTTGAGGCCTTCATCTTTTTCGTTTGTAACTATATGGTCTCTCAGTGTATAATCATCTTATTCCATCTGTCGTCTTTCTGTCTTATGGTATGTCCAGCGAACTTCCACTTAAGTTTTGCTTGTACTGAATCCTTTTCTAAAACCGGTTTGCTCTCTTGACTGGTAAATATCTAACTTAGTTGTTAATTTGTTTGTTAGTAGTTTAGTTAACACTTTGTACATTACATTCAGTAGCGTTACAGGCCTATAGTTTTTCAGATCTTTTCTATCGCCTTTCTTAAATAGTAATAGTGTTATTGCCTCGTTACATGTGGTGGGTATTTGTTTTGTCTTCAATATTTTATTCATTAGGACATAAAGGACTTCCACTGTAGTTTTCCCCCCATTTTTTAGCATTTCTATAGTTATTCCATCTTTCCCAGGAGATTTGTTATTCTTCATTTCTTTGAGTGCCTTTTTTATTTCATTTTTACTGATTTCTGTTTGTAGGTCAAAGTTAACGTTCTTTATTTTCAGTTGTAACTTATTACGGATTTCTTGGGTTGGTTTTGTTCTGTTTTATAGAGATTTTTATAATATTCGTGCGTTATCTGTAAAATTTCTTTTATATTGTTGGTCTCCACTCCTTCTTTGTTCTTTATGCTATTAATTTGTATGTTTCCGATGTACTGCTTTAAGCACTTCATGTTTCTATTTTTTTCAATTGTTTTCTCTATCTTTTCTTCCTGTACTCTCCGTTTATACTCCTTGATATTTTTTCTAATAGTTTTGTTTATTTCTTTGTATTCCAGTTTATTTCTGTCCCCTTGTTCTAGTAATATTCTTCTTGTGTTCATAAGAATCTTTGTTTCCTGGGATATGAAACTTTCTTTTTTTGTTGTTGTCTGTGCTATTTCTTTACCCACTTTCATTAGAGTTTCAGTAAATATCATGTTATTTCATCGATATGTTTGTCTTCTATATCTTCCTGGTCGGCAATATTTCCTCTATTCTCTCTTCGTATGTCCGTTTTTCTCGTTTTAGTTTTTTCATGTATAATTTCTGATTATTTTCCATTTTCTTTCTTGTTTCAAATCTACTATCAATGATCAGCTTGGCTCGGACTAGTCTACTCCGAGCTATATAGGATTCTATATAGCTCGGACTATATTAGCTACTAATATATAGTATTCTTTCCAATCTATTTATCTTACCCAGTAAGTCATCATTAAACAGACTTCTGGCTCAAACTATTGCGATTCTAGGAATTAATAAGTTAATATTTGAGTCACTAAAAGCAACAATATCAAAAATGGAAGGAATGGATAAACATATAGCTATAATATTTAATAAAACTGTGTATAGATGGTTTTGAAGATATGGGAGATGACAGAGATTTATATATAGCAGATCATGTTCTAGTTTTTATGGTAAGAGGTCTAAGAAAACCGTGGAAATCACCTATTTCATACCAATTTTGTAGCAGAGGTGATGCAAAAACCCCTCAAATTAAAAACATGTTGGTGGAAGTCATTTCTATATTCTTAGAAGCCTCAGCCTGCTATGAAATAAGATCTGTTGGGAAGGAAATCAATTTAGCTCCTTCCAAAATAACAGATTTTTAAATAATTGATGGATTCGACCGTTACTTGGTGGAAATTCATGGAAGTTTTAAAAACAAAGTTTTCAGTGTTTTATTGTTACATAACATATTTTTCTTTGTTCGAGTCTCATCTTTGATATGGTCTTCTTTTTTGGGGTTCTAGAACAGCTGCCCCAGTCTGATGTTGTTTTTAAATGTCAAAAAAGAGCAATACAGTATCTTTTTGGCCTCAGTAGAATAACATATTGCAGAAGCTACTTCAAAAATCACGCAATTTTAATTCTTTAGAAATATTTTAGAAAGTGTTTGCTTAATTCGTAAATACCTACATGTTTTTCCAGCAAGATCTAATCATGACTACTCCACCAGAAATTCAACCTTTGATTTGTATTTACTGAACCCCACTGTCCACTGAGTTAGTAAAGAAATCTATATTATAATTTAGCAAAAAAAATTGTACAACCATCTCCCTTTGCAACTTAAATCTGCAACTTCTTTCCTTAAGTTCCGTAAAAGGACAAAACCTATCTATCTGAAAGACCATATTATTCAGTAGAAGAGTTTCTGAATGAATAGCTTTATGTACAAGTAATTAAAGTATTTGTATAAATATATATTTGAGTATCACATACATCAACTTACTAATGCAAAACTATGCAATTTGCAATTTATTTAAATTTTGCAATATATCGTGTATTTTATTATCTTTTATTTTGTGATATTGACGATTTATGTAATTTCAGTAAATTTTAAATTGTTGTTATTTTTCTGACTTTTTGTAAGCTTTGTCCATAAAATTGTACAATTTTCATTGGTAATAAAGCATATTGCTATTGTATGTTAAATTTATATACAAAGTTGTTTTATAGGTATTAAATAAATAAATAAATTACATTTTGTCTTATTTTTTCGTAAATGGTACTGTGTGTATTTGAATTTAAAAATAATTTGCACATTTTAAAATTTCAAATACAATTTTTTTTTCAAATATACCAAATTATATTTAAATATTTTAAGTTTTATTTAAATTTTGCCACCAGAATTAAATTTTGAAATTCCCGCGTAATTTTTCGCTTGAATTAGTTCCGATGCAAATCTCTTGGAGCGCTGAATTTCATATCCAACTAAAGTATTGTTATGAACATGCTTTCGGCATGGCCCATGTAACGGTTGCATCTCTAAAACGCTTCGAGAACCTTTGCGATGTATCGAGTGCGAGAGAGAACAACCGGTCACGTAGGCAAATTAGAGGTGGGACTACTTTGGATTATTCTAAAATAATACTTTTGGTATATATATGTAACGATGTTATGAGTTAGTTTAGTTGATAAGAGAGTACAGAACTGTAAACTTATAAATAAATATATTTATATAAATTCGAACCGCTCGTTTTATTTAATCTCGCTACAGTATTGTCGTGAAGCATCTAGAGGTAGGTGATTTGTGCTTTAAATGATGACGCACAGGTAAAGAATCATGGACTCAACTGTACCTTTATAACTTTTCAGTAATGTGTCTTGCATCTTTAGCCTTCATACACTTTCATTTATTGTGTTGGTTAATTTGGAAATATGTATGACTTTATATCTGTAATATAATAACCACTTATATTATTAATATTTAATAACAACTTTAATATCCTGAAAACTGTCATTAATTGTATTAAGTCTCATTAAAATTCTTCTTTTTAAAAGTAGTGACTTAGTCTGTTTCTACACATTCTTCTTTACGGGACAAAGAAAAAAACACAAGAGGTATAAATAAAAAAATATTATATAAACAAAATATAAACACAATTTATTTTTAAATGTTAATGTTTATAGTTAATATAATTGTTGTGTCACCCCCGATTGCGGTTTTGTGCGTTAGCGTATATTTATAAAAAAGGCGGTAAAATATTTGCAATTAATTAATTTTTAACCAGTTGGTACTACTGCTTTGTTGACATCAGATCCAATATGTCTGACTTGGCCGGCATATTTTTATGAATGTTATTGTATTCTTTTTCATTTTAGTTTGTTCTAATTATTCTTATATTTTAGTCGTCAGAGACTATAATACCACTGAAAAAAATGGTTACTAAGGCTACGTGAAGGTCTTAACTTGTTTGCAGCTGTCAAGTCACAATAAGTTTTCTTCTTTTTAAAACTCTTGACTTGGCCTGTTTCTACAATGTGTACGTCAAAAATAGATTTTTATTTCATAACTTCAAATATCTTTTTTGTGCGGCAATATGTCTAAGGTAAGTTGGGTTCCATTAAACTATTTAATATGTGGTTTAATTTACGATCTACCCTTTTGTTATACCCTGTTTAAAATGTAGATATATTACAGCTTTCGACTCGGTCATAACGATATCCAGGGAGATTCAAAAGCCAAATAGCAATAAAGGTAACAATTCTCTAATTTATTTATTATATTAAAATAAATTTATACAACTCTGAAAAATATTATTTACAAACAACCATATAAATTCTAAAAAGGTACAACATGTATTTAATACAGGTCTTCCTGACTATCTCCGAACATTGCAATTCATGTCCCGTTAGCCTCGTAACAATAAAATCCTAACTAAATTCTATGAGGTGATTTAAAACTAAACGATACAAAAAAACTAAAAATAAAAATAAAAAAGAACTACACAAGAATGTTATTTATAATTATTTACTATGTATTTACTTTTGCGATTTCATGAAAACTGAGAGGTGCAGCATACCGAAGTAGAGAACACAAATGGTACAGATATTGTCCACATTTGTCTAGTGGAGTTGCTGGTTCTGTATAAGCTACCTGAACTATGTATGCTCTTCCAATCGCCTCAATCTTGGCATCGGTGTTAAAAATGGTATGTGATAAATTCGATTTTTTGTAACCTTTTTTCACTTACCTCTGATTTATCCAGAGTTCTATATATGTCACCCTAAATTGTGCCTAAATTTATAATAATTTTTGCAGTAAACCTTACAAAATTTGACTGTATTTATTTATTCCAAAAAGAATTAACTGAAAAATTTCAATGTAAATATTACATATTAATACAAAGCACTACGATGACTAAAAAAATGTTATATTTCAAAATGTTCTTGTTCACGCGTATGCTATACGCTATACATGGATCCATGAGCACCGATGTGCGCATGGCAAGCAAACAAGTTCATTCCCTGTAAGAACTCCGACGAGGCAGGTTATGGAAAACTGTAATATTTGTGTTGTTTTTATTTTCTTTGTTTTGTGACGTTACAGTAAAACAATATACAGTCCACCCACAATTATTTTACGAAGCCCAGTACAGTCCATAAGAGTTCATATTGACAGTATATCTAAAGCAGACAAGTCCACTACATACGTTTAATTTTGTCTTATTTTTCCACATGTAAGAGCGTTACAGGACCAAACTATGGGAAACAATTCTTTAAAAATATAGTTTTAAATCACCTCACCAGAGCGAGCATTAAAATTTGAATAACAGTTAATTTAACCTAAAAATTTATACAATAAAATGATCTTACAATAATAAAAATGATAATTTATTATATAGTTTAATTTTCGATAAATGATCGAGAAGAAAAATACGTAAATATATGTCAAGATATTATGTAAATGGGTTTAGAAATTGTAGATGCCCATTTTTATGGAAAGTAAACTAAAAACTATAATTATGAACACGACGTACTAGAAAAAAAAATGGCAAGAATATTAAAAATATGGATATCTTAACTTTATTTGCTATTGAGAGGAAGTTATAAAGCACCATCAATTTTTAAAAAAAAACCGGCGTAACTGTTTATAGTCGGAGAATTTATTATATTAATTTTTCTACTAATTTATAATAAAAATGCAGAACTAAAACTAACTATTTCAGGATAAAAGTGTCGAAATAACATGGTTTTGAAACCTACAGATACTTGAAGTATAGTAAATACGTATCATAGTAAATATTAAACGTCTTTAAAACGCGTCAAAAATACCTAAAATTTATAATGTTTAAACTACTTAAGGACTGAAACAGAATTGCCATTTTCATTCGCAATTTCGATTCAGCTTGAGCCATAGGCCAAGATCATCTACATATGAGGAGCAGACTTTCTATATGCATTTTGTCTATGCGTTTGTTTTTTCGATTTTCAACAAAACAATATAAAATAATGGATGTAGTTGTGACAGGAGATCATGTAGTTGGTGATACGGACCGCGGTAGCAGAAAAAGAAAAAGACATCTAACTTCTAAAGAGCGTAAAAGCAATGTTAGGTAAGCTTTAATGATTTATAGGTTACTTTTGTATTTTGGTATTGTTTACACAATATCATCTTAAGTTCTTATGTTGTTGTCGTTAATATTTTAATATCATTCTCTTTTCAAGGCATTCAAATCATTATCCTAATTTGGAACATTTTGTTGATTTTTCCTATAATCACCCTAATCGAAAAGATTTTTGCTGCAATGATGTAACCGAAGACGATATTAGGACAATTAGAAGTATGTTTTATGAAACAATAAACAAAAATGTACAGGATAATCATTTGGGGCATATTATGGATGTTGAAAAACCAGATAGAAGTAGGAACCGAAAAATAGAAAGAAAATCCCACAATTTCTTTATAAGATATCATGTAAGTTTTACTTACAATAAAATCTTATTTAGTATTAAAAGGTTTTGTTTAGATATTTTAAAAACATGGTGAAAAACACAATATGAAGGTAATATTCTTTATTTTAGGTTTGGAAGAATGGAAAAAAAATTTGCATTTGCCAGAAATTATTCTTATCCATATTTAGTGTCAGTCAGAGACGCGTAAATACTATTGCTCGAAAAATGCAATCTGGCAGTGGTATTGTTGAGAACCGTGGAGGGGACAAACGGTCTTTCAAAAATGTTAAAAAATTTGAAGCTGTTAAAAAATTTATAGCCAGTTTGAAAGGACATGAAAGTCATTACGGGCGTGCTAAATCTCGGCGCATTTATCTATCATCTGAAAATAATATTACTATTTTATGGAATCTGTACAATTAAAGTAATGCTGAGAATTTGAAAGTAAATTACAAGTATTTTAGTAGGATCTTTAATAGTCATTTTAATATTGCATTTGGAAGCCCTGCTACTGACGTATGTATGTGGTTTTTGTGTCAGGACCCAAACTTCTATTAGCCTTTGTAAAGACAAAACTGAAATAGAGAAACTAAGAACTTCTCTACGTATACATAAAATACGGGCCAAACAATTTTTTAAACTAATGAAGGAAAAACCGGAACACACTGTTTCCTACTGTTTTGACCTTCAGCAGGTTCAAGTCTTACCGAAAGTGCCCATTCAAGATGCATTTTACGCCCAGCAGTTGTCTTTTTATTGTATTTGTGTAACCGACGTGGATATTAAAAAGCCAGTTTTCTACACCTGGATGGAACATCAAGCAAAAAGGGGATCTGCAGAAACAAGTTCTGCTCTACGTGATTTTCTTAATAAATCTGAATTTGGATCAGGTGTAAAACAGTTAAGACTATTCGCAGATGGTTGTGCGGGGCAGAATAAAAATGCACACATGATGCATATGCTCATGCTATGGTTATACAGAGATGCCCCACAAAATATTAAATCTGTGGTACTTATTTTTCCGGTACGCGGACATTCATATTTGCCAGCGGACCGTGTTCTCGGGCAAATAGAAAAAGTTACACGATCCTACAGTACAATAAAAACCCCTACACAATATTATGACATTTACTCTAAGAAGGGAGAAGTTAAACAACTTGGTAGAGACTGGACTGTTTATGATATAAAAACTGCGTTAACCTGTTTAAAAAAAATTGAAGGAATCAGTGCAGCCAAACGAATTATTATTAAGAGATCACAAAACAACAACAATATTTTGCTTAAGACCGAACTGTTCTAGAGAAATGATGATCCATCCAAACAATTCCAAACATTATTGAAACGTGGAAAGAAGCTTTCTACTTTACACTTACCTGCTGTAGAACTCCAAAACGAAATTAAACCAAAAAAACTCCAGAGCCTCTCGAAACTATTAGTGGAACTGTCAGGGGTGAATTGGGTCAACGATCCTGAGCTAACATGGTTACAACCAATTCTTTCTGACACTGGTGAGCAAAATGACAATCAAGTTAACCTTGGTAAAACTGAGGATGATGACGTTATTGAAGGAGCTGAGTACTGTGATTGCAATGATGATGACCATGGGGACCTTTATGATATGTAAAATGCCTTAATTGTTCCATTCATTTTTAAACATAATTTTGTATTTAAAAATAAAATACTATTTTTATGAAGCTACTTGAGTTTTTTTACATCGTTATTACCAAAAGTCTGTCATATCGCTTGGTGTGGACAATCAAAATGCGTTTTGTTCAAGGATGACAATCTAAATGCAGTTTGTCCAACAGTTTTTTCAAGTTTTTTGGGATATTATCAATACTAGATTTTTAGCATATAGGTATAATATTTGAATGATTTTTCATCCATATTTTAGGTATATCAGTTTTTCGTTCAATTTCTTGCCAAACGCATAGCAGTTTTTCTCTATTTGCCAAAATTACAAAAAATGGACAAAATGCATATAGACAGTCTGCTCCTCATATATTCACAGCTTAGAATGGTCGTGCTTAAAAAATAGCCATTCTTTGATTTTAAAAATGTACAGATTGAAAAAAACAGGACTACAACAAAAGATGTATATTGGTGATTATGATTCACATAAAGAAAGATCAAAATTCTGACAATAATAAGACCGATATAAAGGATATCTCTATGACAAATAGCCGAAACGTTTATGCAATAATTAACTGTTTTATGTAACAGACCGACAAACTCAGGAATTTAAAAAGTATATATATATATATATATATATATATATATATATATATATATATATATATATATATATATATATTGATATATATGATAAATATGTGCTTTTGTAAGCGCTTTGCACACATACTTGGAAATTATAACTATCTTTCATTATCAAATAAAGTGTAAGCTAAATATGTTTACCAATATTTTTTTGTGTATTTTCTACAAATTTTATCTCTCCGTTGTTGCAATGATTTACTCTAAATTGGTCTAAAATTGATGAATTGTTTGAGAAACGGAAAAAGAAAAACGGAAAAGACAAGTTTTTCTTTTTCCCTTTTTACTTTTTCTTCAGAATGAAAATAACATAGTAATGTCGAATTAATATGGTGATAATGATACAGGGTGATAAAAGAGTATGCTTTATACATTAAAAATAAATTGACGAACATCGAAAATACGATGGAAAATACTACAAATAAAAGTACTACGAATGACCTTAACTAATAGAATTTATATTTAATTTTAAAAACAAAATAAAATATTAATGCTGCTCTTGATAGAATTTATCCCTTATCTATACATTCTTAATTTACAACAAACTTATCGATGAAATTAATACAGAAATACTTTTCCGATAAGCTACACAGTCTTTTTTCCTTTACAACTTTTCCAATAATTTAGAAACTTTAACAATTTATAATCATCGGATCTTTCATTAGGTAACATGGCGTGTAAGTATCGGTAATAGTATTGTAGAGAAGTATTTTATAGTAATATATATTATATTGAAGAGTAAAAGTACTTTACCTTATGTAATATGTGTTTAATTACAACATTTCTGTCTTTATAGGATTCGAACTTACGACTTCCAGCTTATAAAACGAATAATCACTACAGTAGCCTGTTGAAGACAGTAAGGAATTAGTTATTTTTGTAATTATGGTCTTCAGTTTATTATTTATTGTCAAAAAACAAACTATTACTATAGAAACATCAAAAACTGTTATCATCTCAAGACCTGGACAATTACCTAAATAGAAAACGTCACAGGAGGGTATCATGGTACCAGAAGAAGTATGCACAATTGAACAATTTTTACAAGAAAGTGGTCAACATTACAGAAACACGAACACACTTAGAGCAATTGAGCCTCTTCTATTTATTATAAACAATGAGTACAACTCGAGTTCACGAGCTTCATTAACCACAAAATGATTCGTTAAGCAAACAAAAAACACCAAAAGAAAAGTAGGTATTTTGAAGAAACAGTTAAAATTTTTCCAGAAGTGCAAAGAAAACAATATACGATGGCGATATTATCTCTCCCGCCTATTGTATCAGTTGCGACAGTTTACGTTACGGCACTAATCTCACTAATCGAGCTCGGTCGCAGCATTAAGCTTATTTGAGGTTTGAAGTAAACACAAAGATACATTGATTTAAGTATTTTATCAGAAACGTTAGTACTGTCAAAAACTTAATTAATTAACGTGTCAAAAATTCAGTTGTTATATCCTGTCCCATTTTCGTTATTTTATTAAATTTTATTTCACTTTATACATCCAGATTAATTTGTGTAAGATTTTTTCACGAAATAATTTTAGGCCAATGATGCTTTTCCCATAAAACAACTGTTAAATATGTTTAAAAAGTTATCGCTTACTGTTCCTTTTATAATTCCTTGGAGGTTCTACCGAAAATGTACCTAAATATACTGTCTTTTCATTTTATGAATCCAGTACCCACGCTGTTTTGACTAAAGTTGTCGGTGGCTACTACTACTACTATTATCGGTTTACAGCGTTCTCCGACGCCTTCCGACTCCTAACCGCCATTCTTCTCTATTCAGCCATAGGCCTGGAGGGATTTCTCTTTCTTCTAGTTCTTTTTCAATTCCCTCTCTCCAGCTTTTTCTCGGCCTTCCTCTTTTCCTTCTCCCTTGTGGTGTCCACGTCAAAATCTGTTTTGGAATTCTGTCATCTGGCATTCTCTGTACATGGCCGTACCATATTAACTGTTTTGTTTTTATGTCATCAACTATTGTATGCTTGACTCCCATCATTTCACGTATTCTCTCATTTGGTATCCGATCTCTTCTTGATTTTCCTGCTGCTCTTCTCCAGAAGTCCATTTCTGTTGCTAGTAACAGTTTCTCTGTTCTTTGTTTCATTTGCCAAACTTCGCTGCCATATGTGATTACACTTTTAAGTATGGTGTTGTATATGAGTTGTTTGTTCGCTTTAGATATTGTTTGGTCCCACAGAATTCCGTTCATCATGGATATGGCTTTTGTTTGTAAATAAAGTAAATAATCCCTTAAATAAAGTGCTGAAAATATGCCTTTAGTTGGGTAAAAATCAGTTCCGTTTAAAAATATTCCCAAAGACCGCTCGGACCACCCAGGATATTAAACGGTATTTCCATCTGTAAATATTTTTCTGTAAAAATCTCGATCTAATTTTTTCATTTTTCCGCTGTACAAGATAGAGTTAAGTTCGTATTTCTTTATATTTTTATCTTGTGTTCTTTTCCCTACGTTTATTTTTTTTCCCACCTAATTAGGATCCAGGTGTAAGTCCTAAGTTAGTCCTCAGTCAATCCTGAGTTAATTCCAATGGTAGTCCAACGTTAATTTCAAGTTAGCTCCAAACGTAGTCCCGATCTATCTCACGTTTTGCCCAGATTGGCGATCACGTTTCCGCTCAGCTAAGTATGGAGACCCCGTGTATTCAAGACTTTACACAGAAGATCAATATCTAGTTGACATGTCTACAGCTCAAAGTTATTGTGAGAACTTTTCCTTATATGTATTGTCAGCCAATTAAAGTAAAGTTATTTCAAGTTAAGAAATTAAAACAACAATACGAGACGTAAATTTTCCTAAATGCTTTGTCATATATGAGACAGCACCTATTTTATGTGCGATATTTGATATTTTTTTAATATATTTTAATTTAGTTAAGTTTACCATATTTTATTTAAAATATCCCATTTCTATTTTTCTAGGATTGAAACATTCCAAAATAGTGGCACCCTTTTCTTTTGAAGAGCTGTTTTGTTCTGTTTCTTTTTTGTTGTTTTATATCTATTGTTTCTTGTGTTACTCACTTCTAAGAACGACACTGCCCATAATCTACCAGTATTGAGCAACGGATTCTTTAAGCCTATTATGTACCGGTAAAACCGGTGTCCTAAGATTAATTCTTCATAATCAAGATCAATATGTATGGTACAAAGAGGAAAATTTGTAATTATGAATACATGGTTTTGTCTGCCGAAACGTAGACTTCATCTACAAAAGTCTCCAAGTGATAGAGAAGATAACATCGTAAAAAAAAATAAAAAAATTCTAATTGACCAAAAACTATATAAAATCAATAAATACCTATCTAGATGCCGATTTTCGATTAGACCATAACCTACTTTGTTTTAAAATTAGTGTTAGGCTGAATAGAGTCTGCAAAGTTTAGAAATACCCTACAATATCACTGGATGCACTCTAAGATCCATGAACTCTCAAGAAATTAACAAAAAGTTGCATGACATATACTAAAAGATACTAACAACATAAATGATTTCTGGAAAAAAAATGAAAATGTTAATGATTAGTAAAACTCTAAAGAATCTTCTAAGTGGTTGACACAAAACATCCCAATATCACAATACATAGAAATGACTAGTGTTGGGCGTGTTACGTGAAATAACTAGATTCACGACGGTTATCGACGTGATCCGTCGCCATCGTGAGTAACCTTTTTGGGCATCAACCTGACTGGGCGTGAACGTGGGCGATAGAGTACGAACGTGACTCACGATAATTCGCGATTCGACGCTCTCCCACTGGTGAATCAGTTTTGGCAGTTTAAGTTACGGGACCAATCTCAAAACGTGTACTGTATACCTGGAAGTCTTCAAGTAATCGAGAAGATGATATTGCAAGAAATAAAATTAAATATGTCAGTCCCTGAGCGATTTCAAAACTGCATAAAATCAGTCAAGCCCGAATGGAAATTGAAAATCACTCACGCACCTATCTCTAATCCAGAACTAAAAACAATATCCTGGCTTTGAAACCTTCATGAATGATAGTACAAAATATCTTTTGATTTATTTTTACTCAACATTAACAAAACTATTATTGCGAATATGATTGACAACGTGCCACAGTGGGAAATGATACGGGAACAATAAGAAACGCTCATAAATTTAATGATGAAGGGTTGTCCCGGTCCATCTCTTTAAACAGTAACTATTCTTGAAATTAATAGTTTCAGCATTGTTTAAAGTAATAAATCTTTTAGAAAGTCAAAGATTTTCAAATGTGTAATTTTTATACAACTGTAATAAACTTTTAATATACAAAGATGTTTTAAAAACTCTAATCTGGAAGAAATATTTCTACTGTGCTCTTTGTTTTCATTACAAACTAAAGGTATAAGTAATACATCTATTGTTAAAGAAGCGATTTCTTATTTCTATGAGGTAAAATGTAGTATTGGTAAAATTCTGCGACAAAAATTTGTTTTAATAAATACTTTGTATGTATGAAAGTGATTGTTTCACGATGTGAAATGATGTACCGGTGATTATAAATTGACTATAGCTTGGATTTAAAACTAAGTTCCACTGACAAAACTTCTTGGTTTTATCATCATCACCGACTTTTTCAGCGTGTAATCCCAGCCTTTCCATCTGAACCAGACGATTCCTAGAAAATAAAAATGGAGAAAAATATAATTATTATCATAATTAATATGGAAGCTGTTATATATAAGTTTTAAAACATGATAATAGCTCAAAGTTAATTTGTGCCCCAGTCTCCTCTTTCTTAGTAAAGCTAATTTTCTTATACTATACTGGCACATAATTTGTCTCAAAGTGGTTAACGAGCGCCATATTTTCTCGTACCTGGCTCTATCGGTAGACGATCTCTTAGTACCAGGTACAGCGACGATCGGTGGATATCTTCTAAATGTAGTACTTTGCCAACCAAGGCTGCTGATTTTTCAACTTCTCAAACCGAACAAACTTTTGTCAGATACTGAAAAATTTCCTTTATTCATGTTGAGTACTTTGTCTTTCTTCTATCTGGATAATTTGACACAAATTCATTGAAACTCGGTCGGTAACTATTCTGGTTTTGATGTTCTTGCTTGCGGGGTTCTTGCTTCTTCTGTATCATTTGAGGACAAGAAGATTTATGTGGACGACTTTTGATTTTCCTCTTGGCAGTTCCTTAATTCGCCATGTCACATAATTTATTCCATTTTTAATCTCTCACCGACCATCCCATTACCTATGAAGTTATGGATTATATAGCCAGAAAAGGTCATCTACTTCCTGGTGGACCGAGAAACAATGATCTTTCATTCTATCACTGGCTATATGAATATGTTGTCGGGCAAGGTCATGGATATTATTTAACCTTAACTTCATCTGATCGATTTATTCTTCAGCTGCCAAAATTTTCCGACGGTTTTTCGGCTTCCAATGCAGCCGCAGTCAAAGTAGAACCACATAAGGACTTTTGGGCCCAACATCAATAAAGCAGGGGTCACGTCAGTGCTTTTATTCATAGCTCATCAGTAGGCCGTCAGGAACAAATGAATGTACTGGTTCCAATTTCTTTTATATTTGGACACAATGTTGGAATTGTGTATAAGCTTACTTCTCTACAGTATCCTTAAAGTGGCCATTATAAATTTTTCAATATAGCCGGTTATAGTTACATCACAGGTAGTTAGTAAGCGAAAAACATCTTTTTCTTTATAAAAGGGGAGTTCTTTACCGCTAAACTTAAGAAAAGAGTATATTCTACGAGCTTTCTAATGGTTGGCTGTCGCGATAGCTTCAAATTGTCTAAGATAGATGGACCAGAAGACTTTCCATCAAACAGCGCCAATTTTAATCTCATGTCATATTTTTATTCTTGTTTATTTATTCTTTCTCTAATATTTAAACTTTATTTACTGTATATGCTTCTACTTCAGTTGCTGATAGGTCTGTTCTTGGCACACAATTCTTCTTATTTAAGTGCCGTCTCCCGATCGGAGGTTGGATATCATCATCACTATCTTTACTCTATCTACTGCTGCTCTGAAGAGTTCTATAGAACTGCATTTAAACCAGTCCCTTAAATTCTTCAATCATTACACTCTCCTTCTTCCTATACTCCTTCCTCTTCTTATCTTTCCCTGTATTATCAGCCTTAGCAGTTCATATCGCTGTCCCCTCATTACGTGTCCCAGATATTGTAACTTTCTTATTTTTATTGTGTTTATTATTTCGCATTCTTTGCCCATTTCTCGCAATACTTCCTCCACAATACTATTCTAAGCATCCTCCACAATTAGTTATCATTATTTCTAATTGTTTGATTTTTTTTCTAGAATGTGTAAGTTTTTCTGAACTTATCAAACTTTTCTTCATTCATTTTAGTTGTAGAAGTGTTTAATAATTCTCTAAACTTCTATGGATTTTTCGTTCGTTCTTCTGGAAGTTTAGTTAATCATTTCAGAGGTTTAGTTAAATCTCTTGTGGGTCTTTTTAGAAACTTCATGGATTTTTTAGATGTTTCATTGATTTTGCTAAATGTTTCATCGATTTTTCTCATGAATGTCTCGTCTGTCGATGGGAATTTAAAAGATTCTGGGTTTTTTCATTGGTAATGAGCACTTTCTTCAATCGTTCTTGAATAATATTTTTAGAACCATTGGAATCTGCATCTCGGTACTCTAACTTCTATGAACAATAGACTAGTAGTAATTGAAATAATGACCGAATCACATTTACGTAATTCTAAAAATTGTGATTTATTACTATGAGTAAATATTTTACAGCTTGTATAAGGGATGACGTATATTCATTTAAATATAAATTTAGAAAGTATAAGGCAGTAGACAACTAAAAAAGTTCGTTTTTGTTTTTCAAAATGTTGTTTGGGTTGGAATATTTCGAAAAAATTGTTGTGACTCAATTTTTAAAGACACGGTTATGCTTAATGTGATTTCTAATTGATACATAGAATATTGGGTAAACTAGATAATAATTACTTAAGGAAATATCGCTAGACATTTGAAATCAACATTTTCGACTAAAATATTTGTAAATTAAAGGTCTTACCTTGTCTTGCTGTAAGATCTTGAGGATCGTTTAAGTACAAACCATTCAATCCTCGTCCACAAGACTTCCACCACCACCCACCTTTCAACATGGATGCACAATTTAAGCTGGATCGATCGTTGTCCCTAAAATATTGTTCCAAAATAATATTAATAATTCAGTTTTTTTAAATAAATAATAAAAAATATATTTCTTACAAACGATAAATTATTTTAAATGCCAAGAATAAAAACTTTGATAGGTACGAGATTTTTTAGATAGTTAGTTTAGATAGATAAGAACCAGACATTACACGATGCAGACAGACTCTGATCGCACTTGTTTAAGACCTGTTTAAGATCTGTTTCATACCTGTTTAAGACCTGTTCACAAACTGTTCAAGACCTGTTCAAAACTTGTTACAGACCTGTTCAAGACCTGTTCGAGACCTGTTCAAGACCTGTTCGAGACCTGTTCGAGACCTGTTCCAGACCTGATCAGAGGATAGAAAAACAGTTTTTAAACAGGTCTCGAAAAAGTCTTGAACAGATCTCAAAAAAGTCTTGAACTGGTCTGGAACAGGTTTTGAACAGGTCTTAAATAGGCGTGATCGGAGGCTGTTAGAATTGTAACTGGAAACTATTACCCCACTTACTTAACCACGGACGTCAGGGATTAAAGGTCAAAGTGTTTAATTTCTGTATTCCTTATTTCTGACGATCCAGTTAAAGTTTATCTTCTGCTTTTAATACTATTGTTTCGATCGAGTCTTTATAGTGCAGTATTCCACTGATTTCGAGTTTTTGAGGACATAGTTGATATATATGTTAAAAAGATTGGAGGAAGCAGGACAACCTTGTCTCACTATTAGGTTAATTTCGATTTCTTTAATCCTTTGACGAACAATGTTCATGAGTAAATTTGTTTGTCAGTAGTTTATGTGTTGAGGAGGGCAGCCGTTGTCGATCATTCTTTCCCAGATCTCGCTTAGATTGACTAGGGCAAAAGCTTTTGCGAAGTTGATGAAAGCTATGTGTAATTTTGCTCTTCTTGTATAAGTACTTTGATTAGAATCTTTAGTCGTTTTTCTGTAATTATAATTTCATATGTTTTTTTTGTGTATGTTAAAATTATTTGAATTTATTATGGACTTATATAATGAATGCTTAAATTTAGAATATTATATAATATTAAATTTAAAATATGTAAAATTGACAATTTGTTTCGTTACCAAAATTCATGGGAAAAACCTGTTAAACTCCATTCGCTTAGCTCAGGCATATTTTGACAGATACATTGTCGGAAACCTACAACACAATTGCTACTTCTCAGTATTAATAGCTCAAGTATTCTACTATTGCAGACTTCTTTCTTTAAAAAAAGAAGAATTATTCTAAATAGTGGAAGTGTATGCTAAACCCATCAAATTTTGGGTAGTATATATTTAAAAAATATATTTTAGTTGTTATAATTTAACATAACTATTTATTATATGGTGCAGATAAATAAATATTGATTGTCGGTAATTCGCAAAGTTCTATTTCATTTACTATTTCGTTTGTTTACTATTAATATTGGCTATAAGTACATGTGCTTGGTTGTATAGTAATTTCCAGCCACTTTTAGTCTGTCAAAAGGTAACTAACTTCGCAAAAAAATAATTACTAAATTCACTAGACAGTTCGGACTGGGAATAGTATATAGTCTGGGAAGTGTATAGTCCTTGACATGGGTTTTTAAAAACCTCTGGGAATTTGTAGAAAGCTAATTATTGAGGTCCATTGTTATTTTATTTATCGAACACAAAAAAATGAGAAACTTGAGTGAGTTCTTGAGAAATTGTGAAATGGTTTTTTTTTAATATACGAAAAGATGATTGGTTAGAAAGAGAGCGTGGAAGGAGATTTTGGATAAATTTTGGAAGAAGAAGGTGATTATCTGTTGCTGACCTTAGAAGAACGAACATCCAATCCTGAGAAATGAACGAGTGCCGGCAAATTAAAACAGTGTAGAAGTAATTTGTGAATAAGAGTTAAAACGTGGTAGCAGTTCTAGTCTATGAATGCTGATTGGGAGAAGTTGCAGTTTAAATTTTGAAATATTTGTGAGTACAAAAGTTATTCATCGGGGCAATTATAAACAAGAAGATTTTGGCAGACAAAAGAGATAGGGAGGTTTTTTAGGGCGTTTTCCGTGTAGCAAAATGAAAGGAAGGAGTTTAGCTAGAGAATTTAGCTAACGAAAACAACTTTCCTGAAAGAAAATTCAGAATGGTCGCTTTCAAATCATCGACATCTGTGTTTTTTGCCGCTTATATTGCTCGTCCAATTATGATTTTCGAACTGATTAGCTATCTCCGGAAAAACACACTGAAAAACAGCAAATTAATAATACATTTACTTAAGAAATACACTAAGAAGGTTAAATGATAATTGTACACATCACTGTTATGCTCGATGCATAAACAATAATAATGGCCGAAAACTATGTGGAGTTTTTGGAGTGAGAAAAGGTTTATTGTGTAAGAGAGACACGAGATCGACTCTGTTCTTATTCCGACTCCGTGCTGTTTACTGGGTGAGAAGTGGCACTGCTGGACGCCTGGCGGTTATAATTGATATAGTGATAATTGATTAGTTATCGACCAGGGTTAAAATTATTAAATTATTAATATGACTATTAAAATATAGGGGTTATTAAAAAAGGACAAAAATTAAGAGTTGTATTATTTAATACCACATCATAAAATAAAAATTTTGCCCAAAAAATAAAAAAAATGGAAAATATATTACGACCTATTCTCAGACCTACCAAATATATATATATATATATATATATATATATATATATATATATATATATATATATATGAAATTTCATAAAAATCGGTCAAGCCGTTTCGGAGGAGGATGGCAACTAACTCTCTGAGACTAATATGGGTATTAAAAAATAGGCGTTGGTGATGGACTAATTTTTCTAGTAAAAATGAATTTTTCTTTACAGCGCATAAATACAGTATAAACATATAATGATATTACCTGTTATAAGTAGAGAACGGACTGTTATTACTTCCATACCATGGATCATTCAAAGAATCACCAGCATTTCCTTCGTATCCATCAATTTCAAGTTTATAGTAATCAGCTTCCGAATAAATCTTGAAATGAGAATACTGGGCGAACCTAAAACAAAATATTTATTACAGAGGAAAAATATGACAGATTTTTGTTGACTTAGTAATAAAAGGGGGATGTACATTCTTACATTTACAATTTTGAATTTAAACATATAAACATATTTGTTAAGTCAAGTTGTTCCATAAATCTTTAAAGTTCCTATAATGTCAATTATTCTAATGATATATATATATATATATATATATATATATATATAATAAAGTTTTATTTTGAGGTTGCAGTCATTAATAGGGCAGGAAAGTAAAACTCTTTGTTCTTATTCAAGCTTTCGCAAAATTTATTTGCTTCTTCAGGATATGCTAAAATATGGTATCAGTAAATACAACGAAATTAGAACTAAATAGCATTGTATAAAACTAGTATAAAAACTTACAACATGAGGTTAATCCATTAAATTTTGAAATTTGCAAAACATTAAAACTTAACTTATTTTAAAAATTATACAGTTATGTAAGTACAATATTCCAATTTAATTTAAAAATTAAATTGGAATATTGTACTTACATAACTGTATAATTTTTAAAATAAGTTAAGTTTTAATGTTTTGCAAATTTCAAAATTTAATGGATTAACCTCATGTTGTAAGTTTTTATACTAGTTTTATACAATGCTATTTAGTTCTAATTTCGTTGTATTTACTGATACCATATTTTAGCATATCCTGAAGAAGCAAATAAATTTTGCGAAAGCTTGAATAAGAACAAAGAGTTTTACTTTCCTGCCCTATTAATGACTGCAACCTCAAAATAAAACTTTATTTTACATAACGTGTCAGTCAATAATACCTAACTACTTTATATATATATATATATATATATATATATATATATATACATATATATATATATATATATATATGTATATATATATATATATACATATATATATAATATATGTATATATATATATATATATATATATATATATATATATATATATATATATATGGCTCATAGCTTAAATGATGCATTCACTACTCAATAAAATTAGCTTGTGTCAGCGACTCAATATTTATTAAAAAAAATTACATACTGAAATTAAATTACTTTAAGTCTTCTAAAATAGCATAAGCTATTTTTTGGGTTTCAAATATACCATACTTAAATAACAATAAATATTTAATTATTTTATGTGTGATTTTGATGTCACAGCTGAAATGATACGGATAAGATGAAGCATAACACAACTTATCAGTTTAAAATTTGCGAAGTAGGCGTTGCATTAAATTCATATTGCAGGTATTTTTATGTTTAATTTGACATTTTTAAGTATTTAATCGGCAAATAACTAAATTATTTAAGAATGAGTTATCGAACTACGATTAGTGAAAGAAATTTAATTATGACACACCATAGAGATGGATGTAGCCAAAGAGACATATCCAAAATGGTAAATAAATGTTCATCAACAGTTCAGCACTTCATTGAACGTACCCGAAATGAAAATGGAGTTAAAAATAAATCGAGGTTAGTTCCAAATAAGATTTTTACCGAACGCGAGGAAAAATGGATTGTCAGAAAAATAGCAAATAATCCTACAAAAATGCACTAAAATTGCGGCAACAGGTGGAAAACTAGTTTGAAAAAAGATGTCCCCGAAACAATTAGACGGATATTACGAAAGAATAATCTACATGGTCGAACTGCTAGAAATAAACCTTTTATTAGCCGAAGAAATAGGCGTATTAGATTGGTTTCCGCTAGGGAGCATATTAATAAAGATTTGAATTTTTGAAATTCAGTAATATTTGCTGATGAAACCAAAATAAACTTGTTTGGGTCCGATGGCAAAATATCGGTGTGGTGAAAGCCGAATAAAGAACTAAAATTTAAAAATCTGAAAGCTACGGTAAAGCATGTGGGGGTGTATGTCATCTGCAGGAGTAGGTAACCTGCATTTTATTGAAGGGAATATAAACCAATACATGTACTTAGATATACGAAGGCAGCATCTTTATGAATGTTATTGAAAATTTGTGGTTGACATTAAAAAATAAAGAAAATGGCGCCCCAATATTAAATAGAAATGAATTAAAAGTTAAAACTACTGAAGCTTGGGACACAATTTTCCCAGTGTACACTAGAAAGTTCGTCGAATCAATGCCTAGACGATGGCGGGCTGTAATTGATAATGAAGGAAGACCTACAAAATATTAGCAATCATTTTTCAATGCATAGAGTCTGTTTTCTTTATTAATTTTCTATTTTAAAGTTGGCATCATTTTATAATTTTTATCATATTTGCATAAGCCTGGTCTCGTACGTTCGTATATAAGGAATAGGTGACTAACGAACTAACGAAATTGAATACAATTCGATTCCATTCCTCACCCTATTAGACATCCTTGATAGCACTATAATTTCAGAAATTGTGTTTTCAGAATAATGGCAAGATGGAACATGGCTAAAAAAACGATTATTGTCCGAGAAGGCATTGACATCAAAAACTCTAATTTTGTCAATAAAACAGATTGCGACATCTAATCGTCAAACAAGCCATAGTAAACCATTGTTCTACAAATTTAAATTTTTGCAAAGATTTAACAAATTTGTCAGAGTATTGTTGTAAAAGTTGGGCTACACATAGTGCAGAATGTGTATAACGGGTTGCGTTTGGTTATATGTCCGCCGGTTACCAATACAAATTACCCAAATGCATATTTGCATGGACATTGTCCCAAACTGAATTAATATTAAAATAAATATACGTAGACGATTGCGTTTTGAGTTAAGTTGAGTCTCTTACTATTCTCTAACACGTGTTTCTGGGTCTACCCGTCATCAGAGAGACTCGTAAGAAGATTTAAACCAAACCAAAACGCACCCACTACTATGGCAATTATAGGAAAAATAATTACCAGAGAATGCTACTACTAGCGATATCTAGTGAGAGAAGATGCAGTGAAATGTCGATAGCAATTAAAGTAAACTATATACCCAGGCTTAATCAAGCCATTCAGGGCGATGCTGGGAACATTTATATTCCACTATGCATCAACAATTTACCCATATAAATTACCATCATTTGTACTCATTTCGTTGAGTAAGGACGATACAATAATAATTATACGTATACGGTTGCGTTTTGATTTAATTTGAGTCTCTTACCATTCTCTTACACGTGTTTCTGGGTCTGCCCGTCATCAGAGAGACTCGTAAGAAGATTCAAACCAAACCAAAACGCACCGACTACTATGGCAATTATAGGAAAGATAATTATCAGAGATTGCTACTACTAGCGACATCTAGTGAAGGAAGATGCAGTGAAATGTCGATAGCAATTAAAGTAAACTATATACCCAGGCTTAATCAAGCCATTCAGGGCGATGCTGGGAATATTTATATTCCACTATGCATCAACAATTTACCCATATAAATTACCATCATTTGTACTCATTTCGTTGAGTAAGGACGATACCATAATAAATATACGTATACGGTTACGTTTCGATTTAAGTTGAGTCTTTTACCATTCTCTAACACGTGTTTCTGGGTCTACCCGTCATCAGAGAGACTCGTAAGAAGTAGAATTAATATTACTTTACAAACCAAAAGGAACAAGAAATGTAGGACGCCCCATTCAAAGATACTGAAGTACTGAAGTTTGATGCCTAAACCCTGACACGAAGAAAAATATGTTAAGTACAAAATATACACAGCATTAGTTTCTAAAATTTCGTTAAGACATTATGTGTTACTGCTGCTGCGTTCTCTATGATATACCATAACACACCATAACTTTCAATTTCATTTAAGTATTTAAAGTTACATATACATCCAAAATGTCCGACATTTTAAAAAGTCTGATAAATAAAATTGAGTTTAATCGAAGATAACCCTTGAAAGTATAATTAGAAACCAGCCGAATAACCTCGTTCCCACCACAACTAATGGCTTAAGCGATCGTTCATCAGTCAAAGAAGATTGGCTATGAATTGTGCTTTTAATTTTGACATTTTAATGCAACGTGCTGTTCTCCCATCACTGCAAGAAACTGCATCACAAGATAAATAATATTTTAAAAGATCATAGCGTGTATGCTACATACAAACGCCAAAATGTCTCGCATATCTTGAATATCGTCGCTTGAAATGCTAATTTGGTATTTAATGATAAACTATCGTGTTTGTTTCGAAATATACTGATCAGTGGCGTGAAGAACTTTATAAAAGATATAAAGGAGTAGATACTATTAAAAGATATAAAGAAACAAACTCCTTTATATAGTATACCTATACTGTCTTAAAAAAAGCATAAAATCGTTCAAGATGGTTACTGTTAGGACAAAGGTAGGACTAAGAAATTTTGAGCAGGACTGTTTTAAGACTTTACATTATGCTATTCTCCCGTTAGTATATCATCATATTACCAGTAAAAATAAAACTACGCCTACTCCCCAAACCAAACATATCTTGCTTTCTTCTTATTCCAGGGTTTAATCTATTTCCACTCATTCTGTTCAAATGTTGTTTCAATTTTGTTAACCATTTTTTGATTTCGCACTCGTTACGCTCGCCTTTCTTAAACAGTGATACACTTGTGCCTTTTGCCATGATCTAGGTATTGTGGAATTCAATTGACGTTGCTTTATCAGACCTATATAGGATTCTTAATTATATCAAAATACCTCCATGTTTATTTGATTCACTTCTATAGCTATTTATAATTTTATTGTTGCATTTTATAAACTAAAGTTTGTCTTCTAAGTTTGTCTTCTATGTAATTTACTTTTAATTTGACTAATAAACTTTTTCTCTGATTGTTGATGTATTTGCTTGACTGACATCGTTTGTGTTTTGCTTCATTCCAAGCTGTCTTGTATATTTCTTCGTTTCCTTCAAAGTGTCAAAACAGACAGATGCAAGATGGTAAAAATAATAAAATAAAAGTATAATGTGGATAATTCTAATACATGATATGAAATACATGAAGCTCAAAATAAGTTATTTAAAAGTTTAGAACTTGGACATAAGGGCAGTTTTTCCTATTCATTAACCTGATACAGGTATCGCGTTATGATAGCGTTAAGGTATCATGAGTCATCATAAGTTGGTCTTGCTTGGTTGGTTCTTCAATTTTTCTCGATATTCCGTCAATATTGTACATTCTTATAGTGGAATATCAAAGGTTGAGGCGATGTGGTGGGTTTACCTTGTAGAGATCTGCTTCTAGTTCTGCTACCGCCACTTTAACTCTAAGCTTCTCAAAACCATTTCTTTGAAAGACGTGTCCAAAATAGTCTATTATTTGCTCTGTTATATAATAATATGTTGTAACGTTATAAACGTCACATGTTTGTTATTTTTAAGTTTTTTTGTTTGTAAGTACTTACATTTCTAGTTAATCAATTTTTTATATCTGTCTTTTGATAATTTCGTAATTCAGTTAGTATCTTTAATATAATTTAACTAATTGGTTTGATAATAATTATATTCATTTGATCCTGCCAATTATTATTTTCCTATTTAACATTGATATTATTTTCAATGTTCATATGGAAAGGAAATATTTTAAACATGCAGTTGATAGCACAAGGTTAATTTTTCTAGTCTTTTGGCCTAATTTTTGTCCACCTTATTAAGTGAAGAATTCCGCAACACATGGTCGACCATGCAATAACAACTGCAGCTGCTATTCACAGCTCAATCGCCACCTGAAGATATAAAAATGAAAGTATCTAGATTCAGTTACATCAGTAACTACCCGCTACATTCTGCAATCTTGTCTCAACTACTTGAAGATAACATCAGAAACCATAAGTATCATTTAAAAATATTTTTATATAAGGCTATAGGCAAGATTTGCTTTGATTGATTTTGATTTAATAAGAACATGTCAATTTTATATTTATTTATGTACAATAATATGTTTAGTTAATCTTGTTCAGATTTACTTCTAAGATACGACTGAGAGACTGGGCAGCTAGACGAGGTCTAACAGTCGTCCTCCAAAAAAACTTGTAGTTTCATTGAAATTTGTGAAAACCTAGACCTTATTGGCCCCAACTTTCCGAGGTAGTTATATTGCTCCCCATTGTCACCCACCATTTTTGATGGATCGTTTAATGGTTACAGCGTTCTGAACCTTTGCTTGATGTTCAGTTGTTCTAGTATTGACATCTTTATTCTGGAGGCTGTCTCCTCATTTTCGTCGTCTTTCTACATATCGTCTTCCTATTGAGGAATCGTTTCTTGTCGTCTTAACTACTCTATTTGTTGTCATTCGGCTTATATGATCGTTCCATTCTACTCATCTATTTCTTACTCAGTCCTTGATGTTCTCCACCTTTTATCTACGTCATATATCTGTACTTCTAGCTCTGTCCCATAGTGTCTTACCATCAATTTTTCTGTTTTCATCTCTGCTGTTTCTAACATCCTTTTTGTCCTCTCTGTGACAGGTCGTGTTTCTGCTGCGTATGTCATTATTGGTCTGATGACTGTTTTGTAAATTCTGCCTTTTATTTCTTTCGCATTTCTTCCGCATATTTTCTTCAGTGCATGTTACGCTGTTAGTTATGATGGTACACTACGTACAATATTGATGTTATTAATGTTATTATATATTATGGAGATATAAATGTTCTGAAAGTTTATTAATTTTTATGTCGTTCACATTGTACTCCTCGTCAAAATAATTCATTCTGCGTTTATGAGACTCCACAATGTTTTTGAATGAAACTGATTCCCAGCTTAATTAATAATGTTTATTGGCTCGTGTATATAGTCAGATTGCTCAACGTCGTAATAAAAAATTCATTCAGTCTGATTACTCAACATGCATATGGATTTACGTAGATATTTTTATGAACAAATTTGGATCCCGAGGCAAGTTCATTTAGAAAGTTATTAGTCGTTTACTAGTTTTTTTTCGGTAATTAATGGTTATGCTCTTATATGTAGAGGTTGATAGACATGTTTTGATCAGTAAATGGCCATTTTTGGGTATAATTGAGGAAATAGGAAATTTTTAAGAAGTGTTTATCTTATACTGGGACTTTCGAACTTTGACAGTCATCAAATTGGGTATCATTTATTCAGTCTGTTCTGCCAAATCTACATGAATGGATATTACCCCAGTCAATGAAGAAAAAAGTTGAAAAATCTTATACAGATATTTGAAGATATATGAGGGATAGCTGATGAAAACTCCGTGATGACATATAGTTGATTTTGTATTGTTTTTTCAAATAATCTTCAAAAGTGAAATACATAGTTTTTTGCCTTTAAAAGTTTATTATACATTCTAGAGAAATATATTTCAAACTTCTTTATTTTGAGAGTTTCCAAAATAAAATACTTAAATAGTTGATCGAGATATTTATAAAACACTTATTTTTGTAGTAATTTATAAATGTTATTAACTTTGATTTTTGTATTTAATGCTTAAAATTATGGCAGTACTTACTCTAGGTATGCTGTAAGTCGAAATCGATTTTAAGGTATACTGTATCCAGAAATTTAGTGTCTCATTATAAAAGTTATTTTAATAATACCTGTAAAACTGAATAATCCCTTGTTAAAACTCTATTGTTGTATAATTATTACAGCTACTAAAGCTGCCAGGACCGGCATAATAGCCAAGCATATCAAAACTGTATATAGGTACATAAAATCAGATCAAATATTATCATTTAAGCATAATATCAAAAAACTCTTTTTATAAACATACAAATTTCCCATAATTATTGTTATTAATCATTATTTTAAGTCTCAACGAAGAAAATATTTTGTGTGTGTGTTTTGTGTTTTATTGGCACTGGTTTTCACACTGGCCAGTCAATTTCATAATGATTATTTTAGACTATAACTTATCACTAACTCAGGGGAGTAATGTATAGTGTCTGTGTTGAGTAAATGTCTTGTTATTTTAGTAAAGTAGACTTCATTGCCTTTACAAAGAGACGCTAATTGTATCTGAACGTCTGAGGTCCCTTCGGTGAGTACCGATTTACTTGTTTTAAAAGGTTCATATTTATTTATGTTATGTTTAAGTATTCCGTTTCATGCCTGAAAAAATTGGCAAAAAATGGGAAATTTCTTTATTAATAATTTCACGAAAAAAAAAATTATTAAAAAGGTTAATCGATAATCTTATAAAATATTAAGTGGTAGATAGGGAAAATCAAAATTATTAATTAATACTGAAGAGGAAAGTGATTTTAAATTTAGATATGCAAGAAAACGTAATTTTAAAATGTTTGTAGGTATTAAAAATTATGACCAAGTTTAGATTCATAGACTTATAATAATTAAATAATACATTTAAAGTAAAAATTAATTAAAAAAATACTTTTGCATTTGTTGATTTTTATATTGAATAAGGTAAATTAGAAATAAAATTAAAAATTAATGCACCTACTGAAACATTACTAAAAGGCCATGAATCTAAATTTAAAAATAATTTTTAATTCCTACAACCAAATTAAAATAAACTTTTATGCTGCACCTAAATTTAAAAGCACTTCACTTTTAAGCATAAATCAATATTTTTTATTTTCGCTGTATACCACTTAAAATTTTAAAAATTTGATTATTGATTATTGATTTCTATGCAATACAGAAATGTTTATGAAGAATATTTTTTTTTTCATGAAATTAACAATAATAGTACATTATTTTATGAGGCGGAGAAGCATGACTTTTCTTTCTTTTCTCAATTCATACGCTATTTTTACTCGAAATTAACTGTGACAACTATCAAAGTCGTCTAGATGTTAGAAATTAAAATAATTAAGTCGTCGGTGGGAATTGCGTCTCCCTGGTTACATTTGATGTCTCCCATGTCTCCCTGGACATTTGTATTGTTGCTTTGTGACATGTTTCATATTGTTGCCATGACAACATTTTTCACTCCGCCGTAAAGAAATGGGAAAAAAACTGCTGCCGGCGGAGACATCAAACTTTGACAGGATCAAGTTAGATAAGTAATGTCATCATTATTTGACGTTTGAAGAAAAAAAAATTTCCCATTTGTTGCCAACTTTTTCAGACATACTTTATACCTTACTAACAATTGAAAAACTTCTTCCCTTACATGAAATATAAAATATAATCATATTGAGCTATATGTATATACCTACATTAATTCATTTTAATTTTAATTTCACCATTTTATTATTTCACTTG
The DNA here is from genome assembly GCF_040954645.1 of Diabrotica undecimpunctata. Taxonomy (NCBI): domain Eukaryota; kingdom Metazoa; phylum Arthropoda; class Insecta; order Coleoptera; family Chrysomelidae; genus Diabrotica; species Diabrotica undecimpunctata. Next base: position 38,588,064 of record NC_092809.1, on the reverse strand, counting down.
CAATTTGTTTAACAAAACAAAAATTGTTTATTACTTTCAAAATTTGGATATATTTAATAAAGAATCGACACAGAAAATATAATAATTAATTAATTCTAATACTCCATTAGTTTATGTATTTTTTCCCTTAATTATCTAGATATTTATTTAAATTAAATATATAATGTAAATGACAAATAAAATATAAAATTCGTTAAGCCGGCCCTTTTTACTATTTACCTGAAGAGGCAAATCCCTTTATGGCTTCGACTTTATCAGCGGGATACTTTTAACTTCTGCATAAGTCAGTTCTTATAATTGTGAATGAAGTATATATTAAAAAACTGCAACATTTTATTAAATTTGTTATAAAAAACAGTTTGAAAAAGGGCTGACTTATTAGCTTCTAAATATTTATAATAACTTTGTCACTTTTTATGTCACATGGTTGTAAGTAGGCTCAATGAAAATCTGGTGAAAGAGCCCTCTTTACAAAAAAAAACAGAACCTTCTATGACCAATAACAAGAAACAAGCTAAGATATTGCAGCGGACAATTCTTCCCTTTACTTTTCAATGGCGGTATTTCACTACTACCATTATTGTAACGGGTTATAACTTTTTACTTTTTTACTGTGTATGTCATTTATCAATTGGTTCATAAAACTTGGATCCTGTTTTACAATTTGTTCAAGTTTCACCTCTTAATGTTAATAAACAATGGAAATATGGTTTTCAGACAAAAATGCTATCTGGTTTCCTATTGGTCATAGAAAGTTCTGGTTTTTTTTGAAAAGTGTGTTTTTCCCCAGTTTTTATTGAGCCTGGTGTATGACAAAAAATTTACACTTACACTTGTTATTATAAGTGTTTATAATTTAAAAAGTCATTCGTTTTTTAAACTGTTTATTAAAAACAAATTTAATAACAAGGGGATATAAATGATGTTTTTATGTCTAAAGTTAATATTATGTACATCAGTAGGGTATTTTATTTTATTGTAAAGATATGGTAGGATTTTAAAATCAGTTTTTGGAATTGACAAGCTGGATAAAAATATCTTCTGATTTTTATACTTAACCACCCTGTTTCTTTAAGTTTGTAACTTATTGGTTGATTTCTATGGATACCATGTATTAAACGCAGTCATTTTCTGTATACGATTACTATCACGTTCTTTAATACATGAATTATAAATAGTACCACAATAATTAAAGTGTGATGACACCAAGGTATCATAGATATCATATATATTTACAGCAACTTTTTAAGGCTTTAGTCAATATATGACGAGATTGAAATATAAATTTTAAATTTAAATGAATTCTGCAAACACTTGTCTATATGACCACCAAATTTTAAGTTTTGATCCATATGTAATCCTAAGTTTTTTAAAGTTGTCTTATATTCTATTGAAGAATATCAATGGTAATCATTTGCAAAGCAAAATTAGCAGTATATCTTCACATAATTGTCATCAGCTACCCCTTATATACCCTGTAGAACCTTTAAATACATGTATAAGATTTTTTCAGCATTTTTTATGTTGACAGGTAGATCAGTGTAATGTAAAAAACTGAAAAAATCACGTAAAAATCTTATACAGATATATGGAGTTTCTAAAAGCTATATGAAGGGGAGCTGATCAGCAATCCGTGAAGACGTACAACTGGTTTTGCTTTGTTTCTTTTTTAAGCTTAAAAAGTGAAAACGGGCTGACTTTTTAGCTTAAAACATTTATAATACCTTTGATATTGTTTATGCCATACGCTTATATATAGGCTCAACCAAAAGTTAGTAAAAAAACACACTTAAAAAAAAACAGAACCTTGTATGACCAAAATCATAGCGTTTTATTGTTAAAATAATAATTCCATTATTTATTAACATTACGAGCTGAAAATTGAAAGAATTCTAAATGAAGATCTAAATTTTGTGATCCAAATTATAGATGGCATATACAAAGAAGGTGTAAAAAGTTATAACCCGTTATAATAGTGGTACTCGTAAAATACTGCCACGAAAAAGTGGAGGGGATAACTATCGAGCTCCGTTTTTTTTTAGATTGAACTTTAAATTGAAGCGCGCTGGAAAAATTTGCAATATTTTGGCTTCTATCTCACGTAGAACCTTTATTTTTTATAACCTGGGTTGACAACAAAATAATAAGAATTGTGCTATTTTCACTAGTCGGAAAATCCCAGAAAACTTAAATAAATAAATTTTTTTATACAAAACTTATTGAATTTTACTATTATTTCGTAAGAAATATTTAAATTTTATTAATAAGTGTATATTATTTGTGTAAATATATAATAATAATTATAAATATTAAAATAAATTTATTTTTTTTTATTTAATTTTATAGTTTTTTCTATTGCATTTAATGAAGATACGTAGGTAATAAGTATAAATAATATTTTTGTAGTTTTGTGGCAGTATTTTACGAGTACCATAATTTTAAGAGATTATAACTTTTTACCTCTTCTCGGTATGTATCATTTACAAAATGGATAATAAAATTTATATCTTTATTTATAATTTGTTTAATACTCAGCTCTTAATGTTAATAAATAATAGAAATATGATTTTGAGAAAAATAATATTATCTTGTTTCCTATTGGTCATAGAATGTTTTGTTTTGTTTATAAAGTGTGCTTCTTCACAAGATTTTCATCGATCATACTAACAAGTGTGTGACATAAAAAATGTCAAAGTTATTATTATTGTTTATAAGTTAAAAGTCAGTCCATTTTCAAACTGTTTTTAATATCAAATTTTATAAAAAATTTCAGTTTTTTTTTAATCGATATACCTTAAAAACCTACTTTTATAGAATTGATCTCGACTTATGGAACACCTATAGAGTGAGTGTCTGGGCAAGAACAGTTGTTTAAATTATCGATCTCCGGGATAAACAAACTAAATAACTTATAAAATTATTTGGTCGATCTGTTTTGGCACACTTTAATAAGTCATTAACTGACACAATTTTAAGTGGTTATATTTCATGCCATTATGAAAAAAACCAAGTTATTAACAATTATAAATTACTGCAAAATTAAGGGTTTTTTGCAACTATTGTGGTAAATTCTTTATGTATTTTAATTTAGAAACTCGCAAATAGAAGAAAATTGTAAGATCTACAATTTTTATTTGAATGTTTTTCTCTAAACTGCATAAGAAACGTTTTATAGACAAAAAATGATTTTTCACTTTTTAAGATTGTTCAAAACAAAACCAAAGCAAAATCAGTTGTATGTCTTCACAGATTTTTAATTAGCTGCCCCTCATATACTTTTTAAAACCATCTTTTATCTGTATAGGATTTTTACGTAAAATCAATTATTTTTTCCCAAATAGACTGGGGTCGTACAATACTTGCAAATGATAAAATTGTTTAAAAGAAATTAGTGTTCTGCGTGTGCTTCCTTCATTTTACGATAGTCATAATCATCCTACCAGGAGGATAATTCAGAGTGTGGTGTATAAATTTGAGTCCACTTGTTCAGCAAACAATCAACCAAAACCCGAAACGCAAGATCTGCCGAAAACATCGCAGCTTTCCGTAAGAGTGTGCAGGAGAATCCTAGAGAGTCCACAATCCACAGCTTGGCGAATTTTGCGTCTTGACCTACACCTTTAAAATATTAAATTGACCTAGAAGATGAAGGTAAATAACCAAAGACAACGACATGTGTTTGCTAAATGGGCTCTAAAATAGTTGGAAAGTAACCCTAATTTTTAACGAAAAATTATTTTCAGCAGCATCCCGCCAAAGTCAGCGTTTTGTGTGGATTTTGGGTTGGCGGTGTTATCACCGTCAACGGCGAGAACGATGAGTCGATGATCACCAACTTCTTTTGACGTAAATTAGATGATATAGACCCAAATGACATGTGGTTTTAACAGGATGGCGCTGTGCACCACACAGTTTATGCCACATTAAATATTCTGAACTAGCGATTTCAGGGTATGGTCATTTTACGTGGAGGTAACATAAACTGCTCTATCTTGCAGAATTCTGTTCTTAAGTTTTAGGTCTAAATGAATAAGCCATGCCATTGGTTAAATTTAAAATTCAAAAATCAAAATTGAATATTTCGGATGAGCGAAACCCATCGAAGATTCGACAAACATTTGAAAGATGTTATATTTTGTACATATGGCATCGAAAGGCCTTTAAAACGAATAAAATATTTCGGTGATATTTCATACACATTTTATTTTATTTAAATCCAAAGGTTGAAAGTGCTTTATTAAACACATATGACAAAATTAAATCTTTAAATTATTAAAAATATAAATGACTTTCACCGTAATCGAATATTTGATATATTTTAATCATTAAACAATATGAATATAATAATTAATAAATACACTATCAAAATACATTTATCATTCTCTTTGCCATTTTTTCTATGTGTGGTCTCTTAATTACCAAAATTTTCTCGTTATAGGTTAATAAATTTAGGATAATTTTGGTTTATGGTTATAAATGTTGCTCTAGATATATTTTTAGACTATTTTCTGTATCTCAGATACAATGGACCTTGGACGAATTTTTTTTGACGTTTTCTGTTTGTCGGTCCGCCTCTTTATACTATAACTTTCGAAAAAGGGCCATAGAATTTTTAACTTGGTAAATACGTTTCGCCTAATCCAAGGAAAATTGTTAAAAATCTGAAGATGACAGATGGAAACAGAAACCGAACAGAATGGCGACGAATCTTGGAGTAGGCCGGGATCCACAAAGGATGTCGAGCCAAAGATAGAATCATAGAAGAACTATGATAAGTTTTGAGTCAATAGACCAAAAGTCACCAGATAACTCCGAAATTACGTTTAAGAATTCTACCGAATCCTTCATTAATCTATTGTATAGGTTGATTTTTAAACACTTTGGATGATTATGCTTTAACAAATCACAGACAACTTAATATATTTTCCCAATTTTATTACTATTTAAACTTACTTCTTATTTCCTTCAAAGTCTTCCAGTTCTACTCTTAAAGAGTATTCCTCGTTGTTAGTGAGCATATAGATATTTTCATTTCCTAACCAAAATTCCTTGGACGGATCCCCAAATCCATTTTTGTAGTCGTTCCAGTCCCTGTTGAAATTTTCTCTGGGGTAACCAAAGTCGTCTCTACGTTGAATTACCTGAAATAAAGAGGAATTTTTATTAGTATTTTCATCGTCATTATCTTTATACCTATACAAAGTTGTCAATAAGTAGTGGTGTAAAAAAGGCAACAAAATATAGACGAGTCAGTCTATTGAATGCAACATATAAAAAATACTTCAAAATTACAAAAAATACATTAACATTACACAGAAGCTCTCATAGAAGAATAAAAAACATAGTTTTTAAAAATACAGGTCTCCTAATGGGCCGGTAAAGAAAAAAAACAACAAAAAAATCTTATACTGGGTGACAATCGGGTAATCGGGAGCCGGATTTTTTTAGAACGCATAGTATGAAGCTTAAGAGGATGAGAGTGGGACAAGCGTGGCGTTACTACCTCTGTATCATGGTACAATGAATACACAAGGTATGATATTGCGCATAACATTTGACAGCTGGCCCAGGAGTGTGACGTAGTTAAGATCGCCTGAACCACCTCGAACCCATTATTACAGCTTAACGTACACATTAATTTTGAAATTATGGTTAAAAAGTGATCTAATTTTTTTTTAAATGTTTTGTTTTGGTTATAATTGAATAAAAAATATATTTTCAGTAGCGTAAAACCTTTACTTCTCTTAGAGATTCAGGCAAAATATTTATTTTTGTTTTCATACATATAGTAATAATATAAGTACTCTTTTTGTATGCAAACCCCTTGAAATTTAAAAATTTTCTGCAGAGGAAATACTGTGAATAGGTAAATAGTAGTAGATTTGCTTATTCTGATTCACTGTAACTCACTTCCAAGAAGTTTTACTGAAATAAAAACAAAATAGAGTACAATAGAGAAAAATCTGTTTTACAATTCAATATGGTTTTTTAGATGAGTTATAATGAAATTTAGTAAAATAAAAAATATACACATTACTATAACCTACCGATTATTATATGCAAAATTTACTTATCAAACAATATAATAATATGAAAATAAGACACAAATTAGTTCAAACGCAAAACACAATAAATATCGACTTCAGACGACTTTACACCGGCAAGACAGAAAGCTTGTATAAAAACAAAAGTTCAACAAGAATATCGGTTATCAATGGTGACTATTGCAAATTGCAAGTTATGAGATAATAAATATATTTTAAAGTATCTTAATACTGACTGAGTCATCTATTTTATAATAGAAAAATAATTTTGATATATGCTTATATATCAAAAGATGAAGATGAAGACACCTGGAGAGATAGAAAAAGATGGCGATCGAAATGCGGGAAGCGGCAGAAGCTATAGGATCCCCGCTTATATATATATATATATATATATATATATATATATATATATATATATATATATATATATATATATATATATATATATGTCGATCGGATTAGCCAAGCGGGCTGGGCGGCTGGCTTCTCCTTCGATTCAATGCGAGAGATGTCAGTTCGATCCTCGGCTCGGTGTGTGCAGAAAACAAAAAGGCTAACGCAGCAGTTTAAAATTCTAAAATGAATCTGCGGCTTAGTCTAGAATATGCTGGTATCTGATCGGCCTATGGTGGAGCAGTACGGCAAGAGATAAGGGCTTGCGGCTAGGTGATACTCCTCCATAGATCCCTACCGGAAGGGCGTCGAACGCCTAAATACCGGGTATATATATATATATATATATATATATATATATATATATATATATATATATATATATATATATATAGATATATGTGTCTTTATACAAATGGTGTTTAGTTACTATTTATTTATACTGTATAGTATATAGTATATAGTAGTTATTTGCCATTGTATATCTGGTTTTGTACCTTTTTCAAAGTACGCTGTGCAAATGCTTGTTGCAATAGTGACAATGAAGATAAAATCTTTAGGTTTCATACATTTCCTAAAGATAGCGTGACCAGAAAACTGTGGATTATATCTTGTTGTAGATAGGATAATTTTAATTGTAATAGTGCAAGAATTTGTTATACACATTTTAACACTGAAGATTACCTAAGAAATCTACAACAGGAACTTTTAAATTACGTTTCTAAAAAGGGTCTAAAACTCAATCCTGTGGCAGTACCTAGTCTTTATTTGCCTAAATCAACATCGGCTACCCTTTTAACCAACCAAAAGAAATGCGTACAAGGAGGCGAACACAGAGAGTCCAAAAAGTATGTTGAGCAGCTTCTTACTACTTCTAGGTCAACGACGTAAGTCTAAATCTTTATTTTTATTAATTATTAGTCATGAAACCTTAATGGTTTTTTCATATCGATTTGTTAAGTAAGAAATTAGCCTCAGCCTGCTATGCAATTTGCAATAAGAACTGTTTCGGAGGAAATCAATTTAGCATCTTCCAAAATAACATATTTTTCTTTGTTAAATCATGTTATCATTATTAAAATATACAATGTTATCATTATTATATACAATACCAAGATAATTTTATGTGTGAATATTACAAAAATGTCATTTTAAATGTTGTGCAATATTGTGTGCCCTCACTACACTCATATTCGATGGCCAGCTAGCTCATTCGATATAAATAAAGTTGACTTTGTCATTATTTATTTTGATTTTGTGTTTAGTTCAGTAGGTATATATACGTACAAATTTTGTGTACCTCCATTACCACTTTTCTGTATCTTTTTAAACATCTGAAATATCGAACTCTGGAGTATAAGTTAATTAACCTGTACCTACGTGTAATAAAAGATAGATAAAACTTGTCTTATAAAGGATATCTATGTTTTATAAAGGATAAATATTATAATAACATAATTTTATTATCTCTTTATAATTACTATAATTAAATTAGCCAAATTATATAAAAAAACTTAAAATTAAAAGTCTTTCCTATACAACTACATTCAAATGTTGCGGGAATACGCGATCTTGACTACGTCATGCGCGAAAGCGAACCGATTTTGGAACATTATGTATCATACCTTGTGTATTCATTGTACCATGCCTTTGTATAGTGTGCCATTTTAGTAAACACGGAGCAGTGGAAGGTAGAACATCGTACGTTTACATACGATACGTTTATCCGAAATCAAGAATCAGTGATCACTACGCAGCGGCTTTTTCGCACTCACTTTAATATTGGTAGGCGTGGAGTGGTTCCATCTCGCAACAGAATCTTAAGGTGAATAAAGAATTTTAGAATAACAGGCATAATAAAACAGTAAGAACTCCTGTGAACACACAGCGAGTGAGAGATGCCGTCGTCAGAAGCCCTACACAATCCGCCCGAAAACATGCAATTGAGCTAAACATTAATCGGGAATCCTTTAGAAAAATGTTGGATAAAGGACCCAAAACTTCACCCCTACAAACTGCAGATTGCCCAGAAAGTAATAGAAAGAGATGTCGAACAACGTAAAGATTTCTCTACGAGAACGCAAGTTCTTTTGGACAGAACCGTTAATAAACGGAATTAAAGGTACTGGGCTCCTAAAAACTGACGACATCTCCATAAGCGTCCTTTACATTCTCAAAAAGTCGTCACACTGTGGTGCCATTGGTCCGACTGGCATTATTGGGCTATATTTTTTCGAAGAGGCTGGCCATAACGTCACCGTTAATTCTATTTACTACGTTGATATGATCCAAAATTTTTTGGTTCCAGAACTACGCAGAAAAGGGATAAACCCAAGGAATGTGTGTTTCAAAAGGATGGTGCCACGGCACATACTACCCATTTGTCCTACAGGACAACTCATTTCACGTTTCGGAGATTTGCCGTGGCCTCCAAGGTCTCCAGACCTGTCAATTTGTGATTTTTTTCTATGAAGGTATTTAAAGAGTCGTGTTTATGCTAGCAAGCCTCGTAATTTGATCGAGTTGAAGAACACAATTCGCCACGTAATCCTGACTATTGATCGAGCGATGTTAGAGCGTGTTATGGAGGATTTCATCTAGAGGATCGAAAACTGCATCTGCAACTGCATTATTTTCCATATTTAATTAGATTGTAAATAGCATAATACAGGCCTCATTTTCATGTTAATAAAATAGTATTTTCTTGCAAATTTCTTGTGTACCATTTAGTTCAAAATCGTCCTATTGCCAATTGTCACCCTTCACAGCCTTTTGAATAATCATGAAATAAATTCAAATGAATAAGTGATAAAATAATTTTTTGACTATAAAACGTTTCTGATACATTTTAGAGAAAAAAATTCAAATGAAAGTTGTAGATCTTAAAAAGTACTTTAATTTGCGAGTCTCTAAATTAAAACACATAAACAATTAACCGAGATCATTGCAAAAAACCTTGGTTTTTACAGTAATTTATAATAGTGTTAATAACTTTGGTATTTGCATAATGAGTTATTGAAGTGTGCTAAATCTCAGCTAGATCGACCAAATAGTTTGTAAGTTATTCAATTTGTTTAACCCTGAGAGCAATTATTTAAACAACCCTACTTGCCCAAAGAGTTATTCTAGAGGTATTTAGCAGATCGCAATCGATTCTTTAAGGCTTCAATTTTAAGGTTAATTAAAAACATTTTATCAAAATTTTTATTTAAAAAACCGTAAGGGTCACTTACTTGTAAGTAGACCCACTGAAAAATTTTTGAACAAATACAATCTTAAAAAAAAAGAACCTTCAATGACATTTCTTCACTTAATTTTTTTTTTAAATCATATTTCCATTGTTTATTAATATTAATAGCTAAAAATTAAACAGATTGTAAACGAAGATCTAAAATTTTATGATCCATTTTATGAATGGCATACAGCTATAGATGGCGCTGAAAAATTTGCAATATTTCGCTTTTTATGGCTAGCAAAAGCTTGATTTTTTTTTTTAAATTGCGGTAGCTCTATAACATAATAAGAACTGTGCTATTTTCACCACCCGGAAAATTGAAAAATCTCAAAAAAATCAATTGGTTAAATTTTTCCATTAAAAAGTTGAATTTTACTATTATTTCGTAAGAAATATTTAAATTTTATTAATTAATGTACAGTATTTATATAAATAAATAATAATAATAATTATTTTTTCTTGTAAAGCATAAAAAGATTCGTTTCAAAATTTATTTTAAAACCATTTATTCAGAGAGTGTAAAAACTTCTTAAAAAATAAGTAGTTTTTTATTTTAATTCAAATAAACACATTTGAAGTATAATATATCAATATGTATATATATATATACAATCAAAGAGAGAGAAGAATGGAGAGAAGTCACACCAGAAACTGTAAAACGAAACCCAGAATGGGATGATCCCCACACAAAAAGGATCTTCAAGTGAAAACAGTATATATATATATATATATATATATATATATATATATATATATATATATACATATATATTTAAATATATATAAATCTGTAGGAATATCAGGTATAGTGGTCTATAATAAAAATCTTTGTTTTTTTCTAAGACTCAATATTTCGCCATTTATTTTATAGCTTCATCAGGAGTAAACTGTAAAACAATTAGAAACATTACAAACAAATGATGTACAAATAGATTTAAAAAACACTCACACAAATTAAAAGATTTCACAAATAAAACTAACATTGAAGTATGTCAACTTGTGAATGTCAAGATTAAACTGTCCTAAACACGTTTGCCACAGCAGTACGATAAAAAAATTAAAATTTCAAATGTACAAATAAAAACAACAATAAAATAAAGGAAACGTTAGAAGAATGATATTTCTTTGATGAATTATTAAGGTTAATTGTTATTAAGGTGAATGTTAGCTATTTTGAATATTTATAAATTTTGTTCAATACATTACAATATAAGTTACTTAATTGTCCAGTGTCTGTTTTATAATTTAATGTGTTTTTATTTTTGTTTATGAGATACATCTCAAGAAATAATCTACTTTTGCAGTTATCAGTCTGTGCCAAAATGCGAGCATTGTTATAGTCAAGCATATGACCGGTATTTTCATAGTGCTCAACTACTGCACAAGTATTTTTTCCCAATCGGCAATCACTTTTATGTTGTGTGATGCGTTGTTTTAGCCATTGTGATGTTTGGCCAATGTAGCTATTTTGACATCCTAGACACGATATTTCATAAAAAACATTACTTTTATATAGGGTTGGTACTGGGTCTTTGATTTTTGAAAATAGTTGTTTACTGTTCATGGTATTATATTTAGCTATACTAATATTAGGAAAAATTTTGAATGTGGATATGACAGAATGAGTTAGACCATTAAAAAGGGGAGTTTTTTTATATTTAATTGATTTGTTGTTAGAATCATGAACCGGACCATCATAGAAATTACTGCTGTAAATCAGTTTTTTCAAAATTTGTTTAGGATAGCCGTTGTTACGAAAAATTTTGTATAATATGTCCAGATTTTTTTGTAAAAAGTTGTCATCAACAATGGACATTATCCTGTTTTTCATACCTAGTACGGTATTTCACGGTAATTTATATACCTGCCTGATGCTGTCAACTTTTGGTACCAATTCAATGTCAAAATATTGTCATTTGTTGTTATTACAATTGTGTCTAAAAATGATATACTAAAATTTGTCTCAGTTCGAATTGTAAACTGAAGATGTTTATTAAATGAATAAAAAATGTTTGAGAACTAAATGTTCGTAATTATTATTTATTGAAATTTCTTAGTAGCTGATGGAAAGTTCGTAAGAAAATATTGCATGTTCTTTAAATTGAATGCAAAAATCAGTAGTTACTCTCAACTACAGGTGAAGACATGGATTAACTTAGATTCGCCCAGATGATTGAAAAAAAAATATGATACCACACCATATTATTCGCCCAGATAAGTGGAGATACTAAGATTATGGTAACTTACAGTAATTCCTGATGACTGCTGCACTAATTCACTAAAGTTAATTTACTTTATTATAATACTTTACTTGTATCAAGCACTGAAGTTAATTAAAATTAAAGGTACTCTATACCAATATTTAGTCTAATATGATATTAGATCAAAAAACTCAAATATACAAGTGTATACACACTTAGAAAGAAAATGCACAGAGAAGGTAACACAGAGACGATAATATGAGCGAACGTCTTTACTCATAGATCGCCCTACCAAAAGTAAGTCTTTTCTCAACGAGTGCCCATCCCGAAGTGGTCTCCCTTCTGCAAAAATTTTCCAAACTACCAAAGAAATGTGGGGTATCTCCCCCTCAAAAACGACAGATCAGCCTGTAGTATTTCTAAGAAGGTAAAAATACCGAAAAGTTCGAGTTAAATAAGGGTACCAGCAATTGAACATAAGAAAATTAAAATCCTTTGGATTATGTTATTACAGAAAGAAAACATTACTACGTGCCCGACGATATTTATCAAATTTATCATAAAGAAACCCGGCCTTAAAGCCGGAAGGAATTAACCGAGGATTACCTAAACCGTCCTTTTTAATAAGTCGGTTATTCCGTATTTTGAGGTAGTCGATAGTTTCAATAAAATTTTTGCCTCTGTTAAACCGACCATAAGCGTATCAGCACGGGGGTACAAGAATTAACAATAATTTAATATTTTAATCACAAAAAAAATGTTACAGTACTGCTGTGAGAAACGTGCTTAGTAAAGTTTAATCTTGACATTCAAAAGTTTACATACTTCAATGTTAGTTTTATTTGTGAAATCTTTTAATTTCTGTGAGTGTTTTTTAAATCTATTTGTACATCATTTGTTTGTAATGTTTTTAATTATTTTACAGTTTACTCCTGAATGAAGCTATAAAATAAATGGCGAAATATTGAGTCTTAGAAAAAAACAAAGATTTTTATTATAGACCACTATACCTTATATTTCCTACAGATTTATAAATTATTTTTTGGTCGAAATAATCACTTTTAATATATATATATATATATATATATATATATATATATATATATATATATATATATATATATATATATATATATATATATATACAAGCTATACGCTTCCGAAGAAGCTGAAGCTGTTTTCACTTAAAGACCCTTTTTGTGTGGGGTTCATCCTAACTCGATGGGTTCATCCCATTCTGGGTTTCGTTTTATAGTTTTTGGTGTGACTTCGCTGTTTCCACTACTTCTCTCCATTCTTCTCTCTCTTTTTAATTTAATAATAATAAATTTATTAATATATTTTTCCTGGATTTTCCGAGGTAAAACTAGACTAGACCTTATTATTTTCTCGTGCTACACCAGTTAAAAAAAAAAAAATAAATAAATGTACTGCCTAGATATTGCAAATTTTTCCAGCGCGAAAATCCACCACGAATTTCCTTCAATTTGGAGTTCCATTCTTAAAAAAACGGAGCTCGGAAAGTTCTCCCTTCAATTTTAATGGGTTATAAATTTTTACACCTTCTCTGTATATGCCATCTATAAATTGGATCATACAACTTAGATCTTTACTTATAATCTATTTAATTTTCAGCTCTTAATGTTAAAACACAATAAAAATCTCATTTTCATAAAGAAATGCTATCTTGGTTTCTATTGGCCATAGAAGGTTCTTTTTTTTTAAGATTATGTTTTTTTACCAGCTTTTCACTGAGCCTACTTACAAGCGCGTGACAAAAAATATCAAAGTTAATAATAATGTTTATCCGCTAAAAATCAGTCCTTTTCAAACGGTTTTTTATTAATATTTTGATAAAATTTTGAAGTTTTTTAATATATCTTAATGAAGCCTTAAAGAATCGATTGCGATCTTCTAAATAGGTACCTCTAGAATTTGGAAAATACCTGTTTGGGCAAGTACGGTTGTTTAAACAATCGCTCTCGTAGATAAACAAATTGAATAACGTACAAACTATTTAGTCGATCTAGATGAAATTAAGCAAATATCTATAACTCACTAATTGCCATAATTTCTAGTAGTTATATTATATAGTCATTATTAAAAAACCAAAGTTTTATAAAAAAAAATAATGATTTTTTTAAATATCTCGGTTAAATGTTTCTGTAATTTAATTTAAAAACTCGCAAATTAAAGAACCGTTCAAGATCTACAACTTTTTTTCGAATTTTTTTCTAAAATGCATAAAAAACGTTTTATAGGCAAAAAAAAATTTTCACTTTTTATGATTGTTTAAACAAATAAAGCAAAATCAACTGTACATTTCAAGGATTTGCCATAATCTACCCCTTAAATATCTTTTAAACCCTTTAAACCCTGTAAAGATTTTTACGTGAAATCGATGATTTTTTCACAGATATACTGGGGTAGGCAATGTTTTGATAAGGCTTGGTAACACCATAAATACAAAAATTGGCAAAATAATTCATTTGGCATTCAGAAGATCTATCATGTCATAAGGAAATTGTTTAAGAGCATACAAACTAAACTTTGTAGCCAATCAAACATAAAACCTCAAGATAATTTAGACCACCTAATATTTTAAAAATAAAAAAAAAGTAATTTTCAGTGATTGATTTATAAAACGATCTTTTATCAAATGTCGCTTGTTCCATCAACGAAGAATACATATATAACGTTCATTAAACAGTAGACGTTTAACAAAAAATGGTCCAAACCAGTCACAAGCAATAAATCTTAACTTACCTAATCAATACCAAAGACAAAAACCCGTTCTGTAACGTTATTGCGGAAACCAAGAACATAAAAGCATTCCTAACACTTCCCATTGATCTAATAATGTCAAACTTTAGCCTTAACTAGTTTAATTCATTATTATTACTGGACCAGTCCACCTTATTTGGTTAAAGCAGGTTAATCGAGAATGGTACAGTCTTCTACCGACGAACACAGGGACGAAACGTATTATGAGCGTTTATAAAATGGGTTTGTGGTATAAAATTATTTGTAAAATATTGTAGGTCACCAGAAAGTACCGATCTTTTTTACTGTAATATATTAAAACTATTATTTTTCTCTTAGTACGTGATTTCCCTTAATATTTTCATCATTGTAAAAATATTAGTTACAATTAGTATAAGCTATCAAAGGAATCTTCTTCTAATTTTGCCTTGTGGTTTTCACAGAAGGTTGGCTACAATTCCAGCAATATGTCCGTGAATTTAAAAGTTCCTTATGGTACACTTGAAATTTTCGTGGGAGCTATATGCGCTTTGTGTATTTTCCCGCGTTTGACTCCGCGTTGAATAAGTCTGGTTTTCATAAAAACCATTATTTTGACGACGTTTCGGCAAGGTCGCACTTGCCATTGTCAAGTCAGGTACTAACGCTTCTTGTTGGTGCTTGAAGCAAACTGACTCTCCTGGGATGGTTGATTCTGCTGTCCTGTTTTAGGCTTTTGCCTCTTCAGGACGTGTTTTTCTTTGTAATGGATGTGTGCTGGCACTGGATTTTGATGTTGTATCCACTGGTGGGCGGTGTGTTTGTTTGTTGGTTGGTTGTTGCTCCCAGCTAGTCCTGGACAACCGGGGGCGAAAGGCATGTAAGTGAACGGTTCTTTTCAGAATTTATTGAATCTAGGCTCTCCTGGTCGATGCGGTCACTTATATATCCGATCGAGGCGTGCCTTTTTTGAACGGTCCTTGACAAAGCTTCTTGTTATTGAAGTTATTGTCTACTATGTGTAGGTAGACGCGTTCTGATATATTTTTAACTTTTTCTTTAATACCGTTTTCCATAGCATCATCAGCAGGTTGAAAGCCTTTGAGCATCATCTCGTTGGTTTAGACTGTGGGGATTTTTTCTATTTCTATTGATTCTCTGATTTCGCGTTTTCTTTTAATTTCAATGTTAGCTAGCATCGTAGTTTGGTTCAAGTTTATTGTATGTCCTGTGTTTAAACATATTGTGCAAGGGACGACCTCTTTTCTCTTCTTTCGATGACACTTCGATGTTCTTTTCATCTAACATTGATTCTTAGGTTACAAAGGCTCATAATGCTCAAGAAAGAATTAAGGATCCAACAGAAGACGCAAAACCGATTGCAAAAGCCATTCTATCATATGTAAATGACACAACAGAGAAAATAGGTATAAAGAGTGCTAAGAAAACACAAAATAGAAACGACGATTTAATACCGACAGAAAAATCTCAACTATTTTACCATCCGCCAAAACAAAAATATCGTTAGAAAATCAAGAAGTATACGAGATTCCATGTGATGACTATGACAAATCGTACATTGGACAGACACATGGCAAGTACGACCTAGCCGAAACGCCGTTAAAATAATGGTTTTTATCAAAATTAAAAAGTCTATACTCTCAGCATCCCTTAGTCCAAGAAATCCATAGGACTTACAGTGCACTCGCTTTTCAAGGTGTAAATGTCACGACCATCTGGCTACCATCCAATATCGGCATCCCCGGTAATGAAAAAGCAGACCAAACAGCCAAGCAAGCTTCTTGTGTAAACCGTCAATCCTCAAAAGCCCAACATATTCAAATCCATAATGACCTAAAGCAAATTTTCAAGCAATAACAGTATCATACCTGGCAAACCCACTAAAGAGTGCATTACATGAGATCCGGCAGACTGTTGAAAAATTTGAATTCCAACTATCTTTAGAAACGAAAAAGCTGTCATCCGAAGATTAAGAATAGGACATACCCGATTCACACATGAATACCTAATGAAGTCCGAGCCGAAGCCCAATTACCAAATCTGCTCAAGTGCACAAACTGTGAAACACATCCTGATCGAGTGTCCCCAGTACGCAAAACACAGAGTGCAACATAAACTTAAGTCTAATATCAAAGACGTTTTAAACTCACGCGATCAAGTTTTTAACCTAATTGGTTTCTTGAAAGACATTCAGTTGTTCAACAGAATATGACCCCTTGTTTTCTATGTACTTTCTTCTTAAAGTGCCTATCCGTTCCGGACGTTGGCGATCATCACGGCTATCTTCACTTTGCTTATTGCAGCGCGGAACAGTTCAGTGGTAGTCGTGTTATACCACTTTCGCAAATTTTGAAGCCAGGAAATGCGTCTTTTTCCCGGTCCTCTCTTACCATTTACTTTCCCTTGGAGAATCAGCTGGAGAAGGCCGTAACGTTCTTGATTTCTCATTACATGACCTAGATATTCCAACTTTTTAGTTTTGACGGTCATGA
Source organism: Diabrotica undecimpunctata (assembly GCF_040954645.1). NCBI lineage: Eukaryota > Metazoa > Arthropoda > Insecta > Coleoptera > Chrysomelidae > Diabrotica > Diabrotica undecimpunctata. The sequence goes on along the minus strand of NC_092809.1, from coordinate 38,570,933 downwards.
GAATTTCACATTCTTTCCCCATTCTACGCAGGACCTCCACATTAGTAACTCTGTCAACCCAGGATATACGTAAGATGCGCCTATAACACCACATTTCGAAAGCTTCGAGCCTATGTACTTTACTTATATTATATTATTTAGTCATAGGTTCTAAGCTTATAGATTAACTTGATTAGCAATTAGTTACATGTGCTTATTGTAATTATTGCACACAATATTGTTTGTGTTAATGGTCATTACAGCCGAGACACATTAATTTAAATAAAAAAAACTTATTCAATGCAGAGTCAAACCTGGAAAGCATATATATTTACGAAGTTATATCTAATTTTGAAGGATAGAGTGGCAAATATTTCATCTCGAGAAGTGCACTTCTTTCGTTTTCTATTCTGCTAAATTTTTCTGTTTCGGGATTTAAATCTTCCGTTGACATCCTTCCTACCCAACACCCTTATTTTACACTGAAGAATACCACTCTCCTTTGTTACTGCATTATTGAGCTTTTGGGGTCCCTTCTGTCTGTTGGTTTTTATCATAAAAATTTCATAAGGTTTTTATTTAATACTTTGGAATTACTTGTTTTGATTTTTGAACAAAAATAAGCATAATCCCATTTTATATTTATACTGCCATATGCCTTGTAGGAACGTGGTCGTCATTTTTTTTTATTTCAAGCTTACTTGTCCATCCCACAGGAATTTAAAATAATTATCTTACCAACCAGAGTATGCGTTTGAAAAATACAAGCTCGCACACTATTCCACTATTGCCCCTCAGTGTAGGAGTCCAGCTCAAGTGGCGCTGGGCTCTCATAAAAGTCCTCTTGGATAATGAATAAATAATTTTAATTTAGAGAGTTTATACAAGGTAAGTGTGATTGTTTATTTTCCTTTGGTTATACAACAGTTAAGAAAAAGGTTAAATCTACTTGTCTTATTTTTTACATTTTTTTATTTTTTTAAACAACTCCTATAACATCAAGGATCCTCCGAATTTTCCTTATCTCTCATTTAGTTATCCAAAAGAAAGATGACTCCCTTTTCTTTACTTTGATTTTTTTATAATCTACTTCCTTTTACTAGTTAGTATGATTCTTTTTTAATTTACTTCTGGTGTTTTTCTTAAATACCTTTTGGCGTTTTAAGCCATTAAAACGCCAAGCTTGGCTACTGGGTATTGGCTAGTTGGTTTGGAAGTGAAGAGAAGAAAGGGTGGAGAGCTTTGGGTTTGGGAATGGTATCCCCGGGGATGGGAGGCTGGGGATATCCATGGGCTCGAGTGGGCAGGTGTGCTATTCCTGACGTAGATATATCTTCTGCCGGAATTACAGAGAAATGTCCACCCTCTACTGCTTTTTTAATATATATATATATATATATATATATATATATATATATACAAAAAAATGTGCACTCGTAAGTGAATGGGATATTTTCGGTCAATTTGGAGATAAAATAGACAAGAGTTGTGCTACTTTATCTATTTATTGAAGACGTTTCGCCCAATGTTCATTGGGCATCATCAGTTCATCTAAAAAGTATTATAAGCGATACATCTATATGAAAAACAATTAAGTAAATGATCTTACCTTTAAAAGATCTGTAGCATTAAGATGTTATTATTGTGAAGAAACATCAAATATTAATATATTAAATAAATCAGCAAAAAAAACACAGAAATACAGAACGCCGGAAGATTCCCAATTAAAGTAATTTTATATTAATTTTTTTTTTAAATTTAACTTTTGAAAACATTGATTGATTCTAAAATCTATCAAAAAATTGTCAATTTTGAAATGTTATATTAACAAAGGCAAGGCTAGGGATCTTGACTGTTATGATCATATCATGCAAAATAAAGTATTTGAAAGCTTGAATGTCAGAACTGACAATCAGCTGGTGAGATTTAAGGAAAAGTTTTGTAGATGCCAACATAAATGTTATGATATAATAAAAGAAGTTGAAGAAGAAACAAATAATTTAAAAGTAGAATACGGAAGAATCAATTTTGTAGTATTAGTGCATGGTAAATTTGGCTTAAGTTGCTGATATCAGTTCTCTTATTTAATGCATTAGGTTGTTTTAAAATATGACACATCTCCATAAACTGTCTCTTATTAAGGTTACGTTCTCTACAGAGAATTTTAACATCATCAAAATTTACAGTATGTTTGGTGTTGATTGCATGTTCTGCAAGGGCACAAGTATGTTTAGAAAGTTTAATGTCACTATGATGTGAAGTAAGGCGTCCTTTAAGGGAACGGCCAGTTTGACCAATATAACATGCATCATATTCAGAACAGGGTATGTGATAGACTACATTCACTTGTTCCAAAAAGGAAAGAGGTGTTTTAATTATAGAAAATAAGTTTCTGACAGTCTTAGCATTATTGATAGCAATCTTAACCGGGATATTGTTATGTTTGTACAATTTAATAAGCTTTTCAGTAACATATGGGAAATAGGGTAGTGAAGAGTAATGGGTGGTGGAAGTTGCAATGTTAGGAGAAAGTAGAGTACTGTTGTTCATAATATTATTAGAAATCATTCTAAGTTGATCACCATTAGGTAAATCATCAATAGAAGACCCAAAACTTGTTGAAAAAAGGTATTTATTTATGAGAGATGTAGGGTAAGAATTGTCAGATAGTATACTTCTGAGTAACAAAAGAGAATCCCTTTTGTTATCAGGATGTGTCAACCTATGTAGCCTACAGCTGAGTGCTTTTATACGATTTAATTTGTATTTGAACGGATGGCAAGAATGATAGTTAAGAAACCTATTACTAGCTATAGGTTTCCTGTACCAACTTGTACTTAGTGTATTGTCACTATTTCTAAAGACACGCATGTCTAAGAAAGGAATACTATTGTTAGAAGGATCCTCGAGTTCATAAGTAAACTGTAAGTGAGGATCAAAATCATTAAAAATCGATAAGGTAGACTCTACTTTGTCAAGGGGTAAGGCTAACAAAAGGCCATCAACATACCTTTTAACAAAAGGGATATGGAAATCTATAAGACCCAAACATTCAGATATCAAGTCATCAAGGACAAAGTTAACAAGGATGGGAGATATGGATGAACCCATTGGTGTACCAAAAATTTGTAAGTAATATTTATCATTGAAAACCAAAAAATTAGTGTCAAACACCAATTGCAAAAGCTCTGCAAATACGTCCCAGGAAACGGGGGAGTTTGGTTGGATAGTGTTCCAATGATTCCTTAAAGAAGTGAGAACACTAAAAAAAGGAAGGTTAGTGAAAAGTGATACTACATCAAAGCTCACCAAAATGTAATTAAGTGGTAATTTAAAATTGTTAATAAATGCACTAAATTGAAAAGAATCAAAAATATTATAAGAATTGTGATAATCATAGGATTTAGATAGAATATCAGTTAGAAATTTAGCAATGTGTATATTTGGTGAATTGATAGAAGAAACAATAGGTCTCATACTAAGAGTTGGTTTATGTATTTTAGGTAAACAGTAAAATCTCGGTGAATAACCATCATAGTTATGCAGAGATTTAGCTATGGTTTGGTTTATGACCTTAATATCCTTCAAATGCGTAACAAACTTGTTTATTCTATTAGTAAACTTAGAGCAAGGGTTAGAGGGAAGGAGTTGATAATAACGACTATCGTCCAACAAGGACTGGCTGAGAGATATGTATTGATCTCTATCCATGAGAACTGTGGTATTACCTTTGGAGAACCTTATCGCTAGTGAGGACCAAAAGGTTTGGGTTTTTTTTTTAATTGGGAATCTTCCGGCGTTCTGTGTTTCTGTGTTTTTTTTGCTGATTTATTTAATATATTAATATTTGATGTTTCTTCACAATAATAACATCTTAATGCTACAGATCTTTTAAAGGTAAGATCATTTACTTAATTGTTTTTCATATAGATGTATCGCTTATAATACTTTTTAGATGAACTGATGATGCCCAATGAACATTGGGCGAAACGTCTTCAATAAATAGATAAAGTAGCACAACTCTTGTCTTTTTTATCTCCAAATTGACCGAAAATATCCCATTCACTTACGAGTGCACATTTTTTTGTATTAAATTAAACGGTCATATTCCTTAAAGATATATATATATATATATATATATATATATATATATATATATATATATATATAATATACATAATCTCAAATTAGTGCTTATATGAATTCTACAACAGGTAATCAAAACCGATCCCTAAATAAAAAAAGAATGAATTAATAGATATTCGTATGACCTAAGGTAGAAGCTTATAGAGAACTGTTATTAAAGATGCCGATCCTGTATCAAAATAAAAGCATAAACAATGAAAGTGATTAAAAAAAAACGATATTTGTGACTTTTTAAACTTTAAAAAAAATTTTCAATATTTCATATTGCCCATATGGCAATTTTTCCTCACTTTTAAAATATTCATTTTTGTCTATTTTGACTGGCTTAATTTAAAGCAAAGACACTCGATCTAAACTAAGTGAAAGTATGTAGGTACCTGCTGTGACATATTTGCTATATAAACATAGTTATCTAACCGCTAATGAGAATACATACCCAACTTTGTAATTAAATATTAGATTTAGTGTGTTCGATTAAGTATGTACACACATATGTAAGACTTATTTAGAGAGAGGAAAGAATTTTATCCTTATACGAAGTGTTTAAGCCAAGCCTGAGAAAATATAGAATAAAATAAATTACTGATTAAAATAAGAAGAAAATATATAGCAAAAAGGGGACTATTTGTTGATTTGGTCTATTTTTCAGTATTAAAGGTTAAGGAAACTGGTTTCTGTTTGAAACAGTTATTATAGCGAATTTAAGTGATTTTGAGTACTTCTTCTTCTTCTTCCTCAGATTTTTCCTTTTTATGGGTCGCTGGCCCTTACTTTTCTTCGCCACTCATTTCTGTTCATCGTGTTTTCATTTAAAGCTTTATCTATCAAGTCCTCTGCCACACAGTCCATCCATCTTCTCCTCGGTTTACCTCTACTTTTCTTTCCATCAACTTCTAACAAATCTATCCTTCGTCCTACATAGTTCTCATTTATACATCTGATCTTCACTAAACCATTGCAATCTTTATTGATAAACCTTTTTTGAGACTGTAGTCACCCCAAACCAGCTCTTTCCCTAATCACGGCGTTCTTGATCTTGTTCCTTTTAGTTTTACCCAACTTCCACCGTAAAATTTTCATTTCAGCTACCTTCATGTTTATTGTCCAACGATATGTTTATGCAAAGATTTATTTTATTTTAGCATCAGAAACTAATCTTAAATTTTTACTTACCGTCCAACCGCCATCAGCGATTTCTTGTTCGCAAAATACTTTCAAAAACCAGTACGTAGTTCCCCGAATTTGAAGGTAGTAGATCCCGGAACTTCTCATTCCAGCGCTGAGAAAATCTACACAGGAGTAACCCTAAAAAAAAATTTAAGTAGGTATTATGTTTAAAATAACAACATTTGTTATTGCAAAATAAAACTATAAGAAAAGATTCTTGCGATTTTCACAGGACCTCCGTTTGGTACTGAAAAAATCACCGCGATGTTTACTAAGACACAAAGTCGACTGTTTTGTTTGTTCAAAAATATTTAAGAACATATATTTTTAACATATTTAAAATACCAGTAGAATACTTTTTGATAATTAAGATAATTTTTTTTAATAGAAGGCGATTTAAACTGCCATCATTTTTTTTAGGGAAACAGTTATAAAGATGTAGATGCAAAAAATCTGTGATATTCCGGGTTTGATACCGCGTTGAATAACTTTTTTAAGATAAAAGTTTAAGATAAAATTCCATCCAGTTCGCCAAGAAATTGTAACCAATAAACAACAAGCGCTTGCCCGTTAACTCCATATGTCCAACTCATTGATATTTCAACCCTGTTACGAAAAAAACAAGATGATGCAGCGAGTTTTACTTGCTTTTAGTTCTCCAACACCCGACCATATTTCCAGAATTACAAGACATAACTTAATAAAAAGGATTCATAAATGTTTAGAAGAAGTAGGTGCTAACTTTGAATACTTATTATAAAAACTTTATTTGTTTAATATTACATTTTGTTATTTTAGATTTTAAGTTACCTAATTCTCTAACTCCACCTCCGGTAAGTGCTGTATGGATTGAGTACGGATAAAGGAGGAGGGTTGAGGCGATAGGTTAGCAACTCATCCCTTGTCAAAAAAAAATATATGCTAAAAATTTCAACCAAAAGCCTCGGAATACAAAGGATGGATCAAAACAAAGACGACCAATGCAACAAAAAAGGAAAATGATATTGGCTACATGGAATGTACAAGAACCAAACAAGCAGAAGTATTCAAAGAATTAGCGGAAAGAAAAATAGATATATGTATTCTCACCGAGACCAAGAAAAAGGGAAAAGAAAATAAATAGATAGGAGAATATATACATATCTACAGTAGAGTGAGTAAAGATACCTGAGCTAAGAGAGGAGTCTCTATTGTCATTCGAAAAAATCTTAAAAACAATATTAAATCGTGGACCGAAGTAAATGAACAACTGCTAATACTGGAAATAAAAAAGAATGGGCATAACATCGTAATTGTCGGAGTGTATGCCCCAAATGAAGATGCAGATCAAGAAAATAAAGACGATTTCTACAACAAGATGAATGAAATACTCTCTGAAGTTAAAGAAAACTGTGAAATCTTTATACTAGGAGATTTAAACGGAAGAGTAGGGAGAGAACAAAATAACAGAGTCGTAGGAAGATATGGGGAACAAATAACCAACAACAACGTAATGCGTCTTAGAGATTTTTGTGAAATAATGTCTCTCAAAATTATGAATGGCTTTTTTCAACATAGAGACATCCACAAATTTACATGGATACAACCTACTAGGAATCTGCGCTCGATAATTGACTATGTAATCCAACGTCAAACTTCCAAGCTGAAAACAACTGACGTAAGGGTATACCGTGGATCAGGTTGTGGATCCGACCATCATTTACTAATGGCCTCAGGCCTAATAACACTCAGGTACAGAATATAGAAAAGGGGCAAGAAGTAACATCCCCTAAATATAACATAAAAAGCTTAAAAGAAGATTCAATAAAATTTCTTTACAAATTACGACTGGCCACAAAATTACAAAATGTGGATCGAGAAAATATATTAGCGGAAGAATTATACCAGCAACTTAAAAAATGCATTCATGAGACTGCAAGTGAAGCTTTGTGGTATAAAGATAAACATGAAACAAAAAATCAAGAATGGTGGTCGGAGAATATGCAAACGTTAGTAGATAAAAAGAAAACTGCTTATCAGAAATGCATGTCAACGAGAAAGGAGGAAGATTACAACATATATAAAAAATTAAATCGAGATGTAAAAAGAGAAGTAGTGAAAAGTAAAAATGAGATGTGGGATCGAAGAAGTGCAGAGGTGGATAGGAATATGGGTGGAACAAGAGTTGGCAAGCGTGGAAGGTGATAAAGTCTCTCCGGAGGGAAGGAAAGGAAAAACCTAATTTACAGTTAACATATCTAAAATAGTGGAAACACCATTAAGAGGTCTTACTGAGAGAGAATAGAGGTAAATTCCAAGAGATCGAAATAGAAGAAATATCCGAACATACACAAATAATTGAGATAACAACCGGAGGGTTAAGTGATGCCCTTAAAAGATCGAGAAACGGTAAAGCAGCAGGACCTGGTGACATCCCAATTGAGTTGGTAAAGTATGGACCAAAAATATTACGTAAGATGTTGGTTCAACTATTTAACAAATGCTTAAAAGGATAAAATATCTCTGATGATTGATATGTTGGATACATCAGCTCAATTTACAAGAAAGGAGATAAACGCATATGTTCTAATTATAGGGGAATAACTGTTATCAGCTCAGTGGGGAGTTTTTACGGCAGAATAATAAAAGAAAGAATATAATCAGATTACGAAGACATAGAAGAACAAAATGGATTTCGTGCAGGAAGATCGTGCACTGATGGTATATTCGTTCTGCAGCAGGTAATCGAAAAACGGAAGGCAAGGAATCTATTTACCCACCTATTGTTTGTAGATTTAGAGAAGGAATACGATACGATACCTTTAAAAAAACTGTTTCAAACATTAACGAAAGTAGGTCTCAGTAGAGAGTATGTGGATGCTATCGCAAATATATACAAAAATGCAATAAGTGTCGTTAAAGAAGGAAACTTTATATCTGAATCATTTCCAATAACAAAGGGGCTTAAACAAGGATGTTATCTATCTATACTATACTATAGTCTAAAAGAAAAAGAATAGAAGTAGTAGAAATGGATTTTCTAAGGAGAGCGTGTGGTGTATCCAAAAAAAGATCATATCAGAAATGAAGATATTAGAAAGAGGACAAATACTGTATATTCCAGTGTAGACAAAATTGAAACGAGACAACTAGTATGGTATGGTCACGTGAAACGAATGAATGAAGATAGATGGCCAAAGAAAGCTTTACATTACATATCACAAGAAAGAAAAAGAAGGGGAAGGCCTTCAGTTGTCTGGGAAGAAAATGTACGGCATATAATGAGAGATAGAGCCATCAAAGAAGACGAATGGATGGACAGAAAACGATGGCGGTCAAAATGCGAGAAGCGGCAGAGACTGTAAGAACTTCGCTTATATATATTATAAGTTATCTAATTAAATTAATACAAAATACTCCGTACGAAATTAAAACGGCACTTTTAGAAATGAAAAATAACCAATCGCCTGGCGATGACGGAGTTGGTATCGATCAAACTAGGTGGAAATAAAATTATACAGGCTTTGTCCAAGCAGCTTTTCACCGAATGCATCTACCAAGGAAAAACTCCATCTCAATGGAACAATGCAGTTATTATTTTATTACACAAGCAAGGAGACATAACAGATTTAAAAAACTACTGTCCTATCAGTTTGCTTTCACACATATTACACTTTTCACAAAAATTATCAAACAAAGACTGGACGCTAAATTAGACTTCTATCAGCCTAGAGAACAAGCTGGATTTCGATCGGGATACAGCACTTACGACCACTTACTACTGATGAAGAACCTGATAGAGAGGTCTGCAGAATACAACAAACCATTGGCACTGATATTTGTCGACTACGAAAAAGCATTCGATACCATAAGCCATCAAAAAATATTGAAAGCATTGACAGAATACCGAATAGACCATCGCTACACTAACATAATTAAATATGTATTATCTATCAAAATGCACAGCTAGCGTAAGACTATCTGAACAAGAAATAAATAAATTATGTATACAGCGAGGAGTACGGCAAGGAGACACCGTCTCTTCAAAGCTATTCACGACGCTTTTAGAACATACTTGTAAGAAGGCACATCTGTACGAGCATGGTATCAACATAAATGGAGAGAAGCTCAGTCATTTGAGATTTGCAGATGATATCGTCATTATAGCCGATCGTATGGAAGATGCAATAATAATGTTTAAAAACTTATATCAAGCATCCTTGGAGGTCGTACTAAAGATTAATTTGAACAAAACGCAAATAATGACTAATGAAATATTGTTGTTGATGAAAGGGATATTGTGCAGACCACATCGTATAAGTACTTAGAACATGAAATGCAGTTGTGCAGAGATAACCAAACATGTGAGCTCCTGGGCAGCGTTTGGTAATTTAAACTATGTATTTAAATCGGATCTACCCATAAACCTCAAAAGGAAAATCTTTGATCAATGTGTGTTACCTGTGCTCACTTATGGAGCGGAAACATTAAAACTCACAAAAAAGGTAGTTAATAAGATTCGCGTGACTCAGATGGCTATGGAGAGCGAGAAGTTGGGTATCTCTCTGAGAGACCGAATCCCAAACGAAGAAATACGTCTTAGAACAAAAACAACAGACGCCATCGAAAAAATCGTGTCGTTAAAATGAAATTCGGCAGGACACGTCGTCAGATTATCAGACAACCGATGGACAAAACGTATTTTAGAGTAAAGACCAAGGCAAGAAGCAATACGGAGTAGAGGACGCCCACCAACTAGATGGACTGATGATCTAAAGTGTTCTAGCAATAACTGGATGTAAGCCGCACAGGACAAGACTAGAAACAGACGGAAAGAGCTGAGGGAGACCTATGTCCAGCACTGGACGCATACAGGTTGATGATGATGATGAATGGAATATCTCAAAAGTGGTTGGATTTAGGTATAGGGAATACTGATATCAAATTAATTGGCTTAAAAAAATACAGCGGAAATTAAATAAAATACAGGGTGTTCTATTTAAAGTAAGCAACGTATAAACAATTTAAATTTTGCATGTTGGCGGCTAAATTTAAAACACCCTGTATGAAATATAAATATATATATATATATATATATATTATATATATATATATATATATATATATATATATATATATATATATATATATATATTGTTATGGTTTGAATTGGTCTAATAAACTCGATTTAATAAATACATAGACACGTAATGAGGGGATAGCGATATGAACTGCTAAGGCTGATAATACAGGGAAAGATAAGAGGAGGAAGGAGTATAGGAAGAAGGAGAGTGTCATGGTTGAAGTATTTAAGGGACTGGTTTAAATGTAGTTCTATAGAACTCTTCAGAGCTGCAGTAGATAGAGTAAAGATAGTGATGATGATATCCAACCTCCGATCGGGAGACGGCACTTAAAGAAGAAGAAGAAGCTATGATAAAGCAGGTAGATATAGATATTATAGCAATAGTCGGTTTTTAATAAACAATTATGATTTTGCGACGACGGAGGAGATTGTACTGTGTTCTGAAGTTCCGAAGAAACTGGTTGTTGGTTGCTCCATAGCCTGCAGTAAAAGTGAGCTTGCTTGTAAATAAATATTGTGTATAGTGTTTGATGTGTCTGTGGAATAAGCCAAAGGAGTAGTAACTGTTCAAAGCGAAATTTACATCCTGTAGTAAGGAAAACAGGTGTAGCATATATGTAGTGGTAATCTGTGAAGTGAAAATCCTTTCGATTAGTAAGAAAGTGTATTCCTGTGGGATAGGTGTTTATCCAGGAGGTGTTTTGGAGAAACTGAAGCAGCGTTAGTGGGTGTAAGTGACTTTCACCAGCTGAGGAGAACAGAGGTGTGTGAAGCATCAAATAATACGAGCACAGTCGGAAGAGAAAAGGAGCCAATAGAAAAATTGTGTAAATAAAAGGTCAGTCTGATATACAATAAAAAAGGACTTTCAACCATAGTTATAACAATATCATAACTAATTTAATTCTTTCAACATTTTGTTCAGCTGTTCGCTTTCATAATAAATATAAAATTTAATTAAGCGATCTTCTTTTTGATTACAAATCATAATAAGTATTGATAATTTGTGTATGAACATTAGAGAATTTTAACGCATAGGTTATATGTTTGGTTTAATTATAAATTTATTTGATTTTAATAAATTGAAAGTAATTTTTAAAAATTGTTTAATAATTTCTTATCACAAATTTATTTATTTTCATTTATTTTCCCATTGTCCATTTCTCCCTTAAAGGCAATAGTATAAATATTACTTTGAAGCCTCGTAGAAAAATTAACGATAAAAAATAGCCCTGAGATTAAAAATTAATTAAGAGAAATTTATTTGTTTTTCAAAATTAAGCATAAGGGAAATAAAATTTAAAAAACATCATAAGAGTCATAATTTGCAATTCATAATATATATATATATATATATATATATATATATATATATATATATATATATATATAAATTAATTTTGTCATTTTTTTACTTAAATTCTGTAGCAAGTTGTTTGGTTTTATGTGTTGACTGTACGTACACGTGAGAGTGAAATCACATTACGCGTTGAGCCCAATCCGGCGGTAAGATCAAAAATACAATCATTAAAGACGGAACACAACACAAAAGTCTTCACGAAGCTTGTTTTTGATCTTATCAAGAAATGTTTAACAGTCAGTGGGAAGAGCTCGTCTTTGATCGTTCTTGTCCTTTCAACATATGTACGGTCGATGTAATAAATAATAAGTTTTTATTTTCGTTCTACACGCAGGAACGTTTAAACGGCTCGTAGATTTATATTAGAAAGAGATTTAGATATGTATATCATTTAGAAAGTGCGATTAAGACTAACCTAAGAATATGAACAATCACTTAAAAATGAATACTTACTAGTCTGCAAAGATAAAACAACAATAGCTCAGGCCAGATCAGCAATCATTAAGATGAACTTAATTTTAAAAGATCTGGTCCTCAGACTAACAAAATGTCGGCTCCTGAATTGCTACATAATTCTCACTTTACTATAGATAGTGGAAGCTTGGACTTTCTAGGAGGAAGTTGCAGGCTTTTGAGATTTGATGTTAGGTACAGACAAATACTGCGGATCTTATGCGTTCATTGAGTGAAAAATTCTAAAGTTTTTCGTAGAATGAAAAAAATAACTTAAAGTGCTTATCACCATAAGCAATGACCTTCTATTGGATCCTTTCTGCCCAAACATTAATGCTTTCAAAAGGCAACTTAAGAATCTAATTATTAATCTAGATATGTCATATATATTTTTTTAACTTTTGTGATTTAATATACTGTTTTAATGTACAAATTTAAACTGTTTACTTGTTTCTTTATTATTGTTTTGATGCTTATTGTACATGATCTTTACTTTTTACTATTTGTTGTATTTTATTGTAAATGGTTCTACCGTTGGAATAAATAAATAAATAAAAATAAATATTTTTCGGTCTAAAAATGTTCACCGAAATACAAAGATGAGAATTTATAAAACCTTAATTCGACCAATAGCATGTTATGGCAGTGAAGCATGGGTACTGAAAGAAAAATCCAAAAGCAAACTAGATACATTCGAAAGGAAAGTACTGAGGAGAATACCAGGACCTTTGAGGGAAAACGGAATCTTCAGAAGTCGATACAACAACGAGCTTTATCAACTTTATAAGGAAGTACCACTGTCAGACTTCATTAGAATACAAAGATTGTAATGGACCGGACATGTGATAAGAATGAAAGAGGATAGGCTACCAAAAAGAACACCGAATGCTAAAATGCAGGGAATGAGACCGGTTGGAAATCCAAGAAAGCGCTGGGAAGACACAGTAAACAGCGACGCACAAGCCCTTTTAGGAGTTCGTGTATGGAGAAGATCAGCCACAGACAAGCAAGGGTGGAGGCCAAAAAAAAAGAAGCCCAAGGCTCAATTTGAGTTGTAGTACCGTAGAAGAAGCTCAAATTAAATATTTTTTTATGTACTTTAATTCAATATTCCGCTCATATAACCCTAAGGTATTCGTTTGATACAATACAAATAAAAATAATCAAAAATATCGTTTTTTGCACATTAAAACTGCAATAAAAAAATTATAACCAACAGTTTGGAGTGGCAAACACTTGAAGGTTACTCCAGGCATTGCACTTTATAACGCTATGCTGTTTTCAAAAATTCACTAATTAATGCATATTTTTTTTTCTACAGCTTGGACTAATGACATAATCGCATACCTCAAACGAAGAAGTGCTGCATAGAATAGGCAAGGAAAGAGAACTTTTTAACACAGTAAAAGTTAGAAAAACATCATACCTAGGCCACATACTGAGAAATAATAAGTACCAATATGCCCAACTTATAGTGAAAGGAAAAATCGAGGGAAAGAGAGGCCTAGGAAGGAAAAGACTATCGTGGCTCAGAAACATCCGACAATGGACGGGGCTAAATTTTGAACAGCTAATAAGAACAGCTGAAGATAGAGAAGATTTTAAAATTGTAGTAGCCAACCTCCATTGAGGAGAGGGCACTTTAAGAAGAAGAAGGACTAATGACAAACGATAACGATATTAATTGTGATACAGTGTGACCCATTTAGATTGGAAACACCTCTATAAAATTTGAAGTTGTTAACCGATTTCAACAACATTTTTTTTAATGTCATGTAATAAAAGGTCTATTGCGGGACAAAATATGAAATATTTAGTTAAATTTTCAGGGCATTCTACGATACTTTTTCTTCGTCGAAAATAGAGAATTTGTATTAGCGATTTTTTTATTAAAAAAATTTCTACGCCACTGGATTAAGAGTAGCTTCAAATAGCTATGACAAAAATTTAATTAAGACATATTTATTAATAACAAACTTATGACAACTTAAAATTTTAAAACTCACTAAGGAAAAAACACTCTGTATTAACGTTAAAAAAAAAACACTCTGTATTAACAGAAACATGGAAACATAATTTTAGTTTCAATCCTAGTTGCCTCTACCAATCCACCATCTAATTGGATACATTTGTTGTAGCGTTTATAAATATTTCTAATTACATTTCTTAGTTGTGGGGAGTAATTTCTGCACATGCCTGTCGAATTCTTGCACGACGTTCGTTTACGTCTCTTGCACGGGTTTGGTAAACTTTTTGTTTGATAACTCCACAGAGAAAGAAGTCTAAAATTGTGAGATCTGGAGATTTGGGTGGCCAATCTATCAACGGACTACCCCGGCCTATCCAATGGTTCGGAAAATTTTCATTTAGCCATTGCTTCACGGTTCTGGCGTAATGAACAGAACACCCATCTAACTGGATATACAAATTTAATCGTTCATTAATTGGGAGCTCATGAATAGCATCCCACAAGTCGGTGTTTAAAAATTCTAAAAAGTTCTGTGAATTCAAATTTTCTTCAAAAAACAAAGGACCAATAACTTGGTCGTTCAGTATACCACACCAGACATTGATTTTTTGAGAATACTGGCTTTTACAGTTTATTACCCAATGGGGATTATCTGCTGTCCAATAGCGACAATTCTGTGATGATACTACTCCATTTGTAGTGAAAGTGGCTTCGTCGGTAAACAACACGTTTTTTAGAAAATTTATATTGTTTAAATATTCCCCTTGGGGACTCCCATAAACAATATTCTAAACGTTTTGCTTCGTCGCCTTCTTGTAATGTGTGTAAGAATTTTGGTTTGAAAGGTTTAATATTATTTACCTTAAGACATCGCCGAATACTCTCTCGAGCCACATTCAAATGTAAACTGGCATTCCTTAAACTGGCATTAGGGTTATTTCTGAAATGATCTAAAATGATATGAACATTTCCTCTTCTTCTTTGTAACGGGTTATTTTTTAAAATTAGTTTTGATACTGAACCATATTCATTAAATATTCTATTTCTTTTGTTTACCGTACCGCAGCTAATATTAGGACGATCCACATGTCATTAAATATTGTACAAACTTCCCTGGCACTTCTATCGTTATCTCCCAAAAGACGTATAATTTCAATTTTTTCTCTCAAACTTAATCTGGCAGCCATGACACAAAATATTATTAAAAGAATTTGAAGTAAATATTGTTGCAGATATTATGCATAAATTTATGCTAGCACTGAAATTTGTATGACACAAATAATGTCAAACAGTAATATCGTTGTCATGGCAACTGAGATTTAAGTTGTAGCATGTAAAGTTAATAATAATGTAAATGCGTTACTTGCATTAAATTTTTATGCTATTTTAAACATTTTTTTATCTAGTAGTGGTTTATTATTAAAGTTATTTGAAAAATAATTAGTTTTATGGTTATCTGTTGATACAGGGTGTTCTTTTTTGACTCGTAGCTTAGTGAGTTTTAAAATTTTAAGTTGTCATAGCTTCGTTATTAATAAATATATTTTAATGACATTTTTGTCGTAGCTATTTTTTTTATAAACAATTTTTTTTATAAAAAAATCGCTAATACAAATTCTCCATTTTCGACGAAGAAAAAGTATCGTAGACTGCCCTGAAAATTTAACTAAATATTTCATATTTTGTCCCGCAATAGACCTTTTATTACATGACATCTATATATATAAAAAATCTGTTTTGCCATAAATTAATACGTAATTTTTTTACGATAAAAATGTGACATTTTACTAAAACTTCTGATATTTTCGAAGAAAAATTCTACGATCAAAACTCAAGAAATAGTTTCAATAGGAGATACTACGGGAAACAAGTTTTATAAAATTATAACATGTACTGTGCTTGATTAACGATTTTTGTCGTCCGTTTAAAATTGACTAAGAAAATCGCCCTTTGTCTTAATATCTCGTATACGAGTATAAAGTTGATGAACACTTTGGCACTGCAACGCATAAATCTCGTGCACTAATGCCTCAAGATTCGGTTCAGCAGCTCATAACTACAAATAAAACAGAAAGTTTGTTACCAACAATATTTTAATAAGGATCTCTACAGTTTGCTGTATCCATTATTCCAACAATTTTTAAAAAAGTACTGCAATAATGATGTACAAGTTCCTTCTGCTACGACTCGACGAAAAAAATATGTAGATTCCAGCATGTAATTTACCGTTGAAGCAATTAAAACTGCAATTGGGAATAATCCAATATGGATATCTGTTGACGAGACGACTTATGTTAAAGGACGCTATATTGCAAATTTGGTTATAGGAAGTTTAAACGGGAGTGAGTGTAGCACCGAATATTTTTAGTTTCCGTTAAAGAGTTACAAAATACTGTCCTCCGGAGGCGTGTCAGCCGGGAGCTGACAGCCGTGCCGGACGCATCAAGGAATTTGGATATTGGTCAAAATACTTGGGAATTCCAAGTTTGGCCAAATCCAAATTTCTAATTGACTCGATGCAGGGAAATTTCACTTTTGCTACGTAAAACAAAGGATTTGTTTTACATAAAAGCAGGTAGATTTTCTCTCATCGGTCAGTCGAGCTTGCCTCCTCTACTGTAGACCTAGTCGGTGCTATTATTGTTCCTACTAAGTTATTGTTTTTATTTCTGATTTCCTATATACCATTTTATTTTAGCATTATTGTATATTCAGACCTTTTCAGGTTAGAATATTACATTGATCTATATTTGTTCATGTACTGATTGTTTGATATTTTATTTGATTATTTTGATTGTTTATTTTTTCTTGTATTTTGTCTCTAAGTTGTTCTTCCGTAAGTTAAGAACACTTAGAAATATTTATCTTGCTTTTTCTATTTTATATTTTGATTTGTACTTTGTCTAAGTAGTTCTTTCCGGTAAGTCAAAGAACTCTTAGAAATATTTCTCTAAATATTTGACTTGTTATTTTAATTGTGCGTCCAAGTCGTTCTTTTCCGGTAAGTCAAAAGAACCCTTAGAAATATTTTCATATCGCATTATTATTTCTGATATTTTATCTAAGATATTTTCTTCCGTAAGTTAAGAAAATACTTATATATTTGTCTATTTCATTTTTCCATTTTTTGCTAAGCTGTTTCTTCCGTAAGTCAAGAAACACTTATAAATATTTGTGCATTTATTTTACTATATTTGATTCTCTTGTTTATTTTCTGTTCTAAGTTGTTTCTTCCGTAAGTCAAGAAACACTTAGTTTACCTCAACCGCTACCAACTGAAAAAATTTTGTTATTGTTAAGTGATACTGCGCCATATATGATTAAAGCTGGGCAGATTTAAAAATATTTTTTCCAAATTTGATACACGTTACCTGTTTAGCACATGCTTTAAATAGAGTAAAAGAAACTGTAAAGACTCCAATGGTCAATACCCTTGTATCAAATATAAAAAAAAACTAGTTTTAAAAGCCCCTCTACGAGACGGGTTTATAAAAATCTTTTACATAACTGTCATTTTATTTAAAATGACACAAAGTAAAAAAATATTTTCCGATTTTCTGCTCAAAAATTTCGCACGGCAACCTTCAGATTTGCAAAGGAGACATTTTTCAGTCATTTTCCATACAGGGGCGGCCTCACAACCTAGATTATGTAGACCCAGCGAGAGCAATGATAACTGAAACTAGTTTTTTATTTAAAAATGATAAAAAAATGCCTTGGAATTTGCGCGATCTGTATTAGTCCCGGTAGTGATTTACCTCGGTTAGTCATAAAATTCGCTGAATATGCCAAATATGTATGCTTCAATTGCTATAAAATGTTTCTACAAATGCATCTATAACATTTACTTAAAAAGCCGATTTTTTATTAAGAAAATTACTTCTTATGTAAAAAACTAATAACAGCCGGTGTGTTAGGTAAAAAAAGATACCTTCACAATGTTAATTAACTTGATTTATAGCTGCACATACATGTTTAGGTTTAGTACCATTTCTAAGCAACATTCATAAAATACTGACAACAATATTAACAATAATCATGGGTAACGGAACTATAATTTAATATTAGAAAGTTTAACTTTGATACATTGCAAATACCGCATTGTCTTGTAGGAAATAGGACAGAAATAGAAAAATTAAAAATGCTGGTTAAAAAAATTCTATATTATTATAATTTTTAAGATGCACGTACAAACAAAACGAAGACTGGCTTTTATTTTTTAGAATGGTTAGTAACTACCACTCAAGAATTTCACAATAAACGTAAATAAATACTTCACAATCTTACTTGTAGGGTTTTCCTATATGGAATTCCAAAAGTTGACAGTTGGTACATCTGTCAAATTGGCTGTGATTAATTTAACCATACGTAGTTGAAATGCAACATCTGCCGAAAACGTCGCTACTATCTGTGAGAGTGATACTCTCTACTATAACTCGGCCTTTACAGACGAAAACTTGGGGAAAAATCATCGTCAGCAATGAATGGTTACGTCAACAAATAGAATTGTCTAATTTGGGACGATACCAATCCAGATGAGATCTAAGACCGTCCAATGGATCCTGAAAAGTAACTTTTTGGTGTGCATTCTGGATTGGCGGCGTTATCGGTCCATATTTATTTAAGAACGTCGTTGGACACAAACGACATATGATTTCAAGCAGGACAGTTAAAACCACAGAGATTTCAACCATCAGAGGTAAGTTAGAGGTTAGTAAGAAGTCTATTACACATATATTATCCCTTGTACATGTGTGAAATTACTGAAATTATTTCAAAGTTTTAAAACTGTATCAATAGGGCTGGTTCAAAATAGTTAGGAGAGAGTAATTGAGGTTAGACAGACAATAGCTAATAAATTGTATAAAAGTCCTACCATTAATGTTATTTTATTCACTCGGGAACTGGTAGTCGCCATATAAGTAGGGTTCACACGCGTGGATTTTCGTACGAGTTTGTACGAGGTTTTATCACGTGTATCTGGTACTGTTTTTTGTTAACTGGTCATTATAACTAAGAAAAGTAAAAAGCACGTCTATTGTCCACACGAGCCAACAGTCGAAAGGAGAGACCGGACAATGACGTTTATTCGGCACGAACAACAAGATCAGGGAAAGGGTGAAAAAACGTCTGCTATCTGCGAAGAGCAAACTGCGAGATAGGAAACAAACACATCTGTTCTTTCCGGGAACCAATAGGTAACAGGCCGAGTGAAAAGGCGTTTGTAGTCCATGAGAAGCAAATTTAGAGAGTGCAATACAGCATCTGTTGTCCACGCGAGTCAACAGTCGAGAGCGAGCGAAAAATCAGCGAGAAATCAAAAGGCACGTCCGTTCTCTACTAAAATAAATACCTAAGAGAGAGTGCAATTTTATTTGCTAGTCCAATACTGTCTGTATGTCTTAAGGGGTGGGGTTAAAATTAGATAGGAATTATTACTCAGGGTTGAATGAAGGTAATGATTTTTAATATTGAGGTTGAGAATCTAGGATTTAATACAGCGAAAATTATAACATTGTTTTTCGCATGTAAAAAATTGAATATCTGTATCTTACTGTAACTTCTTGTGCCATCTTTTCTTCGGTCTTAATCGTCTTGTTGTCCCAACTGGCCTCCTTTGTAGTACTTTCTTTGGCATCCTTTCCATATCTGTTCTTTCAACATACGCTACTCATTTTGTGCTTTCGTGAATCTTATCATACTTGGCTCCTTGTAAAGCAGCTTTAATTCGTGATTAGTTTTTCTTTGCCAATCATCTGTGCTGTGACTTTTCCACCGAAAATATCTAGCAAAATATTCCGCTTCTCCCTGTCCATAATTTCTTTCTCTACTTTATTAAGCATCCAAGCTCCAATTCCCTAGGTCACTGTTGGTCTTATAAAAGTTTTGTAAATTCTGGTTTTGGTTTTTCTCGACACATCTTTTGGATTCTAATAAATGTCTTAAACTAACCCACTTTTGAATCCCTATGTAAAATTTCGAACTCTTTTAAACATATATACATTGTGATCTAACAGTGTTTCTTCCGGTTCTCTTTCTGCGTTTCCTAGTACCATGTATTTGGTTTTCTCCTGATTTATTTCTCAATAGAATTTTATTACCTCTCTTTCTAGTCTTTTTGTAATTTTTTGCAATTCATTTTTTGTTTCTGCTAGCAGCGTCAGGTCATCGGCGAAAGCCGCCACTAATGTTCGTTTCTGTAGATTGTTTCGTATGTTTTTATTCTGCTGTTCCTTTTAATTATTTCCAACACTAGTTTAAACAATGATGTCGATAGCGGGTCACCTTGCCCCAGGCCTTTTCTTATTAAAACGTTTTCCGATTAATGCCCATTCCGTACTATTTCTTTACTTGTTCTTTCTAAGGTCATTATTACTAGTTTAACTAATTGCTCTAGTATTTTCGTTTGCCTTAGTGCTTCGTACATTTTTCCTCTATCTACTCCATCATGGAACTATCTGAGTTCTGCGAATCGAGCATGTAGAAACATTTTGTATCCATAGCATGTTGTTTGTATTTCTTTGATAGTGAAAATTTAGTCAGCGTCGATCTGTTATTCTTGAATGCCTGCTAATATTAGTTTGGTTATGTATTTATTCATTCTTTTATAATCCTGAGAAGCATCTTTAGAAAACGTGTAGCAGGGCAATCATCATCATCATTGGTGCTACAGCCCTATAAAAGAGCCTGGACCTTCCCAAGTCTATTACGCCAGTCAGTTCTATCCAGTGCCAACTGTTGCCAGTTTGCTGCGCCTATTTGTCTACCATCCTCATCTACACCATCACTCCATCTGAGTTTTGGTCTACCCCTACTTCTACTTCCCACAGGTTGTGACATAAGGATTCTTCTAGGAGGGTTGTTCTGCTGTGATCTTGCCAGATGTCCTGCCCATCTAAGTCTTCCTAAGGGGTAGCAGGGCAATACCCCTGTAATTTTGTACCATTGAAACATCGCCTTTTTTTGTGCAAAGATAGCTGTACATCTAGGCCATGCAAGTCTCACGCTAGTTAAGTCCGTCTTGCATGGCGTATTTCTTGCCTAGCCTGATCTGAACTTTATATATCAATTGGAAATTTCAGTCCAGAATTAAATGTATTCAAATATAATTCACACATTATTCCATCCACTAAATAAAATTTACACTTACACAATAAGGTTCAGTTTTATTCTAAACCATATTTTTTTTATTGGCAACGTTGGAATTTTCACGATAAATTGCTAACACAGATATTGCTTGGAAATATCGCGTGGGCATGCGCATTTGCATAATCTGTCTTGCATAGCTCTTGTCTAGCATGAAAATTACATAATGAAAAGTAGACTTAATGGTATTATTCTGGCATTGGACCTCTTTTCAGACATTTTTTCTCTTTTCTATACAAGTTCTATCAGTTCATGTAACTTTTTATGTAATTTCTCACCTCTTGCCTTTAACATTTCTGCATTTCCTTAAATTTGTCCTGGGCTTTTGTGGTTTTTCAAATTATTATTTTATTTAATAATCAAATAATGATTTTAAAATAATACAACTAGAGTACTCGGGAACAGATATTGGCTCTAGTTATAATACACTTTTAGGAGACTTCACTTTTACAGGAAGTCTATTAAAACCACCAGATAAACAACTTCAATAAATATGTGATGGATTCAACCGTTAGATTAGATTAGATTAAGAGAGATGGCCTTTCGGCCTATTCCACTGCGACCTTTTCAGATCAATTGTGGTCCTCTAGTCCTAGATAACATTCTCTAGCCTGACCCTTTTTATAAAGTCTAGTAGCTTCGAGACTGTACCTTCCATGTAGATATTTGCCGGTGGATTTTCTTCTCCTAATGCAAAGAATCGCACATTTGCCAGACTGTCACACTGACATAAAATGTGCTCTGCTGTTTCTTCTTCGAAGTGACAGAATCTGCACAGGTCATCATCTGATAATCCTGTGCCCTGTCTACAGTGCCCTGTTAGAAGACCTACTATGGCCTTGACTGTTTTCCTATCTTTGCTTATTAGGTCTGCCGTAAATTTTGGCAAATGTTTTGTAATGAACTGTTTCGCCTGTCTTTGTCCTGGTGTATTCCTCCACCATTCCAGAGATTTTTGAGCTACCCACTTCCTTGTAGCCGTTCTTGTTACTGATTTTGCAACTCCGCAGAAGGGTTCCGGTCCAATGAATGGCATTGATGAGCCTTGTTTGGCCATTCCATCTGCTTTTTCATTGCCCTTATGATTGCCATTGCCATAAGATTCAACCGTTACTTGATGGAAGTTTAGTTTATCAAGCAATAAAACACTGAAAGTTTTTGTTTTCAATACTTCTACAAATTATATTATAATTTGTTATCACTGCAGCTGTTTCGGTAAAGTGATTTTCACAAGTGAGCTATTTTTGGTATTCGTCTAACACTTTATAGTCTTTAATTGAATAATTTGAAGAAAGGAGAACTGTTTGTCTCAAGATAGTCATTCAGAATTATATCTGTATTTTTTAATTTGGTAATTTCCATAGATTCTAATGATGATACCTTAAGGCCTTTATTTTGAATGTGAAGAATTTGAAATTGGTTAATAAAAGAGTGATTATGATATAGAAGGTGAAGTGCGCAAGTAGAATCTCTTTTTCTATTATTGAAGTTTGTGAAAGGTTCTACCTGTTTGACTAATGTAAGTTTTTGGGCAGTCGTTACATGTAAGTTTGTATATACCACTGTGTAAGTTCTTTTTCTTTTGACTCTTGTTGTGCTTAATATATTTGCTTAAGTTGTTGTTTGTTCTGAAAGCTGGTAACATAAATTGGCAGCCTATCATAGCATGTTACATAAATTCATAGAAATTCGCATGTCAAAAAACAACTTCGAGATATAATTGAATATCATTAGATAAAAAGCAGTAACCAATGGCTTCAACGAACAGACAATATAGAAAATTTTAAACCAAAAAGAAAGCCCTAAAATAGTCTTTCCACCAACACAGAAAAAATCTAGTATTCTCTGCTCGATAAAAAAGAAAGGAATAACGCCAGCTTTCAAAACAAACAAAAATTTAAACAATTTTATTAAGAACAATAAGAGCCAAAAGAAAAAGCCCTTATACAGTGGTGTATACAATCTTATACGTGGCGACTACCCAAAAACTTACATCGGTCAAACTGGTAGAACCTTTAACAAACGGATAGCAGAACACAACAGGGCTTTTAACAATAGAAAAGCAGATTCTACTTAGACACTTCACCTTCTAGATAATAATCATTCTTTTAATAACCAATTTCAAATTCTTCACATTCAAAATAAAGGCATTCTCACTTCAAACCTGACCCCCCGGAGGGTGTGTAGTGGTCGTCGTGATGTCGTGTATTGTCCGTATGTTAAGGCCTTAAGCTATTATTATTAGGATCTATGGAAATTAACAAATTAAAAATACAAATATAATTCTGAATGACCAACTTGAGACATATAGTTCTCCCTTCCTCAACTTATTCATTTAAAGACTAGAAAGTGTAAGACGCATAACAAAAATAGCTCACTTGAGAAAGGGACTCTGCCGAAACAGCTGTAGTGATAATAAATTATAATAACATTTGTGGAAGTGTTGAAAACAAAAGTTTTCAGTGTTTTATTGCTTGAACTACTACAAAATGTAGAAAAGTGCAGAAGGCAATAGAAAGTAACAAAAAACATGGATAATACGTGGATACGCTAAAGGAGGAGCGAAGAAAGCATGAAATATATAAAAGAAATACTAAATAAAACATTTATAACCGTTATAAAAAACCAAACATTTAATGGTGTTTTAATCACAGATTTATTGGTTATAATAAAGGAATTATTGAGTTAATAAAAAATGGGGTTATATTAAACAATTTCGTACAAAGTTGACCTCAAAACTATCATTAAAACACCAATTCTATTGTTATTACGATTGTTTAAAGTAAGACCTTGTCGGAACATAGAAATGAATGCGGTTCTTCAATAAAAATACAATTCCTCGTAAATAACACTATTTCCGGAAATAAACAAAAAATAAGAACATTGTTATTATCGTTTTGAAAGTAGTTTCAATTTATGTCTTCGTTATAGGTTGAATAATATTTGTGTCTTTTTTATGGACGTTAAGTTCTGTATTTTATGCTTTCTGAAAATTGCTTGTAGGTTTTAAGTTATACGATAAACACTCATTCAAATCAAGCCATTCATCAAAATTAACAGAACCATTCAAATAAAATGATGCAGTTTATAATTGCGGTAAGAAGATGCAATAAAGAGAACAGCTACGAAAAGCTAGAACCAAAGAAAAACCATCCATTTACAATCGACAATAGAAGAATTGTTGACACAAATAAAATATGTCTATCTAAATGCTGTTAAAAGCTCCTTCTAAAGAAACCAAAATTGACCAGAAACAAAAGTTCTTGAATATATGACGATGCTTGTGTTTTTGTTTAAGTTTTTTTCTGATTTTTTTTCCAGTTTCGTGCAGAACAATGCAGTGTTGCATACTGAGAACGATTAAGTTTTATTTATATGTCATACTTCATCTCCGTACACCAACGTAGGTCTCACCACACTCTTATATATCTTTCCTCCCAGCCTTCTCCGATTTTTAAATCATAGAGTACACCGCTCAGTCGCTTTCAGTTAAACCAACCAGCCTCTGCCTTGTGGGCAATTTCTCGATCTATTGTCCCATTTTCCGTTATGTAGGAGCTAAGGTATTTAAATTCTTCTACAGGTCCTAGTTTTTCCTCAAGCAATCCGATGTCTACAACAATTCCTGTTACTCCCAACCACTTCGTTTTTGATCTGCTAACCTTCAGTCTTCCGCCTTCAATAGCCCTTCCCCATACCTCTAACATTTCTTTGTACTTTTCCACTAACCCAATAAAATCCACAAACAGCATTGCCCAACGAGCTCCCTCCCTTGCATTCTCTGTCAGTACATCCATAACAAGAATAACCAGATATCGACTCAGTAAAGAGCCTTGATGCAAACCAACCGTTACTGGAAAACTTTTGGTCAATCCGACACAATGTAACGATTAAAACGTTACATTTTTGTTCTTATTAATTTCAAAGTACTTTCCATTATTTTCTGCTCGTACTATTTAATTCTCGTTGATAATAACTTCTTTTTCCTTTGTTTTTATTCCTATATTTCATTTCAACATTTTCCTACTACAAATAAATTCACCGATTAATTTCTTAAGTTCTCTCGTACTTGTACCTGCGCTTGCTTTGCCCTACAAGAAACAGAAACCCCACTACTAAATAATTTACTTGTACGAATCCGATTCGATTTACTGCCTTTTTTAAAATAAACCACCAACCAACAAGGTACTCAATAAAAATAGAAAATTTAGATTTAAGAAAAAGCACCTGGTTTAGATTTAAGAAAATGCACATGGTTTAGATTTAAGAAAAAGCACCTGGTTTAGATGTAAGAAAATGCACATGGTTTAGATGTAAGAAAAAGCACATGGTTTAGATTAAAAAAAAGCACATGGTTTAGATGTAAGAAAAATGCACATGGTTTAGATTTAAGAAAAAGCACCTGGTTTAGATGTAAGAAAATGCACATGGTTTAGGTGTAAGAAAAAGCACCTGGTTTAGATGTAAGAAAAAGCACATGGTTTAGATTTGAGAAAATACACGTGGTTTTGGTTTAAGAAAATAGAGGCATGGTTTTGAGAGAAGAGAGCAACACAGCAGGATCTTCTATAGAAGTTAAGCTAAGTTTCTTTTTTTCTTTGAATTTGTGTACAGATGCTTAATTCTCTGTTATCAAAACCTCAATTTTTTAATTATTGTTAAATTCCAATTTGTTATTTTACTAATTTATCAATTAATAAAGAGATGTGTTGAATACCTATTTTATTAATAATTCCCGATTTCTCCAAAATTAATTAGTTTATGCCGAACAACACCCCTGAGGGGTTTTAATGTGCAATGTATGAGCTAGTCGTTACAACAAGTCTTTACTTTGGTGTAAGCTCCCTCATACATTCTTTACGAGCCTTATGTACTTCTCAGGCAATGAAACATACATAAACAATTACTTTTAGTGGGATGGATTTTTCCGAAATCCAAAAGCGACAGACAACAAATAAAAATGCTAAATCCTAAGAAAGATTTACTTCAGAAGCTATCGATGGTGTAACAATAATATACAACAGCAACGTCTTCGTTATTTTTCATGGAAATTTGCTTAAGTTACTATGATTCCGAAATCTGATAAGCCCGCAACACAAGCAAATTCATACTGCCCTATAAGCCTACTCCCAATAATGTCGATAGTATTAGAAAGTCACCTTGCGAAAGAAAAAGATGGAGGAGGAAGATTGTAGTGAAAATCTTGACGATTCAAAATATCGAAAATATTTTCGAAGATAATACATTATAGCTGAACTCCAGATTTTAGAATTAAAGTTGTCGTTAACTCTTATATTTACCTACTTATCAGCAGGATTGTTTTGATAACATGGCAAACGAAAAACTAATCAATATTTTTAATAA
The DNA here is from genome assembly GCF_040954645.1 of Diabrotica undecimpunctata. Taxonomy (NCBI): domain Eukaryota; kingdom Metazoa; phylum Arthropoda; class Insecta; order Coleoptera; family Chrysomelidae; genus Diabrotica; species Diabrotica undecimpunctata. The sequence continues at coordinate 38,544,284 of NC_092809.1, read as the reverse complement.
CAATAAAATAGTTGCGCAAAATATCGATTTAATCTTTAACGTTGATATAAATAAATTGTGCAATCAAATTGATTAATTGGTCGAGTCTGCTCTAGCCTCATTCTAGAAACCAACACTGTTGCCCAATAACTAACAGTATCAATTTTGCAATAATTTGGGTCAAATATTACTACCTTACAATTTATAATGTCACTATATCTATACTGTAATTATGTATGTACCCCGCGAATGTGTATAATTACGCTTAATGCCGTATAGAAGTGTCCGAGTAAAAGTTGTTTTATTTCTTGGGTGAAAAATTCGGTTTCAAGGAAATAGCAACAACCATTTGAAATGTATAATTAGTTCATCATCTGGAAGGTTAATGTCCGCGGAGGTATTGATTTGTTATATTTTGTGAAATTTCAAAATTTTTTTCAGAATATTGTTTTATGAGGACCTTTATGAGGATTTATGTATAGTAGACACTTTTATGAAGATTTATATTAATAAATAAACACATTAAGAGGATTTATGAATATAAATAATATATAATGGTTGTTTTTAACATGTGTTCTAGAGTAAAAAAACATTGTTTTTCTGAGATTTCTTGTTTTCCTAGCAAGACGTTTGATTAAATTTTCTTCTTCGTCTTTTTATGAAGACATGACTTGTTTTTTTAATGTGTCTTCCTATTGGGAAATTGGGAAACCGTCTCTCGCCTTCTTTACTATTCTATTTGTTGCCATTCTGCTTATATGAATCTCCTTCTGTCCCACAGGGTCTCACCATCAATCTTTCTAAGAGTTTGCATCTCTGCTGTTTCTAGCATTCTTTTTGTTTTCTGTACATCGGGTCGTATTTCTGCTGCGTCGTCGGTCATTATTGATCTGATAACTGTTTTATAAATTCTCCCTTTTATTTCTGTTTCGATATTTTTGTTGCGTCATATTGTTTTATTCAGGTATCGGAAGCCCCTATTTGTTCTATTCACTTGATCTTCCACTACTGATTCCAGTTTGCCGTATATAGACAGTATGATGATGATGTACATACAAATTCTTATAAATAAATAAAAAATGGAAAAATAGGGAATACCTGAAACAGTTCTAGATTGATTTAAGTAATTTCTAACCAATCACAGATCATAGATCTTCTATCTCTTCTTCTTTCCGTACCCTGTCCGATTATCGAACTCTGGCGATCATATTGGCAATAATAACTTTCAAAGAATTGAAAAGAAAATACACATTTATTTCCTAGCTGAGCGCTTTCGGCTTACAAAGTCATCTTCAGAGCTATAATCAAGTTATTAAAAGTATCCCTACTAGGAAAGATGTCATTTAATAGAAAAATACAGAAATTTTCCTTTAAGCTGGTTCTACGCTATTTCATTAAAAAACACAAAAAAACTGTATACTGGACTCTACCACAAAAAACATATTAAAAAATTTGATTATGGTACGGAGAACCCTATCATTTGTTGGAGTTAAAGCATATAAATGCAGCAGATAGAACTATCTGTCAGTCAATTATGGATTTAAGGTGGATGGCTCCATCGGCACGCAGTCCTCCCAGAGTCGTGCTCACAGATACAACTTTAGTTCCCTGCCTACCAACTGAAGTCCACCCCTCTAACGACTACTCATGCGGTAGGTACTCTCCAGACCGGTTCATCACATGTGTAGCCCGTCATTTTTTCTCTTTCTCTCTCTTACCTTTGCTGCAGATTCCTCTCTAGTATTTCCTTCTTTCTGACGATTTGAGTTACTGCCTTTTGTATTTACGGTTACCCTACCTACTGTCCTGTGTAATGTATTTCTATCGCCAATGAAAATTCTGCAATGTGCTCGGCCGTATCAGGCACTCCACATTGTACGCAGTTTCCATTCGCTACCTTCCATATTCTTTCTAGGTAGACCCTGAAAGAGCGGTGCCCTGTTAGGAACCGTGTGAAAAAGTAGATAGTGTCCCAGTCTGCAATATTTTACGATTCTCAGCTACTATTTTCTTCTGCTCATCCTTCCCGTAAATTTCCACCATTTCCTTCACCATCAGATGGATGGGTAATACCCATGCAATCACATGTATGGCCACCGTTGATGTTTTTCTGTATGCACGTGCTACCCTTAGCAGTGCTTTTCTTGGGGCTTTTTCTAGCATTCTCCTACATTTCTTGATGTTAAGCACTTGTTGCCATACCGGTGCCGCCTAGAGTGTAGTAAAGTGGAACACTTCCATTAAAATTTTCCTTCTGGCAGTCCCTGGTCCTCCCCATTGGGCATAATCCTTGTCAGCACCGAAGTTGTCTGCTATGCCTTGGGAACGACGTACTTGACGTGATCACCGTGCAGATAGGGAGATATTCTCAAGTCGCCCAGTAGTCTGATGATAATTTTCTAGCTAGTATTATAGCATTCCTTGTATCGAGAAAATAAGCCACCATCCATCTGCTCCTACATATGGATATCTCTCTCTTGATTCTGCTTATGGCGTCTACTATTTTTTTTCCTGAACCCATACTGGCGGTCGGGTATGCCACCTTTCTCCATTATCCAGCCTTGTCTTCACAACAATCTCAAAGACCTGGCCTAAGGTTTTTAACAGGCATCTAGGTCTGTACGCTCTAATTCTTTCCTGGTTTCAAGATAAGTATGAGATTTGCCGTTTTCGGATCTCTTAGGACCTCTTGCCTTCTTAGCAAGTTGTTCATACTATCCTGTGCCCATTGCTCTCTCCTCGATGATGATTTTTATTATATTAAGGTAGCGGCTGCTACATTATCAGGTCAAGGCGATTTTCCTGCTTTGAGCGTTTTGTCAACTTCCGTCACTGCTTCCCTCGTAAATTTGGTCACGGGTGTGTCACTTGGAGTGGCGTAAGCTTAATTCCTCGCTCTGTGAAAAAGAACCTTGGCTAGTTTAAAAAAGCCTCCTGTCGCATAAAGTACGCTCAATTGTGTAGAAACCAAAAGAGATAGTATTGACAATTAATTGGAAAACGACAGTACCTTATTTTATTGGATTAGCGCTGCACAATACAAAGAAAAGTTGAGACTTAGCGGGGAGGTATGCCCAGACAAAAAAAAAATAAAAAGAGAAACACATAATGAATGCAAATTATTTAATACAGGAATAAGAACTATAAAAGAAAGTACCACTGATAAAAAAGAAAAAAAGGGGAAGTCAAGATTTATATATATATATATATATATATATATATATATATATATATATATATATATATTAAACGGAAAGCTAAGGTTAATACTATTACAAGAATTAATATTAAACTTAAAAACCTTCCAAGTTAAACCGCGTCGATTATGACTGCGCCGAGCTTTCGACATCTTCTATAGGCCTCAAATCTACTACACTAATCACTAATCAATGCATCACTGCTATTGGGAACAGCGGACGGTTCTTGTATAGCGTCGATGGTGACGTGGTTTGGGTGGAGGTTGGCGCGAATATTTCTCACGGTGGGATTTTAATTGCGAATCCTCTTTGTTGGGGGGTATCGTCGATTTTCTCAGTAACACCTTTAATGCAAGGAAAAATAGCTTTCGTATTTCGTAACAGGCCAGAAAATCTTTCGAAAAAATAAAAAAACTGCTTTGTGATTCTCGAATAAAACTCGAAATTCGACTACGTTTATCAAAATGCTACGTCTAGTCGACTCTTCTATATGCGGTTAAAACGTGGACCCTTAAAACATCAACCGTAAATAAATTGGAGGCCTTTGAAATATGGATCTACCGGAGAATGCTCAAAATTTCATGGACATCGCATACCTCAAACGAAGAAGAGCTGCATAGAATAGGCAAGAAAAGAGAACTTTTTAACACAGTAAAAGTTGGAAAAATATCATACCTAGGCCACATACTGAAAAATAATAAGTACCAATATGCCCAACTTATAGTGAAAGGAAAAATCGAGGGAAAGAGAGGCCTAGAAAGGAAAAGACTATCGTGGCTCAGAAACATCCTTTCATTCAAGTATATCTTCTTTTCTTGTCATCAAATAATCTGTTTGGGAGTCATTTTGTCCACTTTTTTACGTAATTAAGTTGAACTTCCCTCTTTTGAAAAAATGTGTTAACCATAGCCATATCTGACCCAGTTGCTAATTCTAGGATATTATCTCCAGCTACATTTTTAGTTCTTGTAGAGTTTCTAGACCCTGTAATGTAAACTCGAGAATAATACCTCCAATAACCAAAAAAAAACGAATAATGAGGACAATAATTAGAGGTATGAAATGGGATAAAATTACTGAGGGAATAATATCCTAATTTAAATATTAAAAGAAGAAGTCAAAGCGTCAAAGAGACGTGGAAAGATATCCTGGAGATATAAATACGAGATAGAGAAATAAATAGATATAAAACAAAAGTGAAACTACTGACGTCGTCGCTTAAAAAAGTTTTATTTTATTATAACATATAATATAAAATTATAAAATATATTATAAACATTTCAAATTTGTGTAACTTTCATTTTGATCTCTATTAAATATTTATTACAAGATAAAATTGCCACAATTCTTTATGCGTCGCCTAAGAGATTTCTCACGGTCTCCTCCACTAATATGCATAAAAAATTAGTTAAAACAAATATTAAACGTTTATTAATATGAGAACGTATTGTTTTAATTAAAATATAACCTCTTACACACAATGTAATGTATCAACAAAGCTTTTTATCATAACTTAAAATTGTGCAATATATTACACCATATTGTAATTCATTTTAACAGATGTTTGACAAATAAACATTTCATTGTTTATACAATATAATAATAAATAACAAAATACAAGGACATTACAGAAGTTTATGAAAAATTACGCGAAAACGACATTGTAAGTGAAGGAAAATCATAAAATTTATTTAAATTAATATCGGTGGGTAGATTGTTTGGATCGGTGGGAAAAATTAGTTATCATGAATCTTCATTTTGACAACACGACTTTATCAGTAATTGCGACAACATTTTTGAAAACCCCAGCAAACGTCGTATTTTGTCTAAAGGGGGGCACATTTTTCCGGCATTTTCGGTTATTTTACTTTGGCCTCTAAGCCGGTGGAAGAATCCCCCCACAATTTTTAAAGGCAATAGACGTCAAATAATATGTCATTTTAAAGCACTTACCCCATATGTTAGTCTTAAAAGGTTTATATTCTTAAGTTTAACAGTTATTTACCTATCAATCAATAGGTATCAAAAAAATCAAAAAATCATTTTTATAACCACAAAATGTTTTACAAAATTACTGTTATTGCTACATCTCCCTGTACACTTAAGGGAGTTGGCCTAACGCCGCGTCACCTTGAAGAAAGTGCAACAGTCTCTTTATAATTTTACTCATGATTAAGTATTTAAGGCACAATAGCTACTCCCAAATGCCACAGTAGTTCATCTTAATAGAGAGGTTTAAAGAAACTTGATTATATAAAAAGTCTTCGCCTAGAGGGCGATACAAGAATCAAATAGATTATATTCTTGTCACTAAACGATGGAGGAGCTCAATGATCAACGTGAAGACGAAACCAGCTGCAGACTGTGGTTCCGACCACAAAATGTTACAAGCAGAATTTCGAATTAAGTTATACAGTAAAACAATCACAAATAAAAGACAGAAATTGATTCTAAAACACACGAAAAAGTTTAATGAAGCATTAGCAGAAGCTGACCTACCAGTGACTACCGGAGACCCTGACAAAACGTGGGAATACACAAAGAAATGGGTCACTGAAACCATCAACAATACTAATCCCTAAGACAAAACAGCTAGGAAAAAACATTGGATGACTGAAGAGACTCTCAATCTTGTAGAAGAAAGACGAAAACTTAGAAACGGCACATCAAATTCAAAACAAAAAGAAATCGAGATATGAACCATAAATACAACTATAAAACACTTATGCAGAAGGGACAAAAATAATTCTATTAAAAACATATGTGTACAACTAGACGAACATGCTGACCTTCAAGAATCTAGAGAACTTTTCTCAAAAGTCAAGTAACTAGCGTGAGAATTCAAACTGCAGATACAGATCATCAAAGATAATAGAGGAAATACCATAACAAACCCAGGCGGTATCGCAGAGGTGTGGAAACAATATTGCGAAATACTATTCTCTAACAACGACTGAGACAATAATACAGAGAAAAGAAGTTATGAAAAAGAACCTCAAATATTGAAATCAGACATTGAGGGGGCAATTAAAAAGTTAAAATTCAGAAAAGCAGAAGGAGAAGATGGAATAACAGCTGAAACACTCAAAGAAATGGGAGAATTAGGGACGGAAGTAATGCTTAGAATTTGAAATGAGATTTGGAATACCGGAAGGTGGCCAAATGACTGGGGTAAACTCACGTTTATTCCCATATATAAAAAAGGTTCACCGACAGATTGCAGTAATTACTGTACAGTAGCATTGATATCACATGCGAGCAAAGTAGTTGTAACCAACATCAATGAAAGACTAAAATCAATTCTCTTACCACAAATTCTTTATATTCGTCAGAAACAAGAGAACATATTCTTTATATTCGTCAAATTATCGAAAAATCTGGAGAGTTTAACGATGTCGTAAAATGTAATAAAATGTGGCACATACTTAGAGAAATGGGTACGCCAGAACATCTAATCTATTTATTACAAAAACTATATGTAAATAATACTGCTAATGTAAGAGTTAATAATGTGGTTTCGAAAAACTTTAATTAAAATCTGGAATTAAAATATGGGGATATTATGCACTCCTGTCGAACTCCAGATTTTAATTAAAGTTTTTCGAAACCACATTATTAACTCTTACATTAGCAGTATTATTTACATATAGTTTTTATAATAAATAGATTAGATGTTCTGGCGTACCCATTTCTCTAAGTATGTGCCACATTTTATTATATATATGTATATATATGTATGTATACATATATTATATATATATATATATATTATATATATATATATATATATATATATATATATATATATATATATATATATATATATATATATATATAGTGAACATATTATGAGTTGAGTTTTTGAGGAATATCTGTCAAGGTGGAACAACGATAGGAGGAAGAACAATCAAAAACCTACGTTATGCTGATGACACTGTTATATTGGCGTCATCATCAGAAGTACTAGAACAAATTATAAATAGGCTAGGCACGGTGAGTACGAAATATGGTTTGAAAATAAATATGCTGAAAACCAAAGTGATGATCATCGATAGAATCAGAAACAACCAGGCAGAGATAAGAATCATGACATGACAGGTTACGAAGTGGTCAGGCAATTTAATTACTTAGGCTTCGTTATTACCAACAGTGGAGGATGCGAAGAGGAGATTCGTCAACGGATCACAATGGCAAGATCGGCAACAGCCAAACTCACAAAAATTTGGAAGAACACTGACATTACAAAAAATAAAAAATTACGCTTTGTTCGAGCATTGCTATTTCCTATCACAAATAACTCAATTCTAGCAGAACTTAACATAAAAAGTGGACTCATCACAACTATCAACCAAAATATACTGAGATATTTTGGACATATAACTAGAAGAAGAGAAGGCATGGAGCAAATGATAGTTGAAGATAACGTAGCGGGTAAAAGATCAAGATGAAGATCTCCAGCACGATGGTCAGACCAAATAAAAGAGATAACTGGTAACTCATTCTTCGAAGCATAACAACACGCACAGGAGAGAGATAATTGGACAGAAATTCAAACAAATTACATGACGCCACTACATCCTTACGCAGTAGAAAATATTGAGGAGGAGGAGGAGGATATAAAAAGTTGATATAAATAAATATCTTAATGTTACAACGAGTGAAATCCCATCCATTACTGCATTTTGTCATTGTGATAAGCATTCTTTTAATAAAGTTAACAGTTCATCAAAAGATGTTATACTCATTCGGAAATAGGTACAAAACTTTGGAGGTTTTTCTCCAACTCCATACTGTATTGACTGTCGACATTCTTGGTATTATTGTAAAATGCGTCGCTAAGCGCTGCCATGTGTACTATACCACTTTTTTCTAACGTGCGCTCAACGAGGCATCTAACGCCTTCGTGTGTACAGGCCCTAATAACATCTAACAATTGGAATAACTTTTAAGCTATTGCTGTACACGAAATATTTTTTCATATTTAAGACTGACAATTTTACACGAATTTAAACAAAAAACAAAGTTATTCTAGAATGATTAGATCAAAAGTAGGTATAAGATTCAACTTAAAAGGTATCTGTAAGTGTTCAAAAATGAGGCTGAATGATAATTAGTCTGACCATATTACGGGGGAACTAACAATTCAAGAGTTCAAAAATGGTAATGAACTTCAAAATACTGTAAGTTTCTTTCGTATGTACTTTTTGCGTATTATTATACCCGTAATTATAATTATATAAATTAATAATATTTTGCGTAATATTATTTATACATAAATAATTTAATTTGTTTAAATAGAAATATATTTTTCTAAAAAGATCAAAATTTTTGTTCAATTCTAATTAATCTTCTACTGTATAGTAAAACTCTAAGTCTTTATCTTTAAAATAAAACTTATTATGTTTTTTATTTTTATAAACAAATTAGGTGGAAATTAAAACATAATTCCTATTTTTTATCTAACCTTCCCAGAATAAATTTCTATTTCTTTTAAATTTTTGTAAAAATTATTAGCTCTTCGAATATGAAAAAATATTTTATCTACAACTAATAGGTAGTTTAAAAGTTATTCTTAATGCATATAAATCAGAAGTAACCGTAAAGTTGCAGAAAGGTTTTGCTCGGTAGATTTTTTTCCACTTTTTTTGATACAACTCTTAAAGTTTAACTCTTAAAGTTTCATTTGGTATGAGTAGAATTACCGTATCTTTATTATTTTCTGACTAATCTTATTACAAAAAAGGTCTCTGGGATAAACGAATAGAATAACTTTTAAACTAATTAATGGACCAATCTAAAATTTTGATGATTTATTAAGGACAACTATTTTATACAACTTTTGATACAATAACAAATATCTTGGTTGATTTTAAGTTGTTATAAACAATTAACGATTTTGCCTTATTTTGCAGTATCGAAAAAACAAATTAATTTTACTTTTAGCCATCGCCATTTTAAAACTTTTTTATGTTTTAAAAGATAGTTTTGTAATTACTATTTAAATGGGAATAAGCCACAATTAAAGGTTAATGTACGTTTATTGACGTTTCAATTTCCAGTTCGGAAATCGTTCTCAAAATACAAACATTAGTAAATTAAACAAATTTTGTTTTTTTGTTACTTAGTGAAAAATTCCTCTAATAATTTAATTTTATCTGACTCATCTATATTAACAATTCAGACATACATTATACATTTTAAAGTAGACGACTTTAAAATAATATTGCCAATATTGTTGAGTTGCGTTCCTGGGACGACTTTACTTATAAGATAGTTCATTCGATTACATGAAATCAACTTTAACTTGAGAATATCCGTCAGAAAAGGTCATAGCATGTAATTCGTCTTTAAAAAAACAAACACATGCCATGATGACAGTAAAATTCTCCTGTTAGTGATTCCATAGTAAATTTTGAGGGAAAAACCAGGAAAAAAAACCTCATAATACTATCCCTATATGGTAAGTATTTGGTCGTGCACTTAATTTACCTTCAATAAACACCAAATTCTGATTTTATATGTTTGTTATTTAAAAAACATAAATGATGTATCCTCTATATGTTACTGACTTACCAATACTGGTATTTTCCTTTTAATAACTTCCTCTTTCAATATGGGTAACCAGATCCTACGACATTCTGGCGATTAATTTGCGACACAATTGGTCTCATTTAGCATAATTAGAGCCGATTCTTTGATTTTTCTCTTTTTACCATCCGTTTCTTTTAGGACTATATTTGAATCATTCCATTGAATCCTATGTTCATTATCCCATGCGTGTTTACATATTTGAGATCTATCAAATTCTCTATTTTTAATATAGGATTCAATGGAATGATTCAAATATAGTCCTAAAAGAAACGGATTGTAAAAAGAGAAAAATCAAAGAAGCGGCTCTAATTATGCTAAATGAGACCAATTCCTCGGCAGAATGTAGTAGGATTTGGTTACCCATACCGAAAGAGGAAATTATTAAAAGGAAAATACCAGTATTGGTAAGTCAGTAACATATAGATAGAGGATACATCATTTATGTTTTTTAAATAACAAACATATAAAATCAGAATTTGGTGTTTATTGAAGGTAAATTAAATGTACGACCAAATACTTAGCATGTCGGGATAGTATTATGAGGTTTTTTTTCCTGGTTTTTCCCTCATAACTTACTATGGAATCACTAACAGGAGAATTTTACTGTCATCATGGCATGTGTTTGTCTTTTTAAAGACGAATTACATGCTATGATCTTTTCTGACGGATATTCTCAAATTAAAGTTGATTTCATGTAATCAAATGAACTATCTTATAAGTAAAGTCGTCCCAGGAACGCAACTCAACAATATTGGCAATATTATTTTAAAGTCGTCTACTTTAAAATGTATAATGTATGTCTGAATTGTCAATATAGATGAGTCAGATAAAATTAAATTATTAGAGGAATTTTTCACTAAGTAACAAAAAAACAAAATTTGTTTAATTTACTAATGTTTGTATTTTGAGAACGATTTCCAAAGTGGAAATTGAAACGTGAATAAACGTACTTTAACCTTTAATTGTGGCTTATTTCCATTTAAATAGTAATTACTTTAAAATGCCACAAGAAAATAGCTTCAGATCAATATAAAGTTTTGTAATTTGACCTCAAATATGGTAAACTTTTTAATGGTAAACAACAAATCGAAAAATTAGCATTTTTTAAACTAAATTGTTAATAATTAAAAAATATACCTAATTCTTTACAGAAAACGTATAGGTTTTCTATATATAAGCCTATAATAACCGAAAAAACAATCAGCTAGCTTGATTTGTCACTGTCACAGATAAAAATGTTATGTTTTCGAGCTGTAATTCTTGTTTTAACCTCGCTATAAGATCAGCTATATGCCATAAATGTTTGATTTCCTTATATATGTCTCAGACATTTAAAAAGAAAATAATACATAGAAAAATTTAACATAAAAGTCAAATAAAATAAAATAAACGTGATATTATTAAAGAAAACTCATATTAAGCTAATTTTCTAGGTAAAAAGATTTTTCCCACATAAAATGAATTTCCAAATGAATCACCTTGTAAAGCTGTTTACATTCTTACCGATTTAAAATCTTACCGGACATTGCAAATCTGTCATACCGTGACAGGAAATGCCTACCATCTTGTTTGAGGTATTTAGAAACGACCTACATTCCGTTATTGATGAATCGTTGTTTCGTATTTGCTTAATGACTAGTCTCGGTTATATAAGAACTTGGCCAGCAAATAAATGAAAAACTACGGCTACAAATTAGTCAGAGGTGTGAAATCTGAAAGTTTTGTGTAAAGATTTAGGAACCCAAAGTAGCATTCGTCATTTTAATTGTTGTTGATGGTAGAAATAGGCAATAGTTTACATTTCTGGTCAAAATTAACGAATCAATACGACTTGAAAATGTATATAACTCTGTTTTAAAAACAATTAACTAACCAGTGAAATTATTATATTCTGTCGTTGATTCTTCTATATTCAAGATTTGATATTCTTCCTTTTTTTATTCGGCTCTGGTAAACAACTAGATGTAGGGCTCTAGACTAACAACACCAAAAGGCAGAGAATTAATGGAAGAAAACAACCTACAATAAATCTCTACTGGCGAACTAACCTACCATCGATACCAAAAAATATAAAGCCGAATAAGGTTTCGATTTATCATCAGACCATTCACGGATATTAGTAACAATTTTCGCAAAAAAATTTAGATAAAGAACAACAACCCACTTTGCATACCAGTAAGACTAATTTTCCTCAATTTAGAGAAATATTAGACAGCCTGATCTCGCTAAATCTGCCTTTAGAAAATGAGCTTTAAGTATAATTAGCGGCAATGAGTCTAACAAAATCCATACAAATTGCAGCTCCTAACTAGGTATCACCTCCAAAAGGAAACAATGTGTCTCTCTCAATTAAACAAAAAATTGCAAAAAACTACAACTACGAAAAAATTGCAACAATCATGAATGGAAGAAAATAAGACAAAATTTAATACAACAAAGGAGTTAAGCGAATTAATTGATAAAGAAGTAAGGTGGTACAAATCCTAATGATCCCTAAACCCGAAAAAGGCCAGAGAAAATGTGTCTTGTTGCCTATGCTCGGCAAACCCTTTGAGAAAATGTACGTTAAAAGGCTAAAAATGATAATAGACAAAGATAAAATCATTCCAGAACATCAATTTGGTTTCCGTGACAAACATGGAACTATAAAACAAGTGCATCGACTAGTTAACAAAATAAACAAAGATTTAAACGCCAAAAGATATTGCTCAGCTGCTTTCATTGAAATATCTCAAGCATTCGATTAGGTTTGGCATTATCATCATCATCATCATTCCTCCTCCAAACTCCTCCATTCTTTGCGATTTTGTGCTCTTTGTTGCCAATTTTTCGTGATACGCCTGATGTCGTCAGCCCAACGTGTAGGTGGTCTTCCTCTACTACGTTTGTCTGCTCTTGGCCTCCAATGTGTAATTTTACTCGTCCATCGTGAGTCATGCATTCTCGCTACATGGCCATGTAGCGAAGGTTTGGCATACAGGACTGCAAATAAAACTAAAGAAGCTATCTGGAAAATAGACATTTCCTGGTGAAACAAGGAACCGCACACACTGAAATATATCCTATATATTCAGGCGTTCCGCAAGGCAGCGTCCTTGGCCCAAAACTTTCTTATACTATACAGCTAACCATCCAACAACAAGAACAGCTACAATATCAACGTATGTTGATGATACCATGATACGGCCATTTTGGCATCCAACAAAGATCCGACATCAGTCTAGAAACCTCCAATCAAACCTAAATAGAATTCAGCAATGGCGTTAAAATATGGTGCATCAAATCTAATGGGACTAAATCACTTCACGTAAAATTTACACTATTAAGAGAAACATGTTCTCCTATACATATTGAAAATTGTCAACTTCCTCAATCCGAAGATTCCAAATACCTCGGCAAGCATTTGGACCGCCGTCTAAATTAGAAAAAACATATTTTTTTAGACTTAAATTAACGAATATATATATTGTCTCATTGGCCAAAAATTACAATTGTTCTTATATAACAAGGTTTTATTATATAAGTCCATCGTTAGGCGCATTTGGACCTATAGGATCCAGTTATGAGGCACCGCCAGTGTCTCCAACATATTGTCATACCACAAAATGTTAAAAAATTCAAAAGACCAAGGATGTCGACAGTATAGACATAACAATAATCTCAAATCTGTACTGGAATCAGACAGTATTAAGATCGAAAATAGATTGACCGAAGATATAGAAATTAGTCGGGCTATTCGGTAGGCCATTTGTCAAGAAGCTTTTAATGATACTACTTAGTAGTATCATCAGCTGAACAATTATTCAAAGTACTAATAAACAATTTAAGATATTCTGATCGCACCGTGTTAAATTGAATAACATGAAAATAAAAAAATAGTGTAGGCCAAAGAAAAATTTCCATCAATGATGTAGCTGTATTTCAAGTGAACTATTTAGAAGAGCAGTCAATGAAGCTAGGCTAGCCATTATGATATCCAATCTAGAATAGGAGTGACACTAGAAGAAGAAGAAGAACAGATGATAAAACGTCACTTTCACGAGTAAAAATGCTAGACATTATGATATCCAATCTCCAATAGGAGTGACACCAGAAGAAGAAGAAGAACAGATGATAAAACTTCACTTCCACAAGTAAAAATGATTTTACTTATAAAATAGTGCCACATGTTAATTTAAATCTAAATAAGAAATCGCTTTACGAATTACTTTTACGCCTTGGACCTCTTTGATAACAGTTTTGAAATTTATGAAGAACTGACCTTGAAATTTATAGAAGAACTAGAGGAACAATACTTACACGATGAACACACGATCTGAAAATATTGAGCGCGAATTTAATTCAAGCAGCTCAGTACAGAAGCGAATGGCATACTTTTGATGCAAGCATATGCTCATCCCTTCATATGAAATAGGAAGCATTTGACCACCAACGCAATAAACCTACGACCTCAAAAGAATTGTGATCAACTGGAGAGCAGAGTTTTCGATACTACAAAATAAACTTAAAAGCTGGACACTGAAGCAAGAACACATAAATAAGCTACAGTCTTTTAAAATGTGGTTTTACAGAAGGATGCTTAGAATCGCATGCACACAGAACATAACGAACACGGAAGTATTGCGAGAAATGGGCGAAAAGTACGAAATAATGAGTACAATAAAGGTAAGAAAGTTACAATGTCTGGGACACCTAATGAGGGACAGCGATATGAAATGGTAAGATTGATAATACAGAGAAAGGTAAGACGAGGAAAGACTATAGGGAGAAGGAAAATGTGATGGTTGAACAATTTAAGGGACTGATTTAGATGCAGTTCAATAGAACTCTTCAGAGCAGCGGTAGATAGAGTAAAGATAGTGATGGCACTTAAAGAAAAAGGAGGACAGAGGCGTAGAACATAAATAGATGGAAATATCTAAAGAAGGCCTATGTTTAACAATTGACAAATCAGGATTGATTGACGATGATGATAATATGTTCATCAGTGGATGATGATTATAGATTTTATAACAAAGAGAAAACTGTTGCTAAAACTGTAACAATCGTATAACTTTTAAAAAGCAATTTAAAGCAATGAGAAAATGGTGGTCATAAATGTTTCATTTAAATTACAAACCACATCGCATATTTTTACACAGCGTGTAAAAAGATCGATTCAAAATCTTTCGATGCCGATAACAGGTGCGTGATTTCATAAGACAGAAGAATTCTGATATAGTAACGCCCATTATTTGGAAATGGATCTAAATGACCGTTTTTATGGCTACAAGGAAGTGTTATTACAAAGTGAGTGAATTTAATCGCACCGGCAGAGGGGGTAAACATACGATCGTTGGAATCTCGGATGTGTTTAACGATGACCGGCAAGATTATTATTTAAGAGAGTTTAAAAAATTGGAAATTGTTTTTGAATACAAAAATACAGAGAAACACACACACACACATATACACACAAGATTTTTTATAAAAGGTATAGTTAAAATGTGATGTGAATATTAAATTGTATGAAAATTTTTGATATTTTAGTGTTATTAAAATTTTTCTTTTATTCAGATTATAACAAAATGTGTTTTATTTAGAACCACAATTTGTTTTTAAATGTTATTTGCGACTATTCGTTTCAAGAAATTTCAATAAATTACATTCTGTTTTTTTGTTATTAAATGCAATGCTGTGATACAAAAACACCGACGTAATTAATGCATTAATCAAAATAACTGTGCCGCTTCATTTTTAACTTCGATCTAGAAAAATAATGACTTTATCATTACGAATAACGAGTATTCTGTTTACATAGAAAATATTGTAGAATCGAAAAATTGCGCTAAATTAGCAATTCCGTCAGTGGAGTAGAATTTGAGAAGGGTCAATCTTTTACTTTCCCTGTCGTACACCTCTGGTAGTAGCCAGAAATGTCTCTTTAACATACGTAATTTAGTAGAGTGTACAGTACCTACAGTACAGTAAAGTAAGTTAAAAGAGTGCGACAGGGGTGTGTATTGTCACCACTACTATTCAATGCATACTCTGAAGAAATTATGAAAAGAGCTCTTGAGGGAGAAACAGCAGGAATCAAGGTCAATGGAACACCAATTAACAACATTAGATATGCGGACGCTACTATCATAATAACAGACAACCTCCGAGACCTCCAAAAGCTAATGAACAAGATAGTTGAGTATGGAGAGGAATATGGATTATCAATAAACACCAAGAAAACCAAATTTATGAGGATATCAAAAACCCAAAATAATGGTGAAAGCCTGACAATTAACGGTAGTGCTTTAGAACAAGTTGAAAACTACCACTATCTTGGCACAATAATTAATCACACAAACGATTACTCCAAAGAAATCAAAGTTCGAATAGAGAAAGCACGTACAAACTTCAATAAAATGAGAAAGGTACTTTGTGCAAGAGAACTAAAATTGGACTTGAGAGTTAGGCTGGCAAGGTGCTATATTTTCTCGACTCTGCTTTATGGGATAGAAGCATGGACACTTAACGCGTCGACTGCTAAAAAGTTGGAAGCATTTGAAATGTGGCTGTATAGAAGAATCCTGAAGATATCATGGACCGAGCATGTAACAAACAAAGAAGTCATGAGAAGAATCAACAAAAGAATGGAAGTATTGGAAACCATCAAGACACGAAAGCTGCAATACCTGGGGCATGTTATGCGTAATGAGAGATACAACCTACTTCAATTGATTATACAAGGGAAAATCCAGGGCAAGAGAAGTGTAGGAAGAAGAAGAATCTCATGGTTGCGTAACTTGAGGGAATGGTACGGATGCACAACAGATCAATTGAACTATTCAGAGCAGCAGCATCTAAGATCAGAATAGCCGTGATGATTGCTAACCTCCGTCGCGGAGATGGCACGTGAAGAAGAAGAAGAAGACAGTACGTACACTTTCTGCCAAGTATGACAAGGACATGTAGAATAGTTTAAAATTACTGTGTACAAATAGTTTTTAAATTTTTAAATAAAACACCCTGTAACTCAGTAAGGAGCCACATTTTATTTAAGTGATTTGGGTTAAACCTTAATATTTTAAGTCCAGGAATCTACATTTACAATATTTCCAATTATTATTAAAATACCCTGTATATAATCCGTTTAAAATTATTCAATTCTTTATCAGTTCTAGCTTTTATGTTTATATTTTCTAAAGGTTTGTGATCTGAATATACTAGGGACTCTTTTCCAAAAATCAAATGTTGCCAATAGTTTACAGCTTCTTTTATGGGTAAACATTCTAGATATATTGGCTTTTTTTTGACTTTCTAATTTTTTTGAAAAATATGCCACTGGTTTACTATATTCATTTTCATCATTTTGTTTCAATACAGTTCCTACTCCTTTGATGCTGGCATTTGTATATATATCAATCGGTAAATCGGGGTTAAAAATTCTCAAAATTGGTTCTGAACAAAGTAATGATTTTATTCTTATTATTGCGCCGTCTCCTTTCGAAGTTTGGCTATCCAAATGGGAATTGTAGCTTTGGAAACTGCTGCACGAAAGATTTCTGCCGATGAGCGGTCAAACCATCTTCTAGGTCTGTCAGCCACGAGTTCTGGCGTCTTCCAACTGATCTTTTGCCTGTACTTTATCTATTAATATGATGTTGAGTAATTCAGCTCTCAACACGTGACCCAAATATTATATTTTCCTCTCTTTGGTTATGCTTAGGAATTCTTTCTGTTTACTCATGCGCTGAAGTACCTCATCGTTGATAACTTTTTGTGCTCATGGAATTCTCAACAATCGTCTGTATATCGATCGTTAAGTATCGAAACCTCATAAGTTAAAATTTACAACTTTTTTGGAGAGCAAAAAAACTTTAATGCTTAATACATATTTTTTATTTCTTAGTATTTATTTAACTACTAGACAGTGGCCCGTTTCTAATGCATTGTCATACCAAACATATTCTATGCAGATTCATTTTGATATAATAAATGAACATGAAAAATGCAAAATAAAACGTTTTAAGAGGCATAAAACGGTACACTGCAACTAAGCTATAGTATCGTGTTTGCCACTTAGTACCAAACAGACTTCGGTCAAATAGTTGTCATCCTTTATACACGTGTGGTAACAACTAATTCTGATTAATTTTTTTATCTTAACATATACATTATTTTCTCTCCTTGTATATACCATGTCGTATGTTAGCATTCGATCAGTTGTTTATTGTGTTCTTACTTAGCCAGAGATCTTCTTTAAACCAATCAATCAGAATTTGTCTTAAAATAAATCTATTTTTATCTAAACTCTTTTATGGTATCTCGTTTCTCCCTATACTTTCATTAATAACGAAGATGCTGTGTTTTTTGGTAGTCATCTTGTTTGTTTTTCTATCTCAATATAATCGTTATCACCTCCACTTTCAATTAACGCATAACGCTCTCCAATCGGACCATTAACAACGGAGATATGATGTAATGCTGGCGCTAGGGTTACAGAATAAACAAATTGTATATATATATATATATATATATATAAATATATATACATAATATATACATATATATAAATATATATGTTCATTATGGTACACTCGAAATTTCCGTGGGAGCTATATATGCTTTGTGTGTTTTTCCGCGTTGAATAAGTCTGGTTTTCATAGAAACCATTATTTTGACGACGTTTCGGCAAGGTCGCACTTGCCATTGTCAAGTCAGGTAGTAACGCTTCTTGTGTTGCTTGAAACAAACAAATTTTTGACTAACGAGGTGTCGACATTTAACCGTCAATATATACACCTCAAAGGCATCTATTCTTTTTTTTTTGATTTAGAGTCCATTGTGCAACTTTTATAGCCATCCAGCAAAACACAGAGAACGTAACATCTGATCAGTCGGATTCTGAGCTCTAGACTAAGGTCTGATTTTGTAAAAAATGTTTTCATGTTCATAAGTGTTTTCCTCGCTGACTTGTCTTATCGAAATAATATTGATATTCGTTTGACCAGATTCCACATCTTTTCTTAATAAGTTGTGTAGTGGGTCTAAAACGATTGCAATATCTTAAACAGACATGATAATAATTTATTTTCTCCAAGAATTGACGTAAATTCTTTCTTGTTTTTGGAACAGCGAACTTTTTTACGGCAATGAGATAGATAATCTTCTACAGGTTTGATGTAATTATTTTTTATTATGTGACCTAAGTATTTAACAGGGTTTTTCGCGAAAGTACATTTAGAAAATTTTAGTCTGAATCCTTTATTTTTTATTGCTACTAATAACTTCGATAAATGCATTATATGTTCATCAACGCTTTTTGAAAAATTTATGATACCGTTGTAAAGTGTAAAAATTATATTTTCTTATAATGCTACTTAAGATCCTTTAAACAATTGCAGGAGTCATCTTCAAATCAAATGAGAGGCAAGTCCATTGAAAATGGCTATCCTGTTTCCTGTGGAAAAGTATTTACAATTTCTAGTTTTTATCATTAAGTCCTTAATCAGTGGAACATGTTGTGACTGTGGGACAACAATTTTATTTAGTTCTCTAAAATCCATGCAAAGTCTTGTTTTTCTGTTTTCTCCTTTTTGTATGCGAGGAGCAGCAAATAGGTAGTCTGTGATTCTTCAATTAAATTTTTCTTTAATAGCTCTGCCATTTTATTTTCTATCTCTTCTCTGTCTTCAATGGCGCATCTGTATGGCCGTTTGGAGCGGTATTTATCTTCCATTAAAACAATATGAGCTTCGTAATCCTATCGTATCGTATGCCAGAAAAATGGCATACGTTTTCTGTGATTTAAAGATGTAGATAATGTGGCTTGAGTTTCCTCAAAACAGGATTGCCTAAATTAGATTAGAAAAATATATACGTAATAAAAATTTAATATAAATTTCTGACTGAGAACTAGTTTTAGTTGCCAATCAGCAAGTTTTAACATTGAATTCCCCAGTTTGATCGAATTCCACTAAACCAACTATTTTTCTTTTATTATTCAATAAAATATTGAGTGCAAAAAAAGTACGCTTACCTTAACATCTTTCACAGCAGGCGTAACTTCAGATGTCACAAACGTTGAAGTATTAACGTGCGTAGGCTTGTTCTTAACACTGGGAAAGATGACTCCGCCTTTCCGCTTCTCGACTCGCTTTTCAGTTGTCGAAGGGGCACCACCAACTTGAGATGAAACACTGTTGTGAACAGAAGTTTGGGTCATAGGTGGCGGTAGAGTAGTAAAACCGCCAGGTAGGGTAGTTTCGGTTACGTAATCTTCTATAAATCTAGTAGATTCGTATTCGTCGACGTTATCTAAAGAAGGGTTAAGCAGTATTTCTGCTGGTACAGGTTTTTGCGCTAACGTAGCCACATCGTCTTCTTGTTTCTTTAATCTCTTTTCTACTTTATCTAAGTTGGCAATTATTTTGTTTGTTTTCATTCTAAGGTCATTGTGTATCTCTCCGATAGCTCGTTCTTGTCGTTGCGTTTGAGTAAGTAGTTCATCCGATTTTGGCACGAGATCATCAACTGAACTTTTCGTACCAACTACGACATTCCAAACCTCATCCATTTTTTCCGAAACTGTAATAATCGGTTTGATTTTTTCGACCAAATGATCGATTTTGTTTTGACCTTCAGGTCTCTGTGTTGTGGTGTAGGATCTATTGTAAAAATAGTTATTGTATCCCTTCTTATCGTCTATAATAGCATGATGGACATCTGTCACTAAATTCAACATTTTTCCTAAATTTTCTTGTACTAAATTAATGTGAAACTGCAGTTTCCTATCAACACCACCTGTAGTATCTTTCAATTGCCCTAATTCTTTAGTTACATGGTTTATCATTTCTGTGTTCAATGCTTTGGTAATCTCTATAACATTCATACTTACTGACCTCTTTTCACTTGCTTCAGCATTAATATCTTCCCCTTGCAGAGAATTGCTATCCAGTTGATTTTTTAACACACTAAGTTTGTCGTCAATGTCACTAACTTTCTGATCCAGAGCCAACAATCTTTTACCCAAATTTTCCGATTCCGGAAACGTATCAGATTTCTTCTCGAACAGTATTCGGTTGGGAGTTTGAAACAATTTGGAATCTATCGTTCTTAATTTGGCTATAACCGACTCTGTTTTGTCTATATTATTGTTTACTCTATCGTCCAAACCTTCTACTCTGCGCATTAGATGTTCTACAGCTTTGTCTAAATTTTCTATCCTTTGCAGTTTGGATTCTAATGTGGAGATGATTGCCTCAAAGACGTTGAATAAATATTGTTCTCTGGAAAAGAAAAACAAATTATTAATAGTGGGTTAAGTTATTTACAATACATTATTTTGATAAAATTTATTATGCATTAATATTTATGTGCATTTCACATTTTGCACAGAAATGTTTGTTTGCCTATCAGTTTTATCTTTTTTTTCAAAACATTAAAGACAGTTCCATGTTAATTAACAATGTTATGATTTACATTTCTGAAACTTATTTTTATTTTATATTTACCAGTAAAATATTTGATACAACGAGATTAGTTATTACCCAGAATTTATTGTAATTCTAATAAGTGGTCTCTGAGAGATTAACATAAGCGTAGATATGTATTAAATGCCTCACAGGTTGTATTTGGGTTTTTGAGCATTTAGAGAAACTGATACCTTACTTTAGCGATACTCCCAAACCGGTTGCAAATTAATGGTACTGTAATAATTTTTTCATAGTAATGTTTGTGGTTGAAAAGAGTTTGTTTGTGTATTGACAGCGAAATGGCTAGACGTGTTTTAGGTATAAATCAAGTAATATTTAATTTGTACGCTTATTGTTGAAATGTTTGTGAAATTGTTTGTGAAATTGTTGAAAGAAAAACTGCTTTTGTATAATGTCCCATAGCATTCGAAAATTTTAAATAAGAAACCAAAAAGTTCCTGGACAGTACATAACATAAAAGAATAATTAACGAACGAAAATATTTTATTTCCTTAAGACCCGTTTACACGGGTAGAGTAATGATGCAAGTACTTGGTAGAGTAGAGTGACTAGCAACATGTGGCAAAGTAACTCTACTCTACTACCACCATCACCGCCAAAATATCCACTCGCCTGCGCACTGTACCCATGGAATGCGGTCAATTCTGATTCTGGTAGAGTAGAGTAGGTAGGAGAGTGCATAGGGGCGCTGTCATTCCGTCTGGAGTTGTGTTTTGTGTAAATAGTGAAAATGAAGTTCACCGAAGATGAACTTCATTTCACTTTAAAACTTGTAGAGATCTATGGCGAATACCAGTGTTTATGGAATTTAGGTAGTGTACACTACAGAAATAAAAGTATGAGGAAAGCTGCGGAGGATGAAATCGTCGAAAGAATGTCAAAAGGGGGCTTTGGAGTAAACGAACTCAAGCAAAAAATTAAGAATATAAGGTGCACTTATAATTAAGAGTGTTTAAAAATACAAAAATAAAAAAATGGGGTTCAGGTTCAGCCGATGTATACGTTCCGAACGTGAAATGGTTCACTCCTATGGAAGCAATCATAAAAGGTGCAAAAAGAAACAAGAAAACTGAAGGCTCACGGGCAAGTTACAGGTTTTTATTACTTGTTAATAAAAAATACAATAAGAAATAAAAAATGTATTCTTATCAAGATAAAACAGCTAAGGCCCCGTGTCCTTCTTTTAAGCAACTCTCTCATCCACTCTTTTCTTTGTTACAAAGCGACCTCAGTTATAAATGCATTTGCAACAGTAGCTAAACAATTTTGAATCAATTTTCTTCTTCTTGAATTCATTTTGTACTAAACAAACACCTACTCCACAGTATACTAGCATAAGTACTATACTTGTACCTCTCCTCGTGTGAACGGTATCAAACCATTTTTGGTAGAGTAGCGAGTAGAGTCGACTCTACTCGCTACTCTACTCTCCTCACAACTCTACTCGTGTAAACAAGTCTTTGGGATTCTCTCCTTAGGATGCTATTAACTTTCTTAGCACAGAAGACCTTTTAAGTCAAAGCTGCCATCCCTAATCAAAAATAGTCGTAAGTTCGTGAAATATACTATATTTTAATTGTCCATGGGGAAATTTTTTGTTGTGTAAGTACAGTTCGCCTATAACACAGTATAACACACAGTATATATACAGTTCGTCTACAAGAAGGTCGAGGCAATCTTTCTACCAGAGAACTATGGTATGGAGTAATATCCATAATAATTAGAAATGGTTCCTCCAGCACTCGAATGAGGTTTTCGCAACCCTATTTTTTAAGGGACTCCTTTCCGTGAATCATGCACTCTGTGATTTGGTGGACAATGACAGCCCAGTATCTTCAACAAATCTATTACTAGTTCAGGCATGTAAAGTTTGTTTAGCAGTAAATGGTTGACTTCAATTAGTATCGACTATAAACATCCTGGGTTAACCGATAATAGTATAAAAGGCCCGGTTTCAGAGAAAATTTAAATATGTTTCCTGGTAAAATTTGTCAATCTTAGTTCTTAATGTTGATTTAATTGCGTACAATCTAAACTCATTATAATTTCATTAATACAGATAAGGCTTATATTGACGAAACTGTACTGATAGGAGGGTTTTTCGAATTCGATGGTAGTGCGCGACGGGTTTGCTAATCACCTTTTAAGTGGGTTTCAAGTATTTATATAATAAGTTTATGGAACTGAACACCAACCAGTATTTAAATACGAGCTCTTTATAAAATTTGTTTGTCTTTATGTATCACGGGAAGCGTTAAGTAGTATTACTCATTTTATTCATTACGTTTTTTATCATTATGTGGCGTCCGTGGGATAATAATAATGGGGCTTTTTCTAGTGTTCCGGTGAAGAAGAAACATTTAGCTGTAGATGCAAAGCAAATTGTAAAAACTATATACAGTATCTTACTTAAAAGAGGACTTAGCACAACTTCCACTACGAGTGAAATTTGCGATTTGACGAAAATACCATAGAAACAAGAAAATAACGTAGAGATTCCAGTTCCACCAAATGTATGGACGAAGCCCATAAGAACTTGATACGTCGAAAAGTCTATACCATGTACGAAGAGCAACGCATACCTACTTTAAGAGCTCTGAAGCAACCGCTCAATGTTAACGAAACGCAAAAAGACAAGTAATTATGGAATCTCATTGATTACAAAAATGGCGTTATTAGTATATAACTTCGATAAGAAAATTCGTTCTGAAAATCGTTCGATAATTTACCTCGACATGGTTTGACACACATTCAACGTGACCTAAAGGATTTGCCCATTCCTCCGGTACATGTAAGACAAAAGCTCCGTCAAATAAAGGGAAAAGAATAACGATTTTACATGCTGGATCAGAAAATAGTTGGGTTCCAAATGCCCTGTGGCTTTCTGCAAAGAATATTAAAGACTCCATGAAGATACAACGGCAGAACTGTTTGAAGAATGGTTCAAAAATAATCTTATGCCAAACATTCCTCAGAATAGCGTGATAGTAATGGACGATGCAAGCTATCATAGTCGCCAACTAAGTAAGGCTCCAAACACGAATAATACTAAATTGGAAATTCAAAATTTCATGGAGACGAATGATATGTATTTTGAAGAATGTTACACCAAACAAGAGCTTTGGCAAAGAAAATGGGACATACAGTGTTGCGGCTTCCACCCTATTATTGTATGTTTAATCCCCTAAAACATATGTGGCACGAATTGACGTAAGGTCACAAAATATTTCTCCAAGGTTAAGTAGTACTGTTCTAGAGTTAATAAGAAAATGTGTCAACGATCTTGTTCCAACTAGTTGGATAAATTCAGTTACGTAATAAGTAGAGAAAATTCATATGTTCATGTGATCATAATATAATTGAACCAGTCATAATTAATTTAGATGAGGATAGTAATAGCAAAACAGAACTATGTGTGGAGTGATATTGTCATCAAATCAACAAATGTGGACGATTAAAAAAAACGGATCTTTTCAGAACCACAAATTATTATTAATGTTTGTTTTTCTATAATCTTAGCAATTAAAATAGATTTAATTTATTTTAAAACTCATTTTCAACTATTTTCTGCTAAACACTCTTTAAAACAATGAATCTGGCGCAGAACGTGGCATTTATGTGATATTATGAATTCGTCGGGCGGTATAGCAGATCCAAAGCTTATCGAAAACTGACATAATTGTACTTTGACCGTCTGGTCCAAGTGACCCTTACTCTAATTACTATAGTAGTAGAGCAGCATATTTTAATAAAAACAGTTGAACTTGAGAATATTTCATTTACAGAAACTTGGACTACTTCTAAATGCACCAATTCACAGCATGTTCATTTTTTTTACATTTTTTATTTATCATTGATATAAATTTTCTTTTATTGGTTAAAAAAATCGCTGGCTAACGTCATGGGTTATTCTTAGCTAAATTTTTTAATTAACTTATTTTAATAAACTAGGTAAATTATTTTCAGAATTTTAGGTTAAAGGTATGACTTAAACATTATTATAGAGAAGAGCAGTTCTGCAAGCAGCATAATTTGCATATTTTGCTTGTTTTATACATAAATAGAGTTCTTGCATATTTTCGGAAAACAGTCATATGGTAGAGTGAGAAAAAATGGTCCCTCGAACATTTTTTTAAGCTAGAAATAACAAAAAACGAAATAATTAAGTACCGTTTAATCAGAGAATAAGTAGGGTATAGCAGAACATAATTTCTTTGAAAAAATTTTATTTAGGTACACAGTTAAAAGAAAAATAAAATTATTTTTGAAAAACTCTAAAGGGGCCATTTACACCATGGTTAGGGTAAAATGACCCTGTCCATGGGGTAAAATGACCCCTATAGTTCTTTTGTAAAGAAAAAGTAATTTTTACAGTGTTATTGACACAAATAGCATCATTTAATCATTATGTTCCTTTCTCCTTTTATGTTGATTTGGACTTTCGCTCGTATCATTCTGTGGTCACTGCTTGTGGTGAACTTGTTAAGTACTGTTACATCTATAATTATTTGTTTTTTGTCGCTTTTGATGTAGTCGATTTCGTTCCTTGTTCTACCGTTTGGACTTTTCCAGGTCCATCTTCATTGCATCTTTTTGTGAAAGAAGCTGTTCATATCGAATAAACTATTCTGGAGTAGGAATCCTAGTAGCGTTTTGCTGATCTAAAAGAGTTAATTACTGAGTTGACTGATGAAATTCGTCAAGCTCTTATTGATATAAAAAAGTTGATGCATAATAAACTACTACCTCAAGAACTAACATTTATTCAGAGCAATTATGCTTGTGTATTAGATGTTATTTTAAACTTGGAATCAAACAGAGTGTCTTTAGTAGAATATGTGTGTTGAATTAATAGCTTGGAAATATCTATTAATAGTATTAGTAGCACTGTCGGAGAAAAAATAAAACAAAAATTAAAAAACGTAATATAGAAAAATAAAAGATAATTCTTTTTAGCAAATGTGGCTAAAATTCTTTCTGGTGACTTGTGGAAAATTTTAGTATTGATACTCGATCACTAAATAGTTTAAAATATGCTCCAATCACATCTGTTGATGTAGAACGTAGCTTTTCTGTTTATAAGCATATGTACTCAGATCGAAGACATAAGTTTTTAGTAAACAATTTTGAATAACATTTATTTATTTATTGTTTTTCGATAGCAGTGATATCATAAGTTAACAACATCAGTGATACACTCGTAGAGTTAATAATTTGTTCATTATTTTTGTAAATATATCTTTTGTATTAGATAGCGGAGCAGTATTTTTTAATATAGTAATATTACTACTAAATTTAATGATTTTATTTTAGAAAAAAATGTTGGCATATAATGATATTTTTTGTGCATATTTTGGTAAAAATGCTTGCATATATATACGCATATTTCCTTATTTTTTGTGTTGTGTGAAAAATATTACAGATACGTTAATCTTGTCCGGTATATTAAAGTTTTTTCGACGACGAACGAAATCTTCTTTAACTTTATTTGACTCTTAAAGAACTGAAGTAAAATATCGAGAGAGTTCCGACCAATAATTTCTCGGGCAGTCACTTGGTAATAGCGTGCAAATATATTTTAAAACCCCCCTGTGTGGTCTTTTCGCAAAGTTAATGAGAAACTAATTTCTTAAGCGGAACAAGCCCCTCGCGCCCTCTCTCTCATCAACGATTACCGCGATATATTATTCTGATTTACTTCGACAACGTCCTTTTTTATTTATTGACAAGGCAGCGTGTGAGCAGGCTTTTATAAATTTAAAAGATTAACGAAGACCTACATACGTGAAAGAGAAATAGAGAAAGATACTGTTATTTTAGATTATATTGATTAGATAATGACTTATCGGTAGTTATGTTTTGATAAAAATGGAGAATTTAGAAGTAAGAAAAAAACCAACAAAGATATCGTCAATATGGAATTAAATAAAAAACCAAATAATTTAATGAAAGTTATATGGGACAAAGAAAGGTTGCCAGAACAATAGAATAAAACCAAATTATCATGATTAATAAAAAAGGGACCAACAAATGTGTAATGACTATATAGGACTGAAAATGTAAAACAGTGCACACAGAATCATGTCGATTTTAATACAATAACAGTTTTTTAAAGTAACGACGTACATTTTAGGTTTAGATTGATGTAGTAAAAGCCACCCACAATATTAACTGAAGAGTAATAAAAGCCACCATTTTTTTTTATTTAAAGATAGAAAAAATGTGAAACAGAACGTAATTTGAAACAGACCCAAAACAAGGGAAATTTAACATTTTAGACTTTCAGAAATAATTTATTAGATAGCATATTCATCTAGAGACAGGAGACATTATTCTTCTTAAATAGGCGTTTTTGAGTTTAAGGAAATCAGGGACTGTATTTATGTTATTAAAATGAACTGTAATTGGCAATATATTTAATTAAAATGCTTAAATACAACAAAATCCATTTGATTTTAGAGTAACTAAGCTTTAAGTCGCTTTAAGCTAAGGATTCTTTGGGAAAGTTTTGTCATCGTTTATAAGTACGTAGTAGGTATTTTTATTGATCTGTATATATTTCTAGATCACATTTGTGGTTGTTTGTACTTTTAAGTTCCAGAGCAATTTTTATGCTTCAATAAGGTTTAGAAATTACTTTTTGTCCAATAAATTTATTAAATACTAGCTGACCCGGCGAAATTCGTACCGTCTTACAATTAAATAATGTATCTAAAAAATTAACAGAAAATAAAACCAAAAAAAAAATCATATAAATAAAAATATTTCTATTTTTTTTGCATTAAATAAATATACACGATGACGGTTTTCCGACACGCGAATAATTACCCACGCGTGAAACATGGAAACTCTATGTTAATTCCGCAAACGGTTAATTACAACGATTGGCTTTCTGGTTTGTTTATTATCATTGTAGAAGCCAAAAGCACGGGAAATTGAAAACATTTAAAATCAAATGGTACGTTCATTGAAATCATCATTATACGCAGGATCAATACATGATCTTCTTTGTATTTTTTCTTGATGATCGTTGTCACAATGACATTATTCATTAGACTTTTCAGTCAGTCTCGTTCCAAAGCATAGTCGAGGGTGATTAATGTTAAGCAACATAATGACAACTAATCCTACTTTTAATTGTAAATTGTTAGATGGAAGTCTAGGCAATTCCAATGAATTTAAAAACTCTGTAGGATAGTTGACTACGTCATTCTAATTTATAACTGTGTCAACTTATTTAAATGAAAATAACTTTTCTGAAAGAAACTTATGTATATTCAATCGAATATACATATGAAATTTCATAAAAATCGGTCAAGCCGTTTTGAACGAGTGTGGCAACTAACTTTGTGACATGTAACAACTATGTCACACTAATTTTGCTATTAACAAATAGGAGTTGGTGATAGAATGGTAAAAATTAAAGATTGTATGTAGGTATTGTTTAGTTCCACATGATACAAAAATAAAAATAAAAAAAAATGTCCAAAAAATAAAAAAAATGTTTGGAAAGGACCACCCTACCCCTTAGGGCTATGAAAAATAGACCATAACCGATTCTCATACCTACTGAATATAAATATAAAATCTTATTAAACTCAGTGAAGCAGTTTCGGAGGTGTATGACAACTAACGCTGTGACAATAATATGGCTATTAAAAAATAGGGGTTAAAAAATAAAAAATATTGTAAACAAAATTAAGAAAAAGTTTGGAATGAACCACTCTTACCCCTTACGGGTATGAAAAATAGATTACGACCGATTATTAGACTTATTTGACACTAATATGGCAATTAAAAAATATGGGTTAGTAATATTAGGGTGACCATTAAGAGATGTATGTATTTTTTAATGCCACATCATAAAAAAATGAAAATAAAAAGTTATATTCAAAAAATAAAAAAAAATGTTTCGGTTGGACCACCCTTATCACTTGGAGATGTGAAAAATATATTACGACAAATTATCAGATCTACCGAATATACATGAAAAATTTCATAAAAATCAGTCGCGCTGTTTCGGAGGATTATGACAACTAACTTTGTGACACTGAAATGGCTATTTAACAATAGGGGTTGGTGATAAAGGGTGAAAATTAAAGAGTTTAATGCCACATCATAATAAAATTAAAATAAGTTTTTTTTCCAAAAAATAAAAAAATGGGGTAAATCCCTTAGGTGTATGAAAAATAGATAAGAACCTATTTTTAGACCTACAGAATACGCATGTAAAATTTCAAAAAAATCGGTCCAGCCGTTTCGGAGAAGGAAGGTTTTACATGACAACAGCATGCGGTGTTTCCAACCGGTCACCCATCCAAGCATTAACCACAACCGACACTGCTTGACTTTGATGATCGAACGAGAATGTTTGGTATGTGGTATGGCTGTTGCCCAATTCTATCAATAGTCACATTTTTTTGTTAATCCTAGCTTTCTTTGTTAGTCATAGTAAGGTGCCATCTATTAGTTATATTGCGATTTAAAATGAGAGAAGTTTTTGAAGTCTGTATGATTCTTTAAAAATTGTCTTTTACACAAACCTTCTCATGATAATAGCAAACACAATAAAAGAAGATTTATCTAATTTGATGCAGTCGTTCTGAAGTGATGCCCGTACAAACATTTCGGCGATTCATTTTTATTAATATAGATAACTTCCCTGATTGAATACTTTATAGTTTATAGTAATTATTATAATATTAAAAGAAGAGAAGATCGCTACACTAACAAAAACCAACATATCTACCAAAATGCCACGACTAGCGTAAAGCTATCTGAACAAGAAACAAATAAATTTTGTATATAACGAGTAGTACGACAAGGAGACACCGTCTCTCTTAATCTATTCGGGACACTTTTAGAACATACTTGTATCTACTATCTACTTTTATATTGGAGGCATATCTGAAACATAAATGGAGGAAAGCTCAGTCATTTGAGATTTGTAGATGACATCGTCCTTATAGCTAATCGTACGGATGATGCAATAAAAATTTTGAAAAAATTGATCACACTTCCTTGGAGGTTGGACTAAAGATCCGACAGTTGAGGGTTGTCAATATGAGATGACTTAAGTAGTGTATCACTTTTAAACTGGTTTTTCTCATATATTTTAACACATCAGATGAAATTGCATTTAAGGACACCTGAACACATATTCTGTCAAATATAACATATTCTGTCAAATATAACGTGTAACACAACTATGTCTAGTTGTTCTGTCTATTTGAATGAATAAATTTCCAATTTACATGAAAATATTGATAAAAAACTTACGACTTACCGAGATAGCCCATTTATCAAAGTAAAATAAGTAGTAGTGGTGATCGTTTGTGCGAAAAATGCCAAGCCTGAGGCATGGCAGGCTGGGGAGAACAAGGGCCAACGAGATGATTATCAGCGGGTCATCGTGGGTATCAATCAGTTTTAATGAAGAGTTTCATCACTTTCATCACTTGCCGACTGACCGAAGAAGCACCGGCATGTCGGGAAATAAAAAGGAGAAAAAATAAAAATTGCAGGATGATTTTTGATACATTGGCGGAACGAAGAGGGTCAACTGTGATAACGATATGTAAGGGGTATTTAGTTAACTATGAGAAAGGAATGTATTCTGAGTTAGTGAAACGAAGACCTCAAAAACTTTTATTAACATTAAAGGTACATGTCTGAAATGAAATTAAATATATGTATGTATATGTATGAATGAACAAACGAATGAATAAAATATTGTTTATAGCAAGTTAAAAATACATAGTATATAAAAAAGGAATATAAAACGTAACTTACAAACATCAAAGATAAGAACATAGATTAACAGAAAATGATTTATGACAAATAGACAAGACAAAAAGTCCGTGTTCATTCGGAAAAATATTTCTATGAGATTTTTTTTGCATATTGACTTTCATGAGATACCACAAAACAAGGTTCAAGAGGTTTTTTTAAACAAATTGTAACAATCAATTTTTTTGGCCTGTACAATTTTTTTTTGATTTTTTTAAATTATTTTGAACAAAATAAATCTCTTTTAGGTTTTTTTGTAAACTTGATCGTTTTCGAGTTATAAATAATTTAAAACTGAGAAAAAACGCAAAATTACGATTTTTCCGATCTCATGTGAATATTTTTCCGAACGAACCAGAGCTTTTCGCCTTATCTAAAAGTCACGGTAAGTAGTTCAGTTGACGTTCTGTAATGAGTCATATATTCTTCTGAGCAGCAAAAGCAATGTTTCAGCAGATACTTTTTTGTTACTTTTTCGAAACTATTACAGCTCAACTGTTTAATATTTTTAGCTAAAAATATTGTAATAGTTATATTTAAAGCAATTTTTATCTGAAAGACGCACACTATAGCGATATGGTCGTAAGTAGTGACAGTTTAGCGTATTGTGAACGTGCGGTTGTGATCAATCTGCTTTATTAAATGGGCTAGTTTCCTGCGATTTTCAGTCAGAACCTGATGTATTAACAGTAGGTAGTGGCAAAATTTTCAATTTGATAAAGAAAGGTCGGCAATGTTTTAGATAACTAACCCCTGCTAAAATCCTAATACCTTTCTTTTGCATTCTGAAAATTTGAAGTGCATTTCTTAAATTACCCTATATGATTAATAGCTTAGGTATGAGTGAAATAAAGAAAAACATGTCATTTTGATGTTTCAAATTTGACAACCCTTACTGGTTGGCGAATAACAAATAATTAACTTGATAGCTTTTCGTGGACGAAACGACAAATGTATGAAGCAGGTATATAGCCAATTTGGTGATTGGAATTTTGAATGAAAAATTGGCGAGAAAACCGTATTAAGTTGTCCTAAAAAAATTGGAAAAAGCAAACAATTTAACTATAGTAAATTTATAAGAAACCTCTTCTTACCCAATCCCATAACAGAGAACAAAATAGTTTTAATGCTTTCAGATGCTGCGGCATATATATTAAAAGCTGCTGAATTCAAATATTTTTGATCCTAACTTAATTTATTGCACTTGTGTAGCCAACGGAGTAAATAGAATTGAAGAAGAAAAAAGAAATCAGTTTCCGTTGGTGAATGATTTTATAAATTGTATGAGTTTTCGTAAAGGCTCAGTTGAGTGTGCAGATATACAAAGGTACCTGGTGTTCCTGAACCATATAAACCAGCAATTACAAGGTGGGGAACATGGCTCGAAGCAGTTTTTTACTGTGAACACAGCAATGAAATGGAATTTAGTAAAGTCAGAATTTGATGATGATATTTCCGACGTTAATTGAGAAGCAAAAAAATATTCTCACATAATCAATAAAAACTATAAATTAATAGTTACCACAATTACCTAATTAGAAAGAAAAGAAGTGAATTTATGTGAATCAGTACCTGGAAGTAATGGCCAGTTAATTAAAAAAAAAAAAAAAAAAAATAAAATATGTTTTTGAGAATAATGAGAGTTCTTCGTTTTTATCTAATTTAGCTGAAAGTTTGAATTGGACATTTTCCGAGGAATTACAATTTTCAGTGTAAACATTAATGTTAAGTGATCAAAGACATAGTTGTAAGACCAAAAATATTGAAAAGCATTTATTTGCAGCTATTAATGATACAATTTTAAGTAATTACAATACTTAATTAACAATACAATTAACTAACAAATATTTCATTAATAACTTATTATCTTAATAATGTTCTTCTTCTTCTAGTGGCGACTCCACTGATGAAGGTTGGCTATAACCATTACAAATTCGACTCTATCTGCTGCTTTTCTTAAAAGCGTCTGTGTGTTTAACCCGGTCCCGTCGCGAATGTTTTTCAGCCAGGATATTTGTCGTCTATCAGGACTCCCTTTTCCTTCGGTTTTACCCTTCGTAATTAGTTGCAACAGCTCGTACTTCTCATTTCTAAGTATGTGCCCCAAATATGCTGTCTTTCTCCTCTCAATGGTGGTCAAAAGTTCTGTGTCATTTCCCATTCTGTGGAAAACAATTTCGTTCGTAATATGATCGGTCCATGTTATTTTCAAAATTCTTCTAAAAATCCACATCTCAAAAGCTTCCAGCTTTCTCATTAAGTCAACACTAACAGTCCAAGCTCGGCACTATAAAGAAGTATAGAGTGGCTATAACATTTTACTATCTGATATCGGATTTGCAGGTTGAGTCTTTGGTTACTCAGAAATTTCCTCATCGTCAAAAAGGCTGCTCTTGATTGATCACTAACGTTATGCTGTGGAAATATATTTGTGTTAAGTTAATATTAAGTTATTTCACTCTTTATAATAAATAATAAGATATTTGAATAGATTTCCTAAATGTTAAGATTTCTGCCTTTTTTTAATAAAAATCTCTGCATATATAGGCGCCTTTTTCTTCAAATATTGTTGCCTATAAATCCGAGTTCTACTCATGACTCTGTATCTCCTATTTTACAAGCATACGAAATCCGTGCCAGCTCTCGAACTAAAATAAACAATTTGGGTAATTTACAGTAATTACACGTTTATAAAGCATACAAGCCGGGTCATTATTCACAAAAAAGCAACATATTTCACGTCTCGCTTATGAATTAAAAACGAAGTAGGTATTATAACAAGGCGGAAACGGTTTAAAAAAATCTTCTCGAGAAATTTTAAAAATTGCCCGACAAGAAAGTAAAGACGGTTACTTGTACGCACTACGAAATTAATATCATAAATCGGACGACGAATGCTAAACGTATTTAATCTGTCAATGTGTCAAATAAATCAATTAGCTGCTTTAAATATACCTGGCTTTGTAAATTCGTTACCATTACTACTTAATATAAGAGATATGTCCATTTCTTCTTAATATTCCAGACAAATGTAACTTTTTCAAATATGACTGTAAAAATATATATTTAATTAATCTATATTATTAAAAATAAATGGCCGGAATGTTTGTACGGGCATCATCTCGGAACTCTTTTTCACCGCTTTTTCATACTCCTAAGTGGTAAGGGTGGTTCACCTCAAACGTTTTTTTTTATTTTATAAACAAAAATGTTTATTTTTATGTTTTTATGATGTGGTATTAAACAATACATACAACACCTTAACTTTCACCCTTCTATAACCAACACCTACTGTTTAATAGCCATATTAGTATCACAGAGTTAGTTGCCATACTCCTCCGAAACGGCTTGACCGATTTTTATGAAATTGTATGTGTATGTTCGGCTGAATATACTACTCTGAAGTTTCTTCCAGAAAAGTTTTTTTTATTCAAATCAGTTGACCCAGTTCTAAATCAGAATCACGTAGTCAACTACTATCCTACATAATTTTTGAACTTATTGGCAGAGCTGAAAGTATCTTTAGTAAAAAGATAAAAAAAGTATCTAAGATACTAAAAGTATCTTAGATACTTTTATTTAAGATACTTTTTGGTTCCTTTAAAATTTACTTTTACTTTAGATACTTCTTAAAAGTATCTAGTATCTTTTATCTTTAAAAGTATCTTTAGATACTAAAAGTATCTTAGATACAAAAAAGTATCTTAGATACTTACTCAGGACCTGAGAAATAGATACTTTTCATGATCCGACAAGCTTTGACCTGTCGCGCCGGCCGTAGCGGGAGAAGAAGACTTCTTCAGTTTATTGTAGATACCATGTCACCTTTGTCGTTGTTACAAAATCGTAGCTTTTTAAATTTATTTAAGGGAATTACTCCTTTAAAAACCATATCCGGGCCTACAGCTGTAAAAAAAACTTTCCTCTATGGTGTCTGAGAACAAAGAAAACTTAAAATGAACATTACATGATATCCGTTACGTCTGCACGACGGCTGACATTTGGTCATGCAAAACCCGAAGTTTTCTTGGTGTTACATGTCATTGGATTGACGACAAACTTCTACGAAAGTCAGCACCGCTAGCATGTAGAAGATTTTCTGGAGCGCATACACACGATCGTATAGCTGAACTATTAGAAGACATACATACTGCTTATAATCTACATCCAAATAAAGTGTTAGCAACAATTACTGACAACGGCTCAAATTTTGTCAAAGCATTTGGTGTTTTTGGTATCAATAATGTTTTACACTACACTGGTGACGACGGTGAACATCAACAACAAGTGCCAAAAGATGATATCGACATCATTGAGGAAGATCAGGAAGATATTTTGGAGGATGAAGAGGATATTCCTGACATATTTGAAAACGAAAATTATCTCCTTCCAAATAATTTAAGTGACAATAATTTGATCATACCTACTTTATCTGAACACATACGTTGTGCAAGTCATACACTTGCCCTAATAACAACTACTGATATTATGAAAATAATTAATTCAACCAGTTCTCTTAGATCAAAACATGAACAAGCAATAGCTAGGTGTAATCATATATGGAAAAAAGCAGGTCGTCCTAATCAGCTGAAGTGATAAAAAAAGTATTAGGACATACTTTAAGTTACCCGGGTGTAACTCGTTGGAATTCCATGTTCGATGCTCTGAACCAGATTCTTAAGTCTAAAGAAAAACTGGAATCTCTATACGAAAAATTAAATTTTGCAAAACAAGATCGGCTCAGAGACACTGATCTAAATTATTTAGCAGAATTATGCCAAATACTAAAAACGTTTGCTTTGGCACTTGACATTCTTCAAGGCGAACAAAATATGTACTACGGTTTCCTTCTACCATCAATCGTAAGCTTGTTTGTTAAAATTGAAAACCTTAAAACCAATAAGTTTAAATATGTGGAACCTATTTTGAACGCTCTGACAGTATCTTTAAACTCCAGATTTGAAAAACTTCTTAAGTTGACTAACCAATCTGCAATAATTGCTGCAGTTACTAATCCTTTATTTAAAACACGTTGGCTTACTGCATTTCGAGGAATCAGAAATATCGAAAATGACCTTAGTGAAATTAAGGATTTGGTAATTACAGAAGCTATAAAAATTATGAAGGAACATGAGGAACAATTAAAACAATTTGATGTAAGTACAAATAACATTACTACTGTAATGAAAAGTAACAAAATGCAAAACGACTTCTTTAAATTTGATATTAACTCCGAATACTCCGATCTTCAAACGCAAAACGAAAACACTGGCTATACTGATTTAGATTATAAACGACAAGCTGAGCTGCAACTATTACAATATTTGGCCGATTCTGAAACCAACATACAAATGTTAAAAAAATATAATAATATAGAACAATTATTTAAAAAGTTCAATACGCCATTACCTTCTTCTGCAGCTGTTGAAAGAATGTTTTCTTCTGCAACTTTTATTAATTGACCCCGACGTCATGCCTTGTCTGATCATACTTTTGAAAATTTAGTTTTACTAAAAGCTAGTGGTTATACTAACTAGTTATTAGCTACCAAAATGTTGCTATTTTTTATATCCTATCCTATTGTGTTTAAAAATTTAATTATGTTGAATGTTCTGTTTTTAATGCATAATGCATCTTATGCTGTTTTTAACACACGAATTTATGTTTATTTTATATTGTTTTGAAAATTTAATGTTGGATTTTTGTTTTCAATACATAGTTATTAGTTTGTAATAACTTAACGTCTTTTATTTCTTATCTACCCCAAAGCCCAAAGTATACCATTTCAAAGTACCTGCTGGCTTAAACTAAAATTGTATGATAATTTAAAGGGTTAAAATGATGTTTTTAAAACAAAAGTATCGACAATCTACTGTAGAGTAGTAGAGTACCGAGCACCTTTATATTATACCCTAAAAGTATCTTAGTTACTACAAAAGTATCTAAGTATCTTAGATACTAGAAAAACATCTAAGTATCTTTGATACATAAAAGTATCTTACATACTTAAAAGTATCTTAGATACTTAAAAGTATCTTAGATACTCAAAAGTATCTTAGATACTTGAAAGTATCTAAGATATTTTTACTCTAAATACTTTTCCGGTATTTTGTATCTTTAGATACTTTCACAAAAAAGTATCTTAGATACTTAGTATCTTAAGATACTTTTTGCCTCAAGTATCTTAAAAGTATCTAGATACTTTTAAAAAGTATCTTTTACAGCTCTGCTTATTGGAATTACCTGGACACCTGGAATTAGTGTTATTAAGGCATCCTACCAGTCTATGTGCTTTTTGTACTTGATCTCTCACTTCTTTGTCCAGGTCTCCATAGCTAGACAGTGTAATTCCCAGGTATTTTATTTCCATTACTTGTTTAATACTGATGCTATCAATTTCTATTTTACATCTGGTTGGTTCTTTGCTGACTACTATTGTTTTAGTTTTTTGAGATGATATTGCCATATTAAATTCTTTTGCTCTTATTTTAAATCTGTGGACTAGTCTTTGCAGACTATCTTTATCCTGGGCTATCAATATTGCGTCGTCTGCTTAAGAGAGTATTTTGATTTCTCTGTTTTCCATTCTGTATCCTCTTCCTTTCTTAACGCTTTTGACGATTTCATCCATAATCAAATCGAAGAGCATAGGGCTCAATGAATCCCCTTGTCTTATTCCGCTGCGAATTTCTATAGGTTTCTAAATTAAAATACATAAACCATTGACCGAGATAATTGCAAAAAACCCATATTTTTGCAGTAATTTATAAGTTAATGTTAATAACTTTGTTTTTTGCATAACGACACGTAATATAACCACTTAAAATTAAATTATAGCAATTAATGAGTTATTGCAGTGTGCTAAATCTGTGTTAGATCTACCAAATAGTTTATCAGAAGACTTGACAGACGAAACGCCGCAAGACAAAAAGAAGAAGAAGACTTAACAGACGAAAAGAAGTAGACGGTCTGTCCACCTGTCACTCCTATTCACCTGCCACACCTGTCCACCTAAGACGAACGTTGAAAAGATGGAGTCAATCAAATCCGATATCGAAACAGTAAATAAATGCCTTAACATTGAAATAAAAACAAGAAGAAGAATAAGCTATTGTACTATAAGAACAAATAAGTCCTATACATTGTTAATATCTATATATGTATCTACTATCCATTATGGAAACGAACTACATTGTAGCAATATTATTTAATTTGGAAAGCAGCGCTGACACACACATTTATCTCAGACCAGCAGAAAAACATCATATTCACGACTAATGATATATCATCCGATATATCATTTGTTTTGAAAGCAAACGTCCCAAATTAGCAGATTATGCCACCTAGAAAAGGCTGGGTACCTACAAAACATGTATATTAACGTTTATTTATCACCGCGTTTTGTGTAAGTCCATATATATAAAGGTGGCAATGTATATCGTTATTAGAATATATAATTAAAAGCGCTACCTCAGATCTTTCTAAAAACAAATTATTTTGCTTTATAAGAACACAGTCGCCAACGTGCCTGCTAGCTATTGTGTTAAATCAACGTCTGTGAGTAACATCTGGTCACGCTTACAATTTAAGACTTACGCTGAATAGAAGATTAATTGTAATAAATCAAATACAACTTTATTTAGTACAAAATTTCTTGCAAAGGCTATATTTTAAAAGATCTTTAATTATTTTAGAAATAATTGGTACTACAGCTATTGGCATGTAATTTTTACGTCATTTCCATTTTCTTCCTTATGTTTTGGTACTATTTTAAAAATTTTTAGACATTTTGGCCAAAAATTTTGAAAAAATGTTTAATGGTTTGGAGCAATGAGTCACACGAAGCTTTCTTTGCATATCGCAACGTTTAGTCCGTTATAATTAAGTCCGAATTGAGTTAGCATTCGTAGATTATGAAAACGCTTTCGACAGCATTGAACACTGGGCGGTGGAAGAAGCTCTGGTCAATAGTAGCATAGATTCAAGATACCGACAATTGATACATGATATTTATCAAAACGCAACCATGACCGTAATTCTGGACGACAAATTAATAACGGATAATATAAAAGTTAAACGAGGAGTCCGACAAGGCGATATAATTTCACCTAAACTATTTATCTTGACCCTCGAAGATATAATAAAATCAACAGATTGGGAAAACAGAGGAATATGTATTAACGGAAAGTACCTAAATCACCTTAGATATGCGGATGATATACTCCTGATCTCCTCGGAATGACAAGAACTAGAATTAATGCTGAATGAACTTCATGAAAAATCACTGCAAAAAGGCCTTAAAATTAACTTCACCAAACCAAAGTAATCACAAACACGAAAGACCAAGAGGCAATAAAAATACAAACAGAAAAAATAGAACAGGTAAATGAGTATATCTATCTAGGCAATCAGAGCTAACAGAGAAAATCAAACAGCTGAAATATCGAGACGAGTAAGAATGGGATGGACAGCGTTCGGCAAACTTTCTGACGTTCTAAAAAATCAAACAATCCCTCTATACTTACGAAGCAAGGTATATAACTCCTGTATAATACCGGTGCTCACCTACGGAGCACAGACATGGACATTTACACAGGCCAATTTGGATAGGATAAGGAAGGCACAAAGAGCGATGGAGAGACAAATGTTGGGTATATCACTTAAAGATAGAAAACGTTACCAGTGGATCAGAACCAGAACAAAAACAGTAGACGCGATAGAACAAGCAGCAAAACCGAAATGGAAATGGGCTGGACACAATGAACGTCTCCAAGACGGACGATGGAACAATGCCATCGGAAAGGGGCGTCCATACAATGCAAAAAGATCAAGAGGCAGACCACAGATGAGGTGGAAAGATGACATCAGGAAACAAGGAGGTCCCACATGGCAGAGAACAGCTCAAGATGTTCAAGGGAAAGATGGAGAGATGGAGAGAACTGGGGGAGACCTACATCCAACAATGAAAGGATAGAGAATAGGTTCAAAAAAAAAATTAAGTCCAGTTTTATTTTTTATCGGAGACAAGCACAAAGCAATTGTTAAACTCTTCAAAAGAAGCTGGGATGTAAGGGATAGTGATGCGCAACGTATAGCCTCTCCTATCAAAATGTCAACCTCACCTGCCCGTATCATGATCTTGATTCTGATCATCCGATGCATCCTGCTAGATAACAAACGAGGCTCTGACGTCCTAGTGATTGCCGCTATAAGCAATCCCCCACTAACTGACCAACGGCTTCGAGTGGATGAGTTGGTAAGTGGACAGGACACTCTTTTGTACTGGGGTTGAAAAATCGACCCCAAAGGCCGATGAATCAACAAATGGTCAACGGCATAAGAATGCAGAAGGCAAAGGGGAAATACTGCATTAAAGACATAGAGAACCCGCAGGAAAATCACCATAGAATTGATACACCAATTGCAAACCGTTTTTAATCTAGGAGAGCGGAAACCAAAATTCGAAAGGAGAGGGGAAACCTATTTATACCATGAGGCCTTTTAGGTCGTAAACATATGAAAACCTGGTGAAAAAATCCTAGGAAGAAGAAAATATAGTTTGAAAAAACTTCACAATGTAATTCAAGAAATAAAAAGAATGTAAATCGTTCTACTAGGAATCAGCGAATTGAGCTGGACAGAGTCAGGAACATGTAAAAATGACGGTAGTGTATTATATTATTTCGGTTACAGCACAGAAGACCCGGCAACATCAGAAATGAGAAAATATGAGACCATATCCTCTGGTAACTGGTAAGTTCGTACCAGTCTCAGATAGAATAATATTACTTTAATTGAATACTCAACCA
Source organism: Diabrotica undecimpunctata (assembly GCF_040954645.1). Taxonomy (NCBI): domain Eukaryota; kingdom Metazoa; phylum Arthropoda; class Insecta; order Coleoptera; family Chrysomelidae; genus Diabrotica; species Diabrotica undecimpunctata. Next base: position 38,503,448 of record NC_092809.1, on the reverse strand, counting down.
TTCAAAACCAATATACTTTAAATATATGCCCCGACTGCAGATAGGAAATATGACGAAGTTGAAAAGTTTATGATCAAATCCTAAACATATTACAGAAGCTGAATAAACATGAAATTTTATATGTTATAGGCGAGTCCAATGCAAAAATTGAGGAAGGTCACCAAGGTCAAACTGTAGGTCCTTATGGTCTTAGACACCTAACGATCGAGGACAGGGACTGTATGAATTTTGTAAAAATAGTGACATGGTTATTGCAAACACCTGGTATCAACTACCCAAGCGACGACTATATACTTGGAAAGCCCAATTTGATGATGGTAGCAACCCCGAGTCTTCAAGAAACCAAATATATTATATACTTGTAATTGCAAGCTTTTAAAAACGTTTAAACATAGCTCTTGTCTCGAAAAATATTTTGGAAAAGAAAAAAGTCCACTTTCGACTCTCCTCAACTTGCACTCTTAAAATTTATATAATATATATTTTATATTACTGCTTAAAAACACTAAAAAATACTATTCATTCACACACCTTTCATGGTTGAGTGAAATACACCTAAAATCCTGCTCCTAATTACTCCTTTATGTGGGAAATCCAAACTAAAACGGTAAATCCACCACGACAGAGCTAGACCAGGAAACTTGGTAAATGTATCATTGCACTTGTTACGTCTCTAGTAGTTTATTTAACGAAATTTTGCTTCATAAAATATTTTAGTTAGTACTTGAAATATGATATGTTTATACAGAACGAAGTTTGTTAGATAAACTAATTTTTTAAAATAGTTTTTTTATATGTGTAGCAGCGTAATTTTATTAACTAAACTAATTTTATTTGGTGAGTTAATATTTTTTTTGCAACTATTAGTTCCACTTTAAAATATTTTGTATTTATTAGCTTTTAAAAATAATTGTTAAAACAATTGATAGCTTGAGATAACGAATAGTTACATAACAGCCCCTTTTTATTGACTCCAACCCATCCAAACATATTTATATATTTTTTCCAAACGGGTCACTTCTTTTTTCTTACTCATATATAATATATATATATATATAATATATATATATATATATATATATATATATATATATATATATATAGCAAAAACCTAAGGATATATTAATAATTTGACAATACCAATGACAGAAATTTCATGACAATATAAATTTGCTTGTACTATAATTGTTGATACAGACACTCACTTCTTATCAAAAAAAAAAAAAAATGTGAAACTGACAGCAATATGTGTTTTAGAATGTTTTTTATAAGGGACAAAAAAATCGACATTTTTATGTTTTGTTTATTTTTAATTTTAGTCACTTATTCACAAGATACCATTCTTGCTTAATAGGTGAGTTAAAGATATTGTCTTTTTACCATGCAGCGACAACATTTAACGTTGGACGAGATGAATAGAGCCGTGGACCTCCATACCTTCAAGCTTGTATGCGACAAACTCAAGTTGCTGACCAGCTTGGTGTCTCCCAAAGCGTCGTAAGTCGTTTGTGGCGTCGGTTTAGAGACACTGAGAGTCCAACCGAGCAACAACCAGGACGTGTCGCTCTATAACCGTCGCTCACAGATATTTAATTTTAAATGCCAGAAGACAGCCAACAATCACAGTACCCGAGCTGGTTAATGAATTACAGCTTACACATAATGTAACAATTAGCAGCAGTACTGTGAGGAATCGTCTCAATGAAGCCAATCTTCGTAGTCGGCGACCGCTAAGATGTCCACTTCTATCTAGAGGCAATCACCCTGCAAGATTAACCTGGTGTCAAGAGTTTCAGAATTGGACTGACAATGACTGAGTATAGATATGGATTTCATCCAGATTCTCGTCGGACAAGAGTTTGGAGACGACCAGAAAATGGAGAACGATAACGACATCTTCAAGAAGTGTATGCATACAGAGGTGGTGCATTAATGGTATGGGGCGGAATCATGATTGACGGAAGAACTGACCTCATTTTTCCACGTGGCTTTCTCACAAGTCAGCAATATTTGGACACTATTCTTGAACCTGTTGTGAGACCGTTCGCTGCTGCTGTTGGAGAAAATTTTTACTTTATGCATGATAACGGTCGACCACAGCACAATCACCGGACTTGAATCGCATTGAGCATGTATGGAATATGCTCCAACGAAGAATTACTCCACATAGGGGCAATATCTACAATAAGTTTCAATTAAAAGAACTTCTGAGAGAACAATGACATTAACAATGTGATTCGGAGCATGAACAGTAGATATAGAGCTGTGATAAACCAACGTGGTGGCCATACTTTATTTTAAGTTTATATTTCGTATTTTTGACATTTTATGGTGGTATGTGAAACATGGGTGATTTGCAATATATTTTTTTGCTCCAATTTTCTGTTTTTTTTTGCAATTTATAGTTTTTGACATATTAAACAACAAATTTAAAGTACACATTTTGTATTTTATAAATAGACATGTACATATTTTTATAAATAGACGTGTTTTGTTTATTTGTAATCAACTTAAAAAAAGTAATACAAAACGTGTAGTTTAAATTTGTTGTTTAATATGTCAAAAACCATAAATTGCAAAAAAAAAAACAGAAAATTGGAGCAAAAAAATATATTGCAAATCACCCATGTTTCACATACCACCATAATATATATATATATATATATATATATATATATATATATATATATATATATATATATATATATATATATAGGTATATTAATGTATATATATATATATATATATATATATATATATATATATATATATATATATATATATATTTATATCATAATATTAATATCAAAAATTTCCAGAAAAATGTTTTTTAGGTAAAATATTAACATAATTTCCATCAAAATAAGAGTTTGGTTGTTCCAAGCAAAAGATATTTCGCTAAACCAGTTTAATTCAAATTCGCTTAATCACTAATGAAATGCAACAGTCGATTTGAATATCAGCCTGTGTCGGCGCTACATTCAGCATTTACGAAAAATGAGTAAACAGTTGTGGTAGTAAAAAGCAGTTTGTTTAATTGTTGAAGTGTGTGCAATTATATCAGGAGTGTAATAATAAATACAGGTAATTATTTGTCTATTCAATTATTCAACATATTAGTCTTCTTTTTTGCGTCTTTGTTTTTTAGTTGTAAACAGTTTTTTTAGTGCCTCATTTACATGTTTAATTTTATATTTCTTGTCAAATAGAGGTAAAAATACCTTCGGAATTCCAAAATTTAACCTAGATACAAACTTATTATTCTTGGAAGGTTTTAGTAAATGTCAAGGATGTGTTTATCAAAATTATTTATTCGTGTGACTTTTTTAATACTAGAGTTTCCTCGAACATTTAATTTAAGACGAAGTCATTTTTTAGTACGCTACAATATGCGCAACAGCTATTTGCAATTCTTCATTAAGTACTTTTGAAGAAAATATGAAAGGGGACATTTTTTGCCTGCGACCTTACAAATTATACGTCAAGGAATTCTTTGGCCTTCTAGATTACTTTTTTGACTTCATTTGTTCTTTTCAATCTGTCAGCTCCTACTAATCTCTTTCTTTTCCCGCCTTCTTCTCTTTTCTCTCATTTTTCAATATTATCAAAGCATTTCATTTTTATTTTTGCATTATTTTCGATCACCAGATATTTCCATTCATTCCAAAATACTTTTTTCCTCTATTCTCCCTCCTTTTCGAAAACATCTCATATAATTTTTCTTCTTTTTATAGAATTCTTCTTCTCTCCGTGCTTTCTCCATTAGTGAACGTGAGCTATCATAGTTTTATTTACCCAGTGCACCCAGCTCTGAAGAGTGACGATGAAGGCCGATCACGTTTATCGACCAGGGCCCCTCTTTCCACATGTTTTGCCATAAATAATAAAGTGAAGGATCCATGTCCTTCTGGGTATCGCATGACATGAGCAAAATACTTTTTGTATTATATAATTTTCGTATTTAAGAATTTCACTACTTCGGGTAGCTGTTTTAGATGTTGTAGTACTTCTTGATTTGTCACTCTGTCAACTCAGCAGATTTCGATACATGCACATTTCGAAAGCTTGACATTTATTTATTAGATAGTGAGCGTCCATACTTTTTTCACTCAGAAGAACACTGCTCTGGCCTTTTCAATTCGGATCTTTATCTCTTTGTTCATATCCCAATTGCCATTTATATTTGAATCAAGATAAGTTATATTCTCCGTTTTTTCTCTTTCAATACTTTATGCTGTAATTATAAAGTCATCAATCGATGTTTTGCTGACTACAATATACTTCATCAATTCTTCATACCTTTCGCAGTATTGGGTAATGCGATCAACCAAGATCTGTAGTCCTTCTCTGCTGTCCGCAAGGAGTATTGTGTCATCTGCGTAAGATTATTCAGAAGTGCTCTGTTAATAAGTATGCCTTCATTTACGTCTTCTAATGCCTCTTTAAACAATTCTTCTGAATACATATTAAAAAGTAAAGGGGAAAGCACACATCCTTGTCTTACTTCACGATTTATGGGTATTTCTTTCGATTTTTGTTGGTCTATTCGTATTATGGCTTTCTGATATCGGTATAGGTTGGCAATGATTCTCACGTCTTCGTCATCTCATTCTGTATTCTGCAGTATTTTTGCCATTCTTCGGTATTGTACTTTGTCGAAAGCTTTTTCGAAGTCGACTAGACATATGAATACGTCGCAATTGACATCTCCACATCGTTTGATTAGTGTTTGTACAGTAAATAATGCTTCTCTGGTGCCAAAGCCTTTTCTGAATCCCAATTGGTTTTTAGCTATTCTATCATCTAGCTTTTTATAGATACGTTCGTGTATCACTCGTAAAAACACTTTTAGAATATGGTTCATCAACCTAATTGTCCTGAGCTCTTCACACTTCATTGCGTTTGATTTTTTGGGTATTGGAATAAATATTGATATTAAACATTCTTTCGGTATCTCTCCCGTATAATAAATGTCACTAAATAATTTTATTAGTGTGCCCATATGATTTTTTGTTAATATTCTCAAGATTTCTGTAGTTATTTCATCTGGTCCCATGGCCTTCTCATTTTTTATACGTTTTAGCGCATTTCTCAATTTCTTCTTTGGTGATTGGTGGCCCATTCCTCTTGGTTCAATGACCTCAATTTTCTCGTCGTCTTCGAATAGCTCTTTTATGTATTCTTCCCATCTGTTTATTTTATCTGTATATTCCGTTATTATCTTCTTATTTGTATCCATGATATTTCTGATACCCTTTTTCTTGTATATGCCAGCTGTCTCTTTGATTTTCCGGTGTATGTTAAAACTGTTATGTTGTTTATCTAACCTTTATATTACTTCACACTTTTCTAATACCCACAGTTCCTTAGCTTGTTTGATTTTCTGTTTGATTATTTTATTAATTTTTTGTATTGTTGTTCGTTTTTATTCTTGTGTGCCCTTCGTTCCGTCATCAGTTACTTTATCTGTGTTTTCTTGTGTGATCCATTGTTTATTTTTAGATGATGTGTCTTCTTGAAGTTTTTGTTTTGTGATATTTCTCAAGATCTCGTTTACTTTTCTCCATTTATCTGTTGTTGTCAATTGCTTTTGCCTTTCTACTTCCTGAACTTCTTTGTGCACTTGTTCTTTGATTTGTTGGTATATATAAGTTTCTTTTACATTTCTCAGATTGATTCTCGGGGTTTTGGCAGTTGTTTTTAACTTTTTTAACTTGAGTTTGCTTGCAAAAAAGTACAGTACGTGAACTCTACTGGAACCAAAACGCCTCTGTAAGAACTGAAATGGGTGATACCGAAACCATAAACATCCAAAGAGGAGTTAGACAAGGTTGTATACTATCACCATTATTATTCAACTTGTACTCAGAGGACATCTTTGCACATGCTCTAGATGAAGCACAAAAAAGAATAAAAGTCAATGAAAAAATCGTGAACAATATGAGGTATGCCGATGATACAGTACAGATTGCTGGCAAACACACACCAGTTATAAACATACTAGTCAACAACAATCTAGATGAACGAGTGAAAAAGTTTAAGTATCTAGGCTGTTGGATACCTTAGACCAAGAACAAGAGGTTAAATGTAGAATAGAACAGGTAAGAAACACCTTCTTAAGGTTATGCGACAGTTACTCACTACCCATAATCTTGATTTGTCCCTACGATACTGCATGATAAAGTGTTATGTATATAGTGTACTATTACACTGCGTGGAAGCTTGGACGTTAACAGTCAGCTCGTTACGACGTTTAGAGAGCTTTGAGATGTGGGTATTTTTGGGTATGCTGAAAATTCCATGGACCGACCGCATTAGAAATGAAGAAGTTTTAAGGCGTATTAATAAAGAACTTGAACTCACAGAAATTGTCAAGAAGCATAAAACGTCTTGGACACATATTTAGACACGACAGGTATAACCTCCTTCAGCTTAATATAGAAGGGAAAATAGAAGGCAGACGCGGCCCGGGTAGACGACAAATGACCTGGCTGCGCAACATCAAAGATTGGACAGGATTAGACTTTCAAAGTTTAATAGGAAAAGCTCAAAATAGGGAAGACTTTGCAGAGGTCATCGCCAACCTTTGCTAAGAAGACGGCACCTAAAGAAGAAGAACTTGCGTTTCATGTTTGCTAGAACTAGGTTGTGGTCACTTGTTATATCTACTCCTGGGTACGCTTTAGCCGATATTATGTCATTTCAAGCATTACAACACCATTGTAGTTATCTCGAATTCTTACAGGCATACATTGACCGGATTTTACAAGAAGGTCTTTCATTTTTTAAGGTTATTTATATGGCGTCCAGCCTTCTAACAACATTTACAGCATAGTGAATGAAACGGCCCATCGTACAATTTTTGTTTTAGCCCCCCGCTCCGTCACAAAAAATATGAAGAAGTCTCACCTCAACTGGTAGTTGATTCATCATGTAATCAAACAAAAAAGAACATACTTCATCTGCTCCTTTTTTCGAAACCTATTCCGGGTATGTATAGAAAATGCTGTCGCAATTCGACAATATATATATATATATATATATATATATATATATATATATATATATATATATATACACACTTCTCCAAGAAATTAACGCACCACTTTGAAATATTAAAATATTTTATTAACGTTAATAAAAATTTCCATTGTAATGTTATATTTTGCAAACCCCTTGTATATGCTATTCGTACACTCTATATTTATTGACTGTGTTTTATCCTTTGTAGTTTTTTTTGCAACAAAACAAAAAGAATCAAAAAATGTACTAATTCTATAAATGTACTAATTTCCAAGTGTTCACGAATTTTATTCGGCTACGGTTTAATTGTTGATTATTGTTAATTGTGTTTATTATGGAGCGCCAATCACGTAATTTAACCCGAGATGAATGTTCCCAAGCAGTGATATTGTCGGAAGGAGGTTGGAGTTACCAAAGAATTGGTCCTCGGTTTAATGTGTCCCACACATCCGTCTCACGGGTGTTAGAAAGAGTCCTCGAAACAGGGTATCATACTCGCAGACAAGGGCAAGGGCGAAACTGGGTAACTACCCCTATTCAAGATCAATTTTTAAGAATTTCTGCTCTTCGACAACGTTTTGTAACACATCTAAGTCTACAAATTCTGCTTCGAGACGTGCATGTTATACAAATTAGTACTGAAACTGTTTGCCAGTGACTTAGGGAATACAACTTAACACCTAGGATTGCTGCCCGAGGTCTTCTATTAACTGCAGAGGATCGAAGGGGGAGACTACATTTTGCCAGAGAACACGTTAATTGGTTAGAGCCTGACTGGGAACGAGTGCTAGTTACTAATGAATCACAATTTTGTTTGTACAATAACGACAGACGTGTTCGTGTGTTGCGACGACCCAACGAAGGATATGCTCAGTTTAACTTCTCAGACACCAAATTTTTTGGTGGAGGATCCGTTTTGATGTTGGGTGGTATTTCTTTGACCGCACGTACGGAGCTAGTGGTCATACAAAATGGAACTGTTACAGCTGAAATGTACATAATGGAGATTCTGGAGCAACATGTAGTACCATTCGCTCCTTATATCGGTGAAAATTTCTTACTAATGCAAGATATTGCCAGACCTCACGCTGCACAGATCGTCAGAAATTATCTAGAAGAGGTAGAAATTAACAATATGGAATGGCCAGCACATAGTCCGGATTTAAATCTAATTGAAAATCTCTGGGATATCCTTGGTAGGCGATTAAGAGCGACACCGATCCAACCAATCCTTTTAAAGGAAGTGGGAGAGAGGCTGATCCGGATTTGGAGAGAACTAGACTAAAATAAAATAAGGCAATTAATTTTAAGTATGGGCTAACGATGTGAGGCTGTTATACGTAGTAGAGGTGAAAACACTCGTTGTTAAGACTTTTTTCATATTTTAGTTTACTTTTCGTATCATTATTTTTTTTAGAATTTTCCGTTTTATTTTTTTTCTCCTGTACTTCAACATTTTCTGATGATTAGATAAATTGTTATAATTACTAATAAAATGTAAAATAAATCTGGTTAAGTTTTATTTTTTATTCTTTGCCTTTTTACAAATAAAATTGATTTATTGAAGTGGTGCGTTAATTTGTTGGAGAAGTGTATATATATATATATATATATATATATATATATATATATATATATATATATATATATATATATATATATATATAATTTTGAAGGAGAGAAATAATGGGTAAACAGCTGATTGGATAAAGTGTACTTTATTATACTAAATCCAATATATTTCGCCTATTTTCATAAGCATCATCAGAGAAATCTGCATTGATGGATATTAGGTATTTTTTTATATATGCTAAATTAGTATCTTCCTTACTATGTAAGAATGTTTGTCAAGATGTTTGAGTTGAAGCAATTGTACATTAAAATAATAAATAAAAGCTAAGGCACAGAATTTACACATATTTAACGTCCACAAATTAAAATTATCCATAAAATTATATATCAATTGTTAAACTAGTAAAATTTATACCTGATAGATTTATGAATTGATGTAAGGTTAGAAAGTTACTCAATGTACAATTTTGTTTTGTTTAAATAGCTAGTTAGTAAAATTTTTTTGGTCATTATCCTATTAAATTTTAAAAACAGTTTAAATAGTTTATCAGCAATCAACATTATTAATCAATTAAGCGACAGATAGGAAAACCTGTTAGTTGTTAGGTTACTACCACTCTTATTCAAGGCTAGTAAATATTAATATATTTCACTCAAATGTTTAATATCTGATTTTTTTCTTAATACTATTATCACACTCTGCTATGAACGCCACCTCGAGGAAGATTCTCTTACTATAGTTATTTTCAATAACTAAGATTTTAAAGGAACTATAACTCATAGTGTGATTATTATCATACACATGTGTGATAAGAGTACATCTTTCTGGGTGTAAGCTGTAGTCACTTTTGTGGGAGATGATCCAAGCTTTTATATATCTTGAATTTGTCCTAAACATTCTTTATCACAGTGACTTCTTCCTCTGTTGGGATGTTATCTTTCTCTCTTTCGTCTTCCATATCTTTAAACTGGATTTCTGCTTCATTCAACCTCATCTCACTTCTTATATTAAGTCTCTCCTCAACATTTTCTGCCCATCTTGGTCCCGATCACCAATAATCTCTCTTGTTCTATTTCTAACTATTGATAATCTAGGTTTGAATTTATTTCTTTCTGTTCTGGTTAACCTTCTTGTAGAATTTTCGCGTTTCCATTTGTGTATTATAATTTTCTACTTCTTTCAGTTTGTTTTCTATACGTTCATTTTTCTTTCTTTTCAGTATTCGCTTTTCGTCTCGTCTCAGCTGCCTATACTTTTCGTGCTTGGAACCTTGCGTTGTTTGTATACATGCCTCATCGTACCAGTCCACCTTATTTTTTCATGCTTTTGTCTTCCAATTACTTCAGTTGCTATCTCTTTCAATATGGTTCTACACTGCCTCCAATAATTGTTAACATCATCATTAATATCATCTATACGATCCTAACCTCACCTACCAGCTATTAAAGTTGTCCATAATATAGTTACGTTATAGAAACAGTGCATATTCCATTTTTTTTATTTCGTAACGTTAATTATAATTTTTTGCAGTCTTTATTTTAAGCAAGTTTAAACCAAAATCGATTAACTAAACATTAAATATTTTAAAAGTTTATTTAAAATACTTTATAAAAGGTATATAATTATAAAGACCCTTTTGAGCTACATCACAGAACGTTTTCAAACTAAAAAGCCCATCATCAGTGTTTTGTTACTCGGCGCAAATACCTGGGTAAAACCCTCTGAGTTCCCATCTAGGACCCATTCAGACATCATCTGTGGGTCAGCAGCAACCTCTAGTGGGAATCTCTCGTTGCCATGTAGATCTAAGAAATATTCAAACATCACAACTTAAGTTTCAATAAAATTTAAAAAATATTAAATTTTGTACCATCTAAAGGATTTTTACCTAGATATTTAGTAGCTTAACTCATGTACACCGAGTAAAAAACACTGATGATGGGTTTTTTTAGTCCGAAAACGTTCTGTGATGTAACCCGAAAGGGATTTTATATAAACTTTTCTGATTCATGGTATACAGCCAACTACAGCAAATTTACTTTCCTTGTGGATAGTAAATATTTTGTTTTTTTTGCGTATTTATATTTCTCATTTAATTGCATATTTTTTTATTTTCAGTAAAGTTACTCTATTGCAAAGAAGGCTTAGATTAGTTAAGACCATGCTCATGTTTCTCAATAAATATGATAACCTTGATATATTTGATATGATTTTTGATTATTTTAATATTTGATTACTTTGTGATACACTCTGGGCCAAAATTAACCGGCCACCTTAAAAATGGGTAATTTTTGATTTCTTATATCTCCTAAACCTGTTGTCCGATTTAATTGATTTTTTGTGAAAAAATACCTTTTCTTAAAGTTTGCATCACCCTGTGGAATATTCTAACATTTATAGAATACTGAAATTAAACCGTAACTATAGCCTCATGCTTTCTCAACATTTTGTTTTTTTATTGATTCGCTTATGTTAGATAATACAAAAGTTAGGTGCTTTAACAACAATGTTTTTATCAATTTTTATCTCCGCGGAAAAGAAAAAATAATCTTTTTGTAAAAAAGTCATTTGTTACAGTAAAAATCCAATGAATAAAATCTTCGAAGAAAACTCAAATTAACAACATTTTGGAAATAAAAAGTCTAATTGAAAAAAAAATGGGTATCAATAATGGGTGTTGCCGCCTCTAGCCCTTAGGACTTCTTGGAGCCGGTTTGGCAATCTATTCATGACATCCTAGATATCAGATTGGAGGATATTGTACCACTCCTCTACCGCAGCTGTCTTTAGCTCCTCAAAGGATGCAGGGGCTGGTACTCTTGCTCTTACCCGTCTACCCGGTTGTCCCACATATGCTTAATTGGGTTAAGATCGGGACTGTGTGCTGGCCATGGTAGAACTTGAATCCCGACCTCATTAAGGTACTCACGGGTAGATCTTGCTCTATGGCAACGTGCATTGTCATGCATTAGTCTGAAGTTATCACCAATGAATGGTGCAAAAGGCATGACATGGTCTTGGAGAACTTCTTGCACGTATACTTGGGCATTCACACTGCCTCAACCGAACACAACAAGATCAGTACGCACTTCGTAAGAAATACCTCCCCAAATCATTATTGACCCTCCTCGGTAAGCCACTGTTTCGGTTATAGCGCATGCAGCAAACCTTTTTGGTTTGCTGCATGCGCTATATGATGTTGGCGTCCATCTGGACCTTTTAGGGCTATTCTGCTCTCATCTGAGAACAGTATATTCTTCCATTCCGCGACAGTCCAGTTAGCATATTCTCGCGCAAAATGAAGTCTAGCCCTACGGTGTTGTGGGAGTAGTTGGGGTGCGCAAGCTGGACGAAAAGCCCTCAAGTTTATTTCTGACAGTCCTCTTCTAATCGTTTGTCTATTCACACTAACGTTCCTCACCTCAAGAAGAGACCTACGAGCTTCAGGAGCGGTGCAAAAGGTATTTCTCAATACTTTAGTGACAATGAAGCGGTCATCTCGAACTGAAGTGCATCGTTTTCGGCCTTGACCTGGCCTGCGGTTGTATGATCCTGTCTCCCGAAATCGTCTGATGGCATCTTGTACTGTAGTTCTGGGTACATCGAGCATCAACTAAAACCACTGCCCTAGCAGCATCAGTTGGAACGAGTGGCATTTTTAAAATCACTAACAACAATTTTAATTGTTAATTTTAATTACAAATTTAATTTTAATTACAAATTGTTCAAGAACTGTTATTAAGACGGAAACAAATTTGCAATAATGTCGTACAACTGTGGTGAGTTAAATCGTCTGTATTGATGAAAAACATTAGTTGTTAAACTACCTAACTTTTGTATTATCAAACATAAGCGAATGAATCAAAAAATAAAATGTTAAGGAAACATGAGGCTATAGTTATAATTTTTAATTTCAATATTTTATAAATGCTAGAATATTCCACCGACCCATTTTAAGGTGGCCGGTTAATTTTGGCCCAAAGTGTATTTATGATATTTGATATTTTAAATATATTTTTATCCAGTGAATTTTACCATTTCTTTATTTTATCATATTTGCACTTTTCTCTTTGCCTTATGAATATCCCATTTCTGTTTTATTGACATTCAAATATTTAAAAACGGTGGCGGCCTTTTTTTGAAAAGAGTTGTTCTCTTTCCTGTTTTTTTGTTGTTTTGTATCTATTCTTTCTAGCGTTTCTCACCTCTATGAATGACCCCCGTCATAATCTACCAGTTTTGAGCAACGGTGTGCTTAAGTCACATAGTTTATCAGTGTTCCAAGTTTACTCCTTAGTAATCTAGTTCACACGTGTGGTTGAGTCTTCGATTGAGAGCACTTTTAGAGTTTATTGTGGGAATCGAAAGCACATCATTTGGCTCCAAAGGCACATAAACTTACCTCTGAGCCATCCAGGTCCTTTCTCTTGTTTGGTTCTCTTCAAGACACGACGAAATTCTCTAACAAATAGCAGATTTTTACTTACTGTTTCTATAATAAATAAAATGTTTTTTCTTTTAATTAACGATTATTCTGTATAAAACATATAATAAATAAAGACATTTTAATACATATATCCAATAAGATTGAGCATTGTTAACAAGAATAGAAACAAATTCTATTTTATGTATGTATTTAAACACTAATCTTGCCATTACCCCAAATATATCTTTTTTACCTCTGTATAACTAAAAGATGTATAAACTAAAGTTGATTGCACCCAAACAACTTGTTAAATTGAAAATATTTCCATAAAATCTGCATGTAAACCTAAATTATTTAATATATTTTAAGTGTTAATAAAGTGTTAATAATCTGTAATTATTTCTAAAAGCAAAGTTTAGGTGAGCTATTAATTTTTGAAATTTCGAATAAATTAGTGATATTTACGTGTTTCGGTTTGATTTTGTTGTTTCTAATCTTCTTAATGTAGATTGCTTTTATTTCCTGGAAAACTATTTTTAAATTATATTGTCTAAAAACTTTCCCGTAGTTACAATATACTTCTCAAACAAGATTTTAAAGGGGTCGTTTGTTTGCATAGACATCATATTGTCATGGTTACCTCTAAAATGATCTTCTGTATAGATCACAATATGAAATAAATCTATTTTTGGCTTTTTTAAAAGACTAGCCCTAGGAATCGGTCCGTATTTTTCTGAGAACGAATTGGCCAGGCCATTACCATCCACGGCCAGAGCTATAAAGCGGTGATTATCAACTTATTTTGGCCTGAATATAATGACATGGGCACCGATGACATGAAGTTTCAAGATTCAAGATTCAAGGTGCTGCGTGTTCCAAAACTCATGCTATATTGGACATTTTGCATGAGCGATTATAAGCCATGGTCATCTTACGTGAAGGTGATGTCAACTGGCCACCGACATCATACGATTTGACCCAATTAAACTCTGTTTTGTGTGGTTTTCCTTTTGAACGAATAAAAATTTTTGACGATATCTCGCACACGCTTTATTTTACTTAAATTTGAAGAGTGTAATCACTTAATTAAAGTCCCACTACATCTTCAATTCAAGTACATGGGAGAGTAGTACCAGAGAAAAAATACTATTAATTAAAATACTCTATAGTAGTTGAAAAAGCTTCTTTGTATATAACACTACTCGGAAAAACACGCGTGTTTTATATGGTCAAGTGTCTTTGATGGAATTTTACTATGATAACTATGAGTACTATTCCGAAAAATGCAGTAAATAGAAGATTAGAATTAAATAACATAAATTATTATTTAATAGTTATTTGAGTTAAGATTATGCATTATTCAAATATCTATTTCTATGTCTTATTGTTTATATTCCTAAATGTAAAGTGTCACGATTATTGCGAGTACACCCTGGCGAGTAAACAATAGATAATGATCCACTTTACATTAAATTAACAAATTAGAATAGGGCGCAGACTGTAATTATATAAATCGTCAAATAACTATGGAATTTATTCTTCTATACAATTAAGATAAACTTGTATGTCCAAGATTACTACAGGACTCAACCCTCGGGAAGCGACTTATGTTGCACATGGTCAACAATCTGGTTTGTTGGATAAATTCCAAGGCGAAACAATGTCCGACGTTGAGTCTGTTTTGTTCGTCTTGTCTCTTATTGATTGTAATAGCGAAAGCTGCCTTAAAAGGAAAATGACAACGACGAAACTCGAATCGAGCTCGTATATTCTACGAATATACACTCCCCAAATAGCCTTTCCAGTTCAAACCATGGCTTGAATTAGGTGAGTTCCCAAAACCATAAGAATTCATCGCGTCTTATTTCACAGTTTTTGCTCGTGTTTAAATTTCTCAGCAGCGTAATAATCATTCCAACCTTGAGGTAGAGACGGTGGGATGGTTTTACATATATTTTTAGCCTACTCAGCCCAGAATATCTTTTTTGCCTCTTCTGAGAAGTTAGTGATTCTCAATAAATATTTTCGGTTTGAATTTTTAAGGATTTGATTTGATTTTTGATCCTTTTGGTTTTTGTATTATTCTTAAATAGTTACGGTTTGTTTTTAAAAGTAAATAGTAAAGATAAAAACAAACATCATCTGATCAAAACAAAGTCCTGTAGATAATATATACATATCCTAAAGATATATGCATATCTATTAACAGGTGTCGATAGTGTTAAATGAAGTAATTAATTGAGTTATATAATACAATTTTAACTAGCATATCTACTATATATATCTTCTTCTGATGCCCTACGGTATGCAGTGTGTAGGCGTTCATGCTAGTTGGATTATGGAAAGGGATCCTTCTTCTGTTCTTTTTATTATGGTATGATATCAGGTATTTTGCACCAGTTTCGTATGTCTCTGAACCATGAGTGTCATTTGCGACAATTCAAGGTCCTCTTCGACCTTGAATTTTGTCCAATAAATGGTTTTTAAAATATTAAATTTGTTGCCTTTTAAGGTGTGGCCTAAATATGAGACCTCTCGCTGTTTAACGATATTAAGAAGCTCTCTTTGGGTTTTACCTTTTATTAAATTCTCTGCATTTGTAATATGCTCGTCTAACGGAATTTTAGGCAACCTTCTGAGACACCACATTTCGAACGCTTCAATACTCTTTAGCGATCTTACTTTAAGGGACAAGGTCTTGCTACTATACATTATTATTGCCCATACGTAGCATTTTAGGATGCGAATAAAGAAACTTCAAGGAGTTTCGTGCTAAAAAAGGTAGTTATTTAATGTAGTAAAAGTATTTTTAATTATTACTCCTCGTATCTTCACTTCCTCGTCTCAGTCCCACTTATCGTTTAAGGTAGCTACAAAATATTAAAATTTTGTAGCTACTCTCACTGTATGAATATTATTTCTTATCTCTTTTAGTTAATGTTGTCTGCTATAATAGCTGCCTACGGCAGCTATGATCTGCATAATGCAAATTATTCATGGGAATTTCATTTATTTTGATACCTTTTTTTACTCTGCTGTGCAAGTTAAAAAATCTTTTCTACATATATGTTAAATAATAAAGGGATGCAGCCCTGTCTCATGCCGTTACTTATTACTATTTGGTCTGTGCATAAACCGTTGGTAATCCATAATCCTGCCTTTTGATTCCAATAGAGGTGTTGGATCATCCTCCTATAAAGTAATCTATAAAGATATCACTTCTTTGGTGATAGCATCTGTGCAGCAAAAAAGTGCCTCTCTGTTCCTAAACGGTTTTTGAAACCAAACTGAGTGTCTCGCATCTCTCATCACATTTGTGATATAATTCCGCTTATGTGACGTAAAGACGCTTATGTGAAGAACGCTCTGAGTATGTGGCTCATTAAAATGATTAGGCGATGGTCTTCGTAGTGTCTGGCGTTGTGTTTCTTTGGAATTGGTACGAAAGTTGACTTCAGCCAATCTGATAGTATTTTCTTATTATTGTAACATTGTTACATGGTATTAAAGAGTTTGTATATGTACTTGATATTGAAGAGTTTTACTATTTCCGCATTTAGGTTGTCGGTTCTTACAGCTTTACTATTTTTTAAACCTGAGATTGAATATTCCATTTCTGATTTTAATATTGTTGATCCAGTTAAGTCTGTACTTTCATTTGCTGTACGAGTATCTAAGTTATAATCGTCGGAAAAAAGATATAGTATAAATGTTTGTCAGAGTTTGCATACATAGTTCATTGTAATCTGTTATAATGATATTACCTTTTATCATTTTTAAGTAGTTACTTTTAAAATTGTTTGATATTTATTTAAGTTTTTATGGAAGTTTAAAGATTTATGTTTTGCATTTTCATATCTATTATTTTTTCGGGCTTTCTTTTTCATTTTTTGTTGATATTGAGTATTGATTTTTCAGTTTCTTTTGTCATTTTTCTCTAGTTTTATTAGTTTTTTAAAGCTGTATTACTTCCAAGGTATTTTGTAAGCTTAGAAATCATTTTACACTTAAACTTAAAATTACTTATTAGTGGAATATGGTCAGAATAGTACGTCATTGAAATTAACTAGACGGCAACAAAGAATCTAATTATTCTTCTTCTTTTTCAGGTTCCTGATGTTCACATGTGAAAATCAATGATGGGTTAATACAAATAATATCCAACAGTACATCATTAACAATCAAAAATATTTTTATTTTTATTAGTTTAAATAAATGAACAAACATGTTTCTGAAATTTAACATATTTGGTAAGGATTATGCACAAATTGCTGCAATTGCTATTGGTAAGTAACTTCAGTATTATTTTTCTTAAATGTGGACCAAAAAAAATACGTAAAGATAACAAAATTCACGTACATTGCATTTAACTTAAAATGAAAACAGGCTCGGTTGAATTATGCTGAATATTATCTCATGTTTCATTTGCGAAAAATAAAAAATCGACGAAAAAATGAAAACGTTTATGAAATACACAAGGAAAATCAAATTCCTGTAGTTGACTGTATACCATAAATCACAAAAGTTTTATTTACAAATCCTTTATAAAGGGTATATAATTAAAAAGACCCCTTTCGGGCTATATCACAACAGAATGTTTTTGGACTTACTAGTCCATCATTGTACACGCACTCATGATAAACTAGTAAGTCTGAAACCTCTACCCCTTTATCCGGTCTATTATAAGCTTTTTCAATACTTTTTGACGTCTGTATTCAGCTAATAAGTCTCCGTTTTCTTTGTTTTCAATAGCCAAATTTTAGTGTTTACAATGCAAAATAATTTTAATATACATATTCACATTTAAAATATTTTAAAACTACATTTTCCTTATTTGGAAAGGTAGCAAATAAATAAAAAAATAAAAACAAATCTTCAATTTTCATTCAATCAAACTTTTTAATATGACTTCAGAGATCTTTTTAAAAATTAAAAACTGGGAGAAAAAGACATTAACAAATGATCGAAGAAGCAGAAAAACAAGCTGCAAGTGCGTATAGTTTGAACGCAATTATACTGAAACAAAGACAATGACAAGTGCACAAGAAAAATAATCTGTCACTACTCCAATTCAAGCTAACACCGCAACACCTGCATGTCAGATATCACGTGATATGGGTTAAAAAGCCAGACAGCTCCGTCGGCATACCTGACGCCCTCCAGCCCGCACATCCACTTTATTTAGTAGTAAGTGCCTCTAAGTCACATAAGTTATTTAAGTGGTAAAGTCACTAAAGACATTGTTCTCTCTCTCTCTCTCTCTCTATCTTTCAGTCCTCTATCGTTCTGCACAAGAGCAAAGTGTAATTTAGTATTGCAGTGTAATTTATTATTGCAAAGTGTACAATTATACATTTAATATATATCGTGGACTTGAAATAAACTGCTGAAGCAAAGTGTTGAGAAACAAAAAGAATCAGCTATCACACCAAATCCTGTCGACAAACATAAAAATTCGACATTGTCACGAAGGTTTGACGGTCCACGGGAACTTTGTAAAAATAACGTATCTACTTATTTTACTTTATGGTCCTTCGAGCCGGATTATGTTGGAAAACCAAATATATTTTGTCACTACTCCAATTTAAACTAACGCCGCTACTGTGGTTTGCAACACCTGCATTTCAGATACCACCTGATATGGGTTTAACATTAGACAGCTCCGTGAGCATACCTGATGCCCTTCCAGCCCGTACACCCACTTTCTTTAGTAGTAAGTGCCTCTAACTGTATTAAAACATTGTCACCTTAAGTTATTCAAGCGCATAAGTCGCTCAAGATATTGTTCTATCTCTTTCTCTCTGTCTCTCTCTCTAATTCTGCACAAGAGCAAAGTGTTTTTTATTATTGCAAATTATATACATATAAGTTAAATATATATCGAGGATTTGAAATAAACCGGTGAAGCAAAGTGTTGTGTATAATTTAACCCCCATAAGAAACACACAAAAAGAATCAGCTACCACACCAAATCCTGTGCTACCACACAATTTCAACAGGTTGTCACGAAGGTGTGATGTTTTACGGGAAATTTTTAAAAATTACTTACTTATTTTCCTTTATGCATCAGAGTAGATGGCACTTTTGTACTCTGCCACTTAAAAAGGCTAGTAAAGTTTTATAGAAAAAAAATCAATCTATAAATGTTGGTCATCCAG
Source organism: Diabrotica undecimpunctata (assembly GCF_040954645.1). Taxonomy (NCBI): domain Eukaryota; kingdom Metazoa; phylum Arthropoda; class Insecta; order Coleoptera; family Chrysomelidae; genus Diabrotica; species Diabrotica undecimpunctata. The sequence goes on along the minus strand of NC_092809.1, from coordinate 38,484,268 downwards.
TCCAAAACACCTTATATAAACATACAGGTAGTTCACTTTAGTTCACAATTGAAATAGATTAGGCTTATTACCTTAAATGTTTATATATCTACCTTACCGTGGTCTACCCAGTTGTTGCCTTAAAAATACACAGAACGACCCCTGGGCGAGAAAAGCTTGAACTAGGAAGTGAAATAGGTTAGGTTGAGAAATTTTTGTATATGGTAATAAAACTGTTTGTCAGGATTAAACCTTGCTATATAAAAATAACAATTATAGACACAATGCGATGTCCAGATGTGTACGAAAATTTTTGAGAGAAATTCCACCATATCAAGTCACCTAGGGCTCGATAACACGGAAAGAGTCACACCAGAGATCAATCCTTTTACCATAGGTATCTGGGAGAAATGCATTTTTACCTTAGAGGGAGTGTAAGCCGTATGGCTAAATCTGGACACAATACTTACTTAGCAACTGATTGCATAGGTTAATTCTAAAGGCAAGACAAGAAATATGATTTTTCTAGAGATAACCTTGATAAGATTGCAAAGTAGCAATGCTGAAAAACAAATATTGTTGTATAAGATGATCGAAAAAGAAATGAACTAATTAAAGAAGTGGCAGAAAAAAGGGAGAAAATAAATGTGGTACCTATCTGAATTTTATCCATGACTTTATTTTTGGAAAATAATTAATTTTAGTTTATATAAAAGTAAAGTAGTAAAAAATAAAATAAAGTTTATATACAAAGAATTTTATTTTTAAATGATAGGTCATACACCCATTGAATCATTTCCGACATTTAATTTACGTTAATGATTATATAAACATTTTCGTTAAACAGTTGTTATAAAAAAACAATAACATCATTTTACGCCATTAATGTACACATTTATTAATTATCTATAAAATATTTATCACGGAAATTTTTAAATCACCGTGTCATAAATTACAAACAAAAATAAGTTATAATATTATTATAAATTGTACCGAAATATTTACTGTCTTTGTTATTTTTTTTGTATTTTTCTTGTTGTAGTATTATAAAGTATAAGTAAAGATAATTGCTTATGAGGAAGATGTTTTCTTCTTAAAGTTGGTAACCAGAAACGTAAATATACACATTTATCAGCAAATGTGTTTTTTATAGGCTTTTGATTAAAAGGCATTGTACTAGTTATTTACAGAGAAAAGTTAAACTGAGGGCAATTAGTTTATAGTTATTGGGCAATATTTAAATTTAGACATTAATGTCTACATGTTAGCAAGCATGGAAAAATTGTATCTGAACACATTTTACATATCGAAGCTACTTTAAACATGCGAACTATATAATCTACTACATAAATCATCCAGATATTATAGCACGGCACACGGAGGAACCGAAATTATTATTAGGTAGACAATCAAGTATCACGAACTAAACCATTATTCAAAAGATCACATACATGCAACCAATATAAGCATAGAGGACTGACATGGTTCAGTGATAGTTTCTGCAATATATAGTCATTAAGGCATTCAATAACTAGTAATCAATATGAACAGCTGTTTACTACACTTGGCAACAGATTTATTGCGGCTGATGATTATTATAATCCTAAGCATACACAATGAGGCTTTAGGTTAATAACACCAAAAGGTAGACAACTATTAACAGCAACATAAAACAAAAGTCTTGACTTTATATCAACAGGTGAACCTATTCCTATATATATATATATATATATATATATATATATATATATATATATATATATATATATATATATATGCTGATCTCGTTGATTTTGCAATTTACAAAGAAAATCCCAAAAATTGCGTGTTGGCAAACTCTTGTCTTGAATTGCGCTCTGAATTGCGATTTTCGTGAATATCTGGATACCTTGTTGGATCTCTGTACTCCACTAAAAACCAATGATGAAATAGAGAACACGGCGGAATATTTTACAAGATCGATACAGAAAGCGATATGGGGAACACCAAGCCAAGTCTCAACTAGTACACCTCAAGAACTGCCTTCGATAATTAAACAAAAAATAGCCGAGAAACGGAATATAAAGAACATCTGATAAATAATTCGTGCTCCTGCAGACAAAACTAAATTATATCAAGCTACCCTAGAACTCAAGAACTTACTAAATACTAATAAAAACAATGAAATTCAAAACTACCTTAGGAACAGCTTTAGAAGCTCCTGATTATGATTCATGGAAAGCTGTAAAAAAAATAAAAAAAAGCCTCAATTTGGTACAAAATACCAAAGTAAATATGATTGACTAAGCATGAGGAATATGGATACCCGAAATTGATAAAATTAAAGCAAAGATAGACGAGAGAAGAAGAGAACAAAAATCGTAGCTTATAAATATTTAAGAATTTACCAAAAAAGGTAGATGTACTCTAATTTGTCAAATATATCAAATATAATCGCTTCACTCAACAAGAAGCGGCACCTAGGAGAAGAAAAATGACAATGATGCAAACAGTAGTAGCATGGAAATATACCCATTTATTAAACTTAGAAATATTTCATAATTTAAAAAATTACTCAATTACTTTTAATTTTACTTCGGCAACACTGTGGTTGCTTATTTTTTTAAAATTCTAATCCATTTTTCTAAATTACCTGTTTTTGTTTTTATTATGTTTATGTATTCAACCAATAAGTTATAGCTTATTTATTATATAATGCTGTTTGAACTTCGAACTTACTTTGCTATGTGTTCCTTTGGTATTTACAGAATATCAATTTTACATGTTACTTACAACAAAAATCTGAATTGATATTCAATAGAAAGATACATAAAAACAGTATATTATAATATAACAGTATATTATAATATAATACAGGAATCTTCGGATTATTTCCATATATCCAACCTTTTGCAACCATTTTTTATATTCGTAGGTAAAAGATTTTTCCATGCTGCAACTGTGTATAAAAAAGTAGTTGTCACATTTAGATCCACTTGTTTTTATAAAATGCTATAAGTTTTCTTGCAGTTAGCAGTTTCCCTTAATGAAACACGCGACACTAAATGTTTCTGGATTTGAAATCTCCAGTATTTTGTGAGTCTTCTCCGCCTTGGTTTTTTAGCTTCAGCTTGAAGCAAGCCCTTAACAATAGTTAATTTAGATGGATTATATTATCCATCTGATTTTGGACTAAATAATCATCTAAAAATCAAAAATTTAAGCCAAAAGACCAAATTAACAATATATAGAACACATCCTACCAGTGCTAACATATGGGTCAGAAACATTGACCATCTTCAAAACAGACGCAAATTGTCTGCTCCTCTTCGAAAGGAAGATACTAGGTAGAATAAAGTGCGCAATCTGTGAGAATGGTGTTTGAAGAAGGCGATATACTTTTGAATTGCACGGGAAGTATAATGAAATAATATATAATAATGATAAATATGTAATATCTTTCATAAAAATAGGTGCGCTTAGATAGGCCGAACATATGTCGAGATCAAATGCAAATTACCCACCCAAATGAATCCTTTTATCGGCAGCAGTAGGAAATAGAAGTGGAGGTAGACCAAGACTAAGATGGAGGAAAGGTGTGGAAGAGGACGCTATTAACATCGGCGCAGCAAACTGGCAAATAGTTGGCGAAGAACAAAAACAACTGACGAAATAGCCTGGGGAAGGTCGAGGCTCAATTAGGGCTGTAGCAGCAATGATAATGATGATTGTACATCTGGGTTGATTCACGTAAATCAACGGAGGGCATAATGCTTGAATGTGGCGTTTGCAATGGCTATATTGCTTTCGGAAGTTATCTCTTAAATGGATACTCCAAATTTTATAAAAACTGAGATACGCCTATTCTGCAATATGGAGATTTTAAAGTTGATGCTTGCAATGTTGTCAGAATTACCATTTTTCTGATATAATCAGTGACTTTGGTTTTTTAAACACAATACTCTATATTGTATTATTATTGAAATCCTCACTTTAATATTAGTTCACCCATATGTATCACTTGGTATTTTATCTAGTCACGAAGAAATAAATCTTCTTTGTTCCAAATAGTTTTGAAGTAATGTAGTAAATATAGAATGCTGTGATTTTGACATTAGTTCATAAAGCTAACAATCGCTTGACGTATATTGAAAAGTTTTGTAAAATAAATTGTTTTAATGACTAAAACTGATACTTGTTTTATGTGTTTTTAAAAGCTACACTAAAGATGATTTTTGATAAAAAAGAGCAAATTACTGTTTTAATGATGGGGGACTACAGAAAGACTACAGATGGGGGGCGATAGAAAAAGATTTTATATCGCCCAGTCTGGTTATGCAAAAATGAAGCTTTTAAGACATAGGTGGGGGTTACTAGATAACGAATAGACGAAAAAGTACTCTTGTTTTTACCTTGCGTTTTTTTTTAAACAATAATTTATGGTCGCAATTTGATTTTTTATCTATAAGTTTTTTCCCTTATATTTTAAATAAACAATATTTATATAATTTTTTTATATCAAGAATATCTTTATTTTCCCGTTAATTAAATTAAAATTGATAAATAATTTACGGGGATAAATGGAAAAAAATAGTTTTTTGCACTAATTTATAAATTTTAATAATTTTTTTATTAACAAAATAAAATGTTATTAATATATTTAACCATCGAGGAATTATCGTCTTTTAAATTTGTGCGAAATTTCCCCCCGATCGCTCAAATAGTTTAAAAGTTATTTAATTTATTTATCCCTGAGGCTAAATATTTAAACTATTGAACTTGCTCTATTAATGATGCTAGACACATTTAGCAGATTTCATAGGATTCTTTAAGACTTAACTATCTCCTCAGAAGTTAAATGCATATTGCGTTTTCATAGAAATTATTTACAAAATAAACGTTTGAAAAAGGGGTATGTTTTTTACTTATAAACAATTGTAATAACTTCTATATTTTTTAAGCTACAGACTTGTACGTACAACCATTGGATAGCTGGTGAAAAAAAAAAAAAACCTTCTATGACCAATAGGAACGAAGTTAGAGACTATTTTTTAAAAAATCATACCTCCATTGTTTATAAACATTAAAAAATAAAATTTGCACAAATTTTGAATAAAAATCTAAACTTTATATTGAAACTTATAGCTATAAAATTTATCCAATTTTTCGAAACTTACAGCCTTTCGACACGAAGGCACTTTCGAAAGATCGACATAGGAAAGTGGAGGGGATGACTGTTTCAGCTTCGTTTTTTTTTTCGAGATCGGAACTTCAAATTGAAACACCTAGGAAAAATTTAGATTATCCCGGCTTCCATTGCAGCTAGAAGCCTCTTTTTTTAATCTGGGGTAGCTCGTCGAAATATAAATAACTACATAGTTTTCATAGGCCGGGAAATATGGGAAAGCTCGGAAAAATTAAGTCCATTTGAAATTCTCCGTAAAAACTTACTTTTTTTTTTTAATTTGGCTGGAATAGTCTGTCGCAGTATTAATAATGATGACATAATTTTCACCACTCCGGAAATCTCGGAAAATCCCGGAAGATGAATCTGTAATTGTTATGGAGGCTGTTAACGCTTAAATCTGGGCACGATACTCAAATAAGAAGACCATAAACGTGAAAAAATAAAAAAATAAACAAATATTTTATATTTTTCTTGACAAAAATACTGTTTATGCACTATCAAATAATTGAAAATTGTGATCACGTGATGGAAACGTTATATAAAGTATATAAATTGAACAATAATTAATTACTTAATTATTTTTATTCATTGTTTTTAAAATTTTATGACTCATTACCATAAAATTGTTTGTTTTTATGTTAGTTTCTAGGAAACAAACAAAACATAATCGTATTTCCGCTATTATTTTCAATATTTATGTTTACGTAAAAACTAATTGATCTGAATAACTTATCGGGTATCAACAAAGTTATGTTATGCAAAGTTATTTTAAGTGTCTTTAATTTACATTAAAAAATATGTATCTGTAAACTATTTAAGTGGAAAAATGCATGGCTGAGTCACTAAAATTTTAACGGAAAAGTTTTCAATTGCAATTCATTATTATAATTACAAAGTACAGTCAATTATAAAGTACAAAAATTTAACCTGAATCTATTCTAAAATAAGAAATACCTGAGATACGTGTGTTGCAAAGTTGGAAATATCTGATTCATCCATTTGTATAACGAATTTTTGATGTTTTCAATATTTCGATCTCGAATATCTTCTGCCATGTCACTTATTTTTCTTTGGATAGTATTAGGTATTGGAAAGGGGTATGATTTTTATTTTTGCAGCCTCTTTTTTACCTGCTATTATTTTCACCATCTCAGCATCTATAGGTAGAGTCAAATCTTCAGCAATTGCATGTGGCTTACTATTTTTTGGAATGCGATATGGAACTCTATAGCTTGCTAGAAATGCTTTTTCATTTGTAATGGTTGATAATGAAAAAATCGCTTGTTAATGGTGATTAATGGTTAGCTTTCTCCCAAAATTCTATGGGTTTCTCTTTTTGTCTGTATGTTTTCTATTTAAATTCCGAACTATTAAAAGTAGTTTTGAGGACTTCATACTTTATTTTGACAAAATTTCTTCACAAATAACGTACGGTGAAGACACAAGAAAAAAGAAATTGTGTAACTAGCTCTTTGATGGCACAAGTTTAAAACGTTTTTTTTTTCCAACAGTTTTTTTAACAACTGTCCAAATCTTAGACGCCGTATTAGATTATTAGATCTCCTGTTTGATTTGGCAATGTCGTTAAATAACGAATGAACTGGGTATGATAAGATAAGAAGATCGTCTACTATTGTTTTTGCCAAAAAAAAAAAAATGTTGTAGTGTATCTAGACTGCTAGCTAAAATAACGATTTTTTTTAAATAAAAATCCGTAGGCATGGCCGGAACTAGGAGATTTGTCAGGGGAGGAAAGATCAGCAAAAATAATACCTCTGTAAGCCATTTTTTTAGATGCGTTAGTTGAAATTGCACACCATTTGTATACTATTAAAAAGTTGTATTTATGAAAAAATATAACTACGCAAATATTTGTTATGTATTGTATTCAATGGTTATTATACTTAGATTAAAAGTCTTTCCTGTTCCTTTGTACTTCTTTTGTAGTTTTTAATGATTTTAAGTTTGCTAAAACTTCGTTCTCCAGATAACACTGTATCTGATAGCGTGCGAATCAATTTCAGTGCAGTAGTAATGTTAGGGTAGCCTTCCTCTAGTTTATTTTTATAAACAATACTTAACATTTCTCTTGATGCGGATTCCTTTAAATTTTGATCAACTGATGAAGCGTGATGCTTAAAACTTTGAATTTCAAATATAAATTATTTAACGTTGAGATCAGCAGTGTAGATATTTGCGAATTATATATATTTAGGAATTCTACAGTATTCACTGCCTTCCCTCGCTCAACCGTTTCCATCGCTCTCTGTTGTTCCATTCTCCATCGTTTCGGCCTTTCTTACTCATGGCGTCGTCCACTTCGTTCCTCCAGGATTTTCGGGGTCGTCCACTTTTCCTCCTTCCTATGGGGCTCCATTCGGTTATTCTCTTTATCCATCTGCTGTCAATAGTTCTTCTTATATGTCCATACTACTTTAGTCTTTTTTGTTCTATAAATGTTAGTATGTCTGTTTCTATTGATGTTCTTTGCTTTATTTCATCATTACTTCTCCTATTCATTCTTGTTACTCTGCAGCATCTTCGCAGGCTTTCCATCTCTGTTGCTACTATCTTACTGCTGTTTTTCTTGTTTATGATCCAATTTTCAGCCCCATGTGTCATAATACTTCTCACTAATGTTTTATAAATCTGTGTTTTTGTCTTCATATTTAGGTGTCTATCCCATCATACTGAGTTAAGCTGTCGGATTGCAGTTCTTGTTTGTCCTAATCTTTGTGTAATTTCTTCCTCTGTTGTTGCCTTTTTCGTGATTATAAACTCCAAGTATTTGAATTTATCTTTTCCTTTGATTGTTACGTTGTCATCAATATGTAGATCTTCTATGTCTTCTTCACTTGTAGATAGGTACTCTGCTTTCGCGAGATTAATATCTAGGCCAGCCTTGGTATATTCTTCTTGTAGCTTCTTCATCATGTAGCTGAGGTCGTCTTGGTCTTGTGCAATCACTACTTGATCGTCTGCAAAGCTTAACGTATATAGGTATCCGTACCGGTACTCCCATGCCTTTGCATTTTCTTTTCCATGTAGTCAAGGCTTTCTCTAAGTATATTTTGAATAGGGTTGGAGATGTGGAACAACCCTGCAGGAGCCCTTTTGTTGTGGTGAAGTCTCCTATGATTCTTGTTCCCATTTTAATGAACACTTTATTTTCTTTATACAGAGCTTTTGTAGCTTCTATGAGTTCCGTCTGTATTTCTAATTTGTACATTGCCTCCCATAGTTCTGACCTTGGTACAGAGTCATACGCCTTTCTCAGGTCCACAAATGCCAAATGTATATCTTTATTTTTTGCTTTTTTCTTTTCCAACAGTTGTTCCAGTGTGTATATGTGGTCTATGCATGATCTTCCTGCCGTGAAGCCTGCCTGATCCTCCCCGAATTTGCCTTTAATGCTAGCTCTATCTTTTCTCGCAGTATCTTCCCATATAATCTTCCTATTGATGATATTACGCTTATTCCTCTGCAGTTTTCGCATCGTTTTCCATTTCCTTTCTTAAATATAGATGTCATATATGCCTCCGTCTATTCCTTTGGGAGCTGTTCTCCATTTATGGCTTTCTGAAATATCTATTGTATCATCCGGTGTAATTTTTTTGATCCGTATTTTATAAGCTCAGGTGAGATGCCTCCAGGTCCAGGTATTTGCGAATTCTTCTGCCTTTATTTTTAGATCTTTTGTTTGCATTTCTTTAATTCGAACTGCATTCTAAAATCCAAACTTTCTGTTTATGTTGTCCAAAAGCCTTAAACCTGTCACTGAGTTCCGTAATTATCCGGTCAATAACCTCTAACATAGCTAATTGGTACACATTCTTAGTGCTTGTCAGAGCTCCATCTCCACACAGCTCATCAGACATTTTTTTCTTTTTTCTTGGTAAGAAATCACACGGTAGATCAGTTATGCTTACTACGAATTAATTCTTAGTAATGGCCTCAGGTGGAGCACACTCTCTGCAAGACTTTAATAGCGTTAAAAGACCTTGAAGATTCTGGGCAGCTAAATCTACTCTTAGATCTTTTCTTTGCAAAAAATCATTGACATGATTGATCTTTTTCAACAAAACATACCAGAAACTTGTGTTTCTTAGTTTATGTGAAAATCAATAAAACTGTCTTCTACCTCCCATGCATTTGTTTTAATGTAACGAACTACTTCTGTCATTTGCTCACTATGGCCAATATCCGGAGTGTAATCAAATATTAAGGAATAACATTTCGCATCCAAAATAGGAGATTTGCCCTTCAAAAAATTTCTATTGGATGGGTCGCTAAAATAATTGTCTTCTTTTATTCCTCGTAATGGACTTACTTGTTTTGGTAGAAATAGAATAGCATCAATAATGCAGCGCAAAGCCGCCATTCAGTGAGACTCTCCTTGATGGATCTTGTTTTTGGAGTTCTGCATCAATCTCTCTTTCCGAAACAAGATCTAACGCTTTCCACGAACATAAACAAAATTTGTGAATAAATTAATTTTCTTTTTTGAGAACTTCATAAAACCAATCTTTGGTAAGTTACGTACTTCTCTGTAGCTATTACTTAAATTTGGCTCCATCAGATTGTCAAAGCTCACTTTTGTTGTGTAACACCTTTCAAAATCTGAAAAGCTCTGTGGCCAAGAACCAGAATCCCTACAATCAAAAAAAACTCAGACGTTTCTTGAAGACCAGTTGTAGTGTCTGGACACTACAACTTCTAGTTGTATCTGGAGTTCTGGACCTGCCTGTTAGATGTTAATGGACACTACAATCTGATCATAAATTATCAAATAAAAGTAAAATATTGGTATTATTGGCAAATCTTATGTTGTTGGAGATTTTTCCATTTATTGCTAAACAGTATTCTTCCTCCAATAATGCTTCCTTAAAAATTATTTCGCTGTAAGGTTGAATAACACATACCCCATAATGGAGACATTACATACCTCTGTCGAACATCTCTTTTAATGTCCATGTTTTTTGTTTCATATTTTCTTCTTTCGCTTTTTGTGCAGGATTTCATCATCAATGCATTTGATTAATTATTGATATCATCATTGATATCATTATTCTTCTTCTTTAAGTGCCATCTCCGCGACGAAGGTTGGCAATCATCATGGCTATTCTGACCTTCGAGGCAGCTGCTCTGAACAATTGCCCTGAGCTGCAACCAAACTACTCTCTCAGGTTCTTTAACCAGGAAACGCGTCTTCTTCCTACGCTTCCTAAGGTCCGAAAACAAGAACTGAAAAACAAGTGCTCACATTAAATAAAATTCCTAAGGGATTTGTGGAAGAAGTTGATGATTATAAAGAAAGTATGCGTTAAGAAAATAATAATCTCGGATTTTTTTGAAAAAAAGAAATAGAAAATAATCGAAAATTTTTGACGGAAAAACATGATATAAGACATATAATATTACATTATTTAAGACAGAATAAACAATTTAGAAACGAAAAAAGATTTATTGTGTTTACTGATGGAACGTATTTACTTTTAAGCCATAGTCCCAGTAATAGTTGGACTGATGGAACGAACAGTGGGTTTAAAAAACTCGTCGCTTTAAAACACATTTTACGATATAAATAATTAGAAATATTCAAAGACGGAAATTACAGACTGATCAAAAGAGCTTATTTAAAGTATTTCTATAGTATAAAGAATTTACAGTAACCAAACATTCTTAAATAACCATTTAAAATTTATAAATTTTAAATTTTAAATAATTAAATGCAACTTGTTATAAACAATGCTTCATGTTAAAAATATTTCAAAATAAATCAGTCAATATTTATAACAACCGTGACAATCAGATCGTTGCAGTCTATACGCAGACTGTTAGCTGTTAGCAGTACCAATCCAGATCTAGCAACAAGACACCTACAAAGGGCACTTAACGAACTACAAAATTGGTGTATACAGTGGAAAATAGCTGTCATTCCTGACAAAACACAGATCGTCATGTACCAAAAAAGAAAATACGAAAGATACGCAAATTGAATGGTCAAATCAAGTCAAATACCTAGGTGTAACGTTGGACAAAAAGCTGACCTTTACAGAACACGTGAAACAAACGGTTCAAAAAGATAAAATAATTAGAAGTCAACTGTTACCATTATCAGGTCGGAATAGTAAACTAAGATTTAAAACAAAGATTAGGATGGCAAACTGTATAATTTTACCAACATTAATACACGCCTCGGCCGCATGTAGACACACAAATCTAACAGAAACAAAATACAAATAGTCCAGAACCATATGATTAGGAAGGCTCACAATATACCTAAGTACGTTTCATTAAGGTACGTATTTAGGGACTCAGAACAAAAGAGAATCCTGAGAATAATGGACGAAAAAGAAAAGCACAGATGATTTTCAACGATCTCAGGAACCATCCTAGTAGACTATTAAGAGAGTTGACAGACCATCACGAAAACTAAAGGACAGTACATAGGCGGCCCAGACAACAGCTAGCTGGATGTAGAGAAGACCCAGAAGAACAGTGAAGAAATGAAAGCCATGCAATAGTCGAATAAACGCAGTAACAGAAGGCAAAAAAATACCCCATCCTTATATTTTATTTCCTTTATCTACGAGTAGTTATTTTTATTTTTGCATGATGACGAAACTACAAGAAGAATATACCAAGGCTGGCCTAGATATTAACCTCGTGAAAACAGAGTACCTATCTACAAGTGGAGAAGACATAGAAGATCTACGAATTGATGACAACGTAACAATCAAAGTAAAGGATAAATTCAAATACATGGGGTTTTTAATAACGAAAAAGGCAACAACAGAGGAAGAAATTACACAAAGATTAGGACAAACAAGAACAGCAATTCGACAACTTAACTCATTATGGTGGGATAGACACCTAAATATGACGACAAAAACACAGATTTATAAAACATTAGTGCGAAGTATTATGATATATGGGGCTGAAAATTGAATCATAAACAAGAAAAACAGCAGTAAGATAGTAGCAACAGAGATAGAATGCCTGCGAAGATGCTGCAGAGTAACAAGAATGGATAGGAGAAGTAATGACGAAATAAAGCAAAGAACATCAATAGAAACAGACATACTAACACATAGAAAAAAAAAGACTAAAGTGGCATGGACATGTAAGAAGAACTAGCGACAGCAGATGGATAAAGAGAATAATGGAGCCCCATAGGAAGGAGGAAAAGAGGACGACCCCGAAAATCCTGGAGGAACGAAGTAGACGACGCCATGAGTAAGAGAGGCCTAAACGATGGAGAATGGGACAACAGAGAGAGATGGAAACGGTTGAGCGAGGGAAGGCAGTGAATACTGTAGAATCCCTGAATATATATATTTTAATTTTTTATTTTTATACTTATAACCTTCTGTTACAGTAGTCATGCAGCGCCAATACTATACAAAAAATTAGAGTGAATGCTGATCAACAGCACATGCAGAAAAGCTGTTCAGCTAAAAGGCCCTTCAGCTAGATCAAAACGACCAAGTTCGCGGAACTTAAGCATCGAGTTCACGTAACGACAAACGTGGACTTAATGGCCAAACCCTTCGCGTGCTCAGCCGACAGGAGAACAAAAATTATTTTGCCAATTTGGCGGCTGAGTGACCGAGTACACACAATCCGGGGGAAGAATTAGTTCGGTGAAAGCTGACCGGAACACACATTTTGGAATACAAGTCCAGTCATGTAAAAATTAACTTTAGTCATTCATAGGGAGAAAAGCTTTTCTAGCTACCCCTAAAATCTGGTGGCTTAACCACATTAAGTAAAACAGAGGATGTCCCATTACCTAGGGCATCCAAAGTAATTTTCAGTACAAAGCCTCCTCATTCGTTATGTCCTGCGATGGGGAGGGGTGGTTTTTATAGCTTGGGGGTCAGATAGGTACCACTCCATTACGGAGTGTGACCGGTTTGATCTTCGGATATGTGGGTCCCACTGTTCCATTGGAACACACATGTCACGCGGAGCTAGGGTTCTACAAAAATTATTGTTATGTGTGTGTGTGTGTGCAACCGTGGCAACCTTGCAATTAAAGCTCCAAATGAATTCTGCATCCCTCCTCCGGTTTGAGCGCAGCTCACGTCTATTGCTATTCTGGGCTTAGTGTACTTAACAGATAAAAAGAAAATTAAAGTTAAAATATTAAATTCATTAAATGCAAGTTTACTTTCATAGCGGTACAATATAAACTGGTATAATAATATACGCATCAAAGTCAAATACACTTAATATTGGTACAATTTGTAATAATTGTAATGTTAATTTACATGTTAAAAGTAACAGCTTGTGAATAAGTCGTTTCTTTTTCTTTCTATTACCCATTTTAGTGGCATATTAATTTAAAATTTACAAACAATACAATTTTACAGTAACCTGACTCTTGTACTCACTAGTATTTACCTAATTATTCAATTTTCAGGTTGCCTAAGCTCGGCTATCAGTGGAATGACAATAGCCTGGTCATCGCCCTACGTCGTAAAGATAACTCACGATAAGCAGAATTATAACATCACAGAAGAAGAAGCATCTTATTTTACAATGATAAACGTTATTGGGCTAGTTGTATCTTTACCGTTTACCTCACTTCTGCCAGACAGATTTGGCAGAAAGCCGGTTTTGATGCTAACAGCTTTACCGTATTCGATCTGTTGGTTACTCAAATTGTTTTTTACTAATATTTATGTGCTGTATCTTGCTAGATTTTGTGCGGGACTTGGGGATGGTTTATTGTTTGCGTCGTTGCCTTTGTATATTGGGGAAATATCTACGCCAGAAGTTAGAGGCGTTTGGGGCAATGGGTTGATGATTTTTGGATTCTTAGGACAGTTTTTAATAAATGTTTTCGGTATTTATTTAACAGTACCACAAACGTCTATTGTAAGTCTATCAGTGCCTTTAATATTTGTATCAGCGTTTTATTTCATGCCAGAATCGCCGTATTTTTTTGCTATGAAAGACAGAGATGAAGAAGCAAAAGCTGCATTAAGGTTCTTTAGGTTAAGGGATGACATTGACGATGAGTATACAATACTCAAAGACGACGTTAAAAGACAAATTTCTGAGTCTGGTACTTGGAAAGATTTAATTCTCATTAAAAGTAATAGAAAAGCAGTTCTGATAGGCATATTTATAAGAGTGTCACTTGTTTTGTCTGGTATTATGGTATTTATCACATATACACAGTTTATTTTTACCCGAGCCGGAGGAAATATCGATCCTTCAGTTGCTACTTTAATATATACCGGTGTAGCTTTTGTTTTATATACAATTGCCTCAGTGTTTTCCGAAAAGTTAGGAAGAAAAAAGGCGTTTGCCATATCTCTAGCCTTAACTTCTATTATACTCCTACTTGAAGGAACTTATTTTTACTTAGATGAACATTGTCCAACCGTAGATCTTTCTAATTTCAAGTGGTTTCCGCTGGTGGGCATGCTCATTTTTCTAGTCTTCGTTGCCTTTGGTGTCGGAATTCTTCCAGGACTCATGCTGAGTGAGTTGTTCTCAGCTAGTATTAAAGCAAAAGCTATATCTGTTGTGATGATGATATACGCCATCATGTATATTCTTACAAATAAATATTTTTATAACTTGACACGTCTAACTGGATTATGTGGACCGTTTTTTGTTTTTGGATGTTGTGATATGATCACAGCTGTTTTGTCGTGTTTTATTGTGCCAGAGACGAAAGGAAAGACTTTGGAGGAGATTCAACAGAGTTTGAAAGGGAATTGAGTACACCAAGAGATATTATTGACTGTATTAAATACTTATTACTGTATTAATTGACAAAATGTTGTTTTTTCAATGTGAAATGTAAATGTACTTTTCTAAATAAATTTTATTTTTGAATACATCGCTTTTTTATTGTATAATTTAAATGCATAAAATATTAGATTAAAATTAATGGTACGGGTATAAAGAAACGAATAATATATTTGAAACACGAATATGAGACGAATGGAATGAGAGGAAAATCGATCGAGAGATAAAAGAAGAGATCCTAAAATGACAGAAAAAATAGTAATGAACAAAACAAGGCAAGTTTGTACAGGAGAGAAATGACAATTGAAGCATACATATTCATAGGATATAACAGAAAATATAATAGTTAAAACAGTCTGGGACAAGTTAGCTAAATATCTAAATAAAAGAATAACACAAAGAAAAAGAAAAAAAGACTATCTACAAAAAGAAAACAAATAAACGAAGAAAGAAATATTTATGACAAGAAAAACTGGACGATTGGACTAATGAAGGACAAAAACTTATCCAGAAATACAAAACTGATAAACGCAACTGATAACTTACAAATGAAGAAGAAGAAAGATTAAGAATATTTGAGACAAAAATCCTAGGAAGAATTATGGACCCGATAAAAATGCAAAACAATGAAATTAAAAGAGGAATGAACTATGAAATTAGAAATAATGAAGATAGATGAAATAGTTAGATTTATTAAAGCGCAGAAACTAAAATGGCACATCTCTCTCTCTTTAATCCTGACCCCCTGGAGGGAGTGAAGTGGTCATAGTGATGTCGTGTTTTGTCCGTCTCCAAAGATCTCCGTCTCTGGTCATTTCTTTTAATTCACGTTGGGACATATAAAGAGAAGAAAAAATGACAGACTGATTAAGAAGCTCACCAGATGGAAGCCAGATACTGAAATAACGAAGGGAAAATCTGGAGAGAAATGGAGGACTAGACAAGAGACATTAAAATCCTTAAAGTGAGAAACGGCGGAGATCTATACACAGATCGAAATAAGTGTAAGCAAATAATATTTTTCTATTTCTGAAGGCTTGCTGATTTGCAGTTTTTGTTTTCGATAATTTCGTAAATGTGACGAAATTAAATAAAATTTAATGTTTAGAACTATTTTGTTACAACTTTATTGGCCACACAGAACTTTCTTTAAAGTAGTTGAATGGAAAAATCATTACAATTTGGGATTAGGTGTGGAATAATGAATATTTTAATAGTATATCCATGCCAGGATTAAATTTCTATGTTCCACTGAAGATAATAAACCATAATCTGGTAGGTAACTTGGACTTGTAAAAACGTAAATGAAGAAGAGTACT
Source organism: Diabrotica undecimpunctata (assembly GCF_040954645.1). Lineage (NCBI taxonomy): Eukaryota > Metazoa > Arthropoda > Insecta > Coleoptera > Chrysomelidae > Diabrotica > Diabrotica undecimpunctata. The sequence continues at coordinate 38,468,032 of NC_092809.1, read as the reverse complement.
AGGCCGAGGAAACATAAGGCTGGATTCTTCTACCAGCGGCACTTAGGAATTACGATACCTCTTACAAGAACATAGGCTTCATTTAAGAAAAAGGTTTGTAATGCAATGTAACGATACCTACGGCACAGTTGCCACCATCCTTAACATGTTGACGTATGGCACCTGTTTAGTGTATTGTTTTTGTGTTTTACTATTCATTTTAAACTTCAGAGACAGAGCGACAGATTCATAACAATGAATGATAATCAATTTCCTTGAATCCATTTAAACAACAATTGTTTCTAATGAAGAACACAAAAAATATCACTGCTAAAGTATATCCAACACAACAAGAATTGATATTAATCATTTAGATTTATAGTTTACAGTGAAATTTAGATATTTTCAAGTTTATTATCACATACGTTCACGTATACTCGTAGACGTATCAACGATTGTTTAATAGACCGAATCGGAAAATGAAGGCGCTAATCTACATCCTTGTCAATTTTTTCTAACCTATCTGCAGGTTAATAAATACTTCAATGGGAGATTTCACTTTCACAATCAAAAGATTTTTTTGAGAACGGTAATGATACATGTACAACTTGAAATAGATATGTTCTAGTGCAAAAAACCGATGATGTAGATCGAATATGATCAATGTGGGTAGAGATTTTATGTATCGATTTTATTTTACTTGATCTTATATAATTTTTATTAGTATGTAGTATATATATTATAGTATAGCAGAATTCAATTTAATTTATTGATTGATGAAACAAGTGCCTATTATTGAAAAAGAATAGTGATATCTCGTGTATGTATCGTCATTATCATATGGTTTACGCTTTGGTGTATAATCCTAGTCTGAGATGGATCAACCCTAAAGCTTGCCAAACGTGGCTGACCATAGGACATCAATAAGACAGAACAGAATATAGAAGCAATCTTATAAAGCAAAAAAAAAAGAAATAAAAAGCAGAAAAAATCAATTTTAGTAAAAAAGTTGTGAAGATATATATACCTTAATGGAAAGTTTGCTATATATAGGATAACTACTTAATGGAGCGTATCCCCTCAATATCGGGGGATTAGGTCAGATTACATACACATACACTCTATAGAAAAATTACCAGGACACTGACCGTATCTACCCCTAGGCACGTCAAAAGGTTTGATAAGGTAAGTACTTCCTATACATCAGCTTCCACCTTTCTTTGAACCGTGTCAGTTTACCGACAAACGGCGGGACCGTCCGCGCTGGCTATAATTAAACCGAAAAATAAAAACAGTAATGGAAAAAGAAACCTCACTGAAGAAGATATATATATGACGAAAGAAATAGCGATTGGGATGTGGCAAACGGCAAAAACAATAATATGCTGTCTAAAGCCAGGGATAATTAAGTATTTTTAAGTTGTATTCTTTCTGTTTATCATTGATGTTTCCATCACATATGTGGTAACTGGCCATATCAGTATTTTGTATATCTTTATTTTTGTCTATTTGCTTAATTTTTTTCCCGAAGGCTTGGTTTTGGCCTATAGAATTCTTTCTTAAATCTTTTTTTTACTAGTTGTTCCCATGGTCACTTCCACGAGTAGATCAGTTACTGAGGGTTTTTACCTCCGAATTCTTTATCACTGAATCGATTCATTTGAAATTTTGTGTGTTGGTAAATGATTACTCAAGGAACAAAAGTTATATAGTGCCGATGTGCGCTTCTATCCTGGGGGTGTTTGCCACCCCTTTTCAAGGGTGAAAATTTTTTCACTCAAAATAACTACGCTATTTGATAGAAGGACAAATTTCAAACAAAAAATGTAGTGAACATTTTTTTCGCTAGATCAATACTTTTTGAGTTATTCGCTGTTGAAAAGTGTCATTTTTCGTTAAAAAAAATATGTTTTTCAAAAGTTTTTTAAGAATAGCTCTGAAACTAAGAGTTTTATCAAAACAACTGTAACGACTAAAATTAAAGCTCATAAAAAAACAAAAAGACTGGCTTTTTAATGAATAGTATACCTTCAGTTCAATATTAACTGAGTTATGGCTGTTCAAAGAAGGTTTGTTTTTGTTTTTGTCTTTCAATACGAGTATTTAACGTGAAATACCGGAAAACGGGTACATTTTTCAAAAAAACTCAACTCATAAAATATTTTTAAAAGAGCTTGAAAAGACCTTTAAAATGAGTGGTGGTAAAAGTCCTCTGCACCAACTGTACGTGAGATACGATCAAAAAACGATGGGTTTCTCAAATTTTTGTAAAAAAAAACGCCATAAAACTAATGTCATGTTCACTAGGATTGAAATAAATTGTTTTCCTTGTGGAATTCACTTTATTTTAGTGTTTTTTATATAATCCAAAAGTTTAGCCACTTTAGAATACTTTAGTTTTTGAAAAAAGTATGATTACATTTTTTTTTGTAAATATTAATTTACAATTTTACTTTTTTTTATAATAACTTCAAAACTATAAAAGATACGTAAAAGATAATACAATACAAAAAATAGGATTTTTTTTCAACAAAAATTTTCATTTTTTAATTTTTTTTGTAGCTTAAAAAATAACGGAGATATAGTTGGTTGAAGTTTGCTTTATAGCGCCTGAACCACTGGTCTCCGACCCTTTGACCCTTCGCCCTTTAAACATGAAGGACTTTAGAATGTTTTAACATTCCTATACTTATAGCCCGTTAAATTACCTGTAAAATCGTTTTTTAAAGCATGTAGCATCAAAATTAACCGAGTTATTGTAAAAAAACCAATAGTACTTTTTAGAATAAATTTTGGAGCATGGAAAAATTTTATAATTTGGAGCATTGGAGCATTTCGATGCTGTGCTGTGGTGACAATTGCCAAAATTGTCCTCCAGTAAACGAAGACCAATTGGACGGTGAAAATTATGATGGATAGATATTCATTTATTTTATACCTCGTTTTATATAAATATTATTTATTTTTAGTTTTTTGGAAAACAAAAAAAAATGTAATATATTATAAACTAAATTTTTTCTATTTATGTCCAAGTCTAAGTTAAGGATTTAAGGATTTTATTTTCATCAAAAGGGGTGCTTGTAAGGGTTGAAAAAAGTAGGCTCATTTTGTAAGTAAAGAATTAATTTTTGTCTACAAACAATGCACTCTAAAAATGTTTCAAATCATTAAAACTATTTCTTGATTTATTTTTGACAAAGGGGGTGGTTGTGAGGGTTGAAATGTTGAAATTATAATAAAATGTTATTTTATAAGCAAGAAATTAATTTTTGTTTAATAAAATGCACTCAAGAAATGTTTCAGACCAATAAAAATATATTAAATTAATTTTTAAAAAAAGGGGTTGGTTAAATTGTGAGGGTTGAAATGTTGAAATTATAATAAAAAGTTATTTTATATGTAAAAAATTAATTTTCGTTAAATAAAATGCACTCAAGAAATGTTTCAAACCGATAAAAATATTTTTTAATTCATTTTTGTCTTAAGGGTGGTTGTGAGGGTTGAAAATTTCCAATAAATAAAATATTATTGTATAGCTAGGGTATTAATTTTTATTTGTATTTTAATACATAATTGAAATGTCTTAAGCTGCTACGACTTTTTTTTCATATTATTTTTATAAAAAGTATTAGCTTTTAAGGGTTTTTAAAGGGTTTTAAGGGTTGAAAATTGTGAATAAATCATTTTCATATTAGAGATCACATTACAATATTTACCTTATGCGAATAAACAAGATTTAAGTGCATAAAATAATTAAATCAGTGTTTTTCCCAGTTTCTTCAATAGGGGGTAGTTTTCACCCCTTAAAAACAAAAAGCGCACCTAGAGCGTATATAACTTTTGAAGTGGAGGGTAAGATAAGCTTAATTTGAAATTTTCATGAAATCGATGCAGTTATAAAAAATTCGGAGGTATTACCATATTTTAAGCCTCAGTAATTGGACTAGAGTGACTATAAAAAAGATGGTAAATCATGAATAATTGACTGTCGCGACCTTTTGAAATTTTAAGTTATTGGTCTTCAGAAACCCCCTCTTTGTTTTCTTGTTCTTACTTATTTTCATATATTTTGTCTTCTTTTTATTTATTTGTAATCCAGATTTTTTTATTTCGTCCTCCAGTTCGTTAGTTTCCTTGGTCAAACTAGTTTATTTTTCGATGACTGTTAAAAATCATCTTAATATACAACTATAATGAATGAATGAATGAACTTCTTGTTCATATTTGTTTTCCACATTACTTTGAAGTGCAAGATTAAGTGGTACTGGGGAGATAATCCCCTTTCTATACGCCTTGGTCTTTGTTAAACTCCCTGTGTCATTTCTCTTTGTAACTTTACCCTTAAATTTGCTCTTCTTCTAGTATAATTTCTTTTAGTTTCCTTAGTTTATTTGGTATATGTACATATTTCCTTTAACGCATTTATCATCTTGCCTCTCTTTATAGAGTTGAAGGCGCTTTTAAAGTAAATAAATAAATAATAAATGTTATATTTTCCATTTTTATAGAATTTATCCCAAAGTAAGTATAGCATTTATTGTCAATCTTCCTGGTCTAAATTCATTTTAATAGTCTAGTATTTTTTTCTATAAAATTTTTGATCGTATTACCTGTAGATAGGTATAATGACTTCAGTGTTTCTTTCTTTAGGTATTCTATCTTGTATCACTGTTTGTTTTATTAATTGGTATACTTGTTCATTTATTTTTCCCTCCCCGTTTTATCAGTTCGTATACAAAACGGTCTTTTCCTGCCGTTATATCTTTTTTAATCTTTGAATTTCTTTTGTTACTTCTTCCTTGGTCGGATATGTTATATCTTCTTCTTTTCCCCTTTTCTTTCTGTTTTGCTATTCTTCGACTTCGCAGTTTTCTTCATTTTTTGCTTTTTCTTCTTATTTACGATTATTTTCTATATATATATATATATATATATATATATATATATATATATATATATATATATATATATATATATATATATATATATATATATTACTACTTCTGTTAACAAACACCTCTCCACAACGGAAACCTCTAAAAGATTAAAATTGGGGCTCCGGAAATCCAAATATATACATAATTTATTGTAGCCATAAAACTAATTATATAAGTAGGTACTTATGGTCATAAAACTAGGCTTATACATCGAGTTGGATTTGGAAAAACTCATTTTAGAATTTATTCATCCTTTATACACATTTCTAATTTAGTTACGATATTCTGATCTAAGGGTAACAATGTCTTCGATTAAAATAAAGTTGTTTAAATTTGGAAGGAAAAATATCGGTGATAGAAACATATGAAAAAAATAATTATAGTGTTAGAGTTTTGGCCGAAAAGTTTCAAATAGGAAAAACTTCAACTAGCGATATTTTAAAGAAAAAGGCTAATTTAAAAAAGTGGTATAGTAAAAGCGAAAATGTTCAACAAAAAAAGAGGATTAAAACTGAAGGTGTTGCCATCGATACTATAGTGTACGATTGGTTTTGTAAAGTGAGGAGTAAGAACATTTCATTATTTGGACCGATAATAAAAGAAAGCTGTAGAGGCGGCCAGAAATTTTTAGAAATTGCTGGAGAAGCTGCAAATGTTAACCATGACGACGTTTCAGAGTAGGAAAGAAAACTGTATGACACTGACGAGACTGGTCTATATTATTGGGCCTTAGCAGGTAAAACTTTTACATTTCGTAATGAAAAGTGCACGGGAGTAAATCTGCTAAGGAAAGGCTGGCCGTATTATTGTGTGCAAATTTAAATGATAAGTGCACAAATAAAAACCTTTGGTTATTGGTAAAAGTAAAAATCCTCGATGTTTTAAAAATTTTCATGTTGATAAACTCCAAGTCGACTGGTACTACAACAAGAATGCCTGGATGACCAGAGATATCATGGCAGATTGGCTGCACAAATTTTAAAGAAAAATGCAATGTCTAAAAAGACAAAAATTTTTATTCCTAGACAACGCAACATACCATTAGGATATTCAGTTATCTAACATATCGATAATATTTTTGCCACCTAATACTACAGCACATTGTCAACCGTTTGTGGCAGTATGGAGAGACGTTTCAACCAAAACAATTGAAAAAACGTTTCATTAGGTTAGGTGTGCTTTTCTAAAAAACGATAGTAATGGAGAAGAAATTGTGGAAAATAAGACCTGGAAGATGATTTGTCAATGTTAACCTTTTGCGAAAGTCATGAAGTTGAAAATTTTTTGAACTACCTAGAGATTGCAGCAGCCCCATTGACGGAAAATCCTGAAGTAAACTTAGCTATTTGTGTTAGTGATTTTAAAGAAAACGAACAGGTGTCCAATGTTTCCGACAGTGAGAGTGATGATGAACTAGAACTTACTATAACTGTAAATAATTTAAATGATGGTAAAATTAAGAGACTTAGAATTATTCTTATATATAAAAGTGATGCAAGAGTGAGTCAATAAATATCTGATGTAATTCTAAATGTTGAGTCAGCAATTGTGAAAAATAATGTTCAAAACAAAAAAACTAAAATTGATAATTTTTCTAAGAAGGAATGACTACCTTTTTTATATTAGTATTTTATTTGTGTATATGCTTATGTAAATATGTACGAAAATGTATAATTAAAGATCAAGCAAATCGATACCTCTTGTTTATTTTAATCGATTAAGCGATAACTCTACACAACGGACAATTATTTCCCCCGTTGGTGTCCGTTATGGAGAAGTTTCACTGAATTAGTTATTTCTTTAATATTCCCTTTATCTGTAACAATTCATGTCCATATCTGTTATCTACCTTCTATCTATCTATATATCTTCCTTCTCTATCCATATAGTCCAGGCAGCATCTGTTTTAAGTTGGGTGTAAAGCATATAAACGCAGTTTTTTTTACATAAAATCTCTAAAATATATCAGTACAAATGATAATTTCACTATGCGTGAGTTGCATGGAGACTTAGATTCTAAAAATTCTTTATTTTTTCTTTATTTTTTGCATATATCTTAAGAACTATTGGTTTTAAAACAATTTTATATAAGACATAAAACTTTTGTAATTAAATTTTACATAAGATAATGCTAGCCTCAAATCTTAAAAATTATTATTGTGAGTTTATTTCTTATACTAAAATCAAACTTAGAACCTTTCTATTCCTAAAAAGAAAACTCCAAATAAGTTCAATTATCACAAAAAATGTCATTAAAATCAATTCAATAGTTTTTGCACAATAATTTGCAATCTTAATTAAAAAAATGAATAATTTTTAAAATTATGCAGGTAAAAAACTAAAACTTTTAGATACTTGAAAATTTTTGCATACAAGAAGGGATTTCAAGCCTATTTTGAAAAATTAAAATGCGTCGACTAGAAGAGCCTACGGAATTTAAAAAAAAATGTGTTTAAATTTTAGGCTTACAAACAATTAAAATAATTTCATCAATTATTGATCGATTATAATTTTCAAAACGGATATTAAAAGTGCTTGGGAAGATTCTTCACAAGAAATGAAAAAAAAAAAAAAAAAAAGATAATCGGGTCATTAGTTCCGGAGTTATGATCGGCTAAAGCTGACTGCGATTTACAATAAAAGTTTAAGGTTCCAAGGTTTCTTTTTTAAATAAAAACCTTTGTTATCCGAAGCACTAATTGGCTACAAATTGAAATTAGTTATAGAGTATATAACTATAGAGAATATATATATATATATATATATATATATATATATATATATATATAATATATATATATATATATTATATATATATAATATATATATATATATATATATAATATATATATATATATATATAAATATATATATATATATATATATATATATATATATATATATATATATATATATATATATAAGTAGTTAAAATGTCAAAAATTGACGGGAGATAGTGGTGTGGGTAAATAAGAGACCGGCCGTCGCGGCTCAATAGAAATTGATTTTATGCGTTCAAAATCCCGTCGCGCTTAAAAATTTAAATTAACTCTGCATCTATTTAACGAATTTTGATTAAATCTAGGTCTCTCGAGCTAAAAAAATCAAATATTGCATTTACAAGTATATATTATTAAAATTTATGCGCCCTTTAGGGGAAGAAGAAGAAGAAGATTGCAAAATTATATTGAGAAATGTATTCAATCGATTTTAATAAAAGTTTCTTTTCAAATATGAAGCTCCTAAATTATATAAGGGTAAGGTCCCTGAATTGAATATTGTAAATAAACTCACCAAAAAAAAACTTTTTTTTGATTTTTAGTATTTTTTCAATAATAATCATTTTTAAGGTATGAAACTAACATTATCTTATGTAAAATTCAATTACAAAATGTTTATGTCTTATACAAAATTGTTCTAAAAGCAATGGGTGTTGAGATACATACGAAAAAAAGGAGGAATACTATCGAATTTTTTGAATTTATTTTATATTTTGTTTAATAAAAAGTTAGCCCACATTTCACAGTTTACGCATAGTGAAATTATTATTTGTAGTGATATTTTTGAGCGATTTATACAAAAAATTGCGTTTAACACCCTTAACATCCTTAACACCCAAAAAATGTTACTCTAAACCAGCCATACTCACTACGCGGCTCGCGGGCCGCATGCGACCCTTGGAGCGATTTTTCGCGGCCCTCAGACTGATAGGCAATAGAACAAAATTTGCGAGTTATAATATAATTATGTTTCTATTTATGTATTTAATGAGATTACAGGAGTGTAGATCGGCGCCATTCGTTGTACCGCATTTCGCATTAGTCATCTTTACCCCCACCTGGATGGACCCTAAAAACATTTACCATTTACAGTAAATTTTTTTAACGAGCATAGCATTGATTTCAAAAAGGTTTTCCGGTGTGTACTGATGGTTGCCCATCAATTTTGGGGCGAAATATAGAGTTTGTTCAGCTGTTGAAAAAATACTTGGGAAATAATAATTTATTGAGTTTCCATTGTATCATTCATCAAGCAAGCTTAGTTGCTAAATTTAGCTACTTAGCTAGCAGTAAAAAAATAAAGAGTTTCTTGATATTCACAATTTCAGTAGGTGACTTGAAGTTGTGTTTCTTACTGATATAATGAGCATTATGAATGAAACATTGACCAAATTGCAAGGAGACTATAATAACATTGTAACGGAAATTATGAGTATTGTGTTTTCACTGGAGCAGAAGCTGAATATGTATATTGAAGAATTGTCAAATGAAGATTATTCCAGCTTTCCTTCCGTGAAAGCACTGTTTGATGGAAATCCTGATGAAGGTCAAGAGATTTCTGACCTACTGAAGCTGTTAGCAGACCTAAAGGATGAAATGTCTGTGAGGTTAGTGACTTCAGGAAGTTCCAAGAACCATTTCGCTTGGTGGAAAATCCATGGGCAATAACAACAGCAAATGTAGCTCATCTTTCTATTTTTGCATTCAAAGCTATTGATTTGAAAAGTGAGTTAATTGATCTTGAGAATGATACAGAGCTAATAAGTATTTTTGAAGAAAAAAAAAGAAAAAAGCTCACTATAAGTTTTGGGAAGCAGTTGAAAATGACAAATTTCCTAACTTAATTGACTGTGCTCAGAAAATTTTGTGTATTTTGGCATCTACATATGTCTGTGAATCTATATTTAGTAAGCTGAAGTTCATAAAAAACAAGTACAGATCTAGGCTAACTAGTGAGAACGTTGAAAACATTTTGAGAATTTCAGTTTTTTCACAACCTGGTAACATAGATGCCATTCTATTTGTTTTTACGTAACTTGTAATAAACTTATGTTATAGTCATATATTTTTAAAATTATTTTATAGCACCACTTGTACTTGCGCCCCTGAGGGAAATTTCATTCAAACTATTAGGCTCTCAAAGAAATCCTAGTGAGGATTCCTGCTCTAAATAGATTTGGAGTAACATATTTTTCTTTTTTTTTTGTAAATCTTCTACAAAAACCCCACAAAACGTTAGTTTAAAAATTATTGCTTTTAGTGTTGCTGAAGATTTTGGTAGCAAAATTTATAAAAATGTTAGTCTACTAAGTATACGTATTTTGTTTAGAAACGTTGGTATCTATGGCTCAATTTTTTAATACTACTCGTACTACAGACAATTACAAACTCTGAAGCTAACATTAAGACATAATCGATTTTCTCTATTCAAAGATTCACACAATGAGAAGAGAATTATTAGTTTTGTGCAACAAAACGGCAAACTTTTATTAAAAGGACAATGTACTAGTCGTGTCGCCCACGCTCTATTACATTCAAAAAGATTCAAACAATACTGCAAGTGACAGATAATAAGTGGGTATGAACTGTTTGATATTTGATATTGTCTAAACAGGAAAAGAAATTTCATTTCAAAGAGAAACTTTTATGATATTTAATTATAGACGTCGTTCTGTATATTTAAGTATTGTATGTTGTGTTACTTGTCGTAAATCTGAAAGATGTATTTCTTAGGAAATATGTAATTTTTGGACAACAGTCACATTCACCTAAACATTACGTAAATCCTCAAATAAATTAATTGCTTGAGTAGATACAATGTCTAACAAGAATTTAGACTGGACAGTTACGTACAAAGGCTGTAATTATTATGCGACAAATATTAGAAAAATGTATCGAATGCAAGAGACCACCATTCCTGAGTTTCCTAACAGACAACCAATTTATAAACCATTAAATGATATAGAAAAAAAAAGAGAAATAGTCGTCGTAAATATTATATTGTTTAAATTACATGTGATAAAATTCACATGGTGTCAAAACCATATTACAAGATCGATATGTAATTAACCGATGATCAGTGGGCCTCAAACAGTTGTTGCTTTAAAATTTAATTCCACTCACTTGAAGTATTTTTTTTTAATTTTCTATATTTTATATTCTTTACGCATGCTGAATTTTGTTCTATTAAAGGTAAATTAATTTATTTACACACCATAAAATTTCTGTAATAAATGTCATTTTAAATATAGTAATCATTCAGTGTACTACACTATAATATGCTAAATTATAATTAATAATTATATATATATATATATATATATATATATATATATATATATATATATATATATATATTCAGGAATTCTACAGTATTCACTGCCTTCCCTCGCTCAACTGTTTCCATCTCTCTCTGTTGTTTCATTCTCCATCGTTTAGGCCTCTCTTACTCATGGCGTCGTCTACTTCGTTCCTCCAGGATTTTCGGGGTCGTCCTCTCCTCTTTTCCTCCTTCCTATGGGGCTCCATTCGGTTATTCTCTTTATCCATCTGCTGTCGCTAGTTCTTCTTACATGTCCATGCCACTTTAGTCTTTTTTGTTCTATATGTTAGTATGTCTGTTTCTATTAATGTTCTTTGCTTTATTTCGTCATTACTTCTCCTATCCATTCTTGTTACTCTGCAGCATCTTCGCAGACATTCAATCTCTGTTGCTACTATCTTACTGCTGTTTTTTTTGTTTATGATCCAATTTTCAGCCCCATATGTCATAATACTTCGCACTAATGTTTTATAAATCTGTGTTTTTGTCTTCATATTTAGGTGTCTATCCCACCATACTGAGTTAAGTTGTCGGATTGCTGTTCTTGTTTATCCTAATCTTTGTGTAATTTTTTCCTCTGTTGTTGCCTTTTTCGTGATTATAAACCCCAAGTATTTGAATTTATCCTTTCCTTTGATTGTTACGTTGTCATCAATCTGTAGATCTTCTATGTCTTCCTCACTTGTATATAGGTACTCTGTTTTCGCGAGGTTAATATCTAGGCCAGCTTTGGTATACTCTTCTTGTAGTTTTTTCATCATGAAGCTGAGGTCGTCTTGGTCTTGTACAATCACTACTTGATCGTCTGCAAAGCTTAACGTATATAGGTATTCGTTCCGTACCGGTACTCCCATGCCTTCACATTTTCTTTTCCATGTAGTCAAGGCTTTCTCTAAGTATATTTTGAATAGGGTTGGAGATGTGGAACAATCCTGCAGGAGCCCTTTTTGTTGTGGTGAAGTCTCCTATGATTCTTGTTCCCATTTTAATGGACACTTTATTTTCTTTATACAGAGACTTTATTTTCTTTCTTTTCTTTATAATTAATAATTAAGATTACTAAATAAACTAAAAATTTAATAAATTAAATAAACTTAAACAAAATTTATTCAGATTTATTTATTAATATTTTTGGTGATGTTTGTGTTTGCACATTGACGTAAAGTGAATAATCAATTTAATATAATAATAGTTTTAAATAAGAAAATTGTGCTAATTTAGCGCATTATATTGTACGAAGAGCTATATGAATATTGTGAGCCAACATTATTTTAATTTTCTTATTAGTAAACGGCGTAGTTGATTTGCACCTCGTACAATTAATATGTCATGTTACATTTATGAGTCACCCTCCTCAATTTCTTGTCAGAGTGTAATTTGTAATTGACAATTATTACGGAGCAGGTATTTATTCTACTTCTTAAACAAGTAAGGTAGATTTATTGTGTTTGTTATTTTGTATTCTAAAATGAGTCAGAGAGTCGGTCTACGTCAAGGCTTTAACATCAAAACAAGATGGCGAAAGACAAGACAAAACTTTTATTTAGTAGGTAATATATATATATATATATATATATATATATATATATATATATATATATATATATATATATTATGTGCATAAGTCTTTTGACAATAAATAAAAAATATATTGCTTGTAATATTGTCAAAAATTCTTTTTCTAAATCTTATTTTTAAAGGTTGACTCCATCAGAACTGCGAGAAGTAGTGGAGCAGTTATCTGACGAAAAGTAATTCGTCTCTTCCGATGAGAAAGAATATGTTCAACAGTTATCTGGTGGCAGATCTGAGAAATCTGAGGATAGTCAAACTAGAAGATTTCGAATCTGGCGATGAAGTAAATGAAATAGAGCCTATGAAATTATCTTGGATTGGCAAATATCGCACACAGTGAAGTGACATACAAACAACACAAATGCAATATGTATCTTTATATATAAAAATCTCTTGTCACGATGTTTGTCCAAGCTAATAAAATTTTGTGAAAGTGTATTTGTTGGTCCAACTTAATAGATAGGATATTTTTTATCTCAATAGATGACCCTTATTTTTTTTTTTTTAATTGTAGATTCAAAATGTTTTATACAACTTCACCTCTATAGTTTTAGTTTATTTGTTTAAGGTCATTTTATGCTATTTTATAACAGCATATAAAATATCATGAAATGACGTTTAACAAACGTTATTTTATAACGGCTAGGTCATACAAAATTTACACATGGCTACATCATCTCCAAGGACCCTCAGCCGATTTGCCACACCTTCCAAATACCATTTTCAGTGCAACATATAATGATAGACTGTCCAGTGTACTCAACAGCAAGATCGACAGCAAAAATAAAATACAATTTGAAAGATACTCTAAAAGAAGATATCAGTAATACAATAAATTTTATCAAAAATTGTAAACTGTATAACAAACTGTAACATATCATAAAATGTTTGTATTTTCCAAAACTGTTATTGTAAATTTTAATAATACACTAAGTGTAACTTTTCTAAAATAAAGATATACCACCCCGCTAATAACCCTAGGGGTTGATGCGATAAAAAAAAACGTTATTTTATGTTTTTGTACCTTTTTTTATAATAAATCAAGAACGGCTGAAACGATTTGGTTTATTTTGGTTTTGAAATACTTATTTTAAGTCCTAAGAAAGTCTATAGGTGAAAAATATGATGAAATTATAAAGAGAATAGTAGAAACAACAGTTTTATTATCTTGTAGAGTTACATTATGCCCTTATACAAAATATTTTATTAAGAGTCTACCTCTACTACAGTGGTAGTTCATTTAAACCTAAAGTGACGTTTAACTAACGTCATGTATATTTACTTTTTTCGTTTCGTATAAACTCAAGAAAATATGAGGAAATTGTAAGAAAAATGTGTTTTAAAAAATAAGATTTTTACTCGAAATAAAAATACTTTCATTTTTGATAGAATTATGTATGATTCAAATTATTAAAAACAATTTTAAAATGTTTAACATAGTTTATTTAAAATATAAAATGATTTTTCAACATTACCTCTGCAATATAGTTAAAAATATAAGTTTGTGCAAGAATTCAATACATTTTAATAGTTATAAATTTAATAAAAGAATTCTAAATAAAATTTTAAAATTTACTGACAATGTTAAAAAATGTTAAAATCTAATAATTGAGTATACTAGATTCATGAAATTGTCCATATTAATTTTTATCGTAATTTTAATATATTTTAATCGTAATTTATATTAATTTACAGTCGTTGAGTTGCGCCAAATGTAGGCAACTTACAGTTGTTCATTCAGAAAATTGTTAAATGTGGGCTAACAGCACATTAAGTACTCAAGCTACCATTAGACGTTCATAGCAAACCAAATGCAATATTTAGCATTAAAAAAAAAGTGTAATGGTTGGTGTAACATTTATTTTTGTCTCAAACAAACAGTTACACAAACAGATAAACAAATTACATGGGTTTATACCAAAATAAAATATAAAAAAGACTTACATATCGTCGGCTTAACCTGCAAAACCCTTAAGTCCAAAATGGAGATTTTTTCAGGGGAGACAAAAAACTTTCTGTAAATTTTTGTTTTAGCAAATAGAAAAAACCAAGATATACATTTGTTTAGATATAACATATTTGACATTTTAAGGTATTTCTAAGAAGTTATTTGATCTTATGACATATTTAATTGAACTTACGGGTTTTTCCTATTTTTATTTAAATATTTTTGGGACTTACGGGATTCAATTACTCTTCAATTCAATTTTAATAAATAAAATTGAGTCAACTTAACTTTTTATTTATTTATTCCTCACATAAACGAACAAAACTTAAAGATAATGCAAAAATTTAAATATATGCCATATAACATATCTAAAGATATGCCAGGTTGTCATAAAACGAGTGATAATCCGCTGGAATACTTATCTTAAGTGATTTCAAATGTATAAACTTTTTTCTTTTAATCGGTATAGGATTATTATACAAGTTTGGAAGTTCACTAAATTGACAGCATAACTCTTTTCTAGTAGACTTTGGAACTCGACTAAAAGGAAGGTCTTGGTAATCTTGGGTATGTCTCAGCTTGTAAGCTATTGTTCCATCTGGTGAATACTGCAAGGCGCGAATGTCTGTAACATGAGGATCACCGACTCTTTTACCTGGACGCAAAGATTTTACAAACTGTAGTTTACTAAAGTCCTTAAAAAATTTGTGGTCTACATAATGAACTTTATAAGGTCTTGGATTTTTACGTGCTGTCTTACAAATTTCAACGTAGTCAGCAGGTACGTTAATATTATTATGACGAAGTTTTCTTTCAATAGTAGAATGCATGGAATCTGCCTCCATCGGCGTGTGCCCTTTTTCGAGAAACTTTTGCTCAATCGTAATTTCTGATTCCATACATAGGTTTAGAAGGGCGGTGGCTAGTGTTGAATTCCTATTCTGCGACGTACAACCATCACTGTAAATTATAATTTTTTGATCAGGATGATCCTTCGTGACATGATCTTTGAGAAAGCTGTAAATTATTGAGGCATAGTCATTGGCGCTGGTACCGCCAGCGGCCTCATGCCATAGGTAGCAATAGCCATCTTTACTTTTCATATAGAAAAAGGTTAGATTATGTACTATCAGTTAGTCTTAAAATATTGTGAGATGTTTGTCTTTGGTGACAGTAAAACTGATTGTAAATCCATACATAATACGATATTTTCTGACTCCTTATCTCGATTTTTTGCCTCCCTGGCTTCCGTTTTTTTCTTGGTGTTCATTAAAGATATCATCAGGTAAGTTGCCATTTCGGTGTGCCACACATTTATCACACTCGTCTTTCTTAGGACGATACAGCGAGAGGTTCATTTCTTCAAACACGTGGGAAAATGAAGCAATTGATAATGAACCCATTTGTTTTTATTGACACCAGCTCGTATAGAATTGAGATAATGCTGCTTTGGATTTCCAGTTGGGCTCCAAATAAAGTTTGTCAGATGAAGACCGGCAGTAGTGTGACTCAACTTTTGACAGCTCAGAAAAAAACTGCCTTAAATTTTCTTTTATGTCTTTGTAACGCGCTGTATGCATTGTGATTTCATTAGAATTATTGTCGTCAGTTTTTGTTTGACTAGTCACTTCTTTTCTCAACCAGTCAAGTACCACGTCCTCCTTCAGACAATGTGTGTTTAAAAACATCTGCTTACAAACTCTAATAAGTTGACCGACCTTCCTTCTTCATGTAGTAAAGCATAGACTCCTTTCTTCTTGATGTTATTGTATTTTACCTGTTTCTGTCTTTTTATAGCCGTTGGTTTTACTAAGAAGGATACATACATTTTTCTTTCGCTCCAGTTCATATTGGACCAAAATTTCGTAAATATTGCTTTCCTATCCTCCTCAGAAAACGTGGTGCACTTAATGACGGTATTTTTTTTTTGAAAGTTTACAGTTACAGAACTCTTTCAATCTTCTTTCTTCTCTTTCTATATTATAATCCCATCGGCCATTAATTTTCCTTTTTCCCAAATAAGCTTCTCCTTTTTCACGTTTTATTTTCTTCTTATTTTCAATCCAATTTTCTTTATTCACAAGGTGTCTTTTCATTCTTCTTTTTTCTAGTGGGTCATCTTTATTTTGTTCTGCTTCTTGTACTGTTTGTCTTTCATTGTCAGCATCTTTTTCAGAAAAAGTCGACGATTCTTAATCACTTTCAAGTACATAATCAGGATCATCTTCAAACTCATCACCATTTTGAACTTCTGCTATTATATTTTTTTTATTAACATCTGACAAGTTATTACTTTTAGAGGGTAATAATATCACGTTCTCATCATTCTGTGGTATATATTTGGAATGATTTTCAACTTCACTTTCATTCTGAATTTCCATTATTAAATTTTCCGCCATTACTTCTGATGAGCTAAGAATGTTATTTTCAAATTCTAAAGTAAGATTTTCTTCAATTGGAGTGCAAAAATTGTTTAATACTTCATCTCTTAGGTTACTTTCTGGCAAAATTTGGTCAGAGTTTATCTTCATCATGTCTGTAATTTCTGGAATATCCAATAGTAACATTTCATCATCAACGTCACTAGAGAGGAATTTTTGAAAAGGTTTTTCATCATATGAAGAAAACAAGTTTGTAACATCACATAGGGTTTTCTCATTATTACTGACTTCAGCCATATTTTTCTCGAGTGCTTTGGGTTTTGTACTTATTGTTGCATTATTTGCTTCTACATTTTGATTGCAACCTTTTCTTGCGTGGTTGGTTTCTTTATTAGCAATAGCTAACATAATTCTGTTGGTTCTGCTTTTAAAGATGTCCATTATGCCCTGTAAACAAAACCGTTGTCATGGTAATTGCTAACCCAATAGTAAAAGTTGAAAAAAGTGGAGTTGAAAATCTTGAAGTCTCCCTTTAATATTTTATTATTTGCTTGGTCATACCTATACAGGTTATTTGTTTCCTATTGATCAAGAAATTTATTAAAATTAGTGGAGGAAAACTTCAAGATTTTCATTTCACTCAATAGTAAAAGTTACTAAGACAGAAAACCTGTTAAAAATAGGTAAAATTGGTAAAATAAAACAAATTTTTGATTTTTACAATATTCTGAGTATTATTCCTTTGATATCTACTTATTATTTTGTATTTTTTTTTTTTTAATTAAAGAATTCTCTAAGAATACTCTCTAGAAGTATGACTCTAAATCCCTAATTATATACAGTAGGAAAACCCCTTAACTCCAACTTAATTCGATAATACACTAAATTCAAATTATACGCAAATCCTGTAACTCCATGCATTATTTTAAAGAGTTTATTTTAAGTCTAAAACTACATTTAATTACATTTAAAAGTTAAAACACAAATTAAGGACACTTGCCTTATGTTATTCACCCAAAATAAGTTTAAAAGATCGCCAACAACGCACAAAAAATAATATTTTACAAGACCAGCACAGCTCGTGCTTGCAACGTAACGAACAATGGCGGAGTTACGGCGTTTGCGCTGTGATTTTAGCAAGGTATGGACTTACGGATTTCGCAGATTTTATCGCAGATCATTTAAAGAATTTTTGGAGTTACTGAAATTTCTTAGACAAATTCACTAATTTTTTTTGCGAACGATGGCGTTAAAATGTCAAATTTGATCAAATGTGGACTTACGGGTTTTGCAGGTTAAGCCGACGATATGTCCTATCTGTTTACAATTGGGAAACGCTACAAAAAACTTTCAAAACTTTTATTAAGTTATTTATAACTGTGGCAGAAATAGATTATTAAAAATAAAGATCTATCTTTTAATTAAAATGAAACTTCATAAAGTTAACCTCTTCAAAAAAAAAAACAAAATAAACAAACGTCATAGAAAATTTAAGGCTAGCTGTCATATGTCGACATTTATACTGACGACAAAGAACAAATAAATTGACAGCATAACCACACCCTTGATTTACAATATATTAATACATATTACATTATTTAAATTGTTATGAAAGCAATTATTGTTATTTGAAAAAAATGTCTACTTTACTTTGAAAATTAACCACAAAATATTACCTGGGTTTTCACATAAAATTTTGCACTTAAACTTCTGAGATTATTGCTAAAATTTCTGGGGTTGAACTCTCTGGACACGATAAAAAAACTGCTTCGGGAACAAAACAGGAACAGCGAGGTTGAAGAAGCACTGAACACAAAACTTAGAACTTTTCTCCTTAAGAAAAACTGGTACAGGTAGAATTGGAATGCAATTACACATTAAATTGCTACTATTAACCGCTACTAAACTTATTTTCCATAACGTAGAACGAAGAGCAAAAGGAGATTACAAATTTAATGAAAAATTTGGACCCAAGCTAAAATCGACTACCTCTGGTAGCGATCCTAGCAAAAATGCCTTTAAAAGAAAATTATCTTTAAAATTCATTCACATAGTTTGGAATAACAAAACACTTGATGGGAATTCAAACGCAAAATATCCTATTTCTATGAGGCACAAGGCGACTTCGAATAAAACATTAAAAGAAAATGCTGAGAAAGTTCACATCTGTAAAATAATAAACAACTCTAAAATGGTTTATATTAACTCGAGCCGACCTAAGAAGGAATTGAAATATATTTCGGGTATTTTAACTTGTACTATAGGAACAATTTTCGTTATTTTAATACATATATGACGGGATTTAAATTTAATACTTATACGAGGGGATTCCAATATATATATATATATATATATATATATATATATATATATATATATATATATATATATATATATATATATATCAAGGAATTTATATAGCAAAGAATTTGCAAATGCTACAGTACTTGTAAAATACCGTCAGGGAAAAGTAGAGGGGTGAACTACAAAAATATTTTATATACTTATTAGCCACTTACCTTCATTAAATAAAATTATAATACAATTAATTATTTTGTACAAAAAAAATAAAGGGATTTTATTATTTTGTAATAATTATTATATATTTATATAAATAATATACACTTATCAATAAAATTTAAATATTTCTTACGATATAATGAAGCCGAGAAGAAAAAACGAAGCTCAGACAGTTCTTATCTCGACTTTTCCGTGGCAATATTTTACGAATACCATTATTTTAATAGGGTATAACTTGTTATTCCTTTACTGTATACTCCATCCGTAACTTGGATCATAATTGTAGATCTTCATTTAAAATCCTTTTAATTTTTAGATCTTAATGTTAATAAAAAATGAAAATATGATTTTAAAAATTAAATGCTATCTTAATTCTTATTGGTTAAATGAGGTCCTGTTTTTTTTTCTCCAGCATTTCATTAAAATTACTTATAAGCCTGTGACATAAAAAATATCAAAGTTAATATAAATGTTTAGAAGCTAAAAAGTACCACATTCAAACTGGTTTTTACCCTAAAACTGAAGGTGCAGAGAATCGATTACAAGTTACAAAATACTTGTAGAGTCACTGTTTGGACAAGTACAGTTATTTAAATAATCCCTCTCTGTGATAAACAATTTGAATAAATTGTCAACTATTTTTTCGATCTGCTTGATATTTATCTCACTTTAATACCTCATTAATTGCCATAATTTCAAGTCGCTATATTACCTGTCGCCTGTCGTTAGGCAAAAAACAAAGTTATTAACATTTATAAATTACTACAAACATAATATCTTAGAGTTTATGGTTTTTTTGCAAATTATCTTGGTCAATTATTTATGTATTTTAGTTTGCTATCTCTCTACATAAAAAACTTTTAATGGTCTACAACTTTTATTTGAATCATTTTTCTTTAGAATGTATAGAAAACGTTTTATAATCACAAAATAATTTTTTTTTTTACTTTTTAAGAATGTTTAAAAAAACAAAGCAAAATCAACTGTACGTATTTGCGAATTTTTCGTCAGCTACCCCTCATACTATTTAGAATTTAAATATCTGTATAAGATTTTCTTAAACTATTTATCGAGGTTCCGTGAAACTACTATCTTGTGGTATGGTTAAGTCAAATATTATTTTTTTATGTGTTCGTTCAGTATCACTGCCTTTATTTCTTCGTTTCGAAAACCGAAAAGGGTGTCACCACATCCATTTAACATTTTTTCTAAAAACAGACATCCATGGCTACAGTACTATGTCCCCGTACCAATACGGCAGCAAAAAGCTGATAGGTTAATGGCACAGTGCGAAAAAGGTCTGTTTTAAAGTGGAATGAGGGACACACAAAAAAAAAGATTTTCCATAAGAAACGTGGCAGATCATAATTTAACAACAGCGGTGCTTGTATGGGCTCTTCAATTCAGTCTTGCTCAAAGTTTGGGCTTTATTATGTTTTAGAACCAATTTATTTAAAATAAAAGCGCGGTCGAAGAATTGATCACTGGATCATCCAACCAACTTCCAATATTTATTTACTGGTAGAGCGTAGAATTGGTAGTGGGTAAAGTTTCACACTTTACGATCCCGGTAAAGTTCTATTTTAGTGGTCGTGACACTGCCCACGTGAGCCTTGCTTAATTCTCACTCCCTTTAATAAAGGAAGTACCATGTCCCAAGTCCCAACCTATTATCCTTGTAAATTGATCTCAAATTTCCTAACACATCCTAGCATCCTTCTACCAAACCGCACAGACCAGCATTGTAGAGAAACGGCCAGGAATCCCCGTCAAATGAGAAACGAAGAAATTGCAAGGCTCTCAGTCTCCGGCAGACCCTTGAAACTATGGTAGCAGTCTCGGAGGTAAAGGCACAGCGGGTGCTTCGAATCCCCGGAGTCGACCAGGCTACTTTTACAAACGACAACGGCAAAGAATATGGTTTATGGTAATATATAACACCAGAACATTAATGGAGGACGCAAAAATTGGGGAACTTGAAAACCAGCTGAAGCATATAAAATGGGAAATAACTTGGATTATTCGAAGTACGGCGAAAAGGTAAACAAAATGGTATGTACTTTCCCCGGAAAACATATTGCACTATAGATAGGAGTCTTCTAATTGTGTCGTCGCATTTATGGTAAATAAAAAACAAACAAAAACCGGAAGTGGCCGTAGAATGGTAAGTGTGAAGATAGTTTTGAAACTATCTTCACACTTACCATGGAAACTATTTTAAAGAAAAAAAGAAATATGACAACAAGGACTAAAAATGTCACATTCACTACGGTTACTAACACAAGGGCATACCAGACAGAAATAGAGAGTAAACTACAGAAAGACGTGTCAGATGAAATAAATATTGAACAACTTAAATAAATGTTGGTGAACGCCCTTAAAAAAGGCACAGAAGTACCAAGCCAAGCCAAGCAAACAAGAAAACATGAAAAACTCACAGAAGGCACCAGAAAGCTAATGCAGAAAAGAAGTGAAATGAAAGATAAGTATACAACCAACATTGCAAAGCTTAGAAATTTAAACAAAATCATTTCAAAAGGCGTTAAGAAAGACATAAGAAACTTTAACACCAAAGACACAACTAACACCATAGAACAAAACAAAAGCCTAAAAGTTCTAAAAATAAAGTTAAAGACAGGAACGAGGAATATTTATGTTAAAAAATAAACAAGGACATGCCTTATATGAACAACAAGAAATCCTAAAAATCATCAAAGAGTACTACAGAAACTTTTATAGTCTAGATGCTCACATTCCAGAGGTAGAAATTCCAGCAATACAAAATCAAGGAACAGAGGAACTTTCATATATAACCGAAGAGGAAATTAAAACAGAAAGACTGTTGACTTTATTCAAGTCAACTACACACTCTACTTTCTATAAGGAAGATACCTTGAGATCATTGTAGTAGTGGTATCTTCAAATACCTTCAATAATATCTCTTTAAATTTTTGAGAATCAATGGATTTGTAATGATCAGTGTCGTATATTGACCCCCGTTAAACACCCAAACTGATTATTTGCAAACAAATTTTCCGGTTTTAAATATTTTATAATCATTGCTGCCATACATTCTTGAAAAACCTTTGGTATTACAGAAAGTAGTGATATTAGCTCATAATAATTGTATAGATTATTAACTGCCCTAATCCGAGACATACCTTCTTCTTTAAGTGCCATCTCCGCGACAGAGATCGGCAGTCATCATTGCTATTTGGACTTCAGGAACTCTGAAAAATTCATTTGATGTACATGCTTACCATTCTCTCAGGTTGCGCAGCCGAGACATATAGACAATGCTTATATATGCTTATAGATAAACAACAACTGTTTCCTTGTAGAGGACATACCAAGTTTACCCAATATAGTCCTTCAAATCTAGCTAAATACGAAATAATTTATTTTTGGGCTTGTGATGCAGCAAATGCTTATCCTTTACAAATCAACTGTACACCGGGAAACCACAAGCATAATGAACGTTAGATAAATTAAATATTCTGTTTGTATGAAAATAAGCCACAATTAAAATTTTAAACAATCAGGTAAATGCTACAACAGATAATTTTTGTAAAGTTTTCAACTACTTCGTACTTTGTATTCATGGAATATGACTATGGTGGATACTGTCTGAAAAAATTAAACATTTCTACCTTCACATATCCAGACAACTAAAGATAGATTAATAAACTCAAAAACTCAACATTTAATGAATAAACATTTATTAAACATATTACAAGATGGTTGTATGTTACCAAAACGATCAAATCTATAATTCTTCTATCAACGATGCATACAAGTATGTAAGCTATGGAAGCAATGGTCCAAAATACACTATTTATGGAAGCTGAGTTCTTTTGTCACATAAAAAGCCAAAAAATGGGTCATGGTATGATAAATATTTTGTTGACAGAATACTTTCTTGTCAAGCAGATCCTTAGTGTCCTCCTTATTCACTTGATTTAACGCCATCTAATGTTTGCGAACATGCAATGAAATTTTGAAAACTAAGACAACGACTAATAACTTTTTTGTAGCAAGCAGTCTCTATAACTGTATTATTAAATATTTTAGATAATCGTTTCGAAGCGTTTTCACATCACAATATTTCAGTCCTTGAACATAAAAAATAAATAGTAACACGTTTTCGATTTTTATATTACTTTTTTTACAAAAATCTATTATTAAATATAAAGAACATATAAATAAAATATATACAAAACTTTCATACACGTCTGTTTATCATGCTGCATTACTATTTTGTCCTTTTTTCTTTAGTTGATGCTGAATCTCTTCCAACGTTTTACCTCTAGTTTCCGGTATAATTACTGCAGCAGCAATGGCTGACACTATATTACAGCCACCAAAAATAAAAAACGGTCCAAAAATACCGCAATACTTGGAAATATAATAGAAGAGATTATTTGCTGCGCAGAATGATAAAGAGAAGAATGTGGTAACTATGCTTAAACTTTTGACTTTAACATTAGCTGCAAAGAGTTCCCCGAGCATTAATGTGGGAACAAGACCTGTTCCAAAAGAAGCTAAAATAATATACACTATCATACAAACGAGAGGAAGGAAGTCGTAATTGGTAATGTGCAGTTGAGGAGCATATTCTTTTATAACAAAGTAAATAGCTATGACAAATAAAGGGATTGTAGTAAGACTGATGGATGTTATATATGACAATCTTCTTCCCAACTTGTCAGAAAAATTCGATGCTATTATATAACATAAAAATGAGAGTCCTGTATATAAAATAGAAGAAACTTTAGGGTCTATGATGTCACCAGCATTTTCAAAGATGTATTGCGCATACACCGAAAACGCTAAAAGGCCACAAAAGTTTTGAGACACTCTTAAAAATACACCAGCCAAACAAGCTTTTCTATTGCTTTCTACCGTCAGAACATCTTTCCAGGAACTAGGCTCAGCCATTTGTTTGTTTACGTTGTCTTTAAGTTTAGCAAATTCTTCTTCGATATTGTCGCTGCCTCTTAACCATTTTAGTGATTCTTTAGCAGCTTCGTCGTTACCTTTAATGGTGTAGTAATATGGGGATTCTGGCATAAAACAGAAAAGAATGAAGAAGACTATTGGAAAAACTAAGCATATTAGTGCTGTTAGTTTTATAGAGCAGTAAGCTCCAATGGTGTTAATCGTAAATAGACCTAGATAGAGGGCGCATATAAGACCATTGCCCCAAACCCCTCGAACCCTTGGAGTACACACTTCTCCTATATACATAGGCAACGAGTTATACATGAAAGTATCACCCAAACTTCCCAAAGCTCTTGCTGCATAAAGTGCATTAATATTCGTACAAAAAGCCTTCATAATCCACGTTATAGCATGAGGTATGGCTGATAACATTAACGTTTTTTTTCGCCCCAAAGTATCGCAAAGTTTCGATATAAATACTGACAGTAATACTGGTCCAGTGGCATTAAGAAAACTAAAGTAAGAAGCTTCTTCTTCTGTTATGTCGTAGTTACCTTTATCATTCACTATTTTTGGTATTGAAGGTGACGGCCACGCTATGATCAGTCCTGTGATAAAACTTGGTATGCAACCTAAAAAAGGTAAATAAATATTTTGAATTAATTACAAAATTTTCCTGTAAAATCGTTATAAAAGTGTTTTACTAATATCTTATTGAAACAAATCGTAAACAACTGATTGTTTAACGTTTTAGTTTTCAGGTGGGAAATCGTTCTGGGGATGGGAAATTAAAATAAAATTTGTATTAAGGATTGTGTTATTTAAAAACAGGTTTCTTAACAAAACTTTATTAAGCATTACATTGGCGTCTCTGTGAGTGTTTTCTACGGTTGTAATAATCTATCTATCGATATATATATATATATATATATATATATATATATATATATATATATATATATATATATATATATATATATATATATATATACAGATTGAACGAATTTAAAACGGAACATACGAAATCAATGTATTTCGGCTCAACTCCGCTCTAGGTGGTTGGGCAACAAAAGGTTGTAAAATAATTATATTATAAAAAACCAATACTTCAGCGGGCTGCTGGATTCTGAATTCATTCAAGAACAAGTTAAAACTCCACCCAAATAGGTTGCCTAGAATCACTGTGAAAACTAGACTACACAAGCAGTTATTATGCTGTCAAACCACTTATCGCTTCCTTATAGTCCAAGAGATAGAGCCGAAATTTTGAACTGATCAGTAATATGACATTTCTATATTGGAATATATTCATTGTAACTGGTGCCTTACAGGCGGACGCCCCTCGTGGTACAGGGGGTGGCTGTACAGGGATGAAGTTGTAATTTTTTTCGGAAAATTAACGATCGATAATATGGCTGAAAATTTGCCCAGAGTAAGATCTTGGTATAACTAGACGAAATCCCAAAGGGCGGACGCGAGAGTGGTGGGATACATAAGGGGTGGCGGACAGGGGTGAAGTTGCAATTTTTTGGGGAAAAATTACCGATAAGTAATATGTCCGCCATGGCTCATTATTTAGCCCCTAAAAACTTTAAATCCAAAAGGACGGACAGCTGGGTTGGTACAGAGAGCCACAAAACGGGTTCAAATGTACCACTTGCCTGCGCATTTTAGGTCTCGGTAACAATTTTCAAACTGATTTTATTATGATATTTTTATACCTATTGATTTGAAAATTTGTATGCTCACTTCTGTTACTATTCTGAAAAGCGTCAAGTGGAGTTTTCCTCAAAATTTTCCAAAAAAATTTCCGTAAATGAAAATTTTCGTAATTTTTTGAGGTAAAATCTAATTTGTAGAATCCTTTCGATTTTCTGTCAGTTATACCATGATTTTTTTCCAAAAATTTTCAAACGATTTTTCCGATAAGAAAAAAAAATTTAGAAAAACTTTTCTAAAACCTTTGATAAAACTCTACGTCATCGTATGAATATTTTATAGAATATTTTGTAGTTTTAAAATGATATTATGATTATGTTTTTTTTTCAAACTAAAGTCATACTTACTTTACAAATTACATTTTTTTCTTAAATATAAATATTTTACGAATTAATTTTTAATTGAATAAATGTTTGATATTTGATATTTTATTAAATTAAAGTAATGTTATAATGTTAACTATTAAATATTTTTGGTATAACAAATAGTAATTTTACTTATTTTCTATTACAATAAAAAGGTTTTTAAATTTATATTGCATAAATAATGGTTGTTCAGATATAAGAAAAATTTAATTTATTATTACATTAATAATCAAATACAAAATATATTATTTCTATTTACCAATAGGTAAAATTCAGTTTGTAGAATTCCTTTAACATTTTACAAATAATTATTAATAAAAATAAATTTAATAGTGGAATTATCAATTTTTTAAGTTTTGAAATTTATTTTGAAGATATTTTTTAATATTTTTTTTAACTTTCAAATTGATTGAATTTTTTTTTCATTAGTTAATTATAATTTAACAAATTCTTTTTGGACATTAATTTTGCATCATTATTATTTTAAAATATTAAAATAATAATGATGCGCGTTCCATTTAGATCAGTAATTCTAGACGCATGCGCTAAATGTAATAAGTATCAAGATGCTTTTATCCAACTTGGTGAAACCGACTTCGATTGTAATGAAGTTTTTGAAACTTTAGAAACTTTCATATGTCATTTATATGGAACAGGACTGACGAGAACAATTCCAAAAAGAAAAGTAAACGATGTCAGATTTTCACTATTTAACCGGCAGTATAAGTTGCATGATGTGAACGAGCCTTTTAAAAAAAAACTAAAAAATTTCGATGCTTCAAGCTTACCACCATGTCAAGATGAATTACACCAACATCTACTGCGAGCCCATTATATTTCAAATATTTGGACAAATGCTCATAAAAAAGTACCAACAGAATTGATTGTTGAAGAACATGATTGGGAATTGATTGTTGAAGAACATGATTGGGAGTTTGAAGATGAAACATATAAATTCATATGGTTTAGTGGACCTCAGATGCCAGAATCAGTTCGAGAAGTAGTGATTGAAAATGAAGTGATATTATTGAAAGTGAAAGTGACGAAGATGATGAATGTGATGACATCAATGAGAGTGAGAAAAATGACGAAGTTTTTCTAATTTTTGTTTTCTTATCGGAAAAATCGTTTGAAAATTTTTGGAAAAAAATCATGGTAAAACTGACAGAAAATCGAAAGGATTCTACAAATTAGATTTTACCTCAAAAAATTACGAAAATTTTCATTTACGGAAATTTTTTTGGAAAATTTTGAGGAAAACTCTACTTGACTCTTTTCAGAATAGTAACAGAAGTGAGCATACAAATTTTCAAATCAATCGGTATAAAAATATCATAATAAAATCAGTTTGAAAATTGTTACCGAAACCTAAAATGCGCAGGCAAGTGGTACATTTGACCCCGTTTTATGGCTCTCTGTACCAACCCAGCTGTCCGCTCTTTTGGATTTAGAGTTTTTAGGGGCTAAATAATGAGCCATGAAAATGGCGGACATATTACTTATCGTTAATTTTTCCCCAAAAAATTGCAATTTCACCCCTGTCCGCCACTCCTTATGTATCCACTCTCGCGTCCGCCCTTTGGGATTTCGTCTAGTTATACCAAGATCTTACTCTGGGCAAATTTTCAGCCATATTATCGATCGTTAATTTTTCCGAAAAAAATTACAACTTCATCCCTCTATAGCCACCGCCTGCAAGGCAAAGTCTTAACCCAGTTACAATGAATATATTCCAATAGAGAAATGTCATAGTGAAATATAGAGAAATGAAAAAAAAATGCCATTGCTGTTATAATAATCGTGGCATCGACCTTAAAAACCACGAGTAATGACTTTCGACTGATTTCGAATAAAAATACCATAAAACTCTAGAAGACGAGGTCCACCAGGGGCACCTGGTAGCTCGAGGATCATCGTCGTTATCATATTTGTGTTCAGCGACTTCAAAATCGCCCGAGTAGCAAAATATAACTCATGCCTGTTACATTTTCTTCTGATATTTTCTTAGATGCCAATTTTTCATTTTCTACGAACTTTGGAAATGCAGTTTTTTTATGCAAAAAATGCAATTTTAATTTTACCACCATAAATTGTATTCAAAAATTTTCCGGACACTTTTCCGAATCGAATACAAAAAGTTGCACAGCAATTCATCTTGCTGCGGAATACTGGTAGGTTTAGTGCTTCATTTCCTAATTGATGTATTGATCTAAATGTTAAAAATATAATAAGAAAACCTTCTAAAGGCAAAATAAATGATTCCCTTTCCACATTTTTTAAAATAATTATTTGAAAAATTCAAATTTTACCAAAATCATTATAAACAAATTAAGATAGCAACCCATAGAAGAAAAAGGAATACAAAAAAACCGTAATAAAAGCCAACTTTGGGAATGAGAGAATTATTATACAAGTAGGTTGTAGTGTAATTTGTTTTCGACAATTATATTGCCAACGTGAAAATTTAAAAAATATGTATATAATCCGAATTTTTTTTCTCTAATTCACAAATGCTCAAAAGAATGTAATTTTATGAATGACTTATACAGAAATAATGTAGTTATAAATTTATTTAGACTCTGAATTTAAAATTTATTATCACTTTTGCTTATACTTACCATTTTTAAAAAGGTTCTGAATTTGTCACCTTCATTGCAAAAAATTTGAATGTTAACAAAGTCCATGGTATGATCTTTGTCAATTACATGCTCTGCCAAAGCATAAGATGATTTCTTTATTTCTACCTTTTGTGGGAAATAATACGATTTGACATATTCCTCTCAGTTTCACCAATATACACAGCCTCACTGAGTACAATAATTGTAACTTCCAATGATACACTAACCAAAAGGCATAAAAAAAAATCCCAAGCTACATAAAAGACATTAAGTTCCCTTAATTTTTCTTATTAAGTTGAATTTGTCTGTATGTGGTTTAAGTTTCATGTCAACTAATATATTTTTATGTTTCAACAATTTTTTTTTTAATTTTGGACCTTGTTGGGGGGAGGGTTGTTGGAATAAGGATTGTTCCTTATTCCGCCCCCGTGTATCCGCCACTGTGCTGTGCACTACATTAGTTTTCTCTAACTTATCCAGAGGATATTTGGTCTTTGAGTATAAAGATACAATGATTTTGAGGTTCTAGAATTTGTATTAATTTAGGTGTTAAAGATCGTATGCAGCGCCGTGAATAATAATACATAATTATGATTGTTAGAAACAACGTTCTGAGATATAGCAAAAAACGATATTAGATTAACCATATTAGAAAAGAGCATCCTGTGTAGCATATGCGAAGGATAAGAGTTCTCAATCAAGATAGTTTTTAACAATTGAAGATCTTCCTAATGGTAAATATTCAATTGTAGATCTCTAGATGAGATAGTCTTGTGACACATTCTTTTAATCCTGTTATGAGGTTTATTTTCATCCTGTTATGATTTTGTAAATCTAATCAGGCAAGGGGCCACTTAAGAAATTCTGTTTATGAAACTGGCACAAGATAATAGGATGTCTTTAAGATGAGCGCCGAGGCATGAGGATGTGCAAGTGAACGATCAAGTAAGCTTGTTAGTAAAGAAACTTTTGTAGAACCAAAGCTACTAAAGATGCTATTTTGTGCTACTAAAGATGCTGCAAGATATGAGGTTTAACACTGACGAAAATAAAGTCATAAAAACAAATGAAAAGATACACAATGGCAAATCTATACAAATAAACTAATAGACAATATTTACAGAAGAGTCTTTATCAGCCTGACTTTAGTGATCTAAGGGGCATACACATCTGGCTAACTAAAAATTGAATCTTAAAAGATCCTCAAACTTCCAGTTATTAAGCTGCTGGATTTGCGCTACAATGATTTTACGGCCAAGTGTTAGTGACTTTCGCGTCTTAACCGCAAAAATTAGTCGCTTGAATAGTTTGAATGTTTGAATGTCGCTGTAATATTTATGTATCTCTTAATCTGTTACGCTTTTGTGGCAAATCTTTTTCGTACGGTATTTTTAAATTTATTTTCACTTTGTTGTTTTAATTTACTTTGTAAAATTCTTTATTCACAAGGGATAATATCCGTAAATATAAGTATTTAAAACTTTCGGATGAACTACAACTTTTAAATTAAACACAATTTAAAAGGATAATAGAATTATCTAGTTAAGTTGATGAGCCGTGTAATGCTTTTCATAATAAAATCTGCCTGTCTAAAGTCTTATTACTAATGAGGTGCAGTTGTTGAAATTATAATTGACATATTAAATTATGTGAGTGGAAAAATAAATGTACATATATACATTAATAAAAAAATTTCTACTGAATATAAAATAAATTATTCAGAAGTGAATAAACATGGTAATGAAATTGTCCTTTGAATTTTTAATATATGGTGGGCGATAAAATTATTAATTTATGAGTAAAAGTTTTAACTTAACAAAAAAGTACCAAATAGAATATGCCAAAGCTATTCTAATTAATACAAAATAACACCTAGTAGTATTTAACCTACGTAATTTTTTTTGTCTATAGTGTGTAAAACCATAAAAAAATCTCTGATAAGGATTTAATTATTAATAATTGAAAACGCTAAATAGTTTTAAATACTTATATTATGTGTTAAAAGTGATTTGGACTTATAGACTTTGGACTTATTCACGGTTTGAATAAACAAAATATAGACGAATCTGTAAGATAGTTTCGAAACAAATTCAGATTTCTGCTTTAATCTGGAGCCTTCTAAAAATTGCAAGGCATAGCCAGACGTTGATAAAGATGTTAATAGAGACATGGGGAATCTAAAATTTGCATTCCATGACATGTCTCCTCAACTAAGCAGAAATCCTTAACGAATTTGTTTCTTGTACTCATACAGAGTAGATCCGAATGTCTATGTATCTGATACGTATTTCGACTTAATAAGTCTCATCAGAACACTTATTCATAGCCGTTCTTAACGTGAAAAATAATCTTCTCTGTCTTATTAGGAAGCAACAATAAAATGGCTTCGTTATGGACGCAATAGCGACATGCTAATATCGGATCCAATACGGATCTACTCTGTATGAGTACAAGAAACAAATTCGTTAAGGATTTCTTCTTAGTTGAGGAGACATGTCGTGGAATGCAAATTTTAGATTCCCCATGTCTCTATTACCATCTTTATCAACGTCTGGCTATGCCTTGCAATTTTTAGAATGCTCCAGATTAAAGCAGAAATCTGAATTTGTTTCGAAACTATCTTACCGATTTTTCTATCAGATGTCGCTATTGCATCCATAACGAAGCCATTTTATTGTTGCTTCCTAATAAGACAGAGAACATTATTTTTCACGTTAAGAACGGCTATGCATAAGTGTTCTGATGAGACTTATTAAGTCATCTAACTATATAATAGCTTTCCTGCGAAGTGGATATTCAGAGGAGGACAGAGAACTGTTTGGATAAACTGATTTTTTCATGTGGAGCTATATGAAAAACCTTGTGTACCAGAAGCCTCGAATAACGCCAGATGATATTAAAAATATAATAAGAGAAGCTCTTAATAATATTGACTTACAAATGTTAAGAAATATGGCTCGGTCATTTGAATATCGGTTACAAACTTGCAAAGACGTTGATGATGGACATTTTGAACATTTACTTTAGACTTATTTCCTTAATATCTTATTAATTGCTACATTCATTGCATATTGATATTTTTCTCTATATAATTATAATTTTGTTATATTAGTGCCCAAGACTAAGCGATTTCTTTTTATAAAAATTGAAAGTATTCTTGAAATTTAAAGAAACAGCTTATAAACAGAGTTGAAAAATTAATTTCCAACATTCCATTTGTTAGAAAACGTAGAATTCTTCTAATTATATTATTTTCTATCTCTAAAAATGGCTTATATTTGCAACTTTAAGATAAACAAATTGAAATGTTTAAAAACTATTCAATTAATCAAGTTTAGTGAGGATAGCATTTCACCTTGCATGGAGAGCTGTCTCAAAGCTTTATTTTAAAGAAGAACGGTTTTTGCTCAATATCTCCATCATTTTTAGCTTTTAGACAAAAAGAGGAAGAAATAAAATTGTTGCAAATAAGATTTTTTACATTTTTTTTTCTACAAATTTTTATGAGCAGATATTTTCTGGGTAAGGGGAAAAATAGTGGTAGGGAAAGTAAGCATAATTAATTATCTCGTTTATTATTGACTTAACGAAATAAATGTACATAAGCAAAAATGAATAAATTTATTTTTTATACAATTTTTAATTCTGCTAAAATTCTGCTTTTATTTTTGCTAAAACCATTATTTTTTAAGGTCGTAGCGACTAAATTACACCATTGCGTTAGCCACTATCTCCGAACTTTATCTTTTTATCTCTTTATCTTTACAATATAAAGAAATGAAATTATTGCAAATGCGATTTTTTTACAATTTATTTTTTACAAACTTTCAGCAAAAAAAATGAAGATCGAAATTGTATAAAAAATAATTCTTGCCATTTTTGTTTATGTATATTAATGTCGAAAAGTTAATAACAAACAAGATAATGCAATAATTATGTTTTTCCCCTTCCACTATTTTCCTCCATAAATCGGAAAAGATCAACCAAAAAAATTTGCGAAAAAGAAATTGTAGGAAATCGCAATAACAATTTAAGTACGTACCATTTTGTTGAAAAGTTTAGAATGACCGAGATATTAAAATTAAACAAAATCAATTCCTATATAACCAATCCCCACAAGGCTTAACGCTCGCGCCTTTAGCGCATACGTAAGACCTCAAATATTGATTTCAGCAAAAAATGAAAGAGATCAAAGTTGTATATAATATAATTACCTCCATTTTTGTTTATTTACGTTCATGTCATAAAGTTATTAATAAACAAAATATTGATAAATAAAATAATATCGAATCATATATTCGATAATTATGCTTGCCCCCGCTTTCACTATTTTCGCAATAACTTTCAGTTTTTTTCATGTTTGTCGATTAGTTGAAAATGGCGGATATATTGAGCAAAAACAGTCCTCCTTTAAATTTAAACTGACGACTAACGCAATAGTTGTATTTAGTCGCGATTTTTAATTTACACTACTATTGATTCCCCCTAAAGGTTAGAATAATAAAGTTTGATGCAGCCCGCTATGCAAGGTTAGGCCTTTTTTCGCCCAATCCAACTGAATTATTTGTTTTTAAAATTCTCTCACATATTGCTTACAAAAGCCTCCTATTGACGTAAAATTGAAAGTTCTAAAATCATGTTTGCAAACGTTATTAACAATTTATTCCAGTTTAAAATGTTTACCTCTTTTTAGCGTTTATTAATAAATAAATGCACCAGACTACTGTTACCATAGCTCTTTTAAACTTTTTCATTAAAATAACCGATTCTTTTTCAATCGTTTATTAAACTAAAGCTTATCACGCACTGGGTCGGGACGGCATGGTCAAACAGTACGCATGGAATTTTTCAAAGAATTGATTTCTCTTGTGATGCGCACACTTAGCCGTCACGGTCAGGACAGGACGATCCGCACTCTCTGCCGCCCTCGAATGGCCAGAAAGAAAGATTTTCGGGACATCCCGACATGACGTACCGATGACTCATCATTTGATCTGGCAGAGCGCGCAGTAATCGGTACGGACTTAGCGCCGTTTCAGTTGAGTTGTTCAAGTGATTGATATAATGAATGTCTGTAAACTGTACAATTTGCGGCATCTGGAATACTTTAATCTGTCCTTAGGAGCTATTGGATCTCTGATATATGTCGTTTTTCTTTTAAATTCAATATTCAGGACATCTAAAAGTTCTTCAAATTTCATGTGGGTCACCCGAAAGTACTGGAAGAACTTGCAATCATTTTTAATCAAGTCAGGAAATATGGTATGAAACTCTCTGGCCTTTCTTTGACTGTTTGCCTTTTTTTCTTCTTCTTCCATCAACATGAAACTTACAATAAGTTGTTCTTGACTTAATATTTTTTGCCAAAATTCAACAACATTCAACAACAGTTCTTCCAATACTCTTAGCACAAAAGCTAAGATCTGTTCCTACCGACCGACCGTCCACCCTGTACTGACTGAATGAGCAGTCCCCTAAAGATGTGCGGATCGTACGTACTGTCCTTACCGTACCGTCCCGTCCCAGTGCCCTTCCAGATCCAAAAATCTAAAAATTGGTTATTTTTCACTTAAATTGTTAATAAATAAAAATATACGAAATAAATTTGGATGAATTTGCAAAACTTTAATAATAAAAAAAAATATAATATAATAAATTAAAAATAGTAGTTACAGTTACTATAAAAACAACACTGCATTTTTTATCACTTCCCTGAACTAAAAGATTGTACTCGCGAAAACATAAATATATAATTTTGTCTCAAACATAGGATAAAAATAGATTTTCGATATTTAGAACAGAATGTCGCCTTGAAATAACGTCGAATCGATTTCAGACCCTAGAACTTAATTAAAAATGTATATAAATGAAACAACACTACGTTAATTTCACTAATTTACAAGTTATGACAGAGGTAATAATCAGAAAAAATGCTGAAAATGAAGGACAAATTGAAGTAAACATAACGTTTTTATATTGTTATTATGGTATAATTGGAAACGAATGAATATGTGGTACGACAAATGAGTGTTGTTTTCTCAACAATAACTGATGAAAATAACAAATAAAAAAGGGCAACCAATTGCAAGACAGTAAAACTTATTTGAAAATAATGGACTGGTTTTGCCCCATACACACAATTAACTCTTTTATTTTTATAAGTAGATCAGATTTCATGGTCCTCTCTTCTATATGATGTTTTTCTTTATCCTGAGGCCCGTCTTCCGGCGATCTTGTCCTATATTATAAATTGTGTAAGTTTATACTTCTGAAATTCTGAAACTTTTACTATTTTAAATGTAATTTACTATTAATGTATAGCAAATTAGTCAATACTCACAATTTTAATTAGTTTTTTTATTGTTGTTGAATTTTTAGGGCACCGGTTTCGAGGCTTACAATATATGTCCCATCATCAGGCAACAATACATAGGTCTTTATTCTAACAAAAACTATAAGCTAAAAACAACACGAAACAAACAATGAACACCTAATACAAAACAAGAGTTAAAATCAAAATTAAATTAAATTAAGCCAACTATGTATAACCTTAATTAAGTAAGAGAGGTGAGACTATAATATGATGTTAATTAAATAAAAACTGTAAAATAAATTGAGAGAATTGACACAATATACAATATATTGAGACATCAGTTGCATTGGCTATAAACCGTCTGGTGAACATTGTACAATATCGTTATTCATTAATTAGTTAATTGTAAAAATATAAAGACATCACATACATTGAATTTACAAACAATTTTTGTGAAACAATAAAACACTGAAAACTTTGTTTTCAAAACTTCCACAAAATTTATTTTAAATTCTTATCACTACAGCTGTTTCGGCTGATTGCCTTTCTCAAATGATCTGTTTTTGGCATGGGTTTACACTTTATAGTCTCTAATGAAATAGGTTGAGGAGGGGAGAACTGTTTGTCTCAAGCTGGTCATTCAGAATTATATCTGTGTTTTTTAATTTGTTGATTTCCATAGATTCTAACAAAGATAGCTTAAGGCCTTTATTTTGAATGTGTAGAATTTTAAATTCGTCATTAAAAGAATGATTATGATCTAGAAGGTGAAGTGCGTATGTAGAATCTGTTTTTCTATTATTGAAAGCCCTTTTATGTTCTGCTATTCGTTTATTAAAATTTCTACCTGTTTGACCAATGTAAGTTTTTGGGCAGTCGCCACATTTAAGTTTGTACACACCACTGTGTAAGTCTTTTTTTTACACAGTGGTGTGTACAAACTTAAATGTGGCAACTGCCCAAAAACTTACATTGGTCAAACAGGTAGAAATTTTAATAAACGAATAGCAGAACATAAAAGGGCTTTCAATAATAGAAAAACAGATTCTACATACGCACTTCACCTTCTAGATCATAATCATTCTTTTAATGACGAATTTAAAATTCTACACATTCAAAATAAAGGCCTTAAGCTATCTTTGTTAGAATCTATGGAAATCAACAAATTAAAAAACACAGATATAATTCTGAATGACCAGCTTGAGACAAACAGTTCTCCCCTCCTCAACCTATTTCATTAGAGACTATAAAGTGTAAACCCATGCCAAAAACAGATCATTTGAGAAAGGCAATCAGCCGAAACAGCTGTAGTGATAAGAATTTAAAATAAATTTTGTGGAAGTTTTGAAAACAAAGTTTTCAGTGTTTTATTGTTTCACAAAAATTGTTTGTAAATTCAATGTATGTGATGTCTTTATATTTTTACAATTAACTAATTAATGAATAACGATATTGTACAATGTTCACCAGACGGTTTATAGCCAATGCAACTGATGTCTCAATATATTGTATATTGTGTCAATTCTCTCAATTTATTTTACAGTTTTTATTTAATTAACATCATATTATAGTCTCACCTCTCTTACTTAATTAAGGTTATACATAGTTGGCTTAATTTAATTTAATTTTGATTTTAACTCTTGTTTTGTATTAGGTGTTCATTGTTTGTTTCGTGTTGTTTTTAGCTTATAGTTTTTGTTAGAATAAAGACCTATGTATTGTTGCCTGATGATGGGACATATATTGTAAGCCTCGAAACCGGTGCCCTAAAAATTCAACAACAATAAAAAAACTAATTAAAATTGTGAGTATTGACTAATTTGCTATACATTAATAGTAAATTACATTTAAAATAGTAAAAGTTTCAGAATTTCAGAAGTATAAACTTACACAATTTATAATATAGGACAAGATCGCCGGAAGACGGGCCTCAGGCTAAAGAAAAACATCATATAGAAGAGAGGACCATGAAATCTGATCTACTTATAAAAATAAAAGAGTTAATTGTGTGTATGGGGCAAAACCAGTCCATTATTTTCAAATAAGTTTTACTGTCTTGCAATTGGTTGCCCTTTTTTATTTGTTATTTTCATCAGTTATTGTTGAGAAAACAACACTCATTTGTCGTACCACATATTCATTCGTTTCCAATTATACCATAATAACAATATAAAAACGTTATGTTTACTTCAATTTGTCCTTCATTTTCAGCATTTTTTCTGATTATTACCTCTGTCATAACTTGTAAATTAGTGAAATTAACGTAGTGTTGTTTCATTTATATACATTTTTAATTAAGTTCTAGGGTCTGAAATCGATTCGACGTTATTTCAAGGCGACATTCTGTTCTAAATATCGAAAATCTATTTTTATCCTATGTTTGAGACAAAATTATATATTTATGTTTTCGCGAGTACAATCTTTTAGTTCAGGGAAGTGATAAAAAATGCAGTGTTGTTTTTATAGTAACTGTAACTACTATTTTTAATTTATTATATTATATTTTTTTTTTGTTATTAAAGTTTTGCAAATTCATCCAAATTTATTTCGTATATTTTTATTTATTAACAATTTAAGTGAAAAATAACCAATTTTTAGATTTTTGGATCTGGAAGGGCACTGGGACGGGACGGTACGGTAAGGACAGTACGTACGATCCGCACATCTTTAGGGGACTGCTCATTCAGTCAGTACAGGGTGGACGGTCGGTCGGTAGGAACAGATCTTAGCTTTTGTGCTAAGAGTATTGGAAGAACTGTTGTTGAATGTTGTTGAATTTTGGCAAAAAATATTAAGTCAAGAACAACTTATTGTAAGTTTCATGTTGATGGAAGAAGAAGAAAAAAAGGCAAACAGTCAAAGAAAGGCCAGAGAGTTTCATACCATATTTCCTGACTTGATTAAAAATGATTGCAAGTTCTTCCAGTACTTTCGGGTGACCCACATGAAATTTGAAGAACTTTTAGATGTCCTGAATATTGAATTTAAAAGAAAAACGACATATATCAGAGATCCAATAGCTCCTAAGGACAGATTAAAGTATTCCAGATGCCGCAAATTGTACAGTTTACAGACATTCATTATATCAATCAATTGAACAACTCAACTGAAACGGCGCTAAGTCCGTACCGATTACTGCGCGCTCTGCCAGATCAAATGATGAGTGTTGTTCTGAAGCTATTTTCTTGTGGCATTTTAAATTAATTACTATTTAACTGGGAATAAGCCACAATTAAAGGTTAAAATACGTTTATTGACGTTTCAATTTCCACTTCGGAAATCGTTCTCAAAATACAAACATTAGTGAATGTTTGTATTTTGAGAACGATTTCCGAAGTGGAAATTGAAACGTCAATAAACGTATTTTAACCTTTAATTGTGGCTTATTCCCAGTTAAATAGTAATTAAATCAAATGATGAGTCATCGGTACGTCATGTCGGGATGTCCCGAAAATCTTTCTTTCTGGCCATTCGAGGGCGGCAGAGAGTGCGGATCGTCCTGTCCTGACCGTGACGGCTCAGTGTGCGCATCACAAGAGAAATCAATTCTTTGAAAAATTCCATGCGTACTGTTTGACCATGCCGTCCCGACCCAGTGCGTGATAAGCTTTAGTTTAATAAACGATTGAAAAAGAATCGGTTATTTTAATGAAAAAGTTTAAAAGAGCTATGGTAACAGTAGTCTGGTGCATTTATTTATTAATAAACGCTAAAAAGAGGTAAACATTTTAAACTGGAATAAATTGTTAATAACGTTTGCAAACATGATTTTAGAACTTTCAATTTTACGTCAATAGGAGGCTTTTGTAAGCAATATGTGAGAGAATTTTAAAAACAAATAATTCAGTTGGATTGGGCGAAAAAAGGCCTAACCTTGCATAGCGGGCTGCATCAAACTTTATTATTCTAACCTTTAGGGGGAATCAATAGTAGTGTAAATTAAAAATCGCGACTAAATACAACTATTGCGTTAGTCGTCAGTTTAAATTTAAAGGAGGACTGTTTTTGCTCAATATATCCGCCATTTTCAACTAATCGACAAACATGAAAAAAACTGAAAGTTATTGCGAAAATAGTGAAAGCGGGGGCAAGCATAATTATCGAATATATGATTCGATATTATTTTATTTATCAATATTTTGTTTATTAATAACTTTAATTGTAAGTGTTTTTTTTACACAGTGGTGTGTACAAACTTAAATGTGGCAACTGCCCAAAAACTTACATTGGTCAAACAGGTAGAAATTTTAATAAACGAATAGCAGAACATAAAAGGGCTTTCAATAATAGAAAAACAGATTCTACATACGCACTTCACCTTCTAGATCATAATCATTCTTTTAATGACGAATTTAAAATTCTACACATTCAAAATAAAGGCCTTAAGCTATCTTTGTTAGAATCTATGGAAATCAACAAATTAAAAAACACAGATATAATTCTGAATGACCAGCTTGAGACAAACAGTTCTCCCCTCCTCAACCTATTTCATTAGAGACTATAAAGTGTAAACCCATGCCAAAAACAGATCATTTGAGAAAGGCAATCAGCCGAAACAGCTGTAGTGATAAGAATTTAAAATAAATTTTGTGGAAGTTTTGAAAACAAAGTTTTCAGTGTTTTATTGTTACATAAAATGAATTTCCATCAAATAACGGTCGAATCCATCAATTAATTTTTGTGAATTCAATTAAACATTTTACTCCAATAACTATTATTGACAAAGGCAACCATAACTAAATTTATAAGTGGAAAAAGCCCCTACTACATACATATGGCTTAGTCACATACAATATAGAAATAAATATTTCCATATTGAAGTAAATGGGTCCTTTGAAGGTGGTGGTGAGCTACAGATATCTATACTAGAAGAGCCATCTTGTGTCTGATATGTAAGTCGTAACTCTTTCATATAATAGGTTTATCTTTGAACTCTTTTATTTTAAATTTAAATTAACAAATCCGTTATCAGACTAGTTATAGTCAGTGCCACTGATATCTCAATTGTATATTGTGTCAATTTTTTGTATTAGGTGTTTATTGTTTGTCTCATATTTATTGTTCTTTTTAGCTTATTGTTTTTGTTAGAACAAAGACTGAAGTACTGTGGCCTGATGATATTGTAAGCCTTGAAACCGGTAGCCTAAAAATTCAACAACAATAAAATACTACTTAAGATTGTGAGTATTAACGCATCTCCTATACATTAGTATTACGGACTCACATTGGTAACATTGGTAACATTTTCATCATTTAATTTACTATGTAACAACTCCGTCTGTGGTGGAGAACTGTATTGAGTAACTCTATGGTATTTCTGCTGGTTTCGAGCCCGGGCAAAGACTAAGGGTTGTAGCAGGAGGACAGCTTCCTGCTATACGAAAAAATTGAACTTGCTAAAAAGCCTAAATCTTGTCTCAGATCCACGGATGAATTTAATGATAAACGACAAAAGCAAAGCAAGGGTTAATAAATACGAGAAAAATGAATATACATGGAGTAGAACACAAAATAAATAACGTATCGGAAATGGAAAAGTTGAAATAGATGTAGTGAGTCTTTCAGAAACAAAGAAAAAAAGGCAGTGGTACTAAACAAATTCGTAAATACCTCCGTGTTTATAGCCGTGTACCAAAGAAAGAACAAGCAAAAAGGAGTGTATTCATTATTATTCATTTTAATATAGGCAAGATTAAAAAATCGCTAATAAGAAGTACTTTTTTGATATCCTCAATAAAACTGTTAATAAAATTGGGAACTGTAGAGAGATCGTTTTAATGAATAGACCTCTACACAGTAGCTTTACATGAAGAAAACAATTATATACAGAATTAGTAGAAATAGACGAAAAAGTTTTTTTTAAAGTGGTAGAGAAAACAGATTGTTAGGAACAGGTTTTATGATACAGAAAAGATGGAAAAACAGAGTGAGGGACTTCAAATCGATATCAGATAAAACGTGTGCAATCACGTTTAAAGTGGATTAACGAAACCTAAGCATAATAAATGTTCATGCACCAATAGAAGACGCCACAGAAGAAGACAAAGATGCATTCTATGAACAACTAGAAAAAGAATATGAAGTTGAAACGAGAATGTATATAAAACTTTAACAGGAAAATACAGTAAGCATGATACATCGAATGATGACGGTTAAAAAATCAAATAGAATACCAATTAATATTGAGAAAACACGCCCGCAATATAATAAATATAAAAAGCATGAGAGGAGAGGAATGTAACTCGAACCACTTTTTGGCAAGATCAGGATATAAAATAAATGCTAATGTAAAGAAAAATAATGAAAAAAAAACAAAGAAATCAGAAAATAACTAATCACAGAAATAATAAAAGATAATAATACACAAAAGAAGTACGAATAACGAATAACCAGCAGGTCAAACGAAAAACCAGAAACATAAGTCATGGAAGAAAAGTGGAAAAGTATAAAAGAAACTGTTTTAAACAGGAATAAAGCAAGCTTAATAGAGACAAAAAATTGGAATGATGAGGAATGCCAAAAAGTATCAGAAGCAATTAGAAATATAAGAATAAAAAATTTAACAAATAATAGCGACAGAAAATTAATATTGAGAATTATAAAGAAAAAGCATTGGTCAGAAATCAATAAAAGAATGTGGTTAAGAAATGTATGGAAAAACTTTAAGAGATATTGAATTTATGTAAATAAAACAAAATGGAAATAGTAATTGTAATGAAACATGTAAACTTTTCCGCCCTAGGTCTTCAAGGCCTGTTGCGCTTTATAAATATATAACAGGTCTATTTGGGGAAGAGGAAACACGTGATAAATGCGAGAGTCTGATACAATTATGCGAATTCAACTATATCCAAAATCACCATTTTCTTCTTCAATCAGAAATATATAAATCTAGACACCCGTGTACAATCAATGCGTTATCTTAAATCAATAATAGACTACTTGTGGGAAAGACAGAAACTATTGAAAGAGAAAAATAAACTTTAAGATAAAAAATGTCATATTGACATTTAGGTACATTGGCGGACCGAAAAATTCAGAAGCATGGCAAAATCAAATTAAGCGAAATTTTAGAATAATTATATTGATTAAATAACCAAAAACATTTGTTATTATTACTAATATAAATTTTATGAAATAACTCTTTAAGTCTAATATTCTACAAAATAATAATTTTAATTAAATATATTAGACAATTGTACGCAACTGATATGGGAATACTTCAAAATTTTTGACAGTTCAGCGTGTGGCAAAATTGTTTAAAGTGTTGCCGCTTTTTTAGAGTAATAATTTTGTTTATGTTTTGATTTATTACACAATTTGATCATAATATATTATATATTATTACATGGTATTTTAAATACATATTAAATTTAGATTAATAGCTTTAAAAACTAATTATTGTTGTGTATTATGATTGTGCTATGCCAAAACAACTAAATAGTCTGTAGAAAGCTAATAAGCTTTTATATAACAAAGATTATTTTGAACAAGAAATAATGGCGGGACGTTTTTATTATTAATGCTCTAAAAGTGGTAAGTTTCAAATTTAGAATATATAATTTTGTGTTAAAATATTTTCTTATGTATTTTAGTGTATTGCAGTAATCTTAAAACTAAGTTTATTTACTCTTAATAGAATAGTTTGACAAATAGTTAACATTTTAAAAATTCCTCATTTACTAACTATTCTGAAGTTTTGGCAATGCTGTGGGGTTCTGACGTCGTAAATCTTGAATGACGTGCACGCATTTTAATATGAAAAATGCTGTAACAACAAAATGGAACAATACCAAGATTTTTTTCAGATCGTTAGATAATAGATATATAGCTGGTGGAGACTGGAACACATAAAATACACAACGATGTTCAAGGGTCATATCAATTAAGACCAAAGAATTACTTGCAGCCATATCAGATAACAAGTCAACATGCTTAAGTACTGGCCAACCAACCTATTGGCCCAGCGATCCAAGTAAACTGCCCGATCTACTAGACTTTTAGATCATAAAAGGACTCAGTAACAATTATTTTCAGGTTGATTCTTCTGTAGATATATCCTCGGATTACTTGCCAATCATAACCTCACTTTTTAATAAAATTATTGAAAACCCAAGGCGAACAACTCTATATAACCATAAAACAAACTGGGTAGAATTTAGGGAACATTTAGATGCACACATTAACCTGCAAATTCTATTAAAAATGCCACAAGAAATAGAAGATACATTAAAACAATTCACAGAAAGAATATACAGAAAGCAGCGTGGGCAGCGACCTTGACTATTGGCTACACTAAACCCGAAAAAAATCTTAAGCATACAGTTAAAAAAAAATACCAAAGAAAAGGCAGCTACAAAAAATGGCAGATATCGAGATGCGCTAGCGATAAAGCAAAACTAAACAGACCTACCAAAGATCTAACAAAGTTACTAAATAATATCAAGAACAGAAGTATCAAGGATTACCTAAATTCTCTTGCAGCCTCTGAAGATACAGATTACTCACTTTGAAAAGCAACAAAAAAGCTAAAACAACCAAAATAATATTGTCCTCCAATAAGAGACATGCAGGGTAAATGACCAGATATAACAAAGAAAAAGCCGCAGCCTTAGCAGAATACCAAGAAAAAGTATTTGAACCAAACGAAATAGATCCTAACGACTATTGTAGCGAAATTCATAACTTTTTAGAAGCCCTGCTTCAACTGGACTTATCGAAATGAGAAATACAATTATGAAAACAACATAAAACCAAAAAAAGCAACAGGGTTTGATCTGATAACAAGCAAGTTATAGCAAGAATGTACAATAAAATGGTACAAATATCTGCAGCGCCATTTTCAACGCCATAATCAGAACAGGCTACTTTCCGAGTCAAATTTCACGGATTATCCTGACACCAAAACCTGAAAAAAAAACCAAAAGACCTAAAATCCTATAGACCTATAAGTTTGCTACCGATTCTATAAAAGGTATTCGAAAAGCTTCTATTGATAAGATTTATTCCAATCTTAATAAAATTGCACGGCAAAAAAAATCCTACCTCTCAGCAGCCTTCCTAGACGTCAACAAAGCCTCGGATAAGGTTTGGTATGAAGCCATATCATTGCCATATCATTTCTTTCCACTCCTAAAATCCTACCTACCAGATAGACACTTTCTGGTAAAGCAGCACAATGCATACACTCAGCTCTACTCTATTAAAGCAGCTGTTCCACAAAAAAGCGTACTAACACCTATTTTATTTCCAATTTTCACTGCAGACCTCCCATCCAGCAGTAATACAGAAGTTGCTACCTTTGCAGATGACACCGCAATACTGGCCATGGACTCTAGTCCCACAAAAGTATCAGAAAATTTACAAAAAAACCTAAATAAAGCAGAAACGTGGCTAAAAAAATGGCGAATTAGAGTAAATGAGACAAGTCAACACATGTTACCTTCACAATGAAACGAGGTGAATG
Organism: Diabrotica undecimpunctata; assembly: GCF_040954645.1. Taxonomy (NCBI): domain Eukaryota; kingdom Metazoa; phylum Arthropoda; class Insecta; order Coleoptera; family Chrysomelidae; genus Diabrotica; species Diabrotica undecimpunctata. Next base: position 38,423,168 of record NC_092809.1, on the reverse strand, counting down.
CCCTCCAGTCACACTCAATAGCAAACAATTAAGTGAGGCAAACGACACAATATACATACTTATGTATTAATCTTGACAAATGACTAACCTGGCAAAACACCATCTTTAATAATAATAATAGTCTCCCGTTTTATACCGATGTCGCGGCTTTGGGAGTATAACAGGGTAGTCTGCTATATCTAGGGCCTACGGTATACAAGGAAGGTAACATGGCCAGTGCTACGCTTCAACCGTCTATTATTACCCCTGGTTTTACCCAAGGTACTCATTTTTATTCAGGCTGAGTCGACCTGGGGCCTATAGACATTTTTAAAATATCTAGATGTTCTTGCCGGCGGTGGGATTCGAACCCCGGACCACCGGCTTGCGAGTCAAGCATCCTACCGCTTGCGCTACGCAGGCCCTAAAAAACACCATCTTTACCAAAAGAAAACAACTGGACATTAAATTTAGACATATGTACTGGTTGATTGGTCGAAAGTCTAAATCAACATTGGATAACAAACTGCTTATATACAAGGCGATCCTCAAGCACACATGGACATATGGTATTCAGCTAGGAGGCACCCTAGCAATTATAATATTGCAATACCGCAACGCTTCCAGAATAAAGTGTTAGGTCTATAGTAAATGCTCCATAGTATGTTACATCCTTCTTTTTAGAAAAAGATCTGGAAGTGCCTTCGCTAAAAGAATTTGTAACAAGTTACAGTGTCAAATATGGTAAACGGATAAAAGTGCATCCCAAAGTGGATGTTTTATGACAATAATGAAGCACGTAGGCTGAAAGTTTGAAACCAAATGATCTACGCAATCTGATTTAATGTTTAAGGAAAAGAAACTGTATTTTAAATACTACCTTAATTATGTTATATGTAGTTGCGATTGTAATTTATTATTTTATTGCTTTTAACTAACATACTTTTGAATTAAACTATTCATAATAAATTAGTAACATTTTTAACATGCAAATGGTCAAATGTTTCTGTATCCATGAGAAATCTAATAAAAAATAATGGTAGGACAATAACACACTGATAAAACTATAATTATTATCTGGAAATAAAGTTTGACACAACAAAAACAGCAAGTTAAAAATGATAAAGAGGAATAATCCATCCCACCTCAGAATAGGATTTTTAAAACGCCCTGGCGTAACTATTGCCCAGGTATTGCAAAACTTAGAAACCTTAAAAATTCTAAAAAAAAGCCTTAATGTCATAAAAACATAACAGAGCAAGTGGTCCTGAAGCTGTAGATATCGAACTCCTTAAATGTGGGACCGAGAAACTATATAGTTTGATTACAAAAATTGTTATGACGTGCATAAGTTTATATCCCGTTCTCAACCAATGTAAAGTGGCATACATCTTCTCAGTACACAAAGAAGGTTCTGACAACGGCTCCAATAATTATCGTGCTATCTCAGAAACTAGCTCATTTATATGGAAGGGACTTTATAGAAGAAGATTACTGCAATTGCCAGGAGGAAGAACAAAGTGGATTCAAGGTGGAAGGTCTCGTACTCTAAAATAAAGTGCGACGGTATGGAAGTAGGATATGCCTATATACAACTACAATATATCAAATACATGATAATAAACTAGATCAAAAAAATGCAGACTATTTTCGAAAAAATTTTACTGTTGTAAAAAGTATGCCATTATATACATATACATATGTGAAACATGGCGATTAACAGTGAGAAACCAAAGAAAGATAGAAGCTACGGAACTGGATGTAATAATGCGAATGCCAAGGAGTTTGAGAAGAGAGATGATAAGAAATGAAGAAATCAGGGAAGGCATCGGAATAGTACGTAAAATAATGGATGATATACAATGAAAGCAGTTCATGTGGTACGGGCATGTACAGCATGAAAAATGATATACTCCCGAAATAAGTACCAGCATGTAAACCTACAGGACGACAGAAGAGAGGAAAATCGAAAAAAATATGAATGGAAGAAGTAAGAAAATGAATGTGCTCCTACGATCTTAAAGAAGGACAATGCTACAATCGACATGAAGAGAAATTCTGCATTGGACAACGTTGAAAAACCGTCTAAACCGATTGTATAGATATATATATATACACACTCAAAAATGTTTTGCATAATGTAAGATTTTCAAAATTATCCACTAAATCTGTTGAAATCTATTTTTTTTAACAAAATACTTTATTAGATATATATATATATATATATATATATATATATATATATATATATATATATATATCTATATATATATATATATATATATAATTGTATGTTTTGAAAAAAAAACAATAAACAAAATTTAAAGGATTAACAATTTATTATTATCATTTATAATATGTATTAAAAATATATTTTTTTAAATTTGTACAGATATAGGAACTAATACTTAATATACCGTATTTCCACCTCTTGCATTAATGCTGAATGCGATACCCCATGCTTCTTATAAGTGTATTAATGTAGTTTTGGTCCATGGTGCCCCATTCTTCAATCGCTGCTATTCTAAGGTCTTTTAGGGTCCTTGGGGGTGGCTGCCGGGACTGAATTTTTCTTTTGAGCATATCTCATCCGTTCTCAATGGGATTGATGTCAGGTGAGCAAGGTGGCCATTGTAATATGACGATATCTTCGGTCTCTAAAAAATCTGTCACATGTCTCGTACGATGGGGAGGCACATTGTCGTCCATAAAAATAAATTCTGGACCAACAGCTCCTCGCCGCAAGCGTACAACAGGCCTAAGAATGGTATCAATATAAATTTCTCCATTCATCTTACCAACAATAGGAATTAAAGGAGTTTTATTATTTAGCATGATGCCACCCCAAAACATTATGGAGCCACCTTGATATGGGACTCTTTGGACAGCTTAATTAGGTCTATCCTGTCGATTTGGGTTCCTCCAAATCCTAATTCGGTGATTATCTGACAAAAGGCTAATTTTGGTTTCATCAGAAAATAACAAGTTTCCCCATCTGTTGTCATGCCATTGGAAATGTTCATTGGCCCATTCCAGTTAAGTCCTTTTCTGCTCTAACTTAAGCTTTGGTACAAAGCTTTGGTCTTCTTGTAAATAAATTCGCCAAATGTAACCTGTTTCTAATAGTTTGATCGCAAATTACAATATTATGAGCTGGCTGGAGCTCTCTTCTGATAGCTGGGGCAGTCATAGAGGGATTTCTTCGGGCAGTTAACGTTAAAAAGCGTTCTTGGACATTGGTAGTAATTCTGGGTCTTCCGCTTTTTGGACGATATTTTTGGACAGAATTCGTCTCTTGATCTATATTGTTCACTACAAAGTGAATAAAACGCAAACCAATTTTTACAAATATAAGTTTTTGAAAACTGATGAACGACAATATGACTACTGAGAATCTTTGCGACGATTAAGAAACAAAAAACAAGCAATAAAATACATTATTTTAGTAGACAAAAAAAATCAGTGCAAAAAATTTCAAATGAGAAACGTTCACTGGCGTTACAGATAATATGCAAAACATTTTTGAGTGTGTGTAGTTTAAAATATGTATTTTGTGAATACCTATATGGTTAGATATTTAGGATCGGTATTGAAGTGCAATACGTAAATTTAGAAGTTTAGAGGTACCGCAGAATTAACAAAATAATATAAAAGAGACCGAGTGATGTGCAGTGTGGCAAAATATTCTGATCAAATTGGAAGTATTTGTATTATGTGTGCGATACGATATTGGATGTTATGGAGTTAAAAACAGGAAAATATCATTCTGAAGCTATTTTCTTGTGGCATCTTAAAGCAATTACTATTTTTATTGGGAATAAGCCACAATTCAAGTTTAAAATAAGTTTATTGACGTTTCAATTTCCAGTTTTTTTAATTACGAATAAGTAATTAAAATTATTAATTTTTTAATAATTATTTATTCCAATAAACTTATTTTAAATTTAAATTGTGGCGTATTCTGAATAAAAACAGTAATTGCTCCAAGAAAATATCAGACGAACAAAGCTTGTAATACCTAGGTAGACGAGTATAGTAAAAAAATGTTTACCCAATCGGAAAAAAGCGCCAAAAAACCTAATGAAAGACAGCTAGAAAAAAACATATTAATGAAGAGGATTAAAATTAATATCAATTAAAATGATATTATCGATAAACGAGATTGGGAGAAATAAATTTTTGGAATAATTTCACATTTTTATGTACTTACTGATAACAATTGCAACAATTTGTGGAAGCTCTGAATGATCTACAACTTTGTTTATAATAAATTTCGTACCAAACATCCCGCCGAACTTTGAAACACTTTGAAACTTTATAAAATAACTAAATGGATACTTTTTAAATTTTAAATTAAAAAAAAACGATAAGAACAAGGTACTTTGTTTTTGTATTTAGCTTCCAACTCCCGCTAATTGGTTAAACTTCATGCAAAACTTTGAGTATGAAGCGAAGCGTGATCCCCGATACGGCATCGATGCGTGCCATACATTTTGTCGCTCAAAAATAATACCATTGATTAATTTGAAAAATTCATTAGGTAAGTGTTTGGATCTCCAGTGCGGTGCTTAATTATGTTGTTCATAATTGAGTCATCGGATTTTAACAGACATGTTCGGACTGATTGTCATTAGTAAAGTATAGCTTAAAAATGATATTCTGAGTCAGAGAATGACAGTGTAACATAGAAATCTTAAACACAGGGCCGGCCTGTTAAATTTTCTTTTAGTCTTGATCCGCCAAATTTTACATAATTACGATGTGAACAGCAACTTCCATAAAAGTAATTTTATTATAGTTATAAGCTCATAATGAAAACCTATTGAATGTGTTTTATTATAGTACATTAGTGAAATTGTTATCCACTTATTTGAAAATGATTGCAGAAAAATATATACGGGGTAGTTAAAGAATCGTCAAACGACCACATCAGTTAAAGAAAAGCAGCAATAATGTTTTATTAAAGCAATAGGGAGAGCAATTTGAGATCTTTGTTTAGCTTAAGATATTCTAATAGACCAATTACAGGTTATAAAATAATTCAACGGGAATTTTTCAAAAGTTTAAATATACTGAAACCGTGATTCCTGATTGTAACTGTAGAATTTTATTACTTAAAAAACGAATAAAAAAATTATGATAAATTCTAAACATAAAACTATAACAAATGTTCAAACAATTCGCCATTTTGTACTAGGCAGTATTCCAATCGATTGCTAAATGCTCGTCTAACATTAGCCAGAACGCGTGGCGGTATTTTTGCACATTCTTTATTAATTCGCATTTTTAGGCAGAATAAATTTTGGATTTTAGATACCATCAGATAAAATAATTGTTTGGAGCTAGATCTTTCAATCTCGGAGGCCACTTTATGTTACAGTTAGTTCCAATCAAAAAGCTATTAAAACTGTTTTTAAGTAATTCCTTAACCTCCCGGCTATTGTCCTCAGGACACCCATCCATTTGAAACCAATTTTTTTTCCTTATCTGGAGATACTTCTGCAAGTTCTGCATCTCAAAGTTTGTCTAAATATTCCTAACCAGACATTTATTTTTCAACGATATTGGGTACTGTTTTCAATAATATCGTCAGGACTTCTTATCGATCAAATTCTATAAATTTAAATATTTGGTTCATTATGTACATTCATCGCTAAACAAAATATTTTTTAAAAATTGTCTGTCTATATAAGACCCCTCTAAAATTGCATATAAAAATTCCGCTCGTCTCTCAGCATCTTCTTCTCTTAGTTCTTGATGAAATTGAAATGTATACGACCGAAATTTATTTCTTTTCAAAATTTTTAAGGCTGTAGAATTATGAATGTCAAACTGGTCTTTAATGGTTCGAGAACTTATTGTAGGATTTTCAACTACTGCTGTTAATACTTTAATTTTGTTTTGATTTTCTAAATTTCCTGGTGCCTCAGCAATATTGTTTTTACAGGTACAATTAGGAATTAAGATCCCAGCATTTTAAAACTTTTTTAAAATCCTTTAAATTATTTAGTGATTTGGAATTGGTCTACTGGGATCTCTCTCTTCAGTCATGGCCCTCCAGAGGGAGTGTAGTAGTCATCATAATGTGTATTGACCGTATCGAAAGATCTCCGTCCTTTCCTTGGATAATAAGTCTTTCCATGGTCTCTGTGACTGCTCTCATAATATGTGTCCAAAGTATTTTAATTGTTGGAGTTGGTTTGTTGACTTTTAGCTCATATATAACTGAATTATTAAGACATTATAACGTAACATTATTCACCAACAGAACATTTCAATGGCGTCCATTTTTCTTCTTTTCGCTTGTCGTATGGTCCAAGATTCACATCCGTATGTCAGAATTGGAAATATTAAATGTACTTTGTTAATTTCTTGTTTTCTTCAATGAGAAAAGAAAAATAAATGAAACAATATTGTTTTAGCAATAATTATACTGTATAGGTTGTATTTTATAAAAAAACATAAAAATTATCAATTATTTACAACTATACATGGTGAAAGCCTGACAATTAACGGTAGTGCTTTAGAACAAGTTGAAAACTACCACTATCTTGGCACAATAATTAATCACACAAACCATTACTCCAAAGAAATCAAAGTTCGAATAGAGAAAGCACGTACAAACTTCAATAAAATGAGAAAGTTCCTTTGTGCAAGAGAACTAAAATTGGACTTGAGAGTTAGGCTGGCAAGGTGCTATATTTTCTCGACTCTGCTTTATGGGATAGAAGCATGGACACTTAACGCGTCGACTGCTAAAAAGTTGGAAGCATTTGAAATGTGGGGGTATAGAAGAATCCTGAAGATATCATGGACCGAGCATGTAACAAACAACGAAGTCATAAGAAGAATCAACAAAAGAATGGAAGTATTGGAAACCATCAAGACACGAAAGCTGCAATACCTGGGGCATGTTATGCGTAATGAGAGATACAACCTACTTCAATTGATTATACAAGGGAAAATCCAAGGCAAGAGAAGTGGAGGAAGAAGAAGAATCTCATGGTTGCGTAACTTGAGGGAATGGTACGGATGCACATCAATTGAACTATTCAGAGCAGCAGCATCTAAGATCAGAATAGCCATGATGATTGCCAACCTCCGTCGCGGAGATGGCACGTGAAGAAGAAGAAGATACATGATCTATTCCAATGTCTGCAAAGAAAGTTCGTTCTAAAAATATATTTAACATTTTTTTTTAATTCTTTAAACAATTTATATAAATAATTTAACATTAAATTTATTCACAGAACCATATTGGTAATGTATACACATAAATTATAAAAAGAAACGTCGAAATCCATAATAAAGAACCGGATATAGTTTATAGGTATGTAGGTCTATAGCTAGAGTTTTAAGTTGGTAGTTCTTTTTTTATATTGCTGATTTTAAAAAAGTTCTAGCTTTTTTAAAACTATACCTAATTATAGTAGGACAACTTTTTTTATGTATAAATAATTAAATTAAATATTGTGTCCCCGAGCAATAGCCAATAAAATATTCAAACTCTTTATAAGTATACGTTTTTGCGATCAACTTTTGAAATGTGGGATATGGTTTTCCATTTTTTTAAAATTATTTTGATTGAATAACTCTCCCTCTTTCTTATGGTAACCGTATAGTTATTATGAGTTTATTATTTTCCAAGTTATTTCATTGCAAAAAATATTGTTTGAGATTAACAATTTAACTAACTTTTAAATTAATCAATGAATCATTCTGATATTTTGAGAATATTTTATACAAGGCCCAACTTTCCGGGCAGTATCAAGGTTGTAGGTTCATTTTTTTACAATAGTTATTAGTATTTATTGAAAATTGAGAAATCTTAGGTTCTTTTACGGTTTTTAATGCCACAATTTAGCAAATTAACATTCATAAATCGCCATTTTAAATCTTTAAATATGTTTTATCATATAGTTACCTGAAATTTCGTTTAAAATGCTTTACTTTTTATTGGTAGAAAAAGGTAATTAAAAGAGAGTTTTTTGACCTCAAATGGTTAATAATTTAAAAAAATAAATAAATCTAGGAAGAAGATAATCGAGACAGATACGGACCACTATATGGTGATAGTGTCAACGAAGAATATGTCCAGAGCAAAATCAAATAATAGAGGGAAAAGCAAACGAATTCAAGGGTGAAGTTTCAAGAGCAAATAACAGGTAAGATTAATACAGACAAGCGGGGCCTCTGCTGTATTGCTTTCTTGCCTGTGCTATCTTATGTAAATATAAAGTTATTTAACAAAATAACCTCATTGTAAGTGCAAATTTTAAATCACTTGGTGGAAAAAACGTTGCAACCAATGTTAAATATTGAAACTTTTTATTATTGTCGAATATTTTTTATAAAAAACTTGTAATATTGTATACAAAGTTTTTCTCAAAAAATGTATTGAGTAAGTTTATATAACTTACTGTAAGTTGTAATAAAGAAAAGCAAGGTACTGGAATTTTATTATGAATAATATTGTAAGTCAATTTACCATGATGTTAAATCCAATACTTAACTTTTTGTGGGGAACCCGATCACTGAACAAAATATCTAAAAATTAATTTGTGCTGTTTTAAACTTTTAAAAATAAGAAAAATGGGTCGTGGAAAACTGCTTTTGGATTAAGATGTAAAAGGCAAAAATCTTAAAGACAAAGATGGTACGTAACCTTGATTATAAACTAGTTGAATTTTAAGAAGAAACCTAACAGTTCACTATAGATTATTAGGTACTTGATTTATTAATTATTTAAATGGTTTTTATTGGTTTATTTGAATAGTCCAGTATCACTAAGTATACTAGCAATAATTGTGTGGATTACAACGAACCTGGATTGTTTATTGATAAAGGTTAGTAGAGTATTATTTTGTATTCTACTAGAAGTTGGTCTAGTAAACAGTTTTATGGTTTTTATCTTAAAATTTTACTTTGAGATATTGTCATTTTATTATTTTTTTTTGTATCTTATAAGTAATTCATACTTCTTGGTTCCCATGAAGAAGCTATATTGCTTCAAAACTAAAAAATAATACAAGCCGGTCATATTCAATGCAGAATTGTTTTTGCTACGAAACTGTATTGTTTTAGAAATATTTTGATGCTGTAATTACTCAATTTAACTTTTTATTTATTAGGTGAGGATTTGCGACAGTATGACGTCAACAAATTAAATTCATTTGAAATGTGGATGTACCGCCGAATGCTAAGAATAAGCTGGACCAGCAGAACTACGAATGAAGAAGTACCGAGAGCAATGAACACACGCCCTCATCTGGTCAATACTATCAAAATTAGAAAGACGTCATATCTGGGACACATAATGCGCCATAGGGAATTTGAGCAGCTACAAGTAATATTAGAAGGCAAGATTGAAGGTAAAAGGGGCATAGGATGAAAGAAAAAATCTTGGCTACGAAACATCAGAGATTGGACCCACACAAAAGGAAATGAATTAATTCATCAAGCCCAGAATAGAGAGAAATTTGCCATATTGATCGCCAACATTAATAGAGAAGGCACTTAGGAGGAGGAGGATTTGAGGATTTACTGTGTTATAAGAAAAATTGCGTCAGCAATCTCCACGGTTCTACTACAAGGAATTTGAGAAATCGACGAATCCTTTTCACTTGTATCAGAATATCAGCCAACTGCTGGTGAGTATTAACTTCAATATTCACCTGAGACGAACTAGGATTTATAGTAAAATATTTTATACGCTAGGTTCTAATTCAAAATGAAAATGTTTATGATCCGTTGGCGGTATTTTTAATTTAAGCAGAATACACTGTATTTGTAGTAATTAAACAGTATTACAGCCATTTTGTATATTAAAGATGCTGCGTCAGGCTCTTCTAATTAAAAAGACTGCTGATGATTAAATGGTGAGCATAGTAAGCATGGTTTAATTCTTAAAAACAAGCGTGAAAATACTAGTTTAGAATTTTGAACAAAAATAATAACACCTATATTATCAAGACCAAACTAACTCGACTAATAAAAAAGGTACCAAATATTCACAGTAGATTGCACACTCAAAATACATCGACAGCGAAAACTTGTACATGCACCAAAGGTACAAGTTCATCATCAGATAAGTCTGTTAAAAAAAAACAACACCCAAAGAAGAAAAATCTTGGAAGGAAGAGACAAAGGGATCCAAGTGTTTGGAAAATGAATGTCTTGAAGAAACTGGAGAATTTTGACCAAGAATATACTAGGAAGGCCAAAAAATTTAAGACAATAAGAGAGTTGGGACCTGATGTAACGATACATGTAACAGAAAATGTAAATCGAAATTATCAGAAAATGGTAAACTCAATTTATTTAAAATTTTTGGGCAATAGCTGATCATTACAAATAGAGCAAATATTTATTTAGATATGTTCTCTGACTTAGACACGATGCTTATCGTAATCGAGGACGTCCTCCAACAAGGTGGTCAGACGACATCAAGCGCATCTAGTACAACTGGATTCGGGATGCTCAAGATCGGATGCAATGGAATTATTCACAAGTGGCCTATGTTCAGCAGTGGACTCAAAACGGCCGATGACAATATAGTCTGACCAGAGAAAATGTTGCAAAGTTAAAAGAGTCCAGTAGAAACTGAGCATAAATATGAATATACTTTGCAGTTAGCAGAACACCGACACTTTTAACATTGATAGTCAGGAAGGAGGAGGCTGTTTACCAGGAGATATGCATAATCGGCATAAGAACAGAGCAAATGGTAGACGAAAATATTAAAAATTTCATTCGTGCTCATATAAACTCTTCTTCTTCTTCAAGTGCCGTCTCCATCAATGGAGGTTAGCGGTTATGGTGGCAAACGTTTGTCTATCTTCAGCTGTTCTTAAGAGTTCCTCAAATCCAAGTCCTGTCCAGTTTCTGATATTACGTAACCAGGACAATTTTTTTCTTCCAATTCCTCGCTTTCCTTCTATTTTGCCTTTTATTATCAACTGAGGGATGTAGTATTTCTCGTTGCGCAACAAATGCCCTAAATAACTGGTTTTTCTTCTTTTGACTGTTCTCAATAGTTCTTTTTCTAAATTGAGTCTCGCTAGTACTTCTTCATTTGTTTTTCGTGCTGTCCAAGGAATTTTTAAAATTCTACGGTACACCCACATTTCAAATGCCTCGATTCTATTCAGGCTCTTTATTTTTAAAGTCCATGTTTCGACTCCGTAGAGAAGAACAGACCAGATAAAACATTTTACAAGTTTTAATCTCAATTTAATATTTATATGTGTATCGCAGAATAGAACGCGCATCTTAAAGAAACTATCCCTAGCTTGAGCAATTCTCGCTTTAATTTCTTGTTCTGGGTCCAGCTTGCAATTAATCCAACAGCCAAGGTATTTGTATTGGTTTACCTGTTCTAAAATATTCCCATTTATTTTTATAGGTAAGGGGATATTCTGTTTTCTTTGGATCACCATTACTTTTGTTTTTTTTTCGTTGATCTTCATTCCAAACTCTCGACAAGCATCCTTAAGGTGGTCTATAACCCTCTGTAAGTTTGTGTCTGTATCAGCCAGTAGGACAGTGTCATCTGCATATCTTATGCTAGATATTGGTTCTCCATTAATTTTTATTCCTGTGGAAAGGTTTTCCAAGGCTTGCTTGAATAGTAGTTCCGAGTAAAGATTGAACAGCATAGGGGACAGTATGCATCCTTGCCTTACTCCTTTATTTATACTAATATTTCTAGATGTATGATCGTCGATCCTAATCTTGGCACTCTGCCTCCAATATAAGTTCTTAATTAGTCGGAGATCTTTGCTATCCAAGTTGATGCTCTGCAAGGAATTTAACATTTAACATATAAACTCTATTACAGCAAAAGATCTAAGTGTTCTTTGCTTACGTGTTCTAATGTATTTTGATGAGTCTTTAACTTTTCCCAAAGTGTATTCACTGTATAATGAATGGATGTTAGAGAATCACCCACGCGATAACCCAGCCATCAAAAGTCACTACAGACACATATTCAATACTGAGTTTAATACCTGTTTTTTGCACCGAAAAAATTTAGTGTCTTACTTGAAATATACATAACACTAAAGCAGAGAAAGACCAAATAGAAGAAGAATATGCTTTACATGCTGAGCAGCCGTCTCAAAAGTCCGAATAGCTATGATGATTGCCGACCTCCGCCGCGGAGATGGCACTTAAAGAAGAAGAAGATTTTTGATATTGGACCTGCGAAAGATTATTGTTGTTCATGGGATGAAACCACAAATAAAAAGCGGCCTAATGTAATAAGTAGTACGCTATTTGATTTTATTAACAGAAAAGTTGCTGGAGGAGTATTAGAGTTTATATTTTATTATAATAATAGAAAATAAATAGATATTATACCTATTATATTATTTTGAACGATATATAAGAGATCCTTACCGATAATAATTGCCAATTTTTGCGGAAAATCTTTACAGTCAGGTTTTTCCAGCAGCGCACATTTTTCGTAGCTCATACTGACAGATACGTATGCAGTGAACTAGATTACAGTAATGTTTTAATTAAATTGGGGATTAAGGGAAAATTAGTACTTGTTTACATTAGCGAGTAACATATGCGAAAATATTTGTATATGTCTGGGGCGGACTATTTTCTGATAAAATAATACGTTGGAAGTCAAATCTGGGTGAATAGTACAAACAAGATTGAAGTATTACTCTTTTATTTGAATAATTTAATTAATTATGACTCTCAGAGAGGTACACTGAATCAGTTAATAAAAAAAGATGAGTAGGAAAAGGAAAGAGGAAACAATCATCGATTTCACGTAAAACTCTTATACAGGTATTTGAAAGTTCTAAAAGGTATAAGAGGGGTAGCTTATGACACATCCGTGAAGACGTCAAGCTGATTTTACTTTGTTTTATTTTAAACAATCATAAAAAGTTTAAAACCTTTTTCTTATACATTTTAGAGAAAAATGGTTCAAATAAAAGTTGTAGATTTTAAAAAGTCATTTATTTTGCTAGTCTCTATATTATAATACATAAGCAATTGACCGAGATAATTACAATTTTTTTTTTTATTTTTGCAGTAATTTATAAATGTTATTAATTTTGTTTTTTAAAGGATGCCTTGTAATATAACTATTTAAAAATCTGGCAATTAATGAGTTATTGAAGTATGCCAGAATTTAGTCAGATCGACCAACTAGTTTAGAAGTTATTTAATTTGTTTATCCTAAAAAGCGATTATTTAAACAACTGTACTTGCTAAAACAGTAACTCTAAAGGTATTAAGCAGATCGCAATCGATTCTTTGAGATTTTAATTTTAAGATATAATAAAAAAACTTTATTCAAAATTAAATATTTCTTAAGACATCTTTATTTCTTTATTATCTTTATTTCTTAAGATAATTCAACTTTTTTTGGAAAAATTTAACTAATTATTTTTCCGGAATTTTTTCCATGTTTAGAGGAAGTGAAAATAGCAACAGTACTTATTATCTTATCGAGTTATAGAAATTAAACAAAAATATGCTCCTACTTGCCATAAAAACCGAAATATTGCAAATTTTTTCAGCGCGCTCCAATTTGAAGTTCCATTCTCAAAAAAAAAATAGCACGGATAGGCGATATTTTAGGAGTAGCATTTAACGGGTTGTGTACCTTTTTACTCCTGGTTATATGCCATATATAAAACGCATTATAAAATTTAGATCTTCGCTTATAATTTTTTCAATTTTAAGCTTTTATTGTTAAACAATGAAAATATGATTAAAAAAAATTGCAATCTTTCTCCTCCAGATTTAGCCATACGGCTCATACTCAAAATGATGGAGCTCTGGTGGAACTCTTTCCATGTTATCGAGCCATAGGTGACTTGGTATGCTGAAGTATCTTCCAAAAATTTTCATACACATCTGGACGTTGAGAGTAGTGCAGCTTTCTGCATGGTCTTGTAGAGATGTTCATTCAGACCTAGCTTTTTATGTTTTTTAGGAGGTTCTTCGGAATGACTCCAGTAGTAGAGAGAATAATAGGTATTGTCTGGGCACTTTCTATGGCGATCTTTTCGTCTGATCTGATCGCCACATCAATTAGTGTTGTTTGTCTCTTTAGTTTATTATCTAGTATTAGAGCTGGTCTATTATGTGCCACTGTTTGGTCGGTGATCACAACGCGGTCCCAGTATAGCTTGTAGTTGTCATTTTCAAGTATACTCTCTGGAACGTATTGATAATATGGGAGATGATTTGTTTGGAGAAGTTCCAGTTTGATGGCTATCTCTTGATGAGGGATCTTTTCTACTGTCGTGTCGTTCCTTATATTCAGTTGCAGCAAATGCCTGGCAGCCCCCGGTAAGTTGTTGGATGGTTTCTTGAGCTTGACATCTATATCGGCATTTGTCATTTTGGACCTGAGGGTCTTTGACATAAATTTCAGGTAATTTTTGGTTGGTTTAACCTGATCCCGAATGGCCAGTAATGAACCTTCTGTTTCAGGGAACATATTTCCTGATGTCAGCCAATAGTTTGACGCTATATTGTCGACATGGTCTTGACTGACTTCATCTTCATTGGGACGTCGCCCGTACAGAGGTTTACCCGTCCAGGTGCGCATTTTTTCGTCCTTAGTAAGATCGTTTATGCGTATTTCTGGTTCTCTAAGTTTGATCGGTATTGTATCATCTACTGAACAAATCGCACAATGTAGACTAGATGTCTCAGCCTGCACCTGAAAATAATCTCTTAAATTAGTAATCTGTTTTTCTAGTTGCTCACTTATATCCATAAGTTTTCGTCCTCCAAAATACCGTGGTAACGTCGTTCTTTCTACTGCACTTCGAGGATGGTCTTTTTGTGCCTTTGTGAGGTGTGTTCGTACTTTTCGCTGAAGTTTTTCTATTTCCGTTTTTGTCCACTTAACAATACCAAATGAGTAGCTAAGCGCGGAACATGCGTAGGTGTTTAGTGCCTTCAACAAATTTTTACTGTTAAGGTGTGAACGAAGCAGCTGTTTTACGCTTCGTATAAACTCAGTAGTTATCTCAGTTTTTATTTGCTTATGGCCAATTTTCCGCCTTTGCTTTATTCCGAGGTATTTATATATATCATTTTCACCCATAGCCTCGATGTTCTGGCCATTTTGCATATCAAATTCGCCGGGCTGAACCTTTCCTTTGATTATATTTAAGACACGGTGCCTACTTGTCAAGACCGAAGTGCATACTAATATCATTAGAGAAATTTTCTACTGTTTTCAGTATCTGATACAGGTGGCTTTGAGTGGAAGCCAATAGTTTTAAATCATCCATATACAATAGATGATTAAGCTTTGCCACAATAGTAGTGTTATTTTCAGTAGTGTTATTTTTCAATCTTTGTTCTTTTTATTATATTATTATTAGTATTGGTCTTAAGGTTGTTTTAGGTTCATAGAGTTCTTTTTTATTAATATTTTGCTTTTTCACCATATTTTCGGTGAGTCTACTTTACTTACAACCGCGTGATATAAAAAATATTAAACGGTATTTTTTTTAAAAACAATTTTGATATATTTTTTTAATATACTTATATTAAAATTAAAACCTCAAAAAATCGATTGCGATCTAAAGTCGCTTTTGGAATAGTACGGTTATTTAAATAATCGCTCTCAGGTATAAACAAACGGAATAATACTGGTCTGGAGCTATTTTCTTGTGGTATCTTAATTCAATGATTATTTTTGTTGGGAATAACCCACAATTTAAGTTTAAAATAAAAACATCAAAAATAAACTTATTTTAAACTTAAATTCTGGTTTATTCCCAACAAAAATATCAATATGAGAGATACAGATCTAAAATATTTTAGCACACTTCAATAACTCATTAATTACCATAATTTCAAGTAGTAAATTACTGCAAAAATAAGAGTTTTTTTATTAATATCCCTCAATGATTGTGTAACATTTTTTCTAATTAATATATTAAATTTATTTTAATTCCTTTTACCCATGTGGATGATACGCTGATGGTCGTGTTTACGATCAGCAATTTTTATTGGGAAACTACCGAAATATGGCTGAAGAATCTACCTAAGTATTTATTTAAAGACGCCGGTTTGGCGAATCCTTGGTAATTGTCGTCGAACGCCCGTTGTAATGTTTTTCGGGAAAAACCTAATCCAGGAGATTTGATATTTCATCACGTTTGTAGGTAGAAGTATACCGTTATGTTCAATGTTAGTTAGAACTTTTTACCTTCTCAGAAATAGATACAGGCTGGCCTATCATTTTTGGAGGGAAGATACCCTCACCTTTTCTTGGATAGTTTGGTAAAATTTTAGAGGAACCAAGTTACTTACCGGTGGGCATTCGTCGAGTTAAGACGGTTAGTTCACATTATCGTATCTGCTACCTTACCGTCTCTGTGCATTTTCTTTATAAGTGTGTATACACTTGTTATTTTGAGTTTTTTGAGCCTATATTATATTAGATTAAATATAGTCATAAAGCACCTTTAAGGTTAACTAAATTCAGTGTTTAATACAAGTATAGTATTAACTTCAGTGACTTAAAGCAGCAGTCGTCAGGAATTACTGTAAGTTAACATAATCTTAATATCTCCACCTATCTGGGCAATTAACATGGTATGGCATCATATCATCTTCCATTATCTGGACGTACCTAAAGTTCATACAAGTCTTCAAATGTAGTTGAGAGTAACTACTGAGTTTTGCATTAAATTTAAACAGTCAATATTTTGTTACGAACCAAATAATCGACTTAACCAAGTGCGGTTTGGTTAAATTTTTATGTTTTCACTTCAGTAACTTTTTTATATTTTTGTAAGTTTAAATTTTATTAATTTTTGTTATCTTTGGTGTTTGTTATAATTTTTTATTCATTTCTTTTTGCTGTAATATCTCGAGATACGCCAAAACTTTATTTGTGCATGATTGTGTTATACTTATATCTTTGTAGAGGTATTTTCTAATTATATTTCTGCTTATTTTTATATGTATACCTACCACCATTTCATAGTTGTTTGTGTATTTTTATTACTTGTGTTGCATTCAGCAGCGTCATATTTTGTTGTGGAATATATTGTTATTGTTTTATGTATGTATTTTATTTGTCGACTCCTAACAAAGTTCCCTGATATAACCATAACTCTGAATATTTGCTTTTTACCTTTAAATATAACTATACCTTTGACCAGTAGAAAGATCAGGCTGATTAAGTTTCGTAGGTAAGTAAGTGTAATACCTTATATATTTATTTTTTGTTATGTAGAGTGTTAACCAAATTTATTTAATAATTAACAGTTGATATCTTTTCTTGGGTTTGATCTCTGAACCTAAATATCTTTCCTTATCTCTTTTCTTTTCTAAGGTTTCTTAATTTTCTCCTTAAACCCCAAAAAATTAAGTGGCGCCCTGTTCCCTATCTTATCTTTGGTAATTTTACCCATCTATCTTTTTGTTTATTTCTGTATCTTTTTCTAATATCTCCTATCGTATCTTTACTTATTTCGTCCGTTGGACCCATTCCTGGTTCCAAAAGCTAGTTTCGAACCCACGACTCGCTCTCCACCAATGATCTGGCTGCCGTCCGCAGTGTCTCGATTGGTGACCTTTCTAGCACCATCCAAAAAAGGTTTCCGAGGTTACAATTGTTAACGTATTTTAATTTAGAAACTCGCAAAATTAAAAAACTTCAACTTTTATCTGAACAATTTTTCTCTAAAACGTATAAGAAACATTTTATAGAAACATACAAACCATCGGTATTGCACGTAAAAAATACCAAAAAAATTATATTGAAGGAAAATAAAGTTCAAAACCGGTATATGTAAAAAAATGTATTTTTTGGCCATACAATAAAACAATTCTTTTAACTCAATGTAACTTCAATAGAGACATCTAAAAAACGCCTTACCAAATCCCAAAGATGGTTTAGTTTCGGTATAAATAAATTAATTTATTCATAAAAGTCAATCGTCAGAGATGAAAATACCATTGAACCTCTAAAAATTATATACAGTGTGTAAAAGCCAAATGGAATAAATTCATTATTTCGGTTACTGTACATATTTATAAAAAATCCCGAAACACGTCAAATTTAAATTATAACTTGACATTCTTTAACGTGAAAATGCAACCCCTACCTTCAACCCCCTTAGAATGACAGGTACAACCCCCAATTTTTAAAATAGGAAGTATAGGCTTGTGATATATCGTTTGAAAGGTCTTTTCATTCTCCATTCAAAAATGTTGTCGCTTTCAAGTTTATTAAGATTAATTAAGATAAAATAAATTAAAATCACGTGGTTACCGAAATTCGCTACAATACAATCAAAAACTAAAATGTAATGCAAAACGTAATAAAATGTAGAACACGAAAAAGAACTATGAATGTTAATGAAGCAGATGTTCAAAATGTTCACCGCGAACGTCTTGGCAACATTCTAATCTCAAATAAAACTGTCTTCTAACATTATTTAACATAACAGGCGTGATCGACCTAATCGCAAGAGTTATTCGTTCTTTTAAGTCATTTAAATCAGAAGGTTTAGTTTTGTACATATGGCTCTTCACATATCCCCATAAAAAGAAATCTAATTATGTAAGATCAGGTGATCGCGCTGGCCATTCAATCGATCCTCGCCTCCCTATCCACCGATTGGGAAATATTGTATCGAGGTACTGCCGGACATTAAGTTGGTAATGGTGTGGTGCTCCATCCTGCTGAAACCATATCGTATTCGCTGGAACTTGAGGGTTTCCTGGATCAGGATATAAATTTGCCAACGTTGGAATGACATCATTTTGAAGTGGTGCCAAATAATTGTTGCCATTCAAGTTGCCCTCAATGAAAAAGGGACCAATGATATTGTTTCCTACAATCTCTGCCCAAACATTAACCTTTTGAGGGTATTGAGTGTGTTCTTCTCTCATCCAGTAAGGATTTTCCGTGGCCAGTAGCGGCAATTTTGCCGATTAGTACACTCATCAGAAAACATAACGTCTTCTATTGGATAATACTGAGTAGGTATCATTTTATAGGGATGCAATTCATTTTCTTTTAATATGTTTACTATCGATGTATGGCTAGCATTGAATGTAGTAGATGCCTGTCTACTCGATGTATGTGGATTTTCCTGAAACTCAAGCAACACATCTAATTTGAGTTTATCACTTAGTGCATTGGCAGCTGCTTTTTTTATCTGCCTTACATGACCAAACTCGCGAAACTGCTTCTCTATTTTACTTATTGTTCCTTGGGATATAGGCGGTAAATTAGGAAATTTCTCATGAAATAGGCGAGTTACTTCCTGTTGTGTTCGGGTGTTATCTCCGTAACCAATCATTTGTAAAACTGTTATTTTATGCATTTCCGTTAATCTAACCATTTTTCAGAATTGAATTGAACGAACTTTTTACTTAAATTAAAATACTGAAAACTTAAATAAAACAATTTACTAATGCGTGTTAAAATAACGTTGCCACGGAAATTCTTTAAAGTTTTGTAATGTTTACCATCTAAAAACTACATTGCTATGGTTTTTGTTAACTTTCTCATTATCAAGACCTAAACGGGAAATAAGTTTTGAGTATATTTTAGCGAATTTCGGTAACCACATGATTTTAATTTATTTTATCTTAATTAATCTTAATAAACTTGAAAGCGACAACATTTTTGAATGGAGAATGAAAAGACCTTTCAAACGATATATCACAAGCCTATACTTCCTATTTTAAAAATTGGGGGTTGTACCTGTCATTCTAAGGGGGTTGAAGGTAGGGGTTGCATTTTCACGTTAAAGAATGTCAAGTTAAAATTTAAATTTGACGTGTTTCGGGATTTTTTATAAGTATGTACAGTAACCTAAATAATGAATTTATTCCATTAGGCTTTTACACACTGTATAGACAAGTTGTACTTTGCTGATAATGTTAATTTTGGGAGCTCAAAAAATATGCAAAAAAGTTTACTACTCCTATTCCCCGGCTTCCCCCTAAAACCACCCCCACTCGTATGGGAGAAAAACGGAAAAAATATTTCAAATAAAGAATGTAGCTGAAATAATTTTGAATAAATAAATTCAAAATTGTTTATTAGCACTTATTTTTTTAAAATAAACCGTTCTCTCAGAAACAACGTTTAAACCGACCAGAGATTTTGAATGTCAGCTACGCGCACAAAATCAATTTTAATTAAAATTTGAATCAATTCTACGGTAAAACTTCGATATCTTTTGATCAGAGTGTCCTATTGGCAAAATTCAAAGGTAAAGAGTGCCGCATTTTTATTTAATTTTTGCATTTTGCCGCAATTAAAGTCAGTTTCTATAAAAGCGAAAAATAAATAAAGGCTGCGCGATTTTTGCCACTTTTTAAGAATTCCATTGAGATCATTTAAATTTATAAGTTCCATTAACCAATCACTATGGAATTTCTATTGTTAAAGTCTAATCTTCAAAATCTATGGCATGAAATTTAGATTTTGATTTTTTGGGGGTCATCAGTCACGGGAATGCAGTAACCAGGAGAACCCTTTTCCTAGAAAACTCTTCCTGGAAAAACGGAAGCTCAAGAGAGACCCTATCAGAAGGAAGGAGAAAGGAGCGGGTGAAAACACCTAGGACCAGGAATAAGACAGCATACAGGTAAGTAAGTTAAAGAGATAAGAACCATTTATTACGAAGTTTCTACAAATAAATGTGGAAAGGACGAGAGCTGCTCACGACGTTGCAAAGGCACTCGCACGAAGGAAAGATTATGACATGATACTCTTTCAGGAGCCCAATGTAAAGTTGGTGAATCGAGAAGTTGGAATTACCAGATACTTCGTTAATAATGGGTATGTTAAGGTATCTGTCGGAAACCTGGCGGTGTACAATTGTTGTTTCACTAAACATCCCGCTTCGAGTATATGAAGAGTACGTTGACTCGATTATGCAAGGGGCTAGGACGAAGACTATACTGGTCGTCATAGCTGGCGACCTGACTGCGAAAGATCGTCTATGGAACCCACGAGTGCAAGATAGAGAGGGAAATACCTATCAGAATGGATCCACGCCATGGGGCTTACCGTGAAATAAATTAAAGAATAGGAGATCTGAAATCTTGTTTCTTTTTCTCGAGAGCCAAGAACAAGTTAGTACCAAAATTAGTTTATGGCTTTACGAAAATATTCTTGTTCTGTTGATTTCTTTTGGTAATAGGCAATCCTTAAACAATTTTTTTCTGATTTACGGTGATAGGTATGGTTATTTGTAAGTTTTTCCTTAATATAATATAGTTATTCTTCTTTAAACGTAACGGTTAATATAAGGATTTTAGTTGTTGATTGAGTGGCAAGACCACTACTCTGGAACGGTTAATCCGGCACTATCCTGGGGTCTTCTAGCCTTGTAATCTGCTCAGCCGAAAGTTGCCAGGTTGTCTTGCTCCGTGACGTTAGATGTTTATAAAAGATTTCCCCTACCGTTACCTGCCAGAATTCAATGGATACCTTCTTAGACGACAATAAAGAAAATTTTGATTTTTGGCAACAAATGTGAGGCATTTGAAATATGCCGAAAAAACGTAGAACTTAAACTTTCACATTACAAATGATCTAAAACATTTAAAACTGTTTCTTTTCGATTACACGAGTACATTTTTCTAAATTACACAACTTCAGCTACAAATTTCATCCAATACAGTCTTCGTGGAAGTATTTTTCGTAAAATGCAATCGAGTAAAATACATTTTTTTTTACGTATAACAATTTTAAACGTTGAAATTCAATTTTTTTCAACCTACTTTTTTTGATATTTTTCACGTGCAATACCGATTGAATAAAAATTTTATAATGAAACAGCTCCAATAGAAAAAGGTAATGGTTTAAAGATTATCATCCTATTGTTTATAACTTCGTCGCAAATGCCGGTCAACTTTCACCAGTTGTATCTAGGATTATTCACTGCTCGTAATTCAACTTGTTTTCTTTCAAAAGAAGCGTCTTGTCAAGTCTTTTCCAAAGCAGTTGTTTGAAGTTAAGCAAATAGTTACCAATTAAGCCAAAACATTGTTGATCATTTTAAAACATTCCTGAGGATGACCAAATAATCTGATTTTAATTCCATAAGTATGTTAGATAGGTAAAGTACTTTTTTATGAGTAAAACATTTGGCAAACTTCTATATGGTCTATTTTTTTGTTGTGCAAGATTTTAAAATAATTTAAATTAAAAAAAAGAGATTGCAAAATTATTATGCGAAATCTACCAAATCAATATTGAAATTAAATGAAATTTGGTGGACTTCTTCTTCTTTAAGTTCCATCTTCTATCGAAGGTTGGAAATCATCATGTCTATGCGGACTCTGTTGACTGCCGCTCTAAAAGGTTCTGCACTACTGCATTCAAACTATTCCCTTAAGTTCTTAAGCCAGGATATGCTTCGTCTTCCCACAAGTTGTAATAATGCGTATTTTTGCCCTCTCATCACATGTCTTAAGTACTCAAGTTTTCGTCTTTTGATAGTTAATATTATTTCCGACTTATTTCCTATCCTTCTAGTTACTTCCACGTTTGACATTCTTTGAATCCATGATATTCGTAGGATTCGTCTGTAACACCAAAATTCAAAGGCGGCCAACTTATTCAGATGGACTTGTTTTAGTGTCCAAGCTTCCAAGCCATAAAGAAGAGTAGAGAACACGTAACATCGAAGCACTCGTAGGCGTAGTTCTAACCTTATATCCCGACAACAAAGAAACTTTTTAAGTTTAATGAATGATACACGTGCTATTTGCGTGTCCTAATTTCTTTGGTTTGGTCTACATCTGATGTTATCCATGTTCCTAAGTATTTATAGTTATTAACACTCTCAATTGCAGTATCTTCAGTAGTCAATTGGATATTTGCATGTGCAGATTTAGTTATGATCATGCATGATTTGCATGCATTTGGTGGACTATTTTATTATATTATAAAGATTTTCTAGACGAATTATAAAGGTCCCAAGTGGTTGAAAAACATTAAATAAGAAAAAGCTTGTTTCCCCCTCTTTTTTTGTATTTATTTCTATTTTGCAGTACGGGTAATAAATTAAAACATTTTTAACTAGCTGTTTCTTATAGAACTAACTGTCGTTTTTTTATTTCAGTGCAACTTTGCTCTAAAATGTATTGTTTTAAAGTTATAAACAAGAAAGTAGACAAAAACAATGTTTTTAGTAATGTTTGTAATGTTAAATGTTTTATAGTGTTTATTAAAGTTCTCGACCTATTTAAGAGACAAGATAGGTCAATATTATTACTGAAGTTATCACACAACTTTTTCTGCAAAAATCCGAATGCCACCTCCCACATCCACTTCAAAACAATGTTATGGGAATCGTACCTTAAGCTTACTCTGCGTCACTACCTCTTTCAGGGTTGTTTGGAGTGAGTGAAACCACTGCTGCCTCTTACATGAATGTTCAGCTGTCTCTAACTGTTCTAAGTGAACACACACAGTGTTCGACTGTTTCTTCCCTCTCCTTACACCTGCGACATATTACTGATTGGCTGAGCCTATAGATATTTTAATATCTCGCGAGGTTACCGTGATCTGTGAGGACCTGTACTACCTCCCGAATGCCATCTCCACTTAAACCAGTTAGTTGGTTTCCTAACCAGGCTGAATTGAATGCGTCCTTAGTCTGACGACAATCAGTCCTTCCGTTGTATCTTGCCAGGTGTGGATCTATCTTAGGGACTACTTCCGTATATCAGTTTTACATTTCTGATACGAGACTGGGTAAAAGGGTTTAACTCCGAAACACAACAGCTCTGTACCTTCCTTAACTGCTAATTTTTCCGCCTCATTCCTTCCAATACCGAAATACCCAGACACCCATCTAACAGCTATTTTGTTATTTTTAGCCTGCAAGTCAAATTAAAGTTTGACCATAGTCGAAAGTTTTATTAAAAATATAATAAATTCTTGTTAACTACATATTTTACGTAAACCCATGTATATATTTTATATAAGTGCTTAATCTAAATGACATCGACAAAGGAAGGTCTAGCTCTGAAGTAAAATAATATATCAACTTTCATATTTAATATTTACACATCACACACAACTTACATGATAATCGTAATAATTTTCTTGTAAAATAGCTGCACACCCATCTCATTACTTACTGAAATTTATCTATTTCCGTTAATATATATAATAATTTAGTTGTCCCAGAAGAATATTTATGTAAGTTTGTATTTCCTTCTAAAAGACTAATTTAATATTAGTGATATATTTATTAAAGAAGCTGTGAATTTTTTATTAGATCTGTACCAGAACAGGCAAAAAGTTAACCATTTTACGGCGCGGAATATGCAGATTTTTTGGAATCGATTCGAATAACAATAATTAAAAAAAAATTGGAAAGGTATTAATAACATAACAGGATATCTAAATAAAAAATACATTTCACAAAATATCAAAAATCAAGTAACCATTTAGAAATGCCTGAACTTTTAATACATATTTTACAAATGTAGGTATATGAAAAAATTGGGAAAAAGATATATCATTAGAAGTGCAAAGCCCGCCCAATGGAGATCAATATTGAGAAAAACTAAAGAACAAGAGTTAGCGACAGACATAAAAAAAACAGAAACGTGAAGAAACAGCAACAGGTAGACTGACTACTGACCATATAAAAACAAAATACCGGACTTGATTAATTTCTTCTATATTGAAAATATTTCATCCAGTTATATAGATAATAATGATAGATAGATAGATATATTTTGAAAGATGGCTTTTTGACCTATTCCACTGCGACCTCTTCAGATCTATTGTGGTCCTCTAGTCCTAGATAACATTCTCTAGTGTGGCCCTTTTTAAACAGTCTAATAGCTTCGAGACTGTACCTTCCATGTAGCTATTTGCCGGTGGATTTTCTTTTCCTAATGCAAAGAACCGCACATCGTCACACTGACATAGAATGTGCTCTGCTGGTTTTTCTTCGAGGTGACAGAATCTGCACAGGTCATCATCTGATAATCCCATCAGCTTCAAGTGCCTATTTAGCTTATAGTGCCCTGTTAGAAGACCTACTATGGCTTTGACTGTTTCCTGTCTTTGTTTATTAGGTCTGCCGTAAATTTGGCGAATGTTCTCTAATGAACTGTTTCGCCTGTCTTGATCCTGGTGAATTATTCCACCATTCCAGAGATTTGTGAGCTACCCACTTCCTTGTAGCCGTTCTTGTTACTGTCTTTGCAACGCCGCAGAAGGGTGTCGGTCCAATGAATGGCATTGATAAGCCTTATTTGGCCATTTCATCTGTTTTTTCATTGCACTTATGAACCTTGTACCCCGGTACCTAGGCTACCGTAGCCTTGCTATGGTCTTCTAGTTTATTTAAAGCACACACAAAATCCCATACTAGCGTAGAATTGACCTCTACAGAATTAAGTGCATTAAGCGCCGCCTAACTATCTGTGAAGATGGCAACTGAACGGAACGTTCTTTCCTGCCTTTCTATTTCTTCCACGTAGTGATGGATTGCCGCCTGGAAAACTGTCATATCCTTAGATATATTTACTGAGAAATGCATCCCTTAATTTATCCCTACTATGCTGGCTCCCACACCCTCCGATGTTTTTGAGCCATCCGTGTACTAGGTAGCAGCAGCTTGTATGGTACACCAGGTACATCTTAATTCCAGTCTTCCCTACCTAGTATGTTAATTGTGAACTTATTGTTAAAACTATATCTCGTAGCTGTTGCATCGATAGGTTGCCCCATCACAATATCGGCTTTTAGCTCCTTGATTAATTTTCTGTTGTCAGCATCATGCATCTGGCTTATATGTCGCTGGATTGCATTGCTGATCTGGCTTCGGCCTGTATAAAGATATGAAGTGGTGGTAGATTCAGCAGGACTTCCAACACTGCTGTAGGAGTTGTTGTTATGGCCCCCTTAATACACAGGTAGGCTAGCCTTTGTGTATTACCTAATAGCTTTATTACTCTCACTTGCTGCGTTTTTGTCCACCACTTCACCGAGCCATAGGTTATCATTGGTCCAATAACCCTTGTGTATAACTGAGCCATTTTGGGGCTAAGTCCCCAATTCTTACCGCATATTCTTCTACATCTGCTCAGGGTCATAGTAGCTTTCTGTGTGGTTTTCAGAATGTGAGTATTTCATGTAAGCCTAGAGCATTGACTATCAGTCTCTCTTGTTTACACCAGTCGTCAACTATATTTAGGGCTGCTTGCATTCCCTCAGACATCAACTGGGCAAACCTGCCCCTGACAACGATTGCTACATCGTCAGCATATCCTAGACAGTAAAAGCCTTCTGTGGACAGATTTCTAAGGAGATCATCTACCAAGGCTTCTCAAAATAGAGGAAACAGAACTCCTCCTTGTGAACAGCCTCCACCTTGTTTTGCTTTGATACTTGCTTTACCCAGAGTGGATATTACTGTTCGATTCTCCAGGGATGCCCTTATCCATCTGCATATTACTGCAGGTCCGCCTCATCTTCTCATAACCTCCATCGAAGAGCTGGTAGTGATAATAATGATGGTTGGGATATGAATTTAGATCATTCGCTCGAAATACTTACTGTAAGTGACATGATCATTAGAGAAAGGAGTGTAATCCACTACTAATAAATAAATTGGTAAAGGTTTAGATCAATCCTTGAAGATAGAATTGAATTAGCAGTACCATTAAAAACCTGAACAATTAGATGAGCAAGTAGAGTTGTATTGTTCAATATAAATATACAATAATCATCATGACAAAGTAATCCTACTCTAAGATCAAAGTAAAAGTGAGTCAATACTCACAATCTTAATGATGGTAAATTTTGGGATACCGATTTCAAGGCTACCAAATTAATGTTCAAATATCGTTAGAGCCTAATCAGAAGAAAACATCGGATCAAGAAAAGAAGCAGCTACTGATATAAAAGACAACACAAATCCAAACAGAGGATTATTCATTAAATGGAATTTTTTTTTATTGAAATTTTGAAAATGAAATCATTTTTCATTAAATGAAAAGCTTATAAAAGTATAATTTGGATAATAACTCTTTAATGAGCCCCTGTGTTTGTTATATTCGGGGAATACGTGGTTTATGTTTCCGACTGAAATGATATTACACTTACAAAAGGGGCTTTGAAATACTCCCATTTTAAGTAGATAGGCTGGGAAGCAACCATGATAATTTGAATTCTGGTAATACTGGAAGCATATGATTTGGAAGGAGAAAAAGTTAGACGAGGAATGCAATTGGACTTAGTTAGATGAACTGAATAATAGTGACTTTTATGAGAATGAGTTGTACTTTTTTATATAGTTTTCGATTTATTCCTGATTGTCTTTATTAGTGACAAGAAATCATAATTACTTTCATCGTTGCTTTTATTTGAGTATCACAAAAATAAATTTCTTATATTGCACCAAAGTTCAGTAAATATCACTGGCCTGATTGGCAAAAAAGGATACAAAGGTACTCTACTATTACACTACACCGGTGAACAGTGTAGTGAAGTGATCTGGGAGCCTCAGGAAACTGAGAACCTGATTTTTTACCTCTACTTTTTTGTTACTTTGCAAATCTAACAAAATAAAAATTACGTAAAAAAATTAGTATGGTAATTGTATCTTAAGACACTAGAGTTCATATTTAAGCCCTTACTTAATAGTGAACCTATAATGAAACACTAATGGTCTTAAAAAATATTTTAAATAATTAAAGCATAATAGTTTTTAAAATATAATGATATGTTTTAGTCAAGCGGTTATCGATGCTAATAAGGAAAAACGGTTACTTTATTTAAAAATGTCATTACTGTTAGTAATTAAAGACGAATTTTTAATTTCTTAGCACCTTCAAAGTGAAATATAAAAAAAAAACAATATTTAACAAACATTCCTAAACAAATATGTGTAAATGATGACGAGCAAGTTAATAATTTTGACTAGATGACGAATTAACTAAGTGAATAATTAGAATGACACTTGACGAGAACCTTTTGAGTGACCATAACAAAAAAGTCTTATCATGATATTAAAAAATTCTACAGTATACAGGATATTCACAAACTCTCCAAATCCAAAATATTTTTTTGGATTTAAAAAAAACCAAGGTGTTTTTAAGGGTAAATTGTAGATGTATTGCCGAAATAAATTGAGGTTATTTCTAACATGGTCCAATAGTTTCCAGTAAGTTTAGATGTACAGTTCTCCTAATTCGCCATAGAATAGAAGTCTGCTGGCTTATTGTTGCTTCATACAGTTACACTTCTAGGGTAATTAGGCATATTATGTTACAGATCAGAGCATTACATTTTAGTTGTACCACAAATACTACTGATGAGAGGTGAAACTTCGAAACACGTGTAGCATGGTGAAGCTTGAATTGAAAAGAAATGCAATTTGTTTACTTTCTTTTTCTTTCATGTATTGAAAATATATTCACATTTGCAAACAATTTATTATTAAAATTATAGAAATTCATTCTACTAGATAAGAAATAAATTATTCTAACAAATTTTGATTTTTTTTGTCAACCAAGTAAAATACCAAATACACTCGATCCATGGGTATTATTTGCTGAAAAAAGAAAAAGTTTGAAGATATTAGTTTTAAATCAGGTATATATCTAAAAATAAATGTTAGATTAAAATAATTTTTACAGATTATCCAAAAAAATCATTTATATATAGAGACATACGCCAAAACTCAAAAATACAAGAATATTCAAAACTTTCTGAAATTAAGAAAAACATTGATAATAAATCAATATCTAGTGTTTTCCCATCGGGCCCTTATAACAGCCTGTACACGTCTAGGCATTGAGGTAATTAAACTCTGGATATCAAATTGATCCAAT
This sequence comes from Diabrotica undecimpunctata, assembly GCF_040954645.1. NCBI lineage: Eukaryota > Metazoa > Arthropoda > Insecta > Coleoptera > Chrysomelidae > Diabrotica > Diabrotica undecimpunctata. The sequence continues at coordinate 38,394,347 of NC_092809.1, read as the reverse complement.
TGGTGCCGTATTTCTTGAAGAGCCGCTGTAAGTTCAGCCAAGTTGTTTGGACGGGGTACTCGTGCTCGAAGACGTTTTCCCATCATATCCCATAGATGTTCTATGGGATTGAGTTCGGGACTGTAAGCTGGCCAGTTCATATGGACAATTCCCACCTCCTCTCTATATTGGTTCACGATTCTAGCACGGTGAGGACGCGCGTTGTCGCCCATTAAAATAATATTGGGTCCAATGAAAGGAGCAAAAGGTATCACATACTGATCTAAAATACTTGTTATGTATCTTACAGTTAAATGGAGATGGGCAGGACATGTTGCAAGAATGAAAGACGACAGTTGGACAAAAAAATTGCTTGAGTGGAGACCACGGGCTGACAAGCGAAGCCGAGGAAGACCTCCAACGCGATGGACCGACGACCTCAAAAGAATCGTGACCAATTGGATAGCAGAGGTGCAGAACAGAAGCAGATGGAAAAGTCTAGAGAAGGCCTATGTTCAACAATGGACAACTCAGGGCTGATTGATGATGATCTTACGGCAGTCATAGAACCTCTATCTACAATAACTAAATCAGTATGGGCTTCTGAACTGATACCAGCCCAAACCATAACGGAGCCCCCCGATAACTTATTTTTTTCGCAATATTACATTGAAAATATCGCTCTCCGTGTCTTCTTCAAACCTTTTCTCGATCGTCTGGTGACCTTAGACAAAATCTGGACTCATCTGAGAACAATACATTGCTCCAATCTGCATCACTCCAATTTTCATGTTCTCTTGCAAAAGCAAGGCGAGCTCTGCGATGTTCTATGGATAGTATTGGAGATAGGGCTGGCCTTCTGGATAATAAATTACCTTTTACAAGTCGACGAACTGTCCATCTGCTTACATTCACATTTCTCACTTCGCTCAGACGATTTACCAGTTCAACTGAAGTTAGATGCCGATTTCTCAAACATGATGAGACCAGAAATCGATCATCTCTTTTGGATGTTACCCTTCTACGACCTGATCCTGGTTTTCTTGTGAAGTTACTGGTGTCGCTAAAACGCCGAACTGCTCTTTGAACCGAAGATCGACTAACACCCAACATTTCAGTTGCATAATATTGGCTACGACCATCTTGAACTAGGGTCACCGCCCTTGCAGCATCTGTCGGAGTTAAAGACATTTAGGAAGGATAATTAAATAAAAATATATCACGTTTTGAAAATAAAATCACTACACTAGTATGGTTGTTGAATTAAAAACAACGTGCAATAAATCTCTACTTCCTTCAGACCCTTTTTGACAAAAACCTGAAATACCAATTTGTTTTAAGAAATATAAAAAGCAATATTAAAAATATTATTTTATTTCTCGTATACGAGGGTACACCTAAATTTACATACGTAATTTAATGTCTCTAAAATTATACAACTTTAAATAAATAAGAAATAAGGAATGGATCGATTTTTTTGCACCTGAGTGTAGTACAAACTTCTTGAACTGCACCATACGCAATCTAATTGTGAGATAGCTATATCTGTAAAATTATTCAGGTTTGTTAAACAAACTATTTATCGGAATGTATTACATAGTTAATAACAACTTGTACAAACATTGTATACATATTACTTTATTGATACCCTTTTCAGGATAAACTATTAGTCTTGTTTCTTTTTACCATAGTAAAAGCCCTTGATTGATATATTTATGTGTATAAATAGATAAAACTATTTCCATAGTTAATTGTTATCAAATACAGAGTTGTATTATCCTAGTTCGTTACTGTTTGTAATGGAATTTCGGTAGGTTTAGCTTTGTAAGATCTGTAATTTGTTGGAATTATTCCAGCATCATCTCGTACCGTTTAAAAAAATGTGATATTTCTTTACTTGTCCTCGGCCTTATGGGAATTAGCCATGTTTACAGTTTTAGAGCTGAAAATTCTAAAAGGTGTTGTTAGGCCATCGGATTGATATCAAATTCTGACCTTTCGTCTGGTTGTTATAGTTAATTATGTATATCTGAATGTTTCATATATGCTTACTGGTAACTTAGGTAAGATCTTAATAGGATATTGCTGCATTTTATTGATGCGACTGCAGTACAATTTACTTCATTTGGTAGAATAAAGGCTGCTTCTTTTAATTTACTTCTTTTTACTATTTGTTTATAAAATAACTTTTCACTGGCCTACTGTGGTCCCTACCAGATCCCTGCCAAACGGTAAGATATTTTTTATACCTTCTGTATTCTTTATATTTTTACCTTTTACTTCTTTGTATATTTGACATTGTATTTTCTTATCCAATTAGGGTCCAAAGTTTATCCAAGTTTATTCCGGGTAATTTCAGTTTATCCCGTTGAGAGTCCCAAGTTAGTTTATCTTAGGTTGTTTCACTGGGAATATAAGTTACCTCTAATTCGGCTACCAATTTTGTCAATGTTCGGATGGAGGCCCCCCTTGTATTCAAAATTTGACTGCACGGAATTACAATATCCAGTTGATCTGCTTAATAACTTCTGCTATATAATTTATTGTGAGTACGTTTTCGTTCTATTCTCAGCCAATTCAAGAGATGTTATAAAAGTTTATATAAAAATACAAGATACAAAAGACTGGATTTATTTACGTTATTTTTATTAAATTTTTAGTTATATACACTGAACGGCAAAAAAAGTGGCTACCCTATAAATTTCCGAAAATATAAATTCAGTGGAATTTTTATGCAATATTTCATATTGCGTCTTAATTTAAATATTTATTGCGATCATCCATGCGTGTTTTTGACAATTTTAACATTTATGTTGTTGTTTTCTGTAGTCGATGTTTATCTTTTGTTGAAAAAAGTTAATTAAACAGTAATTTAGCTTTTCAAACGTGAATTTCGACTAAGTGAATAATTAAGATATGGTATTGTTACGAACATGCTTTCGGAATGGCCCATGTAACGGTTGCATCTCGAAAAAGAATCGAGAACCTTTGCGATGTATTGAATGCGAGAGAGAAAAACCCGTCACGTATTAGAGGTGGGAATGTTCTAGAACATATTAACTTTGGTATATATATATATATATATATATATATATATATATATATATATATATATATATATATATATATATATATATATATATATATGTATATATATGTAACGATGTTGGGAGTTAGTTTAGTTGTTAAGATACTATCGAACTGTAAACTTATAAATAAATATATTTATATAAATTCGGACCGCTCGTTTTATTTCAAAACGCTACAGTATTATCTACAGTAATTTTGCTCGAATTATTGCATTGCTATAAGACGGAAGAAGTCAAGTTTATGTATCCGAAACTCAATGTATTCTGAGAACTACATTACGGAGAACTTTCTATCGCTCTATAGAGACTAGTACATACTCACGTCGACCTGGTTCCGATCATAGAAGAGTTAACTTTTAAGAAATCGCCATTCCACTGCAATTGCTACAAGAAACCGTCTGCAGGAGGTTAGAAAATGCCTCAATGAAAGAGGACGAATGGCAAGAAGTCCAGATAATATTCCCGAATTATAACCCAGATACTGTAGGAATCGATAAATTTTTGCTCGACAACATCAACACTGGGATATATAGGATTGGAGCAGAATTCTCTTTACTGATAAATCGCGGTTCTGTTTGAAGTCTGGCGATGGCCAAGAGAGGGTTTGGACATGGAGAAACGAAAGATATGCGCAAGCTTGTATGTCCCAGAGAAGAAAGTTTGGTGGTGGTAGTATCATGGTTTGGGCTGAAATCTCATTTGAAGCTCGAACTGAATTTATTTTCATCAATGGCTCCCTGAATGCTTACCGGTATATAGAGGATGTTTTGGCAGAAGCAGTAGTTTCATTTGGTCCATTTACTGGAGACAATTATTTCGTCTTTATATATGATAATGGATGGCTGCATACTACAAGAATCGTGACAAATTACTTGGGGGAAGTAGGAATTAATACTCTAGAATAGCCATCCTGCAGCCCTGATTTGAATATCATCGAACATCTTTGGGATGAACTTCATTGTAGGGTTAGTAGTCAACCAGGCCAGCCAGAACGTCTTGCAGAACTTCAAAACATGATTCGTGAAGAATATGAACGTATTCCTCAAGTTTTTATTCAAAATTTGTTCCTTTCTTTTTCAAATCATATGCAAACGGTTATTGATGTGTTAGGGCATAATACCCGATATTAGACAATTTTGTTCAAGTTCACTCATAATTCTTATTGTTTGTAGTTCGTTTCGATATTACACTATTTTCTTTTGCAGTCTTCTAATTAAATAAATTATGCTAAGGAGTAAAGCAGTAATGGTCATTTTTTGTTTTAAAAATGAAAGATGTTGAGTATACAATATGAAACAGTGCATAAAACTTTCAATTAATTGGTTATTAATTGTTTAATTAATTCTTTAGGTCAACTAGACACTCCGTGTCTAGTTGACCTAAAGAAAGCGTTTGATAGAGTAAGACTAAAAGATGTAATCCATCTTCTGTATAATAGAGAAGCTCCCCTAAATATTATATGAACTATCGAAAACATCTACCAAAACAACAAAATGGAAGTCAGAATAGATGGGCAACTTACAGACCTATAGAAATAGGCAGCGGAATAAGACAAGGGGATTCATTGAGTCCCATGCTCTTCAATCTGATCATGGATAAAATCATCAAACGCGTTAACAAAGAAAGAGGATACAGAATGGAAAACGAAGAAATCAAAGTACTCTGTTATGCAGACGACGCAATATTGATAGCTCAAGATGAAGATAGACTGCAAAGACTGGTTCACAGATTTAACATAAGACCAAAAGAATTTAATATGACAATCTCATCTCAGGAAACTAGAACAATAGTAGTCAGCAAAGAACCAACCAGATGTAAAATAGAAATTGATGGCATCATTATTAAACAAGTAATGGAAATAAAATACCTGGAAAATACACTTTGTAGCTATGAAAACCTGGACAAAGAAGTGAGAGATCAAGTACAAAAAGCAAATAGACTGACACGATGCCTTAATAACACTATATGGCGAAACAGACATGTTCACACTGAGATGAAATCCAGAATTTATAAAGCCAGTGTAAGATCAATAATGACATATGCCTCAGAAACAACACCCGACACAGCCATAACGCAAAGGCTGCTGGAAACGACAGAGATGAGAGTACTGAGAAGAATTACAGGAAATACGCTGAGAGATCGAAAGAGAAGTGAAGACATTAGAAGAAAATGTAACGTACAGTGTATAAATGAATGGACACAAAATAGAAAAAAAGAATGCAATAATCACATAAGCAGAATAGAGGAGGCCTTTCTCGTCAAAATAGCAAGAGATAAGTCACCAGTCAGCAAAAGAAGTATCTGACGACCACACAAAAGATGGAATGAAAACCTTCCATAGAGGCAATAATCCACCAATGAACCAGCAGAATTGCTTATAAAGAGAAAGAAGAAGAAGAAAAAGGAATATTTAATGTTAATTAATAATTTTAGTACAGTCTCTTATTTTAAACATTTCACAAACACTGCGAGCCATAGTGTGCCAGTGTTCTAAGTTAAATTCTACATAATCTGGTTCACTAGGTATGTTATAGTATTAGTATTTGTTGGGGTTTGTATGGGTTTTATTTAAGTTGACCGCCATTTTTAGGTTCAACACTGGATTGCATTTAGTGTCGCTTGCATCTTGAGACCAAGGAACTTCTAAATCAGCTCTACTTTTCCTCTTTAGAAGAAGGATTGAAAATAAATATGCCTTAACAAGAAAAACCTTTAATTAATGTGTGTTAATAACAGTGCAAAAACTCCGTGTGGCTCAAAGAATATTATAGCGTGTTTCTCTATGAAGACAACATCTCAAACCGCCAGCTATGACGAGGATCAGGAGGCTGATGTTATAGAGAGACTAGCAACACTAAATGGAACTGGGCAGGTCACGTAACTCGAATGACAAATATTAGGTTGACAAATCGGATAATGGAATGGAGACAGAGATGATGCCTACCAAAGTAGAGGTCGTCCACCAACACGATATATTGACGATCTAAAATGTTGTCAGAAAAACTGGACGGTCAGAATCGACGATTATGAGGGAATTCTATGTCCAGCAATGGACAACTACTTCGTCACTAGTGTCTTCTAAAGCAAGAATAGCCATGTCATATATGGAGGGATTTATTCCTATTAAATAGTGTAGTAAATATTAAAATTCCACAATAAATTAAAGCTGCTGTAAAAAAATACGTAAACATTGTAATAATTTTTAAAAATTTAAAGAAATAAATAGTTGATAAGTAAATGGTTGATAAATAGTTGGTTGCTTATTCTTGTCTGCTCCAAAACTTAAGATGATCACATTGTTGTGTTGTTTTTGTTTTCTTTTGGAATATTTTTGTACACAGAATCGCCTTTTATGCACCAATGATTAATGTTGTTTTGTCGAATCTACATATGGAGGTATAGATCCGGTCCTGACAACCAATAAATTGACTAATCAGTAATGAGTTGATAATTTTTCAAGTCAGGCTAATAGTTTTGTTAACACATGACTACTTATCTTCATTAATCATTGATCGCAAATCAACTTTTACTTCTCTCTACAAAAGCATATGTTTTGATAATAAAAACCAATTCCTGCAATAAAGTTATCTGTATTCATAGCCGGCTTTACTGTACACCGCGACAGAGAAAGGAGTATTGTTTGTAGGAACAGTGGCATGGCTTCAAGGGGAGCTTTTTAATGTATACAATATCAGATATCGAACACCAATATAATAACCAAAAATTTTAAATAAAAAATTTGGTTAAAGACTTTTTCATTCATTGACAGACGACGCTTAACTAACATCGTAAGACTACGTACTGGTCATGCTTCATTTGCAGCTTGTCTGTTCCAGATCAATGTAATTCCAGTTCCATTTAGTGAATGTGGCCAAATTGAAGATTTTTACCATTTCATTCTATATTGTTCAATACGTAATTTAAATACATGAGATTTTTATACAGACATAAAAAAATGTTTACAAGTGACTAATGTGATATCTCAAAATAAGAATAGAAAAAGCCAGATCCATATTCACTAAAATGAAGAGAGTGTTCTGCGGAAGAGATTTGAGCCTTGAAATGAAACTTCGCCTGATGAGATGTTACGTACTTTCTGTGCTGTTCTACGGAATGGAGTCATGGACGTTGAAAAAGATTGATACCAAAAAATTAGAGGCATTTGAACTGTGGATGTATCGCAGAATCCTGAGAATATCATGGACCGAGAGAGTCACAAATGTCGAGGTCTTGAGAAGAATGAATAAAGAAAAGGAAGTCATATTTACGATCAAAAAACGAAAACTGCAATACTTGGGACACATTACAAGAGGCGAAAGATATGAACTGCTTCGAATAATTATGCAAGGGAAAATAGCAGGAAAAAGGTCCATAGGAAGAAGACGAAACTCCTGGCTAAAGAATCTACGGGAATGGTATAGCTGTAGCAGCAACGAATTGTTTCGGTCAGCAGTTTCGAAAATACGTATAGCCCTGATGATCGCCAACCTTCGGAACGAAGATGGCACTTGAAGAAGAAGAATGTGATATCTATACTAAAAAATATCAATGTAATATAGACGGAAATAATAAAGAAATAACTTTCCATAAATAAATGCAACATTTAGATCAAAAATCCGTTTCAAACGATAGTCAAGTTTGTTCAAAGTATAATCTCTTCCCTATCTTGTATCCTCCGTCTTAATTGGAAACATTTCCAAGACAATTCCTATTGTGTAATGTAAAGCTCTGCAGTTGTCCTGGAGCGAGAAAAGTTTTTAATCTTTTTTATTGTAATTGTTAATCACTAACGTATCTCACCAAATCACCAATAGACGTTACCATAATTAAGTATAAATATTTAAGAAAAATCACCACCTTGAAAAAAGAACTCAAGAACAAGAATATTGCAATTCTCTAGAAATTGTAGTATTAACTAAATTAGTTAAAAAAACAAAATTTGTTTAATTTATCAATGTTTTGTATTTGAAAACGTCAAAAATAAGGGTGCAAGGCGGTGCAATTGCACCCCCTGTCTGGAAAGAAAGTACATAGGTATACATGTATAGCTAGTCCACTCCCCAGAAAAGCAGATGCTCCCCCTAATTCTGACGGCGCCCATGGTTTTAGCTATAGCAAAAACGAAATAAATATGATCACAAAAACCGTATCGAAATTGCCGAAAAAACAACAAAAATATCTGCAAAAAGTATATAAAATACATACTTATTTATTATAGATAATTCTTTATAAGTTCTTTATAATAATACTATTTTTTAATTTCGCTATACTAGTCTTAAGGCTGAACAGTAGAGCCCTATCGCGTTATAGTACTTTGTAAAGGGCCAGTCTGCTAGGGTAAAAATGAGGTATAACCTTCCATTTTTTTGAAAACACATCGATTTTTATAAAATTTTGCAAATAAGCTTCACTTACACCCCATATCAAAAACTACCCTATGCCGATATGTGCTTATTGTTTTTAAGGGTGTAAACTCCCCATTTAAAAAAAAAAACCAATAAAAGTAGAAAATGAAGCATATAATGCAGTCACACTATTATCCTAATACGCTGATCAGCTTAAGTCACTAACTTCCTAATGTCCTAATCAGCTTAAGATGGAATACTGGTAGTTCTGTTATGACATTGTGAAGACACACTCAACTTCTAATACGGTGATTGGCTTGGGTCACTAATTGCCTTATATGGTCACGAGTAGTTCGGTGATGACACATAAACACAGCGGAACGAGAGATAATAATTTAGTGTGATTTAATTATGACCATTGTGAACGAGTTTGATTTAATTTAATAAAATAGCTATATTTACGTAAATACGTGTTTTAACTATTTTAATAGACGATACTATTTTAATAGACGATATCAGAAGTGTCTTAAAGAACCTGCGGTAGAATTTAGTGAACTGTTTTTAATGTTAAGTGATTGAAAGTGTCCAAAATGCCGAAAAGGAAAAAGTCCAAGCGAAATAGTAGTTCCAGTAGTGAAACCACAACAATTTCGTCTACCGATTCTTCGCCGAGAAGGTAGTCAAGGTATACAAAAACGAAAAGAACACGTACAATGAAGTAAGTGTACTTAAAGGTTTTTACTAGTCGATATGGAAGAGAAATTTTAATAAATCATACACGTAAAATGTATTAAAGACACTTATCACCTTTTTACTGAATATGGTTTGCAGTAGTAGAAATATATTGTTGTCCGGCATAATAATATATGTGGGCTTACTTTGTTTTACATGCAACAGAACTTTAATTTTATGGAAGTAAGTAGCGATATATTGTTTTATTTGAAAACGAAAAGTTGATTAGGTGTAACTTATTTGTTTATTACACAAATTATCTGCTGAATGGTAAGTCGTATCATTTATTTGGTTTTACCTGTATGTAGAGCGGAAAAAGCTGAGAATTTTGGTATACTTAACTCAATATTTTAAAATTTGTCATTTACCTGGTTTTCGCAGTATACCGACGATATTTCAAGCGATTTCTAAGCTTAAAAGTACCGCTAAAACATGGTACGCTAGTTTTATTGAAAATGAAGTTGCATGGTCTCAATTTTCTTGGGCAGAATGGAGATCAGTGTTAGAAAATACTTTTCAAAGTACACGAAATACTTATGATCTTTTTATGGACCTAGCCCATCATAAACCAACAGAGGGTTCTTCATTATATGAATTTTATTTTGAACATTTAGCAAAAATTAATAAACTTAAAGTAAATTTTTCCGAGTCAGATAAGATTTCTTTAATAATTATTGCTATTGGAGACGAACATATTAAATCTGCTATTGAAGTTGCTCAAATCAAAGATTTCAATTTATTGGCAGTTTATTTAAGAAATAAGCTTTATCACAAAAGTCCAGAAAAATTACCTGATTTAACAAATCCAATTGTTTTTTCCAAATCAAAATTTGTACATAATAACAAATTTGTTAATAACAAATTTAACAAGAATAAACCTTGTATGTGCTGTGGAATTCAGGGTCATTTAAAAAAAGATTGTCACCACAGAAACCAAATATGCAGGTTTTTTTAAAATTAAAGGTCATATTGAACAATACTGTTTTAAAAAGAACAAAGAATGTCAAGAGACAAAAGTAAATAAAACGAACAAAAATTTAGAAAAAAATAAATCTGTTAAACAAATACAGTTTGATTCTCTCGAAAATAAATTTAATAAAATTATTTTCTTATATGAGCACAGCCATACTGCATTCATTGATTTTGGCAGCGATTGTTCGCTAATTTCAAAAGAATTGGCAGATAAGTTTAAATTAGAAATAAAATCATTAACTAAAGATGTAAAACTTTCTGGATTTTTGGGAAATTCTTTATCAGTTGAATATTATGTATTTGCTAAAATAAAAATCGATTTTGTAGAATTAAATATTATGTTGTATGTCATGGATAAAGATTGGGTTAATGACCTTCTAATAGGAAGAAATTTTACAGAAGATGTAAATATTATGTATTATAGGATAGATAATAGTTTAACATTTAAATTCCTTAGATAAAGAAAGACTTAGATAAATAAATAAGTACAGGAAATATATCTAAATACGAGAAAATGGTGTTGGAAAATATTTTGCTAAATCACGAGGACTGTTTTTATACAAATTTGAAAGCTCTAAAAAAATCGCATTCTGTTGTTATGAGAATCTATATTACAAGTTCAGATGTAGTTAAGTTTCGTCCCTACAGAACACCTGCAGCTGACAAATAAATTTTACAAAAAACAGTACAAGAATTATTGGATGCAAATATTATTCGAAAGAGTAATTCATCGTTCGCAAGCCCTTCTTTTCTTATTGATAAAAAAAAGATGTAAATTGGACATGGACATAAGAAGAAACAAAAATTGTTAAAGAAATAAAGAAAGTTATAGTCTCAGAACCAATTTTAGCAATATTTAATCCGAACCATGACATAATAGTTTACACGGATGCAAGTAGAGAAGGATTTGGAGGCATAATAACTCAAATTGTTGATGGTCGTGAAAAGTCAATTGCCTATTTTAGCAAGCAAACCACAAAAGAAGAAAAGAAATATCATTCTTTTGAACTAGAGCTTTTGGCTATTGTCAAAACCTTAGAAAGGTATAGATATTATTTAGCAGGAAGATCTTTTACTGTAATAACACACTGCAATTCCGTTAAAAATGAATTAGTAAAACAAACAAGAATCCCAAGAATAGCAAAATGGGTTTTGTGTTTACAAGATTTTTGTTTTGAAATAAAACATAAATCAGGAGTACAACTACAACATGTAGATGCCTTAAGTAGGAACTTTGAAAGAACTGAAGCAGGGGAAAGTCTTGAAATTAAAGTGATGCTCATCAAAGAAGACGACTATCTAAGAGAAGCACAGGATACAGATACGGAAATAAATAAAAAAAGATTATTCTTTTGTCAGGAGATCAGGAAAATCATAAGAATACTTTCAAGAAATATGATTTAAGAGGAAACAAAGTTTATAAAATAACAGAATATGGTAGAAGATGGTATGTGCCTAAAAATTGTCGTTGGCAAATTGTCAACATGACGATATTGGACATTTTGCGTTGGATAAAACAATTAAAAGAATAAAAGAACGGTATTGGTTTCCACGAATGCGAAGATTTATTAAGAAATACATTTCGGTTTGTCTTGCCTGTTTATACCATAAATAACCGGGAGGAAAAAAGCCTGGCTATCTACATTCCATTCGAAAATATGCTAGACCGTTTCATACATTCCATGCCGATCATTTAGGGCCATTTGTGTTAACGAAATCTCAAAATAAATACATCTTGGTTTTGATTGATGCCTTTTCTAAATTTGTGTTTGTTGAAGCTGTCCCAGATACATCAAGTAAACATGTTATTTGTGCTTTAGAAGAAATTTTTTAAAATATTTGGTAACACCAAACGAATGATATCAGATGCACGATCAGCTTTTGTTTCAAAAGAATTTTTGAATTATATGGCAGAGAGAGGAATTAGAGTGTTTACAACTGCAGTAGGAATGGCAAGAGGCAACGGCCAAGTAGAAAGGGCAAATAAAACATTACTGGATACCATGGCCACAATGGGTGCAAAATTTGAGTCCGATATGTGGGATAAAAATTTAAAAAACATTCAACAAGGAATAAACGAGACAAAACACCGAATAACTAAATCTTCTCCCAGTGAAGTGTTTTTCGGGTACAAATTAAGAGTTGATGGAGACAAATACATAGATGATAATGATATGGACATTATTGATGTAATGTTATTGAGAAAGGATGTAGCTAAACGATTAGAAGAAAACAGAATCAAACAGAATAACGAATTTAATAAAAAAAGATGCTCTCCAGTGAAATATGCTGTTGGTGACCTGGTATTGACAAAAGTTACAAGTTTTCCAGCAAACAATGAAAGTAAGAAGCTTTTAGAAAAGTATAGAGGGCCATTCAGGATTGTTGAGGTTCTACCAAATGATAGATATCGTGTAACAGAAGATGTACATTCATCAAGAAAAAGGCGTCCTTATGAAGGAGTTGTTGGTGGAGAAAACATCAAGAGATTTAAGATTCAAAGATCTTAAAATTATTCAGGTTAGTTACATGATAGTGTAGTCATTTTGTAGAATGACATAAAGATATTCTATTGTTTAAAAGGAATTTGTTTGAATAGCTGGAACTAAAAAAAAAATATATTTTAATTGTCATTTTGAAAAATGACAACAAAGTGTTTCAATGATCTGAATGGGTTTATTTGAGTAGTTCTGACTATTTGAAGCAAATTTATTTTATTCGTCATTCTGAAAAATGACAAATAAATGTTTTAATGTTATGAATGGATTTTCAGTTCGTCATTCTGCAAAATGACAAATAAATGTTTTAATGTTCTGAATGGATGTTCAGTTCGTCATTCTGCAAAATGACAAATAAATGTTCTAATGTTCTGAATGGATTTTCAGTTCGTCATTCTGCAAAATGACAAATAAATGTTTTAATGTTCTGAATGGATGTTCAGTTCGTCATTCTGCAAAATGACAAATAAATGTTCTAATGTTCTGAATGGATTTTCAGTTCGTCATTCTGAAAAATGACAAATAAATGTTATAGTGTTCTAAATGGATTTTCAGTTCGTCAATCTGAAAAATGACAAATAAATGTTTTAATGTTCTGAATGGATTTTCAGTTCGTCATTCTGCAAAATGACAAATAAATGTTTTAATGTTCTGAATGGATGTTCAGTTCGTCATTCTGCAGAATGACAAATAAATGTTCTAATGTTCTGAATGGATTTTCAGTTCGTCATTCTGAAAAATGACAAATAAATGTTATAGTGTTCTGAATGGATTTTCAGTTCGTCATTCTGAAAAATGACAAATAAATGTTCTAATGTTCTGAATGGATTTTCAGTTCGTCATTCTGCAAAATGACAAATAAATGTTTTAATGTTCTGAATGGATGTTCAGTTCGTCATTCTGCAAAATGACAAATAAATGTTCTAATGTTCTGAATGGATTTTCAGTTCGTCATTCTGAAAAATGACAAATAAATGTTCTAATGTTCTGAATGGATTTTCAGTTCGTCATTCTGCAAAATGACAAATAAATGTTTTAATGTTCTGAATGGATTTTCAGTTCGTCATTCTGCAAAATGACAAATAAATGTTTTAATGTTCTGAATGGATGTTCAGTTCGTCATTCTGAAAAATGACAAATAAATGTTCTAATGTTCTGAATGGATTTTCAGTTCGTCATTCTGAAAAATGACAAATAAATGTTCTAATGTTCTGAATGGATTTTCAGTTCGTCATTCTGAAAAATGACAAATAAATGTTATAGTGTTCTGAATGGATTTTCAGTTCGTCATTCTGAAAAATGACAAATAAATGTTTTAATGTTCTGAATCAACCATTCTGCAAAATGACACCCAAATATTTTAATGTCTTGAATGAGTTTGTTTGAATAGCCGTAGCTATGTGAAACAAATTTATTCACATTGTCATTCTGAAAAATGACAGCCATATGTTTTAATGTTTAAAAATGAGCTTGTATGGATAGTTGTAGCTATCTGAAACGAATTGATTTAGACTATGTCATTCTGCAGAATGATGGAGCCTTTCTATAAATTGGCATTCTTAATAATAAAGAACATATTATTTTTTTTTAATAGGTGTTGTACGATCGAGGACGATCGTGACGTCAGGATGGTCGAATGCAGTCACACTATTATCCTAATACGCTGATCAGCTTAAGTCACTAACTTCCTAATGTCCTAATCAGCTTAAGATGGAATACTGGTAGTTCTGTTATGACATTGTGAAGACACACTCAACTTCTAATACGGTGATTGGCTTGGGTCACTAATTGCCTTATATGGTCACGAGTAGTTCGGTGATGACACATAAACACAGCGGAACGAGAGATAATAATTTAGTGTGATTTAATTATGACCATTGTGAACGAGTTTGATTTAATTTAATAAAATAGCTATATTTACGTAAATACGTGTTTTAACTATTTTAATAGACGATACTATTTTAATAGACGATAATAATAATTTGAAAAACATTTGTAGCTCTAGAATTAAGGTTTTTTGATGCTTCAATCTACTATTTATCATTTGTCACCCTTTTTGACCTATTTCGTCTCTTATAAAGCATCCTCTGTTAATGTAGAATTGGAAAAATTATTTATTGGCCTTTTATGATATCAATTATAATGAATTTTTCATCTTTTTTAATCGTATTTAACTCACATATTTTATATCCCTAATTTTTAACCCATATCATACCTTATTACGAAAAAAAAAATGAAAAAAAATGTTTACCAGCTTACTCATACAATCTCTTTTCAATTTTTTCAACCGATATTAATTATACCTTACGAAAAAAAAAGTAAGTAAATGAAACATCGTTTAAGGATATTTATACAAAAACATTTTTCGTCAAAAATTGTCATCATCAATATCGACGTTTTAGCCCAAGCTATACAAAAAGTGTATTAATTAGTGAATTTTTGAAACCAGCACAGCGCTAGCTGGCTTATCAAGGGTAATGGTTGGAGTAACCTCCAAGTGTTTGCAAATCCAAATTGTTGGTTATAATTTTTTCTATGGCAGTGCCATACAAAAGTAAGTGCAAAAAACGGTTTTTTTCGATCATTTTTATTTTTATTGTATCAAATCAACATTTTAGGGTTATGTTACATTAAATTTCCATCAATGCTTTATGCAAAAATAATGATTGAAAGTTTTCAATTTTAGCGATTTTTTATTTTTGAAATTATTTTTCTAAACATGCAAAAGGCATTACATTGTAGCAGTTTTTATTATAAATCGGATGAGACTTCGTCAATTCCGATCCGTCAATTTATTTTCAAGATACGTTTACTTGTTTATAAAAGTTCCTAAATGTTTCTAAATTTTGCAGGACCAGGAAAAGAAAACAAAGATGGATCTAATTCTAAACAGATTGTATTCATGGTTGATTACATTTTTATGTATTCTCCGTTCATAAATTGTTGAGAGCACGAAATGTGCCTCAAACTCATAAAACCTGAGGTGTTTATTCATTAAATAATAATATAATATTTTTTAATACTGTTATATATATACAATATTAATAATATTTTAATACTAATATATTTAGCAAAAAAACAATTAAAACTTTCACGGCTAATGTTATGTAATTATATTATATTAATAAAAATAAGAATTTAACCATTAACAATTTTGTAAATAAGAATACCTTATCTCTTTGGATATTTCAATACTAATCTTCGCGTTTAATCACTTTACTAGAAAACCTGGAATTCATATCCGAAGGTACTATTCGTTGCAAGATAATTTTATTAGGATGGAATTCCCCAGATTTTTAATAATATAATGGGTATGCTTTGGCCACGTGCCTCGTTTGTTCAGTTTATATTCGAAACTTAACTTAAAAGGGTGAAGTTATTACGAACGAAAACAATTTTTTTGTTTAGTACGTTTTTGATCGCATGTAATTTACGGCTCGTCGGTGTGTCCGCGTCTACGGCAGTAATTAGCGTCTCGAATATTTCTTTTGCGAATTATATGCAGTGCGTGAGTGATTTTTTATTCCATATACCTACGAACATATAGGTACCTTTCGCTCGTGCTCGTTGTGTTGGATTGTTTGTGATGGCTTCATCATCAACATCATCAAGTTTTACACCGGTACTGTTGCGTACAGTCAGTAAGTCTGTCTATTCACCAAGAGAGAAGACTATTGTCCTGAATGTTCACGATGCTCTGGTTTCTCAGAATCCCACAAACACTGTTCGCAACATAGTCGAAAGTTGTGCCAACATGACTGGCGTAGGAGAGTCAACTATATATAGGTTCCTATCAGAAAGAAAAAATAATAAAACGGTATAGCTAACCCAAACACAAACGAACACTTAAAGAGAGGGAAAAAGCCTATTGAAATTGATGAATTTGCCAAAAATGGTATTCGAAGGAAAATTCATGGATTTTTTTTCAAAAAAGAAATACCAAACCTAAACAAAATTTTACAAGAAGTTAGAGACGACCCGGATTTGCCTCATATCGGACGAACTAAATTGTGGCAAGTTTTAAAAGAATTAAATTTCCGGTGGGAGAAATCAGACCGAAAATCACTTTTGATTGACCGGGAGGAGATGTTGGAGAAGAAATTATCTAAGATCCATCCAGATGACAGCTGATGTTTTCGAAGAGTATTTTGAGCAGATGATTGAACACATACCACCAAATTCAATTATAGTATTAGATAATGCACCTTATCATTCACGACTAGTAGAAAGACTTCCAACGACTGCGTGGAAGAAACAGGATATTCTTGACAGGCTGCGGAATAAGTATCTGCCTTACGAAGATGGAATGGTAAAAGCAGAACTTCTAAAAATTGCCCGGCAACACAAATCTAAGTTCAAGGAATACGAAGTTGACAAAATGGCGGAAAGGCAAAACATTACATTCCTTAGACTTCCACCCTACCACTGCGAAATAAATCCAATTGAACTCATTTGGGCACAAATGAAAAGTTATGTGGCTAGAAAAAATACGTTATATAAAATACAAGCTGTACGTGAATTGTTATACGAGTCTTTACAACATATTACAGAACAAAACTGGAAAGATGCAGTAAGGCATGTAATAGAAGAAGAACAAAAAATGTGGGATCTTGATAATATAATTGATGCGACCGTAGAGACACAACCGCTAATTATTAACCCTTAAGATGACTCGGATTCCGAAGTTGATCCTATTTATTTTGAATTTGAATAGTTTTCTAATCGTAATTATATAAGGTAAGTAATAATAGTTGTAATTGTAAGGTATTAAAGGGGAAAGGCGCAAAATGTCGCCTGTCAAAATGTTCAATGTGTTTTAAATGTATCCATTTTTTTTTTCAAATCCTGAGAAAACTAAACAGCATTTTTGAAAAATTTAAAGGCAGACTGAAATATTTTTTAGAATAAATAAAAAGTTTCTTTTGCATGCAATATTTTCAATTAAAAATTATACTATATTTTCTCTTTTATGTGAATTGTGAACCGACTGTAGGAATAAAAATATTTGCTTAAAAAAATTTTGTACCCCTTATTTATTGCTTTAAAATAGAGGAGACTTTTGCCTTATAAATTAATTAAGCTACAATTAACTATACGTTACACGCATTTTTTACTTATTGCTTCTTATAGCTAAAGTCACGACAAAGATTAAAACAAAGTTTTCTTCTACGACTAGAAGTTAGCTTAATTTGTTTAAATTGTAGTAGAGATTGGGCTATTTTTCTGCACTTCCACTCTGTCATCGTTAAGCTCGAGAACGGCTGGTTGGATCGTGGCGTATGAAGAGACGTTGAAAAGTAGATAACTCAAAAAGTAAATAATAAACAGTTGGAGTCAGAGAGTGAGTTGTCAAAAAGACCTTAAGTTTATAGTGCCTAAACGACTTAACGGCAGTATGTTAAAATGGCTTTAGGCACGTATCTTTGTTACTATCTTTACTTTTTTGTAAAGAATGTAGCTATTTCTGTTTTCACTTTTAAATAAATAGAGGTTTTTAAAATAAATGTTATATCTTCATAAAATATAGGCCTTTAACTATTGAATGGCGCCGATTTTAATTCTTAAAAATAAAACAGGTGTGATTTTTTAAACAAATTAAGCTAACTCCACTTCTATTGCTCATAGAATTGTTTTAATCTTTATCTTGACTTCAGCTATAAGAATCAATAAATTTAAAACGTGTGTAATATATGGGGAGCGCTGTAGGTTAATTTATTTATAATGCAAAAGTTGCACCTACTTCAAAGCAACAAATAAGGGGTTGAAACACATTTTAATTAAATATTTTTATTTCAACAGAAAAACATGATCGACCAAGAAGAGAATCCGTTTAGAATTAGATCTCTATCTTATTTATAAAAAAAGTTCTAGCCCTGCAAAATTAATACACTTTTAAGAATTTTTATCAATAATTAAAGGTGTCAGATGATGAATTGACCGATCAGATCTTACGAAATTTCATTTGATTTATGATAAAAATAGCTAAAAAAATATAATGACCTTTGCATAAAAAAATAATTTTTACAATAGTTATTTCAAAAACTGAAAATGGAGAAAATTAATGTAGCATAGCTCAAATTAAAGCTTTTTTATGTACTTTATTTGATCAATTATTATATTGATTTAATACATTAAAAATAAATATAATCGAAAAACACCGTTTTTTGGACTTTAAAATTAGAAAAAATTATAACCAACAGTTTGGAGTTGCAAACACTTTGACGTTATTCCAGGTATTGTGCATCATAACGCTGCTGTGCTTGTTTAAAAAATTCACTAATTAATGCTCAAAATCATTCATTTTTGTCTCTATAGCTTGGACTATGTTAATTGTTTTCCTCTTCGGGATCTACTATTTGAGTACAATTTTGATAGTTTTGACCAGCACAACCATCCTTTTTTCTATTGCAAAATAGCATTTTCAAAGGTTCTTCGGGTGAATTTATATTCATAATATATACCATTTTATAACAGTTTATTACGAGTACTTCACTGTAAGTTTTTTAAACTACGGTTTGCAGCCAACCACCGGGATTTTATTTTATGAGTTTATCTTAAATTGTTGTTGAAACTGTAGGATTAACACAAGTTTAAAATGCAACTTCTTTCAATGTTGGTAACTATATAAGACCATTTTATTTTAGCGATTAATTATATTAAACATTCATATAATCATATATCCTAAGCCATGAACTTCATCGCCTTCCGGGTACTCTTTATTTTCTAACATTTCTGTCATTGTACACACCTTACATCATACCGTACTAAACACTTTAATGCACCTGAATATTAATGTTTATCTCGAAAAGTTTACTTTACCGTTTTTTCAGACGATCCCCAGGCTTCTGATTTGGACTTACCTGAAAAGAAAAAGAAAGTTAGTATTAAAAGAATTATAAATTAAGTAAATTTAATTGTATCATCAACAGTTTTTCTTCTTCAGTTTAAGGATTAGGCTTCAAGCCTGTTCCGTCCTTAGTCTTGCCATCTTTTTTGGAGCCGTTCCACGTCTCTTCTTCTGCGTGTTTTACATTTTACAATCTGTCTTACCAATCTATCTTGGTTCATTATTTCAGTATGTCCTCTTCATTTTAACGTATTTTGTTGTAAAAAACTTTCATAGAAGTAAGAACTTTTTGTGTATAATGGTATATTTTATATTAAAAAAATTTTATCCAAAAGGATTACAAATCTTCAAAACGTTTTCAGTCGGATCATGTATTATGTTATTCTTTGAGAATATTATTTAGTTCGGCCCTTATTTCTTCATTTCTGATTTGGTTTATCAATGCGCATCCTTCAGTTTTTCTTTGTGGAGTGTGGACCTACCAATTTGACAGTTGACTTATTTGGCCTTGATCTTATAGGTATTAGTCATGCGTTAAAGTGAAACTCTGAGAGAAGTTGTTGTACCATCGCATCGGCTTGATATCCAATTCTGATATTTCTATAATATCAGTGGATTAGCTAGTGAAATGAATTTTTCCAGAAGAGTAAAAGGTATTACAAACTTGTATGGTCTGAAAAATGCAGAATGCGATTCGGTCGATGAGAAAATGATTGAAAACAGAAGAAAATGAAGGGACCAACTAAAACAAATACTAAATTAAAAACCGAAAGGAAAAAGAAGTGTAAAATATCCCTTGCAAAAATAAAACCAATTTGATGTGTGAACACGAATGAATTAGAAGAACACAATTCTCACTTTGAGTAAGTAGACAAATTAACATATTTAGTAAATATAATAAATGAATGACATCTCTCGTGTAGTCAGACAGAATCACTCACTATTGTGAAGCGAAAAATAATTAAAAAACAAAAAATTGCATCGCCCGCGAATATGCACGTCCCTGAAAATATCTAAATAGGTAAAATCTGACACTAAACCTAATAAATCTATCAGTATTCATCGAAGAGTTGTTCAAAAGGTGCCGGCACTGTCGCCGGAACAACACTCCGCGTGTACGTCCATTCTGGGAGCGAAACTCACATCAAAACATTGTCTTCTAAAGCTTTTTCCCATGTTAATAAATTTTAAAGTTTTATTTGACTTTGCCGCTATCTATCTCTTATCGAATTCTTCTGGTATTGATAAATGTTAATAGCTTCTATGTGAAAAGTATTAGAAAATGGTTATTGTAGACATAAATTTCCTACCGACGGATTGAAATATAAGAGATCTAGTCTGTTTAAAATGGTGTTATATTGTAATGGTTAATTTCCTTTTGTAGTTACTGTGATAATTGTGTTATTTATAACATTTAACTAATCAAAGGTATAAGAGATATTGAAATAAATCGACCCAAGGTGGGAAATAAAAAACTACCCAGAGAAGTACAAAGGTAGAAACTTGAAATAAAAAATAAAAGGCGTCAAAGAAACATAGATTAAGGAACATAAAAGCAAATAAACCAGATAAATAAGTAGAATAAGTAGAATAGTAGGAATAAGCAACTTGCTATCAACAAGTCCTCGTAGACACTTTGTCTCAGGACCAAGCAACCTCATGACGAGTCGTACGCTGCCATGTTACCCATTCCACTGGTAACTTTAACATCTCAACTTATAAGAACATAATATAATGTAACAGAAATTTAAACTAACAACATTTAACGGGTTTTTACACAAATATTTTAGTGGCCCAAAACATGTACACTTAGTTACACTGATGATGGAATATAGATTCCGAAAACGTTTTGTAATTGTGATATAGCCCGTTTGGGTATTTTATTATATCCCTTTTATAAAGGATTTTAAATAAAAAAAATTATTTTGATTTTTGTCGGTAGGATACTTGGATCAAAAGATATTGAATTTTTACCGTCGAGCTGATACAAATTTTATTGAACATTGATTTCGCGCGCGTAACTAACATTCAAAATCGACGGTTATAGAATAGAAATATGCTTTATTGTCACTGAAAATTATTGAACAATTTATGGACAAAGCTAAAAAAAAAATCAGTCAAAAAGTACAAAAAGTATAAAACAAAAACAAATATAATAAAAAAACAGAACAATACAATTTTAAATTAGTAAAATTATTGTATCACTTACATAATTTGTACAGACAACAACAAATGAGACAAATTGTAGCCACTGCTTGAGACAGCCAAATGTAATTATAAACAATACTAATTTTGTTTCTTTGTTATACATTAAGAAACTCGTCAACTGAATAATATGGTCTTTCAGAGAGATAGATTTTTGTCATCTTACGAAACTTAATGAAAGATTTTGCGGATTTAATTTCTCTTGGAAGGTGATTATAAAGTTTTTTTGCACCATATAGAATAGAATTCTTTATTAGCAGAGTGGACGGGATCGGTAAATAAACGTTACAATCCGAATTTCTAATGGAGTAGCCATGATCAGGTCTATCGGGAAAAATGTTTAGATGCTTGCGAATTAAACAAACCGTTTCCAAAATAAATAAAGAGGGAAGCGTCAAAATTTCGTGATTTTTGAAGTAGGTCTTGCAATGAGTTGTTTGTTTGAGACCAAATAGATAACGAATTGCTCTTTTTTGCATCTTAAAATCAAATTAGGCCGCTGTACTAGAACCCCAAAATGGAAACCCATATCGAAGATGGGACTCGAACAATGAAAAATATGCCATTTTGACAGAAGATAAATTTAGTTCCTTCGAAACAGATCTTATTGCAAAGCAAGCTGAGGCTAGTTTCTTCCTTAAGGAGTCAGTATGCAAGGACCATTTAAGATCACTGTCGACAAGAATACCTAGAAATTTCACGGATTTTATTCTAACCAATTGTTTCCTACCTACCAAGTAAGTTTTGAACCAATTCAAAGAGACACCCCGAATTCCATAGAAAATTATTTTTTTTAATAGAATGTCGTGATTTACGCAGTCAAAGACTTTGGAATAGTCGCAGAAAACGGTGGCGGAGGAGAGGTTACTATTTAGTGATAGATATACCTCATGTAACAGAGAAAACATGGCATCACTAGTACATTTATTAGACAAAAAGCCGAACTGATTTTGCAATAAAATATTATGTTTAAAGAGAAAGGGCATAAGTCGAACTTTTATAAGCCTTTCAATAATTTTTGATAGTGCTGGTAACAAGGCAATAGGTCTATAGTTGCAGGCATCAGATTTGTCTCCACCTTTATGAAGAGGAATAACGATGGCAGTCTTTAGGCAGTTAGGGAATGTACCTTTTTCAAGGGAATGATTTACTAGCGAGACCATGACCCCCAATACATTATCCGGAAGATTTGAGAAAATTTTAATAGATAATCCATCTGTACTACAGGACGATTTGCTTTTTATACTACGACTTGTTCGAATGAGTTCAGTTTTATCAACTGGTCTTAAAAGGAATGTATCAGCAATGTTTTTTGAATTAGGGAGATAGGAAACTGGATCTTGTTGTGGCGAAATAGTTAAGGTTATATTTTTACTCACATTAACAAAGTAATCATTTAGATTTTCGAGGTTAGGAAAAGAAAAGGTTTGATTCGCTGCACTGGTTTTATTTCGAAAATCGTTTATTATTGACCAAGTTTCTTTTGAAATATTTTTGGAGCTTGTTAGGCGATTATGAAAGTAGGATTTTTTGGCTACTTTGAGTAGTTTTAGATAGCATTTTCTGTACGTATTGATATAATCAGAGATGGGGATACGGTCATTACATTTTTTAATATATAGCAGAGAACGCATATTCTTCGCAGATATGCGAACGCCTTTGGTAATCCAAGGTTTGTAATATTTTGGCCTGATGTTTAATAGAGGAAATGCTTTATTAAAAATAGATACAACTCTATTTAGAAAATCACTAACTTTACAGTCAATGTCCCCGGAAGAAAAACTCCAGTCAGAAGTCAAGCATGAATTATAGAATTTACGAAAGTTTTGAGTGAAAAAAATCCTACCTAATCGTCGGGTTTTTGAGTGGGGTGTTTTTAAACTGCTAAACTTGGTATATACCGCTTCATGATCAGAAAGCCTTCCATTAATAACTGTAGAATGGACGTCAGCGGGTGGAAAATCAGAAACCACATAATCAATTGTCGAGGATGATGTTTTTGAGATTCTTGTTTGGAGAATTAACGTGCATTGTGAGAGCATATGATTCAAAAATAGTTACCAAAGACAGTTGGGTCGCACAAACAGCGGCGTAGTCAATATTAAAATCACCACATAAAATTTTTCTGCTTTTAATGGGCAGAATATCTAACAAATTTAGCAGGCTCTGAAAAAATAGTTCAGTATCAGAGCTAGGTGATCTATAAATGCAAATAATGTATAGGTTAAATTTCTTATTATAAATCAAAGAAAATTCGAAGTAGTTTTCACCCAGCAAATAGTCATATTTCGAGACTGAAGAAAAATCATTGTTATTAGAAAGAATCAGAGTGCCACCATAAGCTAAACTTGGACGATCATACCTAGCAATTGTGGTATATTCTTGAATGAAAATTGGCTCATTAACTTCAAGCCAGTGCTCTGTCACTGCAACTAACTGGGGAAACCCAAGCTTCAAGGGGTTGCTTCAAGCGTTGTTTCTAAGAGAACGTTTCATTGTACACAAAAAGTGCTAATAAACATTTTTGTTTAAAATTATCTCAGCTACATTTTTTATTTGAAACATTTTTTCTACGACGTACAGATTCTTGGTAAATCGCCTTTTTTGCTTTTTACCACCCTACGAGGGGGGTTTTAGGTGGAAGCCTAGAGTCCCAAAATTATTTCATAACATGTGCCGAATTTAAAAAATTACTAAAATACTTTCCTATTATATTTAAAGTTTTGGCAAATACACTGAAAATGTTAAACTAATTATATGAAATAAACTGCATATCGTCCCAAGTAATTATCTAAATATAACACATGGTATTTACGTAGGTACATATCTACTTAGTTTGTTGCTGTACTCTTTCCAAAGATAACAATAGACTGTTTTCCTTGTAACAAAAATACAGGTAGCTTCGTTATTATTCAAATCTTTTCGAAGTTAATATTCGGTACATTCATTGAGATTTTTAAAGGTGTGTTATTAATTAAGTCAGTTAATAACGTACGAGGTAAAGAAGGAAATTTAAATAAATTTTAAGAGGAAATTTACGTGGATAAAAAGTCTCGTTGTCCAGACGAAATACGAAGCGAGATCTTAAAGCTGACTACTGACAATAAACTGTATATTGGTATTCAATAAAATCTACACAATAGAAATCATTTACCAAGAAATGTTAAACTCGACGTTTATATGCCTAGTAAATACCTAATTAAATTAAAAATAATTGAAACCGAGTTTAGAAAGATTCTAATGGTCTCATGGGTGGCTTACGCTACAAACGTTGCAATCTTAAGAAGAAAGATGAAAAGAAAAACAGAAGTTTAAAGCACAATAAAAGAAAAAAACTACAATATCCCGAATATACCATATGTGGATAGAAATGTGGTATGTTGCAGCTGCTAATATAAGCCAAAATAGAGAGTAGGAGGACTGTGGGATAAAGAGAAGCATCTTAGCTAGGAAACCTAAGAGACTTGTGCTTTCAGCTCAAAATAAGTCTTTAGAATAGGTGCTTCGGAAGTTAGAGTGACCATCAGGAAAGATTGCCAATTATCCTTAGTGTAGATGGCGCTCGAAGAAAAATAAATAAAATCATAGGTTTTTAAGTATAAAATTATTTTCTAAAAGTTGTTTATTGACCAGGTTATAATAAAGTAGAACCAGAGGAAAAACTAGTTCAAAATTATGTCAAAAGAAATATTCCCAAAGCCTTATGTACAAGACTTACTTTCCTGTATTAATGTTATAGTTGTCTAGGAAAATTAGGGTGTAGAATGATCATTGAAAAGATGGAGCGAATTTTTATGCGGAACAGACACAGCTGTCTAATCGTTGGAATAAAGAACAAGAAGAACTTAGTCTGAATTATTTTTGACGATATATTATTAACAGAACAACACATTGATTACATGTCTAGTAGCACTGTGTAGGTTATTCATATAATTTTTCATCTAACCCTTGTACAGTATATTATTTATCTTGTGCACCTACCTACCACGCCTCTTCAGATAACTAAGTCATACCTGCAACCCATTTTTTATGTTTATGAGTTCTCGCCTACAATTCGGTGCATTTATTGTTTTCAATATGTAACATGTGAACTTTGGAGTGAAAGAGACGGTAATCGCAACAACTGACAGGGTGTCGAGACCTTGACATTTTACTGTACATTTTATAAATATAATAATTGTTTCTTGTTTTAAATATATATTAAATAAAAAGTTTACAACAAAAAGCGGGATGTGCCTATTTTGCAATATGGATATTTCAAATTTGATGTTGTCAGATTTACCAATCTTCTGATAGATATCATTAGTCACTTCGGTTTTTTAAATACAATACTCTTTATATTCTTTTAGTATTGGAATCCGCACTTTAATACGAGTTGAACCATAAATATGTAACGCTTGGTATTTTATTTAGCTACGAAGATCTTAAGTAAATAAAACTTCTCAGTGCCAAATAGTTTTGAAGTAATTTAGTAAATATAGAATGCTGCGATTTTGACAATAATTTATAAAACTAACAATATCTTGACGTTCATTAAAAAGTTTTGTAAACTAAATTGTATTAATAACTAAAACTGACAGCGGTAGTTTAGGTAGCGGGTAGGAACTCTTTAAATTCTTGAAGATATTCCTTTGAGGGAAAATATATCAATGCCTGCCCTCCGCAGATTCCGGGGGTTTCCTGACCCGAGAAACTAGTAGCTCTTTAGGGTCCGTTGTCCAGGGTTACGGATGAAGTCCACGGCGGAGAAGCGGAGCTTCAATACGGCTCGGATGACGTAAGTGACAACCCTCGATTATAGGGTTAATATAGAATCAAACAGTAGCGTCTGATTTAGAATGGACGGCTACGCACAGCGTTTGACACAGAGTGGGCGGCTGATATAAAATTCACCAACTCGTCTAGCCAGCGTGGTATTTTAAGGCTACTCATCCTTCCAACTATATAGGCATCGCGAATACTAAAACGAACGGAAACTGTCCCCAGATGGGTGAAGGATGTTATGCCAAATCCCACACCCAGAAAAGAATCTGCCTCGTGGAATCTGGGGAAGGCAAGAATTCGCTTAGTACACACAGAATGCATATCGAAAAATATAACATCAGAACGATGAGGACAGAAGATAATCTAGAAGAGTTGCAAGAAGAACTTAAAGGCGAAGAAACGACTACTTAAATCAGGACATACTTTGTACCAATACAGTTCAGGAAATAACCAAGGTATAGGAGGCGTAGGCTTTTTGGTACATAAGAGAAGTGAAAACTTGGTAACTAAATTCCAAGCGATTTATAATAGGTAATAAAACTAAATCGTAGATACAGCATTTAAATAATCCACTGTTATGCACCAACTTCTTCTGCAGATGATGAAAAGGCAGAACAACTTTATAAAGACATTACAAGAGCCATAAACTTAGAGAAACATATTACGTAATAATTACGGGAGATTTCAAGGCTAAAATAGGAAAGAACGAAAATAACAACGACAACGAATATATTGGAAATTTTGGACTGGGAAGTAGAATTCACAGTGGAGATATGCTCACATATTTCTTCAGCGAAGAAAAACTGTTCTGTTTAAATACATTCTACAAGAAAAAGATGCAGAGAAAATGAACGTGGCACAGCCCAGACGGCAAAGTAAAAAATGAAATTGACTTTATACTCTCTAACGTCAAAAACATTTCTAAAGATGTTACTGTATTAAATTCTGTTAACACTGTTAGTGATCATCGATTAGTTAGGGTGCGAATAGAAGTAAATACGAAATTCGATAGAAGAAAATTATTAACACAACATAAATTACCAAACATAGAAGCACTCGAAATGAATCAAGAGGAATATCAAAGCGAACTAAAAAAGAGACTAGGGCCTCTACCAGTATTTAACACGAAAGATATAAATGAAATAACATAAAAATTAACGAATGATATAACATCAACTGCAAAAAAAGATCTGTGGTAAAAATAAAAATCAGAGAAAAACGAAATTGAAACAAACAATACTGGATTTAATGAAAGAAAGAAGAAGAACATCGAAAGAATCACCAGAGTATAAGGCTATCAACAGTAAAGTTAAAAAGAGCATAAGATCAGACCTACGAGCTTATCAAACAAACCAAATATTGCAAACAATCGAAAATAATAGAAACATGAGAGTATTGAAATCAAATTTAACTAAACGAAAATCAAATATAACTACAATGAAAATCCAACAGGGGAATACGGTGACGGAAAAAACTCAAATAATCAAGGAAATACAAACGTTCTATGAGAATCTGTAGGTATACATCTACTATACAGAACCCCGGAACAGACCATACAACAATTCTAAACGTCGGCTCGGAAACTCTCTATAAAATAACTTCTTCGGAAATTAGACACGCCTTACAGCAAATGAAAAATAAAAAAGCTCCTGGTGAGGATCGTATAACGTCTGAAATGTTAAGAATGGGCGGCAACATCGTTGTAGAGATTGTGGAAGTTTTGTTGAATAAGCGTCTAACAGAAAAAAGAACAGCCAGTCTGTGGGAAAACGCCGAAATAATACTTTTACACAAGAAAGGAGACACTACTAATATTGAAAACTATAGACCTATAAGTTTGTTATCACACTTATACAAATTGCTAACAAGAATAATAACCAACCGTATAACACAAAAACTTGATTTATATCAACCGGTTGAACAGGCGGGATTTAGAAAAGGGTTTGGTACTAACGATCACTTACAAACCATCAGAACACTGGTAGAAAAAACCACACAATATAATGTACCTCTACATATGGCATTTATTGACTTTCACAAGGCTTTCGATAGTACTGAAACTTGGTCCTTTTTGTCAGCCCTGAGGGATGCTCGAATAGACTCACGGTACACTACACTTATTAAAAACATTTATGAACAGGCCACATTCCACATCAAAATCAATGAAGACGAAAAAACTAAAAATAAGGCGTCTTGGTTAAGGTATTAGACAAAGTGATACTATTTCACCAAAGCTGTCTTGGACATACAATTAAAATCGGCCAAGAAAACCAAATAGTCGAAATAAAAAGACGCATAAAATTGTCTTGGGTAGCTTTCGGCTAGTTAAGCTTTATCTTGAAGAATAAAGATATACCAATGTGTCTAAAACGTAGAGTTTATGACAAATGTATCTTGCCTGTAACCACATTTGGACTGGAGACCATGGCCTTCACAAAGAAAACCTTAGAGCAGCTAAGTTCAACCCAAAGAGCGATGGAGAGGGACATACTAGGGATTAGTTTGAGAGACAGGATTCGAAATATCGACATTCGTGAAAGAACAAAGATTACTGATGTCGTAGAACGTATAGCAAGGCTCAAGTGGCAATGGGTCGGACATGTTGCCCGAGATAATCCCGAAAAATGAACACAGAGATTAACAAACTGGAGACCAAGAGAGAACAGGCGAGGAGTAGGTAGACCACAGAAGAGGTAGGCATATGATATCAAACAAGTCGCAGGCAAGCAGTGGATGAGAATTGCTAAGAGTAGAAATCAATGGAAGCAAATGGAAGAGGCCTATGTTCAGCAGTGGACGAATACAGGCTGAAGAAGAATGTCGTAAGGAGAATGGAATTAGCCAAATAACATAAAAAGAAATTGTTAGAATAGCCCGAGATAAGTGAGAAATCAGAAATGGAATGACAAAATTAAAATAAAGACAATGTTTCAAAAAATACACAATGTGTCTAGATAAAAGTAGAAGAAAAAAAAGCGATACTGTTATATAAAATGGTCAATTAATAAGGGTTTTCTGAACTGGGGCTTTGTAGAATATAGCGTATACCTCATATTTTCACACAGTATTTCCGGTTAACATAGTGTTAAGATCACCCTGTATTTCCTATAAAATAAAGAACAACTCACAAGAACACGGTTCTCTTTTATTTCTTTGACTGATGCCGAATCTAAAAAGGATTAAAAAGAGAAATTATTTTAATTTAGGTACAAATATGGCTTGATTCAATTACTTATTTCTGGTTCAACTCAAAATGTATTGGCCACTTTCCATTTCGCTTTTTTGGCCTTCCGTTATTCACGCACTTGTGACTCACGCATTAATTATTTTTCGTATAACATCTAAAGTGTTTTAGTTAAAGTCGTCTAGTTTATTTCTAGTAAAAATTAAAATTGCAAATGAAAAAAAAAACAGATACAGTTTTGGTTATTAAAATTTAAAAATAAAAATGCTTGTTATCATCTTCTTTGCAAATAAATTGCTTCTTTTTTTAAACGTCACAAAAGTATTAATTTTTGTGACGTGATTGACAAAATAAAAATGTTACTTTTACGCCTAGATATAAAAGTGAAGCACTTTTACGTCTAGGTACAAAAGTGTAAAAGTCGAAAGTTTAAAAGCTTCGTAAACCGCTGTGGACTTGGTAGGCAACAATCCTTCGGTTACAGTCTTTGCAGTAACAAAATATCTGGAGGAATACTCGATGCCGTGGAATCTTCGGAATCAGAGACAATAATCCTACTTTTGGGCCTCAATAAGCACAAACGTTCACAAAACTTAACAAGTAGCGCAAAAATCGGTGTTTTTTCTTATTTGTCAAAGTGACAGTCAATAGACGTAACCATAGTAACATAAAAGTCATTTGCGATGTTTGAAAAAAAAATTGTATGTTCTATTCAAAGTAAAAATAAGTTTTTGTGCCTCGGCATAATATCAAATATCAAACGTACAGCCTCGCCACAAAAAGAATTATTTTACTTCTAATAAAACAATATACTATTGTATGGCAACTACTGTTCCTGGTATGATTGATGTGGTTATGCCTCGATAGTTGGTACAGTTTCTCTTGTCTCCCTTGTTATGTATTGATAGTATAAATCCTGTTTTCCAGTTTTGTGGTATTTTCGCTTTATTCATTATGCCATTCATTTCCTATAGGCAATATGTTCCTTTTCTTCCTATATATCCTATAATTTCTAGGGTGATGTTATCTTTGCCCGTTCCTTTACCTAGTTTAACCATCTTTATTGCATTCTCTAATTCTTCTCTTTTGACGATTTCTATCTTTTGTTCTTCGTTTTGTCTCTTTCTTCTCGTCATCTCTCTATTTATATTTCCGTCTTTATGTTTTATTATTATTACCTTCTTTTGTCTTAGTTGTTTTAGAGTACCATAGAAGAGTTTTTTATTTTCTCTGTAGTTTTTTGTCAGTATCTCCCCAACTTCCTCCCATGCTCTTTCTTTGATTTTTTGACTTCTATTTTGACTTTCATTCGTGTTTCTTTGTAAGTTTCATAATCCTAAGGCTATTTTGTGATTAAGTATCTTTTATATCATGAATGTGTTGCTTGTGTGAGTCCATTTCAAAAGGTAAAAGAAATAATAAGTTAGACTTACTCACAATCAATTTAATTTAACTAATCGGACGACCGGTTTCGCTTTCTATAATATGCAAAGCATCTTCAGGTCACGATACAAAGTTAAAATGCTGAAAATAATAATCCCATATTAGGGTGTTGTCTAATAAAGATAAAACATAGGTAGGTGATATAAATTATATAAATTACAGTAATTATGCCAATATTACATGTCTGTGGTTTTATAAATGAATAAAATGTTTAAGCAGACAAGGTAAGACCCACAAATTGGTAACATAGTCTATTAAACTGTAATGAATTAATAAATAAACAAATAAATAAACATTACTTACATGCCGGTACTCTATTAATTGATGGTTGAAAAAACATAGTTCAAACTATCTTGTATTGTTGATTGGAGAACTCAGGTCAACTATTGTAATTGTTTAACAGTAAACGGGGAAGTTCTTGAGGAGACAGATTTTATCCAATGAAGTAGAGATAGGTGAAATGTATTGTTTGTTTGATGAAAGTAATGTTCTATACCATTAAGTTCTTTAAAGTTATTTATATTTATTCTGGAGATATATTTATGAAATGTGTGTTATTTATTGAGATTTTATGTTTTGTTTTGGAAGGTGACAGTTGTAAGACAATGAATAAGAATGGATGTACAAATTGTGTGGGTGTGCAATTATATAAGCTTGTAGTTATCAAATTTCTTTGATAAAGTTGTTGCAATATCTGGCAATTTTTATGTTAAAATTAAATTAAGACACTTTTACACACACAGAAACACACAGAAAACACTTAAAAAACGGGGGACGAAACAGACATTTAATTTAAAAGGGGGAGTATTTTAAAAAAGAACTACATTTCTTACTAGGAGACAATGAGTTTTTTTATGCTATATATCAGATTTTAGAGGTAAACTTGACAAATGTAGGTTAAAGTGTGACAGTTCTTCTTCTATTTTAAATGCTGTAAGTTAAGTTATCTAGTTTATGAAATAAGCTGATATTAATAAATGTCTAAAATTTTTAATTTTAGATATCAAAGTTATTTGATGTGTTAATATTGGCATACTTTAACAAACTTTAAATAATTGATTTCAATGTAACAATATAAATAATTGTAATACTTATTCTATGATAACTAACTCAGCTTAGTCAAAGTTACAGAACAAACTTAAGTGATTATTTGTTAATTAAATTAAATATGTACACATAGAGAGAAGAAAAGGCTTTGAAAGGAAATAGAAA
This sequence comes from Diabrotica undecimpunctata, assembly GCF_040954645.1. Taxonomy (NCBI): domain Eukaryota; kingdom Metazoa; phylum Arthropoda; class Insecta; order Coleoptera; family Chrysomelidae; genus Diabrotica; species Diabrotica undecimpunctata. Next base: position 38,362,077 of record NC_092809.1, on the reverse strand, counting down.
TCTTGACTTTGGAATATCAGAGATTAGACTAAGCGTTTAAAAAGTGATCGCTAACCTTCGTCAGAAGACGGCACAATAAGAAGAATTATAATTAGATTCTCTTCCGCATTATAGATCTCTAATTGTAGCTTTTCAAAAAATTTGCCTTTCTCTTCGTTTCTTGCGTCCTCGTTTTTGTCGTAAAATATTATTTCTGATCATGTTTCATCTTTCATTAATTTTATTTTCACTGTTAGTATTCTCTCGTTGACACAATTTTCGACAGTACTTTTAACCTATTTTGTGCGATTATTAGTATCACTCCCTCTTTTGCACTCTCCTGGCCAAAATAGCTAGTATCCTTTATGTATTATCTTAAAGCCTTTTCCTTTTATCTTTGTTTCAGTTATTCCCAGTATTTCTATTTTTGGCTTACCATTTCCTCAACCAGTTCTGCCTCCTTTCCTTTACTAATTCTCACCTTTTATGTTCCCAATATAATCTCTCCTTTCTCCCCGTTCCCTATAATGTCTTTTGTCTTCATCTTTTTTTATTTATTTTTGTATTTTGTGATTTCAAATTCATGTTCCTATTCATCACCTTGTTCTATCTACATATATATCTATGTATCTATTCAAATAAGTGATTTCAAATACCAAAAGTTGAAATATACCTACTACTACACAGGTAATTTGAGTTTTAGAGCTGCTTTAAAACAGATACAGTACCTCGAGCATTTGACTACGATTTTTTTTCGAATGGGATGGATTGGCGTAATATTTCAACTGTAGAAGTAGAAACTTGGTCACCTAAAGTAAAAATTTTGGATAGGATCGAAGCCTTCAACCTGTGGAACCTTCATCGGCTACTGCATATTCCATGGACTGCTCACCTCAAAAATTAGTCGTTTAAATTCAAAACTCGACATGTCCATTAAAACGAATTTTTAGTAAATCCGAAAAAACTTTATTTCTGTTTGAAATAATCTGCACCATAGTATATTATTTTTGTTTGGCTATCTGTATATCTAATCTTCTTCTTCAGTGCCTTATCAGGTCCGGATGTTGGCGATTATCAAGGCTATCATGGTTTTGTTGACTGCTCTGCGAATCAGCTCCGCTGAGGTCATCCCAAACCATTGTCGGAGATTTTTCAACCACGAGATACGACGGCGTCCCGGTCCTCTTCTGCCAAATACTTTACCCTGCATAACGAGTTAAAGAATTCGATATTTTTCTTCGTTCCGCATCACGTGGCCGAGGTACTCAAGCTTACGTTGTTTAATTAAATTAAGCACTTCTTTTTCTTTTGTCATGCGCTGTAGGACCTCAACGTTGGTGACATGGTCCACATAAGATATTTTTAGTATCCTTCTGTATATCCACATCACGAAGGCTTCGATTCGTTTTTCAGTGGCTTGCGTCAGTGTCCAGGCTTCAACTCCATATAGTAACACTGGAAGAACGTAGCACCTCACTATCCGCATCTTGGTTCCCAAACTGAGATCACTGCAGCACAGCAAGGATCTCAACTTAATAAATGTAGACCGTGTCATTTCAATTCTGGATCTAATCTCTTAAGCGTAGTCCCATTGTACGTTGAGGGTAGTTCCGAGGTAAGTGAATCTGTCGACTCTCTGGATCTCTTCGCTACCTGCCATTAGTGCCCCGGGATCTAAATTTGTACGGCTGACAACCATGAATTTAGTTTCCTTAATATTAAGGTTCAGTCCGTATGTTACGCTCACAGTTCGCACTCGGTCTAGTAAGGCCTGCAGATCGTTTAGGCTGCTGGTTGCTAGTAACACAGTGTCATCGGCGTAGCGGATATTATTGATGTATTCACCGTTCACTCGGATTCCCATGTCTAGGTTTGTGAGGGCTTCGTTAAAAATCTCCTCAGAGTATATATTGAAAAGAGTCGGCGATAGCACACATCCTTGCCTTACTCCTCGCATGATCTTCACTTGGTCGGTCAGCTGGTCTTCGACCTTGACTTGAGCACGTTGGTTCCAGTATAAATTCATGATGATCCGAATGTCCTTCTCATCTAATCCTACTCTTTGTAGTGCGGTGACCATCTTCTGGTGCTGACAACGGTCAAATGACTTGGCGTAGTCAATAAAACAAATATAGACATCACAACTGACATCGCGGCATCTCTGAAGTAGGACTTGTAAGGTGAAAAGTGCTTCACGTGTACCCATGGAATTGCGGAATCCGAATTGCATTTCACCGACATCTAATAAATGGTGTTAATTTGGACATCTCGGATTTTGCGTGTTATTTGCTTGGACACGTCGTGTTTTGACTACAAACGCTTGCTAGAATGCCAGAAATCGGTAAAATTTATAATTTTTTAGTATACAAAATATTTGTGGTGATGGGCATACACCAATAATATGAAAATATAAAAATATTTTAATATCGAAATGTTAGTGTTCTTATAAAAAGGAATTTTTCAGTTTTGTTGTCGTCTGCTTCCTACTCCCTCGGAGCACCTTGCAATGTTAGGCAACTAGCTTATTTTGACGTAGAAGCTGTAGGATGTTCTTCAAAGGCTTTTTTGAAAAATATTAATTTTTCTTTGTTTTTCAAAGACTCTCCGTTGTGCTTTTCAATCAGTTTACCTATACTTCTCTTTTTATCTGGTTTTAATGGTAAACCTTACTTTAAGAGCTCTAGGTTCCATAGACAGTTTCTGTCAACTTCTTAGCAAAGATTTATTGGTAGATACTCTTTGTTTTATAACAGCAATGTATTTTGGAGTTTTTGAAATTACTACGCTCTTTGACATTTTGAAATTTTAAGTGCCATTGAGCTAGTTGCTTCATAACAAGCTAAACGTTAGTTTTTAAGTCAAGAACTGGGGTATCGACCCACCAACTTGTAGACTTTAGAATAGAAGGAAATATAGAGACCAGTGATGAGAAGGTCACGAACGATCCGTTCACAAAGCTCGAATCCTTTCGAAGACTCGTGATTGATACAATTACGTTCTGTGACCCTATCGTTCGAATGACCCTATGAATGACGATGTTTAGTATTTACGAATGAACGTTTCTAATGAATGAATCTCTATGAATGGGTCCTGCATTATCATTAATTTATATACTCGCAGAAATAGTCGTACACATAACAATATTAAACTCAACACACTCAGCCTTTACACAACAAATTTAATTATTCGTTCATATGAACGGATCTTTATGAACCGGTCATTTTAATGATAGACCTGAAGATTTGGGTTAGCGAAACGAACCAGGTCTTCCCATCACTAGTAGAGACTTTTTCATTGTTTAAGCAACTGGACTTGTCGAGGTCTGCATCTAGAGCTTGTTTTATATTCTGAATATTTCATGAAAGATGTCAACTTTTATTCGACAATTTTATATTATTACTAGCTGACCCGGTCACCATTTGCTGTGGCTTGGTTATTATACGACTAATGTTATGTTCAATTAATTTAATAGAGTTAAGTAAATATCATGAAATCTGTGATGGCATCCCCCGGTATATCCAGAGAATTTAAAAAAATTTCAGAGAGATTACCTAAGTTGAATCAACAAATACACATTCACAAAATTTTATTGAAATTGGTTTAGTGGTTCTTGAATATTAGTTTGGACAAACATCGTGATACTAAATTTTTATATACAAAGATGTCGACAATATAATTTCGTTTGTGGCATTTGCAATGTTGATGATAAAATTTATTATCATTTTTAATCTTACTTAAAATCTCTTCTTTGCTTTTAAAGATTTTTTCTTGAGTTAATTATATAAATTATTTATATAGGTATCTCATACTTTTTACTGGTGTTGCCTTTTTGCAATTTTTTTAGGGTACCTACCTATGTGTTTTTGGGTTTCAATAATGACACTTAAGGTATACCATCGCATTGATATCATAACGCTCGTTATTCATCTCTTGTCCCCAATTATAAATACTACAAAAATGGTTTCATTAATTTATAAAATTGCGACATACTGTATGTCATTTCATCAAAACACCGTTTTTATATAACTTATAAATTTCAGAATACATGACAATGTTTTAGAGTCAATAAATTTTATAATATGGTGTAAAACAATAAATAACAAAGAATTTCGAATTTCGCCAAATTTTGGCCACGAGGAGTGGTACGTTCGTCGTTTTATTATTCCCAAACATTTTTTATTTCATTATCTTGACATCATATCAGTGAAATTTTAAAATGCAAAATAGATCTGAAATATTAAAATTTTTTAGAAATCCTCTTTTACGATCGCACAAATCTTCATTAATTTATTAACGACAACAAAACGTTTATTTTATTATTCAAAAATTCTTTTATTTATTGTTTAATGCATTATTCAAAGCCGAATAATTATTACGTGTCAGCAGGGAGAAGGGGGAAAACAAGAGGAATTTACAGTAATAACAAAATACATAAGTAATTTAAAATATACATGCTACAAGAAGAAAATATAAGAGATCTTAATCTAAGATGATTAAATTAAAATCTCGAAACACAATCCAGGAAACCAGATATATGTAAATAATGAATAAAAAAATGCGGGAACACGTTTTGTATTATTACTTTCAGGTTGTTGGGGTGGGCGTTTTTAGTAAAAGCGGGGAGATTAGCTGTGCCTAGGTCCTCACCTAGGACAGGTATCGTTGTGCAATGAGATTGGGAAACTGCAGAAAATCGATCTTCATTGTCCTTTGTGTATTTGTATTTATTGCTGGTCATAAAGAATGTGTGGGATGTAGAGTTGTGTTATAGAGGTAGCACCTTTTATCGGAACGACCACATCGAGCGTCATAGACGGGAGATGGTTCTTGATAACTGGTCCTCATAAGACAGCTAACTCTCACTTATGGATCCACGTGCCACACCCCGGGCAACTGCATTGGTCTGCAGGCTAAACTAAGTGAGGGTAGCCAGATATGGCGAAAATTCCACCAAACGATTGCCGGTACAAATAATCCCACACTTACTGACCAACGGCTTCGGGCGGATGAGTTGGTAAGTGGAAGGGCACTCTTTTGTACTGGTGCTAAGAAATTGGCACCAAAGGCGAACGAATCAAGTAAATGGTCAACGGCAGAAGGATGCAAAAGGCAAGGAGAAACCACTGCATTAAAGATCCAATTGGATATCTCTAGTACGATCATCATGACTGTACAACAAAAAGCCACGTCAACCACTGATCATGGGAATCGAAAACCAGAATCCGGCATGGGAGGTATATCACAAGAAGACTACAGGGCCTCTCGGGTCATCAACCAGCAAAATCCCTGTGAAGTACTAAATACCACTCCTAATTAAATAGAAAAACACCCAAGAGAGTATTAAAAATTGGTACATGGAATGTTGGAATGGCAAAATGCATAATATAATAAAAGAAATTCAAATGCAAAGATTAAATGTCTACATTCTAGGTATTAGTGAGGCAAGGTGGCCAAATTCTGGCAGTTTTTCGACGAAAAATGGCATGGTATATTACTCCGGAAACAGTAGTACTCAACACAGACACGGCGTAGCAGTCGGTCATTAATTTTACTCCAGTATCAGATCGGCTCTTATTTCTCCAATTACAAACAAACACAAGTAAACTAAATATCATACAGATCTATGCACCTACTGCAGATAAATCCGAAGACGAAATTGAACAATTCTACGAAGAAATCAATAAAGTATTAAAGTCGACGAAACCACGAGACATCACCGTAATTCTAGGTGATTTTAACTCAAAAATTGGTAAAGGAAAAAGTGGCAAACATGTAGGAGAATACGGACTCGGTAAAAGAAATAAAAGAGGTGATAGACTACTTCAATTCTGTCAGGAGAATAACATGATTGTATCTAATACATTTTTCAACGTACCAAAGAGAAGACTTGGAAATCACCCCAGGACAATGGCGAAAGAATAATTCGAAACCAGATTGATTTTTTACTGATAAACGAACGATACAGAAACTCCTTAAAATCCGTTAAAGCTTACCCTGGCGCAAATGAGTATTAAACTAAAAAGATTGGAGCAGAAAAGAAGAGCAAATCAGATAGACGTCAGTCATTTATGTAACCTGGAGGTAAAGGAGAAACTGCAAAAATGTATTAATAATAATTTGAAAATACTTCATGAGAAAGAAACATCTCAGCCAACGAACAACATAGATAAAAAAAGGCAAAACGTAAAAAATGGCGATAACAGGTCCTGCGAAGAAAATTCTGACTAAAGAAAAACCAAAAATAAAGCAAAGGTGGATGACTGACAAGATCCTTCTTCTCGTGGACAATCGGAGAATAATGAAAGGAAAAAACGAACAAAGGTATAAACAAATACAGAAAGAAATCAAAATAGAAATCAGAATAGCAAAAGAAGATATTTTTAATGTACATAAAAAAGTGAAAGAACTTGCAGGTACACAAAAAGACACAAAGACCCTGTATAATGTCAACGAAAACATAATAACAGAACTAGAAGAACAGTTGAAGACATGGAAAAACTATATTGAAGAACTCTTTGCAGATGATAGACAACAATCTGAGCTAAGTAACATACAAGGAGACGAAGGACCAGAAATAACGGAAGAAGAAGTAATGTGGCACTAAAAAGAATGAAAAATGGTAAAGCCCCAGGTCCAGATGAAATACCAACGAAAATCCTTAAACTAATAGAAAAAGACTCGATTCACATTTTAGTTGAACTTTTCAATAGCATTTATACATCAGGAAAAATACCACAAGAATGGCTTTTATCCACCTTTGTTATTATACCAAAAAAGATAAATGCCAAACAATATAGTGATTACCGTGCAATCAGTCTGATGAGCCATGTACTGAAAATATTCCTGAAAATTATACACTCTAGAGTACACAGAAAACTGGAAATGGACATCAATAATACCCAGTTTGGATTCCGAAATGGACTTGGAACAAGAGAGGCGTTGTTTGCACTGAACGTTATAACTCAAAGATGTCTTGATATAAATCAAGATGTATTCATGTGTTTCATAGATTACAACAAGACCTTTGATAAAGTGCGGCATGATCACCTAATCAGACTCCTGACAGAAAAGAATTTAGATAAACGAGACATCCGACTAATAGCAAATATGTACTACAATCAGAAAGCAGTAGTGAGAGTAGAGAATAATACCACTGAAGAAATTGAAATAAAGCGAGGTGTGAGACAAGGGTGTATACTGTCACCAACCCTGTTTAATCTCTATTCCGAAGACGTAATGAATATAACACTCTCTGAGCAATCCGTAGGTATTAAAATAAATGGTGTTAGATTAAACAATCTGAATTTGCCGACGACATCGTTCTGATCGCAGAAACACTTAAAGAGCTACAGACATTGGTGAATAAGATAGCAGAGTGCAGCGAAGAATATGGACTATCCTTGAACATAAAGAAAACTACATTAATGGTAATATCGAAATCAACACAAAATGTCCAAAATTTATATTTACACAATCAAATTATCGATCGAGTTAGCAAATACAAATATTTAGGCACTTTTCTAGTGCTGTTCTACGGAATGGAGTCATGGACGTTGAAAAAGATTGATACCAAAAAATTAGAGGCATTTGAACTGTGGATGTATCGCAGAATCCTGAGAATATCATGGACCGAGAGAGTCACAAATGTGGAGGTCTTGAGAAGAATGAATAAAGAAAAGGAAGTCATATTTACGATTAAAAAACGAAAACTGCAATACTTGGGACACATTACAAGAGGAGAAAGATATGAACTGCTTCGAATAATTATGCAAGAGAAAATAGCAGGAAAAAGGTCCATAGGAAGAAGACGAAACTCCTGGCTAAAGAATCTACGGGAATGGTATAGCTGTAGCAGCAACGAATTGTTCCGGTCAGCAGTTTCGAAAATACGTATAGCCCTGATGATCGCCAACCTTCGGAACGAAGATGGCACTTGAAGAAGAAGAAAGAATGTGTCGCAGGCATCCACTTTTCAGCATGTAGGTTAGGTGTGTGATTGAGTTTGGATTGGGGCTGACTAGTGAGTGCCCGTAGGGCTGTGTATTAGGAGAGTATGTAACGAGGAATTATTTCAGATTTGGGTGAATTTCTGATGAATTCTGTTGTTGTAAGTCTATGTTGAGATAGCGTGTCCATACGTATAATAGGAAGTCTCATTACAAAAGCTCCGATTATAGGCAAAATGCCCACTATTACTAAACATTTCTATAATATATCTAGGGGTCAACAATAAAATATCGATGGTTTGTTTATAATAGGAAAGTGTACCTGATGAAGAGTTGAGGCATATCTATTGGGAAATCACTAAGCTTTTTCCCTTGTCTAATAAACAATTATCAGTTGTACAGTCGGTTACTCTATCAGAGGTTCATAAACATAATTTGGAAAAAGATAATATCTGAAAGTTAGTTCAGATATCTCTGCGGGATAGTTTAAGCAGCTCAAAAAAGGAGGAAGGCACTTTTAAATTTGATTTATACCGATGATGGTCACATCCAACATTTCTCTGTACAATAAATTTTAAGTTCTTTGCAAAACATTTTAATCTCCCTTACCGGAAGAGAGTACATTGAAAAAACAAACTATGAAAAATGCTGTGTGGAATGTATTTAAAAAATTGAGCAGGAGTAACATGGCAATTTATTGTATTTATTCATGGATGAAACTGCAGATGTGTGTGACAGGTATATAGCTAATTTGATGATTAGAATTTTGAACGAAAACTTTCCGAGAAAACCCCATTTAGTAATAGTTAAAGAATTGAAAAAAACAAACAATTTAAGTATAAGTTGTCGTCTCGGGGGTTTAAATGACGATAAAACCGTCTCCCACACCGTACGCTCTGCTCTAGGGTATTCGTGTAGAAGTATACGATATACTCTAGGCACTTATCCCTCTTCAGTACTGGATGGTTTACTTCTTAATTTCTTACATAAAAATAAGGTAAGGAAAAATAAGGTATTTGGTTTCTTATATGCACTAGGCATCGAAGAAATAAACAAAACGCCAACTTAGGCGAAGAAATACAAATATATATAATATATATATATATATATATATATATATATATATATATATATATATATATATATAATTAAACTTAGAGCTAAGATTAATATTATTATAAAAATTAATATTAAACTCACCAGTCTTCCGGGTTGAACCGCGTCGATATCCATTTTGCCGAGCTTTCGACATCCTCTCTGATGTCTTCTTCAGGGCTTCCGAGGTCTCAGTCTCCCGAGCCCCCAGACACTACTACACTCACTAGTCACTTCTAGTTCACTCACTAGTTCACTACTACGACTGGGACCAGGGGACGGTTCATTTATACCGTCGATGGTGACGTGGCCTAGGTGGGGGTTAGGGTGGGGATTGGCGCGAGAGTTGGCGCGAACATTTCCGACAGTGGGATTTTGATTCGAAGATGGAGGGGGCGATATTTTGTTTATGAGAGGTCTCCATGTAGAAGGTAACCGTATGGCGTCATCTCTTTTATTAAGGCAATTTGGTCTTTTTTCTATTTCTATGGCTTCTCGGATAATTCTTGGTTTATAAAAGCGGATGGGGGCTATGGTTCTGGAGTTTTCGAAATCAATTTTGTGACCTGTATGAAGATGGTGTTGACCGAGAGCTGAAATTGAATCGGAATTGCGAACAGAAATGGAATGTTCATAAATCCTATTTTGAATTCTACGATTTGTTTGGCCTATATAGGATCGGGGACAGTCTGCACAAGGAATTTCATAAACTCCGTGCTGTTCGTTTGGAATATTGTCTTTGATTGATCGAACAAGAGATGAAAGTTTTTGTTGGGGGGTAAATATTGTTTTTATTCCTCTTGGTTTAAGAATTTTGTCGATTTTGTCAGTGACACCTTTGATGTAAGGAAGAAACGCTTTCGTATGATAAGGGTCTGAGTCTTTGGATTGAGATTGAGTGGGAGATTGATGTCTGTGGATGCTCCTATTGATGTGATTTTCGCGGTAGCCATTTTGGATGAGGGCTTGTTTTAAACAAGAAAGCTCAGCGGATCTACTTGCATCATCGGAAAGGCGTATTGATCTGGATACAAGAGTATTAATGACTGAATTAATTTGTGAAGGTGCGTGGTGAGAGTTGGCATGCAAGTAACGATTGGTATGTATGGGTTTTCGATAGACAGAGTAATGAAAACCTTGGGATTGGTGTTTCTTTATGAAAACATCGAGAAACGGTAGGGATGAATCAGTTTCTACCTCCATCGTGAACTGGATACTAGGATGTATACCATTCAGATGGGTTTGGACGGTTGTTCTTTCCGAACATTTTATATATATATATATATATATATATATATATATATATATATATATATATATATATATATATATATATAAATATATGTATATATGTATATACATATATATATATATACACATATGTTCAATTTTAAGGAAGCGGTCTTTGTTTGCAACAAATATTTTATTACATCATTATTATGTATACACTAAAAACACTATCCCTTTCAACAAAAAAATGTACTAACAATTTTTTTCTTCTGTTACCATTTATCTTGGTTTCTAATCAGAATGTGTCTGATGTTCTTAACACCTTTTTAACTCGATTATATTAATAAGCAACGAGTTGGCTACAAATTAGCCGGAGGTAGACTGATAGAACATCAAACTGTGATGCTAATGGCATTCCGTTCTCATTAACATCTGTCGCTGTAACTGATCGCTTCTCGCCCAAATTAAGACACGATTCCATTTTGGCGTGTTATTCAAATAAGGATCTATGGTGGACTTCAGCGAAAACTGTACACGCAGAAAAGTAAAATTTTTATTGTTATGTTACCATAACTTAACAAAATTTTCATCAACAAACTTACATAAACAAAAAATAAAGTGCTAAAACTGACACCCAAAAAAGTGTCACAAAGAAGCACAAAGTAGGGGTATATAAAATGGTGATAGGATCTATAATTAAAAAAGTGAATATTCAATAAGTAAGAATAAGATATGTGGAAAATATTGAAAAGGGAAGTGTTAAGACAAAGATGAATTTCAACAATAACACACGATAAATGAAAATTTATTTTCATAAACGAAAATATATCAAAATATAATAATATCAAGGAACCCCAAACGCCAGAGACATGTAACAAGAAATAATGCAGAAATAATGGTGTAGCGGTATTATTATGCCAATATATACGAAAGAAAAAATAAAGGGCAAGTGGAAGAACTATTTGTTTGGAATAAACATGTTTGGAATACTATCTTAGATTTTTTTACAAAGACTACTACCTCACGCCGAAGAAATATTTGGTGAGTAGGTGCGTGGAAAGCAATAGCAAACGCAGCAAAGACTCATGAAGAGTTGTAACGCAAATAATGATGATGATGATGATGATGATGAAAGAAATCCATATTATAAATATTTTAAATCCACTCACACAAATAACAACAAAAGAAATCGAAGTAACATGCGCTTATCATAGTGGTACTATAGCCCGAGTTGAGCCTCGACCTCCAACATTTCATTGAGCCAAGCATTTCTGTTCATTTTCCTCGCGTCTTCGTCCACATCATGCCTCGATCGCAGTCTCGGTTTACCCCTAATCCAGTTGTTGTATCTCTATTATTTATTATCTTTTTGTACTTCCCGTACAGTTTGAAATTATATTCATTCTCCAAATACCTTCTCACATATTGCACCTATTATTCTTCTTAATATCTTTCTTGTTTCTGACTGATATACCAGTACTGGTAGGAGAAGTGTTCTATAAATTGTTAGTTTGGTTTTTTGGCTTAATTTTCTGGTTTTGATGGTCTTATAAAATTCCAATTTGCTACTATTAAAAAAAATTTGCTTTAAATGTTGGCGGGCGTTTCATCGATGTTGGCAAAATGTAAAATATGCATGTAAAATATTAAGCGACGACAGTTCAATTTCCTTAAAATTTAGAAATCTCTTCTCAAATTCCTCATGCAGTTTATTCAGTTGTTGGGCGAACCTTTGTAAGTTTTCTTTTGAGCCAGATATCATACTGCTAATTTTGGGAAAATGGGTGCGTTCATTTTTCTCTTTATATCTGGAAAATAAATTAAGCTCATCTAAGAATTGATTTTTGCCTTCAAGCTTCCTATTTAATATATTTAGGTTTACCTACCCAAGTTTAACAACCACGCTCGATACGGGTTGTATGTTAAGAGCTGCTTTATACAACACATCCTGGTGTATTACGCAGTGCAGAAGTAATACATTTTTATAAGGATTTTATTTACAAAATATTCCCATAAACCTCACATTCCTGCCCATCATATTAGGTGCTCCATCCGTAGTTATATTACATAATTTTTCTTTAGGCATATTTAACTTTGAAATACCCTCAAAACAAGAATCGTACATATTTTTGCCTGTTTGTATTTTCTTTCAGTGATTGCAAGCTTACTAATTCTTTAGTAATATTAAACCCTTAATTAATTCCTCTAATAAAAATCAGCAACTGGGCAGTATCGCTCACGTCTGTGCTCTCGTCCATGGTTATTGAACAGTATTCAAAGCTTTCGAATTTTTTTCCAACTGTAACGATAACTGTACCGTCAATTCGATCAGTTATCGTCCTTCGTCATAAAGCTTAAGGCTAAAACTTGTTACTTTTTTCTGAATAAGTAATGTTGTTTACAGCTACCATGCATTCTTTTACAAATTTACTATCCGATAATGTTTTGTTACTTTTAGCAATTGTGTAAGGTACAACATAACTTGCTAGTGTTTCAGCCTTGTGAGTATCGGATTGCTTTATAAACATGTTTTATTGCCCACGTAACTTCTCTTTTTGCTTTTCAAAAAAAGGCTTACTTTCTGCCTAACTCCGTTCGGCTCGCGGAGATAAGAATACGGCCGAGTCCAGAAAGCCCTGCCTGTCGTAAGAGGCGACTAATGGGTAGGAATCGAGAGGTGGAGAGCTGTCGCTTGAGGTGTCGGGTCTGTAGAAACGCACTCGGGGCGCTTAGGCGTCACGGTCACCGGTCTACACTACTAGTATCCGAGACGAGACTCTCGTGGGACTACTCTACTTTCATTCCAAAAGAAGCGGTTGAACGAGCTGAGCTCGTATGCACCTCTTTTGGCCCACACCACCATCAGGGGCGCCGGTGTCTCGGCACGTACCCACCTTAGAGATTTAAGAGTGGTAGAGGAGAGATCCTTGGCGGCGACCTGTCTACGTGCGAGGTGCAATTCTCTCCCTGCGTCACCTTTCCGCCCCTGGGGGGACTAACGGATGGATGTACATAATGGCAACACAGGTACTACAGGGAGGGTGGAGCCCCGCGATGCTCTATGCATCGCGCAACCCTCATTTGGTGTCGGACTCGTAGGGTCAGTGGAGTCGTTTACGGTCGTATGCCTTACAGGCTAGGAAGACCAGGGTCCAGCAAATTTTTTTTAATTGGAGGGTCACGAATTCAGCCATGCCTCTGTTATATGTTTATATTTTGTATTTGCATGTTTTTTACAGAAGTGTTGAGACAAATTGATCTTTAAAAACTGTAGCTGATTGATTTTAAATGAGGTAAATTCCTCTGGCCTTTAAATTCTGTGAAAAAATATGTCCATGGCCATTCTTTCTTAAAAATTCAATACTCAGAATCAACTTTGTGTTTCCGTTGTCATTTTGCTGATGTAATAAAACAATAGACCAATATCAATACATTAACAAAATGTACATACTTACATTATGTTGAAAGTTCAATAAAAACTTTTAAAACACAAGTAATTAAATTTAGATTACTCATATACATATTAACAAACTGTATTCAGATTTTATAAGTAGGTACAAAAGAACATCTTAACCTGTGGATTCTGAAATGCCAGTGTCTGTTAGCGGACTGTTGTAGTTTCCAAAGAAAGAAAGAATTTATACTGCATACGAACATTGCACAATGTGTGATCCACAATTATTTAATGTAAATGAGGAGCATATTATGAGAAGAGCGCTTACAATATGAGAAAAGGGCATCTCCATGAACGGCCAAAATAAACAACCTACGTTCTGCAGAAGACATGGCCCTACTTGCAAATAGTCAAGAAGAGTTAATTGATATCATACGTTTAGTTAAAAACGAAAGTCAAATATTTGGTTGGCAGTTAAACATATCAAACACAAATATCATGATAGTGGATAAACTACATAACAATCGTCCATACATAACCACGATTGTCCGGTCTAAGGTTGTGAGCTCATATTTATATATGGGATCATTGATCACAAACACAGGGTCATTACAACAAGAAATAAAACGTAGAAGTCATCTAGTAAAAGTCGCCATAGGAAAGATGGCGACTCTCAACTCTAACAATCAATTATTGATCAACTGATCAACTGCTTAATACTCCCAATGCTGACGTACGGTTGTGAATCTTGGATCCTACCATAAGTGAAAAGAAGAAAAATAGACACCAGTGAAATGTTTTGTTGGAGAAGAACGTTACAAATTCCGTGGACCGATCACAGGACAAATAATTTAATTCTAAATGGGCTATGCAGCAGCAGTGTCCATCTCCAATTAGTCCATAACAAATAAAATACTATAATATTTTTCATAGTCAAATCATTTTACGTCATGATTTATACAAACTGACATCACTTGTATTTAAAATTTCTAGAACATTAACCTTAGAGTTCAAATTTCCCTAACACAGCTAATAATACGACACCCATACGGAATTGCTCGATATTTCATAGGCGTTAACATAAGACAAATGTAATCGTGATTAGATTGAGAATTTTAAAATGATATTAATTAAACATACAAAAACATTTCTTATTATTAATAGTACATATAAATCTTATGCAACAATAATTGTTTAAGTTTAATAATCCAAAAATAATCATTTTAATTAAATAGATTAAACAATCGTACGCCAGTGATATGTATAAATAAAACTTAAATGACATTTGGGTGCGTGGCCAGAATGCAGACAGTGTTGACAATTATTTAAAATCTTATAGTAAGAATTCTGTTTATGTTTCTTTTTTATTTGTGTATCAATTTGATTCGCAATATCTAACTTTAATAAACTCTATTTATAAATATGTATATATTCAATCTAATTATTGTTATGTATTGTGATTGTGTTTGAAAAACGCCAAAACAACTAAATAGTCGCTGTAGAGAGCTGGTGGCTATTATACATTTTTATGTTTTTTTTTATAATATTATGGATTAAACGTATCTGGTTTTCCACATTATTGAAAAGTAAAAAATGGAATTTTGTAAATGTAAATATTTTCTTCATTTTAAAAATTTAGTTAACTAGTGTCATTCCTTGAATGACGTGAAATGATTTTTTGTATAAAAATTCTTTATTCACATTCTCCAATGCGTTGTTGTCGAAATCTTTGGCATAAAATATAGAGAAACAAGGACTTTCTTACAAAATACTCAAATTATTTGTATGAATATTTTTCTAATCTTATCGTTTTGTACATGTAACCCTTTTATCTTTGTTTTTATCTCATAAAAAACTTTTTTCAGTGTGATTCTACTGCCTTATTAGTATACTGATAATTATCTTCGGCAAAATCTTTTTGTTTCTCTTAAATAGTTGTTTACCTTTAGAAAGCATTCCAAACTTCCATTATAACCTAGTCATTAATGAAACCGTTAAAGACGAACTGCAGAAACAAAAAATTTTAAAATGTATTTTGCTTAAAATTTTTTTGATAACATAATTCTCTATGGATGCGCTTAAATTAATATCTATTAATATTTAGCTAAGAATATCTTTTAGCTAAATATATGGAATCTCTTAATAATTTAATATGGCTCTTTTTTAGCTAAACAAATCATTCTTATATCCCATTCAAACAATGAAACGATAGTACTACAAAAAACATATGACATTTCTGTTTCTAATTGAGGTGACAAGTGGTGGTATACCAACAATTCTCTAATATTAGTGGTAGCAAAAGTCAACGTTTGCTTTGATAACGTTGATGTTATTTGTGATCAATAACATATTGCCAAGTTTGATAAACCATTTAGTATTTTCACAAGTAGTTCAACGTCTAGTTTAAGAGTCAGTTGTTGTTGATGTATCCAGTATTATTATAAATTCCTAACGTTTTAATTACATCATCACGTTAAATTAAATCGACCACTCCTGATAATATCAATTTGACCTTATTTTCTCATGTTTTTGTCTTCCAATCACGTCTATTGCTGCCTCATCCAATATGTTTCTGCACTATGTGTAAGAGTCATCTACATCTTCAACTATATTATTAGTTTAATCTTAGAAGTCAACTTAAAGTGTTTGTTCAAATATCTTAGATATTTAATAGTACTTATTCTATTAATTTGGTATTCACTTTCCTCTTTCTCCAATGGCGCACAGCTCAAATCGAGCCATGGCTTCCTCCAAACTATATCTCCAACATTGCCGGTCCTACGCCGCTCCTCTCCAAGTTCTCACTTCTAACAAATTTTGCGAGTACGTTGCAACTACATCCTCCTACCTTATTCGTGTGTAACGATAAATAATTAAAAGGAAAGTTTCAAGTCCCACTAGTGGCAGCCACTTAATTGTGTATCGTATAAACAGCTACCACGATTGGGCTGTGGAGGTTGTGGGCTGATTGTTGGCAACATGATTACGCAAAACATGATACTAAGGTCCGGCCTTCAGTCTTCGCCAGAGGTCGGTATTCTACAGAGCTAGACTTCAAGTGACACGCGAGTGAGATAGACAAGAGAAGACATGAAAAAGAAAAAAATTTTGGCACCAGCCTATTTTTGAAAGTAATAGGGAAACAAAGTAAATAACAGAACAGAAAGTAAAGTAGACGACAACGATACCGGGAACAATACAAGATAATTACTAAGAGCATGTGAGAACTATCATCAGAAAAGGTTGAAGAAAGTATAAAAGATAACGGTACAACAGCAGATAAGACATACACATGATATGACCAAGTAATACGGCGGAGTATAGCTACCAAATACAATATCGAACAGTTAGACATAAAAATTAAATTCTGTACAAAATGAATACCATTAAGGTAAATCAGGACATGTAAGTTAAACAAGGTGATATATTCCGTCCACTGTAACCTGAGCAAACTATTTACTTAGATATACAAGCAATTTAGGCCCTTCTGTTTGTGTCTGTAGAGCCCGGGTGCAGTTCTTTCAAAAATTATATAAAAACTGTTTGTGCTTTCTTTAAAAATAAAATGAAAAGGGTCTCATCCTTATGTTTATCCTCTTAAGGAAGCGAGCTCAAAGAATTGAAATGAAAAATTGAAAACAAACTATACTTTTATTATTTTTGCAATGAATAAAAAGTTACGTTAAAAAGTTACGTCATTCAAAAAAAGAAATCAACAATTTGTGTTTACAATATTCAATTACACATGAGAAGTGTTTATACGAAACTAAAATTGAAATCATATCGTAACAAAACAAACATTTTATATCATGGCATTAGATTATGAATGAGAAATATATGAAAATAAAATTATACTTTATCCCAAATTTCCAAATTCGATTACATAAAAGATACATTTTTTTATTAGGTGGATTTTAATTAAAAGATCAATAATAAATCACTTCACTGTTATTTAGTTCATAGGTATTCTTCACTGTTCAATAAAAAAATATAAAATGGGTACAACCCGAATTATCCAAAAGCTGGTGTAGCGTGCAGAAAGGATATAATTTTTTTACCCTCTAGGTACTTGGCTGACATAAACCCTGGATCTATCTACCAGGAACATATTAAACACCATAAAAATATATAGGATCGTGTTTCAGAACACATACCATAAATCCATAGTTATTTATATAATCTCGGACCAATAAACATAGTTCTAGTAACTATCAGGGTACCTGGTAAGGGTCTAAAATAAATATTTATTTAAAAATCTATAAGAGAAACGGGATTTTTTGATCTACCTCGTCAAGAGACCACTTAAATAAAATTTCGTCCTAGCTATTGAACGTTCAAAAAGATAAAGACGAGGGTAGATGAATTTCGCTTGGGACTCGAGATGAGTTAAAGAACGCTCCCATTTTAAGGTGACGGTCATATTAGGAACTAAAGTAGGTTTCTTGAGGTAATTTAAATGCACTTGGGGAATAGATGGCGTGAGCAATATTATTTTAAATATTTACTCGGAATTACAATAATAAATTTTTTGAAACTTTTGAAACCGTTACACCACAAGATAAGGGAAGACAGAGGTTTATCCAAACAGATCGGTTATCATACAATATATTTTAATTAACATATAATTTAAAATCATATATCAAAGGCAAAATACTGCGATGATTAAAGTACTATAGGGGAGGGGTCGTTAACCAGTAAACGAGAGAGTGACTTAGTTTTGGTACGATAAGGTTAAAGGTAAATAGGGTTGAACAAAATCGTATAGGTCATTAAGTAGAGTACTAGTATTCGTCATAATATTGTAGGCATTGTCATTATAACAATATGCTAAACTTTGATTCAGTTAAGCAAAAAGGTAGCTAAAATATCAGATAATGGTACTTTTTATCTTGTATCCTGCATTGTCTACAGGTCTTTTCGACAATCTAAAGGTGTCCATTCTCACTAGATGACCAGCCCATCGGAGTCTCTGAAATTAAACGAATGCTGAGATCGGTGACTCTTTGAACAGTTGGTAGAAATCATGGTTGTACCTGGATCTCCATACTCCGTTTAAGTTAATAGATCCAAATATCTTCCTTAGGATTCAATGACTTTCAGCTTTCTTTTTGTATCTTCTGTCATCACCATGTCTCGCATCCATAACTTACCTACTATTGGTTTGATAATAGTTTTGTAGACCTTGATTTTTGATCTATAGTGTGTAGTTTTGAAGCGGAACATAATATGGGCGAGTAAAAACAAGTTTTGTTTTTATTTACCATTCTTCATTAAATTTCTGATTCGTCTTCTCATTCTTGCTTAATCCAACTCTCAAATCTGTAAAACTTTTGACTGTTTTAATATCGCTCTCGCATTAAACTGTGCATCTGTTTCCTCTACATCTTGCCTATGTTAGCTTTCTGTCTTTCGAATATTTATTTATATTTTGGTTTCCTTTGGCAGTATTTTTAATTGTGAATATATTTCTGCCGCCTCTTCCGTTTTGCAAGAGATAATGCTGATGTCATCGGCATATACGGCAATCTGTATTGATTAAATTGTTAGGAGATTAGCTCTTTCTATATAAAACATATTTTATCACATACTAGAGAAACAGATTGAACAGTATCGTTGCTAGTCCGTCTCTCTGCTTCAACCCTTTAACTATTGGAAAGTTCTCAGTGAGCGTGTTTTGGATTCTAACAGTTGCTGTTGACAAGACCAATTTTTTGCTTTTGGCTTGCTATTTATTTGTTAATGTTTTATTTAACTGTTATTATGATTTTATCTACAGATGACATCGCACCAGATGGGGTTCATTTGTCTAATATCTTTTCTTGGTTTTCCTAGCTTTTCTTTGATTTTTTCTCTTGTTGACTTTTTTTTTTTCATTATTTTAGACCCCTTTACAAGCGCTTTGTTTTTTTATCTCTTATATACATTTTTCGGTCTCATTTTATATAATTTTTGTTTCTTCTTTTCTCTGGATTGCCTCTCTGCTCCTCTGGCAGAGCTATATATTCTCTATCTTTGTGTTTTTGTTGCAGTCAAATAAAAGTTAGAGCTAATGGGAAACGTGTAAAACCATGAAGCGCATCAGAGATGTCACGCCACTGTTTTCAATAATTTTTTTTTAAACTGTCTTATACTTTGTTTAAAAATTATCGATAACACAGTTTTATAACACAAATTATATTCTTATTATGGTATTTTATCTGGTCATATTATTTATAGAAATATTTTTAAACGAGATAAGAAGCTATCGATGTTAATACAGTGTGTAAAAGCCAAATGGAATAAATTCATTATTTAGGTTACTGTACATATTCATAAAAAATCCCGAAACACGTCAAATTTAAATTATAACTTGACATTCTTTAACGTGAAAATGCAACCCCTACCTTCAACCCCCTTAGAATGACAGGTACAACCCCCAATTTTTAAAATAGGAAGTATAGGCTTGTGATATATCGTTTGGAAGGTCTTTTCATTCTCCATTCAAAAATGTTGTCGCTTTCAAGTTTATTAAAATTAATTAGGATAAAATAAATTAAAATCATGTGGTTACTGAAATTCGCTACAATACAATCAAAAACTAAAATGTAATGCAAAACGTAATAAAATGTAGAACACGAAAAAGAACTGTGAATGTTAATGAAGTAGATGTTCAAAATGTTCACCGCGAACGTCTTGGCAACATCCTGATCTCAAATAAAACTGTCTTCTAACATTATTTAACATAACAGGCGTGATCGACCTAATCGCAAGCGTTATTCGTTCTTTTAAGTCATTTAAATCAGAAGGTTTAGTTTTGTACACATGGCTCTTCACATATCCCCATAAAAAGAAATCTAATAATGTAAGATCAGGATCGCGCTGGCCATTCAATCGATCCTCGCCTCCCTATCCACCGATTGGGAAATATTGTATCGAGGTACTGCCAAGCATTAAGTTGGTAATGTGGTGGTGCTCCATCCTGCTGAAACCATATCGTATTCGCTGGAACTTGAGGGTTTCCTGGATCAGGATATAAATTTGCCAACGTTGGAATGACATCATTTTGAAGTAGTGCCAAATAATTGTTGCCATTCAAGTTGCCCTCAATGAAAAAGGGACCAATGATATTGTTTCCTACAATCCCTGCCCAAACATTAACCTTTTGAGGGTATTGAGTATGTTCTTCTCTCATCCAGTGAGGATTTTCCGTGGCCCAGTAGCGGCAATTTTGCCGATTAGCATGACCGTTAAGTGAAAAAGTACACTCATCAGAAAACATAACGTCTTCTAATTGGATAATATTGTTATCCAACATGTCCATCATTTGCTCACAAAAAAAAGTTCTCTTATCAAAATTGTCTTCCATGAGCTCCCGAGTAGGTATCATCTTATAGGGATGCAATTTATTTTCTTTTAATATGTTTACTATCGATGTATGGCTAGCATTGAATGTAGTGGATGCCTGTCTACTCGATGTATGTGGATTTTCCTGAAACTCAAGCAACACATCTAATTTGAGTTCATCACTCAGTGCATTGGCAGCTGCTTTTTTTATCTGCCTTACATGACCAAACTCGCGAAACTGCTTCTCTATTTTACTTATTGTTCCTTGGGATATAGGCGGTAAATTAGGACATTTCTCATGAAATAGGCGAGTTACTTCCTGTTGTGTTCGGGTGTTATCTCCGTAACCAATCATTTGTAAAACTGTTATTTTATGCATTTCCGTTAATCTAACCATTTTTCAGAATTGAATTGAACGAACTTTTTACTTAAATTAAAATACTGACAACTTAAATAAAACAATTTACTAATGCGTGTTAAAATAACGTTGCCACGGAAATTTTTTAAAGTTTTTTAATGGTTACCATCTAAAAACCACATTGCTATGGTTTTTGTTCACTTTCTCATTATCACGACCTAAACGGGAAATAAGTTTTGAGTATATTTTAGCGAATTTCGGTAACCACATGATTTTAATTAATTTTATCTTAATTAATCTTAATAAACTTGAAAGCGACAACATTTTTGAATGGAGAATGAAAAGACCTTTCAAACGATATATCACAAGCCTATACTTCCTATTTTAAAAATTGGGGGTTGTACCTGTCATTCTAAGGGGGTTGAAGGTAGGGGTTGCATTTTCACGTTAAAGAATGTCAAGTTATAATTTAAATTTGACGTGTTTTGGGATTTTTTATAAATATGTACAGTAACCTAAATAATGAATTTATTCCATTTAGCTTTTACACACTGTATGTATTTTTGCTTTGAACAAAACGCTGATGATCTTCTGTTATAAAACCTATACTACCATGCATTTCCAAATCGATATTAGTTAAACTTATATAGCGCGAATATTTAGTTTAAGTGAAAACATTTCAGTATATTATTTGAAATGTCTGTTAACTGAGTTTTTGACAAAGAATTATCAATTTTAGTTCTAATCTTACCAATTTAGTTATTACTATTATTACGATATTGTCAAAAAAATGTTGTTTGTACTCTAATTTTGCCCGGAAGTTATATACAACTGTTTGCATAATAATCACATTGAAGTCAAATGATCTCAATATCTCGCAAACTAAAAAAATTGTAGCGTTGTTAACGTAAACTGTACCAAATGATCTATTTCTACATATTTGTGATTTCTTGTCGTGTACCAATCTCGACAATCGTGACCAACACTTGAATGTAGTAATTTTCTGCAAATGTACTTCTGCAGGGTTTGTGAAAGTGACTATATTTTTTGCTAAATCTGCTCTGCTTGGGCTGTAACAAGGTAAACTCGTTTAAATTTTCCATTATAATTATTTTCGAGTTGGTATACTGGTACCAGCGGCCTTGCGCTGTCTAGTACTGTTGTTTTCAGGAACTATATAAGCAAGTTTTTTTATATTTGTCGGTAATTGCATTTCTTGTATATTGGAGGACATGTTTAAATGTTGTTGCTAACGAAAATTATTTTATAGACCAGTATTATCGTATATAAACTCGTTTTATTATTTATATTGATTTTGTTTGATGGTTTGTATTTATAATTGAACTAACGTATTTCATTTTACACTTGATACGTACTACATTCTTGATAACAACAGAATAAGTCGATCAGGAGGTGGTTTATGGACATCTTCCATTCGTTCACGACTCTTTACCAGCTTGTTGGCACCTGGAATATTATAAGCCTATTCAAGACAGATAAAATCCACAACACCATCCAAGAAATTAATAGGTTAAATATTGATATCCTTAGAATAAGCGAAATAAGATGGTCTGATTTACAAAAAATGACAATTGACAAGAAGATAATAATATATTACTCAGGTAATAACCAAAAATAGCAATAGATTGGGTATCGGAATCATAAAAAGCGAAACTATAGAAAAAACCGTTACAAATGTAGTCTATCACTCAGATCGTATGCTAATTCTACATATTACTATACTATATATATATATATATATATATATATATATATATATATATATATATATATATATATATATATATATATATATATAAAGGTATATAGTAAAACATGTGTATAAGATGGAAGGCAACCGTATATACGTATTTCTGACTGTTGGTCGTCTTCAGTACGGTGCAGCCAAGTTAGAAAAGGAGCATATTAACTTGGGAAAGGATATATAATGTACATATACGTAGTACTTTAGCCCTATTTAACTTATGTCCGTCCAATATACATTTTGTCATGTATTTATCGAGGTATACTATCACAGTGAGAGCTGTAATATTACCCCAAGAAATCTCTTACTACCTGTTGCAACTCCCTTGGTGGTAGTTATTTGGGATCTTCATATGTTATACTGATCCTAAAATTATTTCCTACATATTTCCTCCCCCTGTGTTCTTCATTTTTCTCGTCGTTAAATCTCAGAAACAGAAATATATCAAAGACAGTGTTTTTTTATGTCAATTGACTCGAGTCGAGTCAAACGACAAACTAACAAAAGTTGCGACAAATATATGGTGCTTAACTATTGTCTTAATGTCCTACCTCATCACATACCAAAATAATGGTACTTAGTTGCTTACTTTATGTATCCATTTTAAAACAATTAAATCTTGTCCATCCAGAAAAGTGCAGTATTTAATGGCCGTTTTAGCTGCGTGCAGGAGATCGTGTTTAGTGCAAGGTTGCTTTAACAGAGGATAACTAAGCATATATGTTGAATCTTGTAACAAACAACTACCTTGTTCTTTCTGGAGCATCCTGAAGATATATTGATTTGGTCAAAGAGCTTTTTCTCGAGTTCAATATTCGTGCAGTAGTACAAATCCTGCTACTTTTCTTCTGACATTAGGCAATACCTAAGATATGATAGAGCTTCAGTATAGGTGTGGACCTCAAATATCCACTGATACTTTTTGCTGACTCATTGATAGCTATACAATACAGGTGTAGCGTATGTTGATGCTTTACATCTGAAATATAGAGTGTAAGCGACATTTTAAGAGTGGAAGGATGAGCACCTCATTTTTGGTTACCAAGCTTGCAGACAATATTGTTTCCTGCCGTCAGTTTGTCTTTTAGTTTAAAACAATATTCTTTGAATGACAACGTGCAAAGTGCAGTGTTCAAGGGTTTCATTACACCAATAAATGTTTAGTTTTCTGGAAATCTCTCCATTTCGATGGTATAAGGAACACATTTGAGCTTTTCCGAGGTTTGGATTAACATAGTTTGATTCGCAGTATGTTGTCATGCTGTATAAGTCTTTATTTAGTGTTATCTTTACTGATATGGGTTGGTCGTTTGTGTATATTTTATACAAAGTAGGCTACAGTAGGGGTAGAGGGGTAGGCTTCATACAACCGGTAATTATTCTACATGTTTCATTTAACGCCGTGGTGACTTATTGGGCGTGTCTAGATCTACCCCAGACGGGACAAGTATATTCCCCTGTAGAGAAACATAAGGCCTCAGCTGTTGCCTTCAAGACCTGAGGGTTTGCACCCCACTTGCTCCCTACAAGTTTCCGGAGAAGGTCGTTTCTCGTAGAAATCTTTTGTCTTGGGCTCTGACAGTGGAATTTATACGTTAGTGACCGGTCTAGTATTACTCCAAGATATTTGGGCCTATCAGTATGTTTCAAGCGTTGTCCATCCCAAGAAACATTCAGTTTTACATGCGCCAGTTGGTTGTTGAGATGGAATGCACATACTTGGGTTTTAGTAGGGTTTGGCTTTAATGAGTTTTGTTTGTAGTAAGTTAATATCATGTTTAAAGCCTCTTCTGTTGGCGACTCTACTTGTGTGAGTGTTTTCCCCTTTACGGCTATACCAAGGTCGTCAGCGTAGACAAAACTCTCAGTCTGAGGGTGCATTGGTTGGTCGTTGGTGTAGATGTTAAATGAGGACGGCGCCAGAACGCTTCCTTGGGGTAGGCCATTTTTTTGGGTTCTTTATCTGCTCTTCTTTCCATTTAGCATAACGTAGAGACGTCTATTACACAACAGTGATCTAATGATATTTACCAGGTCATAGTCAAGCACAGTGTTATAGATCTTAGTTAGCAATGTTCTGTGGTTTATCGTATCATAGGCCGCTGTGAGGTCTATCAAGGCTACTTCCACTATCTCTTTCTGCTCAAATCCATCCTCTATGTATTCTGTTATGTTTAGCACTTGGCCTGTGCATGATTTACCTGGTCTGAAGCCTGCTTGTTGTGGGATTAGTTTTGCATCTAATGTTTCCTGGATGCGGTTTAAACGGAGGGGTTCATACAATTTATACAAATGGCATAGCAGTGATATCGGATGGGAGTTACTCGGTAGTTCAGGGTCTTTACCAGGTTTCAGAAGGGCTACTACTTTTGATTTACGCCACAGTTTTGGAATCTGGTAGGTAGAGCGACAGATGTTAAATAGATCGAGCACCCATTGTCTTGCTTTTTGCCCGAGGTGTTTTATCTGCTCTGTTAGGATTTCGTCCACCCCAGGTGATTTTCCATTTTTCATACAGTCAATACCATTTTTGAGCTCTTCGATGGTAAATGGGTTTCGCAAGAGAGTTGTTTCCTGGTCTTGAGTTGTTATAATCTTTGGCGTTTTGCAACGATTGTTTGTTTTGCCATTCAGAAGCAGTTGGTGGGTATCTGATTTGGCGTTATTGCACATAGCTCTGTCATCTCTCTGGGATCACCATTATTTTTTTGGTCATATTCCAAGCTTGCTAACTACTGTGCGTCATATCCATTTTACTTAAACTCTCGCTCCACCGTTGTTGTCTGGAGGCACTTAGTGTTTGCTGCAGTCTCTCCCCTATCTCTGCCGTAACTTCGCTAAATGGGTATTTACTATATTCTTCGGTGTACTTTGTCATAATATCTTTTGCTTTATGGTTCAGACCAGATATGTAATGTTGTTGACATCCTCTGGGTATGTGTTTACGTAAGATTCGTTTTACAAGTTACAAGATTGGAACTATATTTTTCACTTGTGTTTCCAATTCATCGGCAAATTTTTTCCAGTTCACTTTTTAAAAATTAAACCTTCGTTTGAAAGGGATTTTGGGAGCTTTTATGGCGTTGTATACGGTTATTCCCACGGGCCTATGTTGCGTCTTCGGTATAGGCTTATATACCTTCCTAACGCAAAGGTCCTCTAAAGACATGCTGATGAAGGGGAGATCAGGGTTGTAAACTTTCTTTCATATTTTGCTCTGGAACAAATAGGGCCGTTTTGGGTCATGTAGTGCCAGGTTGTTTTGTTCAGCCCACGATTCCACAAGATCTCCATTTTTATCGGTTGAAGCGTAGCCCCAATGAACATTTTAACTATTAAAATGACCGAGAATGAATCTGGTTTTTTGAGAAGCGAAATTTTTTGGAGGGGAGAAAACAAAGTCTCTCCAGGGTGGTTTTTACACAGATGGCACTGTGCAGGCTTCTATTTCGACAGTCAGAATTTCAATGTCGTTGTAGCATGTTTTTTCAGCTGATGTTACATTAATATCTCTTCTCACGAAGATGGCGCTTCCATGTTTTGCACTTGGATGTTTAATGATAAGCTGTATTCCCTCAACGCTAGGTCTATATGGTGCTAGGTGCTGATATGTCACGGTGAGTCTCTTGTACACATGAAACTCATAAAAATGAAATAAGCTGTGATAGTTATGCACATCTGGAAAATGTTTTGTTTTGTCATTTGGCAGGTATGCCAACTTACAAAAACTAAATTTCTCCCAAACTAAAAATATATAGGAATATGTACAGGTAGACAACAGCAAGAAAAAATATATAAGAATTTGCTATTTTGGAGCCAGAAAAAAATTACCTTGTTGGGCAGTAATAGCTACCAAAAATTCTTATTAGATATTATACAACTATTCGCAAATAGTGTTTAATTTTATAAAATGTGTTCTTATATTTATCCATTTATCAGATAAAATTAATCTTGAACAACCTCCAAGTACAGACCGTAATAATTACCATTACAATTATGTCATTTACCGGTTCTTAAACGGCAGAGACGATGTAGAATTAAAAATATTTCGTCTTATGTAATCGCCAACAAGTATTACATAAAATGACTGATTTAATAGTGAAATATATAGATTTTTATTAATTTTTATTCGAAATGTTATTAGCAAGGATAAGAAAAATATGTAAATCATAAAAATATTTAGCTAGTAATAAAAATGCTGTAAAAATAAATCAATGTCGTCGAAGAACAGAATATTTGGTTGAATATATGTACGAGGGATAATAAATGAGTTACGGACAATTCAAATTTAAAATAGCAATTAAAAAGCTTTTTCCTTGGAATAATCAGTCTTCTTATAGTTAGAGTGCCCGTTAACAAAAAAGTTTATGATAAATAGGTACCCTCCACAAACTCTCGGTATTGCTTTATTAGTCAAACACGATTACCCTCTGCGACTTTTTTTTGGTTCTGTGGCGTTTTGGGATGACCTCGGCGGAGCTGTTTCGCAGAGCAGTCAACAAAACCATGATAGCCTTGATGATCGCCAACATCCGGACCGGATAAGGCACTGAAGAAGAAGAAGGCGTTTCCCTCTAATTTTCCGTAGTATTTTCACGCGTCAGACAGGAAAATCTGAAAACAAGTTTCATCAGATAATATATTCTTTTAATTAAATAGCCCAAAAACTATAAGAAAAACGCGAAAATATAATTTTCTGGTGATAAAAATATAGGTCATTCAACCCGTCTGACGACTCGAATATGTCTGAAAAACTACTGTGACGAAATTAATAGATAACGAGCTAATTGTATGAGGATACTTTCATTAACAGCAGCAAAAACAACTTTTCATATTGTCTGATGGAACTTGTTTTCCGATTTTCCTGTCTGACGAGTAAAAATTTTCGAGAAAATTAGAGAAAAAACGCCCCAGAACCAAAAAATTTCGCAAAGCATGGGAAAGTTTGAAGAGAGTATCTATCATAAACTTTTTTGTCGATGGGCACTCTAACTATTAGTAAGTTATTCTGTGTACTTCCTGTGCTGTCAACTAAGATTCTAGGTGCGTATTACCTTGAGCAAAATGGTGTGAATCAATCATCTACTGGCAGCTTCATTATTGGGTCATTTAGCTCAACATATCTTAGTGTTTAAATAAGTGTTTAAATACAATTTTCAATTGATTAATGTAATTTTGGCTCTAAAAGCTAACTTATTACACTAAAATTTTATCCTTTTTCTCTACATTTCTTAACGTCCATTTTTCTTTTTCTCTCCTCCATTCTTCTACCCCTCTACTTTTAAATGTTCTATAATAATACTACATCGTTGCCTAGGTTTTTTTCTTTTCTGTTTTGATTTTCAATGTAGAACTAATTTTAGTATTCTTTCCTTTTCCGTACTCTCTTTATACCCCAGTCAACTTACTTTGGTATTTTATCCCTTAAATGCATGATTTTTTTATTGATGTCGAATATCAAAAAATGCCTTTTAACGGAAGCTTAAAAATGACGAAAAAATAATACAAAAATTAAGTTTAATTTTAAACATTTGTTTTTAACAATAACAGGTTTTTTGTCAAAATGCTACATTGTGCATACAAGGTCAAGTTAGGATATAAAATATACATTGTTAATTTACATGAAAACTATAAAAACAATTATTATTTTTATTGAAAGACAGTACCGCACTACATTTCTGACATTTTGTATATGTAAATCCCTTGCAATTGGGATATTTACAGCGTTGTTAGTTATCTTCTACAGTCGCCCAGTGTCCATATTGGTTCCTCCTAATATCTTTGGAAGGAATGTACTGAGCTGGTCCTCTCTTTTTCTTGTCTCGGATATCAGCTTCCACTGTACTTGGTCTCCCTCTTTTTGCTATGGTTGTGCTCATCTTACACAGACACCCTGCAAGTTTTGTGCGGAAAGCTGCTTGCGGTAAAAGCTTTGCCTGTGAGTTCTAAGCAACCGTCGCTCTTTTATAGAGTATCCAGGAATTGGCAACTGTTGGCAACTGTATGGCTGTCCATGAGATCAACCCCTCCCATATAGCGTTTATATTCTTTAATTACAAAGGGGCAGTCTACTTCGATAGATTTTTTTGCAGTCTTATCAACGTGTTTTATTTTTTATATAGAAGATATACCTGCAAAGGTGGAAAGCCAGACGAGATATTATTATCTTTTCATATTGTAGATAAGATATCTACGCCGTCAACCGTTGCAGTATATGCTCTAGATGCTCTAAATGCTCTGTCTATGGAAATTTTGATGCTCTAGAATAACGCTAGCCAAGCGAACAACTACATTACCGGATGCTCCAAGGTCGGGTTCTCCTTCTAATCGTACTTGAGAATTTTCTTGACCTGTGTAAATTTCCAAATGATACAAATATCCGGACATTCCTGCCAGCACAAACAATTTGAATCCCCATTTATGCGGTTGTTTTGGCAAGTATCGTTTCATATAATGACCAATTTAGGTGGAACACATTTGCTCATCAATGCTTAGATGTTGTTTAAGTGTTATACTTGAAAAATTTTTGTTAAGTGATTTAACTAGTGGCCTTATCTTGTGAAGTCTGTCATGTCCAGGTTCAGAAAAACATATGAGGTTGTTGTTATCATTAAAGTGTATGTATCGTCAAATTTTCTCTAATCTATTTAGAGATATAGTCTTTTTTACTGGTTCAAATTGAAGCTTTTTACTCCAGAAGTAGCGTACATTAGGCATATCGACCAATGACATATACAGTGCTAGTCAAAAGTTTGTTCTCCCCCTTGTATCTTTTGAACGGTCATTGTTATAATAATGAAATTTGGAGGGAAGTAATAAACAGACGTAGGCTTCTCAACTAGTCATAACAGATGACGTAATAGTGACAGATGGCGGTACAGCGCCACTGTGAGGTATAATTTTAAATGATACCTTATGGCAAGTGATACCTCGTTTGAAAGGTATTAAAAATACCAATTCAGTCATAATAATTTTGTTTAACTTTAAGCTCATTTTGATGAATACATTAAATAAATACTAAAATTGTAGCTTTATTTAACAAAGCAGTTCTTATAGTAAGTGTTCAAAATGTGCAATTTCACAACATACTAATATTGACTTATTACATTTCAAAACACTTATCAACTTTGTTTTTGATTCTAATATTTCTATATTTAATGGTGTCTTTTATAAACAAATTTTTGGTAGTCCCATGGGATCTAGTCTTTCACCCATTCTAAGTAGCTATGTTATGGATGATGTTATCAGTGATTGTATCAACAATTGCACTTTTTTCATTCCTTTTATTAAAAGATATGTAGATGATTTAGTTTTGGCACTTCCTAAACACAAAATTCATGAAACAGTCAATATTTTCAACAATCATAATCAACATATACAATTTACAGTTGAGGAAGAGGTAGATAATTCTCTACCATTCCTTGACATGAGAATTGTAAGAAATACAGACAATATGTTAAAAACCAGATGGTTCAGAAAACCCATATGTAGTAATAGATTTATAAGCTATTACTCTCATCATCAAAATAAGATGAAAATGAACCTCATAACAGGATTAAAAGAACGTGTTTTAAAGCTTTCTCATCCAGATTATCTACAAGAAGAACTTCAATTGTTAAAAAATATTTTAATTGAAAACTCTTATCCTCCAGATATGCTACATAGGATGCTTTTTTCTAATATTGTTAATATAAATAACTTAACACCATTTTTTGCTAAATCTCAGAACATTGTATCCAACAATCAGAACATCTATTATCATTCACTACCTTTTATACCATCATCAACACCTAAATTAATACAAACACTAAAGATTATTGACAATAAATATAAAAATAGCAACAAAGAACATCAAAACTATGTCATCTTTATATTCCAAAACTAAGTATCCTATAGACAAATTAGATAAAACAAATGTAGTGTACAGCATTAGTTGTACTCAGTGTGAAGCTGAGTATGTTGGTGAGACCGGAAGAAATCTTTCAAATCGCATTATTTCTGACAAAAGTGATTGCAGAATTAAAAAACCATCTTGTGCTTTGGCAGAGCATGTAATCGATAAAGACCATATTATGGATTTTGATAACATTAAAATTTTGTGTAGTGAAAGTAATAAATTCAAAAGGACTCTTTTAGAAATGGTTTGTATTAGCAAAAGTGATAATAATTTAAACAAAAGATCAGAAATTCAAAATCTAAGTAAAATTTATAATTATATTATTTCTTTGTAGTTTATATATGAAACCAGTAAAATATCACATTTTGATTTAATTTTCCATAT
Source organism: Diabrotica undecimpunctata (assembly GCF_040954645.1). Classification (NCBI taxonomy): domain Eukaryota; kingdom Metazoa; phylum Arthropoda; class Insecta; order Coleoptera; family Chrysomelidae; genus Diabrotica; species Diabrotica undecimpunctata. Next base: position 38,330,706 of record NC_092809.1, on the reverse strand, counting down.
ATTTGCTACATCTTTTCAGACATCCATCAATGGTGAATAAATCTTCTTCTTTTTTGTTACTGAACAAAAAAGAATTTTTTAAACAAAATTTTATTTTTGGCAATATAATTGTCAAAAATAAAAATTTTAAGTTGGCATTTATGACATTGAGGCTTAATTGTAATTGGTCGCTATTCTAACTTATTTATAAATTCAATTGTTTTTGTGTTAAGAAACTTTTTCAAAATTATATTAAAATTTCAGAGAAACATTTATTAGATAAGAACATTTTTATAATAATTCTTTTTGAAATATGTTAGCAGCAATTTTATTATCCAAACCAATTTTATTTGGTGAGTTAACAAAATTTTTTTTTTTCTAGTTCAACTTTGTAAGATATTTTGTATTTTTTAGCAGCTCTTGATAATAACTGTAAACACAATTGAAAGCTCGAGACCAAACATAGTTAACCAATAGCCCTTTTACTGACTCCAACCCATCCAAAACATTTATATATATATATATATATTGTGACGATTAGGGTTTATAGAAAATAATTTATAAGTTATATACTACATAATATTAGATATTTGGTTGTTTTAAATAAGTTATATACTAGAGAATTTAATAAAAATATATTTATGTGAGGGCATTTTTAATAAATTAGCATATAATAATTGTAAAAAGTTGTATTTTAATATTGTAAATATATATAAGTGAGCCATGTGCTTAGGCAACCAAAAATACTCTCGGAGATTGACAGATATTTATACTCTGAAGTGACGTTTAAGAATATTTACGAATATAAAGTGGGTTATAATAATATATTGTTTGAAATGTGTATTTTATTAAATTAGAATGTTAAGTTACTAATTTAATTATATATTCTGATCTGAAAAGCCTAAATGTAAACAAAATTATTAATAGAAAAGAATGGAATTCTCTGGATCTCCGGAGATGGCCATGTTTGCGAAATGGTTTGTTCCAGAAAATTCAGACAAGTAGTTAATAGAACAAAATAGAACATGATATCTTACGAGATGGTTCTAGAAATCCAAAAACATATAAATACCCGTGATTTGGATTCAAGATGGCAGTTTTAAAAAGTTTTTAGTTAGAAGTCAAGCAGTTTTTAAGTTTTTTAGTCAGAAGTCAAGCAGTTTATTATGAAAGTTAGTTAGAGTCAGTGAATCAAGTACAAATAGTCCAATAGTTTAATATAGTGAGTTAAATGAAGATTAAAAATTATGCATATAATTTAATGCACATTTATAATTATACACAAATAATTATTGAAGATAAAAAAAGGTATATTGGAAGAAATTAAATTATATTATGGTTGGAGATTAGTATAAATCAACTTATAATAATTGGATATTGGTATATTGAAAAGAAGAATAAATATAAATGCTGTTTGCTGGTTTGGTTGGTGGTGTATAGATGCTGATGAAGAAAAATATATCTTAAATTGGTAGAAGCTGATAATTGGAAAAAGAAATTTCACAAAAACAAGGATAACCGAAGTACGAAGACTTTCAATGGTGATTAGAATATATATAGTGGAAAACAGTTCATTTAGGCATTCAGTGAAAGAAAGGTACAAAATTTTGTTAATATAATTTAGTTAGTGTCATAACAATTTCAATTTTGAAGATAGTTTGTTTAAATTTTAGATTGTCTATAGAATTTAATTAGTTTTATAAGAATATCAGTTTAAAGATAGTTTATTTTAAATTTACATTGACTAGGTTAGATATATATGTGTGTTTCATAATAGTTATAATAAAGATAATTTAAAAAAGTACTTACAAGCTAATTCTTTGAGAACCGCGATAAAAACCCTATATATTATATTATTAAAAATACTCATTGCTCATCATTCAAACAAAAAACACATCATAACAAATTTGGCACCCAACGTGGGGCTCTCTATTTAAAAGAATTAGTTTGGGAAGATAAGTGCTCTCATATAATTAAATTAATTATCAGTAGAAAGGAAAAATTATAGATTTTATTTTTAATTATATTTGAACAAGTAAAGTCTCAAAATGTCTCAAGGAAAGAAAGGTACAAGAAGCAAAAAGAATGAAGAAGATGTGGAAGTAGAAACACAACCTATACAAGAGGAGAGTTTAGTTCAAGTTCCACAAGATACTGCAGAAATGAATCCAGAAAGAGAGGAAAATGTCAATATGGCAGCTTTGATGTCATTAATAATGCAGATGAACAAGACAATGGAAGATAATTCAAAACAAATCAAAGAAGCCATGAAAAAAATGGAAGAGAATTCAAAAGAACTCAAAGAAGACATGAAAAAAATGAAACAGAAATTGGAAGAGAATTATAGAAAATTAGAAAAGAAAATAGAAGATAATAATAATAAAATTGTAAAACAAATAGAAAAACAAATGGATAAAAAACTTGAAGCTGCAGAGAAAAAAGTAGCAAATGAAATAAAAATTATACGGAATGACTACAAGAAAAGGATAGAAAATGAGAGGACAGAAGTAAAGAGGATTATTCAAGATAATAAGATAGATATAGAACAGAAAATAGAGTTACAGAAATGTAACTTAGAAGTAAAAATTAACGAAGACAGGAGAAACACAGAAGAAAAATTAGACGATATACAACAAAATATCCAAATAAATTGTAATCAAATAAGAAATGTGGAACAGAGAATAGATGATATTTCACAAATGAGAGACATAGGGAGACCTTACTTAAATTTAACAAATGAGACTGGGATTAAATTCTCTGGTAATATAAAAAATTTGCATCCTAGAGTATACATAAATAGTTTAAAACATAAATTAAGATTTGTGAATAATATTAATGATATTAAAGATTATATTAGAGTGACATTAAATGACAATGCAGCAACTTGGTTTGCTAGTATTGAAAATGATTTAGATAATTTTCAAACATTTGAAAATAAATTTTTAAATTATTATTGGGGTGAATTAGAGCAAGCCAAGTTTAGAGAAATTCTATATTTTGGAAAGTATAATCAAAATTTAAAATTAAATATGGTAGATTATGCATTGAAATTGATAACAGTTGCAAAATATTTAGAACCACCACTTAGAGAGGATGAAACAGTCTTAAATGTATCTAGACATTTTGATGCTGATGTTGTGCAAACCGTAACTGTACAAAATATTCAAACAATAGATAGTTTTATTAATTTTATTCAAAGAATACAAAGAGGCAATATGACAAGTAATAATAACAACAGAAAAAACAATAATAACTTTCAATATAATAAAAATGATATTCAACAATATAGACAATCATATAACATTAATACTAGGTATGGTAATAATTTACAAAATTTTAATAATAATAACAGTAATCAAATTAGACAAAATTGTAATAACAATACTAGTTATAATAGACAACATTTTAATAACAGTACTAATAATAATAGACAAGATTTTAACAATAGAAGAAATACAGAGCGACCTAACTATAACAGACAGGTAAATTGTATTCGAAGGAATAGAAGCTGCGAAGACAGGGAACGAAATAGTACAAGGCAAGAAAATGTGAGTAGAAGTCATAGTAGGGAAAGACATAGGACATCAGATCCAAGTGGTCAGATACAATCTGACAATTCTAATAATCAAAATTTTGTGCAGTAAACTTTCTGAATTACAAGTTAGGCCATTGCTATTATGAAAAACCTTCTGAATTTATTTCTTTAGATGAAGAGAAAATTATTGAATCTATTAATTTAATTTATATAAATGCTTTGGCCAAAAATAAAATGATTAAAATTATGATAGATACTGGTTCAGAAAGTACATTAGTCTCGGAGAATTTTATTTTTAATACATTAAAACTATCAGATATAATAAAGATTCCAAAAATTAAAATTATTGGTGCAAATAATAAGAAGTTGGGTGAAATTGATAAACTAGCCAATTTTAAAATTAATATTCTTAATAAAGAAATTAATATGCAAGGATTTATTGTCAAGGATTTATGTGTTGATATATTAATGGGAAATGATGAATTGGAAAAGAAGAAAATAAAGATAGATTTTGAAGAAAAAATGGTAACTTTGGAAGGGCAAATAATTAAATTTATCCAGAAAGATGAGGTAGAAGAAGGAATAAGAATTGATAGGATATTATTAAAAGAAAATAATGATGTTTATGAAGAAGAAATGTATTTTGATGATAGGGAAATGTCCCAAAAGAATGTAAAGAATAATTATTGTAGTGAATATTTAAGGAATGGAAATTTTAAGCAGATGGATGCCTACGAGGCGGAGTGCGTAAAATTGGAAGCAAGGAATAATGAGTACATAATGAAGAATAATTTTATTTGTAAAGAAGAAGAGATAATGAAAGTTTTAAATTGCCCTGAAGAATATAAATCAATAGTCATTTCCATATTGCAGCAACACAAGGGACTTGTCAATAAAGAAAATAGAATTGCACAAAATTATATCCATAGTATAAAAGTTAAAGAAGAAAAAGATTTTAAAACAAAATCATACCCAATACCATATAAATACAGAGAAGAAGTAAACAAAACAATTAATAATATGTTAGAAGATGGAATCATTGAGAAGGCAGATACACGTTTTATTAACCCCATAGTAGTAGTACGAAAAAGATCAGGTGAAATCAGGTTATGTTTGGATGCAAGGAATATTAACAAGATTACTGAAAAGCAATTTGAAGCACCAATGAGTATAGATGGAATATTAGGAAGAATTACAGGAATGTCATTTTTCACTAAAATTGATTTACAGCATAGTTTCTGGTTAATACCTCTAGAAAGAAAAAGTAGACAGTATACAGGATTTCAGATAGATGGAGTAGTATATCAATTCAAAGTAGTACCATTTGGACTTCAATCATCTTGCAGTGCTCTATGTAGATGTCTTCATGATATTTTGGATCAATATGAACATTTTGTAATTCACTACATTGATGATATCTTAATTTTTTCTAAAACGGCTGAAGATCATGAGAAACACCTAAAAATTATAATAAATAGATTAGACAAAGTGGGACTAAAAATAAATCAAGAAAAATGTACATTTTTTCAAAAAGAAGTCATATATCTAGGTTATAAACTTAACACTAAGGGAATCGAAATGGATCCAGAACGGACACAAGTCATTCAGGAATATAAAACACCACACAATTTAAGAACTTTAAGAGGATTTATTGGAATAATTAATTATTATAAAAGGATGATACCAGATCTAAGTATAAAAGAAATTCCATTACTTGAACTACTGAGAAAAGGTGTAAAATGGAGATGGGATCAGAGAAGAGAACTAGCATTCCAAGAAATTAAAAACATTTTTTTGTCAAATTTGAAAATATACTATCCTGACTATACACAGCCATTCATATTAAGAACAGATGCATCAATAGAGAGATTATCAGGGGTATTATTACAAATACATGATGGGGTCGAATACCCAATACAATTCATTTCAAGAATCACAAAGCCACATGAAAAGGGTTACTCAGTTTCAGAATTAGAACTAGCAAGTATAATACACTGTGTCACAAAATTAAGATTTTATTTGTTGGGTAATGAATTTACAATAGAAACAGATCACCAAGCTTTAACGTCTATATTAAATAACAAATATGGAAACAGTAGAATACATCGGTGGAGTCTAATACTTAGTGAATACTGCTTTGAAATCAAATACATTTCTGGAAAATCCAATATAGTGGCAGATGCTTTATCAAGGTTAGAAAATACATCACAAAAAGGGCAGCGAACAATAAAAATTGGATTAAATCAATTAGTAGAAAGTACTGGATTATATTCTAAAGAAGAAATTATAAGAGATCAGATCAATTTGAGTGAAAAACAAAAAGTCCTTAGGAAAGATGGAGTATATTATAAAATAATAAATGGCATAGAAGTATATGTAATAACTAGAACTTTAGCAAAGAAAATATTGAAAAATTTACATAACAATTATATGCATATTGGTTCAAGAAAGCTATGGATGCTATTTAGGGACAATTATTTTGCAAAGAATGACATAAGTATAGCAAAGGAAATTACTACCCAATGCCCAATATGTCAACTAAACAAAGAAAAGAATTTCAAAAACCAGAACACATATAAATCTAATGTTGTATATGAAAAACTAAATACAGTTTCCATGGATTTTATTTCAAATTTAGTTCTCAGTCCAACAGGAAAAAAGCATATACTAGTGATAGTTGATTTATATACAAAATTTATTAAACTATATCCCTGCTCTAGAACAAATGTTAAAACATTAAAATTATATATTAATCAATTTTTCGAAGAAATAGGACCATTTAGAAATTGCATAATAGATAATGCTACATATTTTAACAACCAAAAATTTCGGGCATTTTGTGAGAAAAAGGGAATCAACATTCATTTTACAAGTATCAGACATCCTCAGGCAAATCCTGCAGAAAGATATATTAAAGAAGTTATAAAATATTTAAGGATACTGTGTCAAAATCAACACGAAACTTGGCAGCAACATATACCACAAGTAGAATATTTTTTAAATAATACACATAATTTGAATACAGAGGAAGTACCAGAATATTTAATGTTTGGCCATATAGGAAACAGAAAGTGGATTAGTGAATATAATCAGGATATGTTAGAACAAGTAATGCAGAAAGTGAATAACCGAATTAGGAGGAAAGCTGAAAAATATATCAGAAGACAAAATCGAAATATAAAAAAACCAATCACATTTCAAAAAGGAGACCTAGTGTTAATTCGTTCACTTAGAAAAAGTAATGTTAAAGAAAACCGTTGTAAGAAATTACAACCAATGTTTGAAGGTCCATATACAATTGAAAATCAGAATGGACTAAATAGTTATGTGTTAATAGATGCAGAGAACAGACTAAGAGGCATATTTCATATCAACGACATTTTTCAATATCATGAAGAGATTGAATAATGATTTCTATACCTTTAACACAAATATAATAACACTAATAACTTACTGATAGATCCATTTCATAGATAGATGGTAGATTTCTTTGTTGTGAATAAATTTGACATCATACTTGTTGAATTTTGTACATATGGAAATTGTTTGATACCCTAAAAATCATAATTTGGGGTTCGATACTATAATTGCTATAAAAATGTCTTTCTAATATAATAAAGTGGAAAAACTTACCAATTTATATTGATGAAAGTTATTTTGAATGGAAATAATTCCTAGATTTTGTCTATAAATAAACAGAACACAATATCCATTATATTTTTAATTAAGGTTATATTTTATTCTCTCCATTTGACATGACAGTTTGACCATAGAATAGCCGAACTGTGCTCCGTTGTTCTCTGCTTTGACATAGACAGCGAACAGGGATGTATTTAACACACTTTAAATAATAAAAAAAAATTGAATTATTAATTTATTAAATTTAATAAGGTATGAGAAAATTAATATTTAAAAGAATAATAAGTAAATTATTTATTTTAAATATTATTTTTGGGGTATTGTGACGATTAGGGTTTATAGAAAATAATTTATAAGTTATATACTACATAATATTAGATATTTGGTTGTTTTAAATAAGTTATATACTAGAGAATTTAATAAAAATATATTTATGTGAGGGCATTTTTAATAAATTAGCATATAATAATTGTAAAAAGTTGTATTTTAATATTGTAAATATATATAAGTGAGCCATGTGCTTAGGCAACCAAAAATACTCTCGGAGATTGACAGATATTTATACTCTGAAGTGACGTTTAAGAATATTTACGAATATAAAGTGGGTTATAATAATATATTGTTTGAAATGTGTATTTTATTAAATTAGAATGTTAAGTTACTAATTTAATTATATATTCTGATCTGAAAAGCCTAAATGTAAACAAAATTATTAATAGAAAAGAATGGAATTCTCTGGATCTCCGGAGATGGCCATGTTTGCGAAATGGTTTGTTCCAGAAAATTCAGACAAGTAGTTAATAGAACAAAATAGAACATGATATCTTACGAGATGGTTCTAGAAATCCAAAAACATATAAATACCCGTGATTTGGATTCAAGATGGCAGTTTTAAAAAGTTTTTAGTTAGAAGTCAAGCAGTTTTTAAGTTTTTTAGTCAGAAGTCAAGCAGTTTATTATGAAAGTTAGTTAGAGTCAGTGAATCAAGTACAAATAGTCCAATAGTTTAATATAGTGAGTTAAATGAAGATTAAAAATTATGCATATAATTTAATGCACATTTATAATTATACACAAATAATTATTGAAGATAAAAAAAGGTATATTGGAAGAAATTAAATTATATTATGGTTGGAGATTAGTATAAATCAACTTATAATAATTGGATATTGGTATATTGAAAAGAAGAATAAATATAAATGCTGTTTGCTGGTTTGGTTGGTGGTGTATAGATGCTGGTGAAGAAAAATATATCTTAAATTGGTAGAAGCTGATAATTAAAAAAAGTAATTCCACAAAAAAACAAGGATAACTGAAGTACGAAGACATTCAGTGGTGATTAGAATCTATATACTTAGTGGAAAACAGTTCATTTAGGCATTCAGTGAAAGAAAGGTACAAAATTTTGTTAATATAATTTAGTTAGTGTCATAACAATTTCAATTTTGAAGATAGTTTGTTTAAATATTAGATTGTCTATAGAATTTAATTAGTTTTATAAGAATATCAGTTTAAAGATAGTTTATTTTAAATTTACATTGACTAGGTTAGATATATATGTGTGTTTCATAATAGTTATAATAAAGATAATTTAAAAAAGTACTTACAAGCTAATTCTTTGAGAACCGCGATAAAAACCCTATATATATATATAATATTAAAAATACTCATTGCTCATCATTCAAACAAAAAACACATCATAACAATTTATATATATATATATATATATATATATATATATATATATATATATATATATATATATATATATATATATATATATAGAGTCATCAAAAATAAGCAAAAAGACCGATCAATCAAAATTTAGACCTGAATATATCTTTTTTGTCAACGTTTAATATCCACCATTTGATTTTTTGTAATTCTCTCTGTCATACTGGTTTTCTTTCGCGTCTTCAATGTCTAGCACACGCAGCTTTCCATCAATGTGAGAGAAACAAATTATAACTGATTTAATTGCCAAATCATATACCTTATGTGCGTATAACGATATAAAAAAAGGCTATACGTTTTAATTATATCGACGGTATACATGATTTCCCATATAATCACGCTTAATGGCGAAATATTTGAAGCAATCGTCGTGCGATAAAATTAGAGGAGTTTATTATACCCCTGACGGCATTTTTATAGCCATTTCAAAATACGGTTTTTGCAACACGTAAAGTACTTTTAGCAGGTACGTGTTAAATGTAAATTATAAGAGATTTTATAGCTAGGGCGTATAAAATGATACATATCTCGGCATAATTAAACTAAGATGTTTTTATGACTATGAGAGATCACACAGTCAGATACAATGTTTATTTTTTGCTGTATGACTCATAAAGCTGGAATTTGGAAATACAAAAAATATAGTCCTGGAGTTTCACCAAGTGCTGAATTGCTGAATGCCTAATGCTAGTGCCTAAATGGTTTTTGGGCATGCCAGCTTTGGACTCTTTGACTTTTTCCATGTTTATAATTATTTAAACTTTAAAAACTATTGAAAGAATCGTTTTTATTTTCGGTACACGCGATTCTTTCGCGAACTGCCACAACAAAGAAATATATTCATGTACCTTCCCATATACAAACTAATTAGCCACCAAAAAACCTGCTTGTAACCATTCCGGTAGGGGCCCATCGTATTTGTACAAATGGAATCCTTTGTCAAAGTTCATAATACAGAGAAGTTTCAGATCCAAGTATGTCAAAAATCATTTTTAAATATTTTACGTGTAACGAAAAGCAGAATTCAAAGAGTAGCAAATGGTTACGTACAAAGCGGCCAAAAGCCTATCGAAAGAAGGGGTGGTGCTAGTAGAGGAAAACATACTGAAAAAAGAAGATTCGTGAAATAGTTTATAAAAAATTTAAAATGTATTGAAAGTCACTATTGTAGAGGCAAAAGTACTAGACAGTACTTGCCATGTGAACTTTTCGTTAAAAAATTAATGGAAATATATGACAATAGTTGCCCTGAAGATTTAAAAGTATTTTCAGAAAAATTTTCTGTGAAGATTATAATATTGGCTTTGGCACTCCAGTTACTGATGTCTGCTCTCGATGCATTGAGCTAACGGAAAGAATAAAAAACGAAAAGTATAAAACTATACGAAATAAACTTATGATCGAAAAAAGATTATATAAGCTTCGTAGCGCCAATTTTTTTCATTTTTTTGCTCGAAGAACGTGATGAAATGTTGACATTTTCATACGACTGTCAGAAAAACTTAGTTAACTCAAAAATTCCCGATCAAATAGCGTATTACAGCAGACAGCTTTACACGTACAATTTTTCTGATGTTATTGGAACTTTGCATAATTCCCTAACAAACGTAAACGTCGTTACTTTTACCTGGATGGAACATGAATATCAGAAGAGTTCTAACGAAATTGCGTCTGCAGTATTTCATATTCTTTCTTCCACTGATATAAACATTTCATATTACGACTGTGCGCCGATGGTTGTGGGGGACAAAATCGAAATTCTGTTATGACTGGAATGTTAATGTACTTTTTAGGAAAAGTGTCTCCTCCATCTTTAAAAACGATTGAAATGATTTTTCCCGTAAGGGGACACTCTTTTCTTCCCTGCGATAGAGTATTTGGCAGGATCGAGAGGAAATTTAAAAAAATGCCTGTTATAACCAACCCAGACACCAACATACAAATTTTCAAAGAAAGCGCAACGGTCCATAAATTAAAAAAATGTCATGTAAGAGACTGGAGACGATCTGCAAAGGAATGTCTCAAAGGTGTGCAATCTTGGCATTTTAAAATATCCCATTGTAAGCGAATCATTGTAGAAAAAAAGAATAAAGGAGATGTTACAGTAAGAGGAGAAGAATATTACAGTAGTGACCTTTGTCAATCATTGTCTCTCTGGAAGCGTGGAAAAAATATTTCAAAAATGGTACTGTATGATTTGCCAAAGGGAGTTCAAGTTAAAAATGCCAAAATTAAAGATATTGATATTTTATTAAAAAGTCACTTTGGTTCGGAATGGAAAACAATCCTGAGTGTTCAGTTTTTAAAAACTATATGGAAGAAGTTAATGTTGCTCCAAATAACATCACTGAGTCTAACACCGAGGAAGAAATAGAAAGAGATTACTGCTAAAGTTATTTTCCAAAACCTGCTGAATTAAGAGTTTAATAACTAAAAAATGTGTTTAGTGTTTTTGTTTTTTAACTTATGTGACCATAACATTATTGTTATTTTAGTCAAAATCTCTTTTAGATATAAGATTATTGTTTCGAATAAAAATATTCGTTCACACTACTTCCTTTGTCTACATTATTGTTATTCCAAAAAGCGTCTTATCCACTGCATTTAAATAAATTTTTATTTTCGTTTTTATTTCACGATAAAGAAGAGACAATAACATTTACCATGGAAAAGGAATATAATAACACACTACCTTTCCTGGATGTTTTAATCTCTAAGAACGATACTGGATACGAAACTCAGGTGTATAGAAAACCAACACACACCAACAGATATTTAAATTTCAAATCAAATCACAATATTAATATTAAAAAGGATATCATTAAATCCTTATACGATAGAGCCAAAATTACTTGTTCTAACAAAAATTCGTTCTTGGAGGAAAAACATTTGTTAACATCTGTTTTATTAAAAAATGATTATCCTTTGTCGTTTATAAATAAGGAATTTTCAACAATCGATCGAATAGAACAAAACAACTTAGAACGAGATCCTACAGCATATACAAGGAATAATACGAGGAAAATAACAATACCATACATAAAACGATTAAAGTAAAAGCTTAAAAAGATAGGAAATAAATTCAATATTTCAACAACATTCAAAACAACAAACACGTTGAGATCTATTTTGTCTAAAACCAAACCTAACAATGAACAAGACAGGACAAAGAATTGTATTTATAAAATACCTTGTGAATGCGATCAGTTTTATTTAGGTGAAACATCAAGGCCATTCAATGTAAGAATAAGTGAACATCAATCTTATATTAAAAATAGAGAATTTGATAGATTTTAAATATGTAAACACGCATGGGATAATGAACATAGGGTTCAATGGAATGATTCAAATATAGTCCTAAAAGAAACGGACGGTAAAAAGAGAAAAATCAAAGAAGCGGCTCCAATTATGCTAAATGAGACCAATTGTGTCGCGAATTCCTCGGCAGAATGTAGTAGGATCTGGTTACCCATATTGAAAGAGGAAGTTATTAAAAGGAAAATACCAGTATTGGTAAGTCAGTAATATATAGAGGATACATCATTTATGTTTTTTAAATAAAAAACATATAAAATCGGAATTTGGTGTTTATTGAAGGTAAACTAAATGCACGATCAAATACTTACCATGTCGGGATAGAATTATGAGGTTTTTTTCCTGATTTTTCCCTCATAATTTACTATGGAATCACTAACAGGAGAATTTTACTGTCATCATGGCATGTATTTATCTTTTTAAAGACGAGGTACATGTTATGATCTGTTCTGGCGGATATTCTCAAGTTAAAGTTGATTTCATGTAATCGAATGCACTATCTACTATAAGTAAAGTCGTCCCAGGAACGCAACTCAAAAATATTGGCAATATCATTTTAAAGTCGTCTACTTTAAAATGTATAATGTATGTCTAAATTGTCAATATAGATGAGTCAGATAAAATTAAATTATTAGAAGAATTTTTCATAAACAGTAACAAAAACAAAATTTGTTTAATTTATTAATATTTGTATTTTGAGAACGATTTCCGAAGTTGAAATGTCAATAAACGTACTTTAACTTTTAATTGTGGCTTATTCCCATTTAAATAGTAATTACTTTAAATGCCACAAGAAAATAGCTTCAGAACAATATTAAAAAAGCGTTGTTCCAAAGTGCGTCTTATCCAAATTATATTTAGTTTTTTGAGCTTATGACGCAAAAACGATTTGAAAAACCTTAACGTATACTAATGTTTAAATAAATTATTAATGAACACTAAAAAGTTTCATACAAAAAGAACCATCTGATAATGAAAAAATGGTTTTTTCTAATTCTTCAACATTTTTCTCGAGGGAATAAGATTCACTTTGGAATGACCCTACTCGTTTGTTCAACAGTATTAAACATGTGTATTACGGTCAAACTGATTGTTATAAAGTCGAAGGTTCTAATTAAAAACGTATACTAATTTAAACAACTTATTAGTTAAAACTATCACACAAAAAAAATTTTTTAGTTCTCTCTTTGTTTGAAAAAATATTTTGTGTTTACTTAAATATGTTATTTTTTATTATTATTGATATTTTTAACATATGATCTTATATTAGTTATTTATTTTAATTATTTATTTTATTGTTTATTTTTATTATCTTCTTTAAATGTCTAACAATAAAATTGGCATCTTATTTACGTCTTATACGAACATGCAAGGTTTTTTGATAACCATGACAATACATTCGAATATACCCTTAAACATGTATGTGAGAAACTTTGTTAGCTTTAACCCCCGAATTACATATATCAACATTGTTCTGAAGCTATTTTCTTATGGTATTTTAAAGTAATTACTATTTTAATGGGAATAACCCACAATTGAAGGTTAAAATAAGTTTATTGGCGTTTCAATCTCCACTTCGGAAATCGTTTTCAAAATACAAACATACTAAATTAAACAAATTTTGATTTTTGACTCTTTTATATTAACAATTCAGACATATATTAAACATTTTAAAGTAGACGACTTTAAAATGATATTGCCAATATTGCTGAGTAGCGTTCCTGGGATGACTTTATTGTAAGATAGTTTATTCGATTACATGAAATCAACTGTAACTTGAGAATATTTCTGACGGATATATCAATAAGCTCCTCGCAAGTGCTTTTGGTTCTTATTATTTCAAAATAAGGTAGCAACGGAGAGTTCGCCCATTTCTCACACGTTTTCTTGACTTATAACCTGCACCCCTTGCCTAAGGGACGGAAGACCAAAGTTGTTCTATAAATAAGACGTTTGCCATGAGGAATTAACCATCGGCTACAGCAAAGACGCCTTCCATCAGGTCTTATTGCAACAATAAAGTGGTTATTTAAATAAATTATTTGTGTTGATAATTGTTTTCAATTGTACCAATTGACTGTTCGTATTTTGACTCCCATATACATTTAATTTTTTTATGACTTTAATTAATTAACTAGCTGTCTCTAATATTTCCTACGTAAGCACTCTTAATAAACAGCAAAGAAGAATTTTACCTTTACTCTGCTTAGGTTTGATTAGTCCTTACCTAAAACAAAAAAAGTGATTTAAAAACGAAAAACAATTGTTATAATTTTCATTGTTTATGTGTAAATTGTTCATATCGTCAAACTATTATTTACTTTACAATCTAATACTTTTTTGAATTTTTAGATATTTTTAACACTTAACACTTTTGAAATACTGAGAAATATTTTTTAGTATACCGTGTGGTGAATCGTAATAAAGGAAAGAAGGCAACCACTAGCCGAAAACAAACGCCACATTCAAGTATACAAGAAATTTAATAAATCAATTAAAAAAAAACTAAAACGAGATATACAAAAATGGACGAGAATATAATAGAAAACTTCATTGAAAACAACAGAGGCCTAACATGTCTAAAACCAACCCTGGATGTCCAAAAAAATATCATTTTATGGAAGAGAATGACAAATATAAAATAACAAAGATAGTGGAAAAGTTATAAAAAACCTTGTACAGCTTGCAAAGCAGCCTAACATCCAACAAACAAGAATCAACAAACAAGAATGTCAAAAAAAAAACATAAAAAACATGGGATCAGAGGTAGAAACTATCAGGATTCGAAATAGAAAGAGCTAAAAAATAATAAAGCTCCAGGACACGACGGCATAATTGCTGAGGTCTTGAAAACAACAAGACAGTAACAATCCCGTTACTAACAGAGCTATTTAATACATGTTTCCATATTAGCAAAACCCCTAAAAACTGGAACGAGAGTTCAGTAATACGTTTACATAAAAAAGGGGACAAATGTGACGAGAATTAAAGACCCATATCATTGCTAAGTCAAATATAAAAACTGTTTATGAGAATTATGAACATTCGCTTAACTCATAAATTGGATAATTACCAACCGGTTAAATAAGCTGGCTTTCGCAAAGGATATAGTATATCAGACCATCTGATGACAATGATACCATTAATAGAGAATGCAAATAAGTAACAACTACCCATATCTCTTGCCTTCGTAGACTATGAAAAGGCATTTGATAGTATAGAGATGTGGGCCATAGAACAAGATTTTAAGAGAAGTTAGTTCAATTAGCCACAACAAAAAGGGCAATGGAAAGAGCAATGTTAGGTATACGACTATCAATTAAAAAGAGGAATGACTTGATAAGTTTAAAAACGAAAGCTGAGGATATCACAACAAAAATTGCCAAACTCAAATGGAGCTTCGCAGGTCATATTGCTAGACAAAAAGACCAACGTTCTTTTTTCTGGTTCTTTACCAAAGATAGACGACCAGGAGGAAGACCGCAGATAAAATGGGTAGACCACACAAAAAGAATAGCCGGAACAAATTGAAGGTATGTGGCTCAAGATAGAGATCGATGGAAGGATTTGGGAGATGTCCAAAAATATAGAAGACGATAAAAGGCTAAGATAAAGAAGTAGAAGTAATAAGAATGTACAGTTATAATTAGGAATCAAGGTCCTAGTATTTTCAATTGAACTGTTGTTTAGCCTGTAATTGGTCTATTAGAATATTTTACACGAAATAAATGTCTGGCAGTGCTCGCACTATTGCCTGAATAAAACATTATTTCGGATTTTCCTTAACTGAGTACATTTCATTAACTTTATTGCTTTTTAAACAATAAATCATAAATTAAAAATATTGAAAATTCAAATATTGTTAATATCTAACTTTATTGTTACCGAACGTATGTAGTATTGTATTTTTACAAATTTTGGAATGTGTTTAATTAGTAGAACAATTTTAACATCTGTTTTCAATACAAATTTGAGTCCTCTACAAATAGTTTTTCACCAAATTTTATGTAAAATAATTAGGGAGGTAGGAATTCAACAGTTTAGAATTTCCCATCGAGTTTCCTATGGCCCGTTTGTCTTGATTCACCACCCGGTGTACTAGGGGTCACGTGTAACAGACGAGAAGAATCCGCAGGCTAAAGGCTGACTGTAAATAGATCGCAGCATGGAAATTTCTCTACCAGATAAAACAACCTGAGAAGTATACTTCATCTAATTTACTTACCGTTGCACGTCATCCGCGTCATAGCCCGTGTTCTGTTTTAGAATCACTTTGCCGAGTAAACTAGCATTACAGCCATTAGACATATTTTATTATATACGCGTAGGAATAATATTTAACGATTTCTATTATAAAGCGTTTTTATGAAGAACATTTGTTCGGAACAAACTGTAACTGTAATTAAACGAAGGTGATATTTTGGCATAAATTGGTAACACTTATTTGACAGTTGCGGTGTTGACTAATGTTAATAAGTAATGAAAAAAGTGTTTTTGTTTAAGTATTCCATTTTACATCTTTATACAACGCATACAAGCTGCTAAAATTGTTTTTAACAAGATTATTTTTTAACTCTTGTTTTGTTTCTATTTATTTACATTAAATATTAATTTGTTTTGTTGTATAATCCACTTTTGGAATAATTATGTGACCTATTTGATTTAAAATGGATTCAGGATTTTTTTATACTTTGTCTATGTCTTTGTGCAACTATGTCAACTTCGATCTCTATCAATGATAATGACGTGCAACGGTAAGTAAATTAGATGGACTGTATAGTACTATCATCTTTCTAAGAGACTCATTAAAATTTTGCTTAATGGAGTGCTATTATTCGAGATGTGAAATTCCATAAATTAGGGATCATTTTTATAAAACAAGTAGATCCCTTGTTTATGGAATTTTCTACCTCGAACACCGCTCAGCTAAATATTAATGAGAATAAGTCTCTTATTATAATACCTATGTTATTTCGTCTAAAAATTTAGTATTGTGGCAAGGATAGATCCGACCGTAAGCAAATGAACAAATGAACAAAATGGAAACGACATTAAAGAACAACAGTGGATGTCAAACAGATGTATAGAGAATTAATAAATAGAAATAAAAATTAAGACGGAAATGGCAGAAAATCCAAATCCCAAAAGGTCAAAATAATGCTAGTAGTAACTAGTAAAAGAGCTATATAGAACATCAATGATAAATCTATCACTACTTGTGAATTAACAGCATCAAGCACCGATTTAATTTTAGAAAAATATCAATAAACCACAAACTACAAAGGGCTATAGCACCGTGATGATGATAATGATGATGATAAGCTACAAAATGAATCTAATTTGTTATAGACTTATTTATATTACACTTTCAACCTTTAAAAATTGCTATACAATTTGCTTTAAACGGTTTACGACGGAGACTGCAAAATCTGACAAAATAAGAACAATCGTCGTCAAGTCAAGTTTTTCGTTACATAATAGTTTATTGGACCCATAGTCGCTCTCTTACTCGTACCTGCTGTATTGCTCGATCAAGGTCTACCACTTACTAACATACTGCACACCACCGTTAGTAAATACGAAATGTTATGTGAGAAATTCGAAATTTTAGTAGCGTATTTGAGTACTAAAGAATTGAAATTTTTTAAGCTGGTTAAGTTATTAATGGATAATATTATTATGTATATACGAATTCTAACAACTATATATTGAGACAAACTAAAATACATTCAGATAGTGGACAGTTTATTTTTTTTTTGAATAATGTTAATTCATTTAAGCAATATCATGTAATAATTTGATTGCTAATCAGCAACGCAAAACAAAATACACATACTCTAACAGAAATAATTATTAATAAAAGAATGTTTATTTTGTTGGCACCTAAATATTGGGCAAAGATTATAATATACACAGACTTCCCCTTCTTATTGCACCTTCTCCTTTCGACGGTTGACGATCCAAATGGGAATTGTAACTTGGACACTGCTGCACGAAAGATTTCTGCGGATGAACGGTCAAACCATCTCAGGTTCTTCAGCCACGAGTTCTAGCTTCTTCCTTCTGATCTTTTGCCTTATACTTCACCTTCCAATATGATTCGCAGTAATTCATATCTATTTGCCTCTTTTTAATTTTGCTTAGTAATTCTTTTTACCTTATACCCTTATACCCATGGGATTCTCAGCATCTGTCTATCACCTGTCTATATATATATATATATATATATATATATATATATATATATATATATATATATATATATATACATCTTAAAGGCATAGAGTATACTATAAAAAGACTGTCCAAGTAAGAAAAGATGTTCATGGTTGAAAAATATCAGAGAGTGGACGGGTAACGATGCTCAATCCTTATTGAGATCCGCACGGGATAGAGAAATATTTGTCAAAATTGTTGCCGACCTTCAGAAATCAAGAGGGTACTCTTGAGAAGAAAGAAGCATCGTCTTTATGACCGCTCTCATTCGAATGTGCATTGACTCCACTATGAATCTGCACTATTCAGGCGTAGGTTCATTCCAAATCCGTTTTTGGCTTTAAGTTTGTGTAATGTCCGTTGAGAGTTGTTCCTTAATGTATTTAATGACATTTAGGTCAGGACTGCTCGAAAAGCCAAGTTGATATTATGGTTTCCAAACCAGTTTTTTGTAGTTCTGGCTGTATGGCAGGCCGCTTCGTTCTGCTGAAAAATATAATTCTCGCTAAGATTTAATTTCACAATCATTGGTAGAAAGTTGTGTTGAAATATTTGGTGATATTTCGTTCAATAAATTCAAACGTCCTAACCGTAAAACTGACATACAACCGCAAAATCATCACTACTTTAGTAAATTTTACGGTCTGTTTTAAACATACCTTGTGAAAAGCCTCTTACTTGGTGCGAATAACTCCTTTGCGGTAATTACCAATATACGCCAAATTTCAAAGTTACCCGGGAACAATTTTCTACCAACGAAGAAAGTTTAGATTTTGCCCACATGAGCCTAGTTTGCAGTTGTTTTACCAGTGGCTTTTCCCTTGATAAAATTTAATCCACTTTTATTAATCCATTTAGCTGTAACTTAGTAGTAGAGTATTTCTTGAACATTTCTTGCAACATTTTACTAATATTTTAGACAACTCGGGCTTTTACCTTATACATTTAATATACTTCCTTTCTCCCCATAATACCTACTTCTATTCCACACTGTAGTTTTAGGAATAATAACGTCCTATTTTTTGGATGGATGGAATCTACCCTATCTATCTATCTATCTATCTATCCTATCTATGGATGGATCTGGAAGATATTTTTTTAAAAGATTAGAATGGGAAGAAAAAGGTATAAAAAATTGTGGACAACGCTTGATTGCCAATTCTAAGGTACGCTGATGACATCGCATTGATAACCGATAAAAAAGAAGAATTGTTTGAAATGATGAAAGAACTGGACGTAGAAGCTGGAAAGATAGGCCTTAATAAGAATTACAGCAAGACCAAAATCATAACAAATACCGATGAAGACATCACAATGAGGATCGGACAAGATGAAATAGAACAAGTGCAGGATTATATATATATCTGGGTCACACTATAAAACTTAACAAAGAAAACCAAACAGCAGAGATAAAAAGACGAGTTAGACTGGCATGGGCGGCATTTGGCAAACTAAGCTACATTCTTAAAAACAAAAGATATCCACAGCATCTTAAGACCAAAGTATACAATCAATGCGTACTATCTGTTCTCACTTATGGTTCCCAAACGTGGACATTTACAAAAGCAAACATGGACAAAATCATAAAAACCCTAAGAGTAACCCATCAGAGTCTAACATTATTGCCACAAATTGGTAGCATTGCTCCTGTAGTGATTCTTTCCCAAGTTAATATGCTCCTTTTCTAACTTGTCTGCACCGTACTGAAGACGACCAATAGTCAGAAATACGTATATACGGTTGCCTTCCATCTTGTACATATATTTTATTATATATTTTTTCCTTTGTTGCGAGCTATGCCGATATCTTTTACCTTTATATATATATATATATATATATATATATATATATATATATATATATATATATATATATATATGTATATATATATATATATATATATATATATATATATATATAATATAACAAACTAAACATATATTCGATCAATAAGAATAAAAGATCAATAGATGAATAAATAATTGAAGAAAATAAACTAATTTATGTCATCAACGTTTGATATTGACATTACTGTTGCAAATTCACCATTTGATTGGACTGTTGGGTCTAATGTTTTATTTTAGCAAATATCTTTGAATTATTACTTGAATTTTACGTAGAAAATGAAACAGTATAGACTGGGAGATTATAAAGGATTATTTTCTCTTTGTAACTGAAATCTTTGACTTTTCAATTTTAAAAGTGAATACTATATTGATTTCCTACTGTCTACGCTTTGAATCATATATTAGATTCGATTTTTTTCTTTGAATGATTACTCGATTTTCATTTGATATAAAATTAAAGGATTTGTCATTTGTCAACGACTGATAAATAAACTCTTCAGTCATGTGTAAACTAAAATGTAGTTTGTAGTTATTTTACCTTTTAATAAATCTATCTATTCAGGGTGTATATATTATTTTAAAATTCTACAATCAAAAACAAGAATACGGCCAGGTATTTTATACAGACAGTACATTTGTATATATCAGATCACTTGGTATACCCATAAACAAATTCTTAGTTCAGTTACAAGCAATAACCAGATACAATCGCTTTAGGTTAAATTTATGCTCCGGATCGCATTCATGATCTCTTATTTGATAATGTAATTATGTCCAGACTCGTGAGGTCTTATGCATGCATTCACTACAACCGATTAAAAATAATCAACTGTTACACTTACGTAAAAACCATTTGGATTTTTATAAAAATCTGCAAAAAGGAAAAAATGCCTTATGTTTCAGTAAATACATGCAATTTATGACAAATTTTGCATCGTAGTTATTTGTCACACTCCAATTTAAGAACTCTTAGTTAACTGAAGCTTAAAAGTTTAGGACTGTAGCAAAGTCTAAAGAAAATCTATCTTTACCAATACCATTTTAAAGTCATCTGCTTTAAAATTGTCTGAATTGTCAATATAAATCAGAAAGCTTCAGAAAATAGCTTTAGAACAATATTGAGGTTATTTACCTTCCAGTAAAAATTGGATCAATTACGAAACAGTGTGAACATAATTCCTTTGTTTGAATTATATTTGTACCATCTAGATACAAAGTTATAAGTTACAAATTGCAAGGCAATAGCCTTTTGATGAATTGCAATTTTATTTGTGAGCTTATAAATTGGGGTTAAACTCTTGTGTCTCAGTCATATTAACAGAATGTTCACCCTAATAAGGGTCGTTGTTACTGTTTAAAGTTACGTCGAGTATATTTAGTTACCAATAAATCATTTACCGTTCGGTCATTTATAGATTTAACTTCTGGGCGGAACCTCTAAGCTAATGTGAGCTTGGCATAGATTTTGGTATACTATGAAATTTGAAAAAAACACAAATTAAGAAGACAAACGTGCTCTTTGTCAAAATTATCTATGCTTTCTATCCTTTGTTTCTCAACGAAAAATAAACACATATGAAAGGAACAATCTGTTAATAATTGACATTAAGAATATCAGTTCTATATAGAATTTTATCCATCATCATATATATTTATCCATATAAGTCTATCTTGATTCATACCAATATCAAGCTCCTGCCCAAACGTCTCCTCAAGGTGCTCTTTGGTCTTTCCCTCCTACTTCTCCCAGGTGTTTGAAAATAAGCAATTTTTCATATTAGATATGTCCGAATCATCTTAACCAACACTCTCTCAATTTCTGTCATTTCTAGAGTTCCCCTAATATACTTACATTTAATTTTATCATTTGTCACTCTATTCCATTTAAGCATTTTCTGCCCATATGCATTTGTTGTTCCTCTTTCTTTTTAATTTCAAAACACAATTTTCCATATATCATATTATGGCAGTTTTATGGCAGATTTATAGAATTTTCTCTTCAGTTTCATTCAAAATACTCTGTTTTTGTCCTATTATGTTTTAAACCATTTTCTTAAAACTTTATTTCCACTGTTCCAGTTTTTGCTTTAATTCCTTTCATTATAAACACTACATCAACAACATACATTAAGCACCAGGGAGTGTTACCCTGTAGTTTTTCTATTATCTGATACGATACTAATGAGAATAAATAGGACAGCACCGAGCCCCAGTGCAATACTTTCATACGAAATGTATCAGTCTCTCCCATACTTTTCCTAACACCGGGAACCCTGTTTTTATTGACCGCCAATTACATAATTTCTCGAGAAACTCGAGTATGTTTCTATAAACCTGTATTTTGTCATCAGCTCTCTTATAATGAAAATTGCCTTTGTTGCTGACCAAACTGATGATCGGCTATTTCGATATTTTCACATATCCGTCTATTAATTAATCTATCCCATGTTTTCATGCTGTGACTAAGCAATTTTATGGGGTGTTGTATATCTCCCTAGTAATTTTTGAACGTTTATGCCCGTCCAAGTTCTGATATTGCGAATCCATGACATGGCTCTTCTGCCTACTTCTCTTTGATCCTCTTCCATAATTCTATTAAACAAACCTGTTTAAAATCCTGTTAAAACAAGCCAACTTGTTCCTGTTTATATTAAAGCAGTCCACTCTTTCCAGGAATATCTTGCTTTACAGCAGGACACTCCTGGAAAAGGTACATCTATCCTGTTGTGACAGTTTTAGCCTAGTTCAACTGATCTACCTTTCTTTATATTTGAAGTGCTTGAACAAATTACTTATTTGATATTTTGGTGACCCTTGCTGTTACTATTACAACCCCAGAAAAGATTTTTGGACATTTGATGTCGGAATGTCATTACGATGAATATCATGTCCTGTACAATTTAGCCAATACACCATCAATGCAACCAAAGTTGCATAGTTGCATAGTAATAGCACACCTCCTTTTACATTTTTCTGTACAGACCAGGATCCCTATTGTACGGACTGCCCCTACAAGCCATATTATTAATGCCCGTATCCCACCTCTCGGAAGCACATCCTATGTAATATCATACCATTCACTTGTTAGCGAGTATACATTTCTTCTGTGCCACTATTATTAACAATAGTCAGTTATACAGTGACTAAATAGGCTGATTCTAAAACCGCAGACTCGACCACAATCATGGCATCCTCAGTCTGCGTTGGCAGCCAGTTGCTGGGATTATTGATGGGATATGTGCGTCTTCCACGGTGCAAGTCGATTTCACATTTATTTATGTTGTTTCTAAGACTGTTCTCGAATCGCTTCTATTGTTCTCTCTGCCTGGTCTGTCCGTTTTTAATTTGTGAGAATAGTATTTGTTTTGGGAGTCGCGTTTCGGACATTAGGACCACGTATTCAGTCCACTAGAGTTGGTGTTTCACAATGACGGCTTTAATAGTTGTTGAGTTCGCTGCTTCCAAGATACTAATATTGGTGCTTCGACCTCCCAGGTCACTCTCAGAATTCTTCTAAAACAACTTTGGTAATATTTTCCCAAAGAATTTAGGTGTTGCCTGTAAGTAGTCCAAGTGTCACAGCCACAGGAAGGTCGTTGAATCACTACGGCGCACAGTGTTTCGATCAGAACAAGATAGCTGGGCAAAATTAGTTATTGTAATTTTTGCAAGATTGCAAGAATACAATTCATATTTACAAAATTTTACACTGATATGTATATATGTTAAACTTAAACTCCGAATTCGGACAATGTCCGAAATTTTTACTCACTCGCGGTGACAACGTGAATTATTCACGTCGCGAAGTAATCATTTTATTCGGACATTGGCCGAAGCAAAATACAAAGAACGCTTTGCGGGTAAAGGAAATTACTCAATTGCCGAAATAAACACGTTCACAGGAGATTGAGCAAAACCATAATACCCATAACCTAACGTGGAAAAACTATTTTACCCACGTCGGGTTGTGGGTATTTGTAATTTGCGAAAACGTCGAAAAGCCTCCAAACACAACTATACCTTACACTAATTCTATAATAACAAGTAAAATAAAATCAAATTTTTCTAGAAATTCCATTGATTTTAATTAAAAAAAATGAACTCTAAAATACATGTATCTTATTATTGGAAACAGAAAAAAAAATTAATAAACCTTTTCCTACATATACATCTTATAAAATTAGTATTTTTTCATAAATGCACCACTTTCAATGTTTATTACAATTCTTATCAGAAAATATTAACTTTACTTGTTAGCACAAGAAGTGCTACCGTGACATTTAGAATTGCATTTTATGTTTGATTTTACACATTTACAAGATTTGCCCGAACAGTTTTTCTTGCATCCATACCTGATGAAACCTTGTTTCTACAGATGTGGATGCAAGAAGATGTTGTTGGACCCTGATGACATCATTGCTTCTACATGGACATTGAGCTGTTTAGCAGGTATATCGATGTTATTAATAAATTTATTAGGAGCTACCTGGAACTGGTTTCTAGAAAACTGTTTGTCAAGAACTCCATGCTTTATACCAAGGGTATAGGAATCATCGACCTTATTTATTACAACAGCCATAACATTTCTTGGAGCTAGTCGACATCAGGAATGTTTACCAAAACTTTATCGCCGACTAAAACTGGGGTTAATTTTCTTTCAATAAGCTTTTAACATTTTGGCTGCCTGACTTTTTAATGCAGTTACACAGTGTTGCGTTCTGCACATACGATGACCTCTATATAACAATTGAGGTCATCAGAAAGGAAAGAGAAGATATTATGTTCAATCTAGAACTCGCTGGTTTCTCCCTCTCGCATTGGGTATGTCTTCAAGGACATATAGGAACCACAAAAGTATTGATCAATGGACCAGCCTCCACCCTTACTGCATGGAAAGACTGTCTCTCTCACAAGACCGAAGCAAAGTGTCGCAGGTAACCCAAAAACACGTCCATGGCGTTTGAGAGATAAAACTCTTTCTTTTGGTACATGGAACTCGTCTCTTATCTCAAATACACGTCTGTGCTATCTCGCAGATATGGGGAGAATCAAAACTATCAAAAAGTCTGTTAATACATTATAAATGTTTAGACATAGTTGCGAAACTGCAACACACAGTTTTCTCGTATTATGTCTATGGCAGATTTTGTTTAGCAAATATTGCACAACAGTCTTCGTTATTTGAAACTTCATCATGGATGTGCTGACTAGAATCAAAACAGTTGTTTGCTTTGTCACAATCAATATCACAGTGTGTTATTATTGAGCATAGTTTTTTTTTCTATGTGTTTATTATTGTCTACAGTCTTTGTCAAAATCTCAGAAGCATCTTCATCCACAGCCCGTATTTCTTCGTTATCTTCTACATTAAAACTTCTTTCAAGCTAAGAGAACTTTTCTGCTAGTTCTTCTTTAGAAATTATTTTTTTACGACATCGGCTGTCGAAGGGGAATCTAATAATCCATTTTTCTGAGGTGAACCACACATTGCCTCATAAGGGGTTTTTTTGATCCCACTATGGTAACTGTTGTTTTTAGTACCTATTCTGAATTATCCTGAGACTATTTGCCCATTCTGAGGTGTTGTTATCAGCCACCCAAGCCACAAGACTATCTCGAACGTCTTGATCAGCCCGTTCGACACAACCTTGATTCTGCGATTGTCTTGGTTTTTCATGTACTAGTTTTATGGCACTCCATTTACAGGCTAGGTTCTCGATAACCTAAAAAGTTCTCGTTAGTCAGTTAAAAATTTAATTTTCATTACAATCAATTGTGGCTTGGGTCCATATATACATAATATTTAAAATAATTTAAGTTTTGTTTCTACTTTTAAGCGTTGTTAGTCATTTATTTTTGTTATCTTAAAAAATATCTTTTATGTAGCTAAAATTTATGATTATTTCTATATTTCCTGTGGTTTGGTGTCAGTCTCTTGGAAACAAAAATATTATTTATGATTTATTAATTTATCTATTTATAAACAATGTATTTCATGAAGTCGATCCTGTGCAATAACACAATTATAAGATCATAATCACTACTCTATTACGTAAACAATATAAAGCACAACACACGATACTCTCGTGATCCATTTTTTCCCGTTAGAAATAAACACACCGGTGGATTAATTTTTTATTTTCCGATTTTATTGCAAGGACGTGTTCAAAGTTATGTATGATTATCAATCAGTATCTTGTGCTACACCTTATGAAATTATTACGACATTCAAAGCCAAGTAACCGTTCATATATATCAGGATTGCGTAAGATATATACTTAGATTACAATTAAGCCTGGGTTCCCGTTATGATCAATGGTTATGACAATTACGGCACTTGTCTTATATTTATACTAATTATAGCTTCGTGTCATTTAAATCGAGCACGAAACCTGCGTCAATAGTCAATATTTATTATTATTACGTACCAGATAAATGCCTACCATACATTACCAAATACATATCATAGCAAAGAAAGCAAAATATGTTGCAAGAAGAATAGATAAACTTATAGGCAGTGTTTTTACTACCAATGGGAATGCACCCAATCTACAACAATAATCAACATTTTTTCTTTAACTTAAATTTCGTAAATGAAAGTTTGTAATATATATGTCACCGTAGTTAATCCTAGTTTTTTACCTACTCATTTCTTTCTTGAAAAAACGTCAAAAAACTGCCAAAGTTGAAACAGGCTTTTCAAAGTTCAACACTTATGCCCGGATTACATTAGGCTAGTTTTTCAAGCTAGCATAGCAAGTTAGATATCTCGGTATCTTAGCCTGAGTTACTCCCCTGACTTGGCGCATGCTAGAACGGTTTACATGTGGCTAGGAAATGTTTAGCCAGTAGCTAGTACTATTTTGAGATCAATAGAGCAATAAATCCACTGAAAATGGTAAATATTTCTAAAAAAACAATGTTCGATTGAAACAGTTACTTCGGAAACTGTGGCAAATTACATGAAATGAATTAACAGGAGCTTTATTGGAAAAACGCGTTTGGACAATACCATCCGCACTGGTTTTAGAAGAACTTCGTAATGAAGACTTAAAAGAGTATATTAGTATTTTACGGATGATGCTAGATGTGTTTGATATTCTGTTGAGTCTTGTGATGCCAAAAATTCAACGACAGCATACTATTATGGGAGAGGCTTTACCAGCAAGAGTAAAGTTAAAGATCACTTTAGATTTTCTTTCGTCCGACATTAGATACATAAGACTGAGTCACTTTTATCGGGTTTTAAGTTGTTCCATATCTAAATTCATACCAGAGGAATGCGAAGAAATCTTCAAGGCATTAAAAGAAAACATAAAGGTTAGTACTACATAATAATAACTTTATATTTATATTTATCACAAAATTACAAATAAATTACATTAACATTACAATTAAATTACAAGATAATAAAAAAATTATGCCTTACGGAATGCTAAAGCAATATTATTCTCATTATCCTGGTGAAAAAAATCTAAATTAATCTCGTCAATTGGATTTTGTCGTTGATAATTATTCAACTAATAGCTTCATTTTCTGTAATTATTGACAAATCCGACTCTCCTGATGTGATTGACAATGTTACAGTATTAATTATTGTTGTGTGTGAATCTAAAGAGCAATGACTTCTAGGCTTCTGGTATGTAAATGTGATGTTTACGTAGTTCAGATCTTCCAAACCAGAACCAAAGATGCCAAGTTTTCTTTTTTTCGAAGTTGAAGCTGACATTTTATTGTTTGATTTACTAGTAGTTTTGGCAGTTGCCCTCGCAGACTCGTTGCGTTGTGGTTTATTACCTGTCGCAGATGTAGATTGTCGTGGTGAACAATATTCAGAATTTAAAACGTCTTCACTGTTATCACTATTGTCATTGTAGCTGTTGTCAATATTATTTTCTTTGCTATTTTCAATGTTGGCTTATCTCACTGGGCTATTATCTTGCTCTTCATCTATTACTGATTCTTGACTGTTCTACAACAACAATAAAAGAAAAACTTTAGTAATAATTCTAATAAATATGTAAACTATCCTTTTTTTAGATCAAATAATGCCGAAAAATTGGCGGAAATAGAAAATGGATTTAAAAAGAGATGGAAGTTTCCTTTATGGTATGGTGCCATTGATGAAAAATATATTCAAATTATCGCTGCTGGTAATAGTGGAAGTATGTACTTCAATTATAAAAAAAATGTTCAGTATTGTTCTTATGACGTTAGTAGATGATGACTATTGCTTTCGTTATGTCGATGTTGGAGCTTGTGGAATAGCATCATCAGATGGAAATGTATTTAAAAATTGCTCCATATATAATAAACTGGAGAATAATCTTTTACCAGAGGGTGGAGTGATTGTTGTGGATGCCGCATTTCCATTGAAAGTCTATATTATGAAACCCTACTCTGGTGAGAATTAAACACTGGAACACTAAGTTTACAACATCCGAATATCCAGAGTGAGACAAATTGTGGAAAATGCCTTTGGTATATTGGTAAGCCGATTGCATGTATTCCAAAAACCAATTAAAACCAATTTAGAAACAGTCGACAAAATTATATTGGCAGCATGAGCTTTACATAATTGGTTGAGAAAAGAAAATCGAAATTATTTAATCAGCAGTGATGTCGACCAGAAAGATATTGATGCTGAAAACATCTCCCACTGCTCTTGGAGAACAGAAACTGCAGTAATGAGTAATCATTCTTGGATGTCAGCAATGGCGAGAAGAGAGACTTTTAAAACATACTTTAACAGGGATGGTGCGGTGCCTTGGCAATTAAAAATGATTTCTTAACTGTTTATTTATGTGTGCGCTACAGAGAAAACCCGCTGCTTTTAAAATTCCTTACTTAAATAAATAAATATTGCAGTCTTACTTACCGTTGTAGGTAACGTTGTTTCTTTTCATTGGTACATTAAGAAAACTGTGATAGACTTATTTTTATATGATGGAATAGTGGCATTCCACAGACATTATTTCTCACGATACATTTGTACAAACATTAAATTAATCTCGGTACTTAATTTTGATATATTATTTTTAGAAGCACGTGGTTATCTCTTTGAAAAAATAAAACAGGTCGACAATACGCACTTGCCGTTCGTAAACACTAGCTTTGCCGGCCAGACAAGGGTGGTACACAAGCCAGGATAGTAAAAGGAAATAGTAGAGGGGAACACAAGGATCGTAAGACCATGTAGTAAGGGACTCTACAGAATTTTATAATAAAGATGAGGTTGCAGCTGTGGATTTTCCTTGGTAATACATAATATGGTCGTCTGAGTATAGAGCAAATTTAACGGGAGATTTTATATGAGAGCAAATATCATTGATAGATAGTAGAAAGAGGGTAGAACTCAAGTAGAATCTTGGAGTACACCATTTTCAGTGATAGTTGTCGGATAATACTCCGTTAACTGTGATTCTGAAATTTTTATTATTTAAAAAGTTGTTTATAAAGCATAATAGTTGCCCGTAAGATTATTTTTTAAAACCTGATTGAGCAGGGTCAAGGATATGGTTTTTTTTTCTAGATACCAGATTAATAGCTTGTTGATCATTTTTCCAATAATTTGCAAAGGGTACTTGTTAGGGAGATTGGCCTGAACGAGTTTAGAGAGTTGGGAAGGGAGTTGCTTTTTTATAGGAAATATAATGGATTCCCTCCATTTGGAAGGAAATTCTTTTCGGGACCAGATTAGGTTGTACAATTGAAGCAATTTATTTATAGTTTCTACATGGAAAAATTTGAGAAAAATTGAAGGGATGTGATCACGGCCAGCAGCTGAGTTTTTTGTAGTGGATAGAGCTAGAGTCAATTCTTGTTTAGAAAAGGGTAAGTTTACTAGGTTGGAACTATCGTTAGTTTTACCACATGGGATGTTAAAAGTTTTACCACATGGGATGTTAAAAGAGTATAAAGAAGAGTTGTTTTGGATTGAAAGTGATGCGCGAAAATCTTGGCGATACTTTGACTTTGAGTCACTATTTGAAACAAATATTATTTCTAAACAAAGTTTAAAACCCAAATAATGGTGGAGATATTACTTCTTCTTCTTGACTGGCTCTACAAATCGCATCCACTGTAGCCCTCCATCTTCTACGATCTTGCGCTTGCATTTCCCATTGTTGTA
Source organism: Diabrotica undecimpunctata (assembly GCF_040954645.1). NCBI lineage: Eukaryota > Metazoa > Arthropoda > Insecta > Coleoptera > Chrysomelidae > Diabrotica > Diabrotica undecimpunctata. The sequence continues at coordinate 38,300,309 of NC_092809.1, read as the reverse complement.
CCCCAATCCTAGATGAATCAGCTTCAACATCATATTTCCATCTTTTTCTGAGACAATCTACTGATCTATTGTTTGGTCTCTTAAAAAACACTGTCTTTAGCACTCTGTCTTTCTCTGATTTTACCACATGACCGGCTCGTGTTATCCGGTTATTTTTTATATGTCTAACGATGTTTTCAGTACCATAGAGAGTCACCAATTCAGCATGGCGGCACCTTTTACACACTTATGTCAATTCATCTCTTTGGGGTCCAAATATCATTCTAAGAACCTTCCGTTCAAACACTAGCAGCTTATTTATTTCCTGTTGATGTAGAGCCCATGTTTCGTATAGGAGGTATATGTTGAATCGTCATATTTATCTATTTGATCGCCTTCAAAATCGAAAAAACATTGAGAGTTTTCGAGAAGAAATCTTCGAAGAAAAATAATAGGCAAAACAAGATGGGAAATAAGAATGTACATTGCAAGACAAAGTGTAAAGAATCTTACAAGTTAAATTACCATCTTATTTGTAATAACACCAATATTTTTAAAAGAACATTCTATTTTTTTCTACTATATTGAAACTTTATATTCAAGATCCTGCCTACACTATTTCATTTTTTTCTTTAATTTTCTTTTTGTTGTGTTTCGTTTATTTTTATCATACATTTTATTAAATAGCCGACATATATGTTCGGCTTTCATTAATTACATTGATTTCTAACTAACTTCTAGCTCGTTTATATACTTGAGCTATAATATATCATTTCGAATGCACAGTTGTTGTTCTTTAATAACATAACATTATTAAATTAAACTCAGTATTAGTTTTGCCAGCATCCGGTCACTCCCTAGCCTGCTTTTAAATAATTACTTATTACAAAACTATCATTCGGCTTATTTGATCTAACTGTTGCGATATGTATGGTCAATGAGGATAATAAAACCAATAACCCATAACAACTAATGGACTCTAGCACAGCTGATATAATTACGTTGCCTAGTTATGTGTATTTACTTAAGTGACAGCCATTTTATTTAATATAAACTGAAAGTAGAGCCGGGATTTATTATATTTTATTTAAAATATTTAAATATATGTACAAATAACTAAATTAGCTTTCGGTGTAGCCGGTGACACCGGTTTTTAAAAAATGGAAGAAATTAGATCCTAAGCGCTAAAGCTCAAATTATAGGCAAAATGCCTTTGTTCCTATTTTGCCTATTCCAAGTTTTTTTACACATGTTGCCTTTTTCCTCAGTTCCGCCCATTCGTTCCTTTTTTTTTAATTGTATGCTACTACCCATAATATTATTCATATTATTAGTACTAAAACCTTTCTATAATAAACTTTTGAGTGATTAATAGAATATCAATGGTTTGTTTATAATAGATTTCTAGAAAAATACCTGATCGAGGCTTAACTACTATTGCGAAATCCCTAACTTTTTTCCCTTGTTTAATAAACAATTAGCAACTGTACTTGTACAGTCGGTTACTGTATCAAAGTTTAGTTTTGCGCTTCGTATGCCGAAAAGCAAAGAACACACATTGTAAAAAGTTTTAGATGTTTGTTTAGAAACGTGTTTAGAAATATGACTTCTAAGTTTTTTTTTGGCATAGACTAGGTGTCAATCATCCAGTTACAACATGACTTATACCTCAAACAAAAAAATTTATTGACCGTAAAGTCCAAAAAATACAATAACGAAGAGCTGAATAATATGTTTCAAGTACTAAAATTGAAATAAGATACAAGTTAAATATAGCTTCTTTTCAACATCATCAGTGTGTTCAAAAAACGGTACGCATAATATAATTCACAATACTTTTTTTTTGTATTATCTCTTTTTTATCTATATTTATATAGAAACAAGATGATGAGATTTTCATAGTTCCACAGCAAGATCTTGAGCAGCTAATGACTCGATCCGACAGTTGCTTTGCTATGGACTGTACAAGTTGCTCCCCACAATTTTGTATATACATATATTTTCTTTGATAATTGATACTACAAGACTATTTTGGTAATCAAATATATCCGCGCAGAAGACACCCTACGAAAAAAAGGCTTCGAAAAACTTCGCTTTGTTAAATCGCTTCGTTCCTTCAGGCAATGAACCATTAATTCCAAAAACGGTTTTAGGGATGGGTATAAATTGACAAGTTATGGTATATTTAATAGAGAATCCACATATAAATACGCGCGACTTGAGCAACAATAAAGAATTAAATGCAACAACAAAGAACAAAGTAAAAAAATTTTCACTTAGGTATTTAAACTTCAAATGCACCAGGAATTAAGTGAAAATGATTTTCAAAGAAAAATGAATTTTGTTGTTAATCAAAACGTAAATTTTTTGGAAAATATTGTATTTCTAACGAAAAGACGTTTTATCGCAATATGTTCATTAACAGTTCATTATTACTCCAATGAAAATCTTATTTTGAGTTTCGTCCCAGAGCAGGTGGTCGTTGAATATTTGGAGAGTCATTGTTTAATCATATTATGTTACTGGAACTTATAGTTCCAAACGGTTACTGGAACTTATTGTTCCAAACGGTTACTGGCAATGGGTATCATAGGTTTTTAACAGACGAGTTGCCTGGCTTGTTAGAGGATGTTCACTTGAGAATTATACGAAAGATGTGGTTTCTACATGACGAATTATCACTCCATCGTACAATAAATGAAGGGGACAAGGAACAGGCAAAATATTGAATTTAAATGTGCGGGAGCTTGTCTAACACCCAAGAAACAAGTAAAGTATCTAGGAGTGACATTGCACCAGAATGGAAAATGGGGGAGCACGTGCGGGAGGTGGTCTAGAAGGCTTCGAATAGTGCGGCTGCGTTGGGGAGGGTGATGCCGAACATTGGAGGACCCAAATCCGAAAGGAGGAGTGTCTTACACGGTGTTGTATAGTCGATCGTCCTCTACGCGGCACCAGTCTGGAGCGAGGCGGTAGAGATAACGGCCTATAGGAGTCTCATGACACGAGTGGACAGAGTCTGTTGCAAGTGGCATGCGCCTACAGGACTGTGTCTGCGGCAGCCTTATGGACCATCACGGGATGTGTTCCGTTGCATGTTTTGGCGGTGGAAAGAAAAGAGCTTTATGACAGAAGAGGCCCAAACCTTACTATGGCCGAGAGAAGACAGGAAAGGGAAAGGTCAGTTGAAAGATGGCAAGAAGAATGGAACAACACGTAAGATGTGGCACAGTGGACGAAAATGCTGATCCCGAACATAAGAGATTGGGTGGACTGTGGCCACAGGCGACTGAATTATTTCCTGACGCAGGTGCTCACAGGACACGGGTGTTTTAGTGCCTACCTCTCTAGGTTCGAAAAGGCTGACACAGATGCATGCCTATACTGTGGTTACTCGGACACTGTGACACATACGATGTTATATTGCAGCAGATGGATAGTGGAAAGGAACAGAATTGAGAGAGAGACAGGTGTGAATTTTGTTACAGTGAGAATAATGATTGAGAGAATGATTGAAAATAAATTAGGTTGGACTAACATACACAGCTATATCCGTGCAGTGATCAAGAAAAAGGAAGAGGAAGAAAGACAGCTAGACCAACGCTAAAGGTAAGAGTGAATGATGCTGAAAGGTGAAGCTAGAAAAGTGGGTCATACTGTATGAGTTAGAATGCGTGAGTCAGACTGTGGGAAAGGAGGAAATGCCCATCTGGGAATGATGCCGAACTAGGAGCGATGAGTGTCTTCTACGCGCTACCTGAAACAAGACAAGGATCCTTCTTGCTGATGAATAGAGTGTGGATATGTATAAATGGAGAATGAATAAATATAGGTAGTGCTTCGGAAGTGATGTCGGCCTTACAGCGGCCATTCCGCTTCCGGATCGCTGGATGATAGGGGAGGGTCTGGTTTAGCAGGTAGGCGTTCGGCGTAGACTCGGCGACGAGAGGGCATTTTAAAGTATTTTATATATTTTAAAGTAAAAATATTACAATACAGTTGCGAAAGCCTCATGTATTTCCGATTCTACATCAATAAGGTTATCTACAGTAGAACGACGCTTTCGGAAGCCACTTTGTTTGTTTTAAAGATTAGGTTGTACATGCTGAGTAAGTATTCTTTAGAGATGGGTAGGTGAGGTTTTTTAGAAAAATATTGGGTATATTATCTAACCCAGGGTACGAGTTCTTACAGTTTTTCATTACCGTTTGTAATTGATTCATCGATGTTGGAAAGTTTATTTTGGTGTTATTTTGATCCTAGTCTATAGTATATTTTTCTTCATTTCTTTTGTTCTTTAAGAAATTTAGTGAATCGTTTGCATCGCTTGAACTTTTTTCATAACCTAATGCCAGTATATTTGATATTTCTTTTTAAAATTTATATATTACATCATTTTGCTCTAACAGATTTATCGACTTATGTGATTTTGTACCAGATATTCTTTTTACTTTTTTTCCATACAGTTGTCATTGGAGTAGAACTGTCAATTGTTGAAACGTATGTTATCCAATTAATTACTATTTAAATGGGAATAAGCCACAATTAAAGGTTAAAATACGTTTATTGACGTTTCAATTTCCACTTCGGAAATCGTTCTCAAAATACAAACATTAGTAAATTAACTTACTAATGTTTGTATTTTGAGAACAATTTCCGAAGTGGAAATTGAAACGTCAATAAACGTATTTTAACCTTTAATTGTGGCTTATTCCCATTTAAATAGTAACTAATTTAAAATGCCACAAGAAAATAGCTTCAGAACAGTATGTTATCCAAGATTCGCGCTTTGCTTTTTTGATAGTAAATCTGACTATAGCTCGTAGTCGTTTGAATTCTAAAGAGTTTTGTTCATTTTTCTGTCGTTTGAATTTATTAAATGCTTTTTTGGGTTGTTGTATTGATTGTTTGCATTCATGGTTGCACCAAGGAACTGAAAGGAATTTACTGGCGAAGTTATTTTCCCAATATTTTTATCTGCTGAATCTATTATCAGTTTTGTAATAAAATCTAATTCTTCATTCACATTACTGTTTTGATATATGACATGCAAGTTGTGTTGGATATGGTTTTGAAATTTCTGCCAATCCGCATTTTTTAAGTTCCATGTAGATAATTCCTCGTTATGAATTATAATGGGATAGTGGTCACTATTGTATGGCTCCAGTAATACATCCCATAAAAGCATATGCGTTATTGATGGTTCGCATATAGATAAGTCAATAGCAGAACCTTCACCCGTTCTTATGTCGAAACGGGTGTCTTGTCCATCATTAAGTAGATTTAGGTTAAATTTTTCCAGAAGGGATTCCATTTTTCTACCGAGACTCGTTAATTTTTTTTAACATCATAAAGGGTTATGTGAGTTGAAGTATCCGACAATTAGTATTGGAGTAGGTATTTGATCTAAGAGGTCCGATATTTCGTTATGGTTAAGTTCTTGGTTAGGGGAATGTATATGTTGCATAAGGAAAAGCTAGTTACGTCTTTGATTCTGTCTGCAATTGCCTCGAAGTTTGTTTCTAATAGTATTTACATACTATTAATGTCGTTCTTTATGTACATCGCTACTCCTTCGCTGGTTATTTTAGCATGTTGTCGATTTTTAAAGAAACAATTAAAGTTTTTTAGTTTATGTACAGTGTTGCTTTTAAAATTAGTTTCTTATAAACATAGAATCATTGGTCTGTATTTTGAGATTAGTATTTGCAGCATTTGCAATTCAATGCAATCTAAATGGGTGTAATACCCATTTAGATTGCATTGAATTACACTGCTCAATGTTATTATTATGTTAGTATATATATACAGGTATCGCTGTCTGCCTCGATATGGAAGTTTGGATCAATTTGTCGAAGAATTTTATTTCTTATTCGGGTGCATCTACTTTTAATTTTTCTGTCATTTAGTTTAGAGTATATTTTTGTCAGTAGATCTGGGGCTTCAGAAATTTCATTGGTATATATTCTTGTAATACTTAGTGGGTCCGAAGATCCTGTGCAGTTTTCGAAGGAATCTATTAGTTGTTCATAGTTTAAGAGATAATTGGAAATTTGGTCTCTAAATAATGCTTCTGTTGGTTTCAGCATTTCCTCTAGCGTCTTTTTTGGTTTCTTTTTTTGATTTAATTTAGTATTTTTCCCTTTGTTTTTTGGTAATTCAAAAATGTATTGGTTTGCCGCCTGAAGCTTAATATATGCTGGAACTCAGGACTTTAAGTCCTTATTCGTAGAAACGATAGGGGTGACAAAAGTTTGACACCAAGTGCTTGCAGTTCAGGTTCTAAGATTAAGTGTGGAATGAACGGACATATGTTAGAAAGTACTAGTCGTTCGCTGGGGGTGATTAGTTGACCTGCTGGTAAGAGTTGTTGATTAATGTTGATGTTTCCGTGGTTGGTAATAAAATCATCGACCAATTTTTCATTTGCTTAGTAAATGCATATTGTGTTATTGGATAGCCTTGCACAGAAAATAATATTGATTGGTCGAATTATTAGGCTTAAACTGTGAAGGTAATCTTCACTTTAGCGTTGTCTATTGCATCAAATACGATTGCTTGATTTCTTAACGGAAAAACACTAGTAATTGGTTGTCTGGTTACTTAAGAGTAACTTTTAGGTTGTAGAGGTTGTTGGTTTGGTACAGAACTAGGTTGAGTTGGCGTAGATGAGGATGCCATGATGTGGATATTATTATTTTGTATGCCAAAATATTAATTAATTGGGGCCAGAAAATAACAATGTTTATCATTAAAATAAAACACAATCACAAAACGCGTTTTTAACCTTTGGAAAAACAGATAATTGAATAATTAGCATTTCACGTACTTACTCGTTGGCTGTTCTGATAAGACTCAAATTGATATTTTTCTTATTTCAGTTTCTTGTATTCTGCCTTTATCGCTGTGTGAAAAATATGACTACAAAAATTGCTTTATAATATCTCATCAATTCTATGAAACGAACCTGTCTCTTACGCTGACAGTTCAGTAAGTCGCATATAATAGAAAGGCAATAAACATTACATAACATAATATATCGATTTATATTGGTTTGATACTTTAATAATACTTAATGGGATTGTAGTGCCTTACTAAATGACCTACCCAATTTGAGAAACGCCCATAAAATAGCTTAAGCTGCTGCTAGATTAAAAAATGATAAATATAAATTATGCTGGGCAGACGGCAGGTGAAAACGTGTTTTATAACCTTATTTCTATTAGTTGTAAGTGTGGCGTGGGCCCTCGATATCATTTTAAAACCGTTATATGGCGAGACAGAAGCATTTAATAGAAATATAAATAAAAAAGCCGATTATAAAAAAGACCCTAGGCAAAAAAAGATGATATGGTAGGCGGTACAGTAGATTAGCGCGAAGCTTCGTACTATTTTTTCTGTATTTTTAAAATTTAAATAATAATTATAAAATCAATAAAGTAACTTAAACTAGATAACGAGTTATCTATGACATATTTACAGAGGAGAAAAATACAACTTCCTAAGACTGATAATGAAAGGAGGGAAAGTGGAAGGAAGAAGAGGTCCAGGAGGAAGAACATGCTCCTGGTTGAAAAATGTAAGAGACGGGACAGGCATAGACACACATTCGATACTAAGAACAGCTCAAGGTAGAGAGCAATTTGCTGTAGTTATAGCCAACCTTCAGTAATGGAGAGGGCACCTTAAGAAGAAGAACTTTAATATTTAGTTTATTATTTATATATTAAACAAATTATATTATATTAATTATATATGGCAATATGCTGTATTAGGCAATACAGCAAACCAAAAACAATAAAGCACCTGGACCAGATCAAATCCCTGCTGAGCTACTTAAGCTTTTGGATGAGGAAAGCATTACCTGCTTAACCACTTTCTTCAACAAAATTTACAACGAAGGAGAAATACCAGATGATTGGTTGAGTCACTGTTTATAACATTACCAAAGAAAAGGAGGCCCACCAAATGCAGCGATTTTAGACTAATCAGTTTGATGAGTCACACACTGAAGATACTCTTACGAATTACACACAAAACCGAGTATTCCTTCTATGCGAAAGTAGGATGGGTAATAAGCAATTTGGATTTAGAAACGGTCTAGGAACTATAGAGGCACTATTCTGTATGAGCGTTCTATTACAAAAAAGTTGTGAATTCCGAAAGAATGTTTATGTTCGTTTCATCGACTTCGAGAAGGCGTTTGACAGAGTAGAACATGATACACTTTTCGATTGCCTACGGGCAGCAGGACTTGACCACTATGATATAAGACTGCTGAACTACTTATATTACAATCAAGTAGCCTCTATCCAAATTGAAGACAGTCAGACTGAAAAAATATCCATCAAACGTGGAGTACGGCAGGGTTATGTTTTGTCACCCACTCTTTTTAATCTGTACTCTGAAGAAATCTTTAGGGAGGCTTTGGATGACAGACAAGAGGGAGTAAGACTAGGTGGAGAAGTAATCAACAATATTAGATACGCTGACGATACAACCATTCTTGCAGAAAATTTACAAGATCTCCAAACATTACTAAATCTAGTCAATAAAGCAAGTTATCGGAGAGGCCTTAAAATCAACATTTCAAAGACAAAGTGGATGGCAGTTGGAAAGACCAATATAGATCAAGGTCTGATTTCTCTTAATGGACAGGAGATCGAAAGGGTAAATCATTTCAAATACCTTAGCTGATTAAATGTAAATTGTGACTCTGATGAAGAGATAATAACCAGGATCGAAATATCACGTAAGGCTTTTGTGACCTGGAAATCAGTTTTATGCAACAGAAACCTGTCGATGAATATTCGTAAGCAGGTCCTAAAATGTTATGTGTGGTCCATCCTATTGTATGGTTGTGAGACATGACCATGAAACACCATAAAGAGGAGAAAAACATAATACTTCGGCCATATAATTAGAGGACCTAAATGCCATCTACTTCGCCTTATAATACAAGGAAAAGTGGAAGGAAAGAGATAGATTGGTCGAAAGAAACTTTCATGGCTGCATAATATTAGACAATGGTGTGGTTCCACAGTAGAAGAATTATTTCACACAGCAGCTGACAGAGAAAGGTTTCAGGAAATTGTAAACATGATGAAGGCCAACGTCTGAATACGGACACGGCACCCAAAGAAGAAGAATATTAAAATATTTAAAAAATATACTATGTTTGCTCCTAACGCCACCTACTAATGTATTAACATAGCATACGTTGTTTACTTCTGACAGACTTGTCAAATTCAGACGACCTATTAAATTATATCTATTATATAAATAAATATCATTAGATAGTGAATTTAATTATTATATAAACTAAATTAAATGTTTAAAAATAATTGTATTTACATACATAAAATTATTCTAAAACGAGAATTGTCATAAAAATTTAAACAGATGATTCAATATTGTTATTAATTGGATGACATTTATGACTTTTTGAATTTTGACAATTGTTACGAATCGAATCTTTTATTTATAAATATTATTATGAAAGCTTCGCTTTAATAAGAAGCAGGAGAGAATTAAAACAATGGAATGAACAGGTAAAAAATGCAGTAATTGAAGTAAAACAGGAAAACAACTAACTCTACTGGGCTACTTTGAACGAAGCAAAAGTATTTCTAGGCAAACACATTAGCAATTATAGGAAAATATTATATGTCTATTAAAAATTATTCACATGGAAGACAAACTTTTAAGGCAAAGTGATAAAACAAATGAATATAAACAACGGCGAAGTTGTCAACGGTCAACAGTGATTGCAATATTATAAAAAACCTATGACAATTGACCATATTATAAGAATCCAAATACTTGTGAAGCAGATATATGATATCAGCAAACTAAACGATCAAGATATGTGACAAAAATGTAAGCAAAACATACAAACGGAGTTCCAGAAAGGCGAATTCTAGATAGAATTCGACACAAATTGTGAAATCACTGAAATGTCAAATAAAGAACTACTTGAATATGAGGGCAAAACTACGGAACTGAACTAATAGACTTTAGGAACTGAAGTAGGTCTAAGGCATCCTTCGATGATTCGACCAGTCTCATTTACAGCAGTATGCAACTGCAAAGCGTAGGTTAAGAATCTCCAGACTCGGCTGCTCAGACACTCAGTGCGAATGAAGGTGCGAAGGATATTTGGATTAGCATCCCAAGCTGTATCTATCAGCTTCAGGTAACTAGTGTTGAGGTACTCTAACCCAGATGCTTGCTTATATTTACTTCTTCTTTTATGGTAATTTCTGGTGTTTGTGGTTCCAACGTCATTTGTTGTTCCTGTGTATATAACTTCTTTATTATTATTATAAAGCGCCATATTTCTTTTTGTAAAACATAAAAATCGTGCTCCAGTTCTTTTGAGAAGCGTTCCCAGTGCTCGTTTTAATTCTTCTTACGTGAATATGTTTCGTTTCTTATTCTCTTGTAATCTTTGTACGTTTGTTGTGTCTTGTTTGACATGTGCTTCAGGTAAGCTTTTTTTCTTTTTCCTTTACCTTATATTTTCTTTATTTATTTAGTTAAAAAATTAGATGCTAACCAGTACATAAATGGGGAGCTTGTACCAGAGACATGAAAAGAAGGATGGAGAAAATCGATGCACAAGAAAGGGAGTAAACAAGACCCTAATAATTACAGAGGAATAAACATAAACAGCTTGCTAAGCCGAGTACATGGAGTATATGGAAGAGTGCAAGAAATTGTAGGAAAAAAGGAGTGTCGATTAGGACCGGAAACACGTAATACGCTATGAAAACTATTATAATATATTACATTATAATAATTTTCATTATTATTAATATATATATATATATATATATATATATATATATATATATATATATATATATATATATATATTGTTATGATGTGTTTTTTGTTTGAATGATGAGCAATGAGTATTTTTAATAATATATAGGGTTTTTATCGCGGTTCTCAAAGAATTAGCTTGTAAGTACTTTTTTAAATTATCTTTATTATAACTATTATGAAACACACATATATATCTAACCTAGTCAATGTAAATTTAAAATAAACTATCTTTAAACTGATATTCTTATAAAACTAATTAAATTCTATAGACAATCTAAAATTTAAACAAACTATCTTCAAAATTGAAATTGTTATGACACTAACTAAATTATATTAACAAAATTTTGTACCTTTCTTTCACTGAATGCCTAAATGAACTGTTTTCCACTATATATATTCTAATCACCACTGAATGTCTTCGTACTTCGGTTATCCTTGTTTTTGTGAAATTACTTTTTTTCAATTATCAGCTTCTACCAATTTAAGATATAGTTTTCTTCACCAGCATTTATATACCACCAAGCCAACCAGCAAACACCATTTATATTTATTCTTCTTTTCAATATACCAATATCCAATTATTATAAGTTGATTTATACCAATCTCCAATCATAATATAGTTTTAATTCCTTCCAATGTCCATCCAATATTATTCTAATATACTTTTATAATCTTCAATAATTATTTGTGTATAATTATAAATGTGCATTAAATATATGCATAAATTTTAATCTTCATTTAACTCACTATATTAAACAATTTGACCATTTGTAACTGATTCACTGACTGTCTTGCAAATTCTGAACAATTTACTTCACTCTACTAACTTTCATAATAAACTGGCCTGACTTCTGACTAAAAACTCAAAAACTGCTAAAAACTTCCAAAAACTGCCATCTTGAATCCAAATCACGGGTATTTATATGTTTTTGGATTTCTAGAACCATCTCGTAAGATATCATGTTCTATTCAGTTCTATTTAATACATGTCTGAATTTTCTGGAACAAACCATTTCGCAAACATGGCCATCTCCGGAGATCCAGAGAATTCCATTCTTTTCTATTAATAATTTTGTTGACATTTAGGCTTTTCAGATCAGAATAAACATTCAAATTAGTAACTAACACTCTAATTTAATAAAATACACATTTCAAACAATATAACCCCACTTATATTCGTAAAATTCTTAAAATGACACTTAGGAATGGAGGGTATAGTGTGTTGCCTAGTCACATGGCTCACTTAAAAATATCTACAAAATCATAACTACTAAAATACAACTTTTTACAATTATTATATGCTAATTTCTTAAAATGCCCTCACATAAATAATTTTTATAAAATTCTCTAGTATATAACTTATTTAAAATAATCAAATACTTTTTTATATCTAATATTATGTAGTATATAACTTATAAATTATTTTCTATAAACCCTAATTGTCACAATACCCCAAAAATAATATTTAAAATAAATAATTTACTTATTATTTTTTTAAATATTAATTTTCTCATACCTTATTAAATTTAATAAATTAATAATTCAATTTTTTTCTTATTATTTAAAATGTGTTAAATACATCCCTGTTCGCTGTCTATGTCAAAACAGAGAACAACGGATCACAGTTCGGCTATTCTATGGTCAAACTGTCATGTCAAATGGAACAATGGATGCTATATTAGAGAATAAAATATAACCTTAATTAAAAATATAATGGATATTGTGTTCTGTTTATTTATATACAAAATATAGGAATTATTTCCATTCAACATGGTTTCATCCATATGAATTGGTAAGTTTTACACTTTTTATAAAGACATTTACACAATCAATTCTGTATCTAACCCCAAATTATGATTTTTAGGGTACCAAACAATTTCCATATATACAAAATTCAACAAGTATGATGTCAAATATATTCACAACAAAGAAATCTACCATCTATCTATGAAATGGATCTATCAGTAAGTTTTTTTTTTTTTAAATTCTTTTCTTTGTTTAGTTGACATATTGGGCATTGGGTAGTAATTTCTTTTGCTATACTTATGTCATTCTTTGCAAAATAATTGTCCCTAAATAGCATCCATAGCTTTCTTGAACCAATATGCATATAATTGTTATGTAAATTTTTCAATATTTTCTTTGCTAAAGTTCTAGTTATTACATATACTTCTATGCCATTTATTATTTTATAATATACTCCATCTTTCCTAAGGACTTTTTGTTTTTCACTCAAATTGATCTGATCTCTTATAATTTCTTCTTTAGAATATAATCCAGTACTTTCTACTAATTGATTTAATCCAATTTTTATTGTTCGCTGCCCTTTTTGTGATGTATTTTCTAACCTTGATAAAGCATCTGCCACTATATTGGATTTTCCAGAAATGTATTTGATTTCAAATGAGTATTCACTCAATATTAGACTCCACCGATGTATTCTACTGTTTCCATATTTGTTATTTAATATAGATGTTAAAGCTTGGTGATCTGTTTCTATAGTAAATTCATTACCCAACAAATAAAATCTTAATTTTGTGACACAGTGTATTATACTTGCTAGTTCTAATTCTGAAACTGAGTAACCCTTTTCATGTGGCTTTGTAATTCTTGAAATGAATTGTATTGGGTATTCGACCCCATCATGTATTTGTAATAATACCCCTGATAATCTCTCTATTGATGCATCTGTTCTTAATATGAATGGCTGTGTGTAGTCAGGATAGTATATTTTCAAATTTGACAGAAAAATGTTTTTAATCTCTTGGAATGCTAGCTCTCTTCTCTGATCCCATCTCCATTTTACACCTTTTCTCAGTAGTTCAAGTAATGGAATTTCTTTTATACTTAGATCTGGTATCATCCTTTTATAATAATTAATTATTCCAATGAATCCTCTTAAAGTTCTTAAATTGTGTGGTGTTTTATATTCCTGAATGACTTGTGTCCGTTCTGGATCCATTTCGATTCCCTTAGTGTTAAGTTTATAACCTAGATATATGACTTCTTTTTGAAAAAATGTACATTTTTCTTGATTTATTTTTAGTCCCACTTTGTCTAATCTATTTATTATAATTTTTAGGTGTTTCTCATGATCTTCAGCCGTTTTAGAAAAAATTAAGATATCATCAATGTAGTGAATTACAAAATGTTCATATTGATCCAAAATATCATGAAGACATCTACATAGAGCACTGCAAGATGATTGAAGTCCAAATGGTACTACTTTGAATTGATATACTACTCCATCTATCTGAAATCCTGTATACTGTCTACTTTTTCTTTCTAGAGGTATTAACCAGAAACTATGCTGTAAATCGATTTTAGTGAAAAATGACATTCCTGTAATTCTTCCTAATATTCCATCTATACTCATTGGTGCTTCAAATTGCTTTTCAGTGATCTTGTTAATATTCCTTGCATCCAAACATAACCTGATTTCACCTGATCTTTTTCGTACTACTACTATGGGGTTAATAAAACGTGTGTCTGCCTTCTCAATGATCCCATCTTCTAACATATTATTAATTGTTTTGTTTACTTCTTCTCTGTATTTATATGGTATTGGGTATGATTTTGTTTTAAAATCTTTTTCTTCTTTAACTTTTATACTATGGATATAATTTTGTGCAATTCTATTTTCTTTATTGACAAGTCCCCTGTGTTGCTGCAATATGGAAATGACTATTGATTTATATTCTTCAGGGCAATTTAAAACTTTTATCATATCTTCTTCTTTACAAATAAAATTATTCTTCATTATGTACTCATTATTCCTTGCTTCCAATTTTACGCACTCCGCCTCGTAGGCATCCATCTGCTTAAAATTTCCATTCCTTAAATATTCACTACAATAATTATTCTTTACATTCTTCTGGGACATTTCCCTATCATCAAAATACATTTCTTCTTCATAAACATCATTATTTTCTTTTAATAATATCCTATCAACTCTTATTCCTTCTTCTACCTCATCTTTCTGCATAAATTTAATTATTTGCCCTTCCAAAGTTACCATTTTTTCTTCAAAATCGATCTTTACTTTCTTCTTTTCCAATTCATCATTTCCCATTAATATATCAACACATAAATCCTTGACAATAAATCCTTGCATATTAATTTCTTTATTAAGAATATTAATTTTAAAATTGGCTAGTTTATCAATTTCACCCAACTTCTTATTATTTGCACCAATAATTTTAATTTTTGGAATCTTTATTATATCTGATAGTTTTAATGTATTAAAAATAAAATTCTCCGAGACTAAAGTACTTTCTGAACCAGTATCTATCATAATTTTAATCATTTTATTTTTGGCCAAAGCATTTATATAAATTAAATTAATAGATTCAATAATTTTCTCTTCATCTAAAGAAATAAATTCAGAAGGTTTTTCATAATAGCAATGGCCTAACTTGTAATTCAGAAAGTTTACTGCACAAAATTTTGATTATTAGAATTGTCAGATTGTATCTGACCACTTGGATCTGATGTCCTATGTCTTTCCCTACTATGACTTCTACTCACATTCTCCTGCCTTGTACTACTTCGTTCCCTGCCTTCGCAGCTTCTATTCCTTCGAACACAATTTACCTGTCTGTTATAGTTAGGTCGTTCTGTATTTCTTCTATTGTTAAAATCTTGTCTATTATTATTAGTACTGTTATTAAAATGTTGTCTATTATAATTAGTATTATTATTAAAATTTTGTCTATTATAACTGGTATTATTATTAAAGTTCTGTCTATTTGGATTAGTGTTAGTATTATTAAAATTTTGTAAATTATCACCATACCTAGTATTATTGTTATATGATTGTCTATATTGTTGATTATCATTTTTATTATATTGAAAAGTATTGTTGTTTTTTCTGTTGTTATTATTACTTGTCATATTGCCTCTTTGTATTCTTTGAATAAAATTAATAAAACTATCTATTGTTTGAATATTTTGTACAGTTACGGTTTGCACAACATCAGCATCAAAATGTCTAGATACATTTAAGACCGTTTCATCCTCTCTAAGTGGTGGTTCTAAATATTTTGCAACTGTTTTCAATTTCAATGCATAATCTACCATATTTGATTTTAAATTTTGATTATACTTTCCAAAATATAGAATTTCTCTAAACTTTGCTTGCTCTAATTCACCCCAATAATAATTTAAAAATTTATTTTCAAATGTTTGAAAGTTATCTAAATCATTTTCAATACTAGCAAACCAAGTTGCTGCATTGTCATTTAATGTCATTCTAATATAATCTTTAATATCATTAATATTATTCACAAATCTTAATTTATGTTTTAAACTATTTATGTATAGGATGCAAATTTTTTATATTACCAGAAGATTTAATCCCAGTCTCATTTGTTAAATTTAAGTAAGGTCTCCCTATGTCTCTCATTTGTGAAATATCATCTATTCTCTGTTCCACATTTCTTATTTGATTACTATTTATTTGGATATTTTGTTGTATATCGTCTAATTTTTCTTCTATGTTTCTCCTGTCTTCGTTAATTTTTACTTCTAAGTTACATTTCTGTAACTCTATTTTCTGTTCTATATCTATCTTATTATCTTGAATAATCCTCTTTACTTCTGTCCTCTCATTTTCTATCCTTTTCTTGTAGTCATTCCGTATAATTTTTATTTCATTTGCTACTTTTTTCTCTGCAGCTTCAAGTTTTTTATCCATTTGTTTTTCTATTTGCTTTACAATTTTATTATTATTATCTTCTATTTTCTTTTCTAATTTTCTATAATTCTCTTCCATTTTCTGTTCTATTTTTTTTATGTCTTCTTTGACTTCTTTTGAATTCTCTTCCATTTTTTTCATATTCTCTTCCATTGTCTTGTTCATCTGCATCATTAATGACATCAAAGCTGCCATATTGACATTTTCCTCTCTTTCTGGATTCATTTCTGCAGTATCTTGTGGAACTTGAACTAAACTCTCCTCTTGTATAGGTTGTGTTTCTACTTCCACATCTTCTTCATTCTTTTTGCTTCTTGTACCTTTCTTTCCTTGAGACATTTTGAGACTTTACTTGTTCAAATATAATTAAAAATAAAATCTATAATTTTTTTTTACTGATAATTAATTTAATTATATGAGAGCACTTATCTTCCCAAACTAATTCTTTTAAATAGAGAGCCACCGCGTTGGGTGCCAAATTGTTATGATGTGTTTTTTGTTTGAATGATGAGCAATGAGTATTTTTAATAATATATAGGGTTTTTATCGCGGTTCTCAAAGAATTAGCTTGTAAGTACTTTTTTAAATTATCTTTATTATAACTATTATGAAACACACATATATATCTAACCTAGTCAATGTAAATTTAAAATAAACTATCTTTAAACTGATATTCTTATAAAACTAATTAAATTCTATAGACAATCTAAAATTTAAACAAACTATCTTCAAAATTGAAATTGTTATGACACTAACTAAATTATATTAACAAAATTTTGTACCTTTCTTTCACTGAATGCCTAAATGAACTGTTTTCCACTATATATATTCTAATCACCACTGAATGTCTTCGTACTTCGGTTATCCTTGTTTTTGTGAAATTACTTTTTTTCAATTATCAGCTTCTACCAATTTAAGATATAGTTTTCTTCACCAGCATTTATATACCACCAAGCCAACCAGCAAACACCATTTATATTTATTCTTCTTTTCAATATACCAATATCCAATTATTATAAGTTGATTTATACCAATCTCCAATCATAATATAGTTTTAATTCCTTCCAATGTCCATCCAATATTATTCTAATATACTTTTATAATCTTCAATAATTATTTGTGTATAATTATAAATGTGCATTAAATATATGCATAAATTTTAATCTTCATTTAACTCACTATATTAAACAATTTGACCATTTGTAACTGATTCACTGACTGTCTTGCAAATTCTGAACAATTTACTTCACTCTACTAACTTTCATAATAAACTGGCCTGACTTCTGACTAAAAACTCAAAAACTGCTAAAAACTTCCAAAAACTGCCATCTTGAATCCAAATCACGGGTATTTATATGTTTTTGGATTTCTAGAACCATCTCGTAAGATATCATGTTCTATTCAGTTCTATTTAATACATGTCTGAATTTTCTGGAACAAACCATTTCGCAAACATGGCCATCTCCGGAGATCCAGAGAATTCCATTCTTTTCTATTAATAATTTTGTTGACATTTAGGCTTTTCAGATCAGAATAAACATTCAAATTAGTAACTAACACTCTAATTTAATAAAATACACATTTCAAACAATATAACCCCACTTATATTCGTAAAATTCTTAAAATGACACTTAGGAATGGAGGGTATAGTGTGTTGCCTAGTCACATGGCTCACTTAAAAATATCTACAAAATCATAACTACTAAAATACAACTTTTTACAATTATTATATGCTAATTTCTTAAAATGCCCTCACATAAATAATTTTTATAAAATTCTCTAGTATATAACTTATTTAAAATAATCAAATACTTTTTTATATCTAATATTATGTAGTATATAACTTATAAATTATTTTCTATAAACCCTAATTGTCACAATATATATATATATATCTTCTTCTTAGAGTGCCATATCCCTACGGAACGTCGGCGACTACCATGCTTATAATATTTTTATACTGATCTCGGTCTTGCGCTACGTGTAGCAATTGATCCGCTGTCAAACCTGTCCACTGCCGCAAATTCCTCAACCAAGAGAGTTTCTTCCGTCCTATCCATTTCTTTCCTTCGATTTTACCGAGAATTAGCCGAAGGAACTCATATCTTGGTCCTCTGATTATATGTCCAAGATATTCTGTGTCCATTATATATATATATATATATATATATATATATATATATATATATATATATATATATATATATATATATATATATATATAAAGAAGTACTTGTGACTCGTTTGGAAAAAATATATAACAGTTTTGAATGGGTTGGTGTGATGACTCCAACCCATTCAAAACAGTTCATATATATATATATATATATATATATATATATATATATATATATATATATATATATAAAATTAGATGTTATAATTTAAATTTCGTTTTAAATGTTTTTAATAGGTACAGATAATCCAAACATAATCCAGTATAGATCTAATATAATATTTATAGAGCCTCATTAAAAACCCCATAATACATATATACAAACTAAAGATTCCTTTCTAAACTTTTAAATAAACCCACGGGCTATTTTAATATATAATGGTTTATTTAATTAAAAGAAGAATATGTATAAAAAAGAAAGGTTTACTTTCAATCTCGATTAGTACGTCGATTCCGATTATTGCTATTAATTAGGCACTATAACTTTTAAAACAGAAAATTAATGACTAGTTGTTAATAATATTAGCGAAACCGAACTCCTCAGACCATATTTGTACCGCAAGCAGAAGTGGAAAAGTCAAAAGGTCGAAGGTCAGGTTAATGAGTATGTTTACGTTTTATTAAGTGACATCAGAAATTTTAATGGACAACACAGCATGCATGAATTAAAACACAGCTTACTGAAGAGGCATGTAAATAGTAACAAAACGCAAAAATAATATTTTTTTATTACTGACATTAAAAGAGAAATACCATTAGCGTTGTCATGATAGATAAGTACCGATAACTAGACTTTGTGTTTTTGGTACAACATCCTGTGTTGAGGTAAGTAATTTCCTTATCGGGTAGATTAAGAATCAGAGCATATGGTTGCGTTCTTTGATGATGTCGTTAACATAAGGAATCTTCAACCTTTCATATGATATTTGATATCAGTATCTGTAACACCTCTCAAGGGCTTTAGCTTATATATTGTGACAAGTAACTCACAAAACACAAAGACAGATCAGACTAAATAGATTTGAGACTACTCTTGGGTGGGTTAGAACGCAAGGGGAGAAATCATCATAGTCTGGTCTAAAAATCTATTCTCAATAAATTATAGAAATAGGTATGCAATGATGGGCGCCGTTCCAGAGCATGTATAATAAATATGTATATATATAATAATATATAATAACGGATTTATTACGGCTGTCGCCGCTTCTCCGCCCCCAATTTCCATCTTTTTCTGTCATATGCAGTTGCCTCCTCTAAGTCTCTTGCCGCCATTGCTTCATCAATATCGTTGCGCCAACTTCTCCGTGGTCGTCCTCTCTTTCTTCTTTCAGGAGGGATCCATTCCAGTACTCTCCTAGGCCATCTGTACTCTGGCATTCTTTTAACATGTCCGAACCAGATTAATTGTTTTCTTTCTATGTCATCATTGATATTTCTCTCCATTTTCATTTCGTTTCTTATTTGTTCGTTTCTAACTCTCTCCAGTTTCGATCTACCGCAGCTTCGTCTCAGATAATCCATTTCTGTCGTCATAAGTTTGTTTTTATTAGCTTTGGTGACGTCCCATACTTCCGAACCGTAAAGTGTAATACTTTGAACTATACTACCGTAAATGTGTTTTTTGGTTTCTCGTCGAATTGTTTTTTGCCAGAGAAGAGAGTTTAAGGCACGGGTCGCTGCTCTGCCCTTGTTTATTCTTTCCCTGATTTCGTCTGCGCTATTTCCCTTCTTGTTGAAAATGACTCCCAAATATTTGCAGGATTGCACGCCTTTGATTTTGTCGTCTTCCAAGACTAGGTCACATATTTCATCTGTTCCCACTGAGAGATATTCACATTTTGTCATATTCATGTTTAGACCTGCCACCTCATATTCTTCTTGCAGTTTTCTTACCATATAGCTAAGATCGTAGCTGTCTTCGGCAATTACTACCTGGTCATCCGCAAAGAAAAGTGTATATAGCTTGTTTTCTTCCACCGTTATTCCCATGTTTCTACATTTTTTTACCCATTTCACTAAGGATCTGTCCAAATAGATTTTAAATAAGGTGGGTGACAGACAGCAGCCTTGTCGTAGTCCTTTTGTTGTTTGAAAAGGAGAGGTGATTTCTTGTCCCATTTTAATTCTCGCAAAGTTTTGTTCGTAATATTTTTGAGTGGCGTTAATAAGAATTGGGTTTATTTTCAAGTTACCCATTTCTATCCATAGTTGGGAGATCGGTACACTGTCATATGCTTTTTCCAAATCTATTAAAGCTATATGAGTTTCTCTATTTCTCTGCACTCGTTTTTCCATTGCAATTTTTAATGTGAAGATATTATCCATAGTGGAGCGTCCGGCCCTAAATCCCGCTTGTTCTTCGGGTTGTTTGTCTTTGATATCATTTTCTATCAGGTTTCGTAGTACTTTTGAGTATAGTCGGCCTATAGTAGCAATCACTGCGATCCCTCTATAGTTTTTAGGATCCATCTTTGTGCCTTTCTTGTGTATTGGAGAGATATACGATTGTCTCCATTCTTCTGGAACTTCTTCTCCGTTTAAGCATCTTTCGAATAATTTTCGGATCATCTCAAACAGTTTTGATGATCCATATCTAATCAACTCTGGATGTATTCCGCCTGGGCCTGGAGATTTTTTTAATTTCATTCCCTTAACTGCTTCATTCACTTGTTCTATTGATATTTCGATTCTTCCTTCTACTTCCACTTGTTCATTTGTCTGTTTAAACCTTTCTCTTCTCTCTGTTAATAAGTTCTCAAAATGCTCTACCCATGTGTTCTCTGGTATTCTATTTATTATGACTTGGTTTTTTGTCGTTGTTCTCATCGTTTTTATAGTTCTCCAGGCTTCAGAGCTCTTTGTCCCTCCTATATGGTTGTCTAGGTAATGGCATTTTTGTTCCCATGTACTATTTTTCTTTTTAACCACTTCTCGTTTGACTTCTTTATTCAAGTTTTTATATTGTTGTTTTGTACGTTCGTCTCCCTGTTGTAATAACTGTAGATATACTTCCTTCTTTCTTTTTATCTTTTCTTCCACTTCTTTATCCCACCAATATGGTTTATCTACTCTTCGTACCTGTGGCCCTAAGGCTTCTAGCGCTGCGTCTTTCATGCAGTTTTTTATATGTTCGTATTCATCCGTCGTTGATCTGTGTGATTCCTGTAGTTTTTGTGTTAGTCTCCAGGAGTAAAGTAACTGTGTGCTCTCGTTATCTAGATTATCTAAGGTGTACGTAGTTCTCTCTATTTTTTCTCTGTGTTCTTTGTTGATGTCTGTGTGGTTCCTGTCTACGAATGGTGTATATATTTTTCCTATTATCAGGCAGTGGTCCGAGCCGCACTCTGCTCCTCTATTCACCTTTACGTCCTGTACTCTTAACTTAGTTTGTTGTCTTGTTATGAAATAATCTATTATCGATTTTAGACCTCTTGTGTGCTGATACCAGGTGTATTTATGTATGTTCTTGTGGGCGAAAAAACCATTCAAAATCTTTAACTCATATTGTTGGCATATATTTATGAGTCTTTCTCCGTTGTTGTTAACAGTTTCTTCTCCATGCATGCCTACCACTTTACTTTGAACTTGTTTTCCTACTCTGGCATTCAGGTCTCCTCCGCATATAATCTCATGGCTGTTAGGAATTTCGTTCAGGATTTTTCTAAAGTCTTCTTCAAAAGCTTCCTTTTCTTGCACTGAGTAGTCATCATTTACGGCATATACCCCCAGAATTGTTATTTGTGTTCCTCTTAGGAGAACCGTCACTTTAATAAAACGTTCGTTGTATGCTTCCCAAGATTTGTAAAATAATACATAATAATTTGATAATAAATATGTAAAAGTTATAAATAAATATGATATATGAAAATAACATTAAAGAAGGCTCTTTGATGTCTTCTTTAGGGCTTCCGAGGTCTCATTCTCTCCAGCTTTGAGCTTGAGACACTACTACATATATTAACACTGATCAGTAATGCGTTGGTAATATATTAATTAACAGTAATTTACTTTTTTCTTTATTTATTTTCAATACTTACCGGTGCTTGCAAATTTGAATTTTCTATTAGTTTTATTTTTTTTTGTTTTCCTTTTCCATTTCCTTATTTCTTTTTCCATTGTTTTCTGTATCCATAATATTGCTCATCATGTTCATTTTATTTTGATTTACATAATATTGCCTCATCATGTAAACTTCTTTTTGATTTACCCGATCTGGCGGGATGTTCGCTTTTTCCAGTATGACTCCATCACTTCACAAGTACACACAAGCAAAACCCACTGATATAATTTTTTAATTAAATATAACTTTACTTATTTTAAATAGAAAACTTCACTTATTTTTTGGATCATTCTGAATAAAATAGAAGCAATTAAAAACTGAAAAAAGCGCAAAATTACGATTTTCAAGGCTCAACTACACAAGTAAAAAAAGATTATTTTTTAATTCACCAAGAACCCAAATTCAAGTTCAAACTTTGATCTATCATTTCCCGATAAGTATTTTGAGCTTATTTCATCTTAAAACATTGTTTTTTAATCGTTAATCGAACAGGGCGGTCACTATGGATGCGGCGTATATACGAGAGAGAAACAAGATCTAGGGAACAAATTTTTGCTGGTTTAACATGGTATAAATGAACTCCTGCCCTGCCTTACGCGCTAAATTATCAATTAAAAAACAATAGTTTAATGGTTATTTGTGCACCAAGAGTGTTATTAAGCCCGGAATGATTTCAGCCAGACGGTCTCTGGTCCGAGAGATAGATGTTGCTCGATGAGCAACCAGCTTGAGCAATGAGTTTAAAAGAGCAAAAAATTGTGCTCTAGATCTTGTTTCTATTTCTTATACACGGCGTAGCACTAGCACTCGTCCTGTCATAAGCGCTTTATTAACGACTAAAAAACAATGTTTTAAAATGAAATAGTCCCGAAATACTTATGGCGAAATGATAGAACAAGGTTTGAATTTGAATCTAGATCCTTGGTGAATTCAAAAATAATATTTTTACTTGTGTTTTTGAGCCGTGAAAATCGTAATTTTGAATTTTTCTCAGTTTTAAATTATTTATACCTCGAAAACGATCAATTTTAAAGAAAAAATACAACAGAATTATTTTGTTCAGAATAATCAAAAAAAATTGCCGCGTCGAAAAATAATCCGAGCAGAAAAAATTGATTGTTACAATTTATTATTACACTCCTGGACAAAAATATCGAATATTTTGGAATTTTCCAATTTTTTTTTGTAGTCACTATTATTTCAAAATAATTTTAGATTACTGATAATACTCATATAGTAGGCTGATGTACTCAACTGGTTTGAAATATTTTGATGTTTATTTTGACGTTTATTCAGTGGTTAGTGTCATTCGTACATTTTATCATAAAAAACCTTCACTCAAAGGAAAAATCATACTAATTCGGTTATTTTTAGTTTAATTTATTAAGTTTAATTAAATATTGTTTTGATTTAAGTAAGTTTAAAATAAGTATCCCACCAATTCGACACTGCGATGAAGCCCAAGTAGCACATATTGTAATTTTGTACGAGGAAGGATATGCACAAAAAGATATCGCACCACGTCTCAGCAGAACTGAATCTATAGTTTCGAATACTCTAAAAAGGTACCGCAAAACACACAGACGCCCCGCCAAAGTTCCACGTCTTCTCCAAAATCATAAAGCTCGTCGTTTTGAATTTGTGAGAACACATATTTAGTGGAATATCGACAACTGGAAAAACGTTCTTTTTACTGATGAGACGAGAATCCTATTATGGAAGCCAGATGGCCAAAACTACGTCTACGGAAGAGTTGGAGAACGATTCGCCAGCTGCAGTCTCGCCCAGGCCGTTAGTTTTGGAGTTGATAGCATAATTCTTTGGGAAGGTATTAGTTGGGAGGTACGTACCGCATTTGTGGAAGTGATTGGATGTGGAAGTGATGACTGGTGATTCTTACGTTTAAAACATCCTGCAAGATCATGTTTTTTCATATGTTGGTTACATTGAATATAATGCTCGACCACATGCCGCTGTCATAGTGAGTAATTAATTATCTTGATGAGGTCCAAATTCGAAGATTGGATTGACTACCGTTTAGCCCGGATTTAAATCAAATAGAGCACAAGTTAGATCATCTAAAACGCAGCATACGACAAAGAAATCCCGTTACAAATACGATAAAGCAGCTTTGGCCTGCTGTACGGGATGAATGGAATGTAATTTCCCAAGGATATGTCCAAAATTTACTTGCAAGCATGCTGAGAAAGATGCAAGCAGTAATAAAAGCTAGAGGATGAAATACTCGTTACTGATCATGCATTTCTTTCAGTTAAAACGACTTGTTTAAGCAATTTAAATTATCATTTAAGTTTAGAGTAAAATAACATTATTTACCTAATATTAAACATTTATTTTTTTTCGCAATTTTCTCCAAATAAAAATTTAAAATTGTTCATTAAACATTGTTAAAATAAAATCTATTTTACAATAAACGACTTGATTGACCAGAATTTATTTTAAAAAAACAAAAATTAGAAAATTCCAAAATATTCAATATTTTTGTCCATGAGTGTATTTATTTATATTATTTTGGAGTATCTCATAAAAGTGATTATGCAATAAATCTTTTTATGCAAGCTTTTCGCCTTGTCTAAAAGGTATTTATGTGTTTTTATAATCTTTGAATTTCGGTGTAAAAACTTATACCACGATAAATAGATAGCAATTTTTACTATATGTCCGAACAATTTGGATTCCAATACATTATATTCTTTGTTTTATGAAAACAGCTAAGTAACCCTACCATACGCTCCAGGCAGACTAGAAGGACATCTGAAGAAATAAACTTAATATTGGATAATAAAATAAAATAGAATATAAATATGCTTTATTGTCACTGAAAATTGTACAATTTTATGGACAAAGCTTACAAAAAGAAAAATAACAATAACAATTTAAAATTTACTGAAATTACATCAATCGTCAATATCACAAAATAAAAAATAATAAAATACACAATTTATTGCAAAATTTAAATAAATTGCAAATTGTATAATAAAACCTTACGAAGTCCAAGTTGCTGCATGTGATATCCAAGTATATATCTATAAAAATACTTTAGTTACTTGTACATAAAGGTACTGTAATTTCTTAGATATTCATTAAGAAACTACTCTTCTACTGAATAATATGGTCTTTCAGATAGATAGATAGGCTTTTGTTATTTAACGGAACTTAAGAAAAGAAGTTGCAGATTTAAGTTGCAAAGGGAGATGGTTGTATATTTTTTTTGCCGAATATAATATAGATTTCTTTACTAGCTCAGTGGACGGGATCGGTAAATACACATCAAAGGTTGAATTTCTGGTGGAGAAGTCATGATTAGGTCTTGGTGGAAAAACATGTAGGTGTTTACGAATTATGCAAACAATTTCTAAAATATATCAAGAGGAAAGAGTTAAAATTCTGTGATTTTTGAAGTAGCTTCTGCATTGTGTTATTCTACTGAGACTAAAAAGATATAGTATTGCTCTTTTTTGTAATTTAAAAATAACATCAGATTGGGCAGCTGTACTAGAACCCCCAAAAGGAAGACCATATCGAAGATCAGACTCAAACAAGGAAAAATATGCTATTTTGGAAGATGCTAAATTGATTTCCTTCAAAACAGATCTTATTTCATAGCAGACTGAGGCTAGTTTCTTACCTAACAAATCAATATGAAGGGATCATTTAAGGTTGCTGTCTGTAAAAATACCAAGAAATTTTACAGAATCGACGATACTGATCTGGTTGTTATTAAGAAGCAAGGGTTAAAGAGCTCTTTTATAGGATAATGCTACTGTCTTATCCACGTTAAAAGAAAGTAAATTAGAGTCAGACCAGGATTTTATTTTTAGTAGATCAGAAGTTATAGTTGCATAAAGAGTTGCAATATTAGAGATCCTCTGGGTGACACTGGTATCATCAGCAAAAAGAAAAAATTTTTCATCGATTTTTAAGATAGTGATTTATAAAGATAAGGAAAAATACTGAACCTTGTGGTACTCCACATACAGTGCTTTTGTAACTATAAAGTCAGTATCATTTGCTCTAACTAATTAGTTTCCTATTTCCCAAGTAAAATTGGAACCAATTCAAAAAAATACCTCGAACTCCGTAGAAATTTAGTTTTTTTTATTAAAATGTCGCGATTTACACAATCAAAAGCTTTGGCATAGCAACAAAAAACAGAGGCAGTGTAAAGATTATTGTTTAGTGTTTGATAAACCTCATGTAGTACAGAAAACGTAGCATCACTGGTCAAAGTTAGCTCTGACTTTCAGTTTAAACTCTAGCGATGCGAAAAATAAACAGAGAACGCATTCGGAGTGAAGAAGATAGCAAATGCGTTCGGATTTGCAAATTATTTTATTATGGAACTACGACTGGGGGAGGGTCAATTGAACTCAATAGTTATTGAAATTTAAATTATTAGGAGTAATTATTCCAAGTAATATTATGCGATAATGAGAATTATCGATTTTTATTGTTTTTAAAGATGAAATATATTATAAAAGATTGATATTTAGAAATTTTTATTTTATTTATTTAGAGATTTTATTAATAAAATCATTTCAAATTTTGTTTGTTTGTACAGAAGAAAAGATTTAAATTTATTTTATTTCATTACGTTACACACATATAAAATACACGTTTGTAGCAAGTCAAAATAATATATATATATATATATATATATATATATATATATATATATATATATATATATATATACATAAACATAATTTAACAACTTGAAAACTAAAGTTCATCTGACTATGGTAATCACCAGTTTTTAAATTTGATTTAAATTTTAAGTAGGAATTTTTTATGAACCCCATTTCTCCTCCTGCATGAACTATTATTAACCTCTGTCCTTTAGAGATAGGCTTACGCAAACGATCGTGAATGTGTGACAAGAGTGGATGTATGTTTCGTCCATGTATACTATAGGACGATTTTCGTTTCTGTACCTCTTAATACTTCGCAAAAAAGCTATCCTTTATTGTTGGATGTCAGGTTTTTCCATAAGCAATTTTTCTTTGTCTGAGTTTTTCGCCAACGGAAACCCATTTTATGTAATACTCTTCGTAAACTTTCATACGATCCTGTGTAATTAAATATATTGACAAATTTCCTGTGTATGCCTCTCAACGTAGGAACTTTTTTTTCGTGGACGTGAAAATTTATTACAAATCTCCGAAGAATTTCCTTATCCATATTATCCAACTTAGTTTTGGTCGCACTTTTTTGTCTTTTAATATTAGGTGTATGAAACGAATCACTTTCACCATCTTCAACTGATCTCGTTTCCTTTGAAATTTGCTTTACAGAACCAACACTAACACCCGTTGCGCGCGAAACACGTTCTTGAATTTTCGTTAGTTCTATTATCGGATGTTTAGCCTCCGCTTCTCGTTTCATAAAATATATCACATTTGCTATAATTTCACGAGATTGACCACTCAAAACTTTACGATGACTTTTTGATTTAAATTCCATTGTAACGGAACCGGATTAATAAGTCCTACACCAGTGTAATTGATATGCGTCTGATCTATTTGCTTCTGCTAACAAAATGGAACTGAGTATATTCGGGCTACTGACGGATCCTCCCCTCCAAATTTATATTCTTGTCAAAACTCAGAGACATTGCAATTCTTGACGAGCTTGTACATTTATTAGATAAAAAGCCGAACTGACTTTATAATAAAATGTGGTTTTCAACGAGAAAGGACATAAGTCGGGGTTTTATAAGTCTCCCAATAATTTTGGATAGGACCGGGAGTAAGGGTCTATAGTTGCAGACATTCGATTTTTCGTCACCCTTATGACGAGGAAATATAATGGCTGTCTTTAGGCATTCTGGAAATATACCTTTCTCAAAGGAATCATTAATTAGTAAGACCAGGATTTTTAACGCATTTTTTGGGAGATTTAAGAACATTTTTATGGGTAGTCCATCAGTACTACATGAAGATTTGCTTTTGATACTACTGATTGTTTGGATCAGTTCAGATTTATGAACTGGTCTTATAAATAAAGAATTCGAGGCCTTTTTTTAAATTGGGAGATAGAAAATAAGATCTTATTGTAGCAAAATACATTTTTTTATGCGATTTCCGTATCCGATATGCGGATACGTTTGGTAGTCCAGGGTTTGTGATGTTTTGACTTATTTGTAATTAAAGAAAATGTCTTATTGAAAATACAGACAAGCCTATCTAAAAAATTACTAAAATTATAGTTCACGTCCACAGAGGGAAAGTGCCACCCAGAAGTCAAGCATACATTTTGGAATTTACGAAAGTTTTGTTCGGAAAAAATTATACCTAAACGTTGGATTTTCGAATGGTTTGTTGAGAGTATTAAACTTGGTATATACTGCTTCATGATCAGATAGTCCTATATTAATAAAAATTGTAGAGCGTACATCAAGGGGTGAGAAATTTGAGACAATATAGTCAATTATGGTAGATGTTGTTTTAGTAATTCTTGTAGGAGAATTAACGTGCATTGTCAAACCATACGATTCGAATATATTGACCAAAGACAATTGGGTAGTACAAGTAACAGCGTAAATAATGATATAGTCACCACATAGAATTTTTCCTATTTTATTGGGCAGGTTGTCTAACAAATCTTAACAGTTTAACAAATATCAGTCCAGCGCAAGGGGAACAAGTACAACTCGAGTGCGAATTAGGCAAACGAGGCTGCCATGGCTCTAGATCCAAAGACAATAAAGTTGAATCAAAATGTGTAAAAATGTTGTATGTCCACAACACAGCAAAATAACAAAAATTTGTGAGAAGTGTAGATACTTATATTTTAGAAATAGACGATTTTTAAAAATGTTTCTTTCATTAAATTGAGTTGTAGTGTTGAGTGTAAAAATTAAAAAAACTGTTGGGGTGAGCATTCACCTCAACCAGTATCAGATGTTTTAAAAATTACCCTGAGCAGGGAACGTTAAATGAAGCTGTTAGCCAACTTGTTCCTATCTCTTCTAATGCTGTCCGCACTTCTTCAGAAATATCATCTGGTCCAATTGCTTTATCTCTATTTTTGGAAGTGCTTAAATAATTTTTTCGTTTGTTATTTTGGTGGCCATTGCTATTACTGTATCCGTTAAATTAATTGGTTTGCTATCAAATTATTCATTCGTCAAAAAGACAAAAAATAAGTTTAATTAAATTTTTTAAATTGAAATCCTTAATTTTTCTTCAAAAATGACAACATAAACAAAACAACGATTGAAGTATAAAGAAAGAACAAAAAGAAACGAGTCTAATTGAGTGTTTTAAAATATATCACATATAATCAACCGTTTTAAAAATGTGAATTCTTTATTAGGATCTTTTAAGCTTCGTGTTCTTTAGTCCCATAAATTTTGGTCTTAACGGCAAAGAACAAGTAACGTGTGAATTATATTTTCAGTGGTGTAGATATTACAAAATGAAAAAATTTAAGTATTATTAAAATAAATCAGGCCTTGATACGGCAACTGTACTAACAAATATAAAAAAAAAATTATTTAAGAATAGAATAGAAAGAGGAAGGAAAGAGAATAACTGTTTATTGACTCAACAATAAAAATTTTGTCAGAGACATCCATCTGCGTTGCCTCCCTGTTCGTTCTCTTTATATTTTTAGTTGTAATATAAAACTTTTTAATATAACCATTTTTGAGTCTTCTTCTAGACCATCTCTTTTTGTATTTATGTCCTTTTATCCCTATCGTCATACATCCTCTGTTTGTATTCATAGTCTTACTTTCTCAAGGTTTTTCATTTATTTAAATCTTGTGCTGTTGCAACTAATTCGATGAAATTCTCTTGATGTCTTCTGACCAGCGGGTGGTAGGTTTGCCGTGACAGCATTTGTCATTCATTGGTCTCCATTTCAGAAATTTCCTTGTCTATCTATCATCCCACAATTCTGCTACATGTTCCGCCTATCTTTATTTAAGCCTTGTAATGCATTCGAAAACGTAATCTACTTTTGACTTTCTAAGTATCTCCTCGTTGCTTACGCTGTCTCGCCTTGTTAGACCAAGTATTGAGCATTTCATTTTTCTTTGGATTATCTCCATCAGTTGAAACAAAATGTAATCAGGCCAATACTATAATACCACAGAGTTCACATACTTTCTGAGCATTGCTTTCATACAACAATCGTAGATAACTATTAGCCATAGCCGTTATGCTTGTCTCAGGCGTCAGGGACGAAAACCCCACTAACCAATTAGTGCGAAGCGGACGGCAAAAAAGGGTTACACTATACAGTCCATAAAAGTAATAACAGAAAAAGTATTGAAAGGCTGGAGTCATATATAAAGTCAACGTTACCAATGAATTCGTTTGATTTCGTTATTGAATCAGAATTTAATGCCCGGGCAATACAGCACATACTATACACCACACCCACTTCTCTAAGATATTAGACAAAGTAAATCAGGCTTTATAGACGAATCGAATAAAGAACAAACGATCAAATATATTACAGAAATAGTGCAAAATGTAAAGGATAAACACTTAAAGACAGATAGATTAATGAAGAAAAAATCATGGATGACAGATGAGATCCTGAAACTAATGGACGAGAGAAGAGAAGCCAAAAATGACCTAGACAAATATAAAACCATAAATATATTAATAAGAACGAAAATCAGAGAAGCGAAAGAAAAAGAAGCAAGGGAAAGATGCGAAGAAATTGAGACTCTGCAGTCAAAGTACGATAGTCACAGTGTACATAGGAAAGTTAAAGAACTCACAGGGTGACTAAGACGAAGACAGAAAGGAAATATAACTGATTCTCACGGAAACATCATCTTGGACAAACAGAGTAAAATAAGAACGTGGAAAGAATATCTAGAAAAACTATTTGAAGACCAAAGAGATAACACCTTTGAGCTAGAAGAAGAGGTAAATTATGGACCAAGAATATTTACGCAATAACACAGTTAAGGGATGGCAAAGCCGCAGGCCTTGATAATATACAAGCAGAACTACTCAAACTAATGGACAACGAATCAATAGCAATAATCGCAAAGATATTAAAAAACATATACAACTCTGGAGAAATACCAACAGAATGGCTAAAATCTGAGTTTATCGCAATTCCAAAAAAACCAGGAGCCAAAAAATGCGAAGATTACCGTACTATAAGCCTCATGAGTCATCTTCTAAAATTGTTCCTACAGATAATTCATAGGAGAATCTACAAACTCTGTGAAAGTCAAATTTCCCCCAACCAGTTCGGGTTCACAAATTCTGTTAGTACTAGAGAGGCTTTGTTCTCAGTACAAGTCTTATTCCAGAGATGCAGAGACGTCAACTGCGACGTATACGCATGTCTGGTTGATTATGAGAAAGCGTTTGATCGAGTACAGCAAGCCAAGATGATGCAAATACTAAAAGAAACAGGAATTAACAACCAAGATCTGAAAATAATTAGAAATCTCTACTGGAATCAGACAGCACATCTCAGAGTTGAAGGTGAACACACTGACTATGTGAAAATCATGCGTGGAGTGAGCCAAGGCTGTATTTTGTCTCCTCTAATCTTCAATCTGTACTCTGAAAGAATCTTTATCAAAGCTTTGCACGAAACTGAAAAAGGCATTCTACTAAATGGTTACCGGCTAAACAACATCAGATATGCAGATGACACCATAGTATTTGCTGACAACTTAGAAGACCTACAAGTTCTTATGAGCAAAATCACGTATTACAGTCAACAATATGGACTCAATATAAACGTTAAGAAGACAAAGCTTATAATAATTAGCAAGAAAAGAATAACAGAAGGTCAACTCTACGTCAACCAATCCAATCCTGTAGAAAGAGTGACGCACTACAACTACCTCGGCACCATAATAAATAAAGAATGAACCAACAACCAGGAGATTAGAGCACGCATCGGAAAAGCTAGATCCACCTTCAATCGGATGGGGGCCTTCTTCAAGAGTCACAACCTCTCTCTTGATATAAAAGTAAGAATGCTGCGATGCTACGTCTTCTCTGTCCTTTTTTATGGTGTTGAATCGTGGACCTTGAACGAAGATATGTGCAGAAAACTGGAAGCATTTGAGATGTGGCTATATTGGAGAATGCTTAAGATCCAGTGGACTGACCGAGTCACAAATGAGGAGGTCCTCAGAAGAATGAATAAGAACCGAGAGGTACTGACCACCATCAAATCTCAGATATGCTCTCCTTCAAGCCATCCTGCAAGGAAAAATATTTGGAAAACGAGGTCCAGAAAGAAGAAGAACATCTTGGTTAAAGAACCTCAGAATTTGGTTCAATACAACATCTGTGCAGCTTTTCCGCGCTGCTGCAGATAAGATAAAGATTGCCATGATGATCCTCAACATTCGTAACGGATAGGCACATCAATAAGAAGAAATCAGGCTGCCTTGATTTGTATACTGTCTACATAAAAGATTATAGGTCCGAATAGATAGCTTACTTACTGAGAAAACTTAAGTTGTAAAAATTAATCAATGTCATCCATACGCATCCATAGTATCGTATACAAACTAGGTTATAGTATGTTTAGGCGCAATGGGTTTCTAGCCTTTTGCCAGAAAACCATAAAAGCTAGCGAATATGTTCTTTATAACATCTTACGAAATACAGTCAAAGCAGTAATGAATTTTTTTCGTAAATAATTTCTGGCGACAAATCTTGTTGTCATCAGTTTGAACCATCCAGTAAGCTGTCATTGATGTAAAGGAAACACGCAATTTCTCCACCATCTCCACCTACCATTTCTGTAGACAAGGTTATAATAATATTTATTTTGGAATAAAAAAAATTACTCTTGCACGAAAGAAATGGAGAGCATCCACTGTATAGTCCCGATTTATTGCCTTAGGATTTTCACATCTTTGAACAACTGAAAAAGGCGTTAAAAGATAATCGTTTTCAGTTGGATGAATAATCACAAAATGCCGTAAATGAATTTTTCGAC
This sequence comes from Diabrotica undecimpunctata, assembly GCF_040954645.1. Taxonomy (NCBI): domain Eukaryota; kingdom Metazoa; phylum Arthropoda; class Insecta; order Coleoptera; family Chrysomelidae; genus Diabrotica; species Diabrotica undecimpunctata. The sequence continues at coordinate 38,266,607 of NC_092809.1, read as the reverse complement.
GGCCACAATAATTCTTTAAGTAGGGTATACATCGGTTGGTAAAACAATGTATTTGTAATTAGTTATAGATATATTTGCTTGAAAAAGCCCCTATATTATGCTATGCTGCTGGCTAATATTTTCATAGTAATAAAAAATATAAATTTTTGTGCTTTACTAAAGAATGACGTTATTATTATTATTATTATTTATTAGCTTACTGGGTATTTGATTGACTAATCTGGAATGAGAGACGGATAGAGAAGGATAAAGAAAGGGAAACCTTCTGACATCTTGCAACTGAACATGGTCAAAAACTACTAAGTCAATAATATATATTTAGATCAGTTATCATATTTATACTGATCTTTTAGTTATTTGTCTGAGAATAGTCATGGCATTAGTAAAGGAGTTGAATTAATTGCATTCTTGTAGTTTCTGGTATCATATTTGTTCTATGCCATCTGCTCTTTATGTCAGTTAGTTAATTGATCCAGCCGTTTTTGGGTGTAATTAGTTCATTGGTATTTTTCCGTTCCGATCGGATTTTCAATTCCCTTTGAGAATCTTTCTCAATATTTTTAACCCTATTTAATATTCTAGCCTTTTTGTTGTATGATGTGTAGGGTTAGGGTATGCTACTTTTCGCGTCTAGTCTAGCTTCTTTAATATTCTGTTTAATTTTTAACAACTAATATCTATGACAACTCCTGCTTCCATTTTTCTTTCAACCTTTTTTTATAAAGTTACGTTGACGTGAGTTATTAAACTATTATAATAGTTTAAACCTAATCAATTAATTACTTAATAGAATAATAATATGAAACAGTATTAGTTCTGCGTTCATTGCATAAAAAGAGCGTTTTGATTCAATTTGCCACTCCAATCCGGTAATATCGAGAAAGAGGACGCCTCTGGTGTTTTTTAAAGTATTACTATCACAAATTTGATCATTTCGCTGTTGTAAAGGCTTATTATGCCCGCTTTTCCATCGTGCATTCTCCGTGATACAATGTAAAGTAAACAAGATAAAAAATGTCCGTCAATAAATTGCTGGTGTTAAGAAACAAAAGGCTCGTAAACCTCCGAAAGAATTTTATTCGAACTAAAAGTGATTAAAGTGTATAATGGTCAGGATCTTAAAATGCCGCGAAAGCTCACCGGCTACTTCTTCTTTTTCAGAAACGGACTGGAAATCGACAATAGAAAAAGTTAACTGTTGGATGTATTTGGACATTTTAGTTCAATTTAGCTTTACAAAGGCTAATAGAGGAAAACAAATCTCATTAAAATAATAACGTCGCTATAAAGAACATAAAGACTAAGAAATAAAAACTACTATATACTAAATATATACAAAAATTTTTTCTTCGTATAAAGACAAAACTTAACATCACAAAATATATAAGTACTAGTCCTAGAATTCTAAAATTGACCATGAAAAAAGCCACGAAACAAAGGAAATAGGGGAAAGCCTTAGGCTCTGACAAAATACCATCAGATGGGCTTAAATTCCTAAATGATGAGACTATCTTAGGACTAAAAACATCTACAAACAAATTTTAAAAACTTGAATATTTCCACAAATTTAGATGCAGACATCATTTAGCCTACTTTAAAAAAACTTCATGCAGTATCATCTGAGCACTTTAGACTACTTAGGCTCATCGGTCATTCCGTCAAGCTGCTTCTCAACATAATTCTCAGAACAACTAAACAGAAATGCAAAGAAACAATGGGAAATAAATAATTCGGTTTCAGTGAGATTACGAACTAGATATATGAGTTCGCAATATTAACATTATAGAGAGCTCAGAAAATAATTTACGTCTGGTTTATAGATTTTGAAAAGGCGTTTGATAAAGTCCAACCCGATAGCTGTTTGAATATCTAGAGATGATAGGAATAGATGAAAGACAAAAAGAAAGGTTAATACAAAATTTATTTTGGAAACAAATAGGCTCGGGTCAAAGAGCAATAGATGACAAAATGACTGACAAAAGTTTTTATCAAAGAGGAGTAGGATAAGCTTGTTTGTGGTTTCCTACTTTGTTTAACTTGGAAGCAGTATTTAACGAAGCTTTAGAAGTGCGAACATGAACATTTATGAAACTGCGGCTACATTCGACAATTCTCAACCAAACCTACAACTAAGGTAACATAGAGTAACTTCTCAGAGAATAAACTAATTTGTTCTCCATCTTTTAGTACCTGTGCTTGTCCTACCATGGTAATATTTCAGATTTAGCTCCTAGTAGCTTTCAAGGATTCATCTTAGGAGTAGTAACCAAGGAAACCGTAAGAAAGACGTATATCTGGTAATAACATGTAATGTTATTATCCAATATATATATATATACCAATTATCAGTGAGTAATTACAGTGGTAATTACTCACTGATAACAAGTGCCTTAGAAAGAAAACGAAACTTAGTACTGTGTACAGCACTTTTACTACTACTACTACTACTTTCTTCTTCTTGGTATTACTATTTATTGTTAAAATAATTTGGTATTAGTTAATATTACAATATTTCTATATAAACTGGTATTTTTCGTAGAGGCGCAAAACGAATTTGTAGAAACGGTAAAAGAGTTCTGCTACTTATGGTCACTGGTTGACTGCAAAAACAACACATCCAAAGAAATAAGAAAAAGAATATGCGTGGCTTACCGTTATTTTGGCCAAGGTCCTCAAATAAGAGCGAAAATTAGGTCAAGACCAACAAAGTGCAAACTATATAAAACAATAACACGTCCAGTGCTCACCTAGGAATAGAAAACATGACGACCCGAGATGAAGATTTACTACGAATCTTTAAAAGAAAAGTATTGAAGACCATATATTATGGTGGAGTTAACGAACAGGGTCTGTGGGAAAGGTAATATAATTTCGAACTCTATAGACTTTTTGGTGATGCCGATATCGTAAAAACTATCAAAATAAACCGCCTTAGATGGGTGGGCCACGTTATGCGACTAGATGAAAGTGATACTTCTAAAATAACCATGCTAAATGGCCAGTCGAAAGAAGAAGAAAAGGGCAATCTAAACTCAGGTATCTGGAAGATGTGCAGGGCGATTTAGGAGGTAAAGGTATGGAGAAGACAGAAACTCTACAGGGAAGGATGGAAGAATGTTTTACGGCAGGTTAGGGCTCACGAAGGGCTGTAGCGCCAACTGATAATGATGATTTTTTAAACAGTCACACCAAAGTTTTTTAAATCATTTAATACTTCTTCACTCTATTGGTGATTTGAAAGATTGTCAAAACAATATCTAAAAATTAAAGCTTAAAAATTCGTTCATAATAATGATGGAGAACAACTTTAAAATCGCAATATGTTGCTATTGTTAATCAATTTAAATTGATTATCAAAGACTGACAAATCACGATCGAACATTATACTGTCCTATATACACCTAAGCTACAGAAAGCTTTTCTGGCTAAATAAAGTGGGGTTTGTTGGTAAATGTTTCGTCCGAGGACGCACTTCTTGCGTTTTCTATTCTGCAAAATATTTCTGTTTCAAATGTTTCGGGATTCAAATGTTTTTCGTTTCCGTTCCCGTTCACCTAGTATGTTTTCTTAATGTTCCCGAGGGCGTTTTGGAATATCCTGTAACGATAAGACTACCAAAGATAATTGAAGTACTATTGTAAAAATAATACCTCAATCAACCATGGGAGCTTATCGTCTATACCTTGCCTAGCTCAGTATCTCAAGGGTCAGTTCGTCTTGTCTTAAACTAGGGATTGAACCTGAGTTCTCAGTTGATAGCAAATAAGACAAATTTTAACCAAACATATTTATTTAAAAGAATAAAAAAACAATAATTAACCCTGCCAAAGCTTAACAGTTAATAAGTGCTACTTATTGCTTCGATGGGCTACTTGTATGTTCTAGCTGTTAGGTCCTCCAATTAAAAGTTGTGGCTTCTGGAGAGCTACAGTCACATGTGGCTGTATGTCCTGACTAAGTTGTAGTGCAGTATAGTTATAGTAAAATCCAATATGACCAATAAATAAGTTCGATCTGCTCAATAAATCCAAATAATCCAATACAGTTGTTGATATGCCAATAAACCCAAGAGAGTTTGTAGACCATAAAAATGAGTCTTATAATAATTTTTGCCTTCTTTTATAAATTTCAAAAAGAGCCAAAAAATAATCCCACTACCTTAGAAAAGTTGTTTTGACAGAAAGTGGGAGACTAAATGAAGTTAGCACAGATGTCATAGGATGTTGCTATAGATATCATGAAACTAGCTTGTCTGTCAACACGGAACAGAATAGTCTGCCGGACAAAAAGAGAGAGGGCGAATATTTATTCTACGGAACAGAAAGAGAGAGAAAATAAAGACAGAGGAAGAAGAGAAAAACAGAGGGCGCCAACTACTTTTAAAATAAAAAATAGTAAAAATTAAACTGAAGATAAAGAAATTAATAAATCAATAAACAAATTAAAATTAAATAATTATTTAAATATAAATTAATAGAGATGTGACGTTTATAACGTTACAATCCTTTTTGAGTACATTTTAAAAAGAGTTGGATAAAATATGCCCCTTGCCCCACACCACTTCTATTCGTTATTAACATTTGTTATATAATATGAAAATATACGCATAATATATTTGATATAGGTGACGATAATGAACCACCAACACCAGAGGTGACGACAAACGAAGAAATAAATATTGAGGGGGAAGAGGTAAAGGAAGCATTAAGGAAATTAAAAAATAAAAAATTACTAGGAGAGAACAGAATACCAAATGAACTCCTAAAGTACGAATGACCAGATCTAACCAAACAACTATTAAAACTAATCCAAAAAATAATAGAACAAAACAGAATTCCTCAAGAATAAAGATCAAGTATCTTAATATCTCTCTTCAAAAAGGGAGAAAAATCGGACCCGTAAAATTACAGACGAAATAATTTATTAAACCCAACACTAAAATTAACAACCAAAGTGACAAATAAACTTAATGAAACACTAACAGAAGAACAACAAGGTCGGGAAAGTCGAGGTAAGTGCAAGAGAAATCATTAAAATACAACAAACCGGCATATCTAGTTTTATGTACCTCTTAAAAAGGCATTTGACCGGGTTAAATTAAAGGACGTTATCCACTTATTGTACGCAAGAGAGATACCTCTAGGAATAATCAACACGATGGAATATATCTAACAAAACAACAGATTAAAAGTAAAAGTAGAAGAACTAACCGACCTTATTGAAGCTAGCAATGGGATAAGACAGGGAGATTCCCTGAGACCTCTATTGTTTAACCTGATAATGGATGAAGTAATAAAAAATTAAGAACTAAAAAAGAATACCAAATGGGAGAAAAACGACATAAAATAATCTGCTATGCGTACGTCGCAAAACTACTCTCTCAAAGTAAAGATGATTTACAACGTATGCTGCACCAATTTAATTCAACATGTGAATTTCCCCAAAAAAGACAAAATGCATGGTTATAACAGCAAATTACTAAGATGTAAATTGGAGCTGGAAGGTCATATAATAGAACAAGTGATAGAGTTTAAATATCTAGGCACTTCACATTATCTAGCTAAGGAAAGCTCGAAACTGAAGTGAAAGATCAAGTGAATAAAGCAAACAGATCCTCAGGTTGCCTAAATGAAACAATATGGAGAAATAAAAATATCTGGAAAGAAATGAAAGGCAGAATTTACAAAACAGTCATCAGACCATTAATGACATACGCGGCAGAAACACAACCTGTCATAGAGAGGACAAAAAGAATTTTAGAAACAGCAGAGATAAAAATACTTGGAAAAATTGATGGTAAGACACTATGAGACAGAGCTAGAAGTACAGATATACGATGTAGATGCCAGGTAAAAAACATAACGAACTGGGTAAGAAATAGAAGAGTAGAATGGAACGATCATATAAAACGATCGGTAGGAAGACCACGAAAACGATGGAACGACAACTTACTGGAGGCACATTGAAAAACAGACACAGTCATGTCTATATAAAAAGAAGAAGAAATAAATAGCTTAAAAATTATAAGAAACACGAGAATAAAATTGTAGGTCATTCAACGCGTCTGACGACTCGAACATGTCGGAAAAACTACTGTGACGAAATTCATAGATAACGAGCTAATTGTATGAGGATACTTTCATTAACAGCAGCAAAAACAACTTTTCATATTGTCTGACGGAACTTGTTTCCGATTTTCCTGTCTGACGGGTGAAATGTTTCAGGGAATTTAGAGGAAAAACGACATAAAAACAAAAAAAACATGTCGAAGAGAGAAGACAGGCCGAGGATGACCGCGTCAGACTCAGCCTAATCAAGCGATACCCAAAGTTTGGAGAGAGTATCTACCAGCCTAGGACTGTCATCATCTAGTAACTTAAGCATCTCAGTATACACATTATTGTTATCAGGGGTTTTAGAAATTTTGGATAAGTTTATTTTATGGTGTACCTCTGACCAAATTATTTCCATCAACTGGTCTTCCCGTTATGTGATTACTTGTGTTTGCTTTGTTATCGTCAAATAGGTCTTTTACATTGGTCATGGTATATTTTTCGATTGTTATCAACTGATTTTAAGATGTCCATATTAGGAGTTTTCTTTCTAGCTCCTTTAATTTTTTTCACTTGTTTGTTTATGTTAAGGTGGAAAACACACCTAAACAATCACAATAACCTGTCCTACCCAGATTACAAATACATCCATATTAAAAATAAAATCGTTCTGTAGCATCAACTGGTTTCCTAAAATTTGTTTGTTGTTTGGTGATTTTTTTTTTCTGATCTAAAACTTCATCAATTCTTTCAAAATTCGTACTAAAATATATAAAGAAACGGTTCTCATCTCCGTGAAGTTCTGATTAGAATTTATGTAATTCTTCTTACGTATACCTTCTATTAAATTTTTGCAATGCTTCTTCTTGTAAATCACACATTTTATAAACTACATTTCCAACTGTATTTGAAATAGCAGATCGCTATCGGTCCGATGTGTTCGCTTTCTACAGAAACCGAGATCGCCATCGCCATCGTGGACGTGCCCGCGATCGTGGTCGCTTAAATGTGTTCTCCTCTTAAAATGCTCATGTTTATTTTGGAGCTCTATCAAGTTATTGATCTATCAAGAAGCGTTATTCTAGCTAGGTCAGTTTGTTTCATTCGCATTACATGTCTTATCCACCTTAGAACGTCCTATCATAATGTATTTTATAATATCTGGTTCCTGGTATATTATATAGAGTTGTCTCGTCTTCTCCACACAGGGCTAGGATCCACACGTAGTTGTAAAGCCAGAATAATTACGATGACAAGTGTTTTACATTGTTTCTTCAAACAACTTTAATTCTCGTATTAATCTTGTGACCTGTTTGTTGATTTCGTTACATCTAAAACTTTCTTAATTAATAAATTTTCTTCCTTTTATCAGTAAAAGATTTTTTCAGTAATGCATTTCTGTTCTCGAGCTCATAGTTCACTTTCTTCTACTATTGCGTTTTTTAATATATATATATATATATATATATATATATATATATATATATATATATATATATATATAAATAAGGATCGCTCGAAGAGTGGTGGGTTTTTCGGTCAAAAGTTGGGGAAAAAAGACAAAGAAGTTGGCTACTTCATCTATTTATTGAAGACGTTTCGCTCTCTAGTCAACGTTTTCAATCAATTCTCAAGAAATCTCTTTAATAAATAGATGAAGCAGCCAACTTCTTTGTCTTTTCTCTCCAACTTTTGACCGAAAAACCCACCACTCTTCGAGTAATCCTTATTTATATTTGATTCACGGTCGTACTTCTTCTTTCTATATATATATATATATATATATATATATATATATATATATATAAACATATATTCTATCATGAATTTTTAGTGAAGTATGAGAGCTCTCTGACAAAATAAACCCAAGGGCTTAGGATTCGGCCCTGTACGAGGCCGCTACTTCTCCTTATATAGATGTATGAGATGAAATAAATTGTCGTTTTTTTGGGCTTAAATTATTGATGTAGGTGGCCTCTCTTCCTCTGTATGCACCGGTGCAATTTTTGTCTCTGATTGGACTGAAAAATATATCGATAATTTGTTACCTGGGGCTTAATTTTTTTGTCGGATTTAAATCTTGCTTTATAACTGAACCGAGTACCGAAAAAGTTAAAATAACGGAAGGCTGGTTAATGAGATTTTTTTAAGGGTATCGCAGAGTGCAATCTCGCGGCTTTAATTTGTTTTTTTATGTATAGGCAAATGTACAACTGGTCCCAAATATTCCCACGGAAATATATACCACCACAATTGTAGGAAGTCCGCCGACACTTGATAAAGATTAATAAATATGGAACCGTAATGCGGACGTCAGGTAGTCATGACCACATGACTTGGAATTTTTCCATTCCTTTTCGCTTAATGTCTGTCCATGGCAGCCATTCTCCAATTTGTAACACCTGCTCTTTTTAGATCAGTTTTACTGATCTAAACTGTTCTAGATACATGCAAAATACACCACAAGAATAAAAGTTGAAAATCTGAAGGACGACACAACAAAGTATTTATGTCAAAAAGAATAGCAAAAACGAACAAAAGCGAAAAACTCCTAAATTCTGTACCGAGGTGAAGAATACAAGAGAATAAGAAATAAAACACATTCACTTTTAAAAAGAATTAAATACCAGCACTGGGAATACTTCTTAAAAAAACTGGAGCATAATGTTTATAGTTTACAAAAAGAAAAATGGCGTTTTATAAGAGGTTAAAGAGCAGAAGTGGAGGAATTAATTTTTCCTTTTTAAAACAAAAGATTTCACTAATTTAAAAATAACCTTTAAAACTTCATTAACTGCAAGATCAATATATTCCAAAGTCAAAAATAAAAGTGACATCAAAGATTGTTCCAACGTAGTGTACCAGATTCCTTGCAACAATTGTAATTTGGTATATGTGAGACAAACCACTCGTAGCCTAGGTAGTCGCTTAATCAGTCATCGAAGCGACAGTAGACTATATCCGGAAAGATCTGCCCTTGCAGAACATGTAAATAAAGAACATCACATAATGAATTATGAATCAGTCAAAGTTTTAGGCTACTGAATCCAATTACAAAAAAAGAATCTTCTTAGAAATGGCATTCATTGCTCAAAATTCAAACGCAATGAACAAAAGGAGTGACATTAATCAGTTAAGCTCCATTTACTCCTACCTATTATAATTTGGATACACATTCACATTTCAATGATGTTTCAACATCTGAGTCATTGTAAAGTTTCCAGGTTTCTTCATTTAGTATATTCTCATCTTAAAAAATTGTTCTTTCAACCTAAATACAATCCTTGTTAAATTTTGATGTGTAATATTAGTAGTACTACATAAGACAAAGAAAACAAGAAGAAGTTCTGTCATTTGCCATGTCCAGGAATGACAGCTACTCTTAACCTAACACTCCACTGTTGGCCGGCACACGTGGCCGTTTTAAATCGTTGTAATTGTCTTTTTCTTATGTGTTAAAAGTAATAATAATTGTCAAGTTTGGTCTTTTACACCATGCAATTTATAGATTATTTAATTATTGACTCAATCAATGAGTGGTGCGTGATATTGTCACATGTGAGTAGAACATCCACGAAAGACAAATCGCAATAACGTAAGTTTTTATAACCTTTTACACTCTTAATAGGTTTCGAGGATGCTTTACTAACATTAGCACTTTATTTCTAAACCTCAAAGCTATATATATATATATATATATATATATATATAAATATATTATGTCTTGTATAAAGCTTTATATGGCTAATAATGTTGCAACAATGTAATAGCTAATATGTATAATTTTATGAAAATGGCAATTGCTAACTTGCAATCACCCACTTACTCCGTACTACAATTTTCTTACAACGCAAGTAATTTATGGTAATCACTCAGTATTTCTGTAAACCTAAAATTAGATGCAGCTTAGACTAATTAATGCGGCTTCGCAAACTCAGATTAATTAATTAATAATGACTGATTTAATTTAGTAATATCTTGACTATCGATCTGAAATAATGAGAGTGACTTTTACATTTGTTCATCAACACGAGAAGCAGCGATAGGCGAAATGATGAATAATGTCATGCACGAATTTATTATTAGGGACAAATTATTTTCGTAAATGTCGTGTCCGTAAAATTGCCATAACAAATTATTATTGCCAGTTTCTTTCCTAACAGTGTTTAAGTTAATTTAACAACAGATAACTTTAAAAATATAAATGAACATCAAACAAATATATAAAGTGATTTTGAACAAAGTCATATCAACAAAAAAGACAAAAGTTATGGCATTTGAACATAACCCAACTTTTAGACATACTGACTCATTTGATTTCTTTAAAACATTTTAAAGAAAATAAAGTTACTTTTTTTTTGTGTTACTTTTGTAACACATAGATCGGATCTATTTGTCAGATATATAATAATCATAAACAAGATCATTTAAGTTATACCAATGTGTAAACTTTTTATATTGATCTAGCTAGAACGATCACCAATTGAGATAATGCGAACGGCCGCTAGATGGTTGGTGAAGAGCGAGTCGTGGATTCGAAACTAGCTTTTGAAATTGGTATTTGGTTTAACAGAACCATTAACAGAAAATTACCAGAGATAAGAAAAAATAGTATACATAGATAAGATAATATTGCCACAGATAACAAGAAAAAGAAGGAAAAAATGCACCACTTAACTTTTTGTAAATAGAACGATAAAGTTTTGAAACCTTAGACCTTAGTACTTAGAAGTTACTTAAGCATTAAAAGATCAATACTCAGAAACATAAACAAGCGTTTAACTTAGAAAACAAACCCAACACTATATATTTCTGCCTTTCCATATATATATATATATATATATATATATATATATATATATATATATATATATATATATATATATATATATATATATATATATATATATACTCAACAGTCTTCCGGGTTGAACTGCGTCGATTATCATTGTGCCGAGCTTTCGACATCCTATTTGATGTCTTCTTCAGGGCTTCCGAGGTCTCAGTCTCCCGAGCCCTCAGACACTACTACACTGATCACTAACCAATATATTACTTAGTAACATAGCTGCACCGTACTGATAACAACCAAATATTCAGAAATAACTATTTACGACGGTTGCCTTCCATCGATATACCTATTTTGTTTGCTTGTCAAAAGGGTTGCAATATGCACTTTTATGTCCCCTTGGTTGCTCGACGTTTTTTATGTTTTTTGGTCCATTTTTCCAGGGTACCAGGCTAAAAACCCTTCAGATAATTTGTTATTAATAATTTAATTGTTGAAATGATTGTATATCCTAAGCTATAAGAGATATTTAGTTTTACCAAAATGAAAATTGTTCCTTTGGAAAATATGAACAAATTGGCGTTTGGTTGACTTTGTTCCGATTGTTAAAACCGGAGTAATAACAAATTTCGTGAGAAACAATGCAAAATAGGCATTCGATGATAACAATTAAACTTTAAAAATTTCACTAAAAAGTTGCGAACTACTTTGTTTATAAAAGATTTAAACCAAATTAAGCTATACATTTTAAAAACCTGGCTAATGGAAGTTATAAAAGAACTTAAAGGGGACATTTTAAGCTTTGGTAAATGTTTTTATGTTAAGTTTTGACCAAGACCCAAGAAAAACCAATACATTACGTAATATCCATGTAGATTCAGATATGCATATAACTTTATCATTATAAACAAAAAGTTTGTAGTTAAAATTTTCCTAAAAAGTGGGGAGTTAATTTGTTTATACAAGTTTTAAGCGAAATTGAACCATAAATAGAACAATTGAAAAACAAACATTTTAAGCTTTGCTAAAGGTTTCTATGTTAATTTTTTGCCGTGATATTGAAAATTGATTGCGCGCGCGGTTTATGCGCCACCAATTCGCTGCAAACTGATCGTCCGCCTCAAAGCGAGTTATTAAAAGTTCCATATCTTGGTAAAAATTTAACATAGAAACATTTACGAAATCCTAAACTATTCGTTTTATGTTGTTCTATAATTTCCATTAGGCAGATTTTCAACATATTTAGCTTAATTTTGTTTAAATCTCTTATAAACTTTTTTATTATTAAAGATAAAGTAATTTTGAAAAGTTTATTTTAAAGCTAACATATTTACCTTTAAACTGAGGGGGATTGACAGTTAATCGGACGTATAAAAACTTAGGTTGGAGTTATACTTGGAAAAGCTCCAGCGAATGCCCATTTTAAAATTATTTTAAAATTGTTTTTGCGAAATTTGTTATAACTCCGGTTCTAACAATCGGATTAAAGTCTACCAAACGCTATTTGATTTATTTCTTTATGTAAAAGGAACAATTTTTATTTTGGTTAAAATTAAATATCTCCACTAATAGTTTAGGATATACAATTATTTAAACAATTAAATTATTAATAACATATTATCTGACGGGTTTTTAGCTTGGTACCCTCGAAAAATCTATTCTACGAATCAAAAAAGGTACCAGGGGACATAAAAGTGCATACTCTACCACCCCCTTAGTTCCTAGACTACTCCCATTTCATTTTGAATTTAAATTTTTCAACAATATTTCAAAATGAAAATAATCTTAATTTCCTATACATGACACAAGTCAGTAGTCATTTTTTGAAAAAGTAGTTAAAAAGCCAGCATTGGATCCTACTCAGTCTGTCTGGCGCCTCAACTCCATCGAGATGGTTGGGTATTTGCACCTGTATTATAAAAAAATGTTTTAATGTGTTTTTTGTAAAGTCTCTTAATGTGTTATCTTTTAAATTTTTTTAAATCTTTTGATATTTTTTTAACTTTTGAAGAAATATTGTATTTTTTCACCGATGGTACCTACCCCTCTTTAGTATATATATAATTTAGCTCTCCAGGCCTAGAAGGCCCATGGCTTGGGTTGCTATTCTTTTCCATTCTTTTCTGTTTGTTGCTTTATTTTTCCAGTTTGGTATTTTAAGTTTTTCTATGTCTTTTTCAACATCCTTCTTCCACCTGGTTTTCGGTCTGCCTTTCTTCCTTTTCCCTCCTATTCCTCCCATTAGCATTCTTTTTGGCAGTCTCGTATTTTCCATCCTTTGGATGTGTCCCAACCATCTCAGTCTTTGTGACTTTATGATCCCTACGATATTCGGCTCTCCATACATGTCCTCTAATTCCATATTTGGTCTTTTTATCCATATACCATTCCATAATTTACCTCCAAATATTTTCCTGAGGACTTTTCTTTCCCAGACTTGCAGCAAGACTTGCTCGGATTTGTTCATTGTCCATGTTTCACTGGCATATAATACAATAGGTCTTATTACTGTCTTATATATTCTTATCTTAGCCCTTCTAGATATGTTTTTGCTTCTTAATAAATTGTTTAGTGCAAAAATACAACGGTTACCGGCCATAATTCTCGCTTGGATTTCTTCCTTCATATTTGGTCTTCTCGTGAATGTCGCTCCTAAATACTGGAATATTTCTTCTTCTTCTTAAAAAGTACCACTACCCCTCTTTAGTAGTGGTACTTTTTAAACTTTTGACGTTACAAGTTAAACATTGTAACGCTTATATTAGTTACTAATATTAGTTCTTCTATTGTAGCACAGCTCCGAGGATGACTTTCTAAGCGTCAAACGCGCAGCTAGAAATTAAATATTTTACATACTTTTAAAACTCTTTTCTTTTCCATTCATTTAAATCATTTTGTAGCATGAACGGTACAATGTAGAAGGACTCAAAGACAAAAACAAAAAGAACAATAAGAAAATAGAAAACCAAAATAGAAAACAGACTAAAACATAAATAAGTAGTGTGAAGAGTGCAGAAACATCATAAAAGAATCAGCTGAAGAAGGACTAGAATAACAAGAACGAATGACTGGTTTGACGAAGAATATCAGATTATAACAGAAACAAAAACAGAGCATATTTACTGATGCAACAGGGACACAGAACCCGACGTAATGAAGAAAATAAAATCCATCGCAGAAAGAAGAGAGAGAATATAAACAAAGAACTTCAAGAACTATAAGAACTAAGTAAGTCAACAAAAGCAAGAACATTTTACCAGAAACTGAGCAAAAACAGAGAAGAATTTAGACCAAAAACAACGATGTGTACAGATAAGGGTAATATATTGACAGAAGAGCAAAAAACGCTAAGAAGATATACAGAACATTTTAAGTAATACCTTGAGGGAGAAAGGCGGCCTATCCTAACGTACCCTTATATACCATTAGACCAAGCAGACAACAGAGAAAAGAGTCCACCAACAATTACGACAGCAGTAGAAAAATTAAAGAACAATAAATCACCGGAATCGTATCAAATAGCATCGGAGCTACTGCAGTAAATAGGCGACGGATAAAAACAATACATGAGCTGATAACAAAGATATGGTTACCCTTTCTATTACCGCCTACATACCTACTTTGTTAACAATGGGTATCCATTTTCCAGACACCTACGATATCTCCTCAATTCAAACCCCTCCTCCTTGGATAATTCGACTTTCCTCTACTGACACCAGCTTATTGCGCCTAAACAAATCAGAAACACCAGCAAGTCAAATTAATCAAGAATTTCCAAAAATATTAAGCAAATATGGTAGCTGTTTCAAAGTTTACACCGATGCCTCCAAAAACGAAGACGAAACTGGGGCAGCAATCTACTCATCAGATTATACAGAAGCTTACAAATTACCTTCATATACAACAACGTTCTCAGCTGAACTGTATGCGATACTAAAAGCACTAGTTCTGATAGTTAACAAAAATAAAAAGAGAAATATCATTATTACAGATTCTCTCAGCTCAATAATGGCATTAAACCAACTCTACTGTAATCATCCACTACTCCTTCTTATTAAAAAGGAACTAAAACATGCAGAAAATATAAACATTAAAGTTAATTTTATATGGGTACCGTCACATACTGGAATCGAAGGAAACGAGGTTGTAGATAAAATAGCAAAAAATGCACCTACTAACCCAAACGCAAAAGAGAATACGAAAGTTTTTCACACCGATCTGAAAGCATTCTTTAAAGAAAGGATTAATTCAATATGGCAGGATACATGGAAGAACTCCCCAACCAAGCTGTACGAAGTTGATAAGAATCATAAAAAATTCCCAAAATTTAACAATAGAATTCAACAAGTAACCTTCACTCGCCTCCGGATTGGCCATACTCGATTAACACACGACTACCTACTAAAACGTACTGATAAACCTGAGTGTGATATGTGTAAAAGTGTCTTAACGGTAAAACATTGTTTATTGCAGTGCCCCAAGTACGATGTGCAACACAAAATGTATAACATACCATCAACATTAAACAGTGCTCTTGGAAAAGACAGTAATACTAAAAATATTTTCGCCTTTCTCAAAGACTGCAAGCTGATATCAAAAATCTAATATTTTACTGTGTATAGATCTAGGTTTATTTATATTTATGTATTGCTATAGTTAATATTCTATTGTTAAGTTCTAACTCTGTATCACAATCCATACACGCTAATAACTATGCGTGGTTGATGGGTCATATAAGGAAAAAAAAAAGATATGGTTGACTAAGCAGCGGAGTGGAATAGCAACATTATTATTAAATGCACGAAGCAGATTCGAATGTAGAAGAATTCTGAAACAGGCCAAAAACCTAAAAAGAGCCAATGATAATGACGAAATCAATTTGTAGAGTATATAAATTAAAAATTTCAAAATAGTTAAATGTCACAAACGCAAGAATGAAGATGTTTAGTGTAACAAAATATTTTTTCGATCTTAGTTGTTCAATATTTTCAATCTTCAAATATTACAAAAATTGTTGAAAATTTTTTCATTTTAGTTTAAACACACGTTAACAATACTTTTGGCAACATTTTCTGACTTTTTTCCTATTATAAATTGGTGATAAATAAATGTAGCTTTACATGAAGGTCTAAACAAAAAGAGTACTATGTTCAACTTTGTTGTTTAAATAAAAATGCTTCTTTAAAATTAAGGCCTAAATCCAGGCTTAAGGAATGTAAAAACTTTACATTCACATTTACATGTCAAAGCAAAAATGATACGGCTTTAGACATGGTGTTTCGACATTACTTTGACACGTAGAAATAAGCGATGCCATAGTTTCCAAGAGGATTAAAACAAGTAATTATAGTTACTTGTCAATTGCTTTTTATATTATGTATCTATTATGTATATTATACATAAAATGTTAATAGAACTGATATTATTATAAATTTTAATCAATTTTGTGTCAAACACAGGACACTTGTTTCTGTGTCAACCATTTTTTGCCAGTGACAGCTACCTCACGACCCTAGTAAAGTCTTGAACGTTAAACAATAAAAAATTTCCCATTGAACATAAATCGCAAACATTTATCTATAAATCACTTCTTCGTCTTATATAATAACTTAAAGTCCTAAAACTAATTAAATTATATCTATTATTGCTAATGAACACATAAAATAAAGTTAATGATAATAATAAATTATTCATAATCGAGAGAATAATGACCCGTACTTATTTCAAATTATTTGTTTATGTAAGCGTGGCTAAGTTAATAAATCTGTCGTTCAAACAATGAAAAAATTAGCAGAGTGATGGGTATTCACCATACGAGTTAGTAATTGGTACGTTAATAAGATATTTTGGTAAAATGCCATCATATTATGACTACAGATTTAATATAAAGGTAAGTTAATATAAACGACTAATCGATAGAGCGTTTTGTATTTGGCGTTTATATTGTTTAGTGGGCTATTATTTTTTCCATTCTATTCTTTAACAATTTTTAAGTTTAATAGACAAAATTTGCTTTTTCGATTATCTTTGTAGATTAGAAGAAAGTTATGAGAAAAGACTATCATTTCGTTATGGTCATCTCTTTAAACAGGGATATAATTTGTGCTGTTTGCTATGTTTTTAGATATTTTGGATTCCAACCAACATTATTTTCATGATTATCATCATTATCATCATCATTATTATCATCATTCTCGGCTTATTCTACCAATTATGGTGCAGCCTCCCTTAAATAGTCGTTCTTCATTTCTGCCTACGATTATCCATTTTCTGTGCCATGCTATACCGGCGTATTTCCTTATATCATAGTCCCATCTTAAATTTAGTCTAATTCTGTGGATTACATCAGTGACCTTGGTTTTCTGTCTGATCCATTCTATATTCTTTTTTGATCTCTCTTTGTTATACCTAGCATGCATCGCTCGATTGACCTTTGAGTGGCTTTGAGTTTCGCTATTATACCTTTCTTTAGTGTCCAAGTTTCGCAGCCGTATGATTCGTATATACACTGATCGAATGTTTTTTTTTTTCTTTAGGTAAAATGGTATTCAGCCAGAGCAAATAAGTAGAGAAGAAGTAATAGAAGGATTATCAAATATAAAAATAGGCAAGGCCGATGGAGATGATTAAATTGAACCGGAAATGGTAAAATACATGGGAGAAGAGGAGAAGAAGGAATAAACTGGCTATGGAAAATATATAAAGAGGCGTAAGAAAAACAAACAATCCCTAAAGACTGGCAGAACAATATCATCGTGCCAATATACAAAAAAGGAGAACATGTAAACTGCGACAACTATAGAGCAATATGTCTGTCATCGGTATGCTTTAAAATATATACGAAAATAATAGAGAAGAGACTGAGACAAGAAGTAGAAATGGTATTGGGAGAAGAACAAACGGCATTTAGACCAGGAAGATAGACAAATGACAACATATATATCATTAGAAACCTAATAGAAAGAAGCATAGATACGGGGGAAAAACTAGTATTAGCATTCATAGATCTAAGAGCAGCATTTGACACGATAGAAAGACATATTATAGGGAAATGCTTGAGGAAAATAAACGTACCTAATGCATTGATAAAAATTATAGAAAGTACTTACAAAGAGGTAAAAGGAAGGGTACAAATAACAGGGGAAAGATCGGAAGCATTTAATTGAAAGAGAGGTATTAAACAAGGATATAGTCTCAGCCCTTTGCTATTCATAATAGTAATGAACGAATTGATAAGAAACACTAGAGTCAGAACCAATCAACTACAGACAATAATAGGTTACTGCAGATTACAACCGGTAACAATAGAGTCCTTAATGTATGCAGACGACATAGTACTAATAGCATATTCCAAAAATAAAATGCAGAAACTAATGGATATATGGGTAGGACAAATAGAAGAACTAAAAATGGAGATAAAAGAGGAAAAAAGTAAGATAATGATAATCAGCGGCAAAGGAGATAAAGAAGATAATCAAATAAAGATAAAATGTAAAAACTCAGAATTGGAAATAGTAACAACTTACGAATACCTGGGAAGTATAATAACTAATGACGGAAAAATAGACTGGGAAATAACAAATAGAGCAAAGAATTCAAACAAGTTATATTATGCGTTAGCCCTAATAATGGGAAAAAGAGAACTTGCACGAGAAACAAGAATAAAAATATATAACACAATAGTGATACCGACTGTGCTCTATGCAAGTGAAAACTGGACAATTCTGGAAAAACATAAGAGCAAGATAAACGCAATGGAGATGAGACATCTAAGAAGGATAGTTGGAAAGACAAAATGGGATAGATTAAGCAACGAGACTATTAGGAGAATGGCCAACCAGGATCCGATAATAAACAAAATAGCAAAGAGACAAATGAACTGGTATGGGCATCTGATGAGGATGCAATCCAATAGAATAACAAGAAAAATTTATGAAGCAAAAAACATCGGAAAAAGAAAAAGAGGCAGACCAAGAAAAAAATGGATACAGCAAGTAGTAGAGGTGGAAAAACAAAAATCACTCGAGGAATTGAAAATAATGGCAGGAAACAGAAAAGAATAGAAGAGGTGGGTAAATGGAAATTAAAATAGCTAGCCCAAATCCGACATCCTGATAGGGTAAAAGGAAGGGGAGAAAGAAAGAAAGAAAGCAAGAAATGGCATTCTGCATTTTTACCAAAAGATGTCCAAAGCCAGTTTGTTTCATTTTTCTGTTGATTTCTGGGAGTAAGGAGCCAGATGTATGTATTAATTGTCCCAGGTATACATACTCGTCTACTGTCTCTAGTTCAGTGTTATTTATTATTACATCTTGGACATCCACTAGCTACATGGTTTTTGATTTTGTCAAGTTTATTTTTAGGCCAACTTCATTGCTAGCTGAATTTAGGCCGCTTATAATTTCTTGTAGTTCTGCAGGATAATTAGCAATCAGAACGATGTCGCCTGCTCCTCTTACATGACTAAGATATTTTCCATCAATGGATAGGCCTTTGTTTTGCTAGTTCATTTTGCTGAATACATTTTGTAGATTTGCAGTGAAGAGCTTTGGTAATATTGCATCTCCTTGTCGGCCGCCTCTGATAGTGAAAAATTCTGGAGTGTTTTCATAAATTTTTTACCCCAGCTTTTGCTTGTCTGTACATATTTGCTAAAGTCTCAATGTACGGTTTGTCAATGACTTGATTGGTTAAAGCTTCTATTACTGCTTTGGGATATATAGAATCGAAAGCCTTCTCGAAATCTATGAAGATGAATGCTAGCGGTATTTCATATTTTTCAGCTTGACTCATTAGTTCTCGAAGCGTATGGATTGGATAGGATCCAGAATACTGAATTTACTTCTGAAGCAAGCTAGCTCTATTGGCTTGGTTTATAATCTTTGTGAATATATTGTATATGATTGGAAGTAGACTTCTAGAGATCTGTAGTTGTTGATATCCTCTTGGCTACCGTTCTTATCAATGAGTATTATCTTTCCTGTATTCCTGTGGTCTGGTATACATCTGGATCTTAGGCAGTTCGTAAATATGCCTGCTAAGATTTTATAGGTTTTTTTTCCAGCGTATTTATGCAGTTCCTCTGTTATGCAATCTATACCAGCTGCTTTACCGTTTTTAATTTTTGTAATTGTCAATTCTACTTCTTTCGAAAGGATTTCTGCTCATTCGACTCACATGGTTTGCTATTGTTTGTAGCAGTGCATTAATTTTTTCTATAAGTGTATAAGTAGTTATTTAATATTACAATTTTGTGGTTTGTAATATCTTGTTATTGATTTCATTTCTTCAACAACCGCGTACTTGTTATATCAACAAGCCAATCCTGTCGTAAAAGAATGATAACTTCTTGCAATCTAGCGGTGCGGTAAACGTTAATACTTTGAAGGTCGTATTGTATGCAAATGTACCTGAAGGCTGCGTCTGATTTAATGCTGCTGACCACTAACGATTTATAACTCGAAAGATAACAGCAGGATATGACTATCAATCATATTCGTAAGAGTTTAAATATTGGTGGTATTGTTACGAAGCTCGCACAAAAATAACACTTCATTTCTAATATAAAAATATCAATTGTACAATTGCTGTTTTAACAGAAGGATGAACGAATCAGAAGAACTGTTTTTACGGTTAGTGCGTCAAACTGAATTGTCTTGTTTTGTGTGATTGTTCAAACACCGAAAAAAATTGTTTAGGGACTTTGAAAAGGGAGTTTGATAAAATTCTGTTCCTAAAAATAGATTATACTAATACCTGTAATCTTACAGAACCTTATTGCAGAATAAAAACATTTATTATTCAGCAATATTTAATAATATGATTCATTAATAGATGCAATTTCCGATGCAATAATAAATTTCTTTAAAACGAATCTTCAAAGACTCATGCAAAGCATACACACAGCAAGTCAAGAATATGGTTTAGAACTCAATACAACCAAAACTAAATGCATGCTCATCAGCAGAACACAACAACCTCCGATGCAATTGACATTAAACAACCGAAAAATAGAACAAGTGGAGACATACACATACCTTGGAACCACAGTCAACACAAAATGGGACCAGTCAACAGAAATAAGATCACGAATTGAAAAAGCGCGAAAAGCGCTCAACAATATGAAAAAGTGGTTCACAAGCAAAATCTCAATGGAAATAAAATTAAGACTGGTCAAGTGTTATGTCTTCCCGGTTTTGTTCTATGGAGCAGAGGCATGGACCACAACGGAAGCCACCCTGAAGAAACTAGAATCCTTTGAGCTGTGGATATATCGCCGTATTCTTCGGATATCCTGGACAGACCACATCACTAACGTGGAAGTAATGCAGAGAATAGGCAAAAGCAAAGAAATAATCTTCACCGTAAAGAAACGGAAGCTTGAGTACTTCGGATATGTCATGAGGCATACTAAGTACCGGCTGCTACAGTTAATAGTCCAAGGAAGAATCGACAGTAGGAGGGGACCGGAAAGAAGACGACACTCATGGATGCATAACCTGCGACAATGGTTCGGACTAACATCGACTAAACTGTTCAGAGATGCCGTAAACAAAGTCAAAATAGCCTTGTTAATAGCCAACGTCCGAAACGGATAGGGCAAAGGAAGAAGAAGAAGAAAACGAATCTAAAATCAATATTTAATTTGGCATGCACTTAAGAAATATAATGTGTATATATATAAAAATAAATCCTGTAGACTATGGACTGCGACTAAGGCTATATGTTTTTTCTGTATACTCGTACACACATATACACAAATAATTCTTTTTCTTCACTCTCTTATGGCCCTGTAGTTTGAGTATTGTACATTTTTCTTGTTCTTGTAAACAAGTGCTAATATACTGCTTCTCCATAAGTGTGGCATTTATTTCACCTTCATAATTCTATTAAACAAACTGGTTTTTGTCAAATTCTGCATTTAATAAACTGTCAAAGTACTTTTTTCATTGCTTCTCCTGGATCCCGGAGATGTGGCACTCTTCTGACAGCATTCCTTAAAAGTTGGTTTAAAAGTATGTAATGCATTTGATTCCTTGAAGATTTAGGATTATTGTCAACATCTATTTGGGCTTTCTAAGCTTATAGACACTTGGGGATACCACAGGACTTCGGAAAGAATGAACACCAACAAAAGGGGAGAGTCATTAATGCAACTTATGATAACACATAATTTAGACATGCTAAATATGGGCAAAAAACAGACTTTTATAACTAAAAGTAGAATGGAAGTAACAGGCATTACAATAGGCTCAAATTTCCAGAGTAATTTTATATCAGAATGGCATGTAAATGTGTCTATATCAGGCCATAGACACATGAGATACAACTTAGAATGGAAAGCAGCATAAGTCACTTATCGAAACTCACGTTTAACTAACTAGGAGTCTTATAAAAAAGTTCTAGACCCGCATCTGTCGAGAATGAGAGGAACTATAAATGACGCCACAAACTTAGAAATGGCACTAAATGATCTAAATGACGCTATCATTACAGCATTCCAAGAAACCTGCCCTCTAACGGAAAGGAGATACTTGATGGTGGAATAAAAACCTGTCTGTATTGAGGAAAAGAACAAGAAAACTATTCAACAAAACCAAAGCAACCGTGAAGTAGAGGAAATACAGAATCACGCGGATGGAATTCTGTACAGCTATAACAGAAGCCAAGAGAGACACATGAAGAAAGCACTGTGAAGAAATTGAAAGCACTTATGTTTGTGCTAGACTTCAGTGGGTAGCTTCAGTGGCAGACCACTTCCCTGGATCACAAATAGTTGAATCACAATTTAACTGAGGAGCACTACGCAACGGGGTTTTACAGGGATCCTCACGATCTAACTACAGAGGGTCCAAAAATCCGATAATTAGCAAAAGCTTTGCCATGAGGAGAAATTGCTACGTTTCCAAGCAGAGATTTATGTGATACTGTAATGTGCAAATGAGAATGATGAGAGAGCACTTAAAAGCACTTCTAGCAGTGAAGCGATACTGAAGCACTAGCGTATCAGTAACTGATGTCCAAACTGGTGTTGAACTGCATCAGAGAACTGAATGAACTGGAAGACCAGAATAAGGTTAAACTTATCCGGGTACCAGGGCATCAGGACATCGAAGGCAACGAAAAAGCAGATCGATTTGCTAAAAGAAGATCAAGCGAATCAAACGTAGATCCAGAGAACTGGACCCAAAAAAGTCATATTGGGATTGGGCTTTGAAAATCTTCATTGGTGGACCATGTAAAAAAAGAATAGAGGAACTGCTCCGCATGGACAGAAATAAATAGAGAACAGGAATGTTGACTGGGCAAGCACAAGTAAGAGAATGTCTGAATAAAATGGCATTTATAATGGAGACCTTAACTGCAGATTCTGGGATAAGGAACCAGAAACTATAAAACATGTATTATGTGAGTTCAAGGCACTGGACCGCAAAAAAAAATCTATATGGGCAACCAATATGAGTTCCTGGTATATTAAAAATACACCAAGCAAACCTGTAAAAACTTTTACGGGGTACAAAAATTGTAGACTGTGTGTAAGAAACAACAATGGGCAGCAAACACAATAAGCGTCAGCTTCAGTGATAACGGAGATCCTTTGAATCAGACGGGCTCAGTGAAGAAAAAAAAGTGTATAGGCATCATACAGGTAATTTGTATCATGATTTTCTAATGATAATATCATTGACTTCAAGAAGTTCAAACAGTTTCTTTCCTCGTGCCTTACGTTTTCCCAGACCATAAGAACCTACTAATGGACCAAGTCAATACCACTGCTGCTCGGTAATTTATATTGCTATGTTTGATTATATTAAAAAATAGACGACTTCTTAAGAGTCTTATATAAGACTCATAAGTTCTTCGTAAAATAATTGCCTTACGAAGACATCATGAATCATTCAAAGCGCGTATTTTAGAGTTACCTCATTTAAAAACGAAAAAGTACTTTGAAATGTTTAGGTATATCCAAAAGTGTCCAATCTCCGAATTTCTCAGCGGCATCTTCAAATAAAACAAAATTGCTTTGTGATGCAATAACTATTATAAAACAGAACCATTTAATTGCCAATAAAATTTTATATTTAATTACTATTTCACATTAAAAAGTATTTTATGAATATTTATCTTCAAACTAAATCTATTCGATAAAATCGACGCTATAAAGATGAGAGGTCAATGCGACTTGTCGCAAAAAGCTGCACATTTGCTTATTATGCGGATCATAAACACAAACAAGTTGTAATTACGTGAATTAAGTTATAACAAATCGATGTTTAAATGCACAACATTTTCATGAGAATCATGAATATTTAGCAAATACGCCAGACAACGGTAAATGCAACAATCAGTTGATTGCAATGCAGAAGTATGAATAGTGTATTATGGGTTTGAACTTGATATAATGGATGCATAAACATTTTGTCTTGTTTAATGTCCATTCCGTTATCGGATGTTGTTGAAGGTCATTGTATTTTGACCTTATTTTGACAGTAGCACTAAAAAGATTTGTGGTGTATGTATGGAACCAATATAAGCAAAAAACATTAGATTACTTAGATCTTAATAAAGTAAACAACGAACTAAAGAATGTTCTGGAACCTTACGAATATCGAATCGGTCGTCGACGTATAGCATGGCTTAGTGCAAAATTTATTTGAGTAGTTTGAGGTGATTCCTTTAAATCAACTGCATTGTTTTGTTTAATACCTTCGTTCCTTGAGGTTAGCTGTCTTTCAATTTTTGATACATTTTTGACCATTCTAGTTACATTTAAACGTTGCAATTTTTTAGTACACGTTGAATGTAATATGGAATTTTTTTCAGGGCTCAAATTATTAAAAATACTACAAACGTGTTCATGACCTACTAGATAGTACTCGTTTATTTCTGACTACATTGTTTTAATACAAAAAAAAACATCTTAAGACACAAGTTTACGTTATTATTCTCATCAATAATAGTCTTACAAGTTGTCAGGATCTGAACTGCGATCAGTGTGAACGGTTAAAGTTTTTTTTTTTTGAGAAAACGAAGCCGAAAAAGCACTTGAAAAATTGAAAAATTACTGGGCGCTATTTTTCAACTGTAATATCCGCAGGAAGTCGAACGAAAGTTAGTATTTTTTTCAATTGTTTATAATTAACAAAATAAACAATAAACATATTTAAAACATACGGCACAATGTGAGTTCTTATGTAGTTATGCGCAAAAGATAGGCCTGATTTTTGGAGTAAATTTTAGAGAATTCTATTTGTTTATTCCATTTGAGAAAAAAAAGGTATTTATGAATGGCTGTACAGGTGCTTTGTCAATATAAAGAAGAATTTTTTTGATTTGAATTTAGGTTGCTACTAAGTTTCTCTTAGTATCAACCAAGCAATAGTTTAACCCAGCCTGAGAGACTTGCATACCTCTTAGTATGACAATAGGGTGATACAATCTATTGGAGCGAGCAGGATTAACTCGAGTAATCAGGAATCACTTCACCTTGCCCCAATGCTCCAAACCATCCATTTCCCCACCCCGATAGCGCTCTGAGAAGTTATAGAGGTTCCCTTATCAACAAAGTGCTTACCGTGTGGGAATCCTGGTACAAGGCTTCCCACACGAAATCCTATCCCGAACAATGCAGGCCAGCGTAAGGAGCTCTATTCCCGCTATATCTAATGACTTATCATCGATTATCTTCTTAAGATCTTGAATTTTCATGCTGAAGAGTGTATGAAGTTTGAAATGTTTACTTACAAATAATTAATGCAGAATGAAGTACCATTTTTTGCCTTATAAACATTTAAATTATTTGCTCCGTTTTAACCTAAAAAAAAAAACAAATACAAAACCTGAACGGTTATGAAAAAACGCATAAAACAAATGTTTGTGCGACCCATAGAACCGGAATTTTTTTTTTATTTGCAGCGCTTCTTTTTCTTCGTTGTTTCCCTAAATTAAGCACTTCTGTTTCTTTTGTCATGAGCAGTACGACCTCAACGTTGGTGACATGATCTACTTACGATATTTTTAGTATCCTCCTGTAGATCCACATCTTAAAGGCTTCAAACCGCTTTTCTGTGGCTTGCGTCAGTGTCCAGGCTTCAACTCCATATAGTAACATTTCAGTTTATAAACATTTAGAGCTAAAATTTGGGCAGTGTATCAATGAAGTTTCAGTTTTTTATTTTAAACTTAATTAAGTTTACTATATGCATCATTAACATTGTGGAGACTTGTTAAAGTTAGTAAACCAAAAGAATGGCTCATGAAACCTGAAAACGGAACTTCAAAACTGAGCTCGCGTAAAAAATTGCAATATCTTGAGGTCCACCTAACGTAGACCCTCTTTTTTATTTTGGGTAGCTCGTCTAAATAATAAGTTCTAACATATTTTCGCCCCTATAAAACCATCACCAACCCCTAAAAATTTAGTATATTATCATTTTTTTGCATTGTTTCGATTTGTTATTCGATTAAATTAATTAATCGATTAAATTTGTTCGGTTTGTTTTGGGTCGAGCAACCCGACGAGAATACTGTAACGAAAGACACAATTGTAATGATTTTACCCGAACCTGAGAAGGATCGTCGAAATTCATATATGACTTTCAATACTGCATTCTCTAGCATGAACTTGTATTAAAAATATTAATGTTCTGTTTTTTAAGTTTCACTAGAAATTAAATTTCATTTTGTACAAATTTAAGCATATTTTTAGTTGTAATAGGACTTTCCTTTATGCGCAGTTTTGTTAATTAGCATTACATTATTTTATGTCATATACTTAAATAAAATTACTAAATTACTGCCTTCGTTTGCACAGACTACCAAATTATTTTCTCACTAGGAAAGAACGGAATTCGAACTTACACCGTAATGGGACAAATGGATGTTTTGTATAATTTTAACCTCCTGTTTGATATTGCCTCGTAAGTAGGTATAAGATCGGACACTGACTATATATCAATATTTTTATTATTTCAGTAAAACGTTTATGTTAGCTAGATATAAATCTAACCTTGTAGATAGATAGAGTATGCCTTGAAAGTACATTTTGCATATTATTATAATTATATGCCTAATTTTCATTTAAAAGTTGTAAGACTCATTTCATGTTTACATTTTTTGGTGCGATCTTACCCCGACGCACCTTACAAAAAAAGAAAACAATGATAAAACCCGAAATTTTTAGGGGTTGGTGGTGTTTTTATATGGGTGAAAATTAGTAAGAACTAATTATTTAGAGGAGCTACCCCAAATCAAAAATAGAAGACTCTACGTTACGTAGAACATGAGATATTATAATTTTTCAAGCGCGCTCCGTTGTGAAGGTCCGTTTTTCAGTTTTCATGAGCTTGAAAGACATTTCTTCCACCATGCGGCCCGGCGACCTTCCTTTTGGTTTACTAACAAGTTTCCTCAACATTAATAATGCATATAATAAACTTAAATAAGTTGTAAACGAAAAACTGAAACTGTATTTACAAACTGCTCAAATTTCAGCTTTTATTGATTAAAAATAATTGTGCTGTGAATTAAAAAATTATCTCCGGTTCTCTGGGTCCTACAAACTTGTTTGTTTAAAGATTTTTTTTTATAACCTTTCAGATGGTGTAACTTGTTTTCATGTAAAGGTTAAAACGGCGCAGATAAGGCGAAAAATAGTACTTTAAACAAATTAATATATTTTTATAAAAGCATAAAGATTTAAGATCTTACGAAGTTAATTAAACTAAAACAACTCTTCTAAGTGTTGACAAACCCATTAAGATTTTCAGTTACTGGCCACTATCTTTTCGTATTTCCTTCACGCAAATTTAACCTTTGGTTTTTCAGCTTTACACTATTGACCCACAGTCAAAAAAGATGTGTAGGTGACAGGAGTAAAAGTTTGACAAATTGGTCAAATAAACCATTAAAAATTATTAATTATTTGGTGATATATGAATTAGAAATTATATAAATATTTATCATAAATCTAATTAAAATAAACAAACCAATATGCAGCATTTGAATAAATTACCATCTTGATGATCACAACAAATCACAAATAAAAATAACAGTTAGCACACAAATTTATCTTTGAAAATCTTGAACGGTACCGTCCGAGGAGAAGTAAAGTGAATACGAGGGGTCTTATATTATTTGTTAGCTATACTTTAATTGAACATAGTTTTATTGCATTTTAAAATACCTTTCACTGTCTAAGTTCGTAAACATATTTAGTATATATACTGTATAGAAAAGAATTTAAGATGGGTATGTACTCACAATGGTAGGAAATGAGAAAAATATATCTTAAACGACATAGCAATATTAGTTGTCAGAAATACCTTCTAACTTTAATAGTAGGAGAAATCAAAGAGGAGAGCCTAACATGATTGCCAAACTTATTGTTTTTGTGTGACCTGTCGTCTTTTCGTCAAAGAGGAAATCGAAACGTCAAGATAAATTTATTTTAAATAAAATTGTGTCTTATCCTCAATAAAAATAGTAAACTGTATTAAGATGTCACAAGAAAATAGCTTAAGAAAAATCTTAAATGGCAGTGTGGCATTCAGTCACCTCACATTCGTTTGGTAGACGTAGCCATCAAATGAATTCATTTCGTGGATTCAGTGACTAAAATTAAATTTCAATATCAGTATATTAAAGACTTATAAAGACTTTATATTTAAATATAGACTTATTATTTAAAGGAGAATGTAGTCAGTTAAGATTAAAATGCGTGAAAAAATACGTCTTTTTTTAAGTTGAAATAAGAATTACCTGATATTTTCCAAATAAGATCCTTGCAACCATCTTTTTTTAGTATTTTTTGAAATAGTAGTTGTGAAAATAAAATTAGTTCTATAAAAATGAAATAAAATAAAAATTAATTACAAAACTATCAACCATATAAAATTCTTACTGAAGTAAATGTTTAAACAAACCACCCCTTTTGCCAAACAGAAACCAAATTTGTTGTAGAACGCCTTTCTCATAGAGTTTATTTGCTGATATGTTTTGGTTCAATTCGACTATGTTTTGTCTCACTTGCTCCAAATTGGTGGCTCGCTCAAATTCATGCATGTAAAAATCGGTTTTTATCATCTCAAAAAAAAAACTCGGGAAGTTAAGTCTAGTAACTGTGGGAGCCATTTTATTGCACCTTGTGTACTAATCAAACCTTTAGAAAAATTAAATCTAAATAGTCTCGGACGGTCTGTGCATTATGTGAAGGACAGTAATCTTGTTGAAACCAAATTTCGTTTTAGTTGATTGGAAGATATTGAAATGCAGGAAAAATTTGATTTCTTAGTAATTCTAGATACATTACTGAGTTTAAATTTCCTTCGATGAAAAAAGAACCAATACTATGATCTCCCAAAATTCCAATCCAAATATTTGACTTGGCGAGAACAAGGACAAAAGGAGAACTCGTCCGTAAACAAAATATTCTTTAAAAATTATTATAATAATTTAATTTCTCCATAATAATTTTACAGTGGTGTACTACTAACTTTACTACTTATTTTAGTGGTGTAAACCATCGCCTTGTTAAATTTTTATTCTCACACATAGTAGTTACTTCTCAGATAAACAAGATATTTTAAACTGTTAAATTCGATTGAAATTCTCAAATTATTATTAGACCAGCGAAATACACAAATAACATGCCTTGCTCGTGACACTCTGATATGTCATCATGAGCCTTAGTGTGTTGACTTATGCACACTCTGATACGCATCTCTTCACCTCGAAATCCTTCCCATTGGCTAATTGATCTGAAAATCCCCAAAATCGCTACAATACGCGTGTATAAAAGTAGGCAATTTTCAGGTCAGACAATTTCGGCTTTAGAGAAGGTCACTACACCACAACGACCGTTAAATATCACTATGCATTCTTCTGGACGTTCAAAAAGCCTTCGGTCTACCTTTACCATTCGTTAGACTTATGCATTCTTATGTCATTCAACGTAGAAACGCGGTAAAGCTTCGAGGTCATTATTCAGCCTCTTTCACTCCTACAGCAAGAGTTTCACAAGATTTCGTGTTGGCACCAATTCTTTACACCATATACAACAGCGACTTCCCAACCCACGTTACACAAAAATACTCACTTTACTCTACGCAGACGACACTGCTCTTCTAACAGCATATCGAGACGCAGATGCCCTCTGTAGGTTTGCTCAAAATCTTGACCTTGACCAGACCGATAGATGGTGCAGGAGATGTAATACCTAACCCAAATAAAATTCAAATGATTCTCTTCAGACACCCCAATCTCAGCAGTCCACCCAATCACTCACAACATAACTGAAAGAATCGACCTTGGGGCTAAGACTTTGAAGGATCGACTTTAATTTCATAACCAGATCGAATACCCCGGTGTGGTGTTCACAGAAACACTAAACTGGAGGGCTAATCTGGCTGTAAACCGTAACAGGGTGAGGAGAAGAGTCGACCTACTCAATGCTCTATGCTACAAAATATTCATTAGACCCGTGATTGAATATAGGGCTAATATATACGCCATGTTCAATCACGGCCTTACACAACAACTGCTGGGATTGGAACGGGAATCCTGAGTAGAGTAAACTACAAATGCCTCGACTACCTCTCCGCCCTCATACATCAACTATCGAACATCTAGCTCATTAATGACAGGCTCTCCTCTCTAAGCAAGAGTTATACAATAAAAACCATCCAAGACCAAAACTTCAGAGCCCCAAAATATTATCAAAACTACCTACTCATCCTTTGGTAATGTATTCATCAGATTTCCTAAAAGAAAACTCCCCTTGATCTCCACTAAATTGCTGTCCTTAGCCAGCAACGAACTGATGAATACATGAACATCCTGGAGGAAACTCCACTTTTTACTGCCGCAATAGATAAATATCTCACTTAGAGCTCTGCTACGGACAGGAAGGGTTCTTTTTTCTGTGGTTTTCCGATCTCATTGCACAATTATACCAGTCTTTAGGGAGGTTACAGCCACAGCTGACTTCACCACGACTCACATTTTATATTACATTTAATAATACTCTAAATTTCACTCTTTCACTGATAATTTATTTAATTTACTAATAATTTCTGAAAAGGACCGTTTTAGTTCAAACCCTTTCACCTCCGATCACCCTGGGTACCGATCTCTTCCGCAGAAACAACTTCCACCGACGCAAATCACCAGTGAGACATAACATAGCGACCCAGAGCCGACACTCAATAAAACAAACCACGTCCTGAAGCGGTGTCACACCTAAAACAGGACAACAGAACCAAACAAAAGAAAAGACATACAAAAATCGAGAGAACAACACGACAATGATGGTCAAGCAATTCTGCCCTTCACGGGCACTCCTAAAGTCACCTGCACTCTGGGAGCCGTCCTGCTGAGACTTTGCTCATTTCTTCAACATTCAAGACTCTACAGCTGATTTTACTTCTATTGCGTATTGGTCTTTTATTTGTTATGTAATATTTAATCACTCTTTTTCAAGGGTAGCTATACCATACTTCGAATAGTCCATAGCCAAAGATGAACTTTACAGAGGATTCTTCACCTGCAATTCCTCGGCAGAGTGTACGAGGATACAAAGGCGGTCCGACTCCTTTATATGTAGTTCTTACTATAGTATTCTTACGGTTTTTTTCAGTGCACAGCTTCCTTCTGATACATGTTGTAGATAATTGTATCAGCTAACAAAAATATATTTTAAGTTAGTTAATAAGTTTTTTTCTTAAATAGACCCATCGAACAAATTTCGAAAAATTCGACGGAAAAATGTTGTCAAACACTATACTGATTGGGTTACATTTCTATGAGAACACAACATCCTACCAGTTATTTCCAGATTCACTCTCGTAGTACGAAAAGAAATAAAATAAATTATTTAAACTTCTGATAAAAACTTTCTACAAAACCAAGTTGAGATTTCCTGTGTTTCTAAATATGGCAAAGAACAAATACAGTCTGAAGGAATTAATTCTTTAAATTAATATACTGCTTGTGTCATTTATAAGGACAAAAAAGTATTACATACAAGTTGTGTAGTAACAAGTGGATACTGAAAACATAACGGAAGTTGAGTAAGGAAGTTTGAATCCTATAATGGTATACAATTACAAAAGCTTGAAGGAGAATACCGAGATTTATTGTAGTGTAACTTTGAATTAAGTTTATACACGGATAATAAAGTAGTCAACAAAAAGACGACTGTGTAAAAATTGTAACATCAGGAAAGTTATATCGTAAAAGTAACATCAGAATTACATAGCTCACAGTGAAACTAAGGGTACCTTACAGTGTTTCGTTTGTAAGAAGGTATTCAAATTTAGACCAGGAAAATAGAATTTTTATCGTGACACTGAACCGGCTAGGCAAACGATAGTTGTTTTGAGTAGTATGGATCTCTGTAAACAGGAACTTATATGTTTCCTGCAGTCGATTTTTTGACTTTATTGTCAAAACCGGTTTTCGGTTTTTTTTAATCCAATAGGTTACAAGTTTGCACTTTCAGTTTGCTTCTGTATTTATAAAATAAAATAAAATTTGAATTATGGTTTTGTTTGGAATAATTACTTGAGAATAATAATTATGATTGGGATCCAAAATAACACCTAAGCTAATCCTAATTACCGTAAAAACCTAATAACCGGTTTTTACTTTAAAAATAAAAAACCGGTTATAACCGGGACAAAAAACAACCGATAAAACCGGTTATGGCAAAGTAAAAACCGGTTTTCGGTTAAAACCGGTAGGTGTTTCCCATCCCTATCCACAAAGCAAAATTTGTATTAATTTGATATAATAAAGTAAAAAAAAATTATTCCAGATGTATTAAAAAGTCTTCAGTACAGAATACGAAATAAGAGAAAAAAAATTACACAAATATTATTAGAATGAAAGATGTAATAAATGTTCAAAATATTAGAAAAATTATTACTTACGCCGAATAAAATGCACTAATGGGCTCACCATAAAACTTACCTGAAAAAAAAAAATAGATGTAATAAAGATGAAAAATTCCATTAGTAGTATAAAATAATTATCTGTACTTTATCGCTTTATATTCTATATTACTCTTTAAGCTATATAGGCCATAAAAAATAAGATGTACATATATGCCATTTATAAATTGGATCATAAAATCTAGATCTTCATTTATAATCTGTTTAATTTTCAATTAAATGTTAATAAATAATGGAATTATGATTTTAAGAAAAAAATTCTAATGCTTGCTACGACCTGCTGTAGAAGGTTTTTTTAAGATTATACTATACATTTCCAGTGAGCCTACTTACAAGCGCGTAACATAAAAAATATCAAAGTTATTTTAAATGTTTATAAGATAAAAAGTGAGCCCCTCAAATTTTTTTTAAATATATCTTAAAATTAAAGCTCCAAAGAATAGATTGCCACCTGTTAAATCCCTCTACAGTCACTGTTTTGGCAAGTACAATTTTTTAAATAATGGTTCTCCGGGAAAAACAAACTGAATAGATTACAAACTATTTGGTCTATATAGTTTAGATTTTTTCACACTTAAATAACTTATTACTTGCCATAATTTCAATAGTTAGATTATATGTCATTATTTAAAAAACAAACTTGTTAACATTTATAAATTACTGCAAAAATACAGGTTTTTGTAATCGTCTCAGTCAACTTTTTATGTATTTTAATTGAGAACTCGCAAACTAAAGAACTTTATAAGATCTACAGCTTTTATTTGAACTATTTTTCACTAAAATGTATAAGAAGCGTTTTATAGATAAAAATAATTTTTTATGATTGTTTAACAAAACGTCTTCACAGATTTGTCATAAGCTACCCCTCATGTACCTTTTAGAACTGTCAAACAGTTGTATAAGGTTTTTACGTTAAATCGATGATTTTTTTAGAGATGCTGAGAATAATATTATTTGCAATTTTATGAAAAGGAAAACTGAAACCCTTGATAAAGCACCAGCAAAAAGAATTGTCCTTTAATGAATACCAGTGAAATTAATCATTTTGGTTTATGTGTCAACGAAAACTGTTATGACTGAAAAATTCCGGCGACTAAGAATTACTTTTCGATGAGTAACAGCGAACATGGGTAGGTCATGTATTTAGGATGGAAGAAAACAGGCTTCCAAAAAAACTGCTGAATGCAAGAATGCAGGAAAAAGAAGTGAAAGCGATGGGAGGATGATGTGGATGAGGATGCCAGAAATCTCCTTGGTAGCTGATCGTGGAGGAGAATGGCTACAGACCATAACTGATGGAGAGGTTTGATGAGGGAGGTCAGGACTCGAATTGGGCTGTAGTCATAGGATGGATGGAACAGCGAATATAATCCCTTCTATGTCTATGTCCTCCAAGATTGTAGTTCGTAATAACGCGCAGCGAAAAAACTAACTCGAATAAGTGACAACGAAAAAATATATTTCGACTTATGTAACCAGGAAGACTATAAGTTTTTATATGCGCGGTAAAAAATAAATTTACAATAGATGATAACGAAATGAATCACTTCTGATTCTGTGACTGCGCAAAACTTTTAATAACTAGAGTCTTCACTGGTACGCAAACGAAAAAATGTTTTCCGCCGATAGCAGTCTAAAACTAATTATTTTTGTCGCAGATATTGCTTAAGATATTTATTGAGAAACTGTTGCCGATATTTTTCGGGAAAATTTCTTTTCGCAGCAGACTTTTGGAAATTATAGTCTTCACCGGCACATTAGGGAACATCCATAAACTACGCCGTAAAAAATTTGGACTTTTTTACACCCTCTCATCCGTTTATCGTTAAGCGTTTAATACCCCTTCATCGATTAACGTCCAAGCTATCCCGCATGTCGACATCGTAATTGAAACTCATAATCCCCCTTTTTAGTGGAGTATAATCAAAATGAGAGTAATAAATATTATTATGGTAGAAGCTAGTAAAAAGTTATATTTATAGAGACAATAGCGACAAATTGAAATACACCAAACGACGTCGGATGTGCACTCATGCCCCCCCCCCCCAACCTCCTGTCGTATACCATCGTAATAAGAAAAGTCCCCTCCACATTCTGTTCTATGACGTAGTTTATTAATGTTCCCTTAGAATAAATTCTCGCATTAAATGGCAAAATTATCTGTTTTATTTATAATTCTCCTTTAGCAATAACTTTTAGCTTATATTATATAAAACAAATAACAACACAAGATAACAAAAACGACAAAATCCCTCTCCCAGTTCTAAAAATAGCCAATTTTAGTTAAAACGAGTCAATAGACTTTTAACATTTTGTTGTTAGGATTGTATCACTTTTTGTCAGTTAACCTTCTTTCGGTTCGAGCACCTAAATCGTGAAAATAATTTATGCAAGTACCACCACATAGTATTACGTATTATTTAAGTAAAACCAGTACAAGCAAGAATTATGTAAAGTGTAAGTACCTGCTGCCTCGAGAGGATACCACCGGTCGCAGTAATTGCGTCTCGGAGAATCACTGGGTTAATTACATTTGACAATGAGTGTCAATTGGATGTGTACAATATATATTCTTTCACTCTGATGTTTTTAATATTCAGGTATCAGTAATTTTTAAAATAGTTTGTTGAGAATAAACCATTTGACGTTTTACTGGAATCTGACGATTGTATTTTCCGCATATCTACTACTTTTAGTTCGTAAATCGAAATATACAGGGTGTAATAAAAAGGTAGGTCATAAATTAAATTGCATATTCTGGGACCAAAAATAGTTTGATTGAACCTGACTTACTTTAGTATAAATGTGCACATGAAAAAAGTTACAGCCCTTTGAAGTTAAAAAATGAAAATCGATTTTTTTCATTATATCGGAAACTGTCGGAGATTTTACATTGAAAATGGACATGTAGCTTTCTTATGGCAAGAATATTTAAAAAAAAAATAACAGTAAAATTTGTACACCAATAAATTTGTTATGGGGGTTTTGTTCCCTTAAACCCCCAAGTGTTTGTATACGTTCCAATTAAATTATTATTGTGGTATCATTAGTTAAACGCAATGATTTAAAACTTTTTTGCCTTAGTACTTTTTCGACAAGCCAGTTTTTATCAAGATGCGGCTTCTTTTTTAATATGTTTCAAAATTTCGGGAAATATTCGATTTTCCCATGGTTTCTGACGAAATTGATTCCTAGCTTCCATGATTCTATTCCTTAGTTGTTGTTCTTTCATAATTGATACGGAATATAGGT
The DNA here is from genome assembly GCF_040954645.1 of Diabrotica undecimpunctata. NCBI lineage: Eukaryota > Metazoa > Arthropoda > Insecta > Coleoptera > Chrysomelidae > Diabrotica > Diabrotica undecimpunctata. The sequence goes on along the minus strand of NC_092809.1, from coordinate 38,230,563 downwards.
ACCTTTTCATAAAACGCAAGAAGCAAAAGTCTAATAGGGTAAAATCTACACCTCTGGGTGGCCAAGGAATAGGCCGCATCAGGGCCCCTTCCAATTCAACGTCCAGGACACTGATCGAAAAAATATTCTTTTATTTCATTATGGTAATGCGCTGGAGCGCCATCCTGTGAAAACCGCATACTTTTACCGACTGCGAGATTGACCTCGTCTAAGTACTCTGGTAAGACGTTTTGTAGAAGTTGTGAATAATTTTCGCCGTTTAAATTGTTTGGAAGAAATACTGGCCCTATTAGGTTATTCCTGCCCAAACATTGACTTTAAAATTTCTTTGGTGATAAAAAACCTTGCGTGAGGGTTTTCTTCGGCCCAGATGTACGTGTTATGATAATGCCATTTCTGTCAAGGTTAATAAAATTGACGTTAAAAACCAATCTTAAAACTGCATTCTTTTAGGATAATCTTCATTCAGTAATTCCTGAACGGGTGCTAAGTGATAAGAATGAAACTGCTGTTCCTTTAATCTTCTCAAAATCATCATGTGAGAAACATCTAATTGAGTCGCTACTACTCTTCTACTCTTTCCAGTGATTTCTTCAATTGCTTCCAAATTCTCTTCATCGTTTGTATCTACTTTTGGTCGATCATTATTACCAAAAAGTTGCGGTCGAAATGTGCCTGCCTCTCATAAACAAGGTTAAGGATTAGGATATTTTTCTGCATAACGCCTTGCAGCTGCTGCACTATTCCCTTGGCATTCACCTGTAATTATTAAATTACCAATAATTATCTAAAATCACCATTGTAATAGAAAATTAGTTTTTCCTAATAATCTTAAATGCACAATAATTGGAATATTTATTACTGACAATATGCATTGTTGATGCTACTATTTAATACATAATAACAATAGCAACAAGTGCTATACAGCCGATTAGAGAATTTTTAAAATATAATAAAAAAGTACATAGATAAAATCGAAAAAGTACAAAGAGGCAAAAAAGTTTTAAAAACATTGTATTTAACTAATGATACCACAATATTAATTTAATTGGAACGTTTACAAACATTTGGAGGACTTCATCAGGCTACAAAATCCCCATAAAATTTTTATGGAGTGTACAAATTTTACTATATTTTTTTTAAGATATTTTAGCCATAAGAGAGCCACATTTCCATTTTCAATATAAAATGTCTAACAATTTTCGATATATTGGGAACAATCGATTTTAATTTTGTTACTTCAAAGGGCTGTAACTTCTTTTATGTGCACATTTGTACTAAGGTAAGTTAGATTCAATGGAACTATTTTTGGTCCCAGAATACGTAATTTAATTTATGACCTACCTCTTTATTACACCCTGTATATAAAGGATCACTGTTTCAGTCTGAAAACCAATTCGATACATTTCTGGATCGTTTTTGGTAATATCTACTACAGTAGTAGACGCAATGTCAAGAAGACATAATTCTAGATCACGATCAATATTCCCAAAAGTATTATTAGAAAATAGTGGCCGTAAAAGACATTCTTTAGTAATATGTTTTTGTTTCTATTTATATAAGATCTAAATTCGTAATTATAAAAGTAATTCCAGCTTTTACACATTTATTGGCTTGTTCTCGGCAAGAAAGTTAGTCAACGCCGCTTACAAAAAATGGAGAGACTTAAGATAGACATATTAAGTGCCAGTGACACACGATGGCCAGGATCTGGAAAATGTTCAACATAAAATTTAATTATGGACTACTTTAGTAGAAATTTCATAAGAAAATGTTCAAGGTAGCGCTTGAAGGGCTAGTCGAATCGAGTCGAATCTAGTTGGAAAGGGGATAAATTATGGAATCTAGTTGTTAAGAAAAATCAAGGACAAACAAACAAGGATTGAGGCAAGAGGACTTTAAGCTTATTGGAAATAAACGGCTTAAGGGGATTTAACTAGATGCTGCGTTGACGTTGAATTGAATCAGAATAAAATAAAAAATGATAAAAATGGAAAAGAAAGTCGGACGAAATCCCTATAAAACTATTAAAAAACATTAACGTTAATATAACTATAATATTACGCCTATTTAACACTATATACAATTCTGGTACTAGTCTCAAGAATTGCTATTATCCACATTTATCACAACAGCTAAAAAGATTTTGCAACAGAATATTCCAACCACTGAACAATCGCGTTTATGAGTCATTTGCTCAAGATACTTCTTAAAATCTTTCATACTCGACTCTATCAGAACATAGAATTTTCTATTACAATATAGTTAAGATTCAGAAAAGCATTAGGCACTAAAAAGGCTCTGTCTGATACACGCCTGTTTCGTAGATTTCGAAAAGGCTTTCGAAAGGATATGTAATGATTCACTCAGCCATTCTTGAAAGTAATGGTATTGATAATAAAGATCTGCAATTAATACTTAATTAAACTCAGAGGACAAATATAGGAATACAAGGTCAAATATCAAATGAAATAAGTAAATAAGACATAAGTTAGGTTAGGTTAGTACAAAGTACTTTATTGACCAGCATAGTAGAACCCCACTAAGTCTTAATATCTCTGCTGAATAGTTTAAACAGTTAAAAAAGGGGGAATACACAATTGGATTTATGCCAAATGATGATTGCTTTTAACATTCTTCTGTATAAAGTTAAGCACCCTAGTTTTAAGTTCTTTTTTGAAAAACATTTTATTCGCGTTACCGGAGAAGAGTACATTAAGAAAACAAACTATGGAAAAATGTATTTCATGTGCTATATATTTCAAAAATTAAGCGGGAGTTAGAGGGCAATTTCTAGTATATTATCGTGAATGAAATGACAGATGTATTGCTGCAGCTATATAGCTAACTTAATGATTAAAATTTTGAACGAAAATTTTGCAAGAAAACCTATTTAGTTGCTGTTAAAGAATTGGAAACAATTTAACTATAAGTAGACTTATACAAGATTGTTTAGTAAACCTCCTGATACCCTACCCTATACCAGTAAATAAAATAGTTGTAATGCTTTTAGATTCTGCGGAATATATGTATATTAAAATCTGTAATATGTAAAGAAAGACTTTCCGTTGTCCCATTTCTACCTACACCAGTAACTACAAGGGAATATGAATCAAAACAGGTTTTTTACTTTGAACAATGCAATTAAATAGAATTAGTAATGTCAGAATTTAATAATGAATGATATTTCCGAAGCCATTCAAGAAGACAATGTTAAATAATATTAAAAATTACGAAATTGAAACAGCAACTCGAATATGTCAATACCAATTTTAAATTAATTAATATTTACCACAATTATCTTTGTAGAAAGGCAAGAGGTAAATTTATGTGAGTAGTAAAATTAGTAGATAATTGAAAGTCAGAAATTAAATGGAAGTAATGGTCAATTAATTTTAAAAAAATGAAATGTTTTTGACAAGAATGAAGGTTTTTCGTTTTTATCTGATGTTGCTCTAAAGTTTTGAATCTGACATTTTCGAATATCAAATTAACCCAGATTTATTCTCCTTAACGATAAAATTTTAAGTGGTTACAGTGTCTAATTATTAATTAACAATTTATTATGTTACTATCGTTATGTTTTGTAAATATATTTGTATTAAGTTAGTACTCCGCTAATTCACTTTGTGCTTCCACGGCCCAGTCTCCACTACTCACTGCACCAAAGAAAATGCACACTTATGCACTGAACTGAAGAAATTCATATATATATATATATATATATATATATATATATATATATATATATATATACATATTTTCTCCCAGCGTATGAAGTGAGCCACATATCAAAAGAAACTGCGGTTGAAGTGAGGTCCTGTACAAAGTGAGGTCCAGTATATGGACCTCACTTGGTCAATCAATGTAAGACTTTTTCGTAGACATGTACTGATGGCAAAAACTGTTTTTTTACAAAAAAAAGTGGGACCTCATTTTGTATGGTCCACATCAATTTTTAGTTCAGAGATTTTCCGCATAGAGGCGCTGACTTTGGCGTATATTTTCTAACCATGTATATTCTATGCCCTGTTGAATAACATACGATACACATAGTGAGGACCATACAACTGGCAACATCTGTTCAACCTATTTTAAAACAGTGGACCGTCGAATAAATTCAAATAGTACAAAAATGTATAATACTTTAATCCTTTTTGAGAGCGTAGGCGCAAAATTTCGGTCGAATTATTTTTAACCGCATTTATTTTTTTCGAATCGTGAGAAAACTAATAAGTAGATATTTTAAAAAAATTTAAACTCAGAATAAAAGACTACAGTATTGCCGAGGGCAGAAAGTCCCTTATAATAAACAAAAAGTTTCTTTTGAATGATATATTTAAAATAAAAAATCAGACTAAAATTTTTTTCACCTCTGTGACTTATTAAAATAAATATTATAGAAGTTCTCAGGGACTTTCGATCATAGATAATACAGTAATATTTCATTCTGCGTTTAAATTTTTCAAAAATATTTAATAGTTTCCTCAGGATTCGAAAAAAATGAACGCATTTAAAAACATTTCGAGCGAAATTTTGCGCCTGTGTTCTCAGAAAGGCTTAAAATAATATACATTCTTGTAATCAGTATTTCAAAAGCTTTTAAATAAGGTGTCACATGATGTACTTTCCTATTTAGAAAATCAAAGTTATGGCTGTCACCTGAAATTTTCTTTTATAGAAACCTTTACAAAATTTGCAAGGTAAATAGGATGATATTGTTGCTGGTTCTAGTTCTCCCAATAAAGGTTTTCGCACAGGGACAACACGATCATTGGTACAACTTTTTAGAAAATTTCCCTTGCTTCTGAGTTTATTAAAAAGTATTTTTCTTTTTTTATTACCAACTGAACATGACAAAATTTCTTGAACTTCAATCTCGGCTTCATGATGTCTGGTAATATGTCGAGAAAATTTAAGAACTTCTGTATCGCAAAAAAATCAATAGTCTTTTTTATTACATAATCTTTTTTCTTTTGATCTCATTACCTAAAAAAATGGTAAAAACAGAAAATGTTTTTGATAAATAATAAACATTAAGCATTTCAGAAACTTTAAAATATTTATGCAAAAAGTTAATTGTATTGTACAGGGTGAGTCAAATTAGATGCAAAGTATGGGGATCTCGTAAACGGTAAAACATAGGGAGAAGGGTAAACTGGGGCAAAGTTGCGTAATCAAAAGCGCAATAATTTGACACTAAAAAATCAAGGATATCTTAAGCCGTTTTGAAAAAATTCGCAAAAAACCAAAATTTTGCAATTCGGTTTTTATTTATTTTTGGAGTTATTAACAGACTAAGAACAAAACACTTTTTCATTGTCGCTTCTAATGCTCTATTAAACCGTTATAAAAATTTTTATATTCGACGTTTCGTCTTTTTGGAACCATCATCAACTTCATTTTTTCCCTTAGTACTAAATTCAGTTTTCTGCAGATTTGATATTATCTTTTTATTAGAAATTCAACGATATATAAAACTTTATTGATAGAAAACGTTTCGATGCCATAACACTTTATGGCTATAAGGACTTTATAGTAGACCTTATTTAGTGAAAAAAAGTTTATATAAACATAGGTTGTATAATGCTTTTTTTCTGAGATACAGGGTCATAAAGTATAAATATTTTTTTAGTTTTTTGCATATATCTCAAAAATGGTATCTACAATTGACCAATTTTACAATTATTAAAGCGGCATCCAAACTTGTCTAAAATACAAATAAACTCATCTTATTATCAATCAGTGGTGTACATTGGGGTTACTAGTTGCACAATTTTAAATAGAACTTCTACGCCACTGCATATTTGGCAACATTTCTAAATTTTATTAAATTCTCAATCAATTTTACATAAAAAATGCCTGTTGTAAAAATGTCGTATCTCTTTTAGTTTTTGAGAAAAACAGCAGTTAATCGTTCTTTGCAGATATTTTTTTAAATGTAAAAATTTATCTTTTTTAATATTTGCTGTTGGTAAAAGTTCATAGTAAAAATAATATTAAAAATATTAAATTTTGTACAAAATGTTATTATTCATCAATAAGAATATTATGATTTTTACTATTAACTTCTATGAACAGCCAATATTAAAAACGATAAATTTTAGCATTAAAAAAAACACTGCAAAGAATGATTAACTGCTGTTTTTCTCAAAAACTAAAAAGATACGATATTTAAACAACAGGAACTTTTCATGGAGATTTATAGAAATGTTGCCAAATATGCAGTGGCCTAGGAGTTCTATTTAAAATAGTGCAACTATTAACCTCAGTGCACGTCACTGATTGATAATGTTATGAGTTTATTTATGTTTTCGATAAGTTTGAATGGCCCTTTAATAACTGTAAAATTAGAAGTCAATTGTAAATACTATTTTTGAGATATTTGCGAAAAACTAAAAAATGATTTATATGTTATCACCCCGTATCTCAGAAACAAAGCATTATACGACCTTTGTTTATATGAAATTTTTTTCACTAAATGACGTCTAGTGTAAAATCATACTTCAAAAAAACAGACTCACCCTGTGTATTATTTTTCCATTTAATTTCACTGAAGATGGTTTTATGAAGTCGAAACGTTGTCTAACAATAAAGTTGATGATGGGTTCAAAAAGACGAAAGGTCGAATATAAAAATTTTTATAACGGTTTAATAGAGCATTAAAAGCGACAATGAAAAAGTGTACAAAAGCAAATGCAGACATCCCTATTTAAAAATAAGAGGAGAGGGAAGTGGAACGGTGGGGTTTCGTTATTTCCTTAAAATATAATAAATACTGCCAAATATCGAAGTGGACTGTTTTCCTTGGCCCACATTGTAACACATAATATTGCAATATAAATTTCGCATTCCTGAACTATCACTGTATCCTCCATTTTGATTATTATTTTTCTCAACTAATGCCATTTTCAAAATTCTTGATTTCCTATCCATCTTTAATGTAAATTATTGAAAAATATAAAACTATTTCTTTGAGCTAGTCTCCGACAAGTCTACCGTGATTTGATGCTTAGGTACTAAAATATAAAATTAACAAACAGTACGAGCAAGAACAAAGCGAAATCCTTCTTATAACTACAAGTTATACTGAAACATCTAAACAATAATTCTTACTGTGTTATACAGAAAAAGGCGGTAGAAACCACTAATCTCATATTTATCGACAACACTGTAGGGTCCTCACTTGATGAGCTGTAAGGAAATATACACGTAAAGTTGTCCTCTCTTTGTGTGCATAACTAAAAAATATATACAGTCTCACTTTAACAGCTGCATATAATGGCCTCACTTGGGTGGCAATATACTTGAACAATACGGGACACATACACGTAATTTTTTTTGTGTATATTGCTCATTTTTTAATTGCTATTTACTTGTCAAGGTCACTATGAAGAGTTGAATCGATTATGTCTACGTTTTCTACCGGTCCTCACTAAGTGCGTGTATTGTCAGGACCTCACTTTGATATCTGTGCATAATTATATATATATATATATATATATATATATATATACATATATATATATATATATATATACATATATATATATATATATATATATATATATATATATATATATATATATATATATATATATATGTATATATTTATCACGCTCTTCGGAGAAAATAATTTCTTCTTTATTGTTTCTGTCACCTGCCCTTGTTCTGATCCATATGTCAGTATTGGCTCTACAGTTGCTCTGTAGATTGTCAATTTTATATTCATTTATATTTTTTTTATCCCTCTTGAACTCCGAGACTTTTATCACACTAAGATGAACCGTATGTTAGATATAATACTGCCTATATATTTATATTCTTCGCATTGATTTCTTTGTCTTAATTGCAACTCTGGATCTTCGTTTTTTTCGTTATTTGTAAATATTTTGTTTTAGTTATATTCGTTTTCATTCCTGTCTATTCGTATTCATGTTTAAATTTTCTTGGCATGTAATCAATATTTTCTTTAGAGTTTGCTTTTATTATTTGATCATCAGTGAAGAACAATGTCGTCAGGTAGCTCTTGTCGACTTTTATTCTCACACCTGAACATTTTTGTCTCCATTTCCATGTCTGTTGAGGACCCTTTGTTACTCGAAATAATTTTAAAAAAAGAATATTTCATCTTACAATACACAGCGGATTCTTACATTCACACCCTACCATTCCATCAAGTTTTCTTTATCTGAGTGTCTGAGTGAAGTTGTTCTTTGACAAAATAACGATAGTTCCAAACGTTTGGTTGGTTTTTTCGTGTTCTATTCTATTTATGAAATAGAACATGAAAAAACGCTCTGAGATTTTCATCAACTATCATTTATTGAGAAATAAATTCTATTTTGTACAAAAATGAGACCCATTACAGAAAAAATAAAGATGCACGTAAACAAGACACGCCAATTTGCCATAAACTTTACCCTTTTGTAGTAATTGCTTACATATATGCTATTTAACGTCTTTCGAACTACTACTCACGCCGTATATTAATAAAAGCACTTGTTACCCGTTTACCTCTGGCCAAGGTTGCAACTAAATACAATATTGCATTAAAATAATAGTGGTACGGCAAATGATAGAATTAGTTTAAGGTTAAAATTTGACAAAACAATAAATGACAAATTGATTATGATTTGGTATAATTAGTGCATTGAATTAAGTAGATCAGATAACCTTGACTGAAATAAAGCAGGTGATTTTAAATGTATCACAATTAGATATTTTAAAATGGGCATATTCAGGGTGTAACCGGTGTCAAAAAACAAGCGTAAGGTGGTTTTGAATAAATAAGTTTTAAAAGGTGATTGTGAATGCTTTTCATACTATGCAATTATGTAACGATAGGTTAGAATGGAATATATGCACTACAGTTTCTTGTAATCTATTTTTTTTTAAATAGATAATATATATTTTCTTGTCCCTTGTGGTATAATTCGTTTGAAAATTAATAATAGTATATATTTTATGACAAATTTAAAATCTTCAACGCAAAGTAATTGAAATTTTCTTTCCTTAAATGTTTTGCAATAATTATCTTTCTCTCCAATAGCGCTAGAGCCCTAATAAAGTCTTGGACTCTTCCAAATTATGCCTTCAACCTTGACGGTCCCGGGACGATCTTCTCCATGTTCTTACGTTTAGTAAATTTTGCGCGTCCGCTGCCACTTCATCTTCCCACATTTTCCTTGGCCTTCCTTTTTGGTCTTACGCCTTGCATTTTACTATTTAGGGCTCTTTTTGGCCATCTTTCAGTCTCTCTATTCTGACTACATGACCAGCCCATCGAAGTCTCTTAAATTTAACAATTCTGAGATCAGTGTATCTTTGAACACTTGGTAGAGTTCGTGGTTGTACCTGGATCTCCATACTCCGTTTTCGTTATAAGGTTTAAATATGTTCCATAAAACTTTTCTTTTGAAGACTTTCAGCTTTCGTTTTGTGTCTCCTGTCAATATTCATGTCTCGCATCCATAACATACCATTGATCTGATAATAGTTTTGTAGACCCTGATTTTCGATGTCCAGTGTAAGTTTTTGGAGCGAAACACATTTGGGCAAGTAAAAAGTAAGCTTTGTTTCCCTTTACTATTCTTTGAATTTCTGGTTCTTCTGTTCCATCCGTGTTTAACGCAACTCTTATATACGTAAAACTTTCTACAGTTTTAATATCGTCCTCCAATTATTCAACTGTGCGTCTGTTTCCCCTAGCTCTTTCCTGTGTTAGTTTTTTTGTCTTTCAAATATTTATTTCTAGTCCGGTCTTTTTTGCCCCTGTTTTTAATTGTGAATATATTTCTGCCGCCTCTTCTGTTCTGCGAGACATATTTCTAATGTCATGGGCATGGACGGCAATCTGTATTGATTTATTTGTTATGAGATTACCTCTTCCTACATTCAGTTGTTGTTGACGAGTCCATTGTTGCTTTTACTAGTCGGATATATTTTGGAGGTATGTTAAAGCTATTAAATATTTGATACATTATTTGCTTTTGTCTATTAATTAAGCCGTAGGACTGTATGAAATATATTAATATGTTGTGGACGTTTAGAATTTGTTTCACTGTGAATATGAACTGGAGCGTCTGGGAGAATAGTGCGAAAAGTGTCAATTTAAAGCAATGAAAAGTGAAATTACAACTTCAAATTTAAGAAGTTTGTAATATTTTGAAAACCATTTAACAAAAATAGATGTTTTTTTAATTTGTATTTGTTTTTAATAAAAATTACATTTTAACTACTGTTTGAAGTTTCGATTTCCACTCCGGAAATTGTTTTAAAAAAGATTGTTTAAAAATTGTGCGAAAAGTATAACCAACAAGTTGTTAAGCAGGTTATTTTTTTTTCAAAAACTGACGGTTACTTGACCTCGATCTTGTAGATAATAGCCATGCTTTTAGTTGAAAAAAATCTGAGAGTGGTGTTTGTGCTTTCAGGATATCAAATTCTTACTATTCTGTGTTTGTTTATGTATTATGTGTGTGTTGTGTTATGTATTATATGTTGATGTATTGTGTATTGTATATGTATAATGTATAATTGTAGATCATATGTCTCTTACTTTCTATTAATCGGCCAATATTGGTTTATTCTTGTTGCTGACTTCTTCTTTTAGTAACGGCAACCAGAGTCGGCTACATTCTGCTAATGGGTTTGCTATACATTTTTCTTCATTAAGCAGAATGAGATCTGATTTATTAATTTTTCTATTTCTCGTGTCTGCTTTTTTCATGCCTATTGTTGCATCTTTCCATTATAGTCTGCACTCATTATCCCAGACATGCTTGCTTATCTGCTTTTGATGTATGTTTCATGCTCCTTTATCCTGACACGTAGCGGTCACACGGTTTCTTCTACTATCCGACAAGCGAGAGCTGGCGCTGGCGGGCGGGTTGCGCGTAAAACAAATTGAAAAGTGGAAGGGATTGCTCATTTCTATTGCTGTCGGCTAGGAGTTCACATCATCGCGATCAGTACTAGATTTCTGACAGTGTTGTCAAGCATTTACATTTTTATTTGGAGTTAGATATTATAAACTATTATTTATATTTATTAAAATGACAAGTGTATTAAAGGGCAAACCTTTAGGATCTTAAGCACGAGAAACAATTTTCAATGTTTTTAAGTTTACAACCGAAGGAGCTAATGCAGATAAAGTTTTAGTTGATTTAATAAAGATACAAGAACGTGTAGCTCACTTAACTGGTAATTATTACTCATTTTCAAAATAACTTCAGATTTAAATAATTTAATTTAAGTTAAGTTACAATCAATAAATAAATAAAAAATTACAGTGCATTGTATTACCAGTAAATAATAAGTAAACAATGGATCAGCTAATTAGTAATTTACAGTTCACTATTATTGATAATAAAACTAATAATAAATACTTTAATACGTAAATGATTGATTTTCTAGTTTTCAATAAAAGTAAAATCATCAATTCAAAATTTTTATATTTGAGTTATAGTTATCAATTATTTTAATTATAAATTTAATCATTATATAATTTTAATTTGCATCAATTATCTAACATAATAATATGATAAGTATACAACGTATTTCTACTAACGTAATTTTCAGATCCCAACTAAATTTTTGATACGGCAACTACGCATTTGTGACACCCGCAATTAAGTACCTCCCCTATCTCTCTTAGAATAATTCCTTTTCTATTTTCGCGCAGCTCACCCGCCAGCTCTCGCTTGTCGGATTGTACTTACATAGAAACTGTTGCATTCATTTGGTATTTTATAGATGCAGTTTTTTTATATCTCTTGTGTGTTATTAAGTTTGGTTCTACGGATCCCTGGTACGATCTCAGTGTATTTGTTATTTTGAATGTTGTTGTGATAAATTTATTTATTTCCTATCCTTTTTAAAGAAATCGGTATTAAAAATTCTAAAGAATGATTAACGAAACTACTTACGGTGAGGACATTTTAACGACTAAATTATCGTAGCCCAATGTCATAAACTAATAAAATAACTAATATAATAATGATCTTATCTCTGTTTGCTAATTTTATATTAAAATAATGATAAAATCTTCTTTGTAGGTCTCTAAAACAACCAGTTCTTGCGTACAGTTTTTTTCCGGCAATAAGTTGTCTTGAAACTAGTCTCTGCTTTATTATCACACAGATATCGAAATATCTTTTTAAGCATTGCGCCACACAGTCTTGGCATATATTTACAAACAAAATTAATTAATTTTTTAGTATACATTTCCTATGATATTAATGGGTTATTATTATCGAGTGTAGATCATATCAATGGTCATTAAATGACTAGATTTTACTATTCTAACGACATTGAGATAAACAATTGCCTAGATCTTTCACTTGTAGCGGATTTTCTAAATTATCGTTTATTCATTAGTACTAATGTAATAATTGGTGATGATAATAGTATTCAATTTTATAACTATATATCTTTTTTATTAGAAGAAAACAATGTAACTAATCGATACGATTTACCAGCAGTTTATATTATATGAAGTAATCTACTATAGTACATTTGAAAATGATTGATAGCACAAATTTTATTCCAAAGATATAAATATAGGGTTGGTCAATGCAAAAAAAAAAGAAAAAATTGATACCTTCTTATTTGAATTTTCAATCGACTTTAATATGACCATACCGACAGACCTGAAATACAATAAGTACACCATAAAATGTAAATGAGCAAACCCTAAGGGATTATGCAATAACTGAACGCCTCAGTGACGGAGAACATAAAATTACTTTAATATGTTAATGAAGGTAGGTACCCACATTAATTTTTATAAAAATACTAAATCTTTGTTTAGGGCATTTCCTAACAATTTAATAATAAATATATTTCGGGTACTAGCCCGAATTAGAAAGACCTATTAGAAATATTAATTGATTCCATTGTTTTCTCTATTAACATATCGATTTTCGAGAATGTTATCGCTTTTTGCCAAAAGCTCAGATGAAATTTTTGATATAGAGTCAGATAATGGTTGACGAACATCCTGAAGTTTGAACGTTGTATTATTTCTCGCGACATATCCCTTCCTTTAAGCCAAGATTAGTTCTATGGGGTTAAGTTCACAGTGATAAGGTGTAAATCGCAACAATTTGACATGTTCTTTTGCTATTTTATCTACACTCTATTTCTTAAGTTTTGGTGAATATTGTTTGCAAAACTGCAATATTGTTTTTTGAGTAAATCTTCTGCTGGCACTATTATTTTTTGGTTATTAGCCAATTCAAGAGTTCTTGCTTTCTCCATTTAGTGTTGGGTAACGGTTCCTTTAATCTTGAATGGTAACTGACATTGTCCATTTTGACCAATTCTACAGAATTAGTCGATAAGAAATCTATCATTTGACTGACATATTCCTCAAAAACATCAGCAGTCATTTCTTTATGGTAGTCGTTCGTAGAATTTGAAATAAAACCTAGCAAGCCTCCATCAAAAAATCCTTTATCTTCTCCAGTATGAGGGATAATTAAACGGCTACCTTTACCATCTGGAAATTTTAAGCCCATAGAGAAACCTTCTATAAATGCCTAACGAACATTTGTAACCAGTTTATCTTGCCAAACTTTTCTTTACAAAATGTTTATATATTCATCTAAATAAAAAATATGTTTGCCTTTTCTCGTCAATTTTAGAATTTCACTTAAATATTGTCTCCTCCAACAAATAATTACTTCTTTCTCTATGAGCGCAGATTTTCTATTGTTATTCTTATAAACGAATCCTAATTCACGTAAATATATTTCTACAATTTATCTCTTTTAATGTTTGGTAAATATTTGTCCTCATTGATGTCTACTAAAAGTTTATTCAAGGTAGGAATCTTTTTTAGTAAACAAAATAAATGAACTTTTCTTCGAATCAATTGTTTCCGTATCGTCTATATAAATGGGTTTTCTCCCTGTTGACGTTTTAGGTGCTTCTGTAGTAATACTTCCAATCTTTCGTTACTTTAAAAGTCGATAAATAGTTGCTTCTCCAACTCCGGTCATATCTGGACACCTAGAAAGTATACTCCGAACAGTAATTGTAAAATGTTCATGTACAAGTGCATCATGTTCGTTTAACACTAAAGTTTTCATTGGCACGGTTAAATGACACTTCAATTTCACAGAAGTAAAATTAGACGTTTTTGACATGTTTAGTACACAAGTTCACTTAATAATAACGCTTCTTATTATAGAACTAACAATTCTGCGTGTTTTAATCACAGGAATGTACAAACACAACCTGTTAATCTTAACTAAAATGATTTACAATCTGCAAAACACGTTCTACTGCTTGAAAATTTTAATCCTTTGTAAAAAAGTTGAGGGCTTTTAAATTGATCCTCTCCTTTTTGGCAATTTTAAATATTTTGTACCTGTAGAGATTACGTATTTATATTATTTGTTGATTAAAAACACTACAAAATTTACGACAAGAATGAAAATAAATTGGTATTTAAAAATACACGTGCATCACCATCCATCCATCCATCCAATGGCGCTACAGCCCAAATCGGGCCTTGGCCTCCTTCAACAGGCTTCTCCAACCATCTCTATTTACCGCTGTTCTTTTCCATGAACGCGTTCCCAGGCAGTTCCTGGCATCCTCATCGACTTCATCTTCCCATCTCTTTTTAGGTCTTCCAACAGGTCTTTTTCCCTGCATTCTTGCATTTAATAATTTTCTGGGGATTCTATTCTCATGCATGCGGACCACGTGCCCTGCCCATCGTAATCTCTGCAGTTTAGTATGTTGTGCTAGAGTTGGTTCGCTATATTGCTCGTATATTTCTCTATTGTACCTCATTCGCCAGTTGTTGTTTTCACTTATTGGGCCCAGGATCCTACGTAATATTTTTCTTTCAAACACATCTAATGCATTGGCAGATTTCTGTGTCACCACCCATGTTTCGCAACCATAACTTACTATGGGCCTGATTATTGTTTTATAGACCCGGAGTTTTGTTTTCCGGTGTACGTCTCGCGATTTGAATATGTGGCCCATCGCGAAATAGGCTTTATTTGCCAGCACAAGCCTTCTATTTATTTCCGGTTCTTCTTCATTGCTTGCAACCAGATCCATTCCTAGGTATGTGAATCTATTTACATGTTCTATATCGTCAATAAAGTGTTGTTGCACCGGTCTATTTGATCTGGTTTGTATGAGTAGTTTTGTTTTATTTGTATTTATTGCTAGCCCTACTGCTTCTGCACTCTGTTTCAACTCAACGTAGGTTTCTTCCGCTGCATTCATTGTTCTGCTCATTATGTTTATGTCATCTGCGTATGCTGCTAATTGGGTAGACTTGTTTGTAAGTATGTTATTTCCGCTCACCGTCAACCGTCTAATTACATATTCCAGAACAAGATTAAAGAGCGTTGGAGCTAGTCCGTCGCCTTGTTTCAGTCCTTGCGTTATCGTAAACGCATCAGTGATCTGTCCCTGAATACATACCTGTGCTTCTGTTTCTGTCATTGTCATTTGCACTAGTCGTATTAATTTTAATGGTATGCCAAATTCTTTCAGTATATTAGGTAGAATTGTTCTATCTATTGAATCATAGGCTTGTTTAAGATCTACAAAGAGATTGTAAACGTCCATGTCATATTCCCATGCTTTGGCTAGTATTTGTTTAACTGTAAATAGTTGGTCAATGGTAGATCTATTTTGCCTAAACCCTGCTTGATATTCCCCGATGATTTTTTCCGTGAGAGGTTGTAGTCTTCGATTAATGATGTTTGTGAGTATTTTGTATCCCGAACAAAGTAAAGAGATGCCTCTATAATTCTGACACAACAGTTTGTCTCCTTTTTTATGAATAGGGCAGATTATGCTTTTCTTCCATTGTTGGGGGATTTCTTCTTCTATCCATATCTCTCGTATTAGCTGGTACATCTGTTGTGTCAAATTCCTTCCTCCTTGCTTGAGTAGTTCTGCCGGTATTTTATCTATTCCCGGTGCTTTATGGCTTTTTTGTATGTGGATAGCCGTTTGGACCTCCTCTAGCGTTGGGGGTCTAGTTAATTCATTTTCTTCTCCATCTTTCCCCAGTTCTTGTTGTTGTACCTCCTGTCGTGCCTGCTGCTGCCACTGTTGTTGTAATGGTGGTTGTGTCCCTTTGTTTAGTAATTCCTTAAAATATGTCATCCAGGTTCTCTTAATTTCGTCCATATCGCTAATGATTTCACCTTTCTTATTTTTGCAGAGGCTAGTCCTCGGTTTGTATCCTTGTCTTAGATGTTTGATAAATTGGTATGCGCTACGTGTTTCGTTTTCCTTAAACTCCCTCTCTATGTTTAGTATCCGTTGGTTTTCATACTTTCTCTTTTTCTGCCTGCACAGTTTATCTGCTCTTCGTCTTTTGTTCTCATGTTCTGTTTTTCTCTCTCTAGTACGTCTGAGTATGTAATTCTTATGCGCTTCATTTCTTTCCTGTATAGCTTGTTTGCATTCTTCATCGAACCATGTTTCTTCTCTCCGTTGTGTCTTTGTTCCTAAGACTTCTTACGCTGTGTTGAGTATGATACTGCTTATTGTGTTCCATTGGTTTTCTATTGTGGAGTCTGCTCTGTTTTCTTCTAGTAATTTTTCATCCGTTGTTCTCTCAAATCTTTCTTGTACCTCAAAGACTTTTAGGTTGTCTAAGTTTAGTTTTTCTTGTTTTGGATATTTTTCCTTTACCTGTCGACTGATTTTGCATCTAAACCGTGTCTGTACTAGCAGATGGTCTGAGTCACAGCTTGCGCCACGTCTGCTTTTTACATCTAATATACTCGTCGCCATTCTTTTTTCAGCCAGTATATGGTCTATTTGATTGATCGTATTTCCGTCAGGTGATATCCAGGTGCCCTTATGTATGTCCCGATGTGGAAACACGTGCATCACAGTCATTAAATTTTATATGTCGTAGGAGAAAAAGGGAACATTGTCGTGACATGGTTAAACGACATAACTCTGGTGAATCACGGTAGTAACAAAAATTTCATCACAATTCAATCTGTTCATTTTTTAAGTCCAGCTAAGTACAATAAACCAACCACAGCTTCCACTTCTAAGACATCGGTAGGCCTCGTATAAGTTTTTCTAACATATTGTCCTTAAGCAAATTTCTCAATGTGCTGATTGGTATAGGTAACAATGGTATTGATAATTAGAGTCAAAAAACTTTGTCCAAATTTCTACAGCGTCGGTTAAATTACGGCTAACATCTTGCCCTACAGCTTCGTAAATACATTGGTGGATATTGTTTCTTCCATGACGTAACTTTATCTTTACCAGTATAACATAGACTGTCAATATTTTTCTTTCTCTTTCGATTTCTTCACAACGTCTGGTCCCTCAGATATATCCTTGTCAATTTCTGGAACATTTTCGTCAAACTCTTGTTCGCTTCCCGAGTCCTCGTCTCTTTTTTCTTAACATTCTTTCTCATTGTTATCACCGTTATCATCATGTTCCAAGTCAAGTGGAATAGAAACGATTATTGTATGAATTTTTCTTATGATAACATACATCAAATAAGAAATTTGCAAAAATAATAATTCTACAAGCGTGCTGAAAATATCAGTTACCTAACTTGTTAGGAAATTAAACATAAAAGTATTTCAAGTATAAAATACTGTCCATACAACAAATGTCATTATGTTTGAATATAAATTATACTTTATTCATGAACACTTTATCAATCACAAGCTAATAATTTTAGAAATAAGTGAAAACAGTATGTGAATGAGATCAATTTCTAATAGTTATTATAATGAATACTATATTATATAATGAATACTATTATAATTTAATGAACAATATTGAACAAATATTACACTGGTCGTGCATAAAAGAACTAAAAACCTCACCTTTTTAATAAACAAAACGGGGTTAGTCAATTTTTTTATATATAATTTCGGTTAGGAACAGTCTGAGACACCAATGCTTGGTTACTAACACTAAGGAATTTCGTATAAAACCGTCACGAGGCAGCGAAGCGACGGACTTTATTTGGTAAATGTAGTTAAATGCACGAAGCGCATTGTGGAAATTCGACGCAGTTAAAGATGATTCACTTCATATTACACATGAATATTTGGGCAGTGGAAATTATGTTTTCCACTAATATATCCCATTGTAAAACTTCACAAAAAAAAATTACCGGCGACTTGAAGTGTGGTTTAAGTGTTATATATTTTAGTATTTCCGGACTCAATATTATCAAAACATACCAGGATGCTGTTTCAATGTTCAAATCTTCGATGATTTTTCAATTCATTTGTTTATTACTTCCTTTAACGCTGTCTCTGTCCAGAGAATTAGAACAAAATGCATATATGCCATCTATTCAGTGGTTTGGGCATTTAATTATACCTCCAATGGTAGCTTAACCTAATATTTTTGGCTCTTCAGTTGCATAGTTAAAAAAACATATGTTTTTTGCTTAAAAATTACATAGGAATATTTTGCTCAGTGAAAAGAATGTTTCCCTACAATGTTACAAACAAATAATCATAATTAATCGTTTTATTACATAATGTATACAAAATAAACCTTATTACTTATCTAGTTCTTAATCTTCGAATTTATATCTCACAAAACTGCACAAAAAAGACAGCAAATTGATGAAAAAATCCCAACAGTCACTTAAATGTTAATTAAAATCTGTACAGATTTCACCCCTAACTAGGTAGTGTAATGCAGAACCCACCTATGAAAGGGTTCAATATTGTTTCAACAAGGATAATATTTTGTAAAAGAAATCCAACCAATTCTAAAATGTAGGAACATTAAACTATTTGACGAAACCGGCGGCTTGAACTGTGGTCTCTGTGTTATATATTTTAAGATTTGAGAACTCAATATTTTCAAAACATTCCAGGATGCTCGATTTTCCAATTTGCGGTGATTTTTCGTTTGTTCAACACTTGCATTAACGCTGCCTCTGTACGGAGAAATGCATATACATACTATGTATGCCGTCTAGTCAGTGGTTTGGGCATTTGATTATATCTTCAATGGTAGCTTAACTTAATATTTTTCGCTCTTAGTTGAATTACTAAATTATAATGGTATACAGTTACTGAAATAATCAAAGAGTAATCTAATAGTAAAGTTTTCATAGTAAATAATTTCCTTTTAGACTGGTATCGGTGAAAAACATCATTTTTATTTGCGTGCCAGCGAAGTCTATAGGTATATATAGCACTAAACTTTCTTCGCCTTTACTCATTTAGAATTTACTTTTTTTGTTGTGCATTTTTAATAATTTATGTTCACAAGTGATTGTTTTCGTCATCATTCACCGAAGAGAATTTTTTTTCACCGGAACTTAAATTTCAATATTAGTTTCCGTGGACAGACAAACACAAATGGATTTATTTAATCATCACCATCATCTATTGTAGAATTATTCTTTTCGCTACGAAGTATGAGAAGGAAAAGTATTCGTGGTTAGGTAAATAGAAATATATCCTTTTTCTTCGTCACTTATTTAGAGGTATTTCTTTTCGCAGCGCATTATTAGGAATTAGCGTCGTTGAGGATATAGAATAAGAAGTTTCGCCGGAAGTTTTCCAGTAATAATTCTTTTAGCTGACACTTTATTAAGGGTTATAGTTTTCCTTAGAATATAATTCGAATAATATTCTTTGCTGCATTTATTGAAAATTATGCTCTTCGCCGTATTTTTTGAGTCTCCTCTTTATAGGACCAGCGTTGTAGTTTTCGTTTTTTGTTACTCCCTAAAAAACATTTCAAAAGTGCGTTTTTATTTTTTATTAATTTATATTTATAAATTCATTAATTTATAATTTATTAATTTTATTTTATAATTTTTTTTCTATTTTTCTTCCCTTTTCCCATAATAATAATGGTAGCCATGTGCTCTTGTTAATTTCTTTCCTAGCTTTTTTGTTCGGTTTTTCTGGACATTATTTATATTTCCTTGCTATATCTCTTGTATGATTCAATAACATCTATATTATGAAATATTAAATAAAATATTACCTGTCAACCATAATATAGTAGTGGTTTCCATTGAACAACCGTATTAACACTAAAAGTAGAATATCTTGCATAACAGTTTTGATTCAAAATCAATAAGATCTGTCTACCGGTATTATATGTTGAGTAATGTTATATTTTACTAGGACTGACACCGAATCTGCCTTTTTGAAGTGTAGGTGAACGCGATTATCGAATTAGATAATCAAAATTAGGCATTGTATTACATTTACATACAATTGAAACTGTTAACACACCGATAGAAAAGTGCTTTTATGAAAGTTACGTCTAGCAGTAAAACGTTTAGATATCGATAGTTTTTTGAATGTACAAATTATATACTCACTGTGAAAAATTAGCATATAATTTGCAGATAAATGCAGATATATCGTTTGCAGAAGTATATATGAAAACATAGTCAATACAATTTTTGCGCATTTTCATACAAAGAGTATGAAATACTCTAGTCTAGAAGACCTAAAGAGGTTGAAATACGTATAAGCGGCTTATAGATGCCCTACATCGAAATAAAATCTAATAAAGTCTTTATGTTTTAGTTCTTTACTCTGTTTCAAGTACCAGAAACTAAATTCACTACGAATTTTTATTGTGATGAACGGCATGTGGAATGCACTAGCACATTTCCACTAGCAAAAACAAACAAATCAATAAATAGCTTTATCTTTTATGACTATCAGGCTATTGTATGTTTCCAAATTTTTGGCGAACTCTAATTGTTTTATTGGCAATAGCATTATTTGAATTTTTAAAGCAGAAAAACATTCAAAAATAAAATGTTTTCGGAATACCTAAAATTTCGGATAAATAAACTTGACTTCTTCCGTCTTCTAAGAACTCCGTTATATAGAAATAATTCGTAATTTTCTACTTTAAATAAAGGATTAAATGATGTATATATACATGTTAATATTATACGAGACGGAATATTCACATCACGTCACACCCGCCATTTTATGACACGTATTTCGCTATTTTCACCTCTTCAGTTAGACCTGCTGAAAGAGACGGAATGAAAATATTTCACTTGTATAATTGTGTCCTTGAATATAACCTTTTTAACATTTACTAATTAAAGGGACAGAAAATGTTAAGTAGTAAGTTTGATTTTATTTAAACTAGATTACACCAGTAAGTAAACGACAAAAAGGTTTTAAATTAACCACAGTTATACGAAGAGAAATATTTTTTATTTCGTCTTACCTGCAGGTCTATCTGAAGAGGTAAAAACAATGAAACACGTGTCGTAGAATGGCGGGTTTGACGTGATGTGAATATTCCTTCTCGTATATTATTAACATGTATATAATATACATGTGTATTGTGTAAACATGTATATATATATATATATATATATATATATATATATATATATATATATATACATACAAAGGAAAATGTTCCAGGTGATCTTATTTACTTTAAACCTGTATTTAAAAAAAGGAAAATATTTCTGAATAACTTGTGTGGGAGTGAGTATCCGTTCAAAAAAAAAAGATAGCTTATTCCAAGGCCTGCTCTAATTACAATTTTTAATGATGGCTATCGATAATCTAGTATAAACCTAAAAGTAAGAGTTTTCTACTAAAACAATAGGTATTAAAACATACAAAAAATCAAGTAAGACTTCTACTCTCTACATACTTAATGAATCAACTACGGTTAGGTAATAGTTAATTATATAGTTGCAAAAAAGTAATGCACAGGTTAATAGCCAAGTCGTGTGGAATGCGAATCCAAATATGTATATAACACTTATTAAGTTTCAACACTAATTTCTTATTAGGTTTAATTTACTTTTTGTCTAGAATGATTAATGACTTTTTCTTGTCAAACAAAAGTAAACGTGGTATTTTTTATATAATCGAGGATAGGATTACGATAACAAAACGAAGGTGGGCATCAATCAAACGCCAAATAATCGATTTTTAGCAATTTAGTTCTTTTTAAGTTGATAAAACAACTTTTGAAGATAAAATCTGTTGCATATTTTTAATTGAAAACGAGCAATATTTTTTATATTATTATACAACTCGATTCTGTTTGACATATAAGTCAAAATTCTCGTTATAAGTAAACCAAAATTACGAACTTCGATTTCCTAATGAGAAGCCGCTTTCAGAATACAATTTTCAGTAGTAATATCCCTAGGACATTGATAACAGATGAGATAATTTCATGACAATCGAAAGCTCGTTCCTTGGTAACAGCACGAAGCCTTCGGCTTCGTGCTGTTACCAAGCAACGAGCTTGAGAAATTTGTCATGAAATTATGAGGCATTCATCAATGTCCGAGGGATATTCGGCGGATAATTTTTCGAAAAAAAATGAATATTCCCCAAATATATTTGTGACTGTAGGTTGTATTTCTGGGAATTTTTTCTTTGATTAGCGCAATTATACTTTGAACATTCTCATTGCCGAAACGTGACATTTTGAAATTTATTTGGATAAAGTTGTCAAACTCGATCGTGTTGTCATAGGGATTGAAAATTGCACTGAATGCAATTATCAGTCTAATGTTGACATGATTGGGTGAAATTGTTCCACATGACACAAAATGACGAAATTTGAATGGTTGTTAGAACAGTCGAAAAATTATCTATTAAATAAAACCAGGCACATTAGTTCTACCCGGCTCAAGTCCTTTCCTGATTTTTTCGTTTCTTGCTTTTCATTGTTACATTTCTGTATACGCTTGCTGTTTAAAATTTCCTGAAAAATTTAAATCTACATTTTTATTTCATCTTTGCATTTTAAGATTTCATTTGATAAGTCATCTGTAGAGACCGGAATATATGCAAAATGCATTTTTCACATGCATGAAAAATATATTGTCCATAACGCTAAGATGAGTTTTCCCGCTATGTTTACGGGAAATCTACCATGCGATAAAGTTTTATTAAGGTTAAGCGACTATGTGGCAAAGGCAGTAAAGAACTTAAAGATATCCAAATTAACTTTTTGTCTTCTTCTTATGGTGCCTATCCGTTACGGATGTTGGACACTAACATGGCTATTCTGACTTTGTTGACTGCTGCCCTGAAGAGTCCGGTAGTAGTTAAGTTAAACCATTTTCGCAGGTTATGCAGCCAAGATATTTTTCTTCGTCCTGGACTTCTTTTCCCATGCACTTTACCTTAGCCTTAACATGGCTATTCTGACTTTGTTGACTGCTGCCCTGAAGAGTCCGGTAGTAGTTAAGTTAAACCATTTTCGCAGGTTATGCAGCCAAGATATTTTTCTTCGTCCTGGACTTCTTTTCCCATGCACTTTACCTTAAAGTATGGTCCGAAGTAGGTCATATCGTTGTTCATTGCGCATTATATGGCCTAGGTATTCTAGTTTGCGACGTTTTATGGTTACGACTAGTTCGCGCTCTTTACCCATTCTATGTAGTACTCCTTCGTTGGTGACTCTGTCTATTCAGGAAATCCTCAACATGCGTCTATAGCACCACATCTCAAATGCTTCGAGTCTCTTCAGTGATGCTTCAGTTAAGGTCCATGACTCCATGCCATATAAAGGAACGGAGAATACGTAGCATTTTAGTAGATTTTTTTCATTTTGATGAAAGCTGATCTTGCCTTCTCGATCCTTATCTTAATTTCCGTCGATTGGTCCCACTGTTCATTTAAGTTTGCACCCAGATAACATAAGTTGGTGATTTGTGTTAAGGGTTGTTTGTTAATTAGTAATTGACCAGGTGGTATTTTATTTTTGCTTATACCCATGTATTTGGTTTTCTTGATGTTAAAATCAAGCCCAAACCTGCTACTTACTTCTGCTACCCTGGAGACAAGTGTCTGCAGACCTTCAAGACTGTCTGCAAAAATGACAGTATCATCAGCGTATCTTATGTTGTTCAATCGTTCTCCGTTTATAAGTATTCCCTCGTCTATGTCCGTTAGGGCTAGGTTCATAATGTGCTCTGAATATGTATTGAACAATAATGGGGACAATATACATCCCTGTTGCACACCTCTTTTTATCTTTATGTCGTCTGTTAACTAATCCCCAACTCTAACAGCTGCAGTTTGTTCGTAATATACATTGTTTATTATACGGCGGTCTCTGCTGTCTAGATCAATTGAATTTAATATTTTCATCAGTTTGTCATGTTTTATTCTATCGAACACTTTCTAACTTCTTAACTTTTTATAGCAGTTGTAAACAGAATACAAATATTCATAATGATCACCAATCTTTAAAAGAAGTGCCTTAAGAAGAAGAAGAAGGGGCAAAGGTTGACTACTTTAGTTTTTGTATTTTCTATGGCTCTTCAATGACCAATAAAGGAGTGTTTGATAACTACGTGATCTATCAAAAAAATAACACCAATTAATACGAATTTATTAAATAAAATTTATTATAACAGAACTGTATAATTAAGAAAGTATTATTTCTTTAGAAGCAAAAGAAGAAGCATAACTTGATGATGAAGTCAACATATTACTTTGATAAAACAAATCAGGGATAGGGTATGTAAATTCAAAACAGAGAAGCTCCAGTAACAGATGACTAGAGACCGCAATATACACAACAGAAAACAGCAAAATTAGCGCAAATATGCGAAAATTAAAAAAAATAATATATGCAAATATGCAGACGTTAATTATAGTCTTGTTTATAAATTATACATTTAAAAACTAATTAAACACACAAAACAAAAGAATTAAAATTCCTATGCAACTGGACTCAAAATTAAGTTGGGCAAGTCATATACACTCGCTAAGAGTATCGTGCCAAGCTGGACTAAACATTATGAAATCTGTATCACATAAAAATTGGGGAGCAGATTTTCCAACTCTAATAAATTGATATAGAGCTTTAGGTGTATAACAATCCAATCATTGCCCAAAACTTTGGATCCTCTTCCGAGTTCAGCCGTTAGACTTGCTCTAGGAGCATATTGCACCAGTCCTGTGGACAGTCTACTCTGTGAAGCTGGAGAGCCACCCTTAAACCTAAGAAGAAAATACTTAACTCTATCGTATGTCTCGAATATAAAATCTAACCCAAAAAATCCAGCTCTCCATCATGCTGTTGCTAACAGGTTCCAGGAGGTCTATCAAAAAAGAAATAGGGGTCCTGTACTTTTCTATGAACGAGCTAATAGATACTTATTAGATTTTAATATTGAACTACCTCCCATTTATCATACCTGTGAAATAAATTTAGTTTTCCTTGGGTTGTTCCCTCTCCGCTTTGTAACCTTAAACTTACAGCATATAACAAAAATAACGTGATACTCAATTTTTTTAAAACTCACTCCATGTTCTCACACAGTACAAAATTACCATTTTATATACACGGACGCATCTAAGACCATAAATGGAGTAGGAGCATGCTTTGTGATATCATATGAACATTCCATCTATAAATTGTCTCCTAAGACAAGTATTTTTACAGCAGAACTATTTGCCATCAGTAAGGCTCTAACGTTTATTCTAGAAAACAAACTTCCCAAATCTCTTATAATATCTGATTAGTTGTCTGACATCAATTTCTTAAATTTATCCCTCTCATCCAACATTACAGTAGATTAAGTTAATTTTATACCGTATGTACTAAAACAATTTGACAGTAGAGTTCCTCTGGGTACCGTCACACATTGGAATAGATGGTAAAGAAAAGGCAGATAGTCTAGCTACGTCCGCAGTAACCAATACAGCTGCATCAGTGGAAAATCTAACGGTACATTTATATTTAAAATCTTACTTAAAATCAAAATTGTACGATGTTTGGCAAAACCAATGGAATAGAAGCACTGATAATACGTCTCAAATTAGGACACATTTCTACAACACATGAATACTGGTTGAAGAGAGAAGAGGAACCAGTGTGTTTTGTTTGTGAATGTAAACTGACAGTGAAGCACATTTTGATTGACTGTCCAATATACTCAGTTGAAAGACTATATCACCACATTCCAAAAACATTAAAAGAACTTCTAGGAGAATCTAAATACGTAGCTGACTTGATAGAATTCTTGAAATCTATAAACTTTTTTAATAAAATTTAATACAATACATCAATAATTAAAATATATATTGTATACATTATTATGTAATTGATATTTTGTATGCCTATCTACATATGTCTTTATCACTTTTTGTATTTTTCTTATGCTAATAACCCCAAGTGGTTGAAGCAAAATAAATAAAAAAAAAGACTTTAAAAAATACAGTAACCATAGATACTTATGGCAGATAGGAAATTTCACAAGCTAGTGTTAACGATATCAAAACAATTGACAATATGATAAACTGCGTTAGGCTTTTACGGCCATCGTCTAACTTGTTAAACTGTTCGTTCGGGCTGTTAGGCCGTTGTCTTCTGAGATTAGTTCTCGACTTTCGCCAACACTAGGGCTTGGCATCTTCTGGAGATGTTACTGCTTCGCTTGTAACCTGAAACTGACATCGTGATAGAAAAGCTAACGACGCAAGAAGTTGAGCTTTCTTCTTCCGTAGACAATCTAGTCTTCTGTAGTATGTAGTTACCTCCTCCCCGTAGAGGCGACTGATAAACTGCGTTAGGCTTTCACGGCCATCGTCTAACTTGTTAAACTGTTTGTTTAACAGGTTTAACAAGTTTAACAATTAACAATTGACAATAAGTTGTTTTTCAAAATTTAAAATTAAAATATTATGCTTTCTATCTGTATAAAAATGTCTATAAATCAAAAAAACTTCTTTTAACATCAACAGAAGTTATTGGTGAATTTTAAAACTTGTTTATGTTAAAAGTCAGTAGTTCAAGATCTGGTACAGGATTACATTGACAGAAGTCACTATCGCAACTTTTTCCAAAATAAACAAATCCTGAGTTTTGCTTACGTTTCCTTTAACTGTAACAAAATATTCCTTAACGTGATTAATCAAATCGAATGATTCACAAAAATACAAATTTTGTTTTTTATGTAATTAACAAGAAATTTAAAATTTAATTTTATGTTTGTTAGATTCTGCGGTACATAAATTAGGTAATTGAACCTAGCGTTTACTTTCTTGAAAGCTGCTAAAGGAGAATTTGTTAGTTCGATCATAAAACTTTTTATTTCTTGAAAAAGGAATATTATAAAGACGGTATTTGTAAAATTAACCTTGTAATGGCGAATATATAAAAACTTTTTTGATATTATTCATCAAATTATTAATATGTGGAAAATGTTATCTTGTTATCCGCCAAACAAACAATTATTAAAATGTTAAATCAAAAACTACACAAGAAAGCCCTGAAATTAGTATTTCCACTAATTTCAGGCAGATAAAAAACCCAGTTCCTTCTGCTCGATTACATATACAAGCAAAATATCAAGAAAAATAGCCAAACACATAAAAATGAAAGGAATAACACCAGCTTTCAGAACTAATAACAACCTAGGCAAATATATTAAAAACAACAAGAGCCAAAATAAAAAACCCTTACACAGTGGTGTGTACAAACTTAAATGTGGCGTCTGCCCAAAAACTTACATCGTTCAAACTGGTAGAAATTTTAATAAACGAATAGCAGAACATAAAAGGGCTTTTAATAATAGAAAAACAGATTCTACATACGCACCTTTTAGATCATAATCATTCCTTAAATGACGAATTTAAAATTCTTCACATTCAAAATAAAGGCCTTAAGCTATCTTTGTTAGAATCTATGGAAATCAACAAATTAAAAAATACAGATATAATTCTGAATGACCAACTTGAGACAAACAGTTCTCCCTTCCTCAATCTATTTCATTGGAGACTATAAAGTGTAAACGCATGTCAAAAATAGATCACTTGAGAAAGGCAATTAGCCGAAACAGCTGTAGTGATAAGAGTTTAAAATAAATTTTGTGGAAGTTTTGAAAACAAAGTTTTCAGTGTTTTATTGTTACATAAAATGAATTTCCATCAAGTAACGGTCAAATCCATCAATTATTTAGCAGAATTATATGTTGACTTCATCATCAATTTACGTTTTTTCTTTGCTTCTCTACTAAATAATACTTTCTGAATTGTACAGTTCTTTTATAATAAATTTTATATAATAAATTCGTATTAATTGGTGTTATTTCTTTGACAGATCACGTAGTTATCAAAAACTCCTGTATTGGTCATTGAAATCGCCATAGGAAATACAAAAACTAAAGTAGTCAAGCTTTGCACGTTCTTCTTCTTAAGGTACTTCTTTCAGAGATTGGCGATCATTATGAATATTTGCATTCTCTTTACAACTGCTCCAAAAAGTTAATTTGAAGGACACCTAATCATTCTCTGAGATTATGGAGCGAACGATGTTTTCTTATAATCTTTCCTTGAATGATAACTTACACAAGCTGGTATTTTGTCCCTCTCATCACATGGCCTAGATATTAAAATATTTCTATATTTATCTCATTGTTTAATTGTGTTTCTTTCGAGAGTATTCGCAAAACCTGTTCATTGCATACTCGCTCTAAGTAAAATATTTCTATCATTCTTCTATAAAGCCAATTTGAATTACCTTGTATATTAAATATTATACTAGACATAGAATGTTAAAGTTCATTCAAGCAGGCAATATTAAAAAAAATTGTACTAAACAAATTTGTAGTTTTATTGTATATAAAGATACAGGGTGTCAACCGGACACTGTTTCAAAATAAAATTAGTCATATCTCGTAAAACACTCGGTATAAGTTATATTAAGAAAATTCTTAAGAACTGTTTCTTAAGAACTCTAAATCTATTAAAAAAAATTGAAGATAATTTTTAAAAAATTGTACGGAAAGAAGTTTTTCTGTCATTTTAAATCGCAATATTACAATTTAACAAAGGAAGCTAGATCAACAAAATAAATGTAAGTATTGATAGATTGACATAACGACAGAAGTGTATTTGGTATTGCGGCTTCAAATAATAATGATTCAACATATCAGAAATATTATGTCAATGACTTTATTCCACGAGAGAAAACGCAACGCAAAAAGCTAAACAATCATCAACGACAACGATAAAATATTACTTTTTCTCAATCCACAAGAGAAAACGCAACGCAAAAAGCTAAACAATACTCTCGAAACTCGAAATAGGTAGATTTTAAATTCAGCGATAAGTCAGAAACTGTTTACTAAAATAAAATAAAATAGTTTAAAATAGAATAAAATGGAATAAAATAGAATAAAATAGAGTAAAATAGAATAAAATACAATAAATTAAAATATAACAGAATAAAATATAACAAAATAAAATAAAATGAAATAAAATAGAATAAAAAAATGGGTGTGGCAGTCCAGTGGGACTGCCGGTAGAAGTTATACTTCTATACATTATATGGGAGTCAATCTGCACAATCATTACATATGTAATGCTATAGGTAAGAGAGAGCAGAAAGAGAAACAGAATTAGGTATATATGTATATGGTGCATCGTTTGCTGTATATAAACAACATTTAACCTGTAATAGGAGTATAGTAGATGAAGAATTGAATCAATATTTTGATGAAAATGTATTTTTATTTTCACATATGTATGAAAGGAGTTGAATGCAAAAAAATTTTTTTACACATACTCTGCAGTAAAATTCATTGTTTATTTTGTTATTAATATAAAAATACAATACAATACACGGCAACATAATTCAATATAATAATACAATGCAAATTAAAATGCGATATTCATAAGTATTTAAAAATGACAATATACATAACTTACTTATGCATATGTTTAATTTACCATGAGAATAATATTAATAAAATAAAATATTGTTTCGTGATACAACTGTCAATTTGTCTGACATTGACAGATACAAAATTTAATTGTTGTTTGTTGTGTATATAAGTACACATTTGAACTTTCTTGAGATATTTACAAGTTTTAATTTATAATTTACCATGCCTAACAAGGCTCAAGACAAATCTGAACAGAATGGAAAAATAATAATAATCTTAATAAATATTAAATATATTTACAAAAGGAACATTTTTACTCTCGAGAGAGAAAGAGAGAAAAAATATAGCTTCTGTCTCTCTCTTACCTATATCTCACATATGTAATGATTTTGCCGATTCAGTCCCGTACAAATTTCCAACGTTGAACGCGCGTATGGAAGTATAACTTCAATAAAATCAAATCTTAATTTATACGAATATTAGTAAGCCCGCAGTATGCTATTTCAGTTGTTTGCTCTGTTTTTTATTATTTTTTAGTTTATTATCAAGACATAGCTTTTTTATGTAGCTTAATATATATTTTCAAAAAATATATATAAATGCGCTATTAATATTTGACAGTAAATAAATGTTATTCATTTCCTTTGTGAGTTTATGAAGAGAACAAAAGTTACAAAGAGAACAGCAGTTCAACACTGAAGCGTTTGCCGAAATAGTTCGTAGAAATTTTTTACAACTCAAAATTTAGGAATTTCACTAAAACGTCTAATTATTAGAATTCCCAAAGAATCACTGCATATAATAGTGTGGGGTGCTGTTAATAAAGCTGTTCATTTGTAAATATAATAATAAGTAAATTCTGAAATATAATATTAATTCTTCTGCGTTTCGTGTGCAGATATAATCTTATATGACCAAAAAGAAACAATTTATCATTTTCTATATTTATTATTTCGAACTGTTTGTAATAGCGGAAACACACACTCAAGGTAAAACTAAATCCAAACTTTCGTTTTTTATTCGAGCTTGAGAACTTGAACTTGATAGTTTTAATTAAATTATGCAACTATAATACTGAATGTTGGCTAATATGGACGTTATTTCGGTTAAATTGACAAATCTTTCGATTGGCCATTTGAAAATGGTCGTAGATGTCGCAAGCTTAAAATATATTTATTGAAATTTATAGTTAGAAGATATTTTGTGTAATAGTTTAAGAAGAATGTTTACGCAAATTAAAATTTGCTTAAAGATGTTCAGAAAATGAATCTATGGTCCTCTATAACTTATCACATGTGTAATAAGATTAGCATATTTAGTCTGAATTAATTGGTCCATTTCGTTTTTTACCGGTAATGTGCCACGTATCTTTATAAATATCTTTTCTTTTAAAGTGGGTGGTCATAATTTCCAAGTCCTTCTCAGTTGCCAAGGTTTTTAATCTTAATCCAAATTCATTGCTTACTTCGTTTTTATTCTCATTCTCTGTAAAATTTCTGTATATATATCCTCTTTCCCAATATTTGCCTTGGTGTCCTCCATTACCATTTCGATTTCTTTAGTAGGCGTTTGGTCTAATATGTTTAGTATTTGTTCGTAATAAGTTTCTTTATCATCCCCATCTTTTTTTCTATAGGAATCTGTATATTTACAATTCCTAACTTTTGGACATTACATTGTATTTTTATATTTATTTATTTAAAAGGAAAATACAGTTAAGATTTTATTTCACGTACAGTGCGTCTGTGTATCGGCTTATACGTATTTTACCCTCAATAGAGATCATCAGAGACAGATATTCACAGTCGCTCTGAAAGTGAAAATAAATCTTTTCTGTCTTAGGAAGCAACTCTAACATGTCTTCATATAGACGCAAATAGCGACATCTGATATTAAAATCCGTAAACTAATTTTCGAAACCAAATTCAGATTTTTGCTTTAATCTGTGCCTTCTAAGAATTGAAAGGCAATTCTGTTTATCAACGTCTGTTTGCCTTGCAATTCTTATTGGGACAGTCAAACCACTATTATTGGGGCACCTTTTGGTCATCTTTATCTCAAACTCCAGTGGTGAGAGGTGCATACCCTCCCTCAAAGAGCTTCATCTGCCCTGGACACAGTTACATCAGCATCATCAACCAGCACCAAATCGAGAATATATCCATTGGAATTCACAATAGTGTTGAACTAAAACAAATTGTGGTATGCACACATACCAGACACAACCTGCAGGGCTTTAACTTCAGATGCTGAGACAGTATCTGAAGGTAGAGGAATTGTTGTAGAGCACATGTCATTTGAAAACCATTCACAGTTTGGTAAATTAAAGTCAGTAGCCAGATAATAGTGTGTAGATGGATAATATAAATGGATAATATAAACTTCAGCTATTTGTTCTAAGGTTTCACAAAATATGGAATATTTCTCAAATGTAGACTTTGGTGGAAAATATGCTGTTCCTATAATAGACTGATTTGCACCTTCAGTCACCAGGATAAAAAGTTGTTCGATTGTCTGGTTAACTGTTAAATATCTACTGTTAAAGCTCTTATGAACTGCTATAAGGACTCCGCCACCTCTTGAGAATAAACTTGTTTTGGTGGAGCGATAAGTTCTGTATATGTTGAGGTCAAACTGCAGCTCTTCATTGGCATAGTTACACGTCAACCAAGTCTCGTTGAATATGATAATACTGTAATGAGAATAGGATACATTCATAAATAAACTATCGAGCTCAGTTCTTAGACCTCCTACATTTTGAAAATAAACCCACACTCCAGGTGAAGACTGTGTTAGTTTTTTTGGTATTATTCTAGGAGTGCCATTAAGGTACTTAATAAAGAAATTTTGTTCACCTTTTATCTCTCTTTCCTTAAGTTCACTCTTGATAGTGTTTAATGCAGTTCTCTGGTGTGAGGTGAGATCTGAATCGATAAAAATCTTTAATGATCTGTCAATATTTCTTCTATTTCTGAAAATTGACAGATAGTCATGATGGTTACGAACGACAATTCTGTATGAACGATATCCATTTTTGTTCTTTTTTCCAATTCATGCAGCCCCAATAATATCAATAGCTGAGTTCATTAATCCAGATAAGAGGGATCTGGCTTTGTTTAAATCATCCTCACCATACTCAGGCACATTAAAAATCATAATGTTATTGGATCTTTTCTGTCTTTCGATCATTTCGCTAATCACTGATTGGTCTGTTGTGTTATGTTCCATGGGACCATTTGTTTGAGGCATTCTTATATCTTTCAGACTGGATATTTCAGATCGAATTTCAGATTTAAGTTCATTAAAGCTTACCTGAAAAGAACCATTCAAAGAGTCCAGCTCACTTCGAAGGGACTTTATTTCTTCTATCATATCCATGGCCTGCTTAGTAGTGTCCTTTATGCATGCAACTTCGTTCTCCAAAACATCTACTCGTGCTAAGGGCCCAAACAAATTCTTAATTTTGGGAGTACAATACTTGCAAACATATGGTATTATTCTACTTGGCATCACTATTGCCCTGATTTCTGTAGCACTTACATTGGAACAATTTCTACACAATACCAACTTGCAATAATCTAAAGAAAAACCAAAGACATCGATGGAAGATTTTGGTTCCTTAAAAATGCATGATTTATTGCATCTATCACGTGATATAGGTTAGAATTTTACAACTGCACAAAAACAAAAAATATTATTGTAATCACATAAGTGACTTTAATTGGATGGATAGGAAACACCACAAGGAACCAATTAAGGCTGTTTCACAATAAAATGAGCCTTTTAAATTAATTAAAACACTAAAAATTCTTACAACAAAAACATAAACAAACAATCAACATAACCCAAATAATATACTTATGACTTATGACATAACATTCATTTATAACATACCATTCATAACATATTCTGTTTTATTAACATTAACACAAGAATGTAGTCTTTAACCTTAATTACAGCATTTTCTTTAAGACGGGTTTCTTTTAACGCTGTAATATCTAAGTTATATCTCTTTACTTCATGCGTTAATTGCCCATTCTTCATATTTCCTTTCAAACTTCATTTCATTGATTCAGTTCATTTAATTTTCTTTTATCCATTCTGTTCTTTCTAGAGTACTTGTGTGATCTGTTTTAGAATTACTAGGCAAGTTTTTCTTTATTATACCATCTGTAGACTTCCTTTTTACAATAAGTGAATTTGTAATTAAAAAACATTGGGTATCTAAGACAAATGTGGCAAATGCCTATTGCATATACACCGATGGCTCCAAAATGAAAGAAGGCTCAGGATGCGGGATATACTTCAGATCACTGAACCTAAGAATAAAGTGGGGTATGGGCAAAAATGCCAGCGTAGTTTAGACAGAACTGATTGGTATCTCCATAGCTGCAAAAGAGAACCCAAAAAGGTATAGCAGGGAAAACTATAATGATCTGCACAGATAGCAGACAAGCGCTACTAACTTTGAATAGGCCACGTGTCACATCAGGTTTAGTAATGGAGTGTCACGAGTCACTAACTCAAGCTTCGTATGGTAATACCATCATCCTGAGGTGGGTTAAAGAACACAATAGGAATTAACGCAACCGCATTGCTGACCAATTATCTAGGAAGGCGGCAGGCCTAAGACTCTTAGGACTTGGGGATCTTTTTGGTTGGTCAACTACAACAATCGTGGAAATTGTCAAATGTCCTTCCCATACGCAAACCGTAGAAATATGGGAGAAAGGACAAGGATGTAAACTTGCCAGAGTAACACTAAGTAACCTTGAAGAGTCAACATCAAAGAAGTACTTGGGAATGACCAGGAAAAACCTACGTTTGGCAGTTGGTTTTTTAACTGGTCGTTGTCAACTAAGCAAACACCTCCACACACTGAAGCTAGCAGACACACCTCTCTGTAGGAGGTGTGAATGAGAAGACGAAACTGTAGAGTATGTTCTATGTGGATGCCCGGAGTTATCGTTAATACGAGAGTACGTGTTCGGCGAGTCCTGGCTTACACCTGCCCACATAAGAGAGATGTCTCCCGGTGACTTGTCTACCTTCCTAGAAATGGCAGGATGGATAATGAGCTAAGGGTGACAGCTCCCTGGGAGGATGCACAATGGGTCAATTGTGGCCTAATTGCTGTGAAACTTAACTCGCCCTCCTTACTCTACAAATACAGATTGGGTATCTACATTATGATACCCAATGTTTTTTTTACAATAGATAGACATATTATTAGTAGTGTGGTGACACAGGTCAAGTGAGTGTAGAAATAAACTTTTATTTACATTGGTTCAACCCGACCTGGGTTAAATTATGATTTTTAAGTTATTAAATAAAGAACGAAAAAATACCATCTAATTTCATTGAAAGTGCTACATGGAAAATCGGATTGGTTAGCGTAGCGTAGAGGAGCCCTACTGATTTTCATTGTAAGACAATTTGTCGACAAGTTTTCTCATTTTTCCGATAAACTGTAATTAATCTATTATTACCATATTTTTTAATTTGTCTTATAAAATTTCTAGGTCCTCTATGTTCTCAACCTAATTTCTCTATCGATATCTTTTTAATATATCTTATATTTGGGAAATCATATATCGTAAAATATTTAGTAAACCATGGATCAGTAACCAAAATTGAATTATATAATTTATGATTTAAACGAATATAAAAAAATGATTGTAAAAGCTTGTCCAGAGAAATTCAACGAAAATATTGTAGGAAATCACTACACTCAGTAATAAGAAAACGACTAGAGAGAGATATATATTTGGGAATATTTAAATGAGCAGATTTTCCTTCACTCCTCCTTTTCTTCATGTCATAATATCTTCTATATTTCTCTTTTAAATACTGATGCAGATATTTCGTTGACAAACCATTATATTGGCTCATATTAAACTAAACTTCTACTTGTACAAAAGAGTGACAGTCTCACTCTGTTCATAAACATCGACAATATTCGTTAAGCAAACCATTTGCTAAACGATCATTAATCAACAGCGTATTCAATTCAATATTCTGCATTTTGCTGTACAAACACAAGAGGCGCATGTAACGCGTCTGATAACGATTGCACATTTTATAAATGCAGACATGCACCATCAAATTGCAAGTTTATGAAATTTATTACCGAACAAATAATTATCCGTCCTTTCACTTTAACATATTGCACATCCCAATAACTAACATGCGAATGTCGTGCCATCAATGATTATAACATCGATATGGATTCATATTAAGGTCATTTTAAAACCTAAGTTCATTTTGAGGTAATAACAAAATGTACCGAATACTAAATAATAATTTGTTCGACATGTGCATAAATTGATACTTTTTTCACGCATGGAAAATTGGTAAGACAGTGGAAATTATTATTATATGTTAAACTTAACTATATGCCGCACTCTTCTTAAACAAGGAAATATTACTGAGCCAAAAAGACATGACGGAAAACAACGAAAGAAAATTGATGGCTTTCATAGAAACGTCTTTCGGAGAAAAGTTCATTTGTTCTTTTTACATATGAAGATTCCTACATTGGGATATAATATTAAATGCAATAATTAGATAGTAATTATTCTCACGTTGGCAGGGATCAGTTATGGAAATTACTTAAAGAAATCGGTTTTTGCAGATAAAACCTATATTGCACGATACATAAGAGATTGTTTGTTGGCGAAGGCAATATTTTAGAACAATAAAAATATTTAGATTAGAAGGAAGATGCATTTTCTATTTAGATTAAACCTGGCTAAAAGAAAATCATGCCATTTCAAAAGAATAGGTAGATAAAAATGTTAAAAGTTCTCGGCAAATCTTTCTAGAAGGATATTCTACTGGTTTAAATGCTCCCGCAGGAAAGAGTCGAAGATTAATATTCACGCACATTGGTAACCAACATGGTTTTGTTGTTTATTTGAGATCGTTTCAAAATCCACTACAGATTACCACGAAGAAATAAACTCCGGTGTTTTTGAGGATTACTTTTCTCGGGTCTTGAATTTTCTACCTAATAATGCTGTCTTTGTTTTCGATAACGCCAGCTATCATTCAAAAATAGTGGAAAAGTTACCGACGGTCTCATGGAAAAAAGTAGACATAATTGACTAGCTCCAACGAGAAACAGTATTATATGATCACACTATATTTAAACCGGAATTATTACGAATTTCAAGGCAACATAAATCGTACTATATAAAATATGATATTGACGAAATGGCAAAAACAAAAAGAATAACGTATTAAGTTTGCCACCTTATCTGGTAACTGGACCAATGCCGTAAACCACATAAAAAAAGAAAAAGAAATATTGTGGACTGTTGATAATAACATTAAAGAGAGATTTAAGGTCACGAAAGGACTAAAGCAGGGTTTCTGTATTTCGCCTACCCTTTTCAAAATCTATCTGGAACAAGCACTCAAGCTGTGGAAAAGAAAATGTAATGGCATGGGAATCCCTCTAAACGACGAGACTACACTGTACACCTTATGTTTCGCTGATGACCAAATACTGATTGCTCAGGATCATGACGACTTGAGTTACATGACTCGGAAGCTAATAGAAGAATATAACAAATGGGGACCCGAAGTCAACATTAAGAAAACTGAAACCATGTGTATTGGATTGACAAAGCAGTCCATTATATTAGACGATGGGGTAGAAATTAGACACTGTGATGAATACAAGTACCTGGGTATGAAGATAACTCAAGATGGAACACTCGATGCTGCTATAAAAGACAGAAACATACAGGGTAGAAAAGCCATATCCATGATAAACGGCATTCTGTGGGACCAAACAATATCTAAAGCGAACAAACAAGTCATATACAACACCATACTTAAAAGTGTAATCACATATGGCAGTGAAGTTTGGCCAATGAAACAAAGAACTGAGAAACTGTTACTAGCAACAGAAATGGACTTCTGGAGAAGAGCAGCAGGCAAATCAAGAATAGATCGGATACCAAATGAGAGAATACGAGAAATGATGGGAGTCAACCATACAATAGTTGATGACATAAAAACAAAATAGTTAATATGATACGGCCATGTACAGAGAATGCCAGATGACAGGATTCCGAAACAGATTTTGACGTTGACACCACAACGAAGAAGAAAAAGAGGAAGGCTGAGAAGAAGCTGGAGAGAGGGAATTGAAAAAGAACTAGAGGAAAGAGAAATCCCTCCAGGCCTATGGTTAAATAGAGAAGAATGGCGGTTAGGAGTCGGAACGCGTCGGAGAACGCTGTGAACCGATAGTAGTAGTAGTGATAATAACATTAAAGAACTTAATCTATACTTAACTGTTAATCTATAATTATTCCAATCGGACCGGACAACGAATCTGACACAGAAGAAGAGGAAGAGATGGAAATCCACAATTTAGAAGTAAATCAGTAAGTTTTTAATTTATGCACATTGCTTAAATGTTAGATATCAATATGATGTATCCGCTTTAGAATTTTATTTAACATATAAATATGTCCCTTTTTGATGCTCTATTTGATTCTCTGTTATTTCTATATGAACAGGATGGACTCTGAAAAATAATATCTAAAACTACATATCAATAGGAGAGGATATCATTTTGAGTGATTTCAGTTTGGCAACCTTACCTGCTGTTTGCAGGTTAGTGAAGATTTGCATTTAAAATGAGCTGCCAGTTGCAAACAAATAAAGTCTTCTTCTTTTTAAGTGCCTGTATGTTTCGGGTGTTAGTGACCATCATGGCAATCTGTATTTTGCAAACTGCGGCTCTGAAAAGATTTGTGGTTGTAGTGCTGAACCACTTACGTAGATTTTTCAGCCAGAAAATTCTTCACCTTCTCGAGGTATTTAATTTTGGCTGTTTTTATTGTGACTAACAACACTTTTCCTTTTTACATTTTCAACAAATAAAGTACAACATATTAATTTTATAATAAGGAGAAACACTACTACGAATTTTCTTTCAAACCTCTGATAGTGTAATGCTCTAAGTCATCGACGAAACATATATTTCCTATGATTATTTCTAGGATTTTTTGTAATGTGTTTTATTTTGCACGACATTTTTTTAAATTAAATTTTTGGTGTGTAGTTGTCCTTTCAGTTCATTAAAGGCTGTTTATTAGATTTAACTGTAAGTTGACATTTCTCGTTCAACAACGATACAGTTTGATTAAGTTTGACTTTGGATATTTCCCAGTTACCGCTGTGTATAAGAACTAGATAAGCAAAGGACTTTAACAAAGCCATCCACTGTCCCTAATGCTTTTTAATATGATACTAGAAGCAGTCATAAAAAAAGTAGAATACAGAAAACCGGATACAGATTTAACAATGAGCATCAGTGTCTAGCCTTTTCTGCTAATGTGGCCATATTGGTGAAGGTCAAGAAAAAACAAATTAGGATCATAAAGAAAGTAATTGGTGCACCTAAGCAATCATCATCCGCATCATGCCAATCTATTCTGACAAGAAGAATTTTTCAAGACACTTTTTCGAAATGGGTAGAGATTGTCCCAGTAAGACGAGCCACAGCCAGTGTTGTGTGTCAAGCTCTAAAAGATAAAATAATAATGAAATTCGAATGTCCGACCAAACTCATCTCAGATAATGCAACTTCGTACGAAAACAGAGAATTCAAAAGTTTACTAAAAGAATTTAACATCGAAAAACACGAGATACCGTCATATTCACCACAGAACAACCCAGTCGAAAGAACAAACAGAGTAATCAAGACAATGATAGCCCAATTCTGCGATAACAATCACAAGAAATGGGACACGTACATACCAGAACTGACTTTTGCTATTAACTCCGCAAAGCACTACTCCACCGGATTCTCTCCAGCTTATTTAAATTTCGGCCACGAACTAGACATACCCAGTAAGTTAGTAGACACGCCTAATCCATCCGACATAATCCCTCCATCGTGCAAGTGGAACAAATTAAGAGAGACATTCGACTTAGTGAAAATAAATTTGGCCAAAGCTTTCACATCACAAAGCCACTACTACAATCTGCG
Source organism: Diabrotica undecimpunctata (assembly GCF_040954645.1). NCBI lineage: Eukaryota > Metazoa > Arthropoda > Insecta > Coleoptera > Chrysomelidae > Diabrotica > Diabrotica undecimpunctata. The sequence goes on along the minus strand of NC_092809.1, from coordinate 38,190,904 downwards.
CCGCAGAGAATGGACACCAAAGATCGGCGACAAGGTCATGAGAAAGGTTTACAACATTTCTAACGCTGCCAAACAACTAAACGCCAAATTAGCTCCTAAATTCTCCGGTCCATATACTATTCACAAAGTATTATCAAAAGTAATTTTTCAGTTGAAAGACGCAACGGGAAAAACAGTCAACAAAGTTCACATTAAAGATTTGAAACCGGCTCACGACGATAACATATAATCCCAACCAAACACAACCACTACCTTAACCATCCCCACCACCCTTTTTACCGCAAGTTATAAGACAACACGCCTGTATTGCAGGAACAGTATGGAAAACAGCCCTCTGCCAGACAGCCCTATTAGAAGACCACCGCTTACTCCAGGCAAAAACTGCGAAATAACAAACAGCCCTGCGTTAAAAAAGATGTTTTTAAGTTGTATATAGGAAAGGGCTATAGTTAAAAATTTTGTTCAAAATTTTTCTTTAGGAGAGGGGGGTGTGACGATAATATATTTTATCGTCTAGAGTACGCCTATGTGTTAAACAAAACATGTTTTTGTTTCGTCTCGAATAATATAAAAGTCGAAACTGAAAGACAGCTAACGATTCTCGACGCGTTGAGTTGAGAATATCTGACCTTGGGGACAGGTGCGTTGAACGTGTCCCAAATCCTTCCGAACCCAGTCGATCGACAATCCTTCCTCTGACTGCGTCAATCTGGTGCGTTGAACGATTTTGGCGTATTCTTTCTATCTGGTGTGTTGAACTAGGTAGACATCCTTATCCCTGTCCAAGTACTCGCACTGCGTTGAGGTACGAGTACGACTTCAATTCCTCGATCGCCGTATTTTGGTATCGTCACACCCATCTATCGAAATAAATAAACAGTACGTCTTTGTATTCGAACATTGTATTTAGTAGGTACTTAACGATAATTACCTTTTTATTTGTATATGTAAATCCGAAATAAATGCCATACGATCGAATCCTGTTTTTCTCTGGCTGAATTATACTACCTGACATCATAAATGGCTATTTGTTAAGTGGAACGCAGGGCTGTTTGTTATTTCGCAGTTTTTGCCTGGAGTCAGCGGTGGTCTTCTAATAGGGCTGTCTGGCAGAGGGCTGTTTTCCATACTGTTCCTGCAATACAGGCGTGTTGTCTTATAACTTGCAGTAAAAAGGGTGGTGGGGATGGTTAAGGTAGTGGTTGTGTTTGGTTGGGATTATATGTTATCGTCGTGAGCCGGTTTCAAATCTTTAATGTGAACTTTGTTGACTGTTTTTCCCGTTGCGTCTTTCAACTGAAAAATTACTTTTGATAATACTTTGTGAATAGTATATGGACCGGAGAATTTAGAAGCTAATTTGGCGTTTAGTTGTTTGGCAGCGTTAGAAATGTTGTAAACCTTTCTCATGACCTTGTCGCCGATCTTTGGTGTCCATTCTCTGCGGCGCAGATTGTAGTAGTGGCTTTGTGATGTGAAAGCTTTGGCCAAATTTATTTTCACTAAGTCGAATGTCTCTCTTAATTTGTTCCACTTGCACGAGGGTGGGATTATGTCGGATGGATTAGGCGTGTCTACTAACTTACTGGGTATGTCTAGTTCGTGGCCGAAATTTAAATAAGCTGGAGAGAATCCGGTGGAGTCGTGCTTTGCGGAGTTAATAGTTGCTCTAAGTTTTCGTACGCAAATTGTAAAAAATATTGCACCTGGGGGTGAAATGAAGACCAGTTGTAGAGTGGAGGCTGAACCCATAAATATATTCGTTACTAAACTTAATTTTAGTAGGGGTTTATTGGGGTAGTGATGCGTCTCAAAGAGCCTCTCCTACTCAAATGTCAACCTCACCTTCACGTTGGTGAACCCTGTTATCACAAACGAGGCTCTGACGACCGAGTATCAGCGGTATAACTGTAACACCCGGAATTAAGGAAATGTAATTCCGTTAAGAATAAGTGGTGTCGACCCATCTTTTCCAAGGGGTGTTGGCTGAACTGAGTAGACCCCTAACCTCGGTTACAATGGTGGACACGACACATTCTTCTACCCCACCAACCCGTCTGGCCAGCGTGGTGGGATATGACCAAAACCTCAAAAACCAAACATGATTGCAACAGAAACACGGAAGGTACCCCAGGTGGGTAGGAAATCTATTCCACAGTCCCACACCGTAACAACGGTCTGCCCCGAGGATTCTGGGGCGGGGGGCAAGTCGACATTGAAAAAGAAAAAGAACAAACAACTCCATATAGCAACATACAACATCCGCTCCATGGCAAAATATGAAAAACTCTACGAACTAGAAGAGGAATTGGGGAACTTGAATTGGGACATAATGGGACTGTCAGAAGTTAAAAGAAGAGGTGAAGGATATGTGGACTTACATTCAGGCAACAGACTCTATTATAAAGGCAGGGAAGACTACACATACAGTGGAGTAGGTTTCTTAATCAACAATAAGAGAAAATCTCAAATTCAAATATTGGACAGCATATCAGACAGGGTTACATACATGGTCTTAAAACTAAGTCCAAAAAGTAAAATAAAGATCGTACAAGTTTATGCTCCAACTGAAAAAGCAACCGATGAGGAAATAAATTCTTTTTACGAAGACCTTAAAAAAGCTATAGAAAACAACAAAGAATCCAAAATAATAATAATGGGAGACTTTAACGCCACAATTGGAAGTAAGATTGAAGACTCTGAAAGCAAGATTGGAAATTTTGGATTCGGCACAAGAAACACAAGAGGAGAAAAACTCATGGAATTCCTGGAATAAGAAAACATGTATGTTATGAATACCTTCTACAAAAAGAAACCAAACAGAAAGTGGACATGGGTCGCACCTAACGGAACTACCAAAAATGAAATAGACTATTTTCTCTCAAACAACAAAGGAATATTTGAAGACGTCACAACAATAAACAACGTAACAACGGGTAGTGACCATCGTATAGTTAGAGCAAAAATAAATATTAACATGAAAGAAGAGAGAAAAAGGATTTAAAAAAAACAACGAGGATAAATGCCTTTAAACTAAGAACAAATGAAGAGCAATTCCGAGAGGTCTTAGCGGATAAGTTCGAATCTGATCCTTCACATAATCAAGATCCAATTGACGAGATTAATAAAAACATAAATAAAAACCTTCTCGCAGCAGGACTACAGGTAGCAAAGAAAACAAGGACTAAAGAAGACAAAATAAGTAATGAAACTAAACAGCTAATGACGGAAAGAAGACAACTACTAGCGCAAAACAAACGCTATACTTAAGAATACAGAGAACTTAATTAAACAATTGGAAAAGAACTAAAACGCGACATACAAAAATGGAACGAGAACTTAATAGAGCGAGTCATTGAAAACAACAGAGGCTTAAAATGTCTAAGACCCGCACTGGGAGTTCAAAAAATCATCAAAATTAAAGACGCCAACAATAAGCAAGAGATGCCAACAAATATAAAATAAAAAATATTGTCGAAGACTTCTACACATCCTTGTACAGCTCGCAAGGCCAGCCTAATGAAACAACAAATGAGAACGTCAAAAGAAAAATAAAAAACGTGATTCAGAAGTACTACCAACTATAAAGGGATTCGAAATAGAAAGAGCTTTAAAAGAGCTAAAAAAATAATAAAGCTTCAGGATACGACGGTATAATTGCCGAGCTCTTAAAAACAAGCAAGACATTAACAATCCCTGTACTAACAAACCTATTTAATCAATGTCTCCCCAATAGCAAGATCCCTAAAGACTGGAACAAGAGTCTAGTAATACTCTTACACAAAAAAGGGGACAAATGTGATCTACAGATACAGAATAGACCTATATCGTTGCTCAATCAAGTATACAAACTATTATTGAGAATTATTAACAACCGGCTAACCTACAAAATGGACAATTACCAACCGGTTGAACAGGCTGGCTTTCGCAAAGGATATAGTACATCAGACCATCTGCTGACAATGAGAACATTGATAGAGAAGGCAAATGAATACCAACTACCCGTATTTCTTGCCTTCGTCCACTATGAAAAGGCGTTTGATAGTATCGATATGTGGGCCATAGAACAAGCTATTAATAATTGTAGAATAGATTCGAGATATAGGCAACTAATACATAATATATATGAAAATGCAACTATGATAGTACAACTAGATGAAAATACAAATCCCATCCCCATTAAGAGAAGAGTGAGACAAGGAGACGTAATATCGCCAAAGCTTTTCAACCTAGCCCTAGAAGACGTCTTCAAAACTACAAATTGGTCAACCTATGGCATTAACGTTAATGGAAACAAGTTAAACCATCTCAGATTCGCTGACGACATAGTGATTATAGGGAGCACATTCGAGGAACTGCAAATTATTATGGGGGAACTAGCAGCTAGCTCACAATACGTGGGCCTAAAAATAAATATGAAAAAAACAAAAAAAATGACAAACACAGATGACCCCAGACGTATAAATGGCAGTGAGATAGAACAAATCCAGGAATATATCTACCTAGGCCAAATCCTGAGACTTGACAAAGAGAACCAAAGTGCGGAAATTACTAGAAGAGCAAGACTAGCATGGGCAGGATTTGGAAAACTTAGTTGGATACTTAAGAACCGCAAAATACCCAAATACTTGAGGAGCAAAGTGTTCAACCAATGCATCCTTCCTATCATGACATATGGATGTCAAACCTGGACCCTAACCAAGGCAAACATGAATAAACTACTAGCCACAACAGAAAGAACAATGGAAAGAGCAATGTTAGGTATACGAATGTCAAATAAAAAGGAGGAACGACTGGGTAAGATCCAAAACAAAAGTCGAGGACATAGCAACAAAATTGCCAAACTTAAATGGAGCTTCGCGGGCCACACTGCTAGACAAAAAGACCAACGTTGGAATACTACAATACAATATTGGAGACCTTACAAAAGTAAACGACCAAGAGGAAGACCACAGATGAGATAGGTTGATGACATTAAAAACATGGACGACAGAAGGCTAAGAACAAGAAGAAGAAACTTAATTTTTGCGGACATTGAAATATTGTTTTTAAAAAATCTCAGAAAAAGTAATTTTTTCAGTTTCATGTTTGAAAATCTACCAACAATCTCGTTAAAATAAAATAATATTTCACCATCTGATTTTTTTTTTGAGGGTATCGAAATTTTGAGGGTTTGTTAAATATCATGAGATCCGACTTTGGAAGCAATATCAAAAGTGAAGGTTGATTTTTACACGACATACATAAATAACGATTTTACTTGGTCTTTTTTTACTTATTTTCCTCAACCATTTGTTGCTTTCTATTCTTATATACTTTTCATAGATCTAAATCTAAGTTTTAATAGTTTACTGTGCCTTTAAGTCATATTTAACTTTTGTTAGCTTTTTATTCCATTTGTTTGGAGCTTAACCTTGTTTTTTAAAAATAATATGCTATAAATTCTTAATTGTTCAACATCTAAAAAAGCGTTAATGTTATTTAAATACGTGTGCGTTTTTTTGTGTTCCGGTTTACTTATCTGTTTCAACATGCAAACTATTCTATCTACGAATGCCTTCAGGTTATATATTATATTAATAAAAATATGTTTTGTTAATATCTTTATAATACTTATTCAAGCAGATCTTGTAATTCGGTTCAGAAAAAGTAAATTAGTCGTGAATGCAAGGAGATAGATATCGATTTTTTCAAGGTCTTTGTAGTTTTAGTAGGTACCTTGTTGAGAATTCTCTGGCTTTTGCTTTCGTTAAAGCTACTGCGCTAGATCAAAATCACATATAAATTTATAAATGTGGCAATAATTTTATTTAATAGGTGATGTAAATGGTGTTCAATATATCTCTGACAAGACATTGCTAACTGTATTTTGCAATTTAGTAGGTATCTGATACTAGATTAGCATATTTGTTTATTGACATAATAATTAAACATTTAATTTACTGCCAAATTTTGAGTTTTTGACATCAAATAGTTTCATAGGGATTTTTTAGATTTTATCTTAAAGTTTTATTAAAATATTTTTATTATTTTTTTGTTTTTAACTATCATTAATGTAGAGATTATATACTAGAGAAATGAGAGCTTATCAAGACTGTCACTGTAACGAGATTATATACTAGAGAATTGAGAATTGAACGTGTCTCACAATACAACTACTTGGAAACTATAATCAATGAGTCGTGGGACAATACCCAAGAGATTAAAAGTCGCATCGGAAAGGCAAAAAGTGCATTCTTGACTATAAGTTCTGTGTTCAAGAGCCATGACCTCACCCTAGAAACAAACATAAGGCTAAATGTTATGTGTACTCAGTGCTTCTGTACGGAGTAAAAACGTAAACATTGAAGGCGGAAACTCTATTAAAACTTCAGGCTTTTGAGCTATGGTCATACAGAAGGATCCTAAAGATACCATGGACAGACAAAGTTACCAATGAAGAAGTACTGCGGAGGATGAACACAACTGCGGATTTGGTCAACATCGTGAAGAGCCGTAAGCTGCAATGCTTAGGACATATAATGAGAAATCAAGGCAGATACGAGCTACTTCAATGCATTTTGCAAGGTAAAATTAAAGGAAAAAGGGCCCCAGGACCCTTTTTCCTTCCAAGAAGAATATCCTGGCTTGCTAACCTGAGAGCATGGTATAGAAAGACCTCAACACAGCTATTTCGTATAGCAACCAACAAAGTCATTATAGCCAGAATGATCGCCAACGTTCGGAACGGACAGGCACCCGAAGAAGTCCCTGTAACTACTATCTAACATTTTATTTAGATTTTGTATGGATGGAATAACCAAAATATCGCAGAGGACCACAAAAAATCAAGTAGTGGATGTTGAGAAAGAAGGTCTATTTAGGATAAAAATAGTGTAAAAAAATGTGACAAAAATATATGAAGATCCATTCAGTATAGTTAGAGCTCGTAATGAGCAACCAGGGGGATATTCAAGGCCCGGGCACCCCTGAAATATTATCCAATAAAACTGATTTTAGAATTTAATATATTTATATAATTATATATATATATATATATATATATATATATATATATATATATATATAGATATATATATATATATATATATATATATATATATATATATATACATCCTACTATCATTTTCGCATCGATACATTATGCTTTTCCCATCAATTTAGCATCGTCTTGCAAAGTAGCATCTGTATATCGACGCTACTTTACAAGACCTCAATAACTGTTTTCCTGTACTTGTTACAAGAATTTTAACCATCTCATTGATTAGAGTTTTGATACCGTGTTGGTATTTTAAAATATCCGCTTTCTCTTTTTATCCCTTACTGAGTTATATAAGTTTATTCCAGAAAATGTTTGAGTCTAAAATGATGGTACAGTGAAAATATTATATATATTTAGTTCAGGGTTTTACCGTTTACTTGCTGCCATTATATACATGAAAATGTATATCCCACTTTCATTATCAATCATTTTAGCATCAGAAATTTGGCATCGCTGTTGAATATAATATTGCCCACAACGAAATAGTAAATTTAAGAATATATAAATATTTTTTTCATCCACAAATCATTTTGGAATCATGTTTGGTTAAAAGGAACGGGTTATGATATATTGCAACTACCTATTGTATCTTCACTCCAATTCGTCCAGTCGCGACGTACAGCCCCTCAAATGATAGGATTTAACCAATAAAATACAATAAGACAGAAAAATCAAATATAGCAGCATGTCAAAAAGGCCTTAATTATATATCTTCGTTTCTATAAGTCCAATCGTGACGAACAGTATCTCAAATGACAGGATTTAACCAATTGAAAACAATGAAATAAAAAAATGAAATACAGCAACATGTCCAAAGGGCCGTAGTCACGTATCTTCGGTCCTATTAGTCCAATCGTGACGTATAGTACCTCTAATGATAGGATTTAACATAAATAATACAATGGGATAGAAAAATCAGATGCAGAACAATGTCAAAAGGGCCTTAGTTGTGTATCTTTAGTTCTATTAGTCCAATCATGATGTGCAGTACCTCAAATGAAAGGATTTGACAAATAAAATACAATGAGGTATAAAAATTAAATGGAGTAGCATGTCAAAATGGCCTTAGTTATGTATCTTCGGTCCTATTAGTCCAATCGTGACGTACGATACCTCAAATGATAGCACTTAACCAATAGAATACAATGACATAGAAATCAAATACAGCATCACGTCAAAAGGGCCTTAGTTACGTATCTTCGTTTTTAGTGGCCCAACCGTGACGTACAGTACCTCAAATGATAGGATTTAACCAATCGATTACAATAACATAGAAAAATAAAATACATCAGCTTGTCAAAAGGGCCTTAGTTATGTATCTGCGGTCCTATTAGTCCAATCGTGACGTTTCGTACCTCAAATGATAGAATTTAACTAATAGAATACAATGAGATATAAAAATTAAATAGAGTAGCCTGGCAAAAGGGCCTTAGTTATGTATCTTTGATCCTATTAGTCCAATCGTGACGTACAGTACCTCAAATGGTACAATTTAACCAATAGAATACTACGACGTAGAAATCAAATACATTAACACCAAAAGGAACTTAGGTATATATCTTTGCTCCTATATATGTTATGTCAAAAGAGCCTTAGTTGCGTATCTCCGGTCCTATAGGTCTAATCATGACATATGGAGCCTAAAATGATAGGATTTAACGGAGATAATACGATGGTGGAGAAAAATTAAACATGGCGGCATGTAATAACACCTTAAACTGGCAGCAATAAAACGAATTAACGCACAGAAGTGTGTGACATATTACGTGACAGGATTATTAGCGAACACCATACGATTACGTCATGCATATCTTTGCATACGTCCACTTTTAGTTAACTACTTAGTATGTATTCAGTACTTTGCTTTACGGTTGTTGAGGCATGGGCTCTTAAACAAAAGAATGTTAAAAATCTTGAAAGCTTTGAGATGTGGTGCTACCGCCGTATACTAAAAATAAGTTGGGTGGATAAAATTACAAATGAAGAGGTAATACGCAGAATAAATAACGATCCAAAAGTTATACTAAATATAAAAAAGAGAAAACTTGAATAGTTTGGCCACCTGATGAGAGGACAAAAGTACACATTCCTACAAAATATAATGCAAGGAAAAATCCAAGGACGCAGAAATCCAGGCCGTATAAGAATGTCCTGGATGAGAAATTTAAGAGAGTGGTTTGGCTGTACCACTAACGAATTATTCAAAACAGCAGTAAATAAAATTAGAATCGCCCTAATGATATCCAATCTCCGATAGGAGAGACACTTAAAGAAGAAGATATGATAAACTCGAAAAATCTCCAACGTTCACTGTTAGACATATGCCTCCCGTTTAGTGCACACATTTACTGCTCCTTGACGCTGTGATGAGAATGAGATAGGATTTAACAAATAGAATGACAGAAAACTAAACAAGACAGTGTGTCAAACGTGGAATGCATCGCAGAACGTGAAATATTAGCGTAAAATATCCATTTAATTTTTTTCCTCAGTTGAATAATTCCTGCTGGTATTTGGTCTAAGCTTACTTCTTTTCCCCATTCAAGCTGTTTCATAGCTAATTCTACTTCCTCTTTATAGTGCTCTGTTCATCTGTTTTGGTAAAACATAAAACAGTTGTTTCAGATATCTTTATCGCGTTTCCTTTTTTTATCGATGAATATGCTGTCGTTTTCATCTTCTACTATTTCATATGGAGCTACACGATTAACAATTCCAAATCAAGAAAACACAAATAACACTCAGAATTATATTGTACAACTAATAGTCGAAAAATGAAGAGCAAGAGATAGATAATCAGACAATTAAGATCAGCGCTACATGATGCACGCAATTCCACATTTGAACACTACATTAGTACATTGTCTAAAGAAAATCATTCACTATGGATAGCAACAAAAACACTTAAAGAGACCTGAACAATACAACCCACCAAATAAGAAAGATGACGTTAGTTGAGGAAGATCAGACCAGGAAAAAATGTCAACATTTTCAGAATACCAGATAATAATAATCAAGCAATAGAACACTGAAAACTTTTGTTTTTAACTGTACGCCCGTGAATGACTTATTATTTTTTAAATACCACTTAATATTGCACTTTTTTATTGTATTTTTTCATCTTTCCAGATAATTCTTATAGGAATATATTTATTTATAACATACGGTCTTATGGTCTTATTACGGCTTTAAGATTATACTACCTAAATGTATCTTGTACCGCACTGCTAATTGAGAATTATGTTTGTAATGCGATAAGAGGTCCGGATATACGAGACACCAGTGACTTATGCCTCACTGATAAAAATCTAACAGGAATCTGCATTTCTATAAAAAAAATAGATTAATTTGTTTTGTGTATTAATTTAGTTTAGTTTAGTCGAACAAGAGTTGCAGTAACAGATTTTTCTAAATATAGAATGTAAACCATATTTCCAATGCTTTGTGAAAGAGAACCAGTTTATAATATTCCGGACGACGTAATAACACCTTATTTTAGAATATTGGTCGTGGAATTGAAATCATTGTTCAAGAAACGAATTATTCATGTGCAGATGTTTTACTATAAAAACATGTAAAACCAAAATCTCGATTAAAAAAGTTGCAACCAGCTACTCACGATGAAACTTAACCCCATAATTGATTTTACAAGTGATAAAATGGGTCGACAAAAGACCAGCTTTAATCCTTACAACATTTAAACATAATAGTTGTATCTTGGTTTAATCAAATGAAAAGAAAAATTATACACAAGTACTAAAACCACAAACTATTCTCGATTATAACTTGGTGAAAAAGAGTGTTGATTTTAGTGATCAAGTGGCTTCTTACCAAAGCCCAATACGCAAAATTCTGAAGTGGTACCGGAAAGTGGCAGTGGAATTAATATTTAATGCCGCATTTAATACCGTAGTAGTCAATGCTAAGTTGCTAAATAATAGAAAACGTAAAAAAAGCGACAACCTATCCTTATGTTCAGACTGGAGTTCGCGAAAGTATTTGCAATTAATGAAATGTTGTAACCCTAGTTACACCCAAAGATACCATCTCAGGCAAAGCGATGTAGATAATACAAAGAGAAGAAAGTGTACAAGATGTTACAAACTTTTAAGAAGAAGCATGACTAGTAGAAAGTTAAAACATACTGTGAAGAATGTGATGGCAATACTGCAATATGTCTAGTGTGCTTCATTGAAGCACATTAAAAAATAATTTTTCTTATACAGGAACTATTATTGAGTAAAAACGTATTGTGCCTCAAGTGGCCTATAGTATTGGAAGTCATAAGTTGATAGTTTCTAGTAGAACGTTTTTATTGTTAATTACCTCCGTAAAAGTGAGTTATAGTATTTATAAAAAGATGGATGTAAATAATATGCCTTCGACATCTAAAAAAGCTAGATGTGAACATAAACGTAGATTGACCACTGCTGAATTACAATCATTGTTAGAAGCATCTGTCGAGGACGATGTAGATTAAATGAATGATGGAAGTGACTCTGATTGACTCTGACGAAATATTTGCACAAAGTCGTTCAGAAAAATCGAGGATTGCGTTTTGGAAAGAGACAACACAAACAGAATTTAAGACTTTTCTCGGACTTATGTTCCATATGGGGACAATTAAGATGAACCGTCTGAATGAGTACTGGAAAAGTATGGGTAACTTCTATAATAGTGTTGACTTGACTAGATAATTGCTCATAGCCCATATTAAGAAATAAGCGAATAGACAATCCTCACTTGTCAAAGAAACTGAAAAAACGTGAAGTGGTCTAAAAACTAAAAAGTCCCCTATTCAAACTGTTTTTAATAAAAAATTTAATAATATGTTTAAGTTTTTTTAATATACCCTAAAACTGAAAGCGCAAAGAATCGATTGCAAGTTACAAAATACTTGTAGAGTCATACTGTTTGGACAAGTACGGTTGTTTAAATAATCGGTTTCTGTCATAAACAAATTGAATAAATTGTAAAATATTTTTTGATCTGCTTGATATTTAGCACACTTTAATAACTGATCAATTGCCATAATTTCAAGTAGCTATATTACCTGTCGTTAGGCAAAAAACAAAGTTATTAACATTTATAAATTACTACAAACATAATATCTTAAAGTTTACGGTTTTTTGAAATTATATCAATTATTTATGTATTTAAATTTGGTATTTCTCTACATAAAAATTTTTTTATGGTCTACAACTTTTATTTGAATTATTTTTCTTTAGAATGTATACAAAACGTTTTATAAGCAAAAATTTTTTTTTGCCTTTTAAGATTGTTTAAAAAAACAAAGCAAAATCAAGTGTACGTCTTTACGAATTTTTCGTCAGCTACCCCTCATACTATTTAGAATTTAAATTTCTGTATAAGATTTTTTTAAACTATTTAGCGAGGTATCCGATATTATTTTTTTATGTGATTAAGCCACAATTATTGGTCGTTATTGAGATGAAAATTACATTTTTAATTAACTAATATTTAACGTTTTGATTTCCACTATTATTTTACAATAACTTTGTTTATTGTACAAATTATGTAAACATGTGTATACACATTTTGTACAAAAAAACGTTTTTTGAGAACGATTTCAGAAATGGAAATCAAAATTTCAAACATTAACAGGATCACAACCAATAATTAAGGCCTTAATCCCATAAAACCATAATATTTATCTCAAACTATTCATCGATAGCTTCGACTAAACAGGTTGTAAATTGAAATTTATGTAAAATATTCCCCTACACGATTCTCTGGGCAAAAATATCTAGGTTGAATAAATATAACATCTAAACGAAGAAAAAACCCGTTGAGACTGCAACTTGTGAGCAGGTAGTTTCAATGTCGTTCTTTGAACTTGAACCCAAAGCGATCGATATTTAGGTATCTAAAATATTATTTTAAGGATTAATACCGGCAACATCTATTGGCTCTAAAATGATGCCAAATACAGTGATTTTACCGCTCGATGTTAAAACGTAGGTATGACGTAAAAAATTAAATATATAAAAAAATCGGAATATTGAAAAACCGACAACAGTGCCAAGCCTACAAAGGTGCACTAAACGAACATACACAATTTATAAATAGAAAATGATAGCAATTCTTGGTGATGCTAAATTACTGCAACGTGAAAAGGGGTTAAAAGGATAGCGGGATGTATATATATATATATATATATATATATATATATATATATATATAATGGCTATACACCCCAGCGTGGGGTTAAACCGGGAGCGATTCTTAGATCCTATTTATTAGGTGGATCAGTCCCTTTTGTTATCTTCTTGACGATATCTCTCCATTTTTTCCTGTCTCCAATTTTTTCCCTCCATTTTCTGACTTCTGCCGTTTCGAGGTCTTCTTCAGCTTCTTGCAGCCACTTTGATCTTGATCTTCCCCTTCTCTTTCTTCCTCCTAAAAGTTTTTGTGAAATTTTCAATTTTTTAAGTGCTATCATTAATCCTTTCCTTTTAATTGAATAAAATGTCTGTTTGAAGCATATGAATAACATTTCCAATATTGTAATTTATATTCGTTTGCTTTTTCAATTATTTGTTTTAATGTGTGCATTGCATCTATTGTAGATCTTCCTTCTGTGAATCCACATTGGTACTGTCCCACTATCTTCTTTGTGATCTTTGATAACCTCCTTTTTATTATTGATGTCAATATTTTATATGTTGTATTTAATAACGTTATTCCTCTATAATTTTCACAAATTTGTTGTCTTCCTTTTATGTATTGTTATGATCTGCTGTACCTCCCAGTCCCCTGGCATTTTCTCTTCTTTCCATATATTTTTCAATAGTGCCAGTATTTTTCCTCTCAGTTCCCTTCCTCCGTTTTTATTAATTTCATATTAATTCCATCTTTACCAGGGGCTTTTCCATTTTTGCTTCTCTGTATTACTTCCTCCAATTCCTATAATGTTGGTTCTTTTAAAATTTCGTTATCTACTTCATCTACTTTGTCTGCTTCTTCTTCGTGCACCGTTTCCTCCTCGTTATTCATTTCTTCTCCTGTTGTTTCCTCCGTAGTAGTACTCCCTTCATACTTGCTTGTATTCTTGATCCTCTATTATCACCCTTTGTTTTTTATTCCGTTTGTTTTGCATCTGTATTTTTTGTTTTGTTCTTTAATCATTTTGTAAAAAATTTTCGTATTTCTGTTTATTCTTTCCTGCTCTATTTTCTGCATTTTTTCGTGTACCTATCTTCTTTTATTTTGCCTTATCACTTTCTTAGCATTCTTTCTTAATTTTTCATATTCTTCTCTGTCTTCCTCTTCATCTGTTCTTAGCCATTTAATTTTGGCTTGCACTTTTTTTCCTATTATTTCCTACATTTTTGGTTATCATCCGTTTGTTGTTTTATCCTGGCCTATAATTTTAATTTTAATTCAATAAATACGTAAAAAATATTAAATTGAACAATTTTATTTTAAATTTAACAAATATTTTCATTTTTTTTAAGATTATTGTGAAGATACAAATCGAATAATATTTTCTCTATTCACACAAGCTTTTATTAAGAAGTACTGCCTCTTAAACCATTTTAAATAACGTCCAGATATTGGTTTTCGACAGTATTTTGATAACTTTTCAAATTGTGTTTTTTATGAGTATTGATTACTTATAACTAACTCTTTTTTAAAAAATCTTTTAAATATAGATATAAAAAATATAGTAATATTTAAAAACTTACGAACCTAGCACGAAATTGAATCTTGTAAGTTAAGTTATTAAATAAATATACTGTAATAATAATAGCTAATCAGTAATATAAGTTTTCTTCAACTGAATTAAATAAAAAAAAAATTGAAATTCTAGCGAAGTTGGGTAGATAAATGGTATTGGTTAACATACTCTAAAAAGGAAGATAGAGGCTACTGAACAGTATGCTTTATATTTTATAATGAAGCATTCGAAGCAGGAAAAGGTAATCACGAAAACTGTGTGGGTGGAGCATTAATTACGAGCTCTTTTAAAAGATAGAAACGCACAATCGAAAAATTTAATAATCTTCAATACCATCGACACAGCTTATTAAGAGCAGATAATTTCATTCAAGTTATATCAAAGAAAGTAGAAGATATACCTAGTCAATTTAACAGTCACCTAGCAAAAGAACAAGAATAACTTGGAAAAGCTTCAAGACCTATAATAGAAACAATTATAATTTGCGGTGAAAATGAACTTTCTTTAAGAAGCGATGATGAAAGTGGACTTATAACTATTCAAAAATCTTTACAAAATTATGGAAAATTTAAAGCTTTCCATTATTCAAGATTAATCGATTATTCGAGAAATTGTTGAAAATATAAAAGAAGCAGAGTTTTTTTCCATATTGGGCGACGAGGCAATGGACATATCCACAGTTGAACAATTATCATTGTGTATTGGATATGCTGATTTTACTGGTAATAAATTAGAGGTACGAGAAGATTTTGTAGGATTTAAGGATTAGGAATCAAAATACATGAGTAGTACCCTTTTGTAATTTACGCTCATTGTGCCAGTCACAGATTCAATCTTGTTTTGTCCATCATTATGTCGGTGCCTTATATAAGAAACTCTGTAGAAATTAACAATCAAGTTGAAAATTGAATTTGAAGAGCTCTTTATTTCTGCTTCTAAATTATCTAAAGATATTTTTAGTACTGAGTTTCAAATTCTAAGTATTAGTGAGAGACAGACTAGTAGATATAATCAGCCATCAACTTGAATTAAGAATATTTTAGCGTATCCACGTTCATTCCATGTTTAGATGATCTAATTTCTAGTTTAAAAGAAAGATTTCTCAACAATGAAGACATTTGGACTGTATTTCACATACTCCTTCCTGGTTTTGTATCTCCTGATGAATCTAATCATTTAACAAAGCTATCTCCATATTTTGACGATAAAGGTTCTCTGACAGTACTGATAGGAGAGTATGTATTTAATATGGTGTAAACGAATAAGAACAGACTAATGCAGAAGTTTCGGTGGTTTGAAGTTAATAAAAGGTTTGTGGTAAAAGGTTTTTTCCAAACATAAATAAATTTCTTAGAATTTTAATGACTATTCCTGTCACTACGACCAGTGTTGAGCATTAATTTAAAATATGAAGCGAGTAAAAACCTATTTATAGGTATAAGGTATAGCGAGGAATAGAACCGGTAATGAAAAGCGTACTGGACTTGCCCTACTGTCATGTCACTGGAATATTAACTTCAATTCACACAATTTTTTAGATACAATGACAAAATCAAATTAAAACTATATTTACTTTTTTTATTATGTATGCTTTACTATTATTTATGCTGTTTTTAATTCTTTACTTAAAATAATGCAATTAACAGTAATATTTTAATGTTGTGAAAAATATAATTTATTAATTTTTATTATATTTTTTTTAATTAAAATTAAATTCTTTTTCTTACAAATACTGTTTTTCAAATATTGTTTCTCATATACCTACATATTCATTAATAATACTTACAACAATACTTTTTTAGGACCTTTGTATTGTCGTCACTGTTTTGTTGTTTCGTTAATGACAAACTACTCCTTACTCAAAAAAAAAAAAAACTATATTAAAACTAGTAAGTATTCTTGTTATAAAAAAATTGTAGATATAATTATTAAAAAAGAAAAATTCATTGTGGATTGAATTTCTAAAAGTTTTGTAGAAAGTTTTTTTATAATACTAATGTTTGTATTTTGAGAACGATTTCCGAAGTGGAAATTAAAACGTCAATAAACTTACTCTAACCTTTAATTGTGGCTTATTCCCATTTAAATAGTAATTACTTTAAAACGCCACAAGACAGTAGCTTCAGAACAATATTAAGAAGGGGGTGAAATTAAACTAGTGGACATCCCCCGAAATAAAATCCTGGCTACGGCACTTTAGAGCAGGATGAAAGAATTGAAAGAAAGCATTTAATGAGCTGCGAATTGTAGCATTTTCATTTCACACTGTATATCTTAAAACGCCGAAAAATATTCTTAATCTTTTTTCGTCTCTGATATTGATAATCAAAATATTTTGTAGTCTGTTTATAATAAACAAATTGCTCTTTCGATTGATCTTGGTTCCGCCTAGATATTTGCGCAGAAAATTAACAAGAGTCTTGGCACTTATGTTATACCGATTTTTGGGGATGATGTCACTTCTCGGTGGAACTCGGTAAGAGGCAGCCGCTTTCGAATTTGGTCATCGTAACTTCGATGTTATTCGTTTTCGTGAGGTTGTGAAAACCGGCAAGAGTTTTTGCTTAATTCCATGAGTTTTGGTGAGAAGGTGATTTGAGCTCAAAATGACATATGGTAGTATTTGTAAAATGAGTTAATCACCGTTTTGTTGTAAGCTGTATCCTGTAACAAGGGATTTGATAATAGGGTCTGGGGGCTAAGTAAGCCGACATGGTTTTAAGTGGAAAATAAGCAGCCGAGTTGAAAAAATCACACATTGTTATCATACAAGATAACCTAAAGTCCAGTTTTGGTATTTGATTTTATTTCTCCTAGGATTTGCCAGCCTCTATTCATTTTGTGTCTTCCTAAGGTCGGGTTTTGATTGCTTGAAGTATGTGGGACAGTGTTTGTTGTATTCAAATCTAAGGTAACAAACTTTTTTAATAATTTAAAAATAAATAATTAGCTACTGAAGCAAGTAGTCTTTGTTCAATTTTTCTAAATAAACATTTATTCGTTAATACAATAAAATTTGCTCTCATAACATTTTAAAAAGTTTATAAATAAATATATTTTATGTATCAACTAATTGTCATATTTTAGTTTCTTTTAAATAAAATAAACCTTGATAATTAATTATTGATATTGACTGAAAAGTTTGATATTTCATTTCGACATATGACAGTACATCTTTTTAATAACCATAGTTTTAAAGTCTGTTTTGTCAGAAGGTTCAATCTTATGTTTTTTTAAGATTTAAATACTTTTTTAATAACTGTAATAATGTAAAATAATGTTTCTCTTTAAACTAGGATAAAATTATTTCTTTTAAAAAGATATTCGCACTTAAACATTTTTAGGAAAAAAAACATAAGGCATTCATTCTATGCAGCAAAAGGATTTTTTTAAACGGCTTCCTAATTCTAAATAGTTTAGAAATCTTCTTGTTTAGTGTTGTTTAGTGTGATCTCGGTAAGTATTTCTTGATTTCTTTTTCGTAGTTAGTTCTCCAATTCCTCCCAAAAAAAAAGGAATTCTTATCCACGACTTTGCTCTTAAACAAAAACACGAGTAGCCGTTCACAAACGTTTAAATTTATTTGCTTACCCTATCTCCAATCCCAGTGATTGTTCAGTCCCCCCATTTAGCCCACTATAAGCAAATTATATTTTTTACAACATAACAATTGCGATAAAACTGAAGGAAAAATTCTATTTCATAATTATAGGAATTGAATGTTGGTCTGTTAAAAAGAAAGACCTAGACGAAAAAAACATTGAGATGGAGAATACTTAAATGGATGAGTGGAGTGCCAAAAAATAATTATATTAAAAATGTAGATGTTAGGGGCGGCCAGCATGTTGGCCAAAAACGTACTAATATAATATACGAGAAACTGACTGAGTAAAATTAGTAAAAGTATCTATAGACCATATCCAGTGACGCAAGTTCTTGTCTAAATTAATTTAAACTAATTAATTATTATCTTTTATTATTTACCCAGTTACTTTTTTAATGAATGTAATCATACATTCCTGCAAAATACTTCAAATGCATAAGTGAAACTAAAGCATTCGACCGCGTCCGAATTGCAGCATATCAAATTGTCGTTTTTCCTGTTAAAAATAAAAGCAACAATGATTTTAATAACATACAACTATGCTGCTATAATAAGGACTAATTGAGAACGAGAAAGTTATACGCCAAGACACATCAACATGCATGAACACTAATGCAATTATTATGTTTTATAATGTATTTAATTAATAGTAATTAATATTATACTATTTTATATCAGTATTTCAGTAATTCTGCAATTGGTTTGTTGATATACTTTTTGTTTCATCAACAATATTCCTATCTAGAGTGTAGATATAGCTTCTAAATTGCTTTTTGTAGCTTACTTACATAGAAAAAAATATCCTTTTATATTTAAATTCTCCACGGCACTGTCAACTATATATAAAAAAAGTTTTTCACACGTCTATAAAAACGTTCCACACTTTTCGATTGTTGTGTACTTGCGTGTCAAATTTCATTAAATTGTCAAGAGATTTCAGTCTATCAGTTTGTTTGAATATCAAATCACCTACCACTTCAACCTACTTGCGTGGGCCAGATTAGAAATGCTAAAAATTATAGTAATTAAATTGTCTAATAAATGGTATTGCGTAGTTTATTGCCACCGTATGGTACGCGGAAAGGACCACTTGGAACAACATGCTGCATGGGAAAACGAAATTTTAGAACCAAAGAAATAAAGTACATTTTTTTAAATTGTTTTTAAACTGCTTATTTGCGGCAAATTATTCAAATCTAGTGGAAGGAACAACTTAACCAAACTTAACTTAACAAATATATACACTGCGCGTCATTAAAAAGAGGTCACCTAGAATTTTATAAAAAATTTTCTATAATTTCAAGTTTATGCAATTTACTCTACACTAAGATAGGTCAATTAAGGGTAATGTTAAGTTTGCAGAATTGATATCAGCTTTAAAACTTCGGAAAATGCACGTGTTATTTGTATATTGTTTTTCTTGAAATATGGCTGTTGTTTTTCAAAAATATTTCATTAGTTTACAGTTGGTCGAAGAATTTTAATTTTGTGCAACTTTGAAATTTAAGAGTTTATACAGAGAAGCTAATGAACTTCCCCTCTGGCTACGTCGTCGGCAACTCCTTTTAAAATATTCGTCTCGAATCTCAGCTAATACCGAAAACCCAGCTTATAAATTATTAAGTAATGAACTTTTAAACTTTCCTTCTCCTATTAAACTTCAGTCTATGCCACAGTATCTCTCACCACATCTGAATAATATCGATCTTTCAGTCACAATTCCAATATTAATATCACCTAAACCTCCCTGGAATAAATTGATAGCAGATTTTAATCCCTCGTTAACTAATTATGATAAGCATTAGACAAATCCACAATTTCTACGGCAAACCTTTAAAGAATTAATTGCTAACAACGGATTTGACCAAATTTTATACACGGATGCTTCTAAGAGCCCTATAGCTGTTGGATGTGCTGTAACTTCAAACATAGATTTAATCACATCTTATAATCTTCCGCTCTTCTGCTGCATACATACTGCTAAATTATTCTCTATTCTGCAAGCTACAAACTTACTATCTCCAAAATATAAAAAAATAGCAATATGTACAGACTCTTTAGCGTCTATCTATTCTCTCAAAAGTATGTACACGGTACATCCTTTGGTTCAAGCTATTCAAAACTCTTTCGATAGTTTAATCTCAATGGGAGTATCCATAACCATGATCTGGATTCCTTCTCATGTATGAATCCCAGGTAACGAACTAGACGACCTCTTTGCAAAACAAGCCTCGTCTTCTAATATGGAGACTGAAAACATACAACTTCATACAGATTTACAGTCGCATTTTAAAAATATCATCCAAATGTCTTGGCAAGATCACTGGAATAAAATCCCTTCCAAGCTTCGTGACATCCATACCAACCATTCGTAAAGACTGAATCTCACAAACAACGACCAGGATCAGGCGCGAGAAGAATCACGACGGCCAGAGAAGACCGTTTTTTACATCGCACTTCTTTGCAACATCGATTTTTTACGGCTAGAGCAATCTAAAACCGTTTTCAATATGCTCACGGATGGACATTAAGCACTTCTACAATGAGAAAAAGGTTGAGGAAATTTGGTCTAAGGGCTCGCTGTCCAGTAGCAGGACCTTTGTTAATAGCAGCATATCGAAAAAACCGACTTGGGTTTACTAGAGGCCACGAGCATTGGACGATGGAAGATTGGAAAAATGTTTTGTTTATTGATGAGTACAGGATGACTCAAATATGCAGCAACGATATGCTGCTTGTGTTCGACGAGCACGTATTGCTTTTGAAGGAGGCACAGTAATGTTTTGGGTAGGCATTTCATTCGATGGCCGCACTGATCTCGTGTTTATCGATAGAAGAGCGTTGAATGCTCTTCGATACATTACCGTAATTCTAGACGAGCACGAAGCCAGGATAATAACGCAATACCTGGAAACCGTCGGTGTGCCAAAAATAAATTGGCTGGCTTAATGCCCAGATTTGAACCCGATTGAGCATGTTTGGGACCAACTTAAACGAAGAGTAAGAAACAGAATACCTGCTGCAATAAATCGTGAGCATGGAAGAATGGAAAGCTTTTACTCAAGATAACATCTAGAATTTGATCAATTTAATTCAAAGTCGAATGAGGAGTGTAATTCAAAATAGAGGCGGTAATACAGAATATCAAAAATAACGACGTGTGATTGTAATGCAATGTATTATAATTTTTATAAGGAAAACAGAAAAAATTACAATGTTAATTTTTGAAAGTTTCCATTACAATTAAAATCTTAATTGTATTTAATACATTTTGGTAGAAGTATTTTTTTTTAACATTTGTTATTTAAGAAATGGTTGCATATTGCTTTAGAACATATTCTTAAACATTACACAAACATCTAATGACAATCAATTTTTTGTAGGGTTCTTAAAAATTCGCCAAAAATTTTAGATGGCTTCCTTTTAATGACGAGCAATGTACATAATTCCGGTAGTTAATATACCTATATACGGGTCAGTCACTTCCGGGCAGGAGTATAATCCGCTTATTACGCCACTTTTCTGCCCTTTTTCGCGGGGGATCACTCAACCTTTTTCTTTGTTTTCTTGTTCTCTGTCGTCTTTTTTCACAG
The DNA here is from genome assembly GCF_040954645.1 of Diabrotica undecimpunctata. Classification (NCBI taxonomy): domain Eukaryota; kingdom Metazoa; phylum Arthropoda; class Insecta; order Coleoptera; family Chrysomelidae; genus Diabrotica; species Diabrotica undecimpunctata. Next base: position 38,168,963 of record NC_092809.1, on the reverse strand, counting down.
TTTTTTGGTGATTTCGTCCGATTGGTGATAAGGTCCATTCCTTTATATTTTTTATTTTTGCTCTACTGTTAAGTATTTTCATTCTATTTAATATCTTCTCCCTATAAGTCTTAACGTTTTCCTCCCTATAGGTCTTATATCTGTAGGTTTCCACTTTATTATTTTATTTTTTAATTTTTCATACCATGAGAAAAGTCTTTAAAATGTAGATCTATCGCAGAATATTCAGAATATCATGGACACAACACACAACGGATCAAGCAGTGCTAAACAGCATAAACGGAGAGCAAAAATTAATAACACTGACCAAGAAAAGAAAGAACTCAGAACAGAAATGACAAAATATAACTTGCTAAGCCTAATAATTGAACAGACATGACCAACAAGACAATTACTAACAGTGGAGCAAAATAGGAAAGATTTGGATGTAGTGTCATCTAACTCATCGTTTTTATATTCTTCTATCGTTGCTACCGATGCTCATATTCTCTAATATTTTCATTAGTTAATCATGCTTACTTTCTCAAACACCTTTTGGTAGTCAACAAAACACAAAAATATCGACGTTTAGGTTTACACCACTGCATATTAGTACTTAGGATCCTGAAGATACCATGGACAGACAAAGTCACTAATAAAGAAGTACTGCGGAGGATGAACACAACTGCGGATTTGGTCAACATCGTGAAGTGCCGTAAGCTGCAGTACTTGGGACATATAATGAGAAATCAAAGCAGATACGAGCTACTCCAATGCATTTTGCATGGTAAAATTTAAGGAAAAAGGGCCCCATAACGAAGAAGAACATCCTGGTTTGCTAACCTGAGAGCATGGTATAGAAAGACCTCAACACAGCCATTCTGTATAGCAACCAGCAAAGTCATCATAGCCAGAATGATCGTCAACGTTCGGAACGGACAGGCACCCTAAGAAGATATTAGTAGAGGAGAAGGTACAAATATGGGCTATGCTACTAATATGGGCTATCGCAATTAATATGAAATACACACCACCATCTATACGTCGATAGCTTGACTAGACACTCTTTAGTCTAAAATAATAACTAATAAAGCTTACAGTGACCTAGGTCCAGTGACCGTTGAAACAATCACATGTTAGTGTTGTCGCTGTTCAAGAAATTTTTCAGGAATGTTTTTATTTCAATTTTTTTTTTCAGTGAAAACTAAGAATAAATTTAATATTTTATCACATCGTAAGCGAAAGGCTGATATTTTCATAATTTTTTCGGCTTTTTCTTTTAATTTGTGTTGCATTTTAGTTATTAATAATTTGAATATATGTTTGGTTATGTTGCAATATGAGCTAGCCCATATTTGTATCAGTTTAGTCTAGAAGGTTTTTTCTTTTCAGAATGCCTAGAAAAAGTATTTTAAGTTCAAAATAACGAAAGTCCTGGGATCCAGATAGCATGAAATCTGCTATTCAAGCTGTGAGAGATAAAACGATGAGTACATTAAAAGCAGCTAAAACTTATAACGTCCCGAGATTGACAGTACAAAGGTTAGCAAAAATGACTGAACTGAATTACTGAGAACTGACTATATCCTTCAAATGGAAGCGAAATTCTATGGTTTAACGCGGACTGATATCAAACGAATGGCATTTAATCTGGCTGAATCGAATGGATTAAATCATTCCTTTATGCAGTTAAAAAAAGCTGGTAGAGGTTGGCTAGATTTGTTCTTGGCGCGTCATAAAAATACATTGGCTTTAAGGAGACCAACTGGAACGTCTTTTGGACGGGCAGCTAGCTTTAACAAAGAGAATGTTCAAATATTTTTTGATCATCTGGAAAAAGCATATGATAAATACAATTTTTCCAGTAATCTTCTTTTCTGAAACAGGCCTGACCATTGTGCAAAATAAAATTGCACAATAGTGGCATGCAAAGGAAAGAGACAAATCGCATCGCTGACTTCAGCTGAGAGAGGATCATTGATCACTTTAATTGCATGTATGAGTGCTGGAGGGGAATGGAGGGGATCGATATCAGCCGTTCATCCTAGTGGTTGGGTGCAGTCTAATTTATTTACACAGTGGTTTAAACACTTTATAGACACCGTTAAACCCTCTATAGAGTTTCCTGTACTTCTTATATTGGATGAACACTACAGCCATACTCGCAATTTAGATGTGATCAATCTAGCAAGGGAGAATAACATAGTTATAATTTCATTACCTCCACATTCAACACACAAACTGCAACCGCTAGACAAACCTTTCATGGGAACGCTCAAGGCATACTATAGCGAAGAAATCAGGCAATGGTTACGTCATAATAACCGCGCCCTCTCTCAGTACGATATTGGAGAACTTTGTGGCAAAGCATACCTTAAAAGCCAAACTGAAGGAATTGCTGTAAATGGATTCCGCGCCACTGGAATTTATCCATTGAATACGACTGTGTTCTCAGATGCAGATTTTATTGCAGCAGAAATTGAAAGTAACAACCACAGCCATGTAGTACCGCACGCTATTGCACCTGCTATCCTACCAAAAACACCAGAAGCCAGCAACACCAGTGAACCAGGTCGTTTTGGTTTGCAGAAGTTTTTAAGTCCGCAAGCTATTAAACCTACTATCCTACCAAAAACACCAGAAGCAAGAAACATCAGTGAACCAGGTCCTTCTGGTTTGCAGAAGTTTGTAAGTCCATTTGAAATATCGCCTGTGCCGTCGATCTGGAAAAAATCTACAAATCTTGGTAGAAAATCATCCAAATCAACGGTAATAACTTCTTCACCTTACAAGAAAGCATTCGACCAGCAAAACAGCAAAAAGAAATTAAATGTACCAGCAGTAAAACGACACATTACGGCCGAGTCCACAAAGGAGGTGACTAAGAAAAAAATTAAAAACAAATCAGAGAGGCGACATAAAAAGAAAATTGAAAGTTTTTCTGACGATAGTGAGCAGGAATTTCAACCAGCTGATGAAGATATGGATTTGGAAGAGATTCCTGATGTAACGGATCCGGAAAATACATAAAAATTATAAAATAAAAATAAAAATATTTTTACTAGTAGCCCATATTTATATCACCTTTCCGTTTCTTACTTAAATGACACCGTGAGTGTTTTTATGACATTACAGAAAGAAATATCTTACTAGGCAGAAAAACGGACTAGCACAAAAGAGCAAAACAATTCTACATGCCAATTATGTAATTTGAACTTTTTCGATCAAAAAATAGTCAAGATATCAGCAATAAACAAAATGGTAGCCCATATTTGTACCTTCTCCTCTACACTAATTTCATATAGTGCTTCTCTGGGTCCCAAATTAGTTTTAGTCAAACCGAGTTTTACTCATGCAACGAATTATTCTTATTTAGGCCTTTTCATTTGCTTCTTTAATTTTTTTATCAATATTTGGATCTTCCTTTATCTTTCATTGTTGTCCTCTTTATATTTTCTTTTTTCCTCACGAGATTTAGAATTTCTTGGGTCATCCGCTCTTTCTTAGCAACTGTAGTGGTTGTTCAAGATGTTAGTGATGTCTGATGCACCAGATTCTTTAATATTTTACCAGGTTCAATCAACATCTTTTATGTTTCTTTTTTGTCTTAAGTGTGGTATATTTTTTATTTGTTGTATGACTTCTACGAGCTGTTCAGGAACAGTAATTGTAAAAATAATAAGCATAATTCAAGAAAAACTAGCTTTTTGTAAAACTTATTTTTAATAAATATTATTTATAACTATTATACATAAATTATTTAGGTTACCTATCATTTCACAATCTTTTCTGTTATCAATAATAAGAAAAAAGTTAAATTTTACAACATAAATATATTTTTTAAATTATTTAAACAAATTACTTGGTTAAATAAATAATTCATAAATTAACTAATTGAATTTTCGTTGATTAGAACCGAAGATATAGCGACTTTTATAAATCTGAATTTATAAATTCAGTTTTTGCAATAATCGACTTTTGAAGCTATTTCGGCAATAATTAAGCAACTATTGAACAATAATAATTTTAGAAATTCTCATTTTAAAGGACTTTTTACGTTTTTTGAGTAAAATTATGTCACTTTTCCATAAAATTTACCGATCTTCGCCTAGTATTTAAAATCAAATAACGATCTTAAATTGATCGATCTTCACTTAGTATTTAAACAAAGATCTAATAACGATCTTAAATTGTTTATATATTGTTTTTAATTAAAAAATGGCGTTTCATATTTTGCATATTTATTTTGTTATCACAAAATGTTTCAAAAGCAGTTGTTTCTTTTTATTTGCTAATTCAGCTGGTCTCTATATGGAGTTTGTTATTTTATAGTTCTCTGGGCATTTGTTTTGTTAAGTTGTATTGAGTAATATTAATGATAATGGTAACAATAAGCCGAAGGCCAAATGGACAAAAGCCGATTAGGCTATGGTCTTTTTTATTTCTTGTTTTCAATCCATAGTCGTTTCTCCTGATTCTCCATGTGCCGTCTTCCTCTTGCACCGGGCCATATGCTTTTCTCAGTATCTTTCTCTCGAATGTCCTGAGTTGGGCTTCCTCTTTTTTCGTCATTACCCAGGTTTCACAACCATAGGTTATTATGGGTCTAATCAAAGTTGTGTAGATTGTCATTTTGGTTCTTTTGTCTAATAATTTCGATATCATCTTTTATTAGCATAATATGTACGATTTTCACTGAAAATACTTGCGTTAATTTCGCTACGTACGGAATTCTTCTGATTGATTTCTGTGTCCAGATATGTGAAGGCATCCACACGTTCAATAGGATAGTTGTCTATTGCTATATTATTTTCATTCTCATCGCTTTAAAAATACCGTTGTGGCGAAGCTTAATCATCTGCTGTGTATGGATGATTTAAAATTACTGGCTTTCAGTCGAAACCACCTGGATCAGAGAAACATTCTCAAATGATATTAGTATGTACTTTGGACTAGACAAGTGCACAAATATAGTCAGAGTAGACAAATATACTCAGAGGAAAGGTTTAGTCTGAAGGTTTCGATATGCAAGATGGCCCAAATATCGAGGCAATGGTATCTCACAGTAAAACAAGCACGAAAGATTGACCATAATTAAATGAAAACCGACTAACTTCTGAGTTTGTGCGAAAAGTAAAACAGCTAAATTGGTCATATCTCATAAAAATCTGTTTAAGGCACTTAATACATACGCCTGTTTCGCGCTTAGCTACTCATTTAGTAGTATAAAGTGGCCAAAAACGGATATAGAGAGTATCCAGCGGAAAGTAAGAACACACCTCACAAAGGCACAAAATCACCATCCACGCAGTGTAGTAGAGAAAATAACATTATGGCGGTATCAAGGGGAAGAGGACTTATGGATATAGGTAAGTAACTGGATAAACAGCTTGCTAATTTAAGAACCTATTTTCAGACGCAGGCTGAGACATATATCTACTCTACATCAAGGTAATTTGCGCCGTAGATGACACAACGCCACTTAAACTAAGGGAACAAGAAATGCACGTAAACCACCTCTCTAAGCAAGAAAAAATGCGCACCTGGATAAGTAAACCTCTGTATGTGCGATATCTCAATGATGTCAGCCAAGAATATGTCGATAATATAGCGTCGAACTATAAGTTGACATCAGGAAAGATGTTTTCCAAGACAGGGGATTTCTTTCTGGTCATTCAGGAGCGATATTTCAACTAAAAATTACCTGAAATATATTGTCAAAGACACTCTGGTCCAAACCGACAAATTCCGATATGGATGTCAAGCCCAAGAAACCATCCAACATCTTATGGGGGGCTGCCAGGCGTTTGTCGGAACTGATTACAAAGAACGCAATGACTCAGTAGGAAAGATTATTCACCAAGAACTAGCTAGCAACTGGGACCTCTCCAAACCGACCGTCTCCCTTAATATCAATATGTCCGTGACAGAATGCTTAAAAACGACAACTATAAACTTTATTGGGATCGCACTGTGCTCACAGTCCAACCAGTGGCAAATAATAGAACGGATCTTATACTAATTAATAAACTTACTAGATAGACAACACTAATAGACGTAGCGATACCTAACAATAACAATCTGCGTGTTAAATACAACAAAATCGCTAAGTATAGAGATCTAGAAATATAAATAAGATAACAATAGAGTACAGGTAACTGGAAAGTACTCAGAGGATACCTATTATACTCTTTACTACTAGAGTTATTCCGAAGAGCCTCTTAGAAAACATAAAACATCTGGGTCTTAATGAACATCGCTATAAGACCATGCAAAATGCAGTACTGCTCTCAACATTTAGATGAAGAAGAAAATTTTTGAGAGATACTCCGACGTACCAAGTCACCTAGGGCTCGATAACACTGAAAGAGTTCCACCAGAGCTTAATCCTTTTGATACTGTAGATATCTGGGATGAGTGAATTTTCACCTTAGAGGGAGTGTGTCTTTCTTCTAATTTGGCGGTAAAATGTCCAAGCCATATGGACACATCATGTTTTTGGTTGATTTTAGTATCAATTTAATATCGCTGTAAAAAAATTTTCTATTGAAATCTATTTTTATTTTTACAGAATTGTATCTACAGAATTGGCTTTTTTAAAATTGTACAGTTCGCATAGTTCTATCAGGTGTTTCCCGCAAACGTGTATTATGTCTTCTCTGAACAAAACTTTCAAACATGCATTTACCTCGTTTTTGTAAATATAAATTTGTAATTTTTTTCAAAAAATCGAATAGAATATTAGTACATTTATTACTAAAAAATCCGCGAGATATACGCCATTGTTGGCTCATCTGAAACCATACCGTCAATAACTCGCCTTAAGCTATCTGGTTTCGACATAAATGATCGCCATTGGAGGTACGTACATTTTTTTATACTAATTTCTTAGGTAATACCAGTTTTATTAGTGCTAAGGTCTTCGACTAACTCATCTCAGAATATGTATTATTTAAGAAAACTAAACAGATTGAAAAATTTATAATATCGTATTAACTTCGGTTTCATATTCGCCACTGTAATAATATTATAATGTTTTTAACCGGCTAATGGCATTACTGAGATAAAAATTAATAAATGCAGAGACAGAGGACTAATTGAAGAAATATAAACAGGCACAGGAATGAGACAAGGTCTTAAATCTGTTTTTGTTCAATTTAGTAATAAACAAAGTAATCGAAAATGTAAGAGTGTAGAATGAATACAAAATAGGAAACATCAACATTATTATTATATGTCAAGCAGACTATCATGTAACAAATAGTGACTACAATCTGCAGAGACTCTTTTATACATTTAACCAGATTGATACAGAATTTAATGTGATAATATCAGCAAATAGAAAATAATGATTAAGTATATCCAAGCAAACGCTGATAGAAAGAATGCGAAACAACCCCAAGAAAAAAAGAAATAAAAAACTAAGATCCAAAGCAGGAAAAACTGGAAAAACTAAGTAAGTAACGGCAATTTAAGACAATAATTCGATTGTTTTGTTGTTCCATGGTAAATTTGATTGACTTTTTTTATTGTTAATGCCCATCAGAAATTTATTCAATGCTTCTGGTTCGTGAGGCCAACTAAAGAACACATCATCTACATACATCCACCATACTGTGATTTGCCTGTCTTGTTTGTGTAGGTACAGTGTTTTATTCATAATCCTACATGAACATTTTGTTTATAAAAAACATTATCTAGTTTAAAATAAGTGTTATCTCTGCAAAATGTTAGTACCTTCATAATAGCTGATACATTCAGTGTGGATGTTGTTGTAAATGTAGTACTTTCTGTGATTTTTATTACAGCCAATAATTGTGGCTTTATTCTATATAAACATAATATTTAAATTAGAAATTATTCCAGTCGTCATAGACGAAAATGTCACTCAACCTCTAAAAATCATACGAACAAGCTGAATTTTACCAAGAATATTAATTTTGGGACTCCAAAAAATATTCAAAAAAGTTTGCCACTTTTACCCCTGGACTTTCCCCTAAAACCCCTTCGTAGGGGGGTCAAATCAAAACGCAAAAAAAATGTAGCTGAGATAATTTTAAACAAAAATGTTTATAATCACGTTTTTTGTGGAATGAACCGTTCACTTAGAAACAACGCTTGAAGCGACTGTCGATTTTGAATGTCAGTTACGTGCGCGAAATCAATGTTCAACAAAATTTGTAGCAGCTCAACGGTAAAAATTCGATAACTTTTGACCCAAGCGTCCAATCGATAAAAATCAAGATGCATTTTAAAGGGAAAGAGTTTAGCTTTCGTATGCAATTTTGTATTTTGCCGCAAGTAAACTTAGCTTTTATAAATGTGTTAAATAAATAAACGTGGCTCGATTGTTGCCATTTTTAATTATTTTCATGAGATCAATACAATCTATCCCTTTTATTGACTGGCCACTATAGAGTTATAATTACTAGAGCCTAACCTTCAAAACCTATAGCATGAAATTTTATTTTTGAGTTTTGGCAACAAATGTGACGCATTTAATATATGCTTAGAAAGCGCTGGATTTCAATTGTTACATAACAAACAATCTAAAACATTTTAAACTTTCTTTTTTCATAAAGCTAGTACGTTTTTCAAAAGAACCAAACTATAAACTACACCCAAAACCGTCTTTTTGGAGGCATTTTCCGTGACGTAATGATCAATGAAAGTGATCAATTTTATTGATCTCACGAGAATCTTAAAAAATATCCAAAATCACGCCAAGTTTATTTATTTAACACCTTTATAAAAACTGAGTTTATTCACGCCAACATACAACAACTGCATACAAAAGCTGCACTCTTTACCTTTAAAACGCATCTTGATTTTTGTCGATAGGATACTTGGATCAAAATATATCGAATTTTTACCGTTGAGTTGATACAAATTTTATTGAATATTGATTTCGCTCGTAATTGACATTCAAAATCGACGGTCGCTCCAAGCGTTATTTCTAAGAGAACAGTTCATTCTACATAATTTTTTCATCCAATCTAATAAAAAAACTTTTAACCATACCATATAATTTACCAAATTCAACCTCTCTTGTATTTCCAAAAAAAATTCTTAAACTTTCGTATTTGTTTGTTCTTTCTGGAGTTCCAAGAATAAATAAAATTCCTTATACCTTTATAACCATAACCTAATTCTACATTTTCCAAAAATTCTGTTATCTATTTTTAAGAACCTAATACAAAAGAATAGTTTAAAAGCTGTCTACTTTATACAATAAGCGCTCTTTGAAATATATACGGGTTACTGGATTTTCCAACCTATAAATGGCTATCCGAATAATCTCTTATTGTTGTGACGCCTTACCAAACATACATATTTCGGCGAAAACACTTTCTTAAAACTAGCTATAATTATTTTTACAAATTTTGTCATATACAGGGCATTGAAAATTTAGATGATCGTGGTCTATGAAAATGTGAAAATGCAATTTTTATTGTATGATTTCAAATAGGAACATAGCTATATATATATATATATATATATATATATATATATATATATATATATATATATATATATATATATAATATATATATATATATATAATATATATATATATATATATATATATATATATATATGTATAATATATATATATATATATATATATATATATATATATATATGTTTGGGAAAGTATGTAGTATTTATTTTCATATTTTTACATTTTTTTACTTTCTTTTACTGTACTATAATATGATCTAATTTAAGTAATCGTATATTTTAACGACTTTGCTTAAAAATATATTGTTTCCTGTTATTTCGTAAAATCGCATTGTTCAGCTGGCTAGCTCATTTATTCTGTTTTAAGTTTGGAGAATTTGACTTTCTCTTTTGTTATTTTTGTGTCGATAATACACACAAAACGTATTATCGTATTACTGAGACCATTGAATTGGATTGTCGCTATTCAGAAGCGCCCTACAATAGGGTTGATTTATGGGATGCACTTGCTCCACGAACCGTTGACCATCATAAGAACAGCCCGAGATGTTTTTCCGACCATCTTAAGACACCACTTGCTACAGAGACAGCGTACTTAAAACATCGATGTCGTCACTCGCAGCGACCAATACTTCTGCCTGTTATGAATACATCAATATTTCAAAAGGTAAGTCGATTCTTTGTACAGATAACAGTATGACTTAAAGCCCGTTAATGCTCGTAATTTGTTCACAATTGATAGTTGCTATTTTTCGCTAATGTATTTACAGTCAAAATATTGCCTTTTTTCTCCATTATTATTTATAAATTCATTTAAACAGCGATCTCTAAATTTTACACAAAACAATATTATATAAAACAAAAAAGGATGTTAAATGTTTTGGCTTTCCTTTCCTCGGGTAGCGCAATCCTCCGTGGCTGTGTTAGTTGTAGGGTCTTCTAACATTATTTCCACAATTTCCTAATTTTGAAAATGTTTACTTCCTATTGTTAAAAATTCATTTACAATTTCTAAATTTTCGACGGTTGAGCAAAAAAATATAGATTTCAAAATAGTTTATTTTTGTCCTTTAAACAATACCGTGAATTTTATCTTACCTTTAACTTTCGTGACATACCTAAAAAAATCATTAATAATTCCATTTTGCCTAATTAGTAAATACCTTAACAAACTCACTAAATACTTCGTTTGCAATTAGTAGGTAATTGTTTGAATGCTTGAGAACAAACCAGTAAAGGAAAAATAACCAATTATTTGAAATTAAAGGTAAATAGTCTGATTTATGATTCTGCAACCGTCAGTAGTCGTGATCTGTTTTTGTACGGTCGTAAATCTTGCTATAACAAATTCTGTTCGTTTGGTTATTGCTAAATTGAGTATCTATTGTAAGTAAAATAGTTTAGAAATATCGGTATTACTGTTAAGTCAATGCACTTTTTAGCGCGATAATGACCATGTCCTAGTTGTGTTTGAAATACTAAAAAGATTTAAAGAAACTTATTTTGACACACACGGATTGTTTATTTGTACAACATTAACACACCGCTAATATTAGAAAAATATTTTAACATGGTTATAATTTTTAATGTAATAATTATCTGATGTCATGCCAACTATGATAACGAAAAATCTTCACATGTAAGACTTTATTATTTCACAGCGAAAAACTACAGAAACTGTCCAATTACCAGAGAAATATAACAACCGTTTAGGAAGTGCGATGGGTAAGTCAAGGCATATTACATTGAGGACATTAAGATATATAGTACAATTTTAGACTTTAGTGTTTAGCATGTAAAGCGGTAACATTAAAAAAGTCTACAAATACATACGTTCCTCCATGACGTCTAAAGTTTCCATTTCTCTTCTTCAAAAATCCAACCAGACTTTATGCTCTTCTGACAAAGAATCTTTCGAAACTCTCTCTTTAACATTTTCACAGGTTTTTACTAAAGAATCGAATGATGGTTATCTACCTGCTATTAACTGTAATCTTGTCGGCGCATCCTTACAGCAAGTTGAATTCACAGTGGATCATGTCAAACAACACTTAATTAAACTTCGCACAGCCGCTTTACCCGGTTTAGATGGTTTAACACCAAAACTGTTAAAAAGGTGCGCAGACACGCTTGCAACACTCTTAACGTTAATTATGCAAACTTCTTTCATCCAGAACTCCTTACCCCCTAGTTGGAAATTAGCTTCCGTTACCCCTATTTTTAAAAAAGGCAACAAACTCGACCCCAACATCTATCGTCCGATTAGCTTGCTGCCAGTAGTTGCCAAAGTTATGGAAGCCATTATTTCCGAGGAGATGACAAAATTCCTTTTCCAGGAACATGTTATTCCAACACAACAACATGGATTTGTCTCTGGTCGCTCTACTCTAACCAATCTCTTACATTGTGTTAACGACTGGACGTCATCCCTTAACAGTTCGCAGCCGGTCGACGTTGTTTATCTAGATTTCTCTAAAGCCTTTGACCGTGTACCTAAGCGCAGACTTCTACATAAGCTAGAACATTTCGGAGTTCGCGGTACTTTACTTCGTTGGATAGATGACTTTCTGACAGATCGATATTACAAAGTTAGAGTTGGTGAATATTTCTCATAGGACAGGTTAGTGGAAAGGGGAATAGCTCTAGGTTCCGTCCTTGGACCTCTGCTGTTTACGGTATACACCAGCGATGTTCCTTATTGTGTCTCAAGTAAAATATCGTTCTACGCTGATGACACAAAAATATATGCCAATCCAATCACAAACCAGCTAACCCTCCAAATGAACCTGGACTCTATTTTAACTTGGTGTTCCCAGTGGTTACTACTCTTAAACGCGGAAAAATGTGTAGTGCTTTGAGTTGGTAAAAATAACCCACTTGTGCCGTACTTTGTTAACGGGCAGCCATTAGATTCTGTGTTTTCGTATAACGATCTTGGTGTTATCATAAACAGCAGCCTAACTTGGTCCGACCATATTACCTCTATTTGTAAACGTGCGAACTCCAAACTGTGTCTTATTCGCAGGTGTTTTTCGAGAGTTTCAATGCAATCATTCTGCAAACTTTACACTCTGTACGTAAGACCCATACTTGAATACGCTGGACCAACGTGGTATCCTGATCTGGTTCGAGACAAGACTATGTTGGAAAACGTCCAAAGAAAAGCCACCCGAATTTCTTTGGGACCGAGAAGACCTTCTTATGCAGAAAGACTTAGTATGGCTAACCTAACTTCTTTTGAACTTTGCCGACAACGTGGAGACTTAATTACAACTTTTAAAATATTAAAATTCAATTTTGGAAATCTCGATCAAATGTTTATCATTAATCAAGATGAACGCCTCAGAGGCCATCAGTTCAAACTAAAGAAAGAAAATTTTTCTACAAGATCAAGGCAGAACTTTTTACCAAATAGAGTTTTTGAGTACTGGAATAACCTTAACGATAACATTGTCTCTGCTCCCTCTACCAACTCGTTCAAAAACAGACTTGACCGTTTTATATTATAGTTAAAATATTGTTTTTCTTTTAAACCAAAAATTGTAATTTTATTTTTTTATTTGTAATTTTTGTTTTTTACTAGTAGGTTATTAATGAAATTTCTTTGTTTTTGGGCATAATAGGGACTTAGTTCCTCTGCCCTCGCTTATGTATAATAATAATAATAATAATATCAGAAATTAAATTCTACCACACAGAAAGAAACAATGATTACCATGGCGTAGCTAGAGAGATAAAAGGTAGATAGATGGAAATAGAAAAATTCTAACTGTCTTAGAACCGATATTACCATCCTAAACTTCCTGGAAAATAACGCTATTTTAGAAATCTTCTGCGAAAGTGAAATTTTATGAAAAAAGCTGAGTAAATAATAGGCTTTTCCGCATTATACGAATTTGCATATAGCGTAAAGTTTGTACAGCATAAATCTTATTCACAATGATATATAAATAATTCGTGCGAGATTTTTTATACACGGAACTAGGTAATTACCAATAGTCAATAATTTATATGTGGCGATAATTCTCACGATTGAGAAAAATAATTATGAAGGCTGTAATAATAACAATGTGTTGTATTGTAATATTAGTTTATATATTTCAATATAATTATACAACACAACTAATAATATAAACATATATTATTAGATATAATTGTCTAAAAACAAAGGTAAGAGTGATATTATTAATAAATTACGGCAAGGTTTTCAGCTAAATCTGACTGAACTATGCGCAAGGATGTGTTTCGGACTGTATGCCAGTGATGGTAAATTATGTTAAATCTGACGAAGCTTTTACGCGGAATTAGGATAACAAGTTTGTAGCGACATACTCTGTCCTAAATCGGATTCGGTTAGGAAACCATGTTGGAGTTCTATTATCCAGGACTCCCACGTGAAGAGCATTTGGCTGACAATTGTGCCACTATCGCGCATTAGAATGCTATAGGGAAGAAAGGGAAGGTCTGGAGCATAAGAGCGCGGTAGAGTGACTCCTGTTTTTAACTCGAGTTAATACACCTCGCTCCAATAAATTGTTACACCCGAACGTAATTCTTGGGAGTGAACATGTCTCACATGCTGGGTTTAATTAAATTGCTTGTTACTTGCTTGCTTTTACGCGGATAATAACTAGATATATTTTGTCTACACCCTATTTGTTTGCTATTTTTTGCACTTAAAACGGCTGTTTATAACTAGAGCAAAAAAACTAAACGAGGTTAAAAAAAAGGACCATAACATTATTTTTATTACACGACAATACAATATCAAGTCATCTTTGACTTTGACAGCACATACACTGTAATAATTACACGTCAAGTATTGACGTGACGTTGCATATTTCTGTATAGTGCAAATAATTTGATTTAATTTAGTTTAGTAGTTGTTTCGATTATAGTATTATTATTATCATTATGGATAGTGAAGATTCCGAGCTTGAAATATGTACTCCGATCAGAAAAGGCAATTCGGAAGAAATCATACGTAACTTTTATTGTAAATGCGACAAAAAGTCTTCATTACAGAATACGTCGTAACCAGTAACACAAAGAATTTCACAAATGTTGCCCGAGTTATAGATATAAAAAATGCTATAAGTGTTATTAAAATTATTACTTACGCTAAATCAATTGTACAATCGCCACAAAGCTTACCTGAAAAAAAAATTAAATTTAGTAAAAATTCAAATAAATTACAAATGGTATAAAATAAGTATTATACAATGAAATGTCACATGATATTTATTGTAAATGAACCTAATTCCTTTCTTCGAGTATTTCTGTTTTGAAGTTTTATTAACTGAAATTATTACTATTTTCCATTGTAACATAGGTTACAACGGATTGCTTAAAGAGAACAGGCTTTTTGTCCTTCAAAGTTTATTGAAAGTAATACAAATAAACAATTTTCTTTTAATATACTAAATGTTGAAAAGGGAAAAGTTCTATTTCATGTCCTTTTTGTTGAAATAAAAGAAATTTTAAGAGCTTCAGTGCCGAGTATTCCCTCCTCTGGCAGTTATAAGAACTTTTAGTGACGAGGCATGCTTTCAGGGCTGGATACAAGAGGGTAAAAATAGGGAAATCCCTCCCTCCTAAGAAGTTCCAAAATGAAAGAAACCCTATTATTTATGTATTTTGTGTAGTTCGGGTTTATCTGTTTTATGTCTTTTGGTTGGTGTTTCATTGTAAGTTCCCCCTCCGTAAGTAGGAAGTTCCCCTTCCAGTACAAATGTCTAGATCCAGCACTGTATGTTTTGAATCAGATTTTAGATCACATTCTGCGGAAGATTGTTCCATTTCTGCATCAATATGTGGCAAAGCTCTTTTGAATTTCTGGGGGCCGGCCGACTCAGTAAACGTCTCTTCATCTCATCCCGAACATATTCTATGGTATTGGTATCTGGACTGCAAGCGTGTTAAACAAATCGTGGATTTGAACCTCGTCAAGGTACTCTGTAATAATCTGAGTAGTATGGGGCCATGAATCCACCATAAATGCTGCGTCTTGTAAGAATACGAATACCATAAACGGTAAAAAATGATCGTCTAGAACCTATGTCAGGTACCTATGCGCAGTCAATGTCCCATTCCCGATAAAGACTAACTCTGTGCGAGCGTCAAACCATATGCCTCTCTATGCCAGAACTGACTCTCCACCAAATGTAGGTCGCAACACATGCTTAAGCATTTCTCTCGCCTGGACGTCTCCACACTCTTACACGTTTGTCTGAGCCCATAAGAAAGAATCTCGGTTTATGGGAAAACAATATACGACTCCAATCCTGTATTCTTTAAGCCAAGTGTTCTTGAGACGATAATCCAGCAGCATGAAGTCATCGCCTCCTAACTATCCATTTACTTATATTTATATTTCTCAATTCTTGCAGATGATTTCGAATGGAAACTGCCGTGACCGTTTGGTTTCTCAAAGCACTAGAAACAACAAACCGGTCTTCTCTAGCTGTTGTAGTTCTACCTTGACATAAACCAGATCATAGAGTTTCGCACTGACCGTAGTCATCTTTTAACGCCGCCACAACAAAACTTACGCTAATGCAATACAGTGACTACACAAACAATTTACAATTGACGTTAAAACTCTTGTTTCAAAAACAAAAACTATATTGATAATGGTTTTTAGGAATTAGGGTAAAATTTTTATCTAAAAAGCTTTTTGAAATAGCAACAACAATTGTCTTAAAGCAACGCATTTTTAAATTATGTTACAACCGAAAATAGTTAAAAAATAATATTAACTTCTAAAATAATTTCAAATTACGGGTTGAATCTAATTTTATGCTCGTCTTCATATAGAGTCTATATAAAAAAATCAAGTGGTGCAAGATCTGTAGATCTTGCGGGCCACTCTATTGTTCTTCGTCTGCTACTCTATCTCCTATGAAAATATATATTTGAAAAATCACGAACAGCAAGTGAAAAGTGCGAAGGTACACTATCTTGCTGAAACCGTATGTGTTTATTTGGTAAAATACGAACATTTCCAAAATGTCTGTAGAGGCAAGTATAAATTAAGATATAATTGCCCCGTAAGAGGCTCATCGAAGGAAAAAGGCCTATAATTTACAAAAATCATCGCTTACGTCATCACGCCCAGATGGGCAACGTCACTAGAACAATATATAAGCCAAAAAATCATACTTTAAAATTTATTCCATAATTTTTCCTCTTACTGTATAAGAATAAAATTCAGGTCTTTACTGGGTCTTAGGCGGGATATTGATGCAAAGAGATAACTGTATAATCCAAGCAAGTGAAATGAGATTTAACAGAAGAGAAGAGAAAATGAAGAGATTTTTCTATAAAAAACCAAGAAAATCTCTTGTTAATGTGCCATATTCAATTTTGAGCGTAGGTAAGTCCTCTGCAAGAAACCTTAACACGTTTATATGCAACTTATTCCCATGTGTACAATATTCATTGAATGTGCCACAATAAAATAGATTCAATATCATATTGAAACTTAATGGAGACAACAAATTAAAAAGTCCAAAACATTTTTAAGCGGCGAAAATAAAAAACTTATGCTTTACTCTACTATTTTCCATTATAATTCACCTAATCATATCAAACAGTGAATCAGCATTTTAAAATTTAAATGCGGTTACCTCTCTTGTATCCATCATGTTAATTTAATTATATAAATCTATTATGATTAGGAAAATTACTCTTTAAGATGTTAATTTATTCGAGCATGTCTCACCGATCGTGATGCACTCCACCTCCATAGGAAGTAATTGTCTTCATTACCATCGAGACCAAGTCAAGATCAAATCTGAGTAGGCATCCGGAGCATGTTCATCACGATTTTTAACTTTTGTATGTTAATGATTTCATATGTAAGTAGATTTATTGAAATTGTATGTATATTCAAGGGTGAAGAAAACATGTATTAAAAAAAAACGTTACGGAGAAGACGAGACGTTAGGAGGAATAATAAATAAAGAGCTTGGACAGCAATATTAGGTAAGACAAAACTTCTGCCGAAAAAAGCTTGTTTAGAACAGTCAATGGGAAATAGACGATCCCTTTCTCCAAACTTATAAGTACTATTATCCTACGTGAAAGAAGAAGAACGAAAGAATGTTGGTTAAAGTCAAAGAAACTTTGAGCAGAGAGTAAATACATTAAAGAAAATTGCGAAGAGAAATTTAAACAACTCTAAGGATACTGTCAATCAATTTCAACAAAATATTGTAAAAAGACTAAAAATCATCTGAAGATTAGGAATTTGGACTATAAATAGGCTGTAAGGAAAATGCGAAGGGACTTTAAAAAAAAATTTGTAATAGACGAGACTCTAAAAATACAACTACATAAATGAAGAAGAACATATGCAATATACATTTTAAACATTTTAAAACTAATTTCAGGTTTCTACTAACTTGTGATGTCAGATCTGTTTATCGAAAACAAATTTTAGTTTGCGTGTTGTATGAACAACACTTTGTTCAAAGATAAAAGTAATATCCAAACAACCAGTTATGCAGCAATAAGAAACTTTTGAAGACAGTAAACAAACTGTAAAATTGCTGAGGAAAGCTTGTGAATACTTATTTTAAAGGTACTACAAAAACAAAATTAAGAAACTCGTAAATTGCACTAATGAAATTGCACAGTTTAAAAGAAGCAGATGGGTTCACACTCTGGAAAACATGAATATGTCCAAGATCGGTCACAAAGCATGGCAACTTCTGAAATAGCTAAAGGAAGATACATCGAAAACTAATACAATCTCCAATGTCACTCCGAATGGGATAGCTCACCAACTCTGGAGAATGGAAAAACAGAGAAAAAAAAAATCTAAAGAAACATACAGAAGTTAAAACACTTCACCATTGTATTTAGGTATATAAAAACATATAGTTAAAACTTTTACAAGTGTCGTCAAAATTTATACAGTAGCAGCATAACGTTTTCGATCTAATCAGACCATCTTCAGTGCCTTATGTACTTGAAGCTAACAATGAAATTTGTGGCTATGACATCCATATATGGGTTTACATCTTTCCAATGTTGACTCTAGGTCGATGACATTGTCATTATATATATATATATATATATATATATATATATATATATATATATATATATATATATATATATATGTAATATATATATTGGGTAACATTCGAGACAGTTTTTGTAAACGAATTTTAAAAATTTCAAGAATTTAAAAATTTCAATTTCCTTCCAAAGTTTTTGTAAAAAATACCATGATATTAAGAATAAAATATTCTACAAACTGAAAAATAAATTAAAGTTTTTACGATGAATAAAACCGAAGATATGGTCAACTCGAAAAAACACGTTTTAATTTTTTTGAGGTTATATTAGGATCTAGGGGTCTAAAAATTTTTTTATTCTAGTATTTTTTAATGCAAAACAACTTGGTATTTTTATTTTTGGAATGTTGCCTGGAGAATTTTACAATCTTAACCGGCTAGACCGAGAATGGTTTTTGAATATTCTGACCATGATGCCCCACCTACAAAAATCTGAAAAAAAAAAATGGAAATACATTGACACTCAACCAATTATATATATATATATATATATATATATATATATATATATATATATATATATATATATATATATATATATATATATATATATATATATATATATATATATATATAATTCCGCTGCGTTCAAGAGACAGTTTTTTCTTAAATGAATTATTTGAAAAATTTCAAAAGCTTTCAAAAATTTAAATTTCGCGCTAAAAATGTAGTAAAACATAGCATGATATAGACAAGAAAATATCCTTTAAATTAAAAAAAGAATGAGTTTCTACCATTATTAGAACCGAAGCTATTGTCAAAAAGCAAAAAAACACGTTTTTTGGGTTTATGTTTAGGTCTAGGGTCTAAAAACTGTTTTTGGTTGGATACTTTTTGATATAAAACAACATATTTTTATTTTTAAAATACCGCTAATAGTCCGGTAAAATAAGGATCCAACCTCGGAATGAAAGATAGTAAGCTGAAAATTTGCATACGTCTTTATTTTGATGGTATAAAACTTACCTCAAAAGTCTCATATAATCACGTGTCCGCGACTTAGATATTTAAGGTCAAAGGTCACGAAAATGAGTTTTCTGCAAATATCTCGTTTCCCTTACACTTTATGACATTTAAGGTGGTAAGAAAAAATGGAGAATGGAAAATTCTCTTCAATTTTTGTCTCAAGTACTTTTATGTACCTTCAACCCTTCTTAAGATAGAGCGCAAAGAGTGGGGGACCGCTTACCTGTGTATACGGTAACGCGAAGTCAGCCAGTAGGATTCAATAAATAATAAGTTATATAGTTAATTATTCACTTAAAATACTATTATTATCATTAAATTTTTATTATTTATTATTTAATAAACTATATTTATAGATATTAATTATAAAATATATATTTTTTACATAATATTTATTTTATTTTTAACAAACATACAATATTAAATGAAATATTTCAAATGAACTTTAATGATATTTTTAAGAGCTGTATATACGATAAATTAAGATTAAGTGCAGAATTCAACAATAATCATTTTTACTGAAAAAATCATATTTATTATTTTTTTAAATTATATATTTATTTATTAATCCAATAATCGATTTATTAAAGTTACAAATATAATATATATTCTTTTATTATGTATGGTTAATATTTTTGTATTAATTTTCTTCTTCATCGTCTTCTTCTTCTTCTTTTTCTTCTTCTTCTTCTTCCTCTATGTCAAAATTATACATCTGTCGATGCTAAGATGTCGTTTTCAACTGAACGATAAAATAAATTTTTTTCGGTAAAGAAATACTAACGCAGAGAAATAGCTCTACCCTACCATTCCCATCATCAAGTAAAATATCCCTCCACCGCTATTGTGCGTATATACATAGAAGTCCCAAACTCATTCGCCACGGTGTGTAGAAAGTCATATTAAAAAAAACCGGTTAGGTCATATATAACAAAGGAGCATCTACTACAGCTTCGCAGAAACAGCAACCGCCGTACAAGAGATTTGTATTTCGAGATATAATATTCGTAGTAATATGGACGAAAAGTATTTTATTTAATATTGTATGTTTGTTAAAAATAAAATAAATATTATATAAAAAATATATATTTTATAATTAATATCTATAAATATAGTTTATTAAATAATAAATAATAAAAATTTAATGATAATAATAGTATTTTAAGTGAATAATTAACTAAATAACTTATTATTTATTGAATCCTACTGGCTGACTTTGCGTTACCGTATACACAGGTAAGCGGTCCCCCACTCTTTGCGCTCTATCTTAAGAAGGGTTGAGGGTACATAAAAGTACTTGAGATAAAAATTGAAGAGAATTTTCCATTCTACAATTTTTCTTACCACCTTAAATGTCATAAAGTGTAAGGGAAACGAGATATTTGCAGAAAACTCATTTTCGTGACCTTTGACCTTTAATATCTTAAGTCGCGGACACGTGATTATATGAGACTTTTGAGGTAAGTTTTATACCATCAAAATAAAGACGTATGCAAATTTTCAGCTTATTATCTTTCATTCCGAGGTTTGCCCCCTTTTTTGCCTTATTTTACTGGATTATAAGGGAATTTTTTACTATCTTAACCGGCTAGACCCTTGTGCCATAGATATTGTTTCTCTCTCGTCGCAGTCCGAATGCCCTCCTGCCATAAGCGCTTCATTAACGATTGAAAAACAATGTTTTAAAACGAAGTAAGTCCAAAATACTTATCAGGAAATGATAGAACAAGGTTTGGACTTGAGTCTAGGGCTTGGGCGAATTCAAAAATAATATTTTTACTTCTGTTTTTGAGCCTCAAAAATCGTAATTTTGCTTTTTTTCAGTTTGAAATTGTTTATAACTCGAAAAAGATCAAGTTTACAGAAAAATTATAAGCAACATATCTTGTTAAAAATGATCCAAAAAATTTAAAAAAATAGTCCGAGCCGAAAAAATTGATCATTTCAATTTGTTTTAAAAAAAATTTGAACAACTTTTTGCCTGGGCTACCTCTTGATCCTTATTTTGGGGTATCTCATAAAAGTGATGTAAAAAAGCTCATGGGAATATTTTTCCAAATGAACCCGAGCTTTTCCCCTTCTCTATAACCAGATTGTGGAGAAAGTTAGAAAATATTATGAGACTAAAAAAAGAGATGTATTTTGAAGAATGTATTCTGAAAGATAATACAGCGATAGCGCTACGAAAGATCTTTCGATTAAAAATTAAAATAAAAGAAAATCGAAGAGAAAAAGTCATATAAAATGTAAGGCTAAAAGATCATTTTAGGTGATTTTTAAGGAATACACCAGAAACTTTCATTGTGAAATGATATTATATGAAGAAATTTAATACAAAATTCTCTTTAGTTTTCTCGGTCTTTACCAATTCTATTATAAAAACATTCTGAAGTTCATTACTAATGTCTATTTAATCGTTCTACTTTTTCAGACATTGTTTGAATAATAATCATTGTTGCCGTTTGCCACGTTAATAGCACTCCATTGTATCAGAGATTATTCGATTATATCCGCACATTAATCATGATTATAGATATCATTAACTAATTAATAAATGTACCAGTAGTAGATTTTCTATACGATTTAGATCGATAAATCTTCTTTGGGGGACATAAATATTTATTTTGTTTTCACTTTAGGTAACCTAAATTGTAAACCACACCGGTATTGATGGGAAAGATTAATAATTTATTTATTTTTAGCTATTATGTTTCTATCTGTAACTAATTTTAAAAGAAGTTAATTATTTATTATCTGTAACAACAGGATCAAATTAAGAGATGAAAAATAGCGATCGTGCTGATAATTGTTAAGAAGAGACAATAGAAAGGACCCAGCATAGGTATATTTCCTAGAAGTTTACTTAAGATTTTACACATAACATTTTCGTTAAAACGTAAAAAAAATGGGTAGTAACAATGGGAAACATTACATTCAAGTCACAGAGAATCAAAATAAATCGCATGCTTTTACCTAGCGTTAGAAAATCTGCCCGAATATAGTGAGAACGCTTAATCCTTTCACGGGCGTGAGCAAATTAAATAGTTTTAAACAATTTTCTTTGACTGGTTAACAAATATATAACTACTTCTAATAATTCATAGCGTCAAAAAAAATGTTGCCTCTCCCTCTATTTTATTAGGGTGGTGGGAATAATACTTCCCAGTGCCCATAGGCGAAAAATGTAAATTAAAAAAAGGAACATTTCAAACTAATTTTACTTTATTTAAAACTTATAAAATACACAATATGCAGGTATAGACGAGTATTTTCATGACATATTTGTTGTGGAGCCATTTTTATTTTTAGGACTGACAAAATCTGTATCTCGTGGAGAGAAACAGTTGCTCAAGATGTTGACTGGTTTATTATCCATCCACTTTATTGCAGCCACCTTTTGTTTTGTACTAAACACAAATTCTCCACGGCAGATCTTCGTTTTAATTTTATACATGTCTGGTAATCCCTTCCTGTGTGATCTCGCCGTACCAACAGCATAAATTTTATCACTCGATAACTTTTTATAAGGGATGTAAAGAAATTATCTAAGGCTATCAAACATCGCTTGTTTTTTAGACTGTTCGTATGGTTTATAACAACCTTGTGACCTAGGTTTTTTGCTTTATCAACGTCTGCCGACTTTCCAGTGTAAATATAGAATTTGTATATATAGCCTGTAATTGAGTCTGCCAAACACCATACTTTATAGTCTCGTTTGACAGACGTCATGGGCATGTATTGTTTAAGTGATGATCTGCCCTTGAACGCTATCATCGATTCATTAACTGCTAAGCAAGATGAGTAGTTATATACGTAAATTGGATTGTACTATCCAGTTTGTCATACCCAGGTTTTCCTCGAGGCATTGCATTTTAATTGTTGTTTAGGTGTAAATTTTTAATAAGATTTTTGTATCTCTTAGAACCAAATACTTGCGAAACTGCGGATAGAAGCTAAGCAATTGTATGTATTTCCATTATAATCATTACTCCAATTAGAGCTTTCACTTCCTCTAGATTTGTATCTTGCCAATTATTAGATGGGCCGGGTTGATTTGACTTATTAACCCTTTCAGGCCAATTCTGCTTTTCATATAGATTTGTCTGATAAACTATCATATCAAGGGTATCTAAATCAAAAATTTTGGTAAAATAATCGATTTCTTTGTCTTCAATTTTAAAATCGTATGCAGAACTGACATCTTTGCAAAAATCAAGTGCAAGGTTGTCAAAGAAATCTGTGTTTTGATCCCTCTCCTTATCATTTACTTCACCATCTTCCGATACAGATAGTTGAAAATGTAACAGAGATGTAGAAAAAGAAAAATTACCCCAATATTGAGTATGTGAAGATCCAAACAGGCTGTGTTCACACCAGAAGAATCTGAACAGTTTTCTTCCAAATTTTTTCTTTTCCTTCTTTTGAATGTCTATCATTGTCAGGTAAAGAACATAAATAAGCTAATGCAGGCTCAGCATATCTGGGGTTATCTAGATTCCACATTTCTAAAATAAAATCATAAAAATGAACAATGAGGATGGAAATGAGTCATTTTTAGTTGCAAATGATAATATGTATAATATTTAATAAAAATAATTTTGTCGTTCACTACAAGGAGAATTTATGGTACTGCAAATAGGTCTAAGTAGTGTATTATGAACTTTCGGTACTCCATAAAAATGAGGTGTCGTGCTATATCGAGTTGTATTTATTCTTCTTTGATACTTTGTTAAATAGTATACATAGATAATAACTATCAATAAAGTTCTATAGATTCTGTTTTTTAAGGGCTTATTTGGATCCTTTGTTAATTTTGTATAAGGTCAATTTGTTATTAGGTCTTTAATTTTGTTTTCATATTGAATTTTATCCATTACCACTATTATTTTTATTTTAATTTGTTTATTTTATCAATGTTTGTATTTTGGTGGTATTTAAACTTATGGTAGCTTATTCCCAACGAAATTAGTAATTAACAAATAGTTAATTAATTTTGGTCAAGGTATAATTTTCACTCCTATGTTTTATTACAAATAAATTTAAATTAAATGTTTTTATATTTTTTAGATCTTTTACAAGCAGCAATAGACGTTGATGAGAGGAATAGACGGAGACACAGATCATTACTTAGTCAGAGCAAAAGTCAAATAAAGAATATCTAGCCACAAATACAATAAAACAGCAATAAACCCACAATGGAACATGGACGAAATGCACAATACAGAGAAACAACAAAACTATAGAGAACAACTTGAACAAACTTTGAACTCTGAAAGAGAATACATATACTTATACACAATAAGAGAATGATATAGAACAGCTATGGGAAACGACTGCCGAAATAATAACCAAGACAGCGGACAAGATCTTTGGATAGAGTAGGCAGGAGAGGACAAAAACATGGTATGACGAGGAATGTCGGAAACAGCTGAAAAAAAGACAAACATTAAGGAAGACTTGGATACAACTACAAACAGACCAAAGTAAAAAGGAATATGACGACTGCCGAAAAGAAACAAGAAAAATAATACGCACAAAGAAAAGAAACTATGAACAACAAAAATATGAAGCTATGGAGAGAGATCGGCTCAAATCAGGCTCCAGAGAATTCTATAAAGCAATTTCCTCTGAGAAAAGAGGACATAGAACCAATTCCATCCATACACTGAGAGACAATCAAGACAGCATGATAATCGACGGTAAAGAAGTAAGTGAAGAATGGAAAGAGTATTTTAGGGACCTCCTAAACATCATACAGAAAGAACTGCACAAAGAAGAGATCTATATTACAGCAGACATGCCCGTCAAAAATCCCTCCTTTGAAGAAACCCAAAAAGCCTTAAATAAGCTGAAAAATCACAAAGCGCCGGGTAAGGACGAGATACCAGCAGAATTTCTGAAATATGGGGGAGACGCACTACATCGCCAAATCCACCAGCTAATAACGCACATATGGTTAGAAGAAACGATACCAGCACGATGGAAGGATAACATAATAGTGCGCATCCACAAAAAAGGGGACAAAACAAAATGCGCGAATTATAGAGGATTTTCACTCCTAAACACGGCATATAAAACCCTCTTACATCATTCTTAGTAGATCAATCCCTTATGCTGAAAATGTCCTAGATGAATATCAAGCCGGTTTTAGGGCAAACAGATCAACAATAGATCAACTATTCACGCTGAGACAACTTCTAGAAAAGAGATGGGAGTATAACAGACCCATACACAATCTTTTCATAGATTTGCGACAGGCATATGATAGTGTAGAAAGAAGCCAAGTATGGAATGACCATATGACCATTTGGATGACCAAAGTCTGTATGGAGGGTGGAATGTCTAAAGTACGTGTAAATAATAAACTGTCTGGCAGCTTTGAAATCTCCACTACTTTTTAACCTTGTATTAGAGAAAGCCATGAGGTCGGCCGAAATAAAAACAGAATTGCTATCGGTTCAAGGTCCCAAGCTATTACTCGCATATGCAGATGATTTATAGATCTCGTGATTTCGTAAAAGACGAAATATATGTGTATAAATAGAACGACACGAAGAGACAGAATAGGACAAAATGTGACCGTCAACACCTTCAATTTCGAAAGAGTACAACGTTTTAAGTAACTGGGGACCGTAATCACAGCTGACAACGATGTTACTGAAGAAATAAAAGACAGAATCCAATCTGCAAACCGCTGTCTATTCTCACTGAATAAGTTCATAAAATCAAAAAATCTGACAAGAAGTTCAAAGATAAAAATCTATAAATCCATCGTCAGACCTATAATAACATACGGATGTGAAACGTACTTAGAAAAATACTTAGAAAAATATTCGGACCTCACCATGACATCACCACAAACCAGTATAAGATCAGAACCAATATCGAATTAAAAGCACTCTAAAATGACGCCGATATTGTCCAAGAAATTAAATCACAGCGACTAAGATGGGCCGGCCACGTGCACAGACTGCATAACGATAGACTTGTAAAACTGGTATGGGAAGAGATTCCCATAGGCAAAAGACCACTAGGACGTCCCAGAATGCGATGGAGAGATAACATCCAAGCAGATCTCCGGAAAATGAACATTCCATTTGACCCTAGGTTGATGGAAGACCGAACAAATTGGAAAAAAGTTGTACAGTCAGCCAAGACCCACCCAGGGTTGTAGCGCTACGTGATGATGATGAATAGACGTTGATATTCAAAAAGCCGAAGAATACCTTGTATAAGTATTAAATCGTTCGTCTCGGTGTGAGATAAAATAAAGAGTGTAAAAATACAGAGGAAAAATTGTTTAATAGATGACTTGCCTACTACGTCCAACTCTATTGTATTTCAAATGTTCCGAGCAATTTAAATTGTACATACTCAGACCAATTGCTTAGATAAATTGCTCAATACTTTGAATCCTGAAGATTTTGGGTGAATGTTGGACAAATGAAATAAAGCCAAAGAAAGTTAAAATACTTTTTTTTTCATTTGTATGAATTGCTACCAAATTGTAAAGATAATGCATGAAGAAGAAAGAAAAAGAAGAGTTAAATATTGCTCCTGTTGCAAATGTAAATGCAGAAACAATAGTAAACAATTTGAGATTCACGAGACACGCAGAAGCTATTTTTTTGTAGAGATGTTAATATTACAAAGTGCGAGTATAGTTAAGTGCATCAGTTGGGTCAATTTTTAAATTGACTGTATTTTAGCAAAAACTGCGTTTAAATGGGTTTGGTAAAGCTCAAAATATTTGTTTTTCATTGTACTACAGGCCTCATTAAGATAATACTAATTTTTTTGATCTCACATCACCAAAAAATCGTTATAAACAAATTCGATTGTTTTTTTACAGCTACATTGTGTATTTTAAACTTATATACCTTCGAAAAAAAAATTAATAAAATTAATTTTAAAGTTTATGATCATACTTGAACTATTTTTAGGTTGAGGAAAAGCAAAGTTATAAGCAAAAATGTCTGATAAAGTCGCTAAGTTGTTATTTATTAATATTTTTGCAATATCTCGGCTTCTAATGAACCGATTTTAATTTTTCAAAGTTTTTTAGGCTTGTTTTTTAAAAGAAACAAAATATAATTTAAGAAAAGGATATATATTTATACGGCAACGGATACGACAACATCGAAGAAATATACGAGCATATAAAGGCGAGTATAAAACAAGCAGCATTCAAAGCCCTTAAAGAAAAAGAACATATTACAAATAAACAGCACTATTATGAAATAAATGAACCAACAAAAAGAATAATTGAAGAAGAAAAGCAACTATATAGAAAATGGCTGACTACAAACAACGAAGAAATTTATAAAGAATATCGAGAAAAAGATAGAGAAGTGAAAAAACAAATAACACAACAAAAGAATGAAGAATGGGAAAGAACCTGCTTAAATATTGAAACACATACGAGGTACAAGAACTTCGGAGTCATGGAAAGTACTGAGAGGATTGAAACAAAACTCAAAAAAAAAATTTAATTGGGAAATATACAGGACAAAGAATGGAAGGACTATTACAAGGAACTGTTAACAGAACAAAGACCACAATTCATTGGAAAAGAAAACAGGCGAAGACGAAGCAGATCCCCACAACAAGAAATAGAGATAACAGATAGGGAAATGAGAACGGTCATAAAAGCAATCAAAAATAAGAAAGCACCGAGACCTGTAGGCATCTCACCTGAGCTTATAAAATACGGATCAAAAAAATTACACCGGATAATACAATGGATATTACAGAAAGCCATAAATGGAGAACAACTCCCAAAGGAATGAACGGAGGCATATATGACATCTATATTTAAGAAAGGAAATAGAAAACGATGCAAAAACTACAGAGGAATAAGCGTAATATCATCAATAGGAAGATTATATGGGAAGATACTGCGAGAAAAGATAGAGCAAGCAATAAAAGGCAAAATCGGGGAGGATCAGGCAGGCTTCACGGCAGGAAGATCATGCATAGACCACATATACACACTGGAACAACTGTTGGAAAAGAAAAAAGAAAAAATAGAGATATACATTTTGGCATTTGTGGACTTAAGAAAGGCGTATGACTCTGTACCAAGGTCAGAACTATGGGAGGCAATGTACAAATTAGAAATACAGACGGAACTCATAGAAGCTACAGAAGCTCTGTATAAAGAAAATAAAGTGTCCATTAAAATGGGAACAAGAATCATAGGAGACTTCACCACAACAAAAGGGCTTCTGCAGGGTTGTTGCACATCTCCAACCCTATTCAAAATATACTTAGAGAAAGCCTTGACTACATGGAAAAGAAAATGCGAAGGCATGGGAGTACCGGTACGGAACGAATACCTATATACGTTAAGCTTTGCAGACGATCAAGTAGTGATTGCACAAGACCAAGACGACCTCAGCTACATGATGAAGAAACTACAAGAAGAATATACCAAGGCTGGTCTAGATATTAAAATCGCGAAAACAGAGTACCTATCTACAAGTAAAGAAGACATAGAAGATCAACAGATTGATGACAACGTAACAATACTTAAGGTTTACAATCACGAAAAAGGCAACAACAGAGGAAGAAATTACACAAAGATTAGGACAAACAAGAACAGCAATCCGACAACTTAACTCAGCATGGTGGGATAGACACCTAAATATGAAGACAAAAACACAGATTTATAAAACATTTGTGCGAAGTATTATGACATATGGGGCTGAAAATTGGAACATAAACAAGAAAAACAGCAGTAAGATAGTAGAAACAGAGATGTAATGCCTGCGAAGATGCTGCAGAGTAACAAGAATGGATAGGAGAAGTAATGACGAAATAAAGCAAAGAACGTCACTAGAAACAGACATACTAAGATACATAGAACAAAAAAAACTAAAGTGGTATGGACATGTAAGAAGAACTAGTGACAGCAGATGGATAAAGACAATAACCGAATGGAGCCCCATAGGAAGGAGGAAAAGAGGATGACCCCGAAAATCTTGGAGGAACGAAGTAGACGACGCCATGCGTAAGAGAGGCCTAAACGATGGAGAATGGGACAACAGAGAGAGATGGAAACAGTTGAGCGAGGGAAGGCAGTGAATACTGTAGAATCCCTACATATATATATATATATATATATATATATATATATATATATATATATATATATATATATATATATATATATATATATATATACTTATTAGTTTATTAGTTATAAGCATTTAAACAATTAAATTGTTAATAACGTTCGGATTATCATGTTTAGGATTCGAATTAAGCGGGTCAAAAGACATAAAAATCAGTTGCAAAATCTAATGGACCTCAATCGCCGACGAAACTTCTTTTGCTCCTAGACTACACTGTCTGATTCGTAGTTCATTTACCTTTATTTTGTGAATATTATTCTGATATATAATAAATACATTTTAAACCAGTTAACGGATCTAAGGCATTATATAACTCAATTTTCTAAATTTATAATAATAATGTCTAGTTATTCACTGTGAACTGTGAAATTCCGGAAGAAAAATTTTGCAATAAACAATTACAGTAATATTTGCTTTTAAATCACAGATACTAAGCTAATATGCATAGCAAATTTTCAACGAATAACTCTCTATGTGCACAACCATGTAATGTATGTAAATTTAAAAGTATACGGACTGTTCGGATATTTCACAAATTATATTTTTATAAGCATTTTTTTGATAAACCGCAGCAATAACAGCAAATAATAGCGTTCGTAGCTTCACATTAACATTATTATTATTAGCGTATTAACAAATTGTTAACCTATTAACAAATTTTAGCTTTGCTTTATATTTTCTTATTTTCGTATATACAGACTGGATCAAAAGTCTGGAAACGCCTAATTATCTCTCAAATTATACAAAAACAGGAATACATCTATTTTTCAATATGTAGATTTTAAATTTGATGTCTGCCACGTTGCCAGATTTATCAGTTTTTAATATCATTAGTCACTTTGGTTTTTAAACGCAACACTCTGTATATTATACCTTTATTAAAATCTACACTTCAATACCAGTTCAACTGTATACAGTACTTTCGATTTTATATAGTCAGGAACATCTTAAAAAGATTAAGCAAAGGCCTAAGAAACCCCTAAACTTCTCAATAATTTTTATGATTCGAACTGAGTACAACTAAATTTAAACATAATAATTAAAAGTTTACTACATTGCTAAATTAATGTCTACCTAATTAAGAGTTCAAAATGTACTGCGTTGTTAATTTGACAGTATCATAAACGATGGTAGAATGCTTTTATTATATTAACATATTTACATCACTTACTGGTTTGGTTTTATAAATTCAAGTTTTCATGTATCCCCAATAAAAATAATCTTTAGGATTTAAATCGGGTGAACGAGGAGGCCCTTTAATACCAACTAATCTACCAATACACCTTCCAAGAAATGTCTGATCTAAATAACGCCAAATATTTACACCAAAATGATCTGGAGTTCAAATTGAGTCCAAACTTATTTTTTAGCGTAGGTGCAATTTCATTTTAAGTGCCATTAAATTTGTTTCTATAAAAAATGGCCCAATTAACTGAGTACCCACTATACCTACCATACATTTAGTTTTGTGGTCTTTAAGTATATTTTTCACGTATCCAGTATGGCTTTACCTCACCCCAATGCCTTAAATTTTAGAGATTTACATTTCCACAGAGTATAAATATTGCTTCGTCGTGTATTATATACTACAGTAGTAGTCATCTTCATATAATTCTGGCAACAACTGGATTTTGTTGGGTTGAAATGAATTTTTATATAGTACATGCAAGACTGAAGAATGACGTACATCATGTATTTGTATAGCTCTGCATGAGGTTCTATTCAACGAAACTCATTAAATCTAAAGTTTTGTTGTAATTTATAACAGTTTTTAGTCTACCTGTTCAAATGCCATCTTTTACTCGTCAAGTTTCCTTAAAGCGCTTCTCAGTTTTTTGTACCGTCGCCTTATAGATAGAAGAATGGTTTGGGAAGGTTGGTCACTATAAGATCGCCGTAGTCCTTCATCATTAAAATTTTTTTTTTTTTCGTTAGAAGCAATTATTATTATAGAGCTTTTAAGAACACATAAACCAAGTGTCAGCTTTAGTTGTTGATACAATTTATTTTATAAACAAATGTTAAAGCACTGCCTGCGATGGCTATCGGGTGGATCGAGTAGCTTGGTAGTTATCACAGCCGGTCCCAAGCCCGGATAAAAGTGGAGGGTTGATAGGCAAGGTTAGCAACCTACCTTTTTTATAATTTTCCAAAAATTTCTTGGCAGCCTATTGAATCTCTAAACGGTATTATTATTGTTTCTTCAGTCTCTCCGCAACTACACAATCTTAATAAGTCCTCAACAATGCTTTCTACATCTCTTGACCATATGATCTTCATAATATCTTTCATAATATCTTCAGTATCTTCACAATATTCCAAGAATTACTTGTTAGTTTTTCTCATAGTATTGTAACAGTCTTCTTATAGTCGTTTAATAGACTTTACATTTTTCTTTTCCATCGTTTGACAATATCTTCACAGGCTTCTCAATATCTTTAGAATATTATAAGAGTATTTTGATAAAGATATCTTCGCAGTCTTTTCATAGATTTGTCAAAGTATCTTACTATGTTTTCAGTTGTTTTACCGTCTATTTAATATCTGTAAACTTTTTGGAGTCTCTTAATAAGCACATCATCACAATTTTGGTACAGGTATTTCCAAGTCTGGCAACAAATTCTTCACAATGTCTTTGCAGTATTCTCATAGTTTTTCTTCTATCCTCACCGTTTCTTCATAGCCTCCTCAATATCTTTATTTGATCATTTTCTTCTTGACGTCTATGTTGTGGTTTGAGTGGTAATCTAAATATCTGTTGGTGTGGGTTGGTTTTCTGTAAATTTTGGTTGCTTATCCTGTATCACCTTTTGTTATTAACACGTCCAGAAGAGGAAGTGGATTGTTGTTTTCTTTTTTCGTAATGAATTAGATTGATTATTCTTTGCTATTGATGACTACCAGAAATTTATTCAATGCTTCTGGTCCGTGAGGAAAAATAGATAATACATCATCTACATATCTCCACGATTCTGTGGGTTATTGGTCTTTTTATTTACAAAGTTTTATTCGAAATCCTTCATTCAAAATCTTGTTTATAAAATAAGTATTGTCTGTGCAAAGAGTAGCTCCATGACAGCTAATATTTAATTTGGTTTTTGTTGTCAACGTATTATCCCTCTCTAATTTGACTTTTATTCTTCTTAAAGATTTCTCCAATGGTATATTACTAAAGAGGCTAGTGATATTAAAACTAAATAGCATATTGTTAGAATTATAATCTATGTCTCCTAGTTTTTGCAAGAAATTAGGTTTTTTAATGTTTCTTTTAATGTGCTAAACGCTCTATTATGGCTAGCACTAATTTTGGCAAGTTGCTGCAAGAAGCTGCAAGTTACTGCATTAGAAGAGGCAATGAGAGCATTACTGAATAAATGCCTATTGGAAGGACAAATACCAAAAGCATGGAAAAATGAGGAAGTCATTCTACTCCATAAAAAAGGAGACGCCGCAAATATAGAAAACTACCGACCAATAAGCTTGTTGTCACACCTTTACAAACTACTAACCCGAATAATAACAAATAGATTGACAGCTAAGCTAGATGCATACCAACCGGTGGAACAAGCAGGCTTTCGTAAGGGTTTTAGCACTATCGATCACTTGCAAACAATCCGGACAGTTATTGAAAAAACAATAGAGTACAACATACCACTACATCTGGCATTTGTCGATTATCACAAAGCATTCGACAGTATCGAGAAATGGGCTTTCTTAACAACATTGGACGACGCCAGAGTAGATTCAAGATATGCTGCCTCCTTAAGAATATATACGATGATGCTACTTTTCACGTAAAAATAGATGATTATCTGGAAACTATGAAAATAGACCTTGGCAAAGGCGTGAGACAGGGTGACACCATCTCACCCAAGTTATTTACTTTGGCATTAGAAAATGTCTTCAAAAAACTAAATTGGGTCGAAAAGGGATTAAAAATAGATGGAGTATATCTAAACCATTTGCGTTTCGCAGACGACATAGTACTAATAAGCACAGATATCCATGAACTAAAATCAATGCTACAAGATTTAAATCACAAATCTAATCAAATAGGATTAAAAATGAATCTCGACAAAACAAAGATATTAAGCAACAGCCTAGAAAACATCACGATAGATAACATCAATGTAGAAAAGGTAGAATAATATATATATATATATATATATATATATATATATATATATATATATATATATATATATATATATCTAGGACATGCAATTAAAAACGAAAAGGAAAATCAAACCCTAGAAATTAAAAGAAGGACACAATTATCATGGGCTGCTTTTGGGAAGTTGAGCTTCATTTTAAAAGACAGAAAAATCCCAATACACTTAAAACGAAAAACCTATGACACTTGTATACTACCAGTTGCAACTTATGGATTGGAAACTATGGCAATAACAAGAAAAATGGCAGAACAATTAAGAGTAACTCAACGGGCCATGGAGAGGGCCATGTTAAATATAAGCCTCAGAGACAAAATTCCTAACACCGAAATACGTCGAAGAACTAAAGTAACCGACATCATGGAAAAAATAGCGACATTGAGATGGCAATGGGTAGCACATGTAGCAAGACAAGACACCAACAGATGGTCTTATAAAGTGACATTCTGGAGACCTCGAGAAACAAAAGAAGCGTGGGAAGACCCAAAAAGAGATGGATAGACGATATAACAGATGTAGCTGGAAAGCAATGGATGAGAATTGCAAAAGATAGGGAAGCATGGAAACAATTGGAGGAGGCCTATGTCCAACAATGGATGAATGAAGGCTGAAGAAGAAGAAGCTGCAAGAAGAAACCATGCTGATGCAAATTGGTCTGAGGGTTACATTCCCATATCTACGTAAAGGTGTACTGTCCTGCTGTAGTGGGATGTCAGTGATGGGGTGTCACTTCTTTGGTAGTCTGTCAGGTATCTATCCATATAAAAGGCTATGATGACAGCTCTCACTGTAAGTTCAGTAAACTAACGGCGCCATCTAGGAAAGAAATATGAACTACCATATTTCAATCATATTTTGTTCTTGAAAAGATACGTTTTGTAGTAATTATATACCTATTAATATAATTAATAATTAATTTAATTAATATTTTTTAGGTAGAATGTATTATAAAATAATTTAAAGCTTTACGTTGTTTTCGATTTAAAACCTAGCGCCATCTAGGAAAGAAAAGCTGAACTACTCACATCTGACGTTTCATTCATATTTTGTTCTTGAAATGATATTTTCAATTAAAAATACTAATATTAATACATATTAATTCATAGATAATTAATAATACGAATATTTATTATTATTTTTTTCGCAAAATTGACAAAAATCTTGGTTGTTCTAATTTAAAGGTAAGATTTATTTTGCAAAATAATTTAAAGCATTATGTTAGTTCTGTTTTCTCAAGAATGAGAAAAAAGACAAACGTAAGCGTCAAAGTTGTGGATACACCATCGCAACGAAAATTAATCCAAGGAAGCCATAGAGTTTTTACTAAAAATATAGTTTTTAAAAATGTTTTGTAAGATTGTTCTTCTTTTTGTGTAGACATAACTCTGTCTGTTTTTAAATGTGTAATTGTATACAAAATTAATTAAATAATTATTCCGAAATTAAAATGAGTTGTTACGCATGAATAAATCAATGATTTGAAGTAATCTTTATTTTACATGTTTGTTTTATTCTTGCATATGATCTGCACTTCACGCATGCTACATAGTGTAAGTGTGAATCGAGTATACTGCCGTGAATAGGTTTACTCTTACTCCCAATTGAGAAATTATTGGAGCAGGATATGAGGAATTTTCTCCTATTTACTAGAAAAATTAAAGGGAATAAGAAAAAATTGGAGTCAAACAAAATTGAGTGGGGTGACTGTAAATGGCAGTTGGTTGGATCCCCGTTGCATGGCGACGGGCAAAATCACTGGTTTCTTATATTTGTGTAGTGTTTTATATATTCTGTTTTCCAGTCATTTGGTAGGATCGTTTTAAAGCGAAGCTTCTATACTAGCGTTGTATTACTTTTTTCTCTATATTAAAATGCGGATGCGAACGTCACGGAACTAGTACCACGAGAAGGCGTCACGGGTAACGTCACGACACAGCGACTCTTCACATTGATTCACTACTCCAGATCAATTCGTTTTTAGTCATCATATATTTAATGATTAGGGTTTAAATGAAAAACTGCATAAAAAAAACGGGTGTGGGAGTCCAGTGGGACTGCCGGTAGAAGTTATACTTCTATACACGCGTTCGTCGTTACAAATTTATATGGGAGTCAATCTGCACAATCATTACATATGTAATGCTATAGGTAAGAGAGAGCAGAAAGAGAAAAAGAATTAGGTATACAGGTATATGGTGCATCGTTTGCTGTATATAAATATTTGACTTGTAATAGGAGTATAGTAAGTAAATAATGGATTGAATCAATATTTTGATAAAAATATATATTTTTATTTTCATGTATGTATAAAAGGAATTGAATTAAAAAAAAATTTTTTACACGGACTCTGCAGTAAAATTCATTGTTTATTTTGTAATTAATATAAAAATACAATACAATACACTGCAACATAATTCAATATAATAATACAAATTAAAATGTAATATTCATCAGTATTTAAAAATGACAATATACATAACTTACTTACGCATATGTTTAATTTACTATGATAACAATATTAATAAAAAAAATATTGTTTGGTGATACAACTGTCAATTTATCTGACATTGACAAATACAATATTTAATTGTTGTTTGTTGTGTATATAAGTACGCATTTGAACTTTCTTGAGATATTTACAAGTTTTAATTTATAATTTAACATGCCTAACGAGGCTTGTTACTCCCGTGCAAATTTCCGATTCACTCCTGTGCAAATTTCCAAAGTCGAACGCGCGTATAGAAGTATAACTTTAAAAAACCAACAACTCGGATTATGTTGTAAATTTTCATTTTATTTTAAAATTTAGGATTTTTGCGTATATTACATATATTTAATAAAATTAACGGGGTTTTTAACTATTTCAAAAATAAAAAAGTAAATTCATATTGGGATTCGAACTCACATACACCAGCGTATGAACCAAACACGTAAAACATTTGCCAATTAGACATGACACAAACGTATTTCAAAATTAACAGTTCTCGGTCATACAGTGATTTATTGAGATTATTATTTTGAAATACAAAAGACTAAAATAATTATGAACATTTAATAAATAATACAAAACATATCACATAAATAATAATATTAATAAATATTATATTATATATATACATATATATAAATATAATATTAAATATATATAATATATATAATATTAAATATATTATATACAAAAGGAACATTTTTATTCTCGAGAGAGGAAGAGAGAGAAAATATATCTTCTGTCTCTCTCGTACTCATTATCTTACATATGTAATGATTTCACCGATTCACTCCCGTACAAATTTCCAACGTGGAGCGCGCGTATAGAAGTATAACTTCAAAAATAACTAACGAAATACAGACATTAAATAAGAAGAAAAATTAAAAGAATATCTGTCAATAAAACATTCAATTCATATTGATTGTCAAAATTTAAAAGTCATAAATGTTATCCAATTAATAACAATATTAAATCATATGTTTAAATTTTTATAACTCTTGTTTTAAAATAATTTCATATAAATACAATTATTATTTTTAAACATCTTATTTAGTTTATATAATAATTAAATTTACTATAAAATGATATTTATTTATATTTTAATATTAATTTATTATTCCATTTTGAATTTGACAATTTGACAGAAGAAAACAATGTATGCTTTGTTAATAGGTTAGAAGATGGCGTTAAGAGCAAACATAATAATTTCTTGAATTATTTTAATATAATATAATTTTTTGTTTAAAATATAAATAATAAATAAATAATAAAATTTCTTTATTCAATTTTAAAAATAATAATTCAATGTTAAAAATACAGAAAACCTAGTATGAAGATTCGCGCTAGTCTACTGTACCGCCTACTGTACCATCTTTTTTTTAGTTTTGTGTAAGATCCATTAGTGACCAACTCTTGGATTTTCTCCCGATATTGACTTTTGTCCATAATTAAAGATGTCTTGTCCTTTTCCGCTAGTAATATTATTGTGCACTCATCTTTTAGGTATTTGATAGCTTTGAGTTTCTCTTTAATAACATTAATTTTTGATTGTGTTTTTCTCCAGTTCATCACAGTAGGTACTGTATATTCTTCCTTTTTTAAGTATTGGTAGTTCTTGACAGACTTTACAGAACTGACGGGCATGCTGCAGCATGCTGAATAGTACTCTAAATGGGTGTTTTTAAATCTTTATTTGTTCTGGGACTCCAGCAACAATCTTTTAATACTTCATGTTCCCCATACATTTGAACTTTCCCACTTATCTCACGGAATTTATACACGGTACATATTTTGTCAACTTCCACAGTGTAGTGAAATAATAAGAGTGTCAATTAACTAAGTACATTTCATAAATTAAAAATTAATGAGTAATTAGTGTCATAAACCTCAACTACTGGTTTCTTGTTTGGTGTTTACAATTTCTATCGACAACCACTCTCTCCGTTTTAAATTTCGTAATTTTTCTATTACATAGAACGAAAGTATTAAATAAGAACATCTACAACTTATATTAATTTTTACTAAAACTTTTAAAATAACATTTAATTGGCTACTTCCTCAATAATTTATACAAACACCTTCACACTATTGTCAGGTGTTGTGCTGTACACTCGTTAACTTCAACATAAAGTGAGGAAAAAGTATGTAATTATTTGTCTTCTATTAATATTTTCATAGCCATCAATCATCCTTTAATGGGAAATTACCCGAAAACAATATAGATACAAAAAATATCTATTATAGAAAGTGTTGAGAGTTGAAACGGTTTGACAATTGACTAAGTGAATTAGTTTATTTACATATAATATGTGAACTAACCTTTATGTTAACGGTGAAAGCTATTATTCTAATAAATGGTTCGCTATTATTTATCGTTTCGATAGAAACTATAAACATTTTACTATAAATGTGAGCACACCTGATGCGATATAAAATTATGTACCGGATGAATGGCACATACTCGACCATTATGTCTGTGAAACAAACTATAATAATTACTGATAATCAGAATACTAATCAGTTTTTTATACAGTGTAGAAACCACTTATGGAATAAAATTGTTTGTGTCCCTATTTTAAAAAATTATAAAAAATGTTAAGACCTGTCAACTTTTAAATACAAGTGTGCGCTTTTTAAAAGTAAATTTAAATGTGCAGTGATATTCACGGAAGTCCAGCATAGCCCATAATCTTTACTTTTAATGTAACACACTGTATATTATGGTTTTTAAAAGCTTAACGACCTATATCATGTAGGGTCTATTATGAATAATAATACAATGGGCAATTTTGAAATTATTTATAATTTTCTTCAAATCATTGACATTATTATTCAAAATGTGGTGTGCAGTGCTAGTTGTCTGTGTTGAATATACTTTGTTCCTGAGATAACTTCACAAAAGAATCCAAGGGCGTAAGGTCTGGCGATCTAGCCGGCCACTCAATACCTAACTCCTCTTCTAATCCAGTTATTGGGTAAAATTTCATTTAGGTAAATTCTTACGATTAAAGTATTATGCGACGTTGCTCCGTCCTGCTGTAACAACAAATTTTCATTTGCTAGATTCAGATCGATTGCATTGGGATATAAGTTACTTCAACGCAGGAACAACTTCGTCTCTAATCAAGCTTTAATATTTTTCAGCTATCAAAGTTCTATCTACAAATATAGGACCAATAATATAATCACCTATGATACCTGCAAAAACGTTCACCTTTTAAGGATATTGAGTATATGTGTCTCACACATCTAATGGATTCTCCGCTGACCAATATCTACAGTTTTGTTGGTTTTTCTCCTCGTTTAATGTGAATGTCGATTTATTGGCTATTTTATTTCTGTTCAGTTTATTCATCATTATTTTGCAAAAATCCATTCTACGATATAGATCTTTTTCTGTTAGCTCCTGCACAAAAGTCAATTTATATGGAAGAAGTTTTTCTTCATGGAGACACCTTAGGGCAGTTATGACTCCCATAACTAGGCTAGTCTGTATGTATTAAAGTAAAATGCTGAACATAAACTCAACATCGTCTTATTAAACAGTGACTTTCTACTTTTTAATAATAAATTTATTAATTTTTTCTATTTTATTGTTATTATTATGTTGAATAGATGTATTGATAATGAATTCTAAGAACCATTCTTCCGAAATGACATTGACGCATTTATGAGAATATCACAATCTCATAATCCATCAATTTTAAAAAATTATAATACAATTGCAGTCTAAGAAAAACTTCTTAGACTTCTTAGCTTAAGTACAACTCAAGGCCCACCCGGAGAACCATTTGCTTAATGTTATTGTTACAAATTCTTTTCATATTCATTTTTTCTAACACATCCTTTATCTTTATTCATGTTTTGTGACAGATTTTGAAACACATTATTTATGGTTTTCCTGTCCATTCAGAAAATATTACCAAACAACTGTTATCTTCTCGGTAATACCTTGCAATTTTTGTTGAAAAGGGGATATTGTTCGCTCATAATTGTTGAAAAGGTGACTTGAGTAATTCGAGAGGAGTGTTAATGACTTTAAGATTTTTTATCTCACGTCTAATCGCGAGATCTACATTTTACATACTAAGCAATTAAAGTTACTGGTGCTTAATCTCTTATGAATAATGCATGGATCATTCTCTGGTAATAAAAGGGAGCTTCATTAAGATGCATTAGGAAACGAAATTAGCGGAATGTGCCTATGAGCACTAGTTAAATCTAAGGTTAACAGTTTCGTGTAATAATTGTTTCCTTTGTTATAAAATTGTAACTTAATCTTTCTGCTGTTTGAAAAAAACACGTTTTACATAAGGACATGAACAGAAATATAGTGAAGGCAAATAAATGTTGGTATTACAATTATATATTTTATCTTTTTAGTGTTAAGTGTTGGCACTACCTGTAGGTAACAAATATCTTTAACAATTGGTAAGCAGACATTGTTATAACAAGCCATAAGGTGCTTATATTCTATTAACAAATGAAGTATGGACACTAAAAAATTATTTATGGAAAAGGTGATAAAGTATAAGGCTAAAATCAACAAATAAATCAGGACATAAATCGATTGAAATTCATGAATCTTAACATCAACATATTTTTCAAGAGAAAATAACATCAAGTAATTCAGGTGGCTCACATGATCTTATATACGTAAATGGTATATAGAGAGGGATTTTAATAAATAATAACGCAAGAATACATATTAAAATCGATTAAAAAATCGATTAAGTAATAATAAATCGTAATAAAAGATCGTTTCAACGATACAGACGTGAAGAGTTGGGTACAAAGGAAGTATCGAAAAATATATTTATCTAATTTGTGTATCACTGATTATTCCACCAGATTGCAACTGTGAACGGTACGTGAGTCTTCAAGAAACGACGTTGCCCAATAGCTGCATAGAAATTTTTGATAGAACAGATTCAATATGAGATACGATACCGTTTGTTGTTGAGGTATTACTTCCTACAGGTTTTTAATTTAAAAATAAACGTCTCATAGATATATTTACATTGTAGTTCTCGTTATTATTATTAGCTGGAGTAATTAGTACTCGTTCAAAACGTTTTGTCACCGGGATATTATTTCGTTGTCGCCGTCAACCTATTTCCTAGCTCATGGATAAAGCTCGTAAAGGTAGCCTAAAATCATTTGTTGTGACAAAAAATATAACTCTTTTGTGTAAACTAATATGAAAAGGTCAAGATCACGTGAGATTGAAGTTTGTGTGGGCATTCGTTATTGAGGATGCAGTTTTAAAGTTATACTTTACGATAATATTAACCCTACTTATATTACATAGCGTTGCTTTCAGGCAACATCGAAATTAAATTCAGTTTGAAAACTAATCTTCTGCCATTTAGTGATTTTATTTACATATTGTATAGTCCAGGCATAGTATATCAAAGTGATCGCGCAACTCCCCATGTTGTTACATGAGAAACCAAGTATTCGAGCCACAAGTTTTCAGATGTTGTCAGTCATTTACTACACTTGTGCGGTACAAGTTCTTTTAAGTTGTATTCATTTTATACAATTTCTAAACGCAAAGTTCTCTTAATTTTTTTAATAGGATTGTGAGATGATTATTTCATATACAATTGATAAGTATAAAATTAAAATTAAAATAACAAATAGAGTTTTAAATGGACGTTACTTTCAGGCAACTTTATAGCATAAATAGATTTTATAAAAATGGGGGTAGTATAAACAAAAATGATAATTCTGTCGACAGTGAGTTAGATGAAGGTGATTGTATTGATAATCCCTCTTACCTCTACCTCTCTTTATATCAACTTCTTACAGCTCTATCCTTCGTTCTATAGTTTTCATCACTACTGATCTGATATGACCAAACCATTGCAGTATTTGTTCTTGAATATTTTTTGAGATTGTAGTGACCCTGGCGCTTGCCCTAATCAAGTCGTTTCTGATCCTGTGCCTTCTAGTCTTAGCCGACATTCACAATAATATTTACATTTCAGCTACCTCCATTCTTCTTTTCCTGAACCTTTTTTAGAGGCACCACTTCACTACGATACACCAACGCAAGTCTAACCACACTCTTGTGTATCTTTTCTCTCAGCCCTTCCCGAGTTTTTCGATAACAGAGTACCCCTCTCATTCGCTTTAAGTTAACCAGCCTGTATGCTGGGAAAATTTCTCAATATAGTGTCCCATTTTCCGCTATAAAGGAGCCAAGGTATTCAAATTCTCGTACTCGTCCTAGTTTTCTTTACGCAATTCTATGTCTCCAACCATTCCTCCTCCTCCCAACCACATATACTCAATTTTCAACCTGCTAACCTTAAGTCCTCCCTCTTCAATAGCCCTTCTCCAGTCCTGAAACCTTTCCTTCAAGATTTATTTGCTCTTTTTTACTAAAATGATATCATCAGCAAAGAACATTGACCAACGAGTCCCCTTCCTTACTTTCTTTGTTAGTACATCCATAACAGCTTGTGACTTAGTGAAGAGCCTTGATGCAAACCAATTGTCACTGTAAAACTTTCGGTCAATACGACGCAAGTCCTCACTTTGTTGTACGCTCCCTTATACATATCTTTCACGAGCCTTGCGTACTTCTAAGGAACCCATTTCTTTCTCATTCAT
This sequence comes from Diabrotica undecimpunctata, assembly GCF_040954645.1. Lineage (NCBI taxonomy): Eukaryota > Metazoa > Arthropoda > Insecta > Coleoptera > Chrysomelidae > Diabrotica > Diabrotica undecimpunctata. The sequence goes on along the minus strand of NC_092809.1, from coordinate 38,126,053 downwards.
TTCCATAGCTCTTGTATAGGGACTATCGTACGCCTTCTCAAGATTTATCAATACCAAGTGTAGCTCTCTTTTCTTCTCGCGGTATTTCTTTATCAACCATCTAAAAGCAAACAGGGCATCTGTTGTCCTCCTTACTGGCACAAAGCCAGAGTGCTCTTTTCCTATCGATTCTCTCTCTCGTTAACCTTTGCTCGATAGTTCTCTATAGGGCTTTCTGAACCTCCACAGCTATTCCTTCACTCATCAGCGTTCTAAAGTACTTATACCATCTTTGCTTTATTTCAACGTCGGATCTTAACACTTGCCCATCTTCAATCTTAATCAGCCGCACGTTGGTCAAGTTCTTTGATGACTTCTCCCTTGCTTTAGCAATGCTGTATAACCGTTTCATCTTCACAGGTATTTCCAACTGTTCATAGAGCTATACTCCATTTCTTCATCCAGTTCGTTTTTTTTTTAATGAAACCTCAAAAATGTTCTCCGATCAGTTGATATATGGATAAGCAAAGATAATAAGTTTAGGGCGTGGCTCATTTTAAATAATTGTATCTGAGACTGGTAGGAGTCTACGTCACATATATGTTCTTAATATGACAATTTTAGAAAAGATGCAGAGCTTAAAAAAGACAGTATAATAAAAAAAAAGAAGATATCGAAAAAATCTTTCGAAACGAATAAATTAAGTCTTTCTACCAAGAAGTAAGAAAGACAAAAAAGGGGATATCAGAGCAAGATTACGTACATAACATCAGACTAAGGAATGCTGCTAATTGAAGATCATTGAATGTCCAAATGGAAAAGTTTCTTCGATGCGCTGTTAAATGGACACGATAAAGAGGAAGAAGCCAAACAAACAATATTAAAATGCAAAGGTATCCATGAAAGTCCAACAGAACAAGAAAAAATGGACACAATTCAAGACCTATAAAACAATAGAAGCCCTGGATACATGAGATAAATGCAGAAGTGTTGAAAGCATGTCAAGCGCTATTTAGAAACCAACTAGCTAAATAATTTGATGCATTTTGAAAAAAGGGAAGATGCCAAGAATGGTCTGATGTAAGTATTTTTCCAATTGACAAAAAGAAGATCCACCTCACAGCCACAATAACGACATTTATTCGACCTTTTGGAAAATAGTAGACTATAACATGAATGTAAAAGGTTTTTAAACCAATCTACAACAATCGTTATGGGTATATGTACATTATTTTAGTTCTTTTTGGCATTTTTCTTTTTGTATTATTTTTATTGTGGTGATTGCACATCCACCATGTTTCATATGCAAGTTTTTCCTTGACTGTGTGATGATGTATTAAGTGATTAGACGAAAAACACAAATTTTACAATACTGGTGCCGTATCTGAAATTCCTATACCGGAATATACTTTAATATTAACATTTTCAGTGCCTGTTTTATTAATATTTAAGCCGCAAAGTGTCACTTTATCAATAAATCTCGAGATAAATTCATCTTCTTAATAATCAATTTCATAAATCGTATATTACTAAAATCTATAATTATTTTAATTGTATATTACCGCGTTCTTTATACAATGTTATGAATACAAACAATGATATAATTTGTAATGATGCAATTCTGACTAAGCTCCAAACACAACACAATGAAAATCCCATAATTGCTTTAATGGGAAAAATGAGAAAACAAGGATTTTTACAAAATGGCGTTTAGTAAGAGTTCGTAAAAAAGATTAAATGCAAATCTTAAAACAACTTTTATCACAATTAAGATCGGTAGATTATTTAATGTGGCAATATAACTATTTAAGTCATACTGAATGCATACGTTACAAAAAAATTAATTTGAATATAATGATACAAAGGCAAGGGACATTTATAATACAAGGTATACGTATATATATATATATATATATATATATATATATATATATATATATATATATATATGAAAAAGACAGAAAAGATTTTATTTCACGTTCAAAGCGTCTATGTATCTATTGATACGTATTTCGCTTTAATAAAGCTCATCAGAATAGTTATTCATAGCCGTTCTAGCCATATATATATATATATATATATATATATATATATATATATATATATATATATATATATACTACTCAACGCACCACCTAAAATGGACCATGATTTTAAAACTATATTTCTTCTGAACCCTTAATTGGATTTCCATGATTTATTTTTCACATTGTAGGTATATTTCTAGTTAATGACTATATTAATGTTTTTTAAGAAATGTCAACGTTTTACTTATATACGGGGTGTAAAAATAAAGTTGTGTTTTTTCATCTAATTTTGCAACACCCGGTGGAATGTATTAGAAACAAACGCTACATGTTATGAATATTTTAAGATCGCTTCATTCTTTCTTCACATTTTGGTAAAAAAATCATCACGATACGTTTATTATAAAAAAAAGGCAAGTATGTTCAAAGCATTAGGTGATTTTTTACTCTCCAAAATTAACGCCCGACCTCAACTCTACCATAATTATTAAGCTATTTTTCTTGTGTATCCTTGATTGGATTTCAATAAATTTTTTTGCTCATTGCAGACCTATTTCTAAGTAATTACGGTATTATTGTTTTCTGGGAGGTGTCAACATTTCACCTAGATACGGGGTGTAAAAATAAATTAGATTTTTCATCTTATTTTGCAACACCCTGTGGAATTTCCTTAAAGCAAATGCTACATCTTAATCTTAATACTTTAAAAAAGTTTCATTTTTTTTCAACATTTTCGTAAAAAAATTATCGATATCTTTATTATCAAAAAATAAAAGTACGTTCAAAGTGTAACGTGACTTTATTGAATTGTAAAAATTCAACATTTAATTTTAAGAAATCTGAGCCAAGATAAATGTGTTCAGGCAATTACTTTAGCTGATGTAGGCTTAAGTTATCGTAAAATAGGCTTGAGGTTAGGGGTATTTCATATTACAATATCACGAGTTATTCAACGTTTTCGAGAAACAAACGACCATACGAAACGGCGTGGATAAGGAAGAGAAAAACTTCGTCGGCAAAAATCCGCCTTATAGATAAAATGCATCCCTACTGTATACAGCTACATCAAGAATTGACAGTCGATGATTATCATCGCAGATTAGCTTTTCGTCAATGGTCTCAGCAGCAAGTGCATAGCCACCAATTTCTTTTTTCGATTATGTGCCTTTTGAAGATGAGGCTACAGTTTACAAAAATGGAACAGTAAATTGGCATACATTTCATTATTATGCATCAAACAATCCTTATTTTATTAACAGTCATAGTCAAACTAGGTGGCATATAAATGCTTGGGGTGCTATTGTTGGAGACTATGTGATTGGCACACTTTTTTAACGGTCGTGTGTATATCTGGACTTAAGTAATCATTTGCCATTACTAGTGCAAGATGTTTCACTTAATATACGACAAAGATTGTGGTTTTTACACGACGGTTCTCCAATTCATCACACTACTTTTATTTACAAACATCTAAATAATACCTTTCCTGCGAGGTAGATTGGCAGAGAAGGAACACTTGTTTATGGAATGGAATTCCCATTTATATCTTTCTTTTTATTTACATGTTTTAAAATATCGCAAACTTCTTTGAACTCTTCTTTTCTTACCATTTGAACCAGTAATTTGTTTCGTTTTCTGCAATTTTTGAAAACGTTTGTATAATCATCTGGAGTATACAACCGATTTTGGAGCTTTAATGCTGACTTTATGTCCCCAAATTCAGAGTCATTGGGCATAAAACTGTGTCCTGATACTAGAAAGCGCACCGTTATTTTTTTTAAAGAAGGTATAAGCTCAAGCTCAGATTTTAAAAGCATCACAACTTTAATAGTGCGGTTTTGTCCTTCGCAACTGTCAGACCATAATATCAATTCAGTTACTTAAGGTGTTAGGTTCACTTGCAAATATTTTAATAAAACAAAACCTACCTCTTGTGCTCCTTTAATTGCTGTGCCTTTTTCCTGAGTATACACCGTAGTTATAAACCCACAGCTGCCTTTTGTAAAAGACAATGTTCGTTGGAATGCGTGGTAGGGGTAGGGTTTTTTCCAAATCAAAAGTCAATACCTCCAGATTTTCTTCATTTTTAGCTTTTTGAAGATCTGAATTCATAAGATTTCTAGCTGCTTTTACTTCATCTTAATGAGTATCTCTTAGTTTCTCAAATTCTTTTTTCTCTTGCTTAGTTGTAGAGCTTTGGATTTTAACTGCAAAGTTATCGCATTTATTGCATGTGTCCTATTTAAGTCGTTTCCTTTGCAAATTAAAACTGTCATAAAATATGCGTTTATAGGAAGAAAAAGAAACACTATCCTGATTTTCTTCTTTATACAAGTTAAACATTATGTCTAAGGTTACATCACTGTTTAAAAAAGTCGTTTACTTTGGGTTCGATGGTTTCGAAGTAATTCGATCTCTTGAAAGCTAGACAATAAATATGTTGTGTTTTGTAATAAAGAATTAACCGACTATTTGTGGCGCTTGATTCGTTATTACACTTGTTTTTGACAATGGATTATATACTAATATCGGCGCTTGATTAGATATTCCAATTTTTGTTGTAAGAGTTTTTAATTCTGTAAAATCTACGGCTTTTAATTCGATATTACAAATCTCAATGTGAGATTTTTCTTAATAAAATAACCAATGTCGCTTAATACGGGTTCTTAAAAACCGCTTTATTACATATTTATAACATATTTTTATACATAGATTTGCACCCTATCTGCTAGATGGCACTGTTATCTAAATTTTGAATTTTTGGCGCTTAATCTGTTATTACATAACGCGGTCCATTTAAGTGGTTAACAGTTAACACAGTCAAATGCTCTACGAACTCACAGGAAATTTCTGCGCCATCGAGCTTTATGACAAATTTGGCTTACACTTTTAAAAAAATGTAAATGAAGTTATGGAACCCGCTAGCTCCAGACAAATAATACCAGAACAAACTAATATATCGTGGGAGACAGAAGTGTCAAGTAAGAAAAGTTTTGATGATAATTGTGATGGAAGAAAACAGTTTTATGAAATCTTATTAGATCCGTAATATTCCCAATCTGCCCAATATTTGTTTTCGCGAAGAAATTTTTATTTTTTTAATGGTAAAGTAAATAAATAAAATTTACGCTATTAAAGTCACAGAAACTCGCATAATTTTTCACAATCTCCACAAAAAATAATTTATGGGCTGATGTTCTCGAAAATGGTAATACTGGGCGTTTATTTATTGAAAAAAACTTTTGACAGGCTATCTTTATCTTTTTATGCTTGAAGAAACTATCGATCTTTTGTAACTGTCTAACTAGAATCTCAAATGAATGCAGAAGAATTTAGTCTTACATCGGGATCTTTTATATTTACAGCAGAACGGTACTCTACCTCATTATTTTGTTACCATTTTAATGAAATCATCAGACATCAGACCTTTAAAACTTTGTAATATTTTAGATATTACAATCTTATAAAAAAAACATTAAATTTAACCGTGGAGGTAATAGATGTCTCGATAATATCTTCACAAATATTGATCTCCTTTCGACAGATTCCAGAGTACTCCTTTCCAGAGTATCTTTCAGACAACTTACTCATCCGCAAATTGTGCAACCTGAGTTTCTTTTAGACCTATAACAGAGGAGGGTCTCTTCAATTTTAACTAGATTTTGCTGAATTGCAATTTTAATTTTGTGTATAATGATAATTTGGATATTGATTTAAAATTATTCAAAATTCTGATGTGTTTATTTATAATTAAATTTTATAAATATCTCTTTTTCAGAAAATCGAAATTGTTGAATAAAAATAATCCTATAACAAAGTACACTGGTTTAAGAATACTTTGAAAGAAATGCTTGAGAGACTTCAATTTTTTTATAGAAGTAAATAAAAACGATCCTATTGCTGTACCTAAAAGTACCATTATTGAATTTAGAAAACAGTACAGCAAAGAAATTAAACTTATATATGGTGAAAATAATGGTAATAGACAAAAAATAATGTCACTGACAATTCTAAACTTAAGGCAGAAAAATGTAATAACCACTTCTGCTCGACTGCTGAGAGAGAAACAAATGAACTTTTGGCTTCTTAGCTAACTCTTGATGACTATTTGAAGTGTATACCATAGACAAATATCTCGTATTTTCAATTTCAACCAGTGAACTTAAGTGGAGTTGACTTAGCTATTTCAGAAATGAAAAATAGAAATAACAGCAAAGTTCCTGATGGATTCAACACAAAAAAATATTAAAGCCATTAAAAATATAATTGTCTAATCTCTAATAACTTTAATAAATCAATTATTATCCTAAAATACTTATCATAAAGTTTTCAAACCTGTAAAGTTAATACCTCCTTTTTAGAATAAAGGCTCTATTGATGATTTCAACAATTGTCGACCCATATCTTTGTTGCTCTTCTTGTCAAAAGCTTATGAACGAATTTTAAAAACTCAAATAAATCCATATTTTGAATCTAATAAAACCCTTTGCCATAAACCAGTATGGATCCCGAAAAAATAAAACAACAACATTAGCTATTGATCATTTCACTAGCACTATTTTGGAAGCGTTTGAAAAATATCTTGACACTCTTGCATCCTTTTTGGATCTCAACTAGGACTTTTGATTGTGTCACTTATAGTAATAATTCCTTTATGTATATTTATCTTTATATTTGCATTGTAAAAGTCCTTTTGTATTATTATTACCAATAAACTATCTGTATAAACATAGCAACATGCTCAATTCTATGAGAATTTTTCCAGAATTGCAGATAGGAGTTCAGAAATACAATTTCTTATTACTGAGAGCAAAATGGACAGAATTTTAAACAATTATGACATAAAGACTACATTTTCTTCTGTTATCCAAGAGTTGGCTTTTATGACCATAAATCTTGGTGCAGGTAAGTTCTTATTTCGCATAAACCTGTGTAAATTTTGACATCAATGTTTCTTGACAAATGTTAAGCAATAAATAATATTAAATTAGGCTAACATTAGCGAGAAAAATGTAAACGCTCCATAAAATGATCTGCCAATTCCCTTCCTTTTATTTATATTGTTTACGGTGGGAAGTTTTGAAATTATCACCCTGATATATATATATATATATATATATATATATATATATATATATATATATATATATATATATATATTAAATTATTCAAAAATACCGTTTAAAAGCAAAGCTACCTTTTTAAAATTTGAATAAAAATTTACCTTGTTCTACTAGTACTCCCTCTTCCAGGCGGAGGCCCTACGGTAGTCCCGGCGACAGTCCCATTTTTCAGTCCGCGCAACTGATTCACAGTTTTATTCTGAGCAGCAGCTGCAGCAGCCAACTGTCCAGCACTAGTACGCGGCAATCTCGACGGAGATTGGTTATTTTTCGAGCCGCTAACACCGACTACCAACACCAAGAGCAGGCACCACCGGGCACCACCCTTCATAGTACCAGTATCACACACACGCACTTCCAAAACCACAAAAAACGGCTTTAAATCGCCCCGCGGTGTACTGAAGATGGATGGCAGTACCGTCCGAAACGTCGTTGGATAGAGTACTTACACCTGTCGCAGTGGAGTATCAAATCTGAATGAATGTAAATGGACTACTGACCACGTTTGGGCCAGACGCGGTTTACGTCGAATGCTGGGGTTCGCTTGGTATTACTTTCACTTGGTGGTACTCGTAGGTAGGTTTAGTTTTAGCGGTACCGTGCATACGCACGTATAGAGGTTTTAATAAATGAATGTTTGCGCTGTCGGCGATCTTAGAAAATGAATGTTTAAACTGAGAGCAAAATTGATTAAATTTATAGTATGTTACATAATAAAAGGGCTGCAGTAATTTCAGAGACTTTTACAGGAATTTCTTTCATTTATTATTAAAAATAAAATAATACTATATGATCGTTTTTAATTATTTGTTATTTATTTTATTTAATAAATAAATCGAAAGTATCATAAGATTTAGTTTAGTTTAACTACATTTCATTATTTCTTACAATATTTACAATACATTTAGAATTTACTAAATTTATAGAGTGTTTTATTATTATTATCACTATTGTGTTGTGTCTCTGATTTTTCTTTTTCATGCTGCTCTATCTTATTGTAAATTTCTGATCTCGTTAAATCCTATTTCTCGTTTTTTTCCTTTTTTCTTTGTCTGTTCTAACTCCATGCAGCTATTTTTATGGTTATTGCATGTTTTTCTTTCATTTTTCAAGTTATCGTTGGTTTTAGTCATATCCTTTTCTTAAAATCCTATTTCTCGTTTTTTTCCTTTTTTCTTTGTCTGTTCTAACTCCATGCAGCTATTTTTATGGTTATTGCATGTTTTTCTTTCATTTTTCAAGTTATCGTTGGTTTTAGTCATATCCTTTTCTTTGCTTTGTTCGTTATGTTTATTTCCCTGGTATTTTTACTTTTATTGCTACTTTTTGGATTTATTGGCTCAAGTCTTTCTGTAACCCTAATACATTTCTATTCTAATCCGCTTACCCTAATTTCATTATAACCAATTGTTACATATTTCCTTTAAATATCTTTTCTTCGGCCATTTTCCTTATTTTCTTGTTTTTCTCAAGCTCTTCTATGGTCATATCATGCTTTACAAGGATATTTTTCTCCTTCAGTTCTCTTATCTTATAGTATTTATTTTTGTGGTCATTTCTTTGTCTTCTTCGTTTCCGATTTCGAACAAGCCGGTTTTTCCTGTTAATTTGTTTACTGACTTTACCTTTATATATGTGTTTGCCAAGTATTGTTTATTATTTTTTCCAAGGTATGTTTAAGTTGTGCTTTCAGTATCCATTTTTAATCCTAAAAATATTATATTATTATATCATTATATTATACAGGGTGAGTCATGAGGAACTTTACATACTTCTACCATATGTAGAGTCCCTCAGGGAGCATATCATGTGGCCACTAAAAAATGTCAACACCTCTTCTTTATTAATTAACAGGGTGATTTGTGTAATTGACCATTTATTTCATTTTACTGTAGTGTTTATACGGCTCATTTGATTTTTTTAATTTTTGCATGATACAGTACACTACTATCAAGCATTCGACTGGTATTAGCTAAACTAAAAAGTTCCAGGACTGGCTTTGGAAAAATTAATTTAGGGATTCGTATTAAATATTACACCCTGTATAAATTTTTTTTAAAATGCAATAAGTGATTTTCAAACTACATAAATAGCCAATGAAAACGACATATGCGACAATGTTGTCGCACTTTTATTAAATTTTTAGTGAACGATCAAATCTTACCAAAAATAGAACAACCATAATGAAGTATCAAATTATAAGGTATTAATTTAAACAAATGTTATAAATTTTAAACATTTTAATTGAAATGATAAACTGAGTCACTGCACAACAAAAAACAGTAACTACTAACAATAACGAAGAACAATTTAAAAAAAAACTAAAAATATGTACATAGTTATGATAAACCCATAAATTAGAACTGGAAAAGATACAATAATGGTAACAAAATAAAAATAAAAATAATTCAAAATAGATTTTCGAAATGGAACCCTGCAGCCTGTACACATTTTTGTTGCCGAATTGTTAATTGACGTATTGAATTAAGGATACTCTGGGGATCGTTTCTAATAGTATTACAACAATGTATAATTCTATCAATTAATTGTTGTCGGTTATTAATATTCACTGCGTAAACTAGTTGCTTCAATCGTCCCCAAATATGGTAATCAACGGGATTGAAATCAGGGGATCTTGAAGGCCACGAAATAGGACCTGCACGTCCTATCTACCTGTTGCCATAAACATTATTGAGATGTTGTCTCACTGCCAGTAAAAAGTGTGGGGGTGCCCCATCATGCTGAAAATACATCCCTCGGATAGCAACGTTCGCGTTGGCAAGCAAATTCGGCAAAATATTTTGTAGAAAGTTCAAATAGACCTGCCCTATTAAAGGACCATCAAAAAAGTGAGGACCTACTAATTGGTTATTTATGACACCAATCCACACGTTAACCGAAAACCTTAACTGAGAACGACGTTCTCGAATAGCATGGGGATTTTCTTCTGCCCACACATGTGAATTTCGTGAATTATTTATCCCGTCTCTGGTAAATTGGGCTTCATCTGTAAATAGTGTCCTGTATAGCGTTGGTCGATTATTGTTAATCCATCTACAAAATTCCAACCCATCGATCTCATCTCTAGCATGTAGTCGCTGAACCATTTGAATGTTATATGGGTACAGATTATTTTTTTGTAAGACTCTATGTACTTACTTTTGATTGAGTAACATTGAGTTCTCGACTTACTTGTCTAGTGCTTATTGTAGGGTTCATAGTAACGGCGTCCATAATGTCATCTTCCTGCGCTTCATCTACATGTCGCTCTGTTGTTCCACTAGGAAAAGTGCCATTTTCTCGCAAATAATTAAAAAGTGACCCAAATGTTGGATGACTGGGAGTTCGACGATTAGGAAATCTCCTGCGATATTCTCTACTAGCAGCCCTACCATTCCCATTACAGAATCCATAAACAAATATTATCTCTGCATATTCTGTGGTCGAAAACTGATGTGGCATTTTGAACGAAGGTAACAAAAGCTCTACCAAAACTAACACAATGTACTTAACGTAGATATGACAGAAGAAATATGTATTCTTGTACACATAAATAACAATTGATATTGACAATAATGACAATGGGTATAAAATATCAAGAAACGTCAAACGGTCAACGCCAACCTTCATTTTAAACTTTTTTAGATTTATTTTTATTTAGTACAGTTGATGCAATGTATTATTATTTGACATAAAATTTTAATGATTTACAATCAACAAAAACTAACACATACAAGAGGTTTGACTTTTTAATCAATTTAATTTATTATTTATCGAAAATAATGCCCCAATACGATCTATGAGTAAAAATTTAAAATTGAAAAACAATTGATTCTATCGTAGAGATAATACAAAGTGACAGTAAAGATGTTAATTTTCTACGTATTAGATTATGTTGTAGGAACTCATTTTAATTAAAATGTTTGAAATTTATAACATTTGTTTAAATTAATACCTTATAATTTGATACTTCATTATGGTTGTTCTATTTTTGGTAAGATTTGATCGTTTACTAAAAATTTAATAAAAGTGCGACAACATTGTCGCATATGTCGTTTTCATTGGCTATTTATGTAGTTTGAAAATCACTTATTGCATTTTAAAAAAAATTTATACAGGGTGTAATATTTAATACGAATCGCTAAATTAATTTTTTAAAGCCAGTCTTGGAATTTTTTAGTTTAGCTAATACCAGTCGAATGCTTGATAGTAGTGTACTGTATCATGCAAAAATTTAAAAAATCAAATGAGCCGTATAAACACTACAGTAAAATGAAATGAATGGTCAATTACACAAATCACCCTGTTAATTAATAAAGAAGAGGTGTTGACATTTTTTAGTGGCCACATGATATGCTCCCTGAGGGACTCTACATATGGTAGAAGTATGTAAAGTTCCTCATGACTCACCCTGTATATTATATTATATTATATTATATTATATTATATTATATTATTTTTCTGTTTTTTTTTCTGTTCTCACCACTACACTCTACAGTTTGTTTCTATAAACTTCTTTTTGATATATTTGTTCTCTACTTTTAATTTTAGGTTTTATTTACTTAATAATTTATTTTCTTCCTTTATCTTTCTCATATCTTGTTGAGTCGTTTTTTTTTGGTTCATCAATTCTCTATTTTTTAATTTTTATTTTAAGTTCTTTAATTACCTCTATTATACTCCATTCGGTTAGCTGGGGCATATTTTGACAGATTCATTGTCGGAAACCTACAACATAACAATTCCTACTTCTCAGTATTAATAGCTCAAGTATCCTACTATTGAAGACTTCTTTCTTTAAAAAAAAGAAGAATTATTCTAACTAGTGGAAGTGTATACTAAACCCATCAAATTTTGGGTAGTATATATTTAAAAAATATATTTTAGTTGTTATAATTTAACATTATATGGTGCAGTTATATTTATTATATGGTGCAGATAAATAAATATTGATTGTCGGTAATTCGCCAAGTTATATTTTATTTACTATTTAGTTTGTTTACTATTAATATTGGCAATGAGTACGTGTGCTTGGTTGTATAGTAATTTCCAGCCACTTTTAGTCTGTCAAAAAAGTAACTAACTTCGCAAAAAAATAATTACTAAATTCACTAGACAGTTCGGACTGGGAATAGTGAACCGAGTATACTAAATCCACTTTCTCATCTTTTGTGCTAGCGTGCTTTTTTTTTTGAGAATATAATTTGCTCCTCATTTGTTCTTTTTCTTAATAATCGGAAATATTATCGCTGTCTACCATGTTTATTTCCACCTCTTCAATAGAGACTTCACCCAACTCTACTCTTTAGAGGTATAGTTTCTCCCAGGGCTGTAGTTTTTAACTTTTTATTATCTTTTTATTATAATTATTGGTATTTTTTTCTGCTTTTGAGTCAGTTTTGCAACATTACTATTATTTTGAACAAGACTTGTATTCTTGTCAACTAGTGTTTTGGTGTAATCTATGATGTTTAATTTGTTTCTTTATGATGTTTACTTATTTAATTTGTATGGTTTATGTTTGGGTATCAATGTTATAAAAATCTTATAAACTCTAAGGATTAGACAAAAAAAGCGTAATCCCTGAAGTGAAATAGAAGTTTCTGGTGTATAGAGTCGAAAAAATGTCGATTTTAACAGAGACACGGAAGATACCCCAGTTGGGTAGGAATTTTATTTCACAATTCCATACCGAAGCAACGGTTTGCCTGAAGGATTCTGGGGGGAACGCAAGTCAACATTGAAGAAGAAAAATAACAACAAAAAACAACTCCATATAGCAACATATAGCATCCGTTTCATGGCACAACATAAAAACACTACGAACTGAAAGAGGAATTAGGAAACATAAATTGGGACAGGATGGGACTATCAGAAGTTAAAATAAGAGAAGGGTATGAGGACTTACATTCAGGCAATAATCTGTAATATAAGGGCAAGGGAGCAAATAATTAATAGCTTCTCGGACAGAGTTACATATTATATGATATTAAAACTAAATTCAGAAACCAGAAGAAAAATTGTGCAGGTTTATGCTCCAACTAAAAAAGCAACTGATGATGGAAAAAATACTTTTTATTAAGAAAGCTATAGACGACAACAAAGAACCTAACATATTAATAATGGGAGGTTTTAAGGTAAAAATTGGAAGAAAAATTAAAGTCTCTAAAAAAAATTAGAAATTTCGGATTCGGCACAAGAATCATAAGACCAGAAAACTTATGGAATTTCTGGACCAAGAAAATATGTATGCTATGAATAAATTCCAAACATATACATAAAGTGCCGTGGACATCCCCATATCAACAGACCCAAAATCAGATAGACCACGTACTGATTGATTTAAGACATGGATCATCAATACTAGACTGCAAATGTTATCGAGGGGCTAATATTGACTCCGATCACTATCTCATAGCTGGGAGTCTCAGAGCACGTATATTAAACGCCAAAAACGTACAAATATAGCGTAGATAAATTTGGTTTATAAAACCACGCTGCAAAAGACCGCAGATGAAGTGTTGGGTGAGGTACCCAGAAGGCAGCGAAACAACTGGTTTGATGAAGAATGCAAACGAGTAACCAAAGAGAAGATTGACGCGTATCTAAAAATGATCAACAGGAAGACTGGTAGTAATCTTGAAGAAAATCGAGTGAAGAAAAACAGAGAAAAGTCGAGACAAAAATCGAGAGGAAAAACAAGAACACAACCAGAAAAAGCGGCAACAAATTAATAAAAAGTTCAAGGCAATAAAAAAATTAAGTAGAGAACACGAACACAGAAAATTTTACAAATAAGTTAACATAAAAAAAGTTTTGAAGCCACAAGCGAACCAAGTCAAGGTTCATGTTGGAATCATTTTGAACGACAAATTAGAAGTACTGAAAAGGTGGCAGTAACACTTTATTACGCTAGTTAATGGAGAAAGTAGAGCTGAAAGAAGAGACGAGGTAGAACTAAAACAGGAGGAAACGGAGCTACTAACTTTGGATGAAATGAATAAAGTAATTCAGTCTCTAGCTAGAAATAAGTCACACGGAGCAAATAACCTACCCGCAGAAATATTTAAATGTAGCGGTCAAACATTTCTAACCCTCTCTCACAAACTATTAATACAGGTATGGCAAAAACGTGCTTTACCAGAAGATTTGAATACTGAAATTATATGCCCTACACACAAAAAAAAAAAGAAACGTGCTTGACTGTTCCAACTTTAGAGTGGTTTCCCTTCTTAATACGGCATAAAAAATTGTATCCCTGATACGTAATGAACGATTGGCACAGTATACTCACAATATAATAGGATCCTACTAAAAAGTCGTTTTGAAACCAGATCTATCGTTGATCACATATCATCGATCGGACAGATATTAGAAAAAACGACGGAGTACGATATAGACTGCCATTACATCTTCGCAGATTGTAAGGCAGCGTATGATATTGTTGACAGGCCCCAATTATATTCGGCTATGATCGAATACGGAATACCAAAAGGACTCGTAGAATTAATTAAAATGGCAATAAGAAAAGTTAAATGTAAAGTGCGAGTAGAAGGGGATCTTTCAGAGCCATTTACAACTAATAGATAACTGCGCCATGTAGATGAGCTATCATTTATTTAAGCCCTCTTCTCTATTCGGATTGCCGAATATAGGCCTCTCCTAATTCTCGCCATTCATCTCTGTTGTTTGTAAGACGTTTCCACATTGGCCCTGCAGTTCTTTTAATATCGTCGCTCCATCGCATTTGCGGTCTTCCTCGTGGTTTTTTTACTTCATATGGCCACCAATTCCCGATTTCTTCGCCATCGGCCATCCTTAAGACGTTCGTTATGTCCAGCCCATTTCCATTTCAGTTTAGCTGCCAGTTCGACAGCATATTTTACTTTTGTTCTATTACGAATGTTTTCATTGGTTTTATGGTCTTATCATGTACGGTGTTAAACCTAGCATTAGAAAAAATTATAAGAGATTCGGGAATAAACTTAACGGGTACGATATATATCCGTAGTCTATGCTGATGATATCGTAATCATTGGAAGAACTCGAAACGAAGCAGTTGAAGCTTTCACAGCCGCAGAAAACATCGTACTTCTGATTAACTCACAGAAAACAAGAAACTATAAAAACGGTGGAGGAGTTCTGCTACTTAGAGACAACATCCAAAGAAATAAGAAAAAGAATATGCGTGGCTAGCTGCTGTTATTTTGACCTAAGAGCGAGAAATATGTCAAGAGCAACAAAAAGCAAACTTTATAAAATAATAATACGTCCAGTGCTCACTTACGGATCGAAAGCATGGGCAACAACGATTCGAGATGAAGAGTTTCTACGAATATTTGAAAGAAAAGTATTGAGGACCATATATAGCGGAGTTACCGAACAGGGTCTGTGAAGAAGGTGATATAATTTCGAACTCTATAGACTTTTTGGTAATGCAGATATCGTGAAAACCATCAAAATAAACCGCCTAAAAAAGGTGGGCCACTTTATCCGGATAGGTGAAAGTGGTCGTTCTAAAATAACCATGCTAAATAGGCCGGTCAAAAGAAGAAGAGGGCGACCTAAACTCAGGTATCTGGAAGATGTGCACGATGATTTAAGCGAAATTGGAGAAAGTGGACGGAGAAGACGAACACTCGGTAGGGAAGAATGGAAAAAGCTTTTGAGGAAGGAAAATGCTCACGAAGAGCTGTAGCGCCAACTGATGATAATTTTCTTATTGATTTCTTCTTTTAATATTGGTATCCAGATCTTACTAGATTGTGCCAAAGAATTTGTGACGAAATTTGGTTGTATTTAACTGAAATTGGGCTTCATTTGTATTAAAGATAAAAAGCTTCTGTCACTTGTCACAGCAAGTCTATACTTTCAGACGATTGTAAAGAGCAATGAAAAGTGTATGTTCAACAATGAATGTAATACCTACATAAATGATTGATATTTCTATACCCAATCGGCTTTAATTCACAAGGCCTTAATTTTCTAGACTTACAAAATGCAATACCCATATTTTCTTTAAGATTGCTTAGATTGAGTTTTTCGAAGTTTCTTATTTGTTTGACGTCTTTAAAAAATGTACCTGTATACTTCATTTCTTAGAAGTACAATTATTTATACATTGATGGTTTGTTAATAAATGAAAACGTAGGCCGTTGTCTTTTTTTCTACAATAAATCCCCAAGCAGCTACCATACCCACAAGATAAAATCTTGTTGCTCTCTCTCGTCCAACATGTACCACTTTATAAATGCAAAATTTTAGTTTTTCTACGGTTGACTAGAATTTCTAAATAATCTTAAACTATAAAATCGTTCTAAAGTGAAAACACGTCCATATATCCAGCTTTTTACTTGTTGAGGAATAAAAAATTATAATGAGCATCTGGTACCGATATATTATTTGCATTCAATGCAGCATCAGTCTTACCATTATCATAAATTAAATGGATGTTTTATTTTATTAATACTAATGACACAGAAACGGCTAAAATGTGTGATAATTTATATGGTGATGGTGGTTTATGGTTCTTTTTATGGTAAACTTTCAGAATTGAATATATTAAAACTAGATATAAACTAATTTAATCAATACAAAAACAAAAAAAAAGTCAGAAAAAAGATGAGAAATGCTACTTTAGATGTGAAATATACCAATTCTTCCAATATGACGTTAATATCGTAATCATTAGCACTTTGTAAGCATTTTCGAATGGTGTTCTGGAAATTGTATTCTTGAGTTAATTTCGTCCAATTTTTGAACTTAATTGGAATTAAAAATAAGAAGTCTGTCTAGAGAAAAATTATGTCTGGGATTCAAACAACAGCAATGGAATCTTCTCAAATGTGCTGCTAGAATGTCCCATTACAAACATCGGCACCGGGATCTGCAGCCTTTATGTTGAGAAAAAAGATGTGTGTTTATGGGTGTCTGTGTGTGACAGAGAGAGAGAGAGAGAGAAGATGGGTCGGAAGCAGGTCCTTTAGCCACATATAACGTAATATGTTAGTTTTGTTACAGCTAACCTATTTCATTTAAATGACACGTTTATTTGTTTTAAAAAGTCGGTAATATGGTAGCGGGTAGATACTCCACTATGATCCTGATAGGTGACAGATCTACTTAAGGGATGCTCCCCTGCCTACGCGATTGGGATATTGGAGATCTTAACAGTCACAACAGGAAATAAAAATGAAGATACAGTGGGACGATTCAAAGACGTCGAGATACGATTTGGCCACAATCAACAAAAGATTTCAATATAAAACATACATAGATACATATGGGAGGAACCTAGTAGAAACCAAAGGTCAGTTATTGATATAATAATAGTAATAAAAGCCAATATGAAAAGCAATATGAAAGTACTCAAAGCAAAAAACTCAAACGGCACAAGAAAAATCATAGAAATAAAAAATGAGAAAAACGTCACCGTCCGAGACAGAAAGGAAATAAGCGAGGCCATTGAAAAATTCTACACTAAATTATACTCGGCAAATACACAACCACAACAACGACGTACTGAACGAACAATAATTAACACCGGCTCAGAAGAAATACCGGACATAACCGACTATGAAATAAGAATGGCCCTAAATCAACTAAAAACGAATAAATGTCCGGGAGAGGATAAAATTACAGTCGAAATGTTGAAAATCGGTGGAAGAAAAATAGAACAGGTATTAAATATTTTATTTAATAAAGTAATTGATGAAGGAAGATTCCTCAAGAATGGTACAACTCCGAAGTCATTTTACTATTCAAGAAAGGAGACAAAGCAAACATCGAGAATTACCGACCAATATCCTTGCTCTCACATCTGTATAAATTACTAACTAAAATCATAACCAACCGCCTTACACATAAGCTCGATTTCTATCAACCTATCGAGCAGGCTGGATTCAGAAAACATTTTAGCACCATAGACCACTTGCACACCGTAAGAACACTGATAGAAAAATGCACCGAGTATAATGTTCCAATTCATATGGCGTTCGTCGATTTCCATAAAGCATTCGATTCCATCGAATTATGGGCAGTGCTTGAATCTCTAGAAAATGTACGTATAGATTCAAGATACACTAACATAATTAAAAACATATATGAAAATGCCACCATGCAGATAAAGCTGGACGAAAGCACAAAAACTAATCCCATAAGACTACAACGGGGAGTAAGACAAAGAGACACCATCTCTCCCAAACTATTTACCCTTGCTCTAGAAGACATTTTTAAGAAACTAGAATGGAACAATAAGGGTATCAACGTCGACGGATCATACTTAAACCACTTGCGATTCGCAGATGACATAGTTTTAATAGCCGATAATATCCAAGAACTAAATGATATGTTACAACAATTAAATGCAGTTTCAGGAGCGGTAGGCTTAAAAATGAACTACAGCAAAACAAAAATACTGAGCCGAGACCAGACAAATATAACAATACAAAATCATACCATAGAAAATGTTGAACATTATGTATATCTAGGTCATGTTATCAAACTAGGAAAACCAAATCAAGATGCTGAAATTAAAAGAAGAACACAACTGGCATGGGGCGCTTTCGGCAAATTAGCATATATCTTGAAAAACACCTCCATTCCTGTAAACTTAAAGAAAAAGGTGTATAACACATGCATACTACCAGTTTGTACTTACGGCTTGGAGACAGTAGCCCTTACCAAAAAATCTGCTAAAAAATTAGAAACAACGCAAAGAGCAATGGAACGAATCATGCTTGGAATATCACTAAGAGACAAGATTAGAAACACCGAGATAAGACGTAGAACGAAGATTAGGGATATTGTGGAAGAAATTGCAAAAATGAAATGGCGCTGGGCAGGTCACGTAGCCCGATATAATGACAACAGGTGGACACGGAGAATTCTAGAATGGAGACCAAGGACGACAACAAGAAGCACGGGAAGACCTCAAAAAAGATGGGTAGATGACATAAGAACAGTGGCAGGCAAACAGTGGATTAGATTGGCGCAAGATAGAGAAAGATGGAAGCAATTGGGAGAGACCTACATTCAGGAGTGGATGGAAAATGGTTGAAAAAGAGAATAAAAGCCAGTAAAACATTATCCTGTTTTTCATACCTAGAACGGTATTATATTTTTGACGGGTGGTATGATTTAAATAGTAATTTATACCTACCTGATGCTGTCTGCTTTTGGTACCAATGTCAAAATATTGTCCTTTGTGCTTATTACCCTTGTGTCTAAAAAATGGTATACTAAAATCTGTCTCAGTTTTAATTGTAAACTGAAGATGTTTATTAAATGAATTAAAAATGTTCGGTGTGGTATGTGATACGGTAATTCAAAAAGGTAATTGAGTAGGTAATAATATTATCTAAGAGATGATCAGTTACAATAGTTGCAAGGATTGGACTAATCGAGGAACCCATCGGTGTTCCAAAAATGTGAGAGTAAAATTTACCATTGAAACTAAATTAAGTGTTGTTAAAAATGAACCTAAAAATTTGCAGAAAATTGTCTTTTGATAATGTCGTGCAGTCTTTTATACGGTTCCAATTTGATTCTATAATATCCGTCACCATATTCAGTGGAATGTAAATAGCGACACCACATCTAAAGAAATTAAAACATAATCATTAGGTGACTGCATTCCCCTAACAGCATTATTAAAGGTAAATGTGTCCTTAGAATTATAAGTATTGTGATATTCAAAGGCATCGTTTAATGTCGGGAATTTAATTTATTAATTTAATGAAAAAGAATTTAGAAATGTTGTAGGTAGTGGATTACAAACAATAAAGTTTAGGGAAACATGAGTAGTAAATTATCAACTTTTTTGCAAATTGTTCAGTAAGTTGATGTTGGTTTTTTAAGGTTTTTATTAAGTCATAGTTTTTTTGTATTACTGACGCAAGATCTTTGTCCAAACCCTTACGTCGATCAACGTTAAGGTTTTGTCCATATACTCCTGTTTGTTCATAGCTACAAAACTTCATATATATATATATATATATATATATATATATATATATATATATATATATATATATATATATATATATACCGGTACCCCTATGGGAGCAAAGATTTCTCCTATCATTGCAACTTACGTTATGGATTATGTATTAGACTCAGTCATTCCTTTACTATCCTTTAAAATTCCATTTATTAAAAAATATGTTGATATCATTTTGGCTATACCCATTGAAAAGGTAGATGAACTATTAGATACTTTTAATGGTTATGACCTCTACATCCAGTTCACTATAGAGAGGGAAGATGGTAATTGGTCCGTCCCCATTCTCGACATAAGGATGATCAGGGAAAACAACAACATTAAAATAGATTGGTATCAAAAACCGACCCATTCTGGTAGATACCTTAACTACCACTCATACCATAATAATTCTACCAAAGTCAACTTAATCAAACAGATGTAAAATAGAGTAATAAAACTATCAGATTCTTCATTTCATACAAAAAACCTACAAATCCTACAGAAACTTTTTATTTCAAACGCTTATCCAACACCATTAGTAAATAAGATTTTGTTTAATACTATCCATAACGAAGATACTTCACCTTCCTTCGCGACTAACAATGCTGATCCTGATGTCTTAAGTGGGAACCCAGTCTTGGATACTCCTATCAACAAATATTTTTCATTACCATATTTCAGAGATATCACTCCGGTGTTAACAAGGATTCTGAAAAGTGTTGAAAATAGCTTTGGTAATAATAATAACAACATTAAACTTAATGTGGTTTGTAGATCAGCCCTAACAATTAATAATCTTTATTCTAGGATAAAAGATAAGACTCCCATAGATAGGCTTAGTAACATTGTCTACAACATTCCATGCCTCTCTTGCAGCAATTACTACATCGGCCAAACATCTCAATTATTGAAATCACGTATTACACTACACAAAAGTGATTCTCGACTTCACCCTGACCGCTGTGCATTAGCTAAACATGTCCATTCCACTGGTCATCTCATGGACTATACTAACACCACAATTCTCCACCGTGAGAACAATAAATCTAAAAGAGAGTTCATTGAAATGTCTTATATTTTCCTTAACGATTTCTCCATTAATTATAAGAGTGACATTAAGAATCTAAGCGATATATACCACTTCTTACTTAAATCAGATACCAAATACAATACAACATCACAGATAACTAACTTGACTGATATATCCATTAACAACTAACCTACTTTAATAATTAATTTTCATTAACTAAAAAAGATAACATTCCCTTGCTTTTCTTAGATACATCTTAATAAGATATTATAATAATAAATGAACAATATAATATAATGAAAAAAGAAAATCTAAAATAATATTTCCCTATACTGGGATTTAATTTCATTCGGTTTACCAATGAACCTTAACGACATAAAGATTCAAAAGAACTAATTAATTTATCAGCACATGCGTTCTGGCTAAAACAGAACCTCACATTTAAACTTTCTAACAATCAAAAATTTAGTTATTGTCGACAATTCAAAGAATTACCTCCTTTTAAATGTAGTTACATTGGGTTTTTCGATTAACCTTGGGTAAACCTTTACGTTTTAAGTTCAAAGCTTCCATACATTTCCAACGTTAAAAAAACTGTTTTTTGCACATAGTAACAAAAAACACCATTATGCTGTTACTAGCAAAGTTTTTTAATATTCTAACTCTACAATTCTATGTTACGGTAAGATCAATAATGTTTTTAATAGATACTATATGGTAGCTAATTATAATTTATTCTCTTTCAGCCCTGAAGAAGCCAAATTAATTCTCTTTGGCGAAAACGTTCGGCGAAACAATTGATACTCATTAGAGTCTTTCTTGCAGATTTCCTCAATATTTAAGAGTTTACTATATATATATATATATATATATATATATATATATATATATATATATATATAATATGTTTGTTTTGAGGTTTCCGCGGGAGCTATATGTGCTGTCACTATTTTTCCGGGTTTGACTCCGCGTTGTAAAATGCTGGTTTTCTTGAAAACCATTGTTTTGGCGATGTTTCGGCAAGGTCTCACTTGCCATTCTCAAGCCTGGTGGATCTACTTCTCGTCGTTACTCGATTAGTACTGTACTGTACTGTGTAATCAGAAAGACGACCAATAGTCAGAAATACGTATATACGGTTGCCTGTCATCGAATACCTTTTTTGGGTATTTTACCTATACTTTATATATATATATATATATATATATATATATATATATATATATATACTTCCTCCCAGGCCTATTTTAAAACATATGCTATTTTAAAACATAAATTATACATCTTCGATATGTTATTGATTTATGAATAGTGGTATTTTCGTCCCACTGAATTCCTCTTTCAATATGGGTAACCAGATTCAACTGCATTCTGCCGAGGAATTAGAGACGAGAATCATTGCATGTGGTTGTCTTTTTAAAGACAAATCACGTGCTATGATTTTTTTACAGATATTCTTAAGCTAAAGTTGATTTCTTGTAATCGAATGAACTATCTTACAATAAAGTCGTTCCAGGAACGCAACTCAAAATATTGGCAATATAGTCATGTACTTTAAAATGTATTAAATAATATATGTCTGAATTGTCAATATGAATGAGCCAGATAAAATTAAATTATTAGAAGAATTTGTTACCAAGTAACACAAACAAAATTTGTTTCACTTATTAATGTATTTTAAAAACGATTTCCGAAGCGGGAATCGAAACGTCAGATAAACTCAATTTTAAAGTGAAATTGTGGCTTATCCCAAAACAAAAATCTATTCTATTTAAATATAAATTATATTTAATCAGTCCACTTGACACCAGTCTTTTTGCTTTTATAAATACCACATTACATAAAATTTGACATACATACATAGATGTTTATGAAGTGAAATCTGTGTTTTCAATTGCATATATTGCAGTTCTAGAGTCTGTTATCATCACAGTTTTTTAATATTTTTCTCTTGTATGCATTCTAGAGCTTTTTCGAGAAAAATTCGCGAAACCGTAAGCCATGGCCCGAAGGGATTGAATGGCGACGATAATGGTGATGAAAAACACTATTCACATAATATATCTCTACAAAATTATCACCGTAATACAAATCCAATCATTTTTAAGTTTCTTCAAAATTATTCCGAACTAATGATCCGCATCTCGTACGAATCGCTCGAGCGTACGAATACTTAATATTAACTTTTCATTATAATGAATCAAGTTGGCCAACGTTGATTACTTCTTTTCGTTTTTATTGTAATTTTATTACTTGAATATTTACTTTTATATGGCCGAAGCTTTAAAATTTGTGTAGAAAGTAATCATAACGTTTTACGTGCAACACCTGATTGTTTGGGTTTATGTAAATGTAGAGCAAATTAAAACGTGCTGTTATATAATGGAAACAATACCAAATTGGAGAAATGGATTTGATGGGCTTGTTAATTTCTCCGTTTATATTATTGTGTAATTAAAGATAATTAATAAATGTGGTTTCTATTAAAGTTTATGCAAAATCTACAAATTTTTCACGTGAAATCAACCTAAAACATGCTAAAACTGTATAATTATGGCCTATAAAATAGAATACATAAAATAAATATAGCTATATGGGGAAGGAAGGTGAATAATTTATATATTGGAAAAATTTAAAACTCATTTACGCCAATAATCTTTGTTAAAAAGAGTTGTAACCACTAACCATTGCCTTAGTGTTGTGGTTAATGATGTAAGAAGAGAATATTCTCGAGAACGAGAATATTCTCGAGAATATTCGCGGCGAGAATTTTCTATATTTAAAAAACCGAAACAAAATAAAAACTAGGTAGATAAGGGTCAAATGGTTAAGACCAGGAACCTAATTTATCAGAAGTACAAACATATATCTGTTGTATTGCTCACATCTTAAATTTGTTGATTGGTGACATTTCTAAGACAAAAGAACATTAAAGAAATCAACAACTCTCACATTTTGTCAGACACTTTTAAAATAATTCAGCTTGAAAAAAGTGAAACAAAGGTAGCACTTATTTTAAAACTGCCAGTTAAAACTCGTTGGGGATCAATTATTTATAGTTTAAAGAGTCTCCTTGATACAAAGTATGCTTTAAAAGTTTTGGCGGTTTAAGAGAGTGTTGAAGATGTTCTCAGTAAACGAGTTGTAAAGTTGATTTTGGATGAGGACTTATTTTGGGTAAGGGTATCAAAATTATATCATCTCATAAATCCTATTGCTGACTATATTTTTAAATTATAGTTAGATAAGCCTCGACTAAGTCAGGTAACTGAGTGTTTTTTTAACTTAGAAAATCATATGGACAAAAAACTATCCTCAAGTCCATTACGGAAACAAGAAGAAAAAGCAATAAAAATGTTTGTCTCTAAAAGGAAACAAATGGCAATACATTTAATTCATTTGGCAGCGAATATATTGGATCCTAAGTTTAATGGTGTTCATTTAAGAAGAGAAGAACAAGTTGAGGGAACTGAGTTTATAGATAATTTAGCCACTTTAAAATATGGTGACGACTCGGCTGAAATAATGGCAGATTTGGCACTTTATCGGTCTAAGGAGGGATTTTTTGGAAAACCATATGTTGTAAGATCAATTGAAAAACTATACCCAATTATATGGTGGAAAGGTACATGTTTCGGAACAAAATTAACTAAAATAGCAGAGGATATATTAAGCATGCCTTCATCCAGTGCAGCGACTGAAAGAAGTTTCAGTACTTATGGTTTTATCCACTCTTCTAAAAGAAACCGGCTTACTGCTGAACGGGCTGGTAAGGTAACTTTTATTGCTCACAATTTAAAATTGTTAGACGTAGAGCAATCCATGACTGAGCTGGCGGCTCGTGAAAAACAAAATCTCACAACTTCTCATCAGTACATTGAAATGCAGAATGTAGATGACCAGGATGAGCTAATGACAGAAATAGATTCTGAAGCCTCGTCTTTTATAGATGAGATCACCACATCCATTATTTGCTGTTAAGAAGAAAATTTAATTTTTTTATCAAATAAATTTAAGGTTTGTGTGGTTTTTGTATTTTTGTATATATAAAGAACACTGTTGTTTCATCTCATAATTGTGTATATAATTTCATGATTCTTAATACCCTATTTCATCTTTAACAATATCCCTAAGCTCGTCATAGGGTTCATTCTCAGAAAATGTTTTAATTCTCAAAAAAAATTTCCAACACTAGTTGTGGTAATAGTGTGCCCGTTCGGATTTTTCTGTTTGAGGGGTGAAAATTAATGGAAAAATTAGAGGAAAAACGCCCCAGAACCAAAAAAAGTCGCATAGGAAAATCGTGTCAGACTCGGTCTAATGAAGCGATACCCAAAGTTTGGAGACAGTATCTATCATAAACTTTTTGGCCGACGGGCACTATAACTATAAATACATACTAGGTTGTGTCGGCTAAGTATCATATTGGGTCATATCAATTCCTGAAAGCTAGAGAGAGGCAGCGACAAAAATTTAGATTACCTGTATGAAGGAATTAATTTATTTAATTATAATGTAAGTAAAAGGTAAAAAACCTCTTCGTCGTCATAATAAAACAGAAGAAAGTAATAAAAAAGGATTGTTTCTCGAAATTGTACAGCTTCTTAAAAACTATGACCTTACATTTAAGGCATACTTGGAATCAGACCCAAAAAACTGGACTTATCTTAGCAACTACATCCAAAAGGATATTTTACATTCTCCTAAAAATGTAATTCTAAAGTTAAAGGATACTTAGAAAAAAGTGAACGGGCATCCTCGTTCTGTGATTGCAGACGAAACTTCTGATGTCCCTTGCTACGAGCAGATTGCTATTGTTTTTTAGATATATCCCTAAGGGTAGGACGTATCCTCGTCTCCAGTTAAAAGGCTAATGGCATTAAAACGTGCAAATTTAACTTATGCAGAAACCATTTTTGAAACAATAAATTATTTTTTGCATGATATGAATGTTTCGTGGGGAGGATATTGGGGCGGTATGATTTGACGGAGATATGGGAAAGGAAAATCCTGAGGAAGATATATGGAGGAATAATAGGGACGGTTTATGGATAAGAAGATCAAATGATGAGTTAAAGAAATTATATAATCAACCTAGCATAATATGAGTCATAAAGGCACAGAGACTAAGATGGCGAGGTCACCTAGAAAGGATGCCGAACACGAGGACTCCAAAAAGGGTACTAAACTACACTATAACTTTAAAAAAGAGAAAAGGAAGACCAAAAAATAGATGGAATCAGGAGGTAGAAAAAGATATTTAAGAAATTGGACTAGAAGGTCAGAAAAGAAAAATGAATAACAAGAAGGAATGGAGAAAAATCACATATCGAGCCAGAGAAGATCTCAGTACACAAAGGAAAGCGAAAATGAAGAAAGAACAAACTTTTTTAAGCCATGGGCCTCTAAGGCCTTTAGTGCTATTGTATATATATATATATATATATATATATATATATATATATATATATATATATATATATATACAATACAATTTGACGGAGCTTCAGCAATATCACGAAATTTTACCGGTGTACAAATAAGATGTAAGCAGAAACATATTAAAATTTTGTATATTCATTGCTATGCTCACTGCCTTAATTAAGCATTAATAGCCGCTTACGCTAATAGTATTGAAATTCCAAAGATTTTCGATTTTTTTGGTGTCACAATTTGTTTATTCTTATACTAAAGGCAGCCCAAAAAGGCACGCTATTTTTAAAGAAATTGTAAAGACCACAAACAAAAGTTAAAAATTTTGAAATCTTTATCTGAAACACATTGGGTTTGTCGTGCTGAGGCAGTTGCTGTGGTCAAAGATCAGCATAAAGTATTTATAAAAGCCATTGAAGAGACAGTTGACCAAGAAACTGATGCAAAAGCTAGAGCTACCGGTAAAGGGATACTACATTAAATAAAATCCTTCGATTTTATTATGTGTTTGGAAATTATGCATTCAATTCTGCAAATGGTTGTCAAAGTTAGCAAATTACTTCAATCACCAGACATAGATACGTGTGAAGGAATAGAAGAAGTTTCAAATATAACGCTGTCTTTGCCATAATTAAGGATCGAACCATCTACATTTTATAACGTTTCTTTAAACACTTGTGATAAGCTTCAACCTGACATTCGTAGAAGAACGTTTCTGAGAAAACGTAAAGTTTCTACTAGAATAGATAATAATGCTGGAAATGCATTTACAGTCAACGATTAAAAAAAGTGAAACTCTTTGTATTTTATCCGATTTTAGACCGAATGATTCAGTAATTAAACGACAAATTTGATCAAGAATAAAAAAAATATTTATTCAGTAGGCAAAATCACATTGTTAATTATAGATAATCTGGGAAATCAAGATTTAAAATACATTTCAGAAGAATTTGATTTAAATTCTTCAGAATTAGAAGTTGAAGTAAAATTGATTGAGATAGGGTGCCTCAGTATAATAGAAAAACGATTTTTCCAGTGTTTAACCAACTAACGGTAAAATTTGCTACACTTCCTGTAACAAGTAGTACATGTGGGAGAACTTTTTCTAATCTGAGCATAATAAAATAGAAACTTCGATCGACAATGCTGCAAGATCGTTTATCTAATGGTACCTTTTGTTGAACAAGAGCTTGCTGTAAATGTAGATAAAGATAGTGTAATTGACTAATTTTTGAAAATCGTACCATTCCAGCGACGAATGATATTGTTGTTAGAAAAAATGTTTAATGCCAATCTGAATTTTTAATGTATTTTTTATATATGTCACTCCCCATATTTTTCTTATGAACACGCAATAATTTAATATAAAAACAAACGTAACTCGTTTCAAAACTTTATTGTTCTAACAAATATATTTTGAATTTAAAACAGTTGTTTAAAAAAATTGTAAGCCGTTTTTTATATATATGAAAATATCATTAATTGGTAAAAAAATGTATTTGGGGCGAGGAGGGCGCGATTTTTAGCACTGGAACCCATACTAAAAACATCTGGCCACGCCTATATCCTTTATCTAATATTTGAAGTCCACAGGGGTAAATACACAATATAAATCAGGCTATCTACACCCATGAACTGCACAGTGATTATTGTAAGATATTTACTGTAACGATACAATTATTCTAGTATGCTAACTTGATTATTTCTGCTTATAAAGCCATACAATCAACTACATGTGGTCAAATTAACGATGATAGTTTTCCAATTCAGTGTACGCACGTAATTATCTCAAATATATGGCTTTATTGTATTTATTTAAAACAATTACCCACACATGATACCCGCTTTCCTTTTAATTCGTTAATAACTGTATATCGACGAAATAAGGCATGATTGTATTCAAATAAAAAAATATCACAAGAGTTTTTCTCCAGACTGACAACAGTTTACATGCGGTTAGACAAATAGAAATTTCGCGGCTTAGTTTTTTGCAAACAAGCTAGTTATCTTTCGGTTTTAAAAAATATGTTTTTATGGAAAAAACCACAAGCTTTACACAACACTGACTTTAAATATTACTAATAAAATTGCGGCATGTTATAGATATAATTAAATTTTTTGAAAGCTATAAAAATAATTTTATTAATTTTTTTTAATAAATGTATAAGTGTATGTTAATAAGAAAAGTACCACAGCTTGGTTAAATAAATGCTTTTCTCAGTTATCAGACTTGTATAAGTTTTTTGTGAAGATAATTACACTTAACTAATAAACAAACTGGATGGTTATCAGCCTAGGGAACAGGCGGGATTTGGAAAAGGTTTTAGTATCATACATCATATACAAGTAATAAGAACACTAATCGAAAAATCAAACAAATACAATATAATACTCTGGATAGTTATGGTAGATTACGAGTATTTGATTCCTTAGAAATTTGGGCAATCCTCAATGCCTTAAGCAACAATAGAATTGATGACCGACATTTAAGTATGTGTACAGTGCTAGTCAAAAGTCCGTTCCTCCCTCGTATCTTTTGAACGGTTATTGTTAAAGTAGTGAAATTTAAATGGAGGTAATAAACAGACGTAGGCTTCTCAACTAGTCATAACAGGTGACGTAATAGTGACAGATGACGTTACAGCGTCACTGTGACAGATAATTTTAAATGGGAACTTATGGCAAGTGATACCTCGTTTAAAAGGTATTGAAAATACCTATTCAGTCATAATTTTGTTTGAAAAAATAAAAAATTAATGGAAAAATCCCAGTAGTTGGCTATATACCATGGTTTAAAAAAACATACAGAAGTTAAAACACTTCACAATTGTATTTAGGTATATAAAAACATATAGTTAATACTTTTAAAAGTGTCGTCAAAATTTATACAGTAGCATAACGTTTTCGATCTAATCAGATCATCCTCAGTGCCTTATGTAGTTGAAGCTAAATATGAATTTGTGGCTTTGACATCCATATATGGGTTTATATCTTTCCAAAATTAAAAATTATGGTGATTCTAGGTCGATGACATTAGATAAAATTTAATACTTGAGGAGCTACATGTCTCCCTGCTCGGTTTTTATCACGTGGTTCTTGTCAGTTAAAACGACACAGACCAACTGGCTGGGGTGATACGAATATAATTTAATAAGACAGCTAAACATGACGAGGTATGGGTGTGTTCAGGCTGCAATAATCAGAAAGGAGAAAGTAACTAAGGCCAGTAAATAATCGACACGTGGTATAGGTCGTGGTTCAAAATGTCTCCTGTTACAAAGAAAAGAGAAAGAAAAAATATCTTAAGTTTAAGAGATAATCTAGCTCCGGTGAAGACTCAAACGACATCATATCCTCAGGTTCTTCTTTGTTAGAAATTTCAGCAGATGTATCTTCAGTCACAGCTGAAGAGGATGCGGGATGATAGTTTTGCTGTGTTAAATTTTCAGACGACTGTAAAGGAGAGCGTTGGGTTAAATGCCTTATGTGTTTTCTCTGGGCTCACGTTAAGTATGCAGGGGCAAAAGAAGACAACTACATATGCGACTATTCTCGTACTTGACTGACAAGTATTATATTTTGAATGTAAAATTACAATTGTGTTCATTTAAATTGTTAGTGTTATTATTTTTAAGTTTTTCTTAATATTTTTTTAGGGGCCTACATTAGGAAACATTTCTCAAAGTTATAAAAATGCAATGTTTTCTCGCCTAGAAGACTTGGAGCCTGTGTTTAGGCAATTTCCTCTAATATTAACATTCATTTCTGTATAATAAATATAATTAGTTAATATCACGTTTTATTTGTTCCAGCCAAACTCAATTTTTAGATTTGGATTTAAGATCGCATCTAAGTCGAAGACGTCTTACACCTACTGTGTAAAAGAAACATACCAATCAATATTATACAAACCATCGAAAACATCTACTTCCATAATCGAATACAGACAAAGATAATAGGAAAACTAACACAGTGTATATCTGTTCTAAGCGGAGTCAGACATGGTGACTCGTTAAGCCCACTTCTCTTTAATATAATAATGGACAAAATAATACAATCAGTATTAAAGATTATAGTTATAGTCTAGGCGGGATCTGTTTTGGCTTGGACATTTTCCATAGGAAGCTATTTTTTTGCTGGAATCCCTTCAGGATGTGCCCAATATCGATAATCACGATATGCGCCAGTCGCAAACCCTGTGCTAAATTTTTTATTTAACAAAATCTGAAAACAATTGAAAATTTCTCATTTTTTTGCTCCTATTTTCGTTTATAATTCGGAAAATATTGATCCTACTGAAAAAATTATAAGAAGTTAAAAGTTTGGTTATTCAATTTTACACAATATTTCGTTAGCTAGAAATTGAAAATTTAATGTTTATTGTTGAAAAAATAGCAATAATTGGAAAAAAAGTACAAAAAAATGAAGTTAATCATTTAAATGTTTTCGACTTTCTAAACTTGACTTACAAGCTCCATATTCCGCCTAGAAAAACCTTTTAATATGTTTAAAACGTGTGCTAAATTTTGTTAAGATCGGTCGGATAGGTTTTGCATAATAATTTTGGAATCCAGCCTACTAGAAAAAAATCGCAAATTTTCAAATTTATAGTAGGCCCTAAATAATGCCCTCAGATAGTTGCAAATTTTTTTACACTTAAAGGAAGGCTCAAACTTTCAAACGCTTTTTGTAAAATTTAAATCGGTTCACTAGGAGAGCCTAGAATTTTTTTTAAAGTTTTAAACATTTTTTATGTATATTAGGCTTATAAACAAATTGAATAACTTTACGATCTTTAAACATTTTAATTTCAAAATTTATATACTTAAAGAACATTAAAAGACGCTTCTTTAGAAAAAAAAGATACATTCAGCTTACTGGTTGCCGAGATATTGAATGTCAAAGTTGGCATACATTTGCCGTGTAACCAAAAGTGATATAGGGATCGTTTTTAAACAAATACCCTCGTCTTGTCAAGTACTTTTTATATCAAAAGTTTTAAGTAATGCGCTTCATGGCAACATCCATAAAAAAGACAAATAAAAAACCGTTTTCGCGTAAAATGTCGCTCGGAATGCATGAGAGGTGGTGGTGGGGGATATTCACTCGAAATGTGAATCGGCTAGTTCAAAATCATAGCGCGCGCTAAAAATTGCATTATCTCAGCTTCTTGTTAACCAATTTTCCTTTTTTTTAATCGCTGCCTCGGACGACAAGGATTTCAAATATCATATTTTCAAATACCATTTTTAATTGCAAATTGGTAAATTTGCAATAAACAATTGTATGTTAAACAAGTAATTGCATTTTTTTTTCTTCATGCATTTTTTTTGTGCTTGCAATTTATACATTGAAGTAAATTGTTACTTTTAGTAAACAAATATGTATTTATAAATTGTTAATAAATAATTTAAATTGTTAAAACAAAGGCGAACAAAAATTTTTTTTCATAAATCAACTTTATTTTGACTCAATCTTCAAAAATTTTTTTTAAAGTCTTTTTCTTTTTTTGGAAGGGTATGTTTAAAGCTCGTAAAGTTATTCAATTTGTTTATAAGCCTAAAAAATGTTTATAATTTTAAAAAAAATTCTAGGCTCTCCTAGTGAACCGATTTGAATTTTACAAAAAGCGTTTGAAAGTTTGAGCCTTCCTTTATTTGTAAAACAATTTGCAACTATCTGAGAGCCTTATTTAGGGCCTACTATAAATTTAAAAATTTGCGATTTTTTTCCAGTAGGCTGGATTGCAAAATTATTATACAAAACCTATCCGACTGATCTTAACAAAATTTAGCACACGTTTTAAACATATTAAAAGGTTTTTCTAGGCGGAATATGGAGCTTGTAAGTTAAGTTTAGAAAGTCGAAAACATTTAAAGGATTAACTTCATTCTTTTGTACTTTTTTTTCCAATTATTGCTATGTTTTCAACAATAAACATTAAATTTTCAATTTCTAGCTAACGAAATATTGTGTAAAATTGAATAACGAAACTTTTAACTTCTTATAATTTTTTCTCTAGGATCAATATTTTTCGAATTATAAACGAAAATAGGAGCAAAAAAATGAGAAATTTTCAATTGTTTTCAGATTTTGTTAAATAAAAAATTTAGCACAGGGTTTGCGACTGGCGCATATCGTGATTGTCAATATTGGGCACATCCTGAAGGGATTCCAGCAAAAAAATAGCTTCCTATGGAAAATGTCTTAATTTCCACAGATCCCGCCTAGTCTATTACAGAATGGGCAACAAAGAAATCCAAATATTATCTTATGTAGACGACGCAGCATTAATCGCCGAGACAGAAGACGAACTCCAAAGATTAACACACATCTTCAATACAACAGCCACGAAATACAATATGATAATATCAGCAGAAAAAAATAAATGTATGACAACATCTAAATATCCACTACGATGTAAAATCGCAATTGATGGGAAAATAATAAAGCAGGAAGCAAGGTTTAGACATCTGGGAATAGATATAACTAGTTACGGAGATGTTGAAAAAGAAGTACGACAACAAAGCAAGTAAAGCGGCGGGATCTACAAAGAATCTACAAAGCAGCAATTAGACCTATATTAACATAAACGGTTGAGACAAGACTTGACACATCTAAAACGAGACGACTACTAGTAACAACAGAGATGAAAATACCTTGACGAATATCAAGGAAAAGTCTGTTGGATAGAGAGATAAGCGAAAACATAAGAAGGGCATGCAATATAGAAGACATAAATGAATGGATGACAAAACGCTACACTATATTGGCATATTCAAGCACATAGTATGCTTACTATGGACTAAATTCCTTGTATCGTTATATAATCATTCAAATATACTTATTATCCTAATGTTGGCATAATTTATAAGCTATAACAATTGGAATATCTCTTTTCTAGTAGTTAAGCAAAGTTATCGGGGACCTGACGATAAGCTAGAAATTAAGTATTTTCTTTTCTTATCTATTTTGCTTGAAAAATACTATTGTAAAATTTTGAACACAATGGTTTTCAGCTTAAGAAGAATTCTATGAAAGCTGCTTTACAGAAACAATCATAATTAAAGACAGTATTAATTAAACTATCAAATATGAAGGTGACCTTGTTTTTTTAGAAATGTACCTTATCAGAGCAGTGTTTGTAATATAAATACCTAAAAAATCCCCGACAGGACAAATCTAGCAAGTATTAATTATAACTGACCATATGCATAGCCTTTAATATATTAATAATAACATTGGCCAGTGAATAGAATGTTATAAAATATTAAATATCTCATGTTGAAATAATATTAAGTATATATATTATTGCGGAACAGGTGTTGTCCTTAAAAGTAGTACACATAACGTATGCATAGATTACAGCAAAAATTATGACTATCACATTTATTTTTTAATACGCTTGAATCAATAAATCTACAAAATGAGTCATTAAGTGAAATTAAAAAGAAGTTGCCAAGCTAGATAGATTATGTCATGTCAATAGAAATGATGGGAAAAATGATCTAGATTTAAATTAATCGGTGTCTGAGAAGTATTTACTAGAATTATTATGAAGTTAATCGAATAAATTAATTAATGTATTTCAAAAATGTTACAATTCTGGGCGTGCAAACAAATTTTCGTCTGTTGCCTAATTTAGATGTCTAATAGATAAATTTTATTGTTTTGAATCTTGAAAGCCTCTCTTCTAAACAGCACTGTGAGACTACAGGTATTTTATTTAATAAAAAATATAATGTGCAACTTATTAATGTCTATCGTACTCCAGATAGTTGTTATTTAGACAAATTCTTTACCATTATGGCCAAACCTCTTAAAAAAATTGACGTATACAAATCTGTTATTATTACCGGTGACTTTAATATTCATTTTAATAAAATACACATTCCAGCTCCACTCCATTCCATTAAAACAAGATTATAAAAAAAGTTGAATTTAATACTAGGGGTAATAGATGTATCGACAATATTTTCACAAATATTATTGGTACCATAAAACCTGTAGGTCTCACTCACACATCTGACCAAAGAGGTATATTCTCTTACGTAGAATATCCCCACAGTATTGCTTCTGCTTGTCGTAAAAGCCGACTAAACGGAGAAACAGTCGTTCTCTTGTCCGGTAGCGATTGCTAAATTTTGTGTAGCTGGCGCGTCGGGACAAGATTAGGACTGCTAAGGGAGGTAAGCGTTGTGGACGCCTACGGTCACCTGCCTCAGGTGAGGGCAATTAATTCCAGCTGCTCTGCTATATATCGTCATGGGAGAAGCGGCTGTGCCGGTTATCTAGTTGCACCGAGCGTGCGACTAGTGCTAGGAGTAAACCTCATGAAAAAATCCGCAATCTTCAGGTGTTATGCGACCCATGCCTATGGGATGAATGGCATATAAACAAATGGTCTCGAACGGAGCCCTCGAAGAGAATGGCATCTTCCCGTGGTATGGTAGCCTTGGCGAGGTAAGGGCGCATTGCCTCGCTGGACGGGTATTTCGACCCTACTCGTGGTATGTATCTGAATATGAATAAAGGGAATGATGTTAAAGGAGTAAGAGGACTCGGAAGTGTTTGCTCGATTTGAGAAGATCGGTCGAACGCCCCAGCGGTCATGCAAGTGTGCGGCGGGGGTGCTGCGGGTGAGACCTGTAAAACTCGATAGGAGTCGCCGAAATCGCCGGAGCATCTCCCAGTCAATCTCAATAAGGTTGGGAAGAAGATGTCTCGGTTGAAGGCAAAGTTGAAATAGGTGTTGAGGTTAACGAAAGTCAATGTCAATACCAAAATGGAAATGAAGTCTGGTGTAAAAAAAATCAACATCCTGTTCTGCGGGTTGTAGAACGAGATATCCCGTGCCGGGAATCTCCTCTCTTTGGCTAGCAGATAAGGGTGTAATAAAAGAGAGGCACCAAGTAAGTGTGTGGCTTTGACGGGGATACAGGTATGCAGGCTACAGTATCTGATGACCTGCAGATGAATGAGAATAGGACGAACGAAATTCGAAAGAGTAAGGATGAGTGTAAGGGTGCTAATGAAATCATGGATCTAGTCAGTCAGGGCGGATGTTCTTTTCGAGAGGACAAGTATGTGGGAGGGTAGTCCCCTCGAATCCGCTGGCAATGTGGCCATTGTAATAACTGCGGACACGGCAGATGCCGCCATGATCGACAAGCTTCAGGAAAGGGAACTGCTGGGAGTGCCGGTAATTGGTGACGTTAGCTGAGGAGTGGGAACAATGTTCTCGAGGGTGGAAGTAGTAAAGGAGGATGGATAACAGGAGTGCACAGAAACGTGCATATACAAGCTCATCCTTGGAAAGGGAGAGGATCTTGCGGCATTAAAGTTACTGTTGGTATGTAAGCTGCTGGGGAAGAAAATAGAAGGGTGTGGGAGAACCAGTGTTGGACTTGCCTCTCCGGCAGTTCTGGGAACTGAAAAAGCTTGAGGAGTTGGCGTTCAAAGACAGGGCCTTCAAGCTCGTAGTCTTGGGAAAGTGTGGTAAAGAGGCGAGAGTGATCAAGACTAATCGAGAGTGATTAGAAATGGAGTGGTGATTGTAGAGAAGACGAAGGAGAAAACGTATGCCGAACTTCTACAGGGGCTCAGGACGGGCCTGTGTGACGGGAGTGATAATATTATCAAGAGAGTGTGTAAGACAAGAGAGCAAGGGGTAGTTGTCGAGCTGGAGGGTGGTGGTGAGGTGGTAGAAAGAGTCATAAAAGTTTTGTGACGACCAGGGGTGGTAGTGCGAGGTCTTCTCCTAATAGGTATGGATGCAGTCACGACAGCTTAGGACATCACTCACGCAATCCAGAGTAGTGCTGGCAGCAATGCGTCATGCGATGTGTTATTACTCAGGCCTTCACGGAATCGCTTAAACACCTATGCAGAAGTCGATGAGAATGTTGCGAATGTATTGCTGAAAAAGGAACGACTGAAGGTTGGTTTTGTAGTATGTCTTGTAAGGGAGAAAGTGTCTATTCTGCGATGCTATAGGTGTCAATGCTATGGACGTACCAAGAATATATGCAAGAAAGAATAGCTCAAGGTGTTCTAGGGATGTGGCCAAGAAGGGCACATTCTCAAGGAATGCACGCCCAAGAGGAAGTGTTGAATGAACTGCAATGTAAAGGGTCATTTGAATGGGTCAAGAGACTGCCCTAAGTTCAGACACCTGGTCGACGAAGCCAGACGTTGCTTTGGAAGTGTGGCCTAAAGAGGCGCGTATCCTCCTCTCAGCATAGCTACGAATTTCGCTGCTGAGATGAAGGTTCTCCGGACCAATGTGTGAAGGGCGAGACTATCACACGATATCGCCCTGGCTTTCGCCGCTGAGGGGAGATATGATCTTTTCCTGGTGACGGAACCGAACTCCACGTTAATCAGGAATAGGGGCTGGTTTGTGGATGACGCTAGTGTCGTCAGTGTCCATATCTGCAATCTCAAATTAAGTGTATGGAATTGATGCTCATATGGGCTATATATCGGTAAGAATGAAGGGACTGAATCTGGTCTGCTGCTATATTTCACTGTATATAGTGGTAGGTGAGTACGAGAATACGTTAAAGGCGATCGGGGCACTAGATCTAGTGAGCACAGATTTGGCGCTCGTAGAGAAATTTCCATTATTAGAGTCTAATCTTTAAAACCTATAACATAAAATTTCGATTTTGAGTTTTGACACCAAATACGAGGCATTTAAAATATTATTAAAAACGCAGATTTCAAACTTTTACATTACAAAGAATCTAACGCCACGAAAAATGACTCCACGAACACGGTATTAGATGCAGTTTGTAGCTGAAGTTGTATAGTTTTGAAAAACGTACTTGTGTAATCGAAAAGGAGTTTTAAATGTTTTAGATCGTTTGTAATATGAAAGTTCAAATTCAGTGGTTTTTGGGCATATTTCAAATGCCTTACATTTAGCCTATTGCGTCCTCTTCTAGACATAGGCCTTCCTCAGTTTCTTCCAATGTTCTCTACACTGGGTAGCTTGAAACCATTTTTCAGCTACTCTTTTGACGTCTTCATTTAGAATTTCAAAGCAGATTTAAACATTATAAATATGTAATATAGTATATAACAACATTTATAACAAAACGTAGTATGTTTTATGGAGAAACACATATTCCATTATAAATATCTCCTATAACTGTTTGTGTTAGAGTACTTGGTACGCCTTCGTAATTCCATCACCGAGACTTACTGTAAATCTTTAAGAAAAGAGAAGAATCTCGTGAATATAAAGTATCTACATCGTACAGGTGCTTCTACAGCCAACGCAACGCAAGCGGCTGAAGAAGTTCATAACAATCGGCCATCAGCTGGTGTTGTTGAGGTCAACCGCCTTGTGCTCGCGTTCATTCAAGATTCACTATTGCACTCATCCTAGGTCAGAGTTGCGTCATCACGTCACACGAAGTAGTAGTAGTACGCTATGCTACAGGCGTCGATTTCAAAGGTAACGGTATTGGTCGTAAATAAGATCAATTGTTTATAAAAAAACGTTGTTTATATGTATAGTTTATATCTCCTCTCAATAATATTGAATAAATTTATAAATGTAATCAAAGCCATGAGTTTTTTATTTAGTTTTGTAAATCTACACCAAACGGTGAGAATTAACATAAACCTAGGAAATAACACAGGAAAAAACAAGATATAAATGAATTATGCCTAGCAAAATAGTACAATATGTAGAAAGTGTTGGAGAAATCTTCTAAAGAAGTAGGTTTGAGGGAAGTTAACCAGTATAGTAGGAAAATATCGGCTCTTAAGTTTAGGTGAATTTTGAGTTAAATATATCCATTGAAAAATTACAATAGTGAGTTAGTGAAGTTCCTAAGTAGGAATTGCATTAGATGCGCTGTAAGTCAGATTATATTATTACATCAATAATCATCAGTAATAACAACAATATCCATTTGATATCTTGTCCTTTTTTATTTTTACACCGGTTTAATTGCCTTGTTATAGTTTTGATACAGGACCGCATTCAGCTCTAATACTTGGTCTGCATAATCTAATACTCTAATATTTAAATGGATAATTTGTATTCTGAATTAGCTCAAGAAATGAACTGTATTTTACCACAAACACCTAAAACACATACTCATCAGTAACCAGTATTCTTATTTTCCATCCAAAAAGCAAGCTATTTTATTCAGTTCATTAGAAAATGTAAAATTAGAATATTACATGGAATCACTGTGATCAGTTATATCTTCACAAGATATAATGTTCTAAGCTAATAATGGGATATGTATTTATTTATCTAAAGAAGAATTAGTTGGCAAATATATTTATATATAAAAAAAATATTTGGCAAATAGTTGGCAAAAAAATATTTATTAATATTCATCAAGGAAAAATTATAGTAAACAATCAAATAAAACAAGGAAGAAGATTAATTACTCCTAGTGAATACTTCCGGAATCCTTGATAATTTGTTATGACAATACAAACTATAGAATTTTTATATCTTTGGACTTTAGACCAACACTCCTGTCATATTTGTAAAAATATTGACCATATCGCTTCTAACTGTTCTCAAAAAATTAATAACCTCAGTTCAATAATAAATAACACAGTAACTACAGCAGACATAACTGACGTAACACAACGTTCACAAACGTAGCAAAAAACGACGTAGGACCGACCCATTCAGAACCAAATTATTGTGTAGAAGATAGTCAATCTAAACATCACAAAAATAAAGATGTAGATGTAAATAAATCAACGCCAGAAACTGATAACCCACCCACAGATAGATGTATAAACAGGATTCAGGATCAGAAACCAATAAATCATTATTCACTTCACAAATTAGCGCATAACATTACTGCAAACACAGAGCAAAATCAAATAACTAACAGATCCTATTAATATAGAGAAATTGATGCGGCCAACTAAAGCATTTTTTGAAGACTACGCAAACTAAAGTGTTCTTAATTACAAAGAAATGATACACTTTTTGAAGACGCGTCTGGTTCACCGGACCCGTTGAGTGTTGCTCAAACTTTTACGAAAGATATTGAGGGGTTACTAAAATTATTAGACAACAACTACCATCTTTTCAATGAAAAAAGTAATAAAAAAACGTTGCACAAAAACTAAACGCATAATATATACAAATTGCTGGATACAAATACCTCCTCGTTTAATACTATAAAACAGGAGTAATAAAGTTGATGCTCACTTCCACAATCTGCGCCCTGATATATTGTTCTTTGTTCTTATTAGGATATAATCACTAATCTAGTGGATGATCATAAATTACTATGTTTGTTCTGAAGCCTGTAAATCAAAAATTATAAATTTTATACAAAGTTTCAATGCCAGAACAGAAAAAAATTGTAATAAACTGAGGCAATTCATTAACTTTTTCAACCACAGTTTTTAAATATTCTGGTCTATAAATCGTTAATTAATTGTTAATTTTAACATATTTATACATATATGTAAACCGATTTTTAGATTATATTGCCTGACGATGCAACCATGATATAGAATCAATTTGTAAATGATTTTAAACTTCCTGTACGCATAAAATACCTTTTTTGGTAATATATTTAATATTATAACGCAGTGTCCTTTTTATGTAATAAAAAACAACAAATTAACTTAAACAAGGTCAACAGCAGGAAAAAAAATTGAATGAAAGATTTGGAGAATAATAAAAATTAACCTCAGCTCTTTTGCTGAGACATGCGTTTCAAATGTAGCCTTAACCAATCTTATCAGTTTATCGGGGATGTGGAATTCATTCATGGCTTCATACAATTTATTTCTTAGGACACTATCATAGGCCGATTTAAAATCTACGAAAAGATGGTATGTGTCGATATTGAATTCATTGGTTTTTTTTAGTATTTGCCTTAGCACAATAATATGGTCTGTTGTTGATCGTCCAGGCCTAAAACCACTTTGATATTCGCCAAGAAGCTCCTCTGAATATGCACTCAGGCGACCATATAAAATACTCGAAAATATTTTGTATGCTGTATTAAGGAGGGTTATTCCCCTATAGTTTCTACATTCTAATTCATCGCCCTTTTTGTGTAGCGGGCAAACGATCCCAATACACCACTCTTCTGGGATTTGTTCCTCATTCCAGGCTCTCAGTATGATTATATATATATATATATATATATATATATATATATATATATATATATATATATATATATATATATTGTGACAATTAGGGTTTATAGAAAATAATTTATAAGTTATATACTACATAATATTAGATATTTGGTTGTTTTAAATAAGTTATATACTAGAGAATTTAATAAAAATATATTTATGTGAGGGCATTTTTAATAAATTAGCATATAATAATTGTAAAAAGTTGTATTTAGTAATTTTAATATTGTAAATATATATAAGTGAGCCATGTGCATAGGCAACCAAAAATACTCTCGGAGTAATTTGACAGATAGAAATTAATCATAAGGGAATATAAAGTGGGGTTATATAATATATTGTTTGAAATGTGTATTTTATTAAATTAGAGTGTTAGTTACTAATTTAATTATATATTCTGATCTGAAAAGCCTAAATGTAAACAAAATTATTAATAGAAAAGAATGGAATTCTCTGGATCTCCGGAGATGGCCATGTTTGCGAAATGGTTTGTTCCAGAAAATTCATACAAGTATGTAATAGAACAAATTGGAACATGATCTCTTACCAGATGGTTCTAGAAATCCAAAAACATATAAATACCCGTGATTTGGATTCAAGATGGAAGTTTTTGGAAGTTTTTAGTCAGAAGTCAGGCCAGTTTATTATGAAAGTTAGTAGAGTGAAATAAATTGTTCAGAATTTTCAAGACAGTCAGTGAATCAGTTACAAATAGTCAAATTGTTTAATATAGTGAGTTAAATGAAGATTAAAAATTATGCATATATTTAATGCACATTTATAATTATAAAGAAATAATTATTGAAGATAAAAAAGGTATATTGGAAGAAATTAAATTATATTATGGTTGGAGATTAGTATAAATCAACTTATAATAATTGGATATTGGTATATTGAAAAGAAGAATAAATATAAACGCTGTTTGCTGGTTTGGTTGGTGGTGTATAAATGCTGGTGAAGAAAACTATATCTTAAATTGGTAGAAGCTGATAATTGGAAAAAGAAATTTCACAAAAACAAGGATAACCGAAGTACGAAGACTTTCAGTGGTGATTAGAATATATATAGTGGAAAACAGTTCATTTAGGCATTCAGTGAAAGAAAGGTACAAAATTTTGTTAATATAATTTAGTTAATGTCATAACAATTTCAATTTTGAAGATAGTTTGTTTAAATTTAACATTGTCTATAGAATTTAATTAGTTTTATAAGAACATCAATTTAAAGATAGTTTATTTTAAATTTACATGGGCTAAGTTAGATATATATGTGTGTTTCATAATAGTTATAATAAAGATAATTTAAAAAAGTACTTACAAGCTAATTCTTTGAGAACCGCGATAAAAACCCTATATTATTAAAAATACTCATTGCTCATCATTCAAACAAAAAACACATCATAACAATTTGGCACCCAACGCGGTGGCTCTCTATTTAAAAGAATTAGTTTGGGAAGATAAGTGCTCTCATATAATTAAATTAATTATCAGTAAAAAAAAAAAAAATTATAGATTTTATTTTTAATTATATTTGAACAAGTAAAGTCTCAAAATGTCTCAAGGAAAGAAAGGTACAAGAAGCAAAAAGAATGAAGAAGATGTGGAAGTAGAAACACAACCTATACAAGAGGAGAGTTTAGTTCAAGTTCCACAAGATACTGCAGAAATGAATCCAGAAAGAGAGGAAAATGTCAATATGGCAGCTTTGATGTCATTAATGATGCAGATGAAAAAGGCAATGGAAGAGAATACGAAAAAAATGGAAGAGAATTCAAAAGAAGTCAAAGAAGACATAAAAAAAATAGAACAGAAAATGGAAGAGAATACGAAAAAAATGGAAGAGAATTCAAAAGAAGTCAAAGAGGACATGAAAAAAATGGAACAGAAATTGGAAGAGAATTATAGAAAATTAGAAAAGAAAATAGAAGATAATAATAATAAAATTGTAAAGCAAATAGAAAAACAAATGGATAAAAAACTTCAAACTGCAGAGAAAAAAGTAGCAAATGAAATAAAAAGTATACGGAATGACTACAAGAAAAGGATAGAAAATGAGAGGACAGAAGTAAAGAGGATTATTCAAGATAATAAAATAGATATAGAACAGAAAATAGAGTTGGAGAAATGTAACTTAGAAGTAAAAATTAATGAAGACAGGAGAAACACAGAAGAAAAATTAGACGATATACAACAAAATATCCAAATAAATAGTAATCAAATAAGAAATGTGGAACAGAGAATAGATGATATTTCACAAATGAGAGACATAGGGAGACCTTACTTAAATTTAACAAATGAGACTGGGATTAAATTCTCTGGTAATATAAAAAATTTGCATCCTAGAGTATACATAAATAGTTTAAAACATAAATTAAGATTTGTGAATAATATTAATGATATTAAAGATTATATTAGAATGACATTAAATGACAATGCAGCAACTTGGTTTGCTAGTATTGAAAATGATTTAGATAACTTTCAAACATTTGAAAATAAATTTTTAAATTATTATTGGGGTGAATTAGAGCAAGCAAAGTTTAGAGAAATTCTATATTTTGGAAAGTATAATCACAATTTAAAATCAAATATGGTAGATTATGCATTAAAACTGATAACAGTTGCAAAATATTTAGAACCACCACTTAGAGAGGATGAAACAGTCTTAAATGTATCTAGACATTTTGATGCTGATGTTGTGCAAACCGTAACTGTACAAAATATTCAAACAATAGATAGTTTTATTAATTTTATTCAAAGAATACAAAGAGGCAATATGACAAATAATAATAACAACAGAAAAAACAATAATAACTTTCAATATAATAAAAATGATATTCAACAATATAGACAATCATATAACATTAATACTAGGTATGGTAATAATTTACAAAATTTTAATAATAATAACAGTAATCCAAATAGACAGAACTTTAATAATAATACTAGTTATAATAGACAAAATTTTAATAATAATACTAATTATAATAGACAACATTTTAATGACAGTACTAATAATAATAGACAAGATTTTAATAATAGAAGAAATACAGAGCGACCTAACTATAACAGACAGGTAAATTGTGTTCGAAGGCATAGAAGCTGCGAAGACAGGGAACAAAATAGTACAAGGCAGGAAAATGTGAGTAGAAGTCATAGTAGGGAAAGACATAGGACATCAGATCCAAGTGGTCAGATACAATCTGACAATTCTAATAATCAAAATTTTGTGCAGTAAACTTTCTGAATTACAAGTTAGGCCATTGCTATTATGAAAAACCTTCTGAATTTATTTCTTTAGATGAGGATAAAATTATTGACTCTATTAATTTAATTTATATAAATGCTTTGGCCAAAAATAAAATGATTAAAATTATGATAGATACTGGTTCAGAAAGTACTTTAGTCTCGGAGAATTTTATTTTTAATACATTAAAACTATCAGATATAATAAAGATTCCAAAAATTAAAATTGTTGGTGCAAATAATAAGAAGTTGGGTGAAATTGATAAACTAGCCAATTTTAAAATTAATATTCTTAATAAAGAAATTAATATGCAAAGATTTATTGTCAAGGATTTATGTGTTGATATATTAATGGGAAATGATGAATTGGAAAAGAAGAAGGTAAAGATAGATTTTGAAGAAAAAATGGTAACTTTGGAAGGGCAAATAATTAAATTTATGCAGAAAGATGAGGTAGAAGAAGGAATAAGAGTTGATAGGATATTATTAAAAGAAAATAATGATGTTTATGAAGAAGAAATGTATTTTGATGATAGGGAAATGTCCCAAAAGAATGTAAAGAATAATTATTGTAGTGAATATTTAAGGAATGGAAATTTTAAGCAG
This sequence comes from Diabrotica undecimpunctata, assembly GCF_040954645.1. Taxonomy (NCBI): domain Eukaryota; kingdom Metazoa; phylum Arthropoda; class Insecta; order Coleoptera; family Chrysomelidae; genus Diabrotica; species Diabrotica undecimpunctata. The sequence continues at coordinate 38,081,480 of NC_092809.1, read as the reverse complement.
ATGGATGCCTACGAGGCGGAGTGCGTAAAATTGGAAGCAAGGAATAATGAGTACATAATGAAGAATAATTTTATTTGTAAAGAAGAAGATATAATGAAAGTTTTAAATTGCCCTGAAGAATATAAATCAATAGTCATTTCCATATTGCAGCAACACAAGGGACTTGTCAATAAAGAAAATAGAATTGCACAAAATTATATCCATAATATAAAAGTTAAAGAAGAAAAAGATTTTAAAACAAAATCATACCCAATACCATATAAATACAGAGAAGAAGTAAACAAAACAATTAATAATATGTTAGAAGATGGGATCATTGAGAAGGCAGACACACGTTTTATAAATCCTATAGTAGTAGTACGAAAAAGATCAGGTGAAATCAGGTTATGTTTGGATGCAAGGAATATTAACAAGATCACTGAAAAGCAATTTGAAGCACCAATGAGTATAGATGGAATATTAGGAAGAATTACAGGAATGTCATTTTTCACTAAAATCGATTTACAGCATAGTTTCTGGTTAATACCTCTAGAAAGAAAAAGTAGACAGTATACAGGATTTCAGATAGATGGAGTAGTATATCAATTCAAAGTAGTACCATTTGGACTTCAATCATCTTGCAGTGCTCTATGTAGATGTCTTCATGATATTTTGGATCAATATGAACATTTTGTAATTCACTACATTGATGATATATTAATTTTTTCTAAAACGGCTGAAGATCATGAGAAACACCTAAAAACTATAATAAATAGATTAGACAAAGTTGGACTAAAAATAAATCAAGAAAAATGTACATTTTTTCAAAAAGAAGTCATATATCTAGGTTATAAACTTAACACTAAGGGAATCGAAATGGATCCAGAACGGACACAAGTCATTCAGGAATATAAAACACCACACAATTTAAGAACTTTAAGAGGATTCATTGGAATAATTATTTATTATAAAAGGATGATACCAGATCTAAGTATAAAAGAAATTCCATTACTTGAACTACTGAAAAAAGGTGTAAAATGGAGATGGGATCAGAGAAGAGAACTAGCATTCCAAGAAATTAAAAACATTTTTCTGTCAAACTTGAAAATATACTATCCTGACTACACACAGCCATTCATATTAAGAACAGATGCATCAATAGAGAGATTATCAGGGGTATTATTACAAATACATGATGGGGTCGAATACCCAATACAATTCATTTCAAGAATTACAAAGCCACATGAAAAGGGTTACTCAGTTTCAGAATTAGAACTAGCAAGTATAATACACTGTGTCACAAAATTAAGATTTTATTTGTTGGGTAATGAATTTACAATAGAAACAGATCACCAAGCTTTAACGTCTATATTAAATAACAAATATGGAAACAGTAGAATACATCGGTGGAGTCTAATACTTAGTGAATACTGCTTTGAAATCAAATACATTTCTGGAAAATCCAATATAGTGGCAGATGCTTTATCAAGGTTAGAAAATACACCACAAAAAGGGCAGCGAACAATAAAAATTGGATTAAATCAATTAGTAGAAAGTACTGGATTATATTCTAAAGAAGAAATTATAAGAGATCAGATCAATTTGAGTGAAAAACAAAAAGTCCTTAGGAAAGATGGGGTATATTATAAAATAATAAATGGCATAGAAGTATATGTAATAACTAGAACTTTAGCAAAGAAAATATTGAAAAATTTACATAACAATTATATGCATATTGGTTCAAGAAAGCTATGGATGCTATTTAGGGACAATTATTTTGCAAAGAATGACATAAGTATAGCAAAAGAAATTACTACCCAATGCCCAATATGTCAACTAAACAAAGAAAAGAATTTAATAATAACTTACTGATATATCCATTTTATTCAATAGACTTGATTTGTTAAATGGTAGATGGTAGATTTCATTATTTTGAATCAATTTGACATCATACTTGTTGAATTTTGTATATATGGAAATTAATTTGTACCCTAAAAATCATAATTTGGGGTTAGACACAAAATTGATACTATAATTGCTATAAAAATGTCTTTCTAATATAATAAAGTAAAAAAAAAACTTACCAATTTATATTGATGAAAGTTATTTTGAATGGAAATAATTCCTAGATTTTGTCTATAAACAAACAGAACACCATATCGATTATATTTTAATTAAGGTTATATTTTATTCTCTGATATCGCATCCATTGCCCCATTTGACATGACAGTTTGACCATAGAATAGCCGAACTGTGCTCCGTTGTTCTCTGCTTTGATATAGACAGCGAACAGGGATGTATTTAACACATTTTAAATAAAAAAAAAATTTTTGATTTATTAAATTTAATAAGGTATGAGAAAATTAATATTTAAAAAAATAATAAGTAAATTATTTATTTTAAATATTATTTTTGGGGTATTGTGACAATTAGGGTTTATAGAAAATAATTTATAAGTTATATACTACATAATATTAGATATTTGGTTGTTTTAAATAAGTTATATACTAGAGAATTTAATAAAAATATATTTATGTGAGGGCATTTTTAATAAATTAGCATATAATAATTGTAAAAAGTTGTATTTAGTAATTTTAATATTGTAAATATATATAAGTGAGCCATGTGCATAGGCAACCAAAAATACTCTCGGAGTAATTTGACAGATAGAAATTAATCATAAGGGAATATAAAGTGGGGTTATATAATATATTGTTTGAAATGTGTATTTTATTAAATTAGAGTGTTAGTTACTAATTTAATTATATATTCTGATCTGAAAAGCCTAAATGTAAACAAAATTATTAATAGAAAAGAATGGAATTCTCTGGATCTCCGGAGATGGCCATGTTTGCGAAATGGTTTGTTCCAGAAAATTCATACAAGTATGTAATAGAACAAATTGGAACATGATCTCTTACCAGATGGTTCTAGAAATCCAAAAACATATAAATACCCGTGATTTGGATTCAAGATGGAAGTTTTTGGAAGTTTTTAGTCAGAAGTCAGGCCAGTTTATTATGAAAGTTAGTAGAGTGAAGTAAATTGTTCAGAATTTTCAAGACAGTCAGTGAATCAGTTACAAATAGTCAAATTGTTTAATATAGTGAGTTAAATGAAGATTAAAAATTATGCATATATTTAATGCACATTTATAATTATAAAGAAATAATTATTGAAGATAAAAAAGGTATATTGGAAGAAATTAAATTATATTATGGTTGGAGATTAGTATAAATCAACTTATAATAATTGGATATTGGTATATTGAAAAGAAGAATAAATATAAATGCTGTTTGCTGGTTTGGTTGGTGGTGTATAAATGCTGGTGAAGAAAACTGTATCTTAAATTGGTAGAAGCTGATAATTGGAAAAAGAAATTTCACAAAAACAAGGATAACCGAAGTACGAAGACTTTCAGTGGTGATTAGAATATATATAGTGGAAAACAGTTCATTTAGGCATTCAGTGAAAGAAAGGTACAAAATTTTGTTAATATAATTTAGTTAATGTCATAACAATTTCAATTTTGAAGATAGTTTGTTTAAATTTAACATTGTCTATAGAATTTAATTAGTTTTATAAGAACATCAATTTAAAGATAGTTTATTTTAAATTTACATGGGCTAAGTTAGATATATATGTGTGTTTCATAATAGTTATAATAAAGATAATTTAAAAAAGTACTTACAAGCTAATTCTTTGAAAACCGCGATAAAAACCCTATATTATTAAAAATACTCATTGCTCATCATTCAAACAAAAAACACATCATAACAATATATATATATATATATATATATATATATATATATATATATATATATAGTAAACTCTTAAATATTGGGGAAATCTGCAAGAAATACTCTAATGTGTATCAATTGTTTCGCCGAACGTTTTCGCCAAAGAGAATTAATTTGGCTTCTTCAGGGCTGAAAGAGAATAAATTATAATTAGCTGCCATATATTATCTATTAAAACATTATTGATCTTACCGTAACTTAGAATTGTAGAGTTAGAATATTAAAAAACTTTGCTAGTAACATAGTGGTGTTTTTTGTTACTATGTGCAAAAAAAGTTTTTTATAAGAATTGAAATGTATGGTAGCTTCGAACTTGACACGTAAAGGCTTACCCAAGGTTAATCGAAAAACCCAATGCAACTACATTTAAAAGGAGGTAATTCTTTGAAATGTCGGCAATAACTAAATTTTTGATTTTGAGATAGTTAAAAGTGAGGTTCTGTTTAAGGCAGAACGCAAGCGTTGACAACTTCATTATAGTTGGTATGAATCTTTATGTCGTTAAGGTTCATTGGTAAAAAACGAATGAATTTAAATCCCAGTAAAGGGAAATATTATTTTGATTTTCTTTATTTAATTATATTATATTGTTCATGTATTATTGAATCTTATTGAGACGTATCTAAGAAAAGCAAGGGAATGTTATATATTTTTTGTTAATGAAAATTAATTATAAAGGTATGTTAGTTGTTAATGGATATATCAGTCAAGTTAGTAATCTGTGATATAGTATTGTTCTTGGTATCTGATTTAAGTAACAGGTGGTATATATCGCTTAGATTCTTGATGTCACTCTTAACATTAATGGAGAAATCGTTAAGAAAAATATAAGATATTTCAATGAACTCTCTTTTAGATTTATTATTCTCACGGTGGAGAATTGTGGTGTTGGTATAGTCCATGAGATGACCAGTGGAATGGACATGTTTGGCTAATGCACAACGGTCAGGGTGAAGTCGAGAATCACTTTTGTGTAGTGTAATACGTGATTTCAATAATTGAGATGTTTGACCGATGTAGGAATTGTTGCAAGAGAGACATGGAATGTTGTAGACAATATTACTAAGCCTATCTATGGGAGTCTTATCTTTTATCTTAGAATAAAGATTATTAATTGTTAGGGCTGATCTACAAGCTACATTAAGTTTAATGTTGTTATTATTATTGCCAAAGCTATTTTCAACACTTTTCAGAATCCTTGTTAACCCCGGAGTGATATCTCTGAAATATGGTAATGAAAAATATTTGTTTATAGGAGTATCAGAGACTGGGTTCCCATTTGAGACATCAGGATCAGCATTGTTAGTCGCGAAGGAAGGTGAAATATCTTCGTCATGGATAGTATTAAACAAAATCTTATTAACTAATGGTGTTGGATAAGCGTTTGAAATAAAAAGTTTCTGTAGGATTTGTAGGTTTTTTGTGTGAAATGAAGGATCTGATAGTTTTGTTACTCTATTTTTCATCTGTTTGATTAAGTTGACTTTGGTAGAATTATTATGGTATGAGTTGTAGTTAAGGTATCTACCAGAATGGGTCGGTTTTTGATACCAATCTATTTTGATGTTGTTGGTTTCCCTGATCATCCTTATGTCGAGAAAGGGGACGGACCAATTACCATCTTCCCTCTCTATAGTGAACTGGATGTAGGGGTCATAACCATTAAAAGTGTCTAATAGTTCATCTACCTTGTCATTGGGTATAGCCAAAATGATATCATCAACATATTTTTTAATAAATGGAATATTAAAGGATAGTAAAGGAATGACTGAGTCTAATACATAATCCATAACGTAAGTTGCAATGATAGGAGAAATCTTAGCTCCCATAGGGGTACCGAAAGTTTGTTGATAGAATTTATCATTAAATGAGAAGTAAGTGTTGTTAAAGAGAAATTCGACGATGCTGATGAATCTGTGTAAGACATGGAACAACAACCTCTAATACGGTCCCAGTTGATCTCTATTGATGTCAAACATATTCCTAGATGAACATTGCTGAATAAGGATACAACGTCAAGGCTAACGAGGACATAATTTGATGGAAGTATGTAGCCATTATATTTATTTACCATCTCAAAAGAATCTTTAATGTAATATTGACTTTCATAATTATATGCATTAGTAAGTATGTCTGTAACAAAAGCTGAGATATTTTCAGTGGGTGTTCCAATGGAAGCTACTATGGGACGAACCGATAGTGTTGGTTTGTGGATTTTTGGCAAAGCATAAAACTTTGCAATGTTCCCATTATATGTTGTTAGTTTTTTCTTTGTGTTACGGTCAATCTCATTGGAAGAGGCTAAGGATGCGATTAATGTATTGCATTTCCTTTGCAGAGAAGAAGTGGGATTGGATGTAAGTGAAACATAAGATCTATCATTATCTATAAGAGAAGAACACAGTTGTAAGTAGTGAGTTCTTTCTAAGATGACTGTAACATTACCTTTGTCTGCTTTTGTCACTAAGAGCTCAGGATTGTATTTAAGAAATTTTTTAGTTTTAGTATATAAGTTATGAAAAAAAGTATTAGATGATTTAGAAGTATTCAAAATGTGATTAGTGATAATGTTGGTGGTTCTTGATCGGATTAAGTTTTGTTCTAATTCAGATGGCAATGAAGAAATTATGTATTCTAAGTCTGCTAAAAGTGTTTTTACTTGAAAATCTTTTCCTAACTTTGGTTCGATGCTAAATTTATTTCCTAATGCCAAGAAACCTAGAATATCATCAGGAATAGTTGTGGTAGATAAATTTTTAATCCATTTTGGATCAGTTTTAAGAACAGATTTACAACAGGACTGATATAGTGAGTTAATTTTTTTGATATTGTCTGATTTAATTGAATAAAATATTTTATTATATCTAATAGATTGAATATGTGAAAATTGCATCCAATCATATTCCGAGGTTGATCTAATGATTTCGGTTTTTTGTTCAGTGAGTGATTTTTCTAACTGTTTGTGAACTCTATGATTGGTTGCAATCTCAACATTTAAAAGTTTGCTATCTAATATATATATATATATATATATATATATATATATATATATATATATATATATATATATAAAGTAAACGTTAAATAGTGGGTTTGCAGCAATAAAAAATGAAAAGTGTACTCTTTTAAATTTTTATTCCAAGCTTTCGGACATTGGTTATGTCCTTCATCAGGGAGCTATAAATGTGATTAATAAATTGTTGGTGTTGGTATAATTAATTAAAAATTGTTTCTACTTACAAACTTAACGAGGTTTTATCAACGAAGATGTGTTATAATGTTGATAAAATTTATCATAGTCTCTCATCTTTTTTAATATATAAAAACTATTTTTATGTTTAAAAATTTAAAAAATTACTGTAAATACAAAAACACTTAATTATTCTAAATAAATACGTGACATTATTTTGACAAAATTCTTTTAAATGTCAATTGATAAATTATTGTTTGTGTTATTATTGCATTTATCTAGTAGTAACAAATAGGAGAACATTTCATTTAGATGGCCAATATCCGTTCTATGATTCATTGTATTATTATTTTGGCAAATGTAGGCCATTTCAAGAAAAAGTCTTTTGGTGATGTTACTTTCCTGTTCTACTACTTTGATGTTATTATAATCTATATGATGCCCATTTTTAAATACATGTTCACCCAATGCAGTTTTTTCAGGATGTAGTCTATTATCTGACTTGTGGGATGTAATGCGATCTTTAAGGCATCTTGATGTTTGACCATAGTATACTTTTTCACATGATCCGCACGGTATACAGTAAACAACATCTGTTAAAGACAAGAGTGCGGATTGGTCTTTAAGTTTAGAAAAAACTTTGTTAACTGTTAGTACCGTTTTATGTGCAATTTTGATATTATTAATTGATGAAAAAATTCTACTTAGTTTCTGTCCAATGTCCTTATGTCCAATGTCCAATTGTAGTTTGTTGTGGTAAAGGATCTACAGGTCCAATTCTATCTTGTGATACAGACAGATTTTCTTCGTTTCTTAAATGACTAGTTAAATTTTGTGGAGTGTTAAACAAAATTTTCTTTAGTAGTATACTTGGGTATGAGTTTTCAATGAATAGGTTATAAAGGATTTTTAGATTTTTTGTATGGAAAGCGGTATCGCTGATTTTAAGGACACGATTTTTCATTTCTTTATCTAAATTCAGTTTCATCGAATATTTATGGTATGACCAATAATTTAGATATCTGCCTGAACTGAGAGGTTTTCTATACCAATCAACCATTTTTTATAAGCCTAATATTAGGTATCTATATCTAAATATAATGAAAAATATTATTAATTATTGCGTATTTATACAATAATTATTGTGTTCTACATATTTAAAGTGGTAATTTAATTATTCAATCAGCGTTTTGGATTTTTTGTATTGTGTGTGAAAGACAAGTTACATTTTTCTACTATTCTTTATATATTGTTTACTTTATATGCCCTGGGGGGGGGTTTTAACCCCCAAAACCCCCCCCTGGGTGCGCCACAGCTAACAGTTAACAAAGTTTTTTCTAAACTTAAAGACCAATCCGCACTCTTGTCTTTAACAGATGTTGTTTACTGTATACCGTGCGGATCATGTGAACAAGTATACTATGGTCAAACATCAAGATGCCTTAAAGATCGCATTACATCCCACAAGTCAGATAATAGACTGCATCCTGAAAAAACTGCATTGGGTGAACATGTATTTAAAAATGGGCATCAGATAGATTATAATAACATCAAAGTAGTAGAACAGGAAAGTAACATCACCAAAAGACTTTTTCTTGAAATGGCCTACATTTGCCAAAATAATAATACAATGAATCATAGAACGGATATTGGCCCTCTAAATGAAATGTTCTCCTATTTGTTACTACTAGATAAATGCAATAATAACACAAACAATAATTTATCAATTGACATTTAAAAGAATTTTGTCAAAATAATGTCACGTATTTATTTAGAATAATTAAGTGTTTTTGTATTTACAGTAATTTTTTTAAATTTTTAAACATAAAAATAGTTTTTATATATTAAAAAAGATGAGAGACTATGATAAATTTTATCAACATTATAACACATCTTCGTTGATACAACCTCGTTAAGTTTGTAAGTAGAAACAATTTTTAATTAATTATACCAACACCAACAATTTATTAATCACATTTATAGCTCCCTGATGAAGGACATAACCAATGTCCGAAAGCTTGGAATAAAAATTTAAAAGAGTACACTTTTCATTTTTTATTGCTGCAAACCCACTATTTAACGTTTACTTCCTTAGGTTGTCAGCAAATACTTTTGGTTCATTATATATATATATATATATATATATATATATATATATATATATATATATATATATATATATATATATATATATATATATATATATATATATATATATATATATATATGATTAATCAGAGTAGCACCTCCACATTTAATAAGTTCCGCGGGTATACCTTCACTTCCTGGAGATTTATAATTTTTTAGGCGTTTTATTGCATCTAGTACTTCCTGAATTGATGGAGGCTCCAATGGTGTATTGTTGTTTGCTCCTGGGGGTGGTTGATTTGGATCTTCTACTTCGATAGTAAGTATCTTTATAGTGTTCCACCCACCTTTTCAATACTTCTTTTGTATTGAGTATATGCCCCTCCTTATCCTTACATAGTCCGATCCTTGGTTTAAATTCTTTTCTTGCTTTATTTAGATTTTTATAGAATTTTCTTGCTTGATTTTACTTTTTTAATGCCTCAAGTTCTTCCAATATTCTATTTTCATAAGTTCGCTTTTTTCTCCGATGGATCTACTTCTCTTCTCTTCTGAGATCTTTATATTTTTGTTCTTTTTCTCGGGTTCTTCTTTGCTGCATCAGTTTATATGCATTGTTCTTTCTTCTTGTAATGTCCTCGCGGTCAGCATCGAACCATTCATTGCGTGATGGTGGTCTTTGCGGCCCTAGAATGTTATTTGCTGCGTCTTTAATGTAATTTTTACACATTTCCCCTTATTCACTAATTATTAGATTCTCTTTAGTTATGTATTTAGTTTCGATATAGTTTTGAAACCTTTCTACCGTTTGCGGGTTTTTGTGGAGTTCAATATTAAGGCGCCTTGTTTCGGTACTTCTCTCCTTCTTCGCATTTGAGATTCTAGCCCGAATTCTTGTGCCAGCTAGAAAATGAACTGTACAAGGTGTCTAAAAAAAGTGAGCTATGGCTATGCTGTTGTTCGTGCCAAAAGTGGGCACATGCTGAGTGTGCCGGACTAGACAAGAAAACAAAAATGTTTGTTTGGGAGTTTTGTACCGACTGAAGAATATCAATCGCTTTTAATGTGTCATTTTGCCCGTCAGGTGGGGTAAAATAAGCTTTTCTTGATCATTTTTATATGTTTGGCTAAAAGTTTATATTTTCTCCCACTTAAAAACTTGTCCGAAGTGTTTCATACTTCATTCATGCTTCCCCTACTAAATTGCACGCGTTGTTTCTATAGACAACCCCACTTTTGTTTTTCTTAGACGGATTCAAAAATTTATAATACGTACTGTCCTTACACACTTTTATCTTTCTTATTAGTTTAGCAGCGCCATGTTTTATATTGTGTGTAGGGTGATTAAAAAAATTTTTAGTTTTTAAACGTTTATTAAAATTACATTTTTACACGTATCAAGTGTGTGTCTGATGACATTCTGACAATTACGAACAGTAACATACTGTTGCCAACTATATGCTACTAGCTCACAAAAGTAACTAATTTTTTTTATAATTGTAAGTAAATATTATTTAGTCGCTTACTGCATATTTTAGAAGTCCAATAATTAATTATTGAGGCCTAGATTGACAATGCTATTGACAAATATCAGTTATCGATGACAAGCAAAAAAGCCTTATTTATTAAGTGATTGCAGAAAAGGCAAATATAGTGAATTTAGGACACCACCGTTGCTGGCTTGTTCAAGTACTTCGCCAATTTAAAAGATATTTTTTTACTATGATCGAATTGTGTAATATGAATTTAAATAAATTTATATTCACTTTTATCGAAATAGAAACAAGCAATAATTCACACAAAATTGAAGAATCAGATCCGGCTTCGATGGCGTTTAAAAATTCCTGTCAAAACAGTAAAAAAGTTAATTAAAACAAGTGGATTCTCGGTAGTTAAGTAGATTTATTGGCATTTTTCGCTAAAAAGACAATTGGTTGAAAAATTAATAACGTAGGAAGTTCGTAGACAAAAAAAAACCGTGAATCTAAAAATAATAATATTGGTTTTTGATTTATACTGACTTATTAAGTTATTCAAAAAAACAATTAATAAAAAAAATTAACACAACCAATTTTTACGATTCCGTTTGATTTAGTCATTAAAATTCAGCTAGATTAACTAAATAAAGTAGTAAAAAAATTTAAAAATGGAAAGACAACGCAAGTAGACAACATTAAAACAAATTATGTGTCAAACGAAAATAAAAATTCTACTCAAAACAATAAATAAAAAAATGCAAATATAAATTGAATGCTAACTGAATGACTTGCTCGATAGCTAAAAATACATCGTTAAAGTATTTAGTTAAGTGGCTTTGTCTTCTCTTCTTCCTCAAAACCATTTACACCCTTTAGTGGTGTTGTAGAGCAGTCCTGATTTTATTTTTATTTTCTATTCTTTTGGTTAAAACATTTGGAAATTTGGTTAAGAATTGCGTCTTTTTCCCCCCAGTCTCTCTCTCTATCTCTCCAATGGCACTACATCCAAAATCGAGCATTGGTCTTCTGCAAACTATCCCTCTAACTTCCTTGCCCGTCCTGCAACGACCTTCTTTAAGTTCTCACATTTAGCAAATTTTGCGAGTCCGCTGCCAATTCATCCTCTCGCATTTTCCGTGGGCTGCCTTTTGGTCTTGTTCCCTGCATTTTACTATCTAGGATGGTTTTCAACAATTTTTCGGCCTTTATTTTTTACTACATGATCAGCCCATTGAAGTCTCTGAAGTTTAAATAATTCTAAGATCGGTGACTCTTTGAACAATTGGTAGAGTTTACGGTTGTACCTGTAAATATCTTTCTTGAGATTTTTATTTCACTAACGTCCAGCTTTTTTTTGTATTCTGTCATCACATCACCCATATCTCGCATCCGTAACATTCTATTGTTGGGATAACAGTTTTGTACAGTCTGACTTTTTAGATTTTGTGTGTGTTTTTGGAGCGGAATGTTTTTCCTTTATTTTATCCTTTGTTTTGTTTCCCAAAGTAAAAGTAGAAGAAGAACTAACCAACCCTATTAAAGCTGACAATCGGATAAGACAGGGAGATTCCCTGAGTCCTCTATTGTTCAACCTGATTATGGATGAAATAATGAAAAAGGTAAGAACTAAAAAAGGTTACCAAGTGGAAGAAAAACAACTTAAAATAATACGCAATACTAATACTACTCTCTCAAAGTGAAGATAATTTACAGCGTATGCTGCACCAATTTAATATAACCGCCAGAAAATTTAACATGTTAATTTCCCCAAAAAAGACAAAATGCATGGTTACAACAGCAAATTTACTAAGATGTAAATTGGAACTGGAAGGTCAGATAATAGAACAAGTGCAGGAGTTTTAATACCTAGGCATCACATTATCTAGCTACGGAAAGCTCGAAACTGAAGTGGAAGATCAAGTGAATAATCAAGGGAAGAAACGAAAGGCAGAATTTACAAAACAGTCATCAGGCCAATAATGACATACGCAGCAGAAACAAGACCTGACACAGACAAGACAAAAAGGATGTTAGAAACAGCAGAGATAAAAACACAGAAAAATTGATGGTAAGACACTATAGGACAGAGCTAGAAGTACAGATCTACAACGTAGATGCAAGGTGGAGAACATCAAGAACTGGGTAAGAAATAGAAGAGTAGAATGGCACGATTATATAATCCGAACAACAACAAATAGAGTAGTAAAGACGGCAAAAGACGGTTCTCAATAGGAAGACGATCAGTAAGCCTATGCGGCAATCTGTATTGATTTATTTGTTAGGGGATTAGCTCTTTCTATATTCAATTGTGTTATCACATATTCGGTAAGGGTGCCAGCCCGTCTCCTTGCTTAGTCATTTGACTAACGAAAAGTTCTTAGTGAGCTCATTTTGTATTCTGACAGTTGTTTTAATTGTCCGTTGTTGCTTTTACTAGTCGGGTATATTTTTTTGATATATTAAAGTAACGCAATTTTTAATATAACTTGTGTCCATTAATTGAGTTGTAAGTATGTTTGAAATCTATGAATATGTTATGGACCCAAAATTCCGTATTCCCACGATATGTTTAAAAAAATTTTCAAACCGGACAATATTTTTAGTTATTTGTTCAAGTCGTTTGTTGAGTATGTAAATAAAAACTTTGTACGTTGTGTTCAAAAGGGTTATCCTCGATAATTTTTGCATTTCAGTTTATCCCCTTTTTATAGATTGGGCATATAATCCCAGTTTTCCAGTCGCTAGGGATCTATTCATCATTTCAAATCTGGTTTATGAGCGGATGCATTTGTCCTACTACACACGCTGAAAGGATATAATGATCACGTGAACGGCATGAAGAGATAAATTTTGTTTATAAATTGGAAGGAATGCGATTCGTTCGAATAGTATAGAATAGAATAGAGATATTAAAGAGAATAGTGCCATAGTTGATATACAATAATAATAAAAATTTTACAATTACAATACTTATTTAAAATAGAATATATAAAATTGTATGTTGAAATGACAGAACAATTAACTTGTAATCAAATATTTGTTTATGTTTTTAAGAAAAATACTAGACACTTAAATATATATTCCTGGTACAGTCATTACACCTTTAAATTTTTCTTCGCAGGAATCTCTAACAAACCAAGCACTATCCTAACTATTTTTTTCTGAATAATAAAACTTGTTCAGCTTTGGTACTTCCTCCCCAGAAAATTATCCCAAATCTTTATAAGTCAGTAGAAGTTTGCAAAATAGAGAATACGTTTTTATGTAACGTCTAAATATGATATTACTCTAAATGAGTAGCAAACGGATGTTTGCTTAGCGCATAATTTGCCAACTTGTATATCGAAGTATAAATTCTTGTCGATATGTATAGCTACCTAGAAATTTGATGTTATTCACTAAAAATACTTCCTCCTCCTACACCTGAACATTCTTTGGTATTGTACTGTTGTTCATTTTAGTTTTGAAAATCATATAATTTGTTTTCTTCCGATTTATTTTCAGTCTGTTTATAATGAACCACATCTGAGCCTTCTCCAAATTATCGTTTGCGTTATATAGAAGGTGGTTCAAAGACGATGCTTAATTCAATATATTTGTTTCATTAGCAAAGTTTACTACATGAATGTTGTCCCTATTTTTTATAGTGTTCATAGCTAGACCATTAACATAAAAAACAAACAACAAAGAGCCTATATAACTGCCCTGTTTGATGGATGCAGTAAGAGGGCTCTCCTCGAAAAAGTGCTTTGGTTCTGAGAATCTCGGATCGTACTTGAACTGTTGCTGTAATGTAATTATTATCAGAGTCCTCTGATGAGGAATCATTAGCTAAATTAACAACAATAAGTTCTAAATAGCGTTCGATAATAAAATTCAATTGCCACATCTTGGATATAATGCCATCTACATGATTGACAGCATTTTGCCAATTATTAAATGTAACATTATTTAAAGCTTGGTTAAACAATACAGGGTGAGCCATGAGGAACTTTACATACTTCTACCATATGTAGAGTCCCTCAGGGAGCATATCATGTGGCCACTAAAAAATGTCAACTCCTCTTCTTTATTAATTAACAGGGTGATTTGTGTAATTGACCATTTATTTCATTTTACTGTAGTGTTTATACGGCTCATTTGATTTTTTTAATTTTTGCATGATACAGTACACTACTATCAAGCATTCGACTGGTATTAGCTAAACTAAAAAATTCCAGAACTGGCTTTGGAAAAATTAATTTAGGGATTCGTATTGAATATTACACCCTGTATAATTTTTTTTTAAAATGCAATAAGTGATTTTAAACTACATAAATAGCCAATGAAAATGACATATGCGACAATGTTGTCGCACTTTTATTAAATTTTTAGTGAACGATCAAATCTTACCAAAAATAGAACAACCATAATGGAGTATCAAATTATAAGGTATTAATTTAAACAAATGTTATAAATTTCAAACATTTTAATTAAAATGAGTATAACATAATCTAATACGTAGAAAATTAACATCTTTACTGTCACTTTGTATTATCTCTACGATAGAATCAAATGTTTTTCAATTTTAAATTTTTACTCATAGATCGTATTGGGGCATTATTTTCGATAAATAATAAATTAAATTGATTAAAAAGTCAAACCTCTTGTATGTGTTAGTTTTTGTTGATTGTAAATGATTAAAATTTTATGTCAAATAATAATACATTGCATTAACTGTACTAAATAAAAATAAATCTAAAAAATTTTAAAATGAAGGTTGGCGTTGACCGTTTGACGTTTCTTGATATTTTATACCCATTGTCATTATTGTCATTATCAATTGTTATTTATGTGTACAAGAATACATATTTCTTCTGTCATATCTACGTTAAGTACATTGTGTTAGTTTTGGTTGAGCTTTTGTTACTTTCGTTCAAAATGCCACTTCAGTTTTTGACCACAGAATATGCAGACATAATATTTGTTTATGGATTCTGTAATGGGAATGGTAGGGCTGCTAGTAGAGAATATCGCAGGAGATTTCCTAATCGTCGAACTCCCAGTCATCCAACATTTGGGTCAGTTTTTAATTATTTGCGAGAAAATGGTACTTTTCCTAGTGGAACAACAGAGCGACATGTAGATGAAGCGCAGGAAGATGACATTATGGACGCCGTTACTATGAACCCTACAATAAGCACTAGACAAGTAAGTCGAAAACTCAATGTTACTCAATCAAAAGTAAGTAGAGTCTTACAAAAAAATAATCTATACCCATATCACATTCAAATGGTTCAGCGACTACATGCTGGAGATGAGATCGATAGGTTGGAATTTTGTAGATGGATTAACAATAATCAACCAACGCTATACAGGACACTATTTACAGATGAAGCCCAATTTACCAGAGACGGGATAAATAATTCACGAAATTCACATGTGTGGGCAGAAGAAAATCCCCATGCTATTCGAGAACGTCGTTCTCAGTTAAGGTTTTCGGTTAACGTGTAGATTGGTGTCATAAATAACCAATTAGTAGGTCCTCACTTTTTTGATGGTCCTTTAACAGGGCAGGTCTATTTGAACTTTCTACAAAATATTTTGCCGAATTTGCTTGCCAACGCGAACGTTGCTATCCGAGGGATGTATTTTCAGCATGATGGGGCACCCCCACACTTTTTACTCGCAGTGAGAAAACATCTCAATAATGTTTATGGCAACAGGTGGATAGGACGTGCAGGTTCTATTTCGTGGCCTTCAAGATCCCCTGATTTCAATCCCGTTTATTACCATATTTGGGGACGATTAAAGCAACTAGTTAACGCAGTGAATATTAACAACCGACAACAATTAATTGATAGAATTATACATTGTTGTAATACTATTAGAAACGATCCCCAGAGTATCCGCAATTCAATAAGTCAATTAACAGTTCGGCAACAAAAATGTGTACAGGCTGCAGGGTTCCATTTCGAAAATCTATTTTGAATTATTTTTATTTTGTTACCATTATTGTATCTTTTCCAGTTCTAATTTATGGGTTTATCATAACTATGTACATATTTTTAGTTTTTTTTTTAATTGTTCTTCGTTATTGTTAGTAGTTACTGTTTTTTGTTGTGCAGTGACTCAGTTTATCATTTCAATTAAAATGTTTGAAATTTATAACATTTGTTTAAATTAATTACCTTATAATTTGATACTTCATTATGGTATGGTACAACATTGTCGCATATGTCGTTTTCATTGGCTATTTATGTAGTTTGAAAATCACTTATTGCATTTTGAAAAAAATATATAAAGGGTGTAATATTTAATACGAATCACTAAAGTAATTTTTCCAAAGCCAGTCCTGGAATTTTTTAGTTTAGCTAATACCAGTCGAATGCTTGATAGTAGTGTACTGTATCATGCAAAAATTAAAAAAATCAAATAAGCCGTATAAACACTACAGTAAAATGAAATAAATGGTCAATTACACAAATCACCCTGTTAATTAATAAAGAAGAGGAGTTGACATTTTTTAGTGGCCACATGATATGCTCCCTGAGGGACTCTACATATGGTAGAAGTATGTAAAGTTCCTCATGACTCACCCTGTATTTTTACATTGGATACTTTAAATGTACTACTATTTCTACTCGCAACTTCGCCCTTTACTGTCGCCCAAATTAATTCGATGGGGTTTAACTCACAATTAGTACGGTGGCAAACTCAGCACACACCTACCTACATATTTTGATTCTATAAGATGATTTTTCACCAATGTTAATAGTTCTGTCTTGATCATATCATCAGTGTATAAAATATTTTTTTGTCGTAAGCAAGTTTAAATAGCAGCCTTCTGCGTGGCACTGGTTGGCAATTTATCATATTTCCTACTGTGGTATGATGCATTATCTAAAACAGTAACTGCCTTTCAGGTAAATTTGGCAAAACTCTTTGTAACCACTCTTCGAAAAGATCGAAATCCATGTGGACGTGGTAGTCACCCTTTTTCTTAGACTGGAACAAGAGCAATCAATTTCCAAAAAACCCATCTTTAGTAATGTAACACAATAAGTCTTTTTCCCCTTTAAGAAGGATGTTTAAACAATTGACCACTGCATAACAAAACTCACCAGTGGAAATGCAAAACACAAATAATGACAGTGTAAACAGTTCTTAAAGAGCCAGTACATGCATTCACTGATCATGAGTTTTTAAATTATCTCTTTTGAACGGCTGGATTATCTAGAGCCTAGTTATTCCTTTGTGCTTATATTGCTTGTTTTATCCTGCTTAATGTCCTGCATGTCAATATTGACCTCATTATCTTGCGTCCCTAAAAACATTTTAAAATAGCTTTTCCACACTGATTTCATTTGTCTTGGATCTCTGGTTATCTGCTCTTCTTGATTTGTGCATAGATTTCTATGAATACGGTTTTAATCTGATCTAATAAAACATAAATATAACATATTAACGGTATTAGATTTTTGTTTCGATACAGATCAGCGACAAGCCGCTTATACGTATTTCGACCTCTTTAAGTTTCCTCAGAGCGGTATAGCCACTGCTCTGAATCAAAACAAAAATCTTTCCCGTCCTAGACAATAGTTATCAAAATAACTATATACGGACGTAACTACGCCATCTTAAAACAAAAAGAGAAATCGAACGATTTCTACCTGGCGAAACCGAATTCAAATTTTTACCAATGTGCCTTCTAAAAGTTGTAAAATTTGAATTCGGTTTCGCCAGGTAGAAATCGTTTGATTTCTCTTTTTGTTTTTAGATGGCGCAGTTACCGTATATAGTCATTTTGATAACTATTGTCTAGGACGGGAAAGATTTTTGTTTTGATTCAGAGCAGTGGCTATACCGCTCTTAGGAGACCTAAAAAGGTCGAAATACGTATAAGCGACTTGTTGCTGCCCTGTATCGAAACAAAAATCTAATACCGTCATTATGTTTTATTACTTTACTCCGTTTAGAGTACCAGAAACTGAATTCACTACGAATTTTGACCATGATGAACGGCAGGTGAAATGCAATTTTTAGATTCCCTTGCCGAGTAATTTATCAAGCTGTTTGCTTTGCAAGTTTTAGAAGGCACAGTGGTAAAAATTTGAATTCGGTTTTGCCAGGTTGGATGGCGCAAAATCGGACTAAGTGGAAAAGCATGCAAGAGCCCTATGTTCAGCAGTGGGCATTAGAGGCTAGTTGATGATGATGATGAGCTACGTCCGTATATAGTTATTTTGATAACTATTGTCTAGGACGGGATAGATTTTCGTTTTGATTCAGATCAGTGGCTATACCGCTCTGAGGAGACCTAAAGAGGTCGAAATACGTGTAAGCGGCTTGTCGCTGTCCTGTATCGAAACAAAATCTAATACCGTCATTCTGTTTTAATACTTTACTCCGTTTGGAGTACCAGAAACAGAATACACTACGAATTTTGACCATGATGAACGGCAGGTGGAATGCAATTTTTAGATTCCCTTGCCAAGTAATTTATCAAGATGTTTGCTTTGCAAGTTTAAGAAGGCACAGTGGCAAAAATTTTAATTCGGTTTCGCCAGGTAGAAATCGTTTGATTTTTTTTTTTGTTTTTAGATGGCGTAGTTACGTCCGTATATAGCTATTTTGATAACTATTGTCTAGGACGGGATAGATTTTGTTTCGATTCAGAGCAGTAGCTATACCGCTCTGAGGAGACCTAAAGAGGTCGAAATACGTATAAGCGGCTTGTCGCTGCCCTGTATCGAAACAAAAATGTAATACCGTCATTATGTTTTATTACTTTACTCCGTTTGGAGTACCAGAAACTGAATTCACTACGAATTTTGACTATGATGAACGGCAGGTGGAATGCAATTTTTAGATTCCCTTGCCGAGTAATTTATCAAGCTGTTTGCTTTGCAAGTTTGAGAAGGCACAGTGGTAAAAATTTGAATTCGGTTTCGCCAGGTAGAAAACATAAATAATTTACTGTGATAGACTGTACTATGATCGCGTCAAGAGCGTCTTACGTTATTTTAGTTGTAAAAAGCTATTGGTGGCACTATATTAATCTTAAACGCCTCCTTTCTCTGTTTTCATGGACGCAACGAATAAATTATAATTTAAATTTTTTTCTGTTAATCTCCAGAGTTGTTAGTTTGTGAGTGAGTGTAATGTAAGACAGGGTTCCAGTGGAATGGAAAAACAACATCTTTACCCCCAGACATAAAAAGTAAAACCAATGTCAATATGTTAATTATAGGGTCATATGTTTATCACCATTCTCTAAATCTTATTAACTTAAGAGCGGATTTTGTTACAGTATACAAAAGAACGATATCTGCATGCCTCATAAAGTTAAAAGTACATATAGGACTACGCAGTCCATTGCTCTCTGCCTTACAAATTGTATTTACCAAGCTTCATAAGTATCATCACTGTTTTGTTTCTTCTATTTTTGTTTTTTTTTAAGTATATACTGTTTTCATCTATATTTTTCTGTGAAGGAATTTTAGTAATTGTAATGGTTTTATTTTAACCATCCGGTCGTTTTTATATGTCGCTCAATTTAGAAGTCTTTTTTCTGAACACGTTGCCTGTTTGAGATGATAAAGTACGTAACATTATCATCATCATCATTCTGGTTTTACAACCCGGCGTAGTTCCTAGCCTCCTCAAGAATTTCTCTCCAGTCGTCCCTATCCATTGCCTTCCTCCGACAAGCACGTATTCCCATATTTCTCATGTATTTATCGATGTTATCAAAGAACCTTGCTCTGGGTCTTCCTCTTCTTCTCTTACCAATGGGTCTATCAAGGAGTGTTTTTCTAGCTGGGTCATTTTTTTCATCCGCATTACATGTGGATATATAACAGTATGCAGGAACGAGGGTCTCCCTGGCGCAGCCAGTTATTTGTTTGAAAAGACAGTTCTCCCTGAATTTGTACTCTATATTCAACTTTTTCAAGAGTTAGTTTTGTTAAATTTACCAACTGATTTGGTATTCCTAACTCTTTCATTGTATTCCTAACTCTTTCATTTCTCTTCTATTCACAGAGTCTAGGCTGCTTTGTAGTCTATAAATATGTGATGTGATGATTATCTATGCTATATTTCAGTGTTTTTTTCTAAAATTTGTTTCAGGGTGGTAATCTGATGAATTGTCGGTTTACTACCTCTGAAACCAGTCTGGTATTTTCCTACTATCCGTTCTGCATATGGTGCCATACGGTGACGTAGTACTGTGAAAAATATTTTATACGCTGCATTTAGAAGCGTAATTCCTCTGTGATTAGAGGATTCAAAGATATTTCATTTTTTGTATATGGTGAGAAGTATTCCAACCTTCACCTTCGTGGCCACCTTCTTTATATAGTTCAGCTGCGAGATTATCTATTCCGGGTAATTTATTTCTGGCTAGATTTTAACTGCATCTTTAACTTCAAGAATCGTTGGTGGTTTCTCTTTCCTCTCGTCTATTCCTCTTACCTCATCTCTTTTGTCTTTCAGATTTTCTTCTTCTTCCTACATAAGTGGTTAGTAAAGTGCTTGGTTAAAGTATTCCGCCCATCTATTCAATACATCTTTCCTTGCTGTTAATAGGTCGCCATTCTGACTTCTGCATTGTGTTGTGGTTGCCTTGTATTATTTTCTATTGATGTTAATTTTCTTATAGAATGCTCTGAATTCTTTCTCTCTGTTGAGGTTTTCGAAATATTTAAGTTCCTTATTTAAGTGGTTTCGTTTTTATCTTTTGTGTATCCTCTTTTCTTCTCTTCATTTTGTCTAGTAATTCTCTACAGTTGTTCTAGTTCGTCGAGTAAGCATCTTTGTGTAGGCTTCATTTTTTTCTTTTGTTCCATTCTTGCATTCATCGTCAAACCAATGGGTTTTACAGGTACAAATTTCTGTTCCTTTTTCATCTTTCTCTGCTGCTTCAATGTCTTCCTTTATTATGGCCCAGTAGGAGTATATATCTGTATGGCCTTCTTCATTTACATTTTGATTCCTTAGTCCGTTGGTGATGTTTGCCGAGTACCGTATCATTATCAGCTAACTACAAATCCTGTATGAAGCAAAAATAAGTCAGGAGACTTCTCTTCGATGGCGAATTAGGTGAGCTGCAAACCAGAGCCTACTGAAAGCTTTTGAATGATGTTAGGAATTACATTTTATTTCAATAATACATATGAAAATAAATTCAATCGTCTACTTTCATTTCAACGTCTTTTCGCTACAT
Source organism: Diabrotica undecimpunctata (assembly GCF_040954645.1). NCBI lineage: Eukaryota > Metazoa > Arthropoda > Insecta > Coleoptera > Chrysomelidae > Diabrotica > Diabrotica undecimpunctata. The sequence continues at coordinate 38,059,733 of NC_092809.1, read as the reverse complement.
AAAGAGTGCAAACGATAGTGATTTTAAAGGGTAAAATATAGGTGCATTGTCGGAATAAAAATATTTATGTCTAATATTGTCCAATAGCTTCCAGTAAGCTTGGATTTACATTTCACCTAATCGTCATCGAATTGAACTCCCCTGACTTCTTGTTGCTTCATACAGATGTGCTACTAGCGTATTCAGGCATGTTGTGCTACCAAACGACCATATAGATTGCATTTCATTTTAGTTCGACTTACCACAAATGGTCCTGATGAGAGGTGAATACCTCCAAACAAGAGTAGAACAATGGTGGAGCTCGAATTAAAAGAAATACAATTGTTTACCTTTGTGCAAATCCTGTAGCTTGTCGGATGCATTCTATAGTATGCCTGTGTTTCGGTCTTCTGTGCGTCTGATTTTTCAGTGTGTAACTACTATTACAAGATTATTGTCACACATTTATTCATACCATTACACTTATACCATTACTTTTCCTTCCAGTATAACTTGAAGTAATTCATATCTTTCGCCTCTCAGCACATGACCCAAGTATTGCATTTTCCTCTCTTTGATTATTCTTAGTAATTCTTTTTGTTTACACATGCGACGAAGTACCTCAACATTAGTAACTCTTTGTACCCATGGAATCCTCAACATTCGTCTGTATATATACATCTCAAAGGCATCTATTCTTTTTTCTATTTCAGAGTCCATTGTCCAACTTTCACAGCCATACAGTAAGACAGAAAAAACGTAACATCTGATCATTCGGATTCTAAGCTGTAGACTAAGTTCTGATCTTGTAAAAAATGTTTTAATGCTCATGAATGTTTTCCTTGCTTGTTCGATTCTTGATAGGATTTCTTTTTTTTAATTACACTGACTATTAATATTTGTTCCCAAATATTTTATGGAATTTACCTGTTCTATTATTTGACCCTTGGCATACACCTGTACGTTTATTGGTGTCTTTGAAAATACTAAAGTTTTAGTTTTGGAAACGTTTAGATGTAAACCGAAAATTTCGCTGTGGTGAACTACCGCATTTATTATATTTTGTAGTTCTTGTGCGTTGCTTGCTATTAAGACGGTATCATCAGCATATCTGATGTTGTCTATGCTGATTCCTACCTGTCATTTCTTTTACTTTTTTATGAATATTAAAGGTGTCGTATTTTTCCTGAAGTTGTTCGATTTCTAGGCATTTTGTTGACATCCAGTTTTCTTTCGCCTCCCTGCACTTTTTTCTAATGATTTTGTTGATTTGCTTGTATTCTATTGGGCTTGTTTTATGTTTTCGTCTTACGTCCATGAGGTCCATGATCTCTTGCGTTATCCATTCTTGTTTTTTGTTGTGTTTTATGAACCCGATGTCTTCTTCTTGTATCTTTGTTATTTTTGTTTTTAGAGCATTCCATGTTACTTCAATGTCTGTCTGTACCAAGTTTTCGATCGTTTTTATTTCTTCCTCAAGCTTGATACTTATTTCTTTTTTCTGTTCAGGGTTCTTCAGTTGTGAGATGTCTATTTTTCTTGTCACTGTTTTCTTTTTGACTTTAAGAAATCTTTTTAATCTAAAATCCATTATAACTGGATTATGATCGCTATGTATATCAGCTCCAGGGTATGTTTTCGTAGATTGTATGTACTTCTTAAAGGTGTTATTGAGCAAAATGAAGTCAATTTGATTTCTAACAATGCTGTCTTTTCTGTCTGCAGGTGATTTCCATGTGTATAGCCTTCTGGGATGTTGTTTGAAGAAGGTACAATTAACAGATTGTTTTCTACGCAGAATTGTATAAGTCTATCTCCTCTATTATTTCTGGTACCTAGACCGTATGCTCCTATGTGGTCTCCTTCAGCATCACGACTAATTTTAGCGTTAAAGTCACCCATGATCATCGTTATCTCACCTCTTTTTGTCAGTCTCATTATTTCATCTATGTTGTTATAAAATTTTTCGATTTCTTCGTCTTACCATTATTAATATTTCTTCGTCTTCGTCTTTACCATTATTAATACGTGTAAATTAGGTACCAATTTATCTTAAATGGATATTAATTTAAAGGAATATGCAAATTTCTGGTATTTCTGGATATATACAAAGAGAAGAAGAGTAAATATTCACCCTCTTAGAAGAAGAAAACCATATTATGACCTAATACGTATGCAAGGAAAGAATGACAATTTCATGACACAATGAAAAATTGTTATTATTATATTTTATTTTAGAATGTTTATTATAATTTTGAAACCGTTTGTAATTATTCATTAACAAATGAATTAAAAAGCTAAATCCTTCTCTGGTAATTATTTTGAATCGGCAAATCGGCATATTCTGGTTTATGAAAGTGAAAGAACATTCCGATTAAATGGGAATTAATCGCCGCTTTACTGATCGTATATATGTGGTACAATTCGTACTATATACATACGAGGAGGCTCTCAAAAATACAAATAGACATAAAACAAGACATAAAAAAGTCCATGAGATAATAATTTTTTTGCGTAAAATAAATAATGGACTAGCACGAAGCTTCATGCTATGTTATCTGTATTATTAAATATAAAATAATATTAAATAATATTTTTCAAGGCTAAATACCCCTCACGAGAATGTCAGTTGAAAACACGCAAATACCCCAGACAAGTAGGAAATTATTTCCAGAATCCTGTACTGATAAATTATCAGTCTGGCCCATAAATTCTGGGGAAACAAAAAATTGACGAAGACAAGAAAAAGTTACCCGAATGAGACGACACTTTATATAGGAACACATAATGCACGTTCCCTGTCATCGAATGCCATAGTCTGTGGACTAGTGCGCATTTCGATGCGCATCGCCCCGCCTCGAATTTTCCCATTGGCTCTTGACCTGGAAATCCCTATTTATCGCTCGAACAGCGCATATAAATATTGGCGATTCTCAGGTCAGCCAGGGCAGGGCAGTCCCTCACGGGCTCTCCGAGAGTTTAGTGCTCTTGGGGCGCTGCTTCCTACTGTTTCAATTATACTCTGTGGCTGAGATATTGTTTCAACTTAACTTGGTGTTTTTATTTCGACGAAGAAATTGTCATGTAAGAAATATCTTACCTTTTTCAAGGCAAGACACCGAAGATAAATATTTTCCAAGTCCATAACCCGAAAATGGACTTAAGTAGAGGAGCTCTCAACAGTATATTTGAAGCCCTCTACAGAGCACCCGGGGATATCAGAAGGTGGTTAGACCCTTAATTGTTCCCCCGAGGTGACATCCCTACTATCCGATGAAAGACTTATTGAAATTAAGTGTGAACTAGAAAACATAAAGTGGGACATAGCCGGTCTCAGCGAAGTCAGAAGACGTGGCAAACACTTATTAAACTAAAATCAGAACATAGTTTTTACCACGTAGGTGACGACAATAATTCCTTGGAAGGAACCAGCTTCCTTATACACAAGCGTCTCCAAACAAGTAAAGTATCACTAAAGAAATTTTCCACAAGAGGAATTCGTCTTACTCTCAAATTGAATACAAGGTATAATATGAAAACAATATAGCTCTATGCACCAACAATAGACCATGATGAGGAAGAACTGGATCTATTCTACGATGATATCGAAGCTGCTCTTAAAGACCATCAAGGACATTTTACTTTTACATGTGGTGATTTTAACGCCAAAACAGGAATGAAATCTAACCCTACAGAAACACCAGCGGGAAACTTTGGCTTGGATGGTAGAACTGAACGTGGCAAAATACTGTTAAGGTTCATGCTGCAATATGAACTATTCCAAATAAACAATTTTTTCAAAAAGAAACCACAGAGAAGATGGACATGGCAAAGTCCTAATGGAAAAACTCAAAACGAAATTAATTTTATTATCGTGGACAAAAAAACACACCGTTAAAGGCATCATGGTGGTAAACAGATTTGTTACCAGTAGCGATCATAAAATGGTACGAGGTAAAATAGAAATAAGCTTAAAGAAGGAGAGGTATAAGATGATTAAAAAGAAGAACAAATTAAAACTATAGATGAAGCCATCAGATATAGATAGTTTTCAGCAATGTATTTTCAACATACTTAGTAGTCCTGAAACAGAAAATAGTATAAACGAAATAATAAATTAACAAATGCCAAAAGATAGAAATGTTCATCTTACAACCAACAGAGAGGAAACCCTTAAAATAGTTAAATGGCAGAGAAGATTAAGTACCAGAAATATTAACAAGAAAAAAGGGCCAATTGTCAACCAAGGATCAGAACTACTACCGAAAATCACAATAGACGAAATAAAACTAACCCTAAGAAAAGCTAAAAATAACAAATTTCTGACTAGTGTGTAGTTACTGATGTAATCAAAATCGAAGGCATTTGCCTACTTAAGAAAATAAAAAACCTTTTTAACATGTGCCTTTTATAGCACAATGCTGGGGTAATTCTATTGTACAAAAAAGGAGATTACCATGAATTAGAAAACTACAGACCTATATGTCTCCTTAGTTATCTATACAAACTCCTTAGAAGAATAGTAACGAATCGTCTTGAGAAAAAACTTGAGTTCAACCAGCCAATAGAGCAAGCGGGATTTCGTACCGGAATTTGGAATAAATCATCACCTACAGAGCATTAAAACGGTAATAGAAAACACTATCGAATACAATCCACCACTCGTTCTGGCTTTTGTAGATTTCCATAAAGCCTTTGACAGGGTAGAATTTGACAAAATCCTGGAAGCACTACAAGCATGCCGCATTGATTACCGATATACAAGGTTAATTTACAATACAAGAACGCAACTTTGTCTGTGAAACTACATAACTTCAGTTAATGTGTGCTAGTGTGGGTCTTAAAATAAACATCTCCAAAACAAAATTGATGACAAACCTAGTACCTAGCGGAAATATCAATATTGGAGACAACGAAGTAGAGCTGGTAAAGAAATACATATACCTTGGACACGAAATAAAGATCACATACACAAGAGACAACCAAGCATGCGAACTACGAAGAAGAATAAACCTATCATGGGCAGCCTATGGAAAACTCAAAGACATCTTTAAAAGCGATATACCAATTTCTTTAAAACGTGAAACATTTGACCAATGTGCGTTACCTATGATGACCTATGGTGCCGAAACTTTGACATTGACGGCTACAACTTCTAAAATGCTACAAAAAGCTCAGAAGAAAATGGAAAGGTCAATGCTGAGTATATCGCTTCGTGACGGAATTAGAAATGAAGACTTAAAACGAAGAACAGGAGTTACCGATGTAATTTCTCGAATTGCCACACAGAAATGGAACTGGGCTGGACACGTCGCCTGAATCAGTGATAAAAGATGGACGAAGAGATTGCTTGAGTGGAGGCCGAGGTTAGACCAAAGAAGTAGATGTAGACTCCCTACTCGTTGGACTGACGATCTCAAGAAAATGTTAAGAAATTGGATGAAAAGTGCTCAAGATAAAGCACAATGGACAAAACTAAAGGAGACCTATGTCTAGCAGTGGACGCAAAGGATTGGGTGATGATGATGACTATTTTTAAAATTGAATAAATAATTTTATTATTTTTTTATTATTTTATTTACACGTATAGTTTTAATAATTCAAATAAACAGATGATCCAAATGAACAAAAAAAAAATCACGTTGTATAACGGACTCCCTTCGTCGAGTAAATGGACTCTTTCCAATTATTTCGTGTTGCTAATTTCGTGACGGTTGCCTCAGCATTTACACTTACTATAGAGAAAAATTAATACAAGTCAGTATGGAAGCTTCTCTTTAAAAATCAGTAGTAGTCAGTAGGATTTAGATTGCCTCAGCATCTACACTTACTATAGAGAAAAATTAATACAAGTCAGTATAGAAGCTCCTCTTTAAAAATCAGTAGTAGTCAGTAGGATTTAGAAATAGATTGAATTAACGCCTTTGCGACATTATTGCTATTAATTATATCATTCTAAACTCCAAAGTAACGTTGATACATTTCTACTAAGCCTGTTGCCAATTTCTCGAACCAAAATTACCATTTTCTGTAGGCTAATACTTCTAACCAGATCAAATTCAACATGTATGAAACATTTTTACCAAGGGAACATATTAGTCAAATCTAAAGCAAGTTACTTAAATAAAATTTGCCAAATCATAACTTTAAGAGTACCTATATAAATTGATAATTTTAGAATGTCAGAATGCCACAAATGCAAAATTGAAGAAGTTTCGTGTAAACAAATATTTTTTCAATCGCAGTTTTGAAAATATTTGATTGTATATCTTGTGATGGATATTGAAGTATTCTTAGCTGTACGTTACATCTTTATACGTACATGTTTTGTATTTTGGGTATACACAATAAATATACATATAACAATAAAACACTGAAAAATTTGTTTTCAAAACTTCCACAAAATTTATTATAAAATCTTATCACTACAGCTGTTTCGGCAGAGTGCCTTTCTCAAGTGATCTATTTTTGGTGTGCGTTTACACTTTATAGTCTTAATAACGGAATAGGTTGAGGAGGAGGGAACTGTTTGCTTCAAGTTGGTCATTTAGAATTATGTCTGTGTTTTTAAATTTGTTAATTTCCATAGATTTTAACAAAGATAGCTTAAGGCCTTTATTTTGAATGTAACGAATTTGAAATTCGTTATTAAAAGAATGATTATGATCTAGAAGGTGAAGTGCGTATGTAGAATCTTTTTTTCTATTATTCAAGCCCTGTTATGTTCTGCTATTCGTTTGTTAAAATTTCTACCAGTTTGACCGATGTAAGTTTTTGGGCAGTCGCCACATTTAAGTTTGTATACACCAGTGTGTAAGTGCTTTTTATTTTGGCTCTTGTTGTTTTTAATATATTTGCCCAAAGTTGTTGTTTGTTCTAAAAGCTGGTGTTTTTCCTTTCTCTTTTATGTATTTGGCTGTTTTTGTTGATATTTTGCCTATATATGTAATCGAGCAGAAAGTACTGGGGATTTTCTCTGGTGGTGGAAATACTAAATTCAGAACTTTCTTGTATAGTTTTTGATTTAAAATTTTATTAATTGTTTGTTCGTTGTATCCATTGTTTATTGCTATTTGCTTAATGATATTTATTTCTGTCTCAAAGTTGTATTTTGACATCGACAGCTGCTAGTTTATATTGTGTAGGATGGGATGATGAATTGTCTATAGTCGTGTCAGTATGGGAGGTGGGCTTATGAAATACGCAGAACTCATGTTTGTTTTTAAGTCTGATAATTTTTAAATCTAAAAAATTTATGGTTTGATTTTGTTCTGTTTCTATTGACTATGAAGTGAATTAATATACGATAAAAATTGGTCGAGTTGCCTGTTAGTTCCAGTAAAACATACCAGTATATCGTCTACGTATCTCCACCAATATAAAAACTGTTTGAATACGGGATGTTTTGAAATCTTTGTCTCTAGATGATCCATAAAAATATCTAATAGCAATGGGCTTAAAGGATTACGCATTATAAGTCCTGCACTATTATTTGCATATATTTGGTTACTAAATTCAAAGTAGTCCTGGTTTATGCAAATTTTAAGAAGATGTAAAATTTCAGATGTAATGATTGGATTAGTAATATTATGGTCTAAAAAGTTTTTTACTAGAACAAAAGTTTCTTTAGGAAGAATACTAAGAAAAAGAATTTTTACGTCAAATGAAATTAATCTGGAGTTGTTAGGTAATTGAAAATGTTGTATTTTATTAATATTTTTAAATAGCTAACAACTTAGGAGCTTCCACAAATAAATTTTGTGGAAGTTTTGAAAAGAAAATTTTCAATGTTTAATTGTTACATAAAATTAATTTCCATCAAGTAACGAGGACCCTTAAGCTAGCGGGGACAAATGAGGAATCCAACTTAACCTACGGAATATTTTTTCACTAATTTATTACCGCCCTAATAATTTTTCACCACCAATCCAAACTTAAAGGGAGCAATTTTGCTGGCTAAGGTTCAAGCTAGCAGAATTCGGAAAAAAAACTTTTTACCGATGGCATATTTTTTTACCCATATTTCACTAATTTATTACCACTAAAACAAATTTATTTGCAAACGTTCCCGCTAGCTAAATATTCGAGCCAGCAGAATTTAAAAAAAAAATATTTTTTGAAGTACCACACTGTTTTGACAGGTTTTTACAAATTTATTACCACCCTATTAATTTTTCACTTTTTAACTATTCCTTGTGTGAAGTCAATATTAAGCTATTAAGCGGAAGCTCGAATATTAAGCTAACTAATTCAAATAAAAATTTTGAAATATCACATGATTCAGCTCGATTTTTACTAATTTTTTGCCTGTCAACTAACCCGTGGTAGCTCAGCTTAAAATAAAAAAAGTAATTTTTAAATACCACTATGTGCTACAAAGCTTTTCCAATTCATTTACCACCTTCACAATTGTTTACCCCTCTATGAGAAGATAATAATTCTGCTAGGTTGAATTTTGAACTGACAAAACAAAATTATAAAAGGCATTTTTTGTATTGTACTTTTAGTTCAACCTTTTACTATCTTTTGCTATCTTTACCTAACACACTGGGCATAAATTCCGCACTTTTTTGCGTAAAGTCGTACTTTTTACGTACAGAGTAACATTTCAGAATGTTTTTAATTAGAGTAGTTGAAAAAACAATGTTTGAATGTTTGAAAACGATGAACGTTTGCCATTAACTGTGGCTTAGGGGGTAAAAAATTATGAGGGTGGATAAAATTCAATAAAAATCTGCAAGCAATTTATACTTTTAGTTACAAGAAGAGTACAGTAAAATGGTGAAAATAGATTTTTATCACCTTAAATATTAACAGAAATTATTCACTTCTCATAAGGAGTAGTTGAGGGGTGAATAATTACTAGTGTGGTAATAAATTCATAAAAACCTAGCAGAGCACTGTGGTATAACATAAATATTATTTTTGAAATTCTACTAGTTTTAACCGTAAGCCAGCAAAATCGCTCTCGTTAAGGGTGGTTTGGTGGTGAAAAATTATGAGGGTGGTAATAAATTAGTGAAAATGGGTAAAAAAAATATGCCATCGGTAAAAAAGTTTTTTTTCTGAATTCTGCTAGCTTGAACCTTAAGCCAGCAAAATCGCTCCCATTAAGGGTGGTTTGGTGGTGAAAAAATTATTAGGGCGGTAATAAATTAATGAAAAATGGGTGAAAAAATATGCCATAAGCAAAAAGTTTTTTTTTCCGAAATCTGCTAGCTTGAACTTTAAGCCAGCAGAATCGCTCTCCTTAAGGTTGCTTAGGTGGTGATAAATTATTAGAGTGGTAATAAATTAGTGAAAAATGGGTGAAAATATATTACGTAGTTTAAATTGGATTCCGCTCAGCTAAGGGTCACCGCTAGCTTAAGGGTCCTCAAGTAACAGTCGAATCCATCACTTACAATGAAGAATATTTTATTTATTTCTTGATATACCAAACACAGAAACGCGTAATTATTTTAACAACTAAATTATATTTAAAATTTAAATAATACTAAATATTTAAATAAAACTTGTTGAAAAGTTGGTTCATTAAAATCTAAACACACACAACTCGTCTCTGCAATAAACAAAACAACACTTTTTGTAACATCTTTACAATAAAGTAATGGTAGCTGATCAAACTATAAAGACACGCACGGATGAAAATCCATAAGGTTGGTAAAGAACAGAATAATAATTGCATAAAACTTCCATTTATGGTTCATATCGTCTACTTTTTGAACGCTCCTCGTATATGGTGCAAAACAAGTAAAGAAACCGAAAGTGCACAGCAATATACTATCATATCGAAGAATGTTAAGTATCTTTTAACACCCCAAGGTTGACTAAAAAAACTAAAAATGTATCTATACCGGCGCAAATCGCTTATTATCTTAGTAAATGAAAGGAAACGGCATTTCTGGTTTTGCACAATGATAGTAGTTGTGGTGAAGATTGATGTGTAGAAAAAGCAAGAAACTGCTGTGAGCGCATTGCTGAAAGTAGGCCATTTGCATGCTCAAATCGGGGCATAATTTACAATGATTCAGAGATAAAAATGTGTGTAACAAGGATTACAGAGCATAAAAGGTAGAAACAAGTAGGCTGCCAATAAAAAATAACTTACAATTAGTTTTGATCGTGCTGTGATAACTTAAAGTGTCTATATGGTTGGGCTAAATTATTATTATTAGACGGAATGTTAGTTAATTAAATGTAATGATGAAGTAGAAAAGCTTTATGAGTAAATCTTTGGCAGTCTACAAAAATTAGAAAAATATGAAGTTATAGATATTCTGAGATCAACACCTATAATTAATTTGCTGGAAGAAATAATTGAACACCTGGAAAAAGTAACCAGAAATTTCATGCTAATGCTTTGCAACATGAAATATTAATATAAAATACAAAATTAATAATCTAAGTCTACTAAGTGCCCAGATCATTTCATTTGTACAGTGCTTACTGCACTGGTGCAGTGGTACAAGTAAAGTGATCTGGGAGCTCAGGAGACTGAGACCCCGAAAGCCCGGATGAAGACTTCGAAGGAGAAATCATCTATATATTAACCTTGAGACATCCCATATTGGATATAGGCCTCCCCTTAGCTGCTTCATCGATCCCTATCCACCCACAGGTTATCCACCCACCGTATCTGTGATCTCCCTCGTTTTCGTTTATATGTCCAAGGTCCCGATCTGTAATAGTCTTATTCAATCTTCCATCTTTTTGTCTAATACTATGACTGGCAAATTTCCTCATTAGTTTTGTTATTTAACTGGTAGTATCTTTAACTTTTGTAACGTTTCTTATCCAGATACTCTTCCTCATATCTGACAGTGGTATGTTGACTGTCTTTCCACTGTTTTTTGTATCTTTACTGTTCTATCCATATTACCTCTTGTGAATGTTTAAGTTTGAAATCTGTATATAAGGACGGGAAGAATGCATTGGTTGAGCAGTTTCGTTTTTAGATATTTAGGATACTTTTTATTTTTCATGTAGCTGTTTACCAAACGAAGCCCCTGCCAATCTCGTTCGTGTCTGCATTTCTATAGTTTGGTCGTCTTTATTTATTATCTGTCACATATTATACACACATATATATATATATATATATATATATATATATATATATATATATATATATATATATATATATATATATATATATATATTAGTGTTGCCCAAAATCGGTCTTGGTCTTGCAGTCTTGGTCTTGTTCTTGCGTTTTTGCAAGACCAAGACCAAGACCAAGACCGCCTAATTTTAGCAAGACCAAGACCAAGACTGACCGTGCAAGATTTAAGCAAGAACAAGACTAAGCTTGCGAGACTCTTGCGTCTTGCAGTTAGGACTGAGTGTGGTTTTAGCGAGTATAGTAGTTCGGGTATATGCTTAAAGACTCTATGAGACGCAAAAAAATATATAATAAAAATTTGAAAAACTGGACTTATGCGCATTACAAACAATACCATAAATCGCTCACTGGATGCAATAATGGCACATCTAATAAATTAGACTTTGTGGGAAATTAAAGTTTTGTAATTTAAAAATAGTAAATTGAGATTTTCGTGAATATTTTTATGTCAGTTGTAAATATTTTTCTCATATCTTGTTATTTATAAAAAATTACATATAAAATCATAAAAAATTATTTTTTTTGTTTTTATTTTTAAGAAAAAAATTTAAATTATTGAAAATGTGCCATTATTGCCATTTATATTTTCTTTAAAATAGTTATTAAAATAAGTAACAAATTGAAGACGAAGAATATAAAAATAAATAAAAAATGCTTTTATTGGGATTTTTATTCGACAAAATATTACTTGTTTCTGTAATAATACACTATTTCTAGAAAAATGAAAAGAAACAAACTCTAACAATAAAAAACCTAAATATTTTGAAAAACATGACTGCATAAGTTTCTATTAGTATAGTAAATAAAAAACAAAAAGCTACAACTATAGCCATAAAAGAAAAATACTACCTAAAAATATTTTTTTATAACAACTAAATCAACCCTTTAAAATATGTTTTTAACTTATTTTGAACACACTGTTACAGCTTTTAAGTGTGCGACAATACATTAAAATTATAGTTTGCAAAAAAGGTAATAAAACAAACACAATATAAAAATAGTGCATTCTTGTTCTGTTTAAATAGGAAAAATCTCATCACAACAACGCAAAGTTTGTTGCGGTTGATTATTATTCTTTACAGGGTTTGAGACTGTTGTAAAAATGTGCATGGCACTTTTTAATAGCATTGGTCCGCAATAATTCGATTAGGTCTTCATATTTTCTTTTGGGTATCTCTAGAGGCGCTTTGTAAGCACATTCTAATTTTATGTTTCTAAAATTCAGAGAGGCAGTGTTGTTTGTTCGCACATTTTTTCTTGGTTTAATACTATCAGCTCTATATTCAGACTGACCGAATGATGTCTTATAGTAAAATTGATCCAAATTATCTCTTTCAACTTTAAACACGCATGCTTCACTAAACTTCACAGTATCATTTAAAGAGTCTTTAGTAAAATTAAAGGAGGTTTGCAAAGTTAAATTTTTTATATCAAAAAAGTCATCGTAACTCATTTCCACTACTTTAAAGGGTTCTCCGGTTTTCCTTGCCGTTTGCACTAATGTTACGTACTGATCTGGTGTTGAAATTGGCCCTGATCTAAGACTCCTTTTTATATTTTTTTCTATGAGGGAGTGGACATTGTCTCCCTCATTTTGAGTATGTCCAGAAACCAGGTACTTATGAGTAATTGATTTTATTTTACTGTAATTGGCTAATGCATAAAAGTAAGCTGCTAGTACAAATTTGTTTTTCTGCTGTCCCGAACAATTGTCTGAATAAAATACAATTTCCAAATTATTTCCCTCGTATTCTTCGGATTTTCGTTGCAGATATTTTAAGAGACATGACCCTATTTCATTAGGTCCACGTTTTCCCTGTCCCTCATGCCACATAAAACAATAAACCGAGCCCTGCCCTTTACTCGCCAGGTCGCAAACTGTAAAATTGTACATAGAAAGTTTGGACTTATAATAAAACGTGGACACATCACCTTTTGGAATTGGTAATTATAAGATTCAGATATTTTATCCTTGTCCGCTTGCTTCTCTGCCCTGCTTAATTTTTTTTCGTGTTGGTGTGATAAGTAGTCAATTTCCATCGCTTTCTTTTCTTCTTCATCCGCATTTTCAAAAGCAACGCACTTTTGGCATTGGTCCTTCTTAGGAACAAAGAATGCCAAGTTGTATTCATAATTAAATACATCCCTGTAGGTACTTAGACTGGCAAATTGTTTGTTCTCGGCTAGGCACAAATTCTTATAGTCTCGGTATAAATCTGTAATCGTTTTTCTTCCTTCAATATACTGTTTTTCAGAATGTGCTCTTGTATAGTGACTTTCGATCTTCGGAATTGATTCAATATGGGCACGAATATCAATTTTGGCGCCAGACTTATTTTTTTGCTTTCCATGTCTTCCTCTTTTTTCTTCGAAACTGCCTTCTATTCTTCCACTTATTACACTTCTAATGCAACGGCTTGTTACTCCCAAAGTAGATACAAAAAATATCTTACATACTCGAATTTTATGATTATTTTTTAGAAAATAGAATGCATTGTTATTTGTTCGTTTTTTATTTAAGCTGGTCTCAGTTTTCATAACTTCTTGCATTAGTGTCGAAATAAATGCTCTTTGCTTCTCGATATTGCTCAAACCCCAGTATTTGCTAAATAGCTGTTCTCTTTCTTCCATAGAAAATTTAGTCGCACACTTAAATCTGCAATGTTCTCCACATGGTGGTTTAATTTCTCTGGCCGCTATTTGTTGACCTTTATTAAGTGTCTTATATGGCTTGCCGCTATTTCTTAAAGTTTTGGCTTGGTTTCTCTTCAAATTTTCAGGCATCCTTTTTCTCTTCCTACTTTTCTTCTTCGCCTCAGGTTCTTCTTCCACATTTTTTTCTTTTAAAACTCTTATTGGTACATTTTCGTCGCTGCTTGAAGATGTGTTTGTGTCGTCTTCATAGTTTGGATCTGCAATAGAGTCATCTGAAAAACCGGCACCTTCATCTTCTTCGAAAGGGGTGTTTTCATTAACCAAAGAAAAAATTGGGTTTTCTATTGAATTTTCTTTTTTAGATGTGTGCAAATCTTTTATTCCTTCAACTTCTTCCAACAAAATATTTTCTATTTCCATTATTACAGCAGTTTGTAACTGAACATCGCTAGTTTTTTCAAATGACTTGTTTTCTAATGTTTCAACGTGGAGGGTCTCTTGTTCAAATTCAATAGCACTCTCACAAGAATTTTTATTTTTATTCTCGACATCACTTGGCTCTGAAACGAGTGGTGCAATCTTCCAAATATTTTTATCGTCGGCATCGACAGATCTCAATAATTTGATACCTACAGCGTCCAACAGTTTTGCACCTCTTGAATAAGAATCCATCTTTGATGTATTAACTAAAAAAAAGTACTGATGCAACCTTACAAAATTCAAAAAACAAACTTGTTTATTCATTCAGCAAATTCCCAACTATGTATAAACATAACAAAGGCACGTGTTGGTATGTATTCGCTTTCTGTAATATTTGTCAAGAGACTATTAACTATGATTTATCGCCTTAAACGAGACTGTCTCACTTTACAGGTCCAAACTTTTCAGTTTGATTAAATTCAAATTGTAGCATATTGGTGTGTTACACATACATAGTTACTGTTATTTACTGGGTCATGTTATTTTTTATAAGTTTTATAGTGTGTAGTGAACTTCTAGTATCCAAAAACAAAATAGTCATTAAAAGTAAACATACCTTGCGGTTATCACTAAAATAAGAGAAACATTTTACTTTATTGGTGTTTAAAAAAGTACGACCCTGTTTGGCTTTGAGGTGTGATTTTGTTTACAGTAGGAAATAAGATATTATGCAAAATGAATGTATTAAATAGTAATTACCAAAACAAAGTTACTAAAATTTTGCTAAAAGTTATTTAAATTTCATTGTCAATAGTGGCACAATTTATAAATTTCTACTTTGTATTGTAAACAGTAAGTCTCTAAAAATATTAGCATTAATGGCACAATTATTGAAGATGCTTCACAAATAAATCTTTATTAATATAAATATACACATGCAATAGCGGCACTTTTAAAAGTGCCATTATTGTCACAATAAAATTATGATAATTGTTAAAACTTACCCAACTAAATCAATATGCCACTATTGCACGCTCTCACCTTGTGCACTTGTAGAGGGTTGTCGACGTACTAAACTGTTGAGCCGGTGTTGCTCCTCAGATGTGGCAAAAATGCGCGAAAGTCAATAACGTCATTTGCGCTATCTACCGGGGAATGGGAGAGCTATGTATATGCCAGTATTTTTAGAAGGTAGAGCTTCAAAAGCTAGGTATTTTAAGTATTAAAACTCAAAAGAGCAAAAATTTGAGATGTGCCACTATTGCATCCAGTGAGCGAAATATACATACCGAATCAAAATATTCATTAAAAAAACACATTTGACACGTGCTCAGAGGTCATAATTACAATGTAACAATAAAATATTTTGTACATTCTTTTCCAGCAGACGACTTCTTCGCTTTGAAATTAATTGTCCCCATTTTGAGAATAGCCGCCCTCTAATCATAAAAATAATCTTCTTGCATTGCGACGCCGACGATATCGATACGATATTTTAAAAAATATTGTATCGATATTTATTAAAATATGTCATCCTAGCTAATAAAAAATATAATTGTTACGGACACCCACTTAATAATTCAATTTTTTCCCATTATAATTTAGTCAGGAGGAATCTAAATAAACAAATCTTATCGGCCTAAGATTATAAATTGTTTCTGCTGAGTGTGCGATGAGATAATTCGGTTAAACAAAATTTGCTGAAAGAGCGCGGCTAA
Source organism: Diabrotica undecimpunctata (assembly GCF_040954645.1). Taxonomy (NCBI): domain Eukaryota; kingdom Metazoa; phylum Arthropoda; class Insecta; order Coleoptera; family Chrysomelidae; genus Diabrotica; species Diabrotica undecimpunctata. Next base: position 38,043,836 of record NC_092809.1, on the reverse strand, counting down.
TATTCAAACGTAACGAGACAAATTAATAACAGATAACGTCGCCTACGTGTAAACAAAATACCGAAGTATGTAGAATAACGAAGTAATGATATATAATTCTCGGTTTGTTATTAGATACTTAGGGTATTGGATAGTAACGAACATAAAGTAACTAGTAGTATAGTAGTTACTTTTTCGACATCACTTAACTTTATTTCCAATTGAGCTTTTCTTTGAGTCTAATGTAATAATTGTTTTTCATCTAATCCTTGTTGTTCCTGGAGTGACAAGTTTACAATTGGATATGAGGGACATAGATTCAAATAGTTCGAGTCGGAGTAGTGAGCGTTGGAGTTATAGATCTAAAGGACCTAAAAGCAAATTTGATGAGTTTTTCGAAATAATTCAGCCATCCCAAATTGCTTTGTGTAAATTGTGCCTACATAGAAAGGTTGAAATGATAATGATCAACAGAAACACGTCAGATTTAAGGAAGCATCTAATATCTTTTCACAAAAAGGAATTACAAATATTTCTTCCTGAAAAACCAAAATTCGGTGGAGATATCACAAGCTTTTTAATAACCGCTAGAAAAAGTGGACATGTAAAAAAATATACTTATTACCTTATTAACAATTACATATATATTATGTACCTACTACTTTATTTTGGTAAATTAATGTATTTATTAAGTAGGATCTCATTAATTTAAAATAACTTCTTTTGATTACCATTGCTTTTTCAACTATTCTTTATTTTTTCAAGTTAGTTTTTTATATAAAAGTAGAGACAAGATTGGTAAAAACATTTATTTTGCTTTAATAAGTGGATTATAGTTTGTTATCTTATCACCTAAAAAATCTGTGCCCTTGATACATGTATGGGGATTTTTTGCCCATCATGTCCATCAATCCCTTTCTAGGCAGATAATGTTCTTTAAAATACAGTCATGCTTATGTCATTAATTTGTTTTTTTTTTGTTTTAATCATGTTTTAGCACAAGTAAGATTAGTAAATGCAAACATTTATTAAGAAACAGATTGGCTTCCGTGGGGCCTGGTAGATAGCTGAGTTAGTTGTCACCCGGTGTCAGTTGTATATTTATTAATTTGGTTAGTCTTTATTATGGCTATGTTAACTCAAGCTTAAAATGTACTTACTCTATTACGTTGTTCTAAGATCTAAAGTAACGTTTAATAAATAGCAATAGGCTAATGGGTAACTGCAAGACTTGCAAGACACTTGCTGCAAGACCAAGACCAAGACTGTCTAAGTCTCGTCTTGTTCTTGCATTTGGGCAACACTAATATATATATATATATATATATATATATATATATATATATATATATATATATATATATATATACCAGAGCACCAGAGTGTGGCACCAGAGAAAATTATCTCCGGATTCAAAGCTACGGGAATTTACCCTTTTAATCCATCAGTTATTTCAGATAGAGATTATGCACCTTCATGCCTAACTGAGGTTGAAAATCCCAATGATGAAAATGTAAATGAGCAAGACTCAAACACTTCCACAAATCAGAAGAAAAGTGCAGAAGGTGAACAAAGTACTTGTGTAGAAAAAGGATCAAAACTTTACTTCCTAATAGTTCTTCCAAATACCATGATGTTAGCTCTGAACGTGATGATTCTTCAAATTACTCAATTTGGGAAGATGTGGGACCTGTACCAACTGTTACCTTTGAAGACACCACATCTAAGCTAAACACGTCCTTCACAGAAATGTTGTTCAGTCCCAATATTAAAACTAAAAGGATTCAAAGAAAAAAATCTATTAATCCTCTAGCCCAAAAACTAGTGGTTAACTTGTTTGATGCTCCTTCGGATAAAGGCGAGGCTGCACCGAAAACTATTAAAAAGAAAAATGAACCGTCCAAACGCCTCCAAATTAAAATAAAAAAAGAATTTTCAAGGAGTTGAAATTGTTGATCCATCACTACCGTCTACAAGTGGTACAATTAAGAAGTAATCAACAAAGCCTTCACAGCGAGGCCTGTCCCATAAGGAATCATGGTACTGCTTCGTTTGTGACGAGGACCAGATCAGAGATATGAGGATGTGCTCAGCCTGTGGACAGTGTGAGCACGAAGAATGCGTAGGACTTACACAATCCGACAAATTATATTGTTTAATTTTTTAACATAATTATGTAAAATAAATTTGACTTAGTTGTATTTATAGTCAGTTGTTGTATTTCTTTTGAACCTAAACGAACACAAAATGGTTTATTTTTTTAACACCTTGCCCTAATAGGGCCAATTTGCACAAAAAAGTAAAATTAAGAACAATTAATATTTATTACAATATATCAGTAAAAACGAAAGTAGTATAGGTTGCCGGGTAAGTTAACAGACATTTAAAGCTTTTTTGTTAATTTCTAATTCAAATGCCTCGCTTTAAAAATCAAACGTTAACGTGGATTTACTTAAACGAAGGAACCCGCGCACAAGCTAATCAAGAAGTGTTCGTGTCAGGATGCCTGACGAGACGTTATATGGAGAAGACCTGTGTACGACCGATATTTACCTATGCTATGGAAGCAAGAGCAGAAACAACAATTATAAAGAAAATCTGAAGAATAATAGAGATGAAAACACTGAGGGCGATAGCAAGTAAAACTTGAAGAGACAGAATCTCTAATACACTGGCCTGATTAGTAAGAGATCGAAAACCAGAAGGTAAAAGACCACAAGGTAGACCCCCTAAAAAATGGAGAAAAAGCTGGCAGACAACGCAAATAGGTACTGCTAAGTTAAACCGGAAACAACAGGCCTTAAGGTCTAACTTACGAAGAAGAAGAAGAAAGTGGAGTTATTTGGGTCGCCTACTTTATTTCTTTTTGTAACCCATAAAAAACATGCTCCAGTTCTTTTGAGAAGCACTCCCAACAGACGTTTTCAATTATTTTTACAAGTTCTTTTTACTTTCAACAAATCACTCACACCTCTTACCACTGCAAGAAAACTCAAAGACCCATCTCTAACAATAATATTATTTAGATTATATTATCTACCCATAAAATTAATTAAATTACTATATTGAATAATCTAAACGCCCTGCCGAGTAATGATATACTCTGTTGTGCATTGTCAGGGTAGAAAGCGAATAAAATAAGTTGAATAAAAGTAGTTTAGCAGTTCACTTTTGATTTTCTTGTTGAACCAAATCTGGAACAATTATTTCCGTAACAGTGTAATGGTATTCATACGGTTTACGTAATACACAGACCTGATCTCAGTCATTTTTATGCATGGAAGTATTTCACCCGTAGATAAAAAAGTTTGCTTTGGGAATTATGTGGGATTTTGCGTGTTTTCTTTTAAAGTTTCCGTATGACGTTGTTTTCTGTTGCTTCTAACGTTATTTTTACAAATTGGAACATCTTTTTTGATACTAAAACATCTTGGTAATATCAAAATTGGGTTAGGTTATGTGAATGTAAACCATAGACATAGAATACAAAATGTAAACAGACATTGATTTTCTTTTTTAAGTTAATATTAATTTGCACCGCAAAATAATTAAAATTATAGAGTTTATACGATTACAATTAAAATTCACCACGCATCCAATCAATTAATAAATAAAGTGCATAAATTGTTGTGTGATTGTTAAAATTATCAAGGAAGTAATTTTGAGGTTAGAGAAAGTCTTTCATTATGTCTGTTTTAAATGCACTACATTTACTTTTTCTCCCCTCTTTATCATCCCATAACTAAATTTCAAAGTTGAATTAAAATTCTACTTACTTTATTGACCAGCATTGTGGAACCCCAGTTCATAATTAGAAAAATTTAATCAGTTAGTCCAAATATCTCTGCAGGATAGTTTCATCATCATCATCATCTTTGGCTTGATAATCCTCTGTGGATCCCGGCCTGCTCTACGATTAGTCGTCATTCCGTTCGGTTTCTGACAATGTGTTGCTATCTTCTGATCTTTAGTATCCCTAAGTCGGTCTCAACTCCATCTAACCACCTAATTCGCAGTCGGCCTCTGCTTTTTCTTCCTATAGGTGTTCCTGTAGTTAGATTTTTAGCAATCATGTCAGGCATTCGTATTATGTGCCCGGCCTATCTAAGTTGATGTGTTTTAATGAACGTTACGACAACTGGTTTATTAAAGAGTTGGTATAATTCGAAATTAAATCTTTTGCGCCACTGCCCTCGATCGTTTATTGCTCCAAATGTTTTGTAGAATATCTAACGCTCGAATATTCCCAGAAGTCTTTCATCCTTCTGCGTTAGAGTCCATGTTTCTGCCCCGTATGTGAGGACCGGCCTAAGCAGTGTTTTGTATATAATAACTTTAGTTTTTCTTTGGATATTTCTTGAGTGGAATTATTTTTGGAGTTCACAGTATGCCCTAATTGTAAGGTTTATTCGTTTTTTAATTTCTTTGCTTGTTTGATTGGTAGTAGTCACTAGCGAGCCAAGTTATGTGAAGTTGTCAACTTGTTTAAAGATATGACTTCCAAATGCTGTTTCTCGTTCCTCATTTGCTATAGGATCTTTAGTAACCAACATGTACTTGATTTTGTCTTGTTAATGATAAGACCAACCTGTTTCGCAGCCGTTTCCAATTCTGGAAAATATTGCTCAGCATCTCGCGTGCTACGCCCTATTATGCCAATGTCATTATGCTGTGGTTTGTATCGATCTATTGTTAATAGTACCGCCGTCTTTAATTCGTGTGTCTCGAACTACCTTTTCCAAGGCAATGTTAAATAGGAGGCAAGCCATGGCATTCCCTTGTCTGATTCCATTGTTTATCTCAAAGAATCGAGAATTTTATCTATTCTTGGCTTAAACTCTTTACTCATTTTGTTTACCTTGCCTACCATTGCCTTTTTTTCTTCTATGTAATCTTTTTTCTACTTTTTTTAGGGTCCCGTATTCCTCCTTTGCTCTTCTTGTGCATCTAGCTTGATTTGTTTTTAAGTATACTCTATTTTTGTTATCTGTTGCTTCTTGGCACTCCTCGTCAAACCATTCGTTTTGTCTAACTGGTTTGGTTTTCCCCAATATTTCCGACGCCTTCTCAGTTATTATGTTTTTACATTTTGTTCACAATTCCACCACATTTTCTCCCGCTTCCAGGCTCTCACTTTCCTCATCCATTTGTGTACTATACTTATGTACCTATACTTTCTTGCAATGGTTTTAATGCGAGATATCAGATGCGTTGATATTATCAACATATATGCGAGATAGTTTAAACAGTTCAAAAAAAGGAAGAAAAGGAGAACAATAATTTGATGATTTAGATTTTGAAAGAAAATTTTACGAGAAAACCTTATTTTAACCGTGTTACAACTTGTCAGTCTGAAAATGTTCTGTTATGTAGCCCGAAAGGCTTATTTTTTAAATAAATATACCTTTTATACAGGATTTTTTAAATAAAATTTTTAAAACCTTATTTCGTTGCCGTTGAAGAATTGGAAAAAAACAAATAATTTAACTGTAAGTAGATTTATACTTATTAGTTAAATTTTTTTAGATAAAAAGTTAAACAGTTTTTTTCTTCTTCTTTAGGTGCCGTCTTCTTAGCGAAGGTTGGCGATGACCTCTGCAAAGTCTTCCCTATTTTGGGCTTTCCTTATTAAACTTTGAAAGTCTAATCCTGTCCAATCTTTGATGTTGCGTAGCCAGGTCATTTGTCGTCTACCTGGGCCGCGTCTGCCTTCTATTCTCCCTTCTATAATAAGCTGAAGGAAGTTAAACCTGTCATGTCTAAATATGTGTCCAAGATAAGACGTTTTACGCTTCTTGACAATTTCTGTGAGTTTTTTTACCCAACCCTATACCAGTGAATAAAATAGTTTTAATGGTACCAGATGCATATAAGTTAAAAGATGCAGTTTTTTTAAAGATTTTTTATTCTAATTTAATTCATTACACTTGTTTAGCCCATGGGGTAAATAAAATTGCAGAAGAAATAACAAACAAATCTGTTTGTGTTGGTAAATGATTTTTTAAATTGTATGAAAAAAGTTTTCGTAATGAATCTATTGAGGGTGAAGATATATAAAGACTTGACGTGGTCCCTTTGCTACCTAAACCGGTACTTATGTGCGGAACACGGCTCAAAGCAGTTTTTTTACTTTGAAGGCTGCAATTAAATAGAATTAGTAATGTCTGAATTTGATGATGATTTTCCAAAGCCGATCGAGAAGCAAGAAAATATATTAAAAAATCCAAAATTGAAACAGCAATTCGCATAATATATCAATACCAATTTTATAAATTAATAGTTACCACAATTGTCTTATTAGAAAGACAAGAGCTAAATTTATGTGAGTCAGTAAAATTTTAAGTCAAAAATTAAATCGGCTCCTGGAAGTAATGATCAATTAATTTTATTAAAATTAAATATGTTTTTGACGTGTTTGATATGTTTGATATTTTACAAATGAAGATTTTTTCGTGTTTATCTAATGTTCCTAAAGTTTTCAATGGGACATTTTCCGAGAAATTACAAATTAAACCAGATTTAATATCCGCCATGAAATATGCTTCAATTATATCTGTCGATGTGGAACGTTCATTTTCGTTTAATTTTGTGTTTAATTTAAAATGTCCCTTGCAAAATATCTAAATTTCAAACCAAATAGTATCGTAACTATTTTTTTCTGAATAATAAAAACTTGGTCAGCTTTGGTACTTCCCACCAAGAAAATTATGCCAAATATATTTGAGAAGAAATCTAAATATGATGATATTGCTCTAAAAGAGTAACAAACTGATGTTAGCTTAGCGTATACTTTCTTCTTCTTTAAGTGCCGTCTTCCAATCGGAGGTTGGATATCATGATCACTATCTTTACTCTATTTACCGCTACTCTGAAGAGTTCTATTAAACTTCATTTAAACAAGTCCCTTAAATTTTTCAACCATAATACTCTCCTTTCTTCAGACGCTTTCCTACTCTTCGTCGTAAGATTATCAATATTAGCATTTCATATCGCTGTCTCCTCAATACGTGTCCCAGATATTGTAACTTTCTTATTTTTATTCTATTAATTATTTCGTATTCTTTGCCCATTACTCGCAATACTTCCATGTTCGTTTTCTTCTGTGTCTATGTCCATGCTATTTTAAGCATCCTTATATAGCACTTCTTGCTATTTCTACCCTGGTACTTCTTTCTGTTGTTTGGACGTTATTTTCTGAAATCCAGGTTTCCAGGTATATGTATTTTTCAACCCTTTCTATCGATCCATCTCCCAAATGTGTATTTGTTTACTTTGATATTATCATATATTTAGAATTTTGATATTCATTTTTAGTCCATAATTTTTGGCGGAAAATGTTTGTCTTATTTAGTAGTGGTTGTCTTTGTTCAGCAGAGCTTACCATAGCGCATTATCTACCAAATTGTATTTCAAAGTCATCGTCCCTCTACTTGATCTACTACTTGTTGTAACTCGTCATAAAACGGTACCCTTGTTGTTTGAAACTTATTATTTTCTAGGCCGGATACTCCGATGATGTTTAGGTCTTCCTTCTGCATTAGACTACACCTTTTTCGGCCCTGTTTTGTTTTGCTACTCCATTGTATTAGTATGTATTCACCTATTTTTGATTGCCCTTTTTCTTTCTGTATTGTTTCTTGTAGAGCACAAATGTCTATTTGTTTCTCTTTCATTCCTTGGGTTATTTCTTGGTTCCTTGAGTTGAGCGATCTGATATTGCATGCAGCAATTCTCATCTGGTTAATGGATATTTTTCTCTTTTTAGCAACTCTTTTAAAAGTGACTGACTGGTAGACCATACACTATTAAGCCATAATCGACTTTAGATCTAATGAGGTTTTAATATACTGTCAATAGGATATCTTGATCACATTCCCTAATTTTTAGTAGATAGGACTTTCGTTATGTTCAAATATTGTTGACAAGATTTTTTAGCTGATAAATATGTTGCTTAAAATTTAAATGTTGGTCAAAATTAATTCCAAGGAATTTAATACAATCAACATATTTTCTTTTTTTACTAAAAATTGTAAGTTCTGGACTACTAACATTACGTTTTCTGGAGGATTTTACTTTTGTTGGAATAAAATTTCAGTCCCGATTTCATTGATCATGTTTCTAATGTAGATATAGTATCTTGTAAAGTGTGTTTAATTAGTTCTGTGTTTCTTCCTTTAAAATATTATGAGATCATCTGCGTATAGTCTACTCTTTACTGGTGGAGTATCATTTTTCATAATACTGTTAATAGCAATAAGAAAAAGAGTAACACTCATCGATGATCCTTGAGGGGTACCATTTTGCTATATTCTTGTTTTAAAAATAAAATCATCTACTTTTACTTGAACGCTACGGTTTGTTAAAAAGTTAGTGATAAAGTTTCTAATATTTCCTTGTATACCTAATTTCTGTAAAGTTTTAATTATTCCATGTCTTCAAACTGTATCACATGTTATGGTTATATTAAAAAAACCGTTATGTAGCTTTGATTATTTGCTAGCTCTTCATGTATTTCGGACTCGAGGTCAACTAAGTTGTCTAGAGTTGATCTATCTTTACCAAATCCACTTTGTTAGATAGAACAGATCTTTGCTCAAGTATTTAAATAAAAAACGTTGGCTAATTAATATTTCCAACAATTTGCTCCTTGCACATCCTAACGATACTATGGTAGGTAGTATGGATGGTAGGAGTTTGAGTCTGAACGTGGTTTAGCATGTTTAAGGATAGGTATTGTGTAAACATCACTCCAAGTCTGTGGTAACACTCCTTCAAGTCATATTTTGTCATATTTCTTTAGTAAATAGACAGTTCCATTTTTAGGCAAATTTTTAATTTAAATAATAAGAATATCATCTGGAGCAGGACCACAGTTTTTAAGAGAATTTATAGATTTAGTTAGCACTCTTCTTCTAGTACTAGTGCATTTTTATTGGTAGGTGATCACTTTTATCATAATTAAATTCTACTAATGCTTCTTTGATTTTAAATTGTAGAAACTCTTGAGAAAATTTGTCATTACTTGAATATAACTCCTAGGATGAAGCTTATACATTGGCTATCCCAGATCTAGTTGTATGAATTTTGTTATTATATTCTAAACATCTTATTGAAGAGTTTGTGTGGCGTCCTGAAATTTTGTTAGTTTCCACACTATTGCTGCTGCGGTAGAACTATTTATTGTCGATAAAAATGTTTTCTACGATTCTTTTTTTGTTTCTTTTACCACTTTTCTACTAAGAGCTACTTTTTATATTCCAGAAGATTTTATTTTATTTTTTGATTTTTTGAAATGAAATGAAATAACTAAAAACGTCTATTGATTTCTGTACCGCATGTGGTTCAATACCAACTAATGTATCCTTTCTTGCTACAAAATCGTCACCATCTACATCTTCTTCTAAATCACACTATTCATCAATATTAATATTCTCAACACTCTGTTCATTATTATCTGATGGAACTTGCTCATATGATGTGGTAATAATTTCGTCATCACTATTAATAGAAGAATTTAAATCGGAGGGTGAAGAAGATTTAGGAAAATAACTTTTATCTAGCAATGAATCGTCACTGTCAAAGAAATCTTCGATACTGTCGGCATCAGATGAATATTGAGTTGCTGTCGGTTCATTCTCCATATCGAGTTCATCAGCCTGTTCGTTATCCATTTTATGTTCTATTTCTGTTCGTATAAACTGTTGTTCGTTTTTATTATTAAAATGTTAATGACTTTCAATCAACCCTTTATCATCATGTAATTAATTTAAAATAGTATTTCTTTCAGAACTCTCTCCAAAGTTTTTATGATCACTGATTGTTTGCTCATTTGCAACTTCTATCATCTTTTGTTTCACTATATTAACCATATATCTTGCACTTTTCGACATTTTAACAAGTACTGTTCACACTTCAATGAACTACAATAAACTGAAACTGAATATATACAGCGACAAGCACCAACAAGTTGAAACGAATAGCAATAACACATGCCTCCCGGGGTCTGTGACGCATAGTAAAAATAAATTTTCGTTTATGTGCGGCACGTGTGTCCGGGGCATGTCTCATATTAACGATATTAGTAGCGAGAATTAAAAAATTTGCTATCGATAGCTATTTGTTACACTTAAAACGACGTACAAATACCATTAGTAAATTAAACAAATTTTGTTTTTGTTACTTAGTGAAAAATTCTTCTAATAATTTAATTTTATCTGACTCATCTATATTGACAATTCAGACATACATTATACATTTTAAAGTAGACGACTTTAAAATGATATTGTCAATATTGTTGAGTTGCGTTCCTGGGACGACTTTACTTATAAGATAGTTCATTCGATTACATGAAATCAACTTTAACTTGAGAATATCCGTCAGAAAAGATCATAACATGTAATTCGTCTTTAAAAAGACAAATACATGCCATGATGACAGTAAAATTCTCCTGTTAGTGATTCCATAGTAAATTATGAGGGAAAAACCAGGAAAAAAACCTCATAATACTATCCCGACATGGTAAGTATTTGATCTTGCATTTAGTTTACCTTCAATAAATACCAAATTCCGATTTTATATGTTTGTTATTTAAAAAATATAAATGATGTATTCTCTATATGTTACTGACTTACCAATACTGGTATTTTCTTTTTAATAACTTCCTCTTTCAATATGGGTAACCAGATCCTACTACATTCTGCCGAGGAATTCGCAACACAATTGGTCTCATTTAGCATTATTAGAGCCGCTTCTTTGATTTTTCTCTTTTTACCATCCGTTTCTTTTAGGACTATATTTGAATCATTCCATTGAACCCTATGTTCATTATTCATTAAAGAAAATACCAGTATTGGTAAGTCAGTAACATATAGAGAATACATCATTTATATTTTTTAAATAACAAACATATAAAATCGGAATTTGGTATTTATTGAAGGTAAACTAAATGCAAGATCAAATACTTACCATGTCGGGATAGTATTATGAGGTTTTTTTCCTGGTTTTTCCCTCATAATTTACTATGGAATCACTAACAGGAGAATTTTACTGTCATCATGGCATGTATTTGTCTTTTTAAAGACGAATTACATGTTATGATCTTTTCTGACGGATATTCTCAAGTTAAAGTTGATTTCATGTAATCGAATGAACTATCTTATAAGTAAAGTCGTCCCAGGAACGCAACTCAACAATATTGACAATATCATTTTAAAGTCGTCTACTTTAAAATGTATAATGTATGTCTGAATTGTCAATATAGATGAGTCTGATAAAATTAAATTATTAGAAGAATTTTTCACTAAGTAACAAAAGTACAAATACCATGTTTATCGCTACCCCAAGATGTGACTGTTTGACCAATTTTACTACAGCACAGTTGAAAAATTACGCACATGCCCCTGGGGATACGTGACGCAGTCAAGGTGTTAACTTGCAGGTCAGAAAACTTTTCACTGTTTTGAGTTCGATATTTATACTATTCTCTGTTTCTTACTAAATTATAAAATACTACTCCTATAATACGAAACTATAAAATTATATTACTGAACCTTTCATCTTCTTATCTGATGTTGAATCTTGCAAGTTTCGATATGTTTTGCTATTCTATATGCACTAAAGGGAAAAGTTAGTGACATCTTCAGAACTGTGAGATTTAGTAAGTACCTTATTGGTTTTAGTAGAGAATTAGCACATTTTTTTAAAGGTAATAATTATACTGTGGTAATATGGTATTCACAGCAGCTATATATTATTATCATTGACAAGCAGACTATTAAGTTGAATTCAAATTATAGTAGCTATAAAATAGCAATCAACCGCAGTTTGTTGAAAACTCAATCTACCAAAACAGATTAATGAATACGTGAGGCATTCCGTACAGGTAAAGGCCTAAAGTTAAGTTATTCCACCATAGTATTGCTCTCTTTATCTACATTATAATCTTCGAAAGTTTCAACATAAAACTAGAGTTATTAATTCAAGTTAAAGTACAAACAGCCGAGTGGCCTGCCGCTTACATAGCATAGTCCAAAATACCCACTGGCGTTCTTACATCAATTAAATGGTTCTTGTAAAACAGTGACGTACATAAATTGTCCTTTGCTCTCTTGTTTTCGTTAACTTTTAGAAAACTTTGATAAAGCACTTCAGCCGATTACTTGTTTTCCTCTTTATTATATGGTAAAAATGAAAATGTTTGTATTATTACAAAAAGTTTGGTTTAAATACGTTACTTCATACTTAAAATCAACAAGAACCTGTCATCTCTGCATTTATATCCCAACGGAAATCCAATAACGAGATCCTATGAGTAAGTTGATACAAAAGTTTAACCGAACTGATAAAGTTAAAGTTTTATCTAAGCCAGAACGTAAAAAAATTGCAACAATTAAAGACAATTAATTATTTAGATGTTTGTCATTTTCGAAGACGATCCACATTTAACTACTAAACAAATATCCAGGGATCTTGATATTTGATCATCCATACAAAGCAGGGTTAATTTAAGAGTTTTCAGACAAAAATTTTAAGTAACATTATGTTTGCAATAAGGCTGCTTTTGTTATTAACCACAGCGTCAAATATGCAAAAAGAACGGCTCTTAGATTAGCGTTTTTGGCTTGCAGCTTATTTTATCTGCGATATTTGATGGGAGTTGCTTCAAGGACGTCGTGATACTCATCGGGGGAGTTCGTTACCAGTCCAGTGTAGAAGTTTGGCTGGTGAGAAAGGAACTTTTTAATGGGATTCTTGTATGTGCCTTTTGCTATGGCAAGGAGGTTTGACAGTCAGCTTAGCTCTGTTGTTCAGACTATTTATTAGTTCTTAGTAAATATCTCTTGCTGAGAGAATGGATTCGGTTTCCTATTGTGTGCAAATTGCAAGTGCAGAAGTGGGTGAATTAATCTAGCTGGATAGTACGCTTGCTTCCACATACATGTCCGCAGTATTTTTCTCTCGGCGGTTAAGAGTTTTTTGGTTTGTCTACTGTTAAGTGACGCATAGATATACGCCTTGTAGTCGATAATCGGTCTTATATTATAAATGTTTTGTATGTCTGAATTAAGGTTTTGGAACTGATGCCTGTTGTGTTACCAGATAAGCACCCAGGAAATTAGCTCACTTCCTAACTCTATCTATTGTAAGTTGGAGATCAGTGTACCAATTGAAAGTCTTGCTTTATCTACTATGGTGTAGGGTGACCTGAATAGGATCACTTGAGTTTTGGATGGATTTAAGGTAACCCTCCATCTATTGCACCAGTCAAATATTTTGTTCAGTTGTAATTGTGCTCTATCGAAGAGTGCCCTGCATCCCTCTAAGGGCACCTGCGGAAAGTAATGCCATATCATCGGCATAAATCAAGGTGGTTTCTGACCTGTTCAAGGGATGGGGATATCACTATTATGAATTGTGTATATTGTTGGAGCTAAAATTGAGCCCTGTTGTACTCCATCTAGTGGAGTAAAAGAGTTTGAAAGTTTTTTGGCTACCTTTACTCTTATTGTTCGATTGCAGATATGAGAATGGTTGATCTTGCGGTAGGCAATCCAGTGCGGCGGTAGATCAGTCCGGCATGCCAGACCTGATCGAAAGCGTTCTAGACATCAATAAAGATGCCTATGGCGAACCTGTGATGTTCGCTAATAGATTGTAAAATGAAAGTAACTGCTTCAATAAATACATTTTGAGTGGAGTGACCAGCTTTGGATCCAAATTGAAAAGTTGGCAATGACGAAACTCTTTCCTTAAGGATCCTCCCGTAGACTTTACCTAGCGTGTTTAAGAGCGATATTGGTCTATAGGATTCTGTACTGGTTTTGGTTTTCCCTGGTTTAGGGATCATGATTTTGTTGCCTACTTTCTAGGGAGTAGGAAAGTACCTCAACCTTAGACATGCATTGATTATGTTGTAAGCAGCGATATGATACTCTCTTGGAGTTTTTTTAGGCATCTTCTGTGGATGCCATCAGGGCCAGGAGATGTGTTTTTCCCATTGTTACACATCTATCTGACAGTTTCCTCTTGCACAGGAGCTACCACCAGATAAGAATGGGCTTCCATGTGCGGTAAAGAGTTGTAGAGTAAATTTTCCACTCTCCGTTCGATAGTCCTCAGTGTACGTTCACAGAAATTTGGGTTACTTGGGGAAATGAATGCGCCCTGTAGTAAATCTTTAAAATCGTTAGCCTTGTCTTGTGGATTGTTAAATATGTCGTTGATTGTTAAATATGAAGCTACTTGAAAAAGACTTTCAAGTTTTGAAATTCTTGTATCAACAAGATTTTTTGTTGGTAAATTACCAAACTCAGGGAGGTAATGGTTCATGAATTCGTGTAATAGTTTCCAGTTAGCTTCACGATAATCTGATCTATAGATTTCAATAATTATAGTTGGAGAAGAATTAAAATCAGTTTTGACTAATAAAAATATTTAGATATTTATATCGTGTTAAAAAGGGGTCTACCTTTAAGTGGTAAGCTAATAGGGAATTTTAGATGACGTAAGTAAAAATGCTCAAAATTTTGTCCCTTTAATTCAACTTAATAAGCGATGCGATCTTTAAACGTGTGCAATACATTTTGCAACATTCCTGACTTCTCAGCCCTTCTCGTTATTACGATAACCTTATCTTTTAATTTCAGAATATTGGCAGGTTTTTTTATAAAAGTGATTTAAAGCGACCCAATAGGACATAATTAATTAATATTGGTTGACCCACGCCTTCTAATCTATCTTCGGCGAAACACATTATGTGGATAGTGCCAAACCTCACGCGCATAGTGAGATGAAAATATTTACGTGGATTTGGAAATAACGTCGATAGAAGCTTTGGTTAATAACAAAAGCAGCCTCATTGAAAACATAATATTATTTAAAAAATTGGAATGGTAACATTTTCTCATAATTATCTCTGCAAACTCGTTAAGTCTATTACAATCGTCATCTAACAACTCTTGAAACAACTTACTTTCTATGGATGGAATTTATCACGTAAAATTCATATTACAAATGTTTGCGAAATATCAAGCTTCCTGGATATTTGTTTAGTAGTTAAATGAGGATCGTCTTCGAAAATGACACAAAAATCTAAATAATTTTTTGTCTTTAGTTGATGCACTTTTCTACTTTCTAAGTTCGATAAATCTTTTACTGCACCAGTTCGGTTAAACTTTTAAACCAACTTACAGTGGATCTCGTTATTGGATTTCCGTTGGAATATAAATGAAGATATGACACGTTCTTATTGATCAAAAGTAAGTAGTAAGTTATTTAAACCAAACTTTTTGTAATAATACAATACACCTGAGTCTCATTTCCAGTATCCTTCTTAACTATTCTTCTTCTTCTTAAAGTGCCCTCTCCTCAATGGAGGTTGGCTACTACAATTTTAAACTCTTCTCTATCTTCAGCTGTTCTTATTAGCTGTTCAAAATTTAGCCCTGTCCATTGTCGGATGTTTCTGAGCCACGATAGTCTTTTCCTTCCTAGGCCTCTCTTTTCCTCGATTTTTCCTTTCACTATAAGTTGGGCATATTGGTACTTATTATTTCTCAGTATGTGGCCTAGGTATGATGTTTTTCTAACTTTTACTGTGTTAAAAAGTTCTCTTTCCTTGCCTATTCTATGCAGCACTTCTTCGTTTGAGGTATGCGATGTCCATGAAATTTTGAGTATTCTCCGGTAGATCCACATTTCAAAGGCCTCCAATTTATTTACGGTTGATGTTTTAAGGGTCCACGTTTCAACTGCATATAGAAGAGTCGACCAGACGTAGCATTTTGATAAACGTAGTCGAATTTCGAGTTTTATTCGAGAATCACAAAGCAGTTTTTTTATTTTTTCGAAAGATTTTCTGGCCTGTTCTATTCTCGATCTTATTTCTAGATCAGGATTTAGGCTGCTATCGATCCAACATCCCAGGTACTTAAATCTATTGACCTGTTCTAAAATGTGCCCATTTATTGTGCAAGGTTGAGGTACGTTTTGGTTTTTTCGGATTGACATCACTTTGGTTTTTTTAATGTTTATTTTCATACCAAATTGCTCACATGTCGAGTTGGTCTTGTCGATGAGTCGTTGTAGACCTAAGTCGGAATCCGCAATTAACACTGTATCATCGGCGTATCTGATACTGTTGATATTTACGCCATTCACCTTGACTCCATCCTTGGAATCCTTCAATGCTTCTTTAAATAGAAACTCGGAGTAAAGATTAAACAGCAGAGGCGACAGAACACATCCTTGTCTAACTCCCCTCCTAATTTCTACTTCTGCGCATGTGAAACCTTCGATCCTAACTCTGGCGATTTGGTTCCAGTACAAGTTTTTTAAGAATTTGATGTCTTTTCCATCTAAACCGACTTCTTGCAAACGTTCTAATAGTAGGTCGTGTCTTACTCTATCAAATGCTTTTTCAAAGTCTATAAAGCATATAAATATATCTTTCTGTTGGTCGTAGCATTTTTGGGCGAGAACCAGTAAACTGAACAGGGCTTCTCTCGTTCCCATGCCGGCTCTGAATCCAAACTGATCGTCTCCGATGATTGTTTCGCACTTTCTATAGATACGATTATGTACGATTTTTAGTAGGACTTTTACTGCATTGCTCATAAGGCTTATCAGACGGAACTCATTGCAGTGTTGTGGGTTTGGCTTTTTTGGTAGTGGGATGAATATTGACTCCAGCCAATCTTGGGGTATTTTACCTGTATCATAAATGCGATTGAATAAAAGGACAAATATTTCGATATTTTCTTCGCTGATTAATTTTAACGTTTCTGGGTATATTCCGTCTGGACCTGGGCTTTTATTTGTTTTAAGGTGATTAATTGCATTTATGATTTCAGATTTCAGAATTGTTGGCCCTTCGTTGTTATTTTCCAATCTTGGTTCTTCTCGTATGTCGTGAAAAAGAATTTTAATATAGTTTTCCCATTCTTTCAGTTTATCTTCCGTTGATTCTAACAGTTTGTCATCCGTATTCAGCATGGTGTGAAAAGTCGTTCTCTTGGTAGTCAATGTAAACTCTTTTACCTTTTTATGTAAATTTAAAAAATCGTGCCTTTGTTGTAGTTAACTATTAGTACTAATTAACTATAGTACTTAACTATTAGACACCTTAAAATCGTCTACTTTAAAATTTATAACATATTATGTCTGAATTGTCAATATGAATGAGTCAGAAAAAATTAAATTATTAGAATATATTTCCACCAAGTAACAAAAAACAAAATTTATTTAATTTATTAATGAATTGTATTTCCGAATTAGAAATTAAGACGTCAGAAAATAAACTTATTTTAAACTTAAATTGTGGCTTATTCCCAACAAAAATAGTAAATTGCATTAAAATGCAACAAGAAAATAGCTTCAGAACAGTAAGTATTATAACATAAATTTTCGATTTTGAGTGTTGGAAACAAATATGAAGCATTTGAAACATGACTAAAAACTGTGAATTTAAACAGTCACATTACAAAAGATGGCATTAGCTGGAATTTGTAGCTGAAGTTGTGTAGTTTTAAAAAATGTAAGGTAAGTGCGCCAAATATTGCTATGCTCCTAATATTGCCACTCCCCATAAATTTATTAATTTGTCACTTAAATCACAGATGGTCATGTAAGCTCAAATATCGAATTAAAACAACCACTCTAAAAACGTTATAATTGGAACCAGTTAGTATTGGTGTTCACGGCAAAGCAGCGTGTATTTCGTGCGATTTGTTTATAAAAACGTGGGAAAACTGTAATAATTGTTATAAGCTAGCTAATACCGACTATAGAACGGTGAGAACGTTATCAGGTAGGTACATTATTAATAATCCATATTATGTGTAATTAATATAAAAGAGAATAAAACTAGGGAATAAATCGCCATTTTTGTTCCGCAGTATTAATGATCCTAATATTGCCACATGAGATAGTTCCTAATATTGCCATGGCAATATTTGGAACCTAACATGAAAATTTACTTTTTATTAATAAAAACTTTCTTTTCAACATAATGCCGAATAGAAAGAGAGCCCTGTGGTCTGAGGCGAATCTCGTTGCAGCGTTAGAAGCAATAAGAGCTGGAAGCAGTATAAGCCAAGCTTCATTACCATATGAAATACCTCGAACAACACTTGGACTACATTATCGCAGCCAAAATTCGGTTAAACGACTTGGAAGGAAAAATGTTTTAAGTTGTGAACAAGAAAGAGACCTAGTTCGCAGAATTCGTAAACTAGCAGAGGTAGACATGTCAATAACTAGTAAAATAGTAAGAAGAAGTGTATTTTCGTATGCGATGATAATGAACATTCCTAATCCTTTTTCTGATACATCTAAATTAGCATGAAGGAAATGGCTGAAATTATTCTTTGCAAGACATCACGATGTGGCTAGAAGGAAGGCTCAGCAAATGAATCCAGCAAGAGCACAGAAAATGAATCTATTTATTTTAAAGGATTATTTTAAGAAATTGGAGGAAGTACTCATTAAATTGGAATTGTTTGATAAACCTGAAAACGTGTACAATATGGACGAGAAAGGTTGCCGTCTAACGATCCATAAACAGCAAACCGTATTGGCCAAGAAAGGTGCTAAACGTATCCACTTGACAGCGCCTGAACACGGTGAAAATGTTAGTATTGTGGGTTGTGGAAATGCCCTGGAGCAAGCCATCCCATTGTTCATTCTTTTTAAAGGAAAGAGATTGAAGCCTGAATGGAATGATCATCTACCACCAGGATCAACTATAATGATGCCACAGAAAGGGAGCATGACAAATGAGGCGTTTATTTCATGGCTAGGACATTTTGCAAAGTATAAGAATACAGGACCCACCCTCCTGATATTCAATGGTGCAATCATTTTTTGTTGTTTTTTTTTTTCACTCCACTACTTTAAAATATTCAACAAAGATGTGCTCCGTCACCCTGTCCTTTTCCTCTTTATTCATATTTTTCATTTCTTAATATGTAATCAAAGTAGCTCATTTTTGTTCCTTCATAGTGTTGAGTCTTCTGTTTTTTATCTTTCTTACGCTTTTTGTGTTTGTTAAGTATTGCATCCCATTGTTGGTTTAGCTCACATACTAGGTAATTGTAACTGGGTAAATGATGAATGTGTTGCTTGTGTGAGTCCATTTCAAAAGGTAAAAGAAATAATAAATTAGACTTACTCACAATCAATTTAATTTAACTGGCCAGACGACCGGTTTCGCTTTCTACAATATGCAAAGCATCTTCAGGTCACGATACAAAGTTAAATAAATGCTGAAATAATAAACCCATATTAGGGTGTTGTCTAATAAAGATAAACAAAGATAGATGATTTAAAACAATATAAATTACAGTAATTATGCCAATATTACATGTCTGTGGTTATTCAAAATTAATAAAATATTTAAGCAGACTAGGTAAGACCCACAAATTGGTAAAATAGTCTTTTAAACTGTAATGAATTAATAAATGAACAAATAAATAAAACATTACTTACATGCCGGTACTCTATTAATTGATGGTTGAGAGAACATGGTTCAAACTATCTTGTATTGTTGATTGGAGAACTTAAGTCTGCTATTGTAATTGTTTGACAGTAAACGGGGAAGTTCTTGAGGAGACAGATTTTATCCAATGAAGTAGAGATAGGTGTAATGTAATTGTTTGTTTGATGAAAGTAATGTTCTATACCATTAAGTTTATGCATTTAAAAGTTATTTATATTTATGCTAGAGATATATTTATGAAATGTGTGTTATTTATTGAGATTTTTGTTTTTGAAGGTGACAGTTGTGAGACAATAAATGAGAATAGATGTACAAATTGTGTGGGTGTGCAATTATATCAACTTGTAATTATCAAATTTCTTTGATAAAGTTATGTTGCAATATGTGGGATATGGTTGTAAAGTCCAATATATAAAGTTAAAATTAAAACTGAGGACATTTTAAGACACACATAAAACACACAGAAAACACTTAAAAACGGGGGGACGAAACAGACATTAAATTTTAAAAAGGGAGGATTTGAAAGTACTACATCTCTTACTTGGAGACAATGAGTTTTTTATGTTATGTATTAGATTTTAATAAAATCTAATTAATTAAAATAAATAATAAAATTTAAAATTTAAAAATTTAAAAATTTAAAATTTGTAACTGGGTACTTTCTTACTGGCAATCCTGATTTTTATTTTTTTATATTTTTATTTTCATAATAAGTAAAGGGGCAGTATACTCCTCGTCTTAAAGGAATCTGTTTAGATTTTTGTGGGTCTACTCGTAGTATGGCTTTCTAATATCGTTATAAATTGATTATGATTATCATTATCACATACTGATCATCTACAATAAATATTTATATACTCTAAATCAATCAATACAACACTGCTGTGTTGTAATTTGTTGAAGGCTTTCTCAAAGTCAACTAGACATATAAACATAATATCGTAGTTGACATTTCGACACCGTTGTGAGTGTTAGTACTGTAAATAATGCCTCTCTAGTGCCAAAGCCTTTTTTAAATGTCAGTTGGTTTCCTGTTATTCCATTGTCTAGTTTTTTTGTAGACACGTTCGTGTATTACTCGCAAGAAGACTTTTAAAACATGGTTTATCAAGCAATCAAGCTGATCATTCTATATTTTTCACATATCATTTCGTAGGGTTTTTTGGGTATCAGTATGAACTTAGATATTACCCTGTCTTTTTGGGTATCGGTATGAACTCAGATATTACCCTGTCTTTCGGAATTTCCACAGTATCGCAGATTTCAATAAATAATTCTACTAGTATATCAATGTGGTTCTCTGTTAGTAGTCCTAATATAAAGTAGGCTTTATCATTTTTTATACATTTTTCTTATATATATTTCCCTTAATTCTATTGTCTCTATTTTCTCGTCGTCTTCAAATATCTGTGGCTATCTTATATACTAAAACGCTAAGCCCTTTTCTTGTCCACCACTTTACTCAAAAACCATATTAGATAATTAAAATATTTTTTCGGAATATTATTAGTATTACGTATGAGATTGTCAAGATATAATTTTGGTACAAAAATTCACTTCCGGTTTTGAGATGACCGGAAGTTAAAATTTACTTTAAGTTTTAGACCCCACAATGTATATATGGATCGAAAGGTCTCGTCGAGACGAATCTAAATATGTACTTCCGGTTGCGATCCGACACCTGAAGTGACCCGAAACGCGCATAAAACGTCAATATAGAGCAAATCTGACACCGGATTCGTGATCAGCATGCAAAATTAACTGCTAAATGATATCCATGTCGACATTTGATGAACTAAAAATTGCATTCCGGTTTTGAGGTCGACTTCCATAATCACTTTTTTTTTACTTGCATTATTATTGATGAATGTTATGTATATTCTTGCTTATATTGTTTGTATTGATCTCTTAATTTTTTTCGCAAAATAAAAATTTCATTTAAAAAACTCGATGTCGAGTTGGTCCGCTAGTTATGACTATTTGTGTCAGCCATTGACAACTGAGTGGCGATTAGTGACAGATTTATTGTCGTAGTACTACAGGATAAGATATGTAACTATGAACATTAATGGATACACCAAGAATTAGGACAAAAACATCGTCATATTTCTATACATAATATAATCGAAACTGCAACAAATGCCTTTCATTTTATAAACCGCCGAACTAGAACTGTAGTACGCTACTGCTTTTAAGTACCAGATAAAATATCTAAATATCTTATGTGATAATTTATTGCAACAAGAATTATGCAACTGCTGGCATGCAACTGGCAACGACCAACTGGACGTTTACTCCATTTCTGTCCTTTCTGTATCTATTAATTTTAAATAGTAGCTGTGTACCTACTTGCCGCCTTTTGCTTCTATTTTTTGAAGATTTTTATGCGATGCAAGGTGCGGCAGTGTTCTCTATTGGTACGTATAGAGAAAGAATTTTAATGGGGACGTTTTTCAGAGGTATGAGCACAATGTATTCTAGAGACACGTAGATGATTCGATTAACGTTTTGATTTATAGTTCTGAAACTATTGTTTTGTGGCATTTTTATGCTTTTTTGGAAATAACCATATATTATGGGATCTTGTGATCCTAGATTTTTCAATGCAATTTTTGTTCTTGTGGATGGTAACATGCTTGAAATTATTTTTGTCGGTGTTAAATATATTCTCTATTTTGTTTTTTCTTATAGCTCTGCTGATTTTACCTTTCGTGTGATTTATATAGGGTAGAATAGTTTTACCGGTTGGTTTTTCTTCTTCTACTGGGTCTCTGGTTTTGTTTGTAAATGTGTGTGCCTCTTTAATTGTAGACGTGAAGAAGCCATGTTTCCTTATCGCTGTTTTAACTTTTTGCATCTCACCCTACCATAAAAACACGGCAGTGGCAGCGTACAAAGGTGACCATAAAGGAAACAATTTTTTAATTATCGTTGTGCGTCCTTTTCACACTTGTAGGAAAAGGTGCAAAGGAACTTGTTCGAAAATTTGTAGAGAGATATGTGAAGGTCTTTTGCATGGAGTGATTTTTTTAATTTACATAAAATTGACTTTATTCAAAAGATAATCTTATACTTTAAATATGATTTCTGGCATGGGACCGTCATAGCTGGCTCTGACGTAGTCTCATCTAGATGTCCAATTTTCGATAAATTTGAGGCCGTATATCGGCAATACCGCGGCGAATATTGTTCTCCAAGTGATCAATCGTTTCAGGCTTATCGGCGTAGACTAGCGACTTCACATAAAACCACATAAAATAGTCTGGCCATGTTGAATCGCACGATCTTGGAGGCCAATTCACGGGTCCGAAACGTGAAACTATACGATTACCAAACGTTTCTTTCAATAAATCAATTGTGGCACCATCTGTGTGACATGTTGTGCCGTCTTGTTGAAACCATCGCTTCTGCATGTCATGGTTGTTCAAATGAGAAATAAAAAAGTTATTAATCATGGCTCTATAGCGGTCACAATTGACTGTAACGTTCTGGCCAGAATCGTTTTGGACGAAGTATGGACCAATGATTCCACCAGCCCACAAATCACACCAAACAGTCAGTTTTTCTAGATGTAATGGTGTCTTAACATACACTTGAGGAATATCTTCACTCCAAATACAACAGTTTTATTTGTTGACATAGCCATTCAACCAAAAGTGAGCTTTATCACTAAACAAAATTCGCTTATAAAAATCAGGATCAACGGCAATCTCGTTTTGGGCCCATTCACAGAATCTACGCCTTGCTAAGTGATCGTGAAGCTTTTGTTGTTGCGATCGTTATAGTTGTATTTTGTAAGCGCGCAAACCAAGATCTTTTCGCAAAATCTTTCATAAAGTTGATGGACACATATAGAACTGCTGCATACGATTTCGGATAGACTGATTCGGGTCTTCCTCTATGCTGCGCTCTACATCAGCAACAACTTGTTCTGTACGCACTGTACGACGTCTCTGTGAATGCGGATTATCATTTAGAGTAAACTTGGTGTGAAAATCATAAAATTGACATAGTGCGCGATACGTATTTCGAACAGAACAATCTTTTTCAAAATAAATTTGCACAATTTGGAAGCGTTGTTCAGACGTCAGTATATTTATGATGAAATTCCAAACCAAACTAAACATAAATCACTTGACAGCTGTCAAAATGACCACCAGTTAAAAAGTGTTGCTAACTTACATTTCTGTACACACCCTTTACATATATATATATATATATATATATATATATATATATATATATATATATATATATATATATATATATATATATAAGGGTAACCGAGAGTCAACTATACGTCAACCAATCCCCTGTAAAAAGAGTGACGCACTACTACAATCCACCTTCAATCGGAAGGGGGCCTTTTTCAAGAGTCACAACCTCTCTCTTGATACAAAAGTAAGAATGCTGCGATGCTACGTCATCTCTGTCTTTTTTTAAATTGTTGAATCGTGGACCTTAAACGAAGATTTGTGCAGAAAACTGAAAGCATTTGAGATTTGGCTATATCGGAGAATACTTAAGATCCCGTGGACTGACCGAGTCACAAATGAGGAGGTCCTCAGAACAATGAATAAGAACCGAGAGGTACTGACCACCATCAAATCTCGAAAGTTATAATTCTTCGGACATATTATGCGAAATGAATCCAGATATGCTCTCCTTCAAGCCATTCTGCAAGGAAGAATATTTGGAAAACGATTCAATACAACATCTGTGCAGCTTTTTCGCGCTGCTGCAGATAAGATAAAGATTGACATGATGATCGCCAACATTCGTAACGGATAGGCACATCAAGAATAAGAATATATGTATATATATATATATATATATATATATATATATATATTTTTACTTATATATATATATATATATATATATATATATATATATATATATATATATATATTATATATATTATATATATTTATATATATATATATAGAATCATGCCATGATTCCATTATCAGGTGATTTTCGTCAGAATCTTCCAATTATTCCCCGATCAACTGCTGCGGGCGAACTAAACGCATCCCTAAAATTATCCAATATGTGGTGGCACTTAAAGCCAATTGGCTCCAACATGCGAGGTTTTGCAACAATATCAAAATGAAGCAGTTGTTATACATTAGAACCGATAAGCCACTATTGACACCCAGACCAGATTCATCGTATTATCGACATATTTCTGTTACTTCACTATATATATATATACAAACAACACAGTTTATTAGGGTTGCAGTCATAAAATTGGCCGGGATGTTAATGAAACGCTCTTGTGACTTTTTGTCTAGCTTTCGGAATGACTTTATTCCTTTTTCAAGACACTGTAATAAGAAAAAAAAATGTAAATATTTATAAAATATCACAAATCTTCAGTGCAACTTACTAGTCGTTGAGATTATTTGTAAAAGCATAGACACTCAACATTAATAACACACATAAAATATAAAATAGTGGACAAAATACATTTTAAAATTCTTTAAAATTTAGGTACAGATAGTATAAATTTAGTTTGTCATCTTTTACTGGTGTGTTTTAACTCTGGCACATAGAGAACAAAAAGAAAAAATCCTATGATTAAAAAGTAATTAGGTGTACTTAATATTATATTTCTTTTTAAGAAATACTAGAGGCCCATCTTAGGTGATTTTAATTTTTAAACCTGTCTTAATGGTATGCAACATGTTATGCATATAAGTGTAATTTGTGTGGGTACAGGTAGATATTAATTTTATTTTGGATGTTTTTCCATTAAGTAACAATAAATGTTGCTCAGTTTATCTATGTCTGACTTTTTATTGATGCAAGATGTACTAGATTTTATGGAACACATTTCCAAGAAAACACGTTTTGAATGGTTCTTTTCCTTTGCCAAAATACAGGAATCCTCGAAATTAAATTCATGTTTCAACGTTAATGCATGTTCTGTCAATGCACATGCATTTATTTTTTTGGTTTTTATATCGCTACGATGTGAGATCCCCCTACTGTGAAAATTACGAGATGATTCTCCTATATATATTTTGTTACAATTATTACACGGTATAAAATAAACAACATTCTATGACTCCTGTATTGTGAAAGGATCTTTTGTTTTTGTGTATAACTTCGATACCGTTTTCACATGTTTGGTTGTAATTTTTAAACCACTAACATTTTTGAAGATGTTCATTAGCTTCGGTGTCAAAACTGGAATGTAGGGTAGGCAACCATAAGTTATTTTAGATGGTATCACTGATTTGTTCTGTCTCAATGTCAATTGTCGGACCTCATTGTTATGAAAATTTTGGTCAGAAAAATGCGAAGGAAAAGGAGAACCGAAAATGAGTTTATTTAACAGCCCTATAGGATAGGAGTTCTCTTGTAATATAGATCTCAGCTTTTTTAGTCCCTTGTCTCTGAACTCGATGTGTGACAAGTTGATAACCCTAGTTTTCAGGGCCAAAACCAAATTTGTTTTCATCTTAGATGGATATTGAGAATGAAAGTTTATAAGACGGTTACATAGTACATCTTGCATCAATAAAAAGTCAGACATAGATAAACTGAGCAACATTTATTGTTACTTACTGGCAAAACATCCAAAATAAAATTAATATCTACCTGTACCCACACAAATTACACTTATATGCATAACATGTTGCATACCATTAAGACAGGTTTAAAAATTAAAATCACCTAAGATGGGCCTCTAGTATTTCGTAAAAAGAAATATAATATTAAGTACACCTAATTACTTTTTAATCATAGGATTTTTTCTTTTTGTTGTCTATGTGCCAGAGTTAAAACACACCAGTAAAAGATCACAAACTAAATTTTTGCTATCTGTACCTAAATTTTAAAGAATTTTAAAATGTATTTTGTCCACTATTTTATATTTTATGTGTGTGTTATTAATGTTGAGTGTCTAT
Organism: Diabrotica undecimpunctata; assembly: GCF_040954645.1. Lineage (NCBI taxonomy): Eukaryota > Metazoa > Arthropoda > Insecta > Coleoptera > Chrysomelidae > Diabrotica > Diabrotica undecimpunctata. Next base: position 38,017,445 of record NC_092809.1, on the reverse strand, counting down.
GCTTTTACAAATAATCTCAAAGACTAGTAAGTTGCACTGAAGATTTGTGATATTTTATAAATATTTACATTTTTTTTTCTTATTACAGTGTCTTGAAAAAGGAATAAAACCATTCCGAAAGCTAGACAAAAAGTCATAAGAGTGTTTCATTAACATCCCGGCCAATTTTCTGACTGCAACCATAATAAACTGTGTTGTTTGTTTATATTGACAGTCACTAATATCCAGTAATTTTTATATATATATATATATATATATATATATATATATATATATATTGATACGATTAGGGTTTATAGAAAATAATTTATAAGTTATATACTACATAATATTAGATATTTGGTTGTTTTAAATAAGTTATATACTAGAGAATTTAATAAAAATTATTTATGTGAGGGTATTTTTAAGAAATTATCATATAATAATTGTAAAAAGTTGTATTTTAATGTTGTAAATATATTTAAGTGAGCCATATGCATAGGCAACCAAAAATACTCTCGAAGTGACAGATAGAAATTAAGAATTATAGGGAATATAAAGTGGGGTTATAATAATATATTGTTTGAAATGTGTATTTTATTAAATTAGAGTGTTAGTTACTAATTTGAATGTTTATTCTGATCTGAAAAGCCTAAATGTCAACAAAATTATCAATGGAACATTAACGAATTCTCCAGAGTGCAGAGTGTGACCATTGTTTACGGTCAAACATTCTGGAATAATGATTATGTCGGTGGATGGAACAGATATTTTTTCGAGAACATCCATATCGAAGAAATAGAACGAGATCGAACATGGCTTCTTACCAGATGATTCTGGAATATCCAAAAAGATATAAATACCCGTGATTTGGATTCAAGATGGCAGTTTTTAGTCAGAAGTCAGGCCAGTTCATTATGAAAGTTAGTAGACACATTTAGTGAAGTAAATTGTTCAGAATTTTCAAGAAGTCAGTCAGAAAAGTTTAGGAAGAAATATGAAAGTTAGTTGGAGTCAGTGAATCAAGTACAAATAGTCCAATTGTTTAATATAGTGAGTTAAATGAAGATTAAAAATTATGCATATATTTAATGCACATTTATAATTATACACAAATAATTATTGAAGATTATAAAAGTATATTAGAAGAATATTGGATGGACATTGGAAGGAATTAAAATTATATTATGATTGGAGATTAGTATAAATCAACTTATAATAATTGGATATTGGTATATTGAAAAGAAGAATAAATATAAATGGTGTTTGCTGGTGGTGTATAAATGCTGGTGAAGAAAACTATATCTTAAATTGGTAGAAGCTGATAATTGGAAAAAGTAATTTCACAAAAACAAGGATAACCGAAGTACGAAGACATTCAGTGGTGATTAGAATCTATATAGTGGAAAACAGTTCATTTAGGCATTCAGTGAAAGAAAGGTACAAAATTTTGTTAATATAATTTAGTTAGTGTCATAACAATTTCAATTTTGAAGATAGTTTTGTTTAAATTTTAGATTGTCTATAGAATTTAATTAGTTTTATAAGAATATCAATTTAAAGATAGTTTATTTTAAATTTACATTGGCTAGGTTAAATATATATGTGTGTTTCATAATAGTTATAATAAAGATAATTTAAAAAAGTACTTACAAGCTAATTCTTTGAGAACCGCGATAAAAACCCTATATATTATATTATTAAAAATACTCATTGCTCATCATTCAAACAAAAAATACATCATAACAATATATATATATATATATATTTAGTTTAGGCTTATACATTTCCTTTGCTTTACCTTTTAGTTTATAGTTTTACTAGACGTACACATATCATTTATTTCTTCTTTTCTTTGAGCAATATACTAGATAATTTGCCTATTTTTCTTAATTTAAAATCCAGGAAATGACTTACCTAGATATCGCGGAAAAAGTACACCATTTATATCAGTACTCGATTTTCTCTGACATCTGACCTCTCGATTGTTCTCAGTCGTGGAAGCGAAGATGCGCTCACTTTTGGCATTTGCCAGTTTTAAAATATTTCCGTATGTCCATCGATTACGACAAAAAACTCTTTAAACATATTTCTGACAACAAAATACCATACATGAGTGATTTGTAGCTTGGTTATTATCGCTAAACACTCCTTTAGATAATTGAATGAGTAGTTTGTTTAAAATATACAAAAGTATTATTGCAATTGCAATATTTAGAGAAAGTAACATTTGCATCACACGATACCAAATCTTGCACCAAACCTAGGACATATAGTTTAATGCAATTTGTAGTATTGTAGTTATGAGGATGTTATGTGGAACGTAACAAATGATCAACAGACTTAGGCAATTATGCACAGTGCATATTTTGCATATTTTATGCAACTAGTAAGCTTTTTGCATATTTTTATTTAAATCGAAGTACTCTAAACACTACGAATTACTCTAACACTAAAGTATTGCCCGTATTTGGAGTTAATCCATTTAAATGTTCTTGGAATTTTACAATAGATCGAGTTGAAGAACGCAATTCGCCAGGAAATCCTGACTATTGATCGAGCGATGTTAGAGCGTGTTATGGATGATTTCATAAAGAGGATCGAAAACTGCATCCAACGTGATGGTCACCATCTTGATGACATTATTCTCCATACTGAATTAGATTGTAAGTGGCATAATATAAGTTTCATTTTGATGTTAACAAAATAGTATTTTCTTGCAAATTTATCATTTATATTTGTATCATTTAGTTCAAAATCGTCCTATTGCCAATTGTCACTCTGTAATATCGCTCTCGAAGCTATCTAACAATTAATTCAGCTATATCTTCAGAAGTATTATAAATTTAATATTTAATAATAATTTAATTCATTTGACATTTTCAGCCCATTATATTAATAGGGTTTCTAAAGACATTATAACCAACTTTCCTCATGTCAATGATTTAATTTCGAGTGTAAAAACAATTTTTGTTAAAAGAGTTCAACTGTATAAAGATAAGCCTCCTAACACATTACTTCCTTGGTGGAAGAACCAGTGGTGTTAATTTGGAAAACCAGGTTAGAGGCTGTATTTTTTACACCGGTTATTTTGAACAATAAAAATTTAATTTTTAAATTTTCTGATCAAGCAATCTAGCAATTTCTTACAAACAACAAATCTATTTTCTGAAAGCAAATTATATTTTTGTTATTGAAGCACATAATAAAATATAAAAATTGCAAAGTTCGCTTTCAGAAAATGCTTTATGAGGAGACTTTTATTTCTTCTTGTGAAGAGAACGTAAAGAGAACAATTGGTGCACAAATTTTACGAACATTAAATAATACCATTGACAAAAATGTAGGATTTGCCACGATTCTTCAAACGGCAAATATTTATATTATTTATAAATGTCTATATTCTGACAGACACCATGGATTTTTAATAGAAAATTTTGAGAAACATTTAATTATCTACTGTTTTTAACATTTAAAGATTTACTAAAATCTGTCATCTGTCACTTAAGTCTTCTCGTTCTTGTAACCTTAAGTGACATGATGTCCACACTGGGGTTGCATGCTCGCCACAAATATATCGTTTATAATTCTTGCAAATGGTTTTGGTCAACCTGGTCTGTCGTGATGTGTAACATAAAGCACAGCGACGATACTTTGTTTGAGCTATATCTTCTGCAGCCAATAGTCCAGTTTCTTCATCGGGCTCTTCCGTTGGTCTAAATCTGCTGAGCGCTTCAGAAAGAGAACGTGGTATACATTGTGTCATAAGACTTCTTTTTGGTAATTGTGGTAAGGCTAACTCATGACCCAGTTTCCAGCAACGTTGTAGTTAGTTTTATTATAATATGTGATCATGTCTGGTGTCATAGCTTATCCTGACATCTGAGCTATGGAATCATCGTAATGCTGAGAAGATATAACAAGAACATTTCGATTCTTTTTTGGTACGTAAGAAACAATAGTGGAGTGTTCTTCAAAACCAAACATAGTTGACTGTGGTGTTCGTCCTTTTACATTTAGCAGATATACTGGCAGTTCCCTTTTATTTTTTTTTTTGTTGTGCTAACATACGACAGTCTATTACTTATTAATTCGGTAACAAGTTACACATCTGTAAATCAATTATCTGTCGCTATATTGCGCCTCGTTCCATAAATAAGTTGTGCCAATCTTCTAACGACATCAGATGGTTTATTACTTTGTTCATAGGGTCCCTGAGGTTGCTTTCCAGCATATATTTCCAGGCTATAACTATAAAAAGTAACTGCATCACACATAGCATAAATTTTTACTCCGTATTTGGATGGTTTTGAAGGGATATTCGTCAATAGTCACACACTGTCCTAGTGAATAGCTATGTTTACAATTATGAACAAAATCGTCAAAGAGTTCACGAATCTGCGCAATCTCAACAGCTTTTCTTTTAGGTCTGGTGATGCGGTCATCGAAACGCAGGCATCTCATAAGAAACTTGAACCTTCTGAGACTCATAGCCAGTCGAAATATTTCCACGCCATGTCCATCTGTACCTCAGAGATCCTCTAACATTATTCTGTTGGCGTGCAAAGTTTCTGCTAGATATAAAAGGCCTATGAAGGCCTTAAGTTCTATCATATCCGTGTCAGTTGCATCACGTTGTCGGTCAAAGCGATCCCTTACTTCAAGATGAATGTACTGGTTTGTGAACTTGACTATTTTTTGTAGCATTTTATGACTCCATTATTCTATTTGTAACTTAGCTAGTCGTGCTTCATGTATTACTCCTGGGAGACGTGTAACCAGATTATGTGGCTCAGTGCATCTCTTCTTGGCGCGCGGTGTTTTCATCCATCTAGTGGTTTTATCTTTTCCAAAATAAAATAAATTGTTGTGTAAATCTGGTTCTTCCTCTGTCCCACTCTCTTCAGTATCAGAGTCACCAACTCTTTCATCCGTTGGCTGATCTTCCGCATCTGTGTCCCGTTCATCCTCGAAATCTACCACTTGGTTAGGGGCATCTTCATTTTCGTCCTCTTTTACCATAAATTTTCGAAATATTCTACATCATTCGGATTATTTAGGTTGTAAATCTGCTTTGTAGCCATTATACTGAAATAAAAAATATAAAATAACACTCACCTATAATAAGTAGGCCGAAAATAGCCTAAAATACGACCAAAGTACAACAACCCTTACACGTTATGTCGCAATGTATCAATATGATACAATACGCTTGTATGTAAACACACTCAATTACTAGGACGTTACGAATACGACTGAGCGGTAGACTAAACCGATCCAGGAAGATGCTATGAAGGTGAGTTCTCTTTACTTTAGGGTTTAATAATAGCATTGACAATTTGATACACATGCGACCGATCATTTTGATACACGTGCGACCGACGGAGGGTTAATATAATAAATATACTTATAAATTCATAATGTGTTTTGTTGAATGTTAGTGTATTTTTCTGCATACTATTAACCAAAAACATTTTTTACATAATATGACAAAGGCCGCTCATATTTATACGCATACTTTTTACGTTTCGAATATATATTATTCCCCTAAGTCTGATGATCAAGGATGATCATTATACGTAGATTTATAAACCAAACTGAGATTAACCTGAAATCATGGAAAGCAGGAGCTTTTGTTTTTCTTATTCTCAAAAGATTGTTGTGCAATCAGTGGACTATTATAATTATTGTACTTTTTCAGTACTGTTTAGTTTATCGAATACGATACTACCGACTTTTTCACATATTGGATAACGGTCTCTGAAACTAAACGTTTTAAATAAAAATACAAGAACGCTGTCAATTCTACAAAGTACTTTACCGTTTTCAATTTCACAGTTAACTAATTTTAATAAAAATTCACCTTCTTTATCATTTTCTGTCTGACTTAAAATGAAAGTGAAGCTGTTTTGATTTCGTAGTGAGTTTTTAAATTAAAAAAATTAGTGTAGTGGTTATATAATCACTTTATTAAATAAGTATACTAATAGTGTAATAGTTTTTTTAATTGTTGTCATGAAATACATTTTTGTGGTCAATGGTAACACAATAAATTATTTCGTATCAACCGAGATCGATAATTTGATTCTTAGAAGAGAAACACCAAAAATTTGGTAGGAAAATTGTGGTTCCACATTTTAAAATTATTTTTATATAAATTTTATAATATTATAGAGAATATTTCACGACCATCATACTGAAAAGAATAACAAACAAGGTTGAGTTTCAAGCTAATCAAGCAGGCTTTAGACCAGAATCCTCCTGCATAGACCACATTAATACTGTGAGGGTAATAATGGAACAATCGGTTGAATGGAACACACCCCTATACATGGTTTTTGTTGATTTTGAACATGCCTTTGATAGCTTGTCTCACACTGCTGTATGGAAAATTTTAGAGCTAAGAAACATCCCGCAAAAAATAATTTCTATTATAAAGTCACTATGCGAAAAGTCACTATACTGATGCGAAATGCAGCGTGACACACAATGGGATCAACAGTGACGAATTCGACGTATTTACTGGAGTTAGACAGGGATGCGTGCTTTCTCCGTTTCTTTTTAACATAGCTATAGACTATGTTCTCTATAAACTAGACTCCGACACAAGAGGGATACAATGGACGTTAACCACACGCCTAAGCGATCTAGAATACGCGGACGATATCTGCCTATTAGGTCAAAGGTTCCAAGATCTGGCTTACCAATTGGAAACACTTTCCACTCAAGCCAATAAAATAGGTTTGAAAGTCAGTATTAGTAAAACCAAGTCCATGAGAATAAATGATAGGAACAACACGCTATTTACTATCGACAATATGCAGATTAAAAATGTGGAAAACTTAACGTATCTTGGAAGTGTCATAACAGAAAACGGAGGTACAGAAGACGATATTCGTATGAGGATACAAAAAGCCGGAATATCGGAAGTTGAGAGACCAAGTAGAAGAAAAAAAAACCAATTGGTAAAACTATCCTTTTACCATTTACAAAAACAAAAATTGCCTTGGAAAATCAAGGAGTATACAAGATCCCCTATGAGGACTGCGAAAAAATCGTACATTGGACAGACCAATCAAAAAATACAGGTAAGACAAGAAGAATATTTAAATGCCATCAAAAGAAGAGAAAATCGATCATTCTTAGAACAACATGTCATGTACAAGTACAACTTCATGGAAACCAAGTCAATAAAAAACTACTTGTATATAGCAATGTAAACAGCTCTGCAGCGCTCGATCCATACCCATTCCTGTCGACCCAAATCCCCCAAAAAAATATATAAAAAACAACAAAAACTGCTCTAAAAGACCGCTATAGCGTGGTTTTGTGTGGCTCTAAAATAGCCACACAAAAAAAAACAAAAAACAACTAACACAAAACGGTATATGCCAACAGAAAAATTCTAACTAAACCTTTAAAAACTAGGCCAAGAGGGTCCCATCTTAATGTCTAGATTTCTAGATCTAGGTCGTAGATCTCTATAGAAACAGATCACGGTCTATAAACGCTAAATATATGTTGCCTTAGACAAGGATTGAGAGGGACGCGTAAACGTATAGAATTGACTGAAGCCGGCACCAGAATTGACTGGCACGAAAAAGGTTGCCAGGTCATATTTTATTTCTTCAGTAGATTGAAAATAATGGATTATATCAATAAATAGATTTTTTTTTAAATTTATAATTGAACACTGGCATAATACTCATTTTTTAAACATGATTTTATCATTACATATTTTTTAGTAGATCGATAAGGTGTTTCAGTAAATCAGTAAATTGAAGTTGAAATTAGGAGATCTACTGAAAAATCAGTAGACCTGGTACACAAACACGGTGTTTAAATGCCAAAAATCCGACCACTGGAAACAAACCCTACTCAAAGTGCGTCAAAAAGATAAACCTTCACATCGCTATGTTGTTTCTTTATGTTTGGTTTTGTTATGTTTTGTTATGTTTTCGCTATGTTTCTTTATTCACAAAATAGTTGCCAACAGAATTGTGTCAATAAACTAAATTTCAACAAGGATGGTCTACTTAAACATCAAAATAAGCGCAAGATATATCCTAAAGACCGCTGGTCAGACCATGGAGTTGGAGTATCTACATTGTAAAAATGTAGTGTGCCCCATCCTCCATGCTATGGCATGCTGTACTAGCCATACAGTCTGTAGTCAACACCCCGAGGTAGGAGCGGGAACACAAAGTGTATCAATACTCTTACGCTTATGAAGCACACCTGGCGCATCATAAGGGCCTTCACATTTTACTCTTTTTCAACTTGTCTCGAGTAAAATATCTTTAATATTTCCTATTAGCCTCTCTTGCCCAACTCTTGTTTCTTCTGACCCTGAATGGCGATTAGGTTTCCGAAAGCAAACGGGTCACTATATTTCCTTCTACTACACCCTCTAGTAACCGAGCGATTACCGGTATAAGTAATCCCCCATCTACCGGTCAACGGCTTCGGACGGAGGAGCTGGTAAATGGCGGAGCACTCTGTTGTCCTGAGACTGAGAAATCGGTCTCGAAGGCGGAGGAACCAAGACAGTGGTCAACGGCATCAGGATGCAGAAGGCAACGGGAAACCACTGCATTAAATATCCAAATGGATTCCCTTGTAAAAAACCATCAATGGCAATGTTCAAAACGAAATATTCCGGAGTAAAAAGTTCCCCAATCGGTTCTCCGGCGGGAACAGTGGCGAACAAAGTCGTGAAACTTAAAAATAAAGTTATGAGAATAGCTACTTGGAATGCAAGAAGCTTGTATCTTCTTCTTCAGTGCCTTATCCGGTCCGGATATTGGCGATCATCAAGGCTATCATGGTTTTGTTGACTGCTCTGCGAAACAGCTCCGCTGAGGTCATCCCAAACCATTGTCGGAGATTTTTCAACCACGAGATATGACGGCGTCCCGGTCCACTTCTGCCAAATACTTTACCCTGCATAACAAGTTGAAGAATTCGATATTTTTCTTCGTTCCGCATCACGTGGCCGAGGTACTCAAGCTTACGTTGTTTAATTAAATTAAGCACTTCTTTTTCTTTTGTCATGCGCTGTAGGACCTCAACGTTGGTGACATGGTCCACATAAGATATTTTTAGTATCCTTCTGTATATCCACATCTCGAAGGCTTCGATTCGTTTTTCAGTGGCTTGCGTCAGTGTCCAGGCTTCAACTCCATATAGTAACACTGGAAGAACGTAGCACCTCACTATCCGCATCTTGGTTCCCAAACTGAGATCACTGCAGCACAGCAAGGATCTCAACTTAATAAATGTAGACCGTGCCATTTCAATTCTGGATCTAATCTCTTGAGCGTAGTACCATTGTACGTTGAGGGTAGTTCCGAGGTAAGTGAATCTGTCGACTCTCTGGATCTCTTCGCTACCTGCCATTAGTGCCCCGGGATCTAAATTTGTACGGCTGACAACCATGAATTTAGTTTTCTTAATATTGAGGTTCAGTCCGTATGTTACGCTCACAGTTCGCACTCGGTCTAGTAAGGCCTGCAGATCGTTTAGGCTGGTTGCTAGTAACACGGTGTCATCGGCGTAGCGGATATTATTGATGTATTCACCGTTCACTCGGATTCCCATGTCTAGGTTTGTGAGGGCTTCATTAAAAATCTCCTCAGAGTATATATTGAAAAGAGTCGGCGATAGCACACATCCTTGCCTTACTCCTCGCATGATCTTCACTTGGTCGGTCAGCTGGTCTTCGACCTTGACTTGAGCACGCTGGTTCCAGTATAAATTCATGATGATCCGAATGTCCTTCTCATCCAATCCTACTCTTTGTAGTGCGGTGACCATCTTCTGGTGCTGACAACGGTCAAATGCCTTGGCGTAGTCAATAAAACAAATATAGACATCACAACTGACATCGCGGCATCTCTGAAGTAGGACTTGTAAGGTGAAAAGTGCTTCACGTGTACCCATAGAATTGCGGAATCCGAATTGCATTTCACCGACATTTTCTTCGCATTTCTTGTAAATTCTGGCATGTATGATTTTAAGAAAAATTTTAAGTGCATGACTCATAAGACTGATAGTTCGGAAATCTTCGCACGTTTTCGCAGATCGTTTTTTTGGTAGCGTTACAAATGTTGACAATAGCCATTCCGCTGGGATATTACCTGAATCGTATATGGCGTTGAACAGTTCAGTTAACTCCTTCGTGCTCACTTCACTCATTACCTTAATAAGTTCAACGGGTATTTCGTCCGGACCTGTAGCCTTACCATTCTTAGACTGTTTTAAAGCAGCCTTTACCTCGCTTTCTAGAATTGACGGCCCTGTCATGCAATTTATTTCCGGAAGGTTGCCGCGGTCGTCCCAGAAAAGTTCTTCGATATATATTTTCCAGGTAACCAACTTCTCATTCACTGTCGTCGCCAGATTACCGTCTTTATTTATGAGGAGGTGTGTGTTTCTCCTCTTGTATTGACCAGTGGCTTCACGAATCCTTCGGTGGATATTTATATGATCGTGTTTCTCTTGGAGCTCCTCGATTAGTTTACATTTTTCTTGCATCCATGTCTCCTTGGCTCTTCGTATTTCTTTTTTAATTGTCTGGTTGGTTTCTTGGTATTTCTTCGTGTCCCTGTTTTTCAGTAATCTTCTTTGTTCCATCATCTGCAGAATGTCATCAGTCATCCATTCTTTATTTTTTACTCTTTTTTTCTTTCCCAGATGTTCTTCAGAAGAAGCTTGTATGCAGCCGGGAAATTAAGCAACATAACAACAGAAATGGAAAGACAACGTGTGCAAATACTTGGTATCAGCGACGTACAGTGGAAAGGTTCCGGCAAATGTCCAACTAGAAACGGTACGTTCTACTATTCGGGAACTGATGATACAAAACACCGTTATGGCGTCGGAATAATAGTAGAAAGGGAAGTCAACAAATCGGTACTAAGTTTTACCCCATATTCAGAACGAATCATAGCAATCCAACTAAAGTCGAATAAAGGAAAAATTAACATTATTCAACTCTATGCACCGACAGCAGAGAAAGAGGATGAGGAAATAGAAGAATTCTACAAACAACTTGAATACATTCTGCAATCGACCAAAAAAGAAGGGGTCACCGTAATCATGGGCGATTTCAACGCTAAAGTTGGTAATATGAAAACTGATGGATGCACTGGTGAATTTGGACTTGGACAACGAAATGACCGAGGTGAACGTCTCATACAATTTTGCCAAGAAAAAGAATTTGTAGTAATGAACACAATGTTCAGATTGCCAAACCGTAGATTGTACACGTGGACATCACCAAGGGATAATGCAGACAACATTGTCAGGAATCAAATCGATTATATACTAATCAGAAGCCGGTTTAAAAACTCCATCACGTCTACAAAAACCTATCCAGGCACTGATATAGAGTTGGATCACAATCCGGTGGTAGCTGTAGTAAATATAAGATTCAAGAAACTACAGAAAAGTGCAGTTAAACAAAAGATAGACGTTAAGCAACTGAAAAACGCAACTATAATGGAAAGGACAAGAGAACAGGTAAACAACAATTTTAGAAACATCGCTGCAAAAAATAGGAGCACAGACAATGTAGAGAATAAATGGATGGAGATATAAAAGGCCCTTATGAGAGCTGGTGAAGGCTCCTTAGCTCCAAGCAAAATTAAGAAAAAGGAATGGATGACATGACGAAATTTTGCATCTCATGGAGGAAAGGCGAAGAAATAAACAAGATAAAATACAAAGAAGTGAACCGTGAAATTAAGAAAAAAATTAGAGAAGCTAAAGAGAACTGGGTTCTGGACAACTGCAAGGAAATAGAATATGATACAAGTGCGATAGCTTTAACATGCATAAAAAGATCAAGGAAATAACAGGTAAAAAAGTGAAACAAGCATCCATAGTCAAGGACAAAAAAGGTAAAATAATTACAGATTTAAATGAAAAACTGGCAAGATGGACAGAATACATTGAAGAACTTTTTGCAGACGAAAGACCAGAAATAGCAGTGGCAGAACCTACAGACGACACAACAGGGCCTAAAATCCTAAAAAGCGAGGTAGAATATGCTATAAAGAACACAAAAGGGGGTAAAGCTGCAGGACTAGATGAAATTCCTGTAGAATTGTTGAAAATAATAGACGACGCACTTGAAATAATGGTGAACCTCTTTAACACAATTTATAGAACATACATCATACCAAAGAAATGGCTCTCCTCTACTTTTGTCACAATCCCGAAGACGAATAACGCCAGAGAGTGTTCAGACCACAGAACTATAGCATTGATGAGCCACACACTAAAAGTATTTTTTTAAATAATTCACAAAAGAATATTTAATAAATTAGCAGAGAACATAAGCGCCACACAGTTTGGATTCAGAGGTGGACTGGGAACACGGGAAGCTTTGTTTGGTCTGAGTGTGTTAATGCAAAGATGTTTGGATGTAAACCAAGACCTCTACGTAGGTTTCATAGATTTTGAGAAGGCCTTCGATAAAGTCAGACACCAAAAGCTGTATGAAATCCTAAGAAATAAAAACATCGACAGTCGCGACATTAACATCATATCCAGGTTGTACTGGGGACAAACAGCAAAAATCAAAGTTGATAATGAGTTAACCGAAGAAATTGAGATTCGTCGAGGTGTGCGTCAGGGTTGTGTGCTTTCTCCACTATTATTCAATATATATAGCGAAACAATATGTCAGGAAGCGCTCCTAGAGCAAAACATTGGTATGAACATTAACGGAGAGTTAATTAACAATATACGATACGCTGATGACACGCTAATAGTAACAGATAACCTAGCAAATTTACAGTTTTTGATGGAAAACATAAACACCCATACAAAAAAATATGGTCTAAAACTGAACAACAAAAAGACTAAATTCATTATTGTAACAAAGAAGCTATACACCAATGTGAATTTAACCATAAATAATCAGCCAGTTGAAAGAGTTACGTCCTACAAATATTTAGGGGTTTGCTTCACTGATACTAATGACCAGACAAAAGAAATCAAGAGGCGAATAGAGATAGCGAGACAATCGTTTGTCAAAATGAAAAAGTTCCTATGCAGCCAGGACATAAATATAAACTTAAGAACGAGAATGTTAAGGTGCTATGTTTTCTTAGTTCTGCTGTACGGCATGGAAGCCTGGACACTGAAAAAGATAAACATCAAAAACATTGAGGCATCCGAGATGTGGTGTTACAGGAGAATGTGGAAAATACCATGGACAGAAAGAGTAACAAATCAAGATATTCTGCTGAAGATGGGGAAGGAATGCGAAGTCATAAAAACCATACAAACGAAAAAACTGGAATATCTGGGCTACATAATGAGAGGAGAAAAGTACTCTCTGCTTAGACTCATAATCCAAGGAAAAATCTCGGGAAAGAGAAATGTGGGACGTATGAGGATTTCCTGGTTGCGAAATTTAAGGGAGTGGTATGGGTGCACTTCAATACAGTTGTTCAGAGCTGCAGCCAACAAAGTGAAGATTACTGTGATGCTAGCCAACCTCCGATAGGAGACGGTACTGCAAGAAGGAGATATCCTAAAGATAGTTTAAGTGTCCACCCTACTACAGGACATATAGACGAAGAAGTCCAAATGTTCTAGTATCCTGTGCAATCAAGGAAAATCCTGGCCATTTCGTAATAACAGGTGGCGATTTCAACTACAAAATAGGCATTCAAGAGACAAACAACTGTTAACTTTCTTTTTGGAAAACAATCTTTATCAAATGAACAGCTTTTTTAAAAAGAAAAATCCCAGAAGATGGACATGGAAAAGCCCTGATGGAAATACAAGGAGCGAAATCGACCATTTCTTAACAAACAAACAAGAATTATTTAAAGACTTAAAGGTGTTAAACCAGTTTAGTACAAGCAGTGACCATAGGTTATTAAGAGCGAAAATAACGATATCGTCCGAAATAGAAAGTCCCAAAATGATAAATAAGGAGTTGGAAACTAATCAACTACTAGTCAACTAATATTCAGGAATTTGAAAATTATATTGATAATTCATTGAAAGACGCAACAACAACAGACATCAATATATTGAACAAACAAATAGTCAACATAATGCATCACGCTCAAACTAAATATTGTCCAACAAAAAAAATGATAAAAAACTACATTAACCTATGAAAACCCTTATAGACCAAAGGCGAAAGATAAAAGAGATAACAATATAAGAAAAAAAGCACTATATAAAATAAATAAGACAATCACAAAGGCAATAAGAAAAGATATGAGAAACTACAAGGTAGAAAAAATTAAACAAGTAATAGAACAAAGGAAGCGTGCAAAAAGGAAGAATAGAAATTAACAAACTAATAATAGACTAATACTAATAATAATACTAAACTAATAATAAGATCTGGAGAAAAAACTACGAACAAAGGTGAAATATTAACAATAGTCGAAGAGTCTACACAGAGCTATATAGATCAAGAGAAAAAGATAACAATAGGGAGAGATACCAATACGCAACCTCCAATTACAGTAAAAACTGGGGTACTAAACCAAGGATCAGATTTAAAAGTAACTCCGTGTTGCGCCAACCGTTAGAAAGTAGTTTAAACGTGGAATCGTGCCCATACGGTTGTTATCAAAACAGTCGCTTTATGATTATTATGTTTCGGACTGGTGTTCTACAAACAACGTATTGCCTGTATGGGTGGCAAAATTTAATTTATTTAACACTTTGGATACGGAAAACATATCATTATTTCATCCTTAAAAAGACGCTTGCGAAAAATGCACGTCATATAAATTGGGTTTTGTATCTGAAGATGAATACAAGAAACCCACAATAAGAAAAGAGCAGGCTCGTGCTGAAAAATAAAAGCACAAAAACTGAGAAGATTACGTATTTTCAGTGAATGTTCAGGCTCTGCTACAGCGCCAAAATCTAAAGTATCACTGTATTACAAATCTAAACGTAATGTGCATAATTTTTATGCATTGGATTTAAAAACTAAGCAAGCATACTGCTTTTTATGGAATAAGACAGAAGGTAGAGTTTCCGCTGAACAATTTGCTTCTGTCATTTCATACTTTCTTATAGATAAAGTTCTACACAAATCTTGGACACCACAGACAAAAAAGTAGTGATTTACAGCGACAGATGCGCAGCTTAAAATCGAAACCTTACGGCCTCAAATTCTTTGATAAATGTGGCGATGACCAGGAACATCGTTATTGAACAGAAGTACCTTGAAGTAGGTCACACATAGATGGAGGTAGATTCTATGCATGCCTCCATCGAAAACAAACTTCGAAATAAAATTATTAATGTACCTGCTGAATACATTGGTAGTACTCGCAAAAAGCAAAAACCATACTACGTTGAATATTTAGCACATTAATTCTTTAAGTCGTTTAATGATGTCAAATTTCTTAAATCTTTAAAGAAAAGAAATATTATTCTTCTAACTTTTGTTTTATTGTTATTTTTATTTTTACATTTGAAATAATTTTAATTTTTTATCGTATAGCTGTAACGAACGTGCTTAAGACAATTTAATCTTGACATTCAATATTTCAAATACTTCAATGTTATTTTTTATTTGCGAAATCTTTTAAATTCTGTAAGTGTTTTAAAATGTATTTGTACGCCATTTTTTGTAATGTTCAAATTGTTTTAGTTTACTCCTGAAGAAGCTGTTAAATAAATGGCGAAATATTGAGTAATTTAGAAAAACGAAAGATTTTCATTACAGACCACTTTACCCGATAATTCGAACTTATTTATATATATATATATATATATATATATATATATATATATATATATATATATATATATATATATATAAATCGATATATTGACTCTTTTATTGACTCCAACCCATCCAAAACAGTTATATATATATATATATATATATATATATATATATATATATATATATATATATATATATACATATATATATATAAAGTGCACTCGTAAGTGAATGGGATGTTTTCGGTCAATTTGGAGATAAAAAAGACAAGAGTTGCGCTACTTTATCTATTTATTGAAGACGTTTCGCCCACTGTTCAATGAGCATCATCAGTTCATCTAAAAGAGTGTTATTAGCGATACATCTAATATGAAAAACAATTAAGTAAATGATCTTATCTTTAAAAGATCTGTAGCATTAAAATGTTATTATTGTGAAGAAACATCAAAAATTAATCTACTAAATACATCAGCAAAAAACACATAAACACAGAACGCCGGAAGATTCCCAATCTAAGTAATTTTATAATAATTTTTTAATTTAAATTTTGAATACATTGATTGATTATAAAATCTATCAAAAAATGTAATTGTCAATTTTGAAACGTTATATTAACAACGGCACAGCTAGGGTTCTTGACTATTATGATCATATCATGCAAAATGAAGTATTTGAAAGTTCGAATGTCAGAACTGACAATCAGCTGGTGAGATTGAAGGAAAAGTTTTGTAGATGCCAACATAAATGTTATGATATAATAAAAGAAGTTGAAGAAGAAACCAATAATTAAAAGTAAAATACGGAAGAATCAATTTTGTAGTATTAGTGCATGGTAAATTTGGCTTAAGTTGCTGATATCAGTTCTCTTATTTAATGCATTAGGTTGTTTCAAAATATGACACATCTCCATAAACTGTCTCTTATTAAGGTTACGTTCTCTACAGAGAATTCTAACATCATCAAAATTCACAGTATGTTTGGTGTTGATTGCATGTTCTTAATAACCTTAATAAGAGACAGTTTATGGAGATGTGTCATATTTTGAAACAACCTAATGCATTAAATAAGAGAACTGATATCAGCAACTTAAGCCAAATTTACCATGCACTAATACTACAAAATTGATTCTTCCGTATTCTACTTTTAATTATTGGTTTCTTCTTCAACTTCTTTTATTATATCATAACATTTATGTTGGCATCTACAAAACTTTTCCTTCAATCTCATTTTAATGCTACAGATCTTTTAAAGGTAAGATCATTTACTTAATTGTTTTTCATATTAGATGTATCGCTAATAACACTCTTTTAGATGAACTGATGATGCTCATTGAACAGTGGGCGAAACGTCTTCAATAAATAGATAAAGTAGCACAACTCTTATCTTTTTTATGTCCAAATTGACCGAAAACATCCCATTCGCTTACGAGTGCACTTTTTTTATATTAAATTAAACGGTCATATTCCGTAAAGATATATATATATATATATATATATATATATATATATATATATATATATATATATATATATATATATATAAGACCAAAAGAAGAAAAACATCCGACAGCTTTTCTTAATAAGTAATTTCATCGTAACATTGTAGATTGAATATTTTCTTTGGTCTAAAACCAGTTTCTTATAAAGAAATACCGAGTTTTTCTAACAATTCTTTTGATAAACGTTAAAATTGTCGTAAGATGGCCGGGAAAAAATTATTCTGATATTTTATACCTTGTATAAATAATTTAACGACAAATTTAAACGATTTTGACCATTTCCGTTTCGAGTTTATGGTACAACACTCGAAAAACTGTGGGTAGGTCATAAAAATGTAAAATAAAATAAATTTCATAAAATATGTTTACTGCATAATTGAGACATGCCTACGAAGTTTAATTAAAATAATTTTGAGCTTATTAGGCATTTGGAAAATTTTAATTTGATTCTAAATTCGTTATTTAATAATAGTAATTTTCATTACTTTCACATTGGTATATTTTAATAATAATGATTTATAGTCTACGGAACGAATTGCAAGGTATTTGTTGGTTTGAAGACTTAATTATTGAAATATATTTTGTGAAATAACAGTGTAAATAAACGATATAATTAGTTGAAAGATCGCTTTGCAATTTACTTTATTTTTAACTTACATGCCGATCATCAGCTCTCAACCTGGTGAGTTCACTGCTGGACATAGGACTCCATTAAATTACTTAACTGAGCTCTATCTGAAGCTGTTCTTATCTAAAGTCTTTCTACTTCTCTTTTCTGTGCAGGGTCTTTAATGTTTTATTCTTAATTACCACCTGTCGTCTTTAAATTTCGCAACATGTCCTGTCCAGTACCATTTTAGTGTAGTAATTTGTTGTATCATTTTTTGTACTTTTGTTCTTGTTTATTGATAGTTGGCAACACTGTGTTACTCCCCATAATTGGCAGAGTGTCATCCGATACACACTTTATATTTGTCAATATATTTGCAAGAATATGGTTTTTAATAAATATTTAAAAACTACTAAATATTTTAATATTCTTACACACAATATAAAATATAGCGCTGCTAATCTTACAATAAAGATAAATTGCGTAAAGACAGTAAGTATTATAAATATTGTTGAATCCGTCTAAAAAAATCAAAAGTGAGGTTAAGTCAATAAAAACAACGTGTACTTGTTGCAGTTTCGCAACTTTATATAAATCTTGTTAGATATTTAACAGACTTTTTGTTAGTTTTGATTTTCCCCGTAGTATATTTAAACAAGATTCCGTGTACAAAAATACAACTGTTTTAAAAACTACACCTTACAAGACGAGCCATCTGCAAAATAACAAAGACGTCAGTTTGAGATAAAAGACGAGTTCCATGTGCAAAAAGGGACAGTCGAGTTTTATCTTCCAACCAACACAGATGAGCATGGGTTAAGGGCAGCGCTTCCTAGGGGACTTCGCTTGAGTCTTGTGAAAAAAGGTAGTTTTGATTCCTGAATTTCACCGAACCAGAGGGTTCGCAATCCATTCGTGGCTAAAGCCGTTTCACGGGATAAAGTACAACTTATATAAACCATTACATCGGTGCTGTGTAGAATTGTTACATTATTATTCAATTATTTGGCAAATTGAAATTATTTTTGCTACACTATATTTCAGATTATATAGCGTGTTGAATATTTTAACGTTTGAGAATATTTTACGTTTGGTTAAACATTATATTTATTAGATTGTAATAATTTCACTATTCTTTTTTTTTTGTATGTATATCACAGCGTTTACGTGATGAGTTTACTAATTGTATTAATTTCATTATTAATTTAATGTTTATTTTATTACCGATTATACTTTTGAATTAAGTTTATTAATATTTGTATTACGTTCAATATAATTCATATACGTTATGTCTGATTCCATTTTATATACCTTTTATCAACAAGGTTTGTTCATTTTACCACGGATTAATTATATGATTGTATATATTATTGTATGTGCGCGTATTTTTTACTCTTTAAAGGCTAATATCGGCATATAATTGTATGTTTGTTTATGTATATTTATGTTTGATTTTATTTCTTTTTTCAAATAGAGTTGATATTCTACTCGTTTATTATTTTTCTAGAGGAATATACATACCCAATGCAAAAGGGGGAAACCAGCGAGTTCTAGATTGAACATAACATATTCTTTCCTCTTTCTAATGACCCCAATTATTATTATATTGAGGTCATCGTATGTGCAGAACGCAACAGTACTATTTAATATAAAGCTGCTTTGACATTTAAACGAGTTTGTATTCGATTAGCTGGAATACGATTGCCACCGAGTACTGAAACAGTTCTTCGAATTCGAGAACAGTTGACATTTTATTTGAATTTCAACAGTGTGTCGAATTCGAGCTACTAAACAGTGGCGCACCGAGGGGGGAGTTTTGGGGGTTAAAGCCCCCCCAGGACCCTATTCCGACACTGTTACTTACACATTTTAAGGACTCAAAATGGAGGTAACATCATAAAAAAAATTTTGGTGACCAACCAAAACCCCCCCCCCCAGAGGCAAATTCTAGGTGCGCTACTGCTACTAAACACCATGAGTGAAATGGAAGCAACTTTAGTGGTTTGTGAAATAATAGGTCTAGAACTTAGAAAACTCATACAATAGAAAAACCGTAAAGTCTGCGTACGTAACTGGATACAAAGACGCGATACATTTGGAGCATCTACTACAATATGTCGTGAATTAAGAACTGAAGATCGAACAAGTTACAGAAATTTTTTAAGAATGGATGGAAATCAATTTGAATATTTGCTAGAAAAAGTAGCACCTGCGATTGAAAAAAGTTCCCTTTGCTGAAAAAGTATTTCAGCAAGGTTAAAACTGAAAATAGTTTTACGGTTCTTTGCAACTGGTGATAGCTTTGGAAGCTTACAATATATGTTTAGAGTTCCCAAAAGTTCTATAAGTAAATTTTTTACTCAAGTTTGCGAAGCAATTTATAATGCGTTAGAGGAGTATATTAAAGTAAGTAAATTACACTAAGTACGTATAAAAACGCATCTCTTTTATTGTTAACAAATATTTAATTCTACTGTTCGTCAAATAATAGGAATTCATGTAAGCTGGAATCACTTCTAGAAATATCTGAAATGTCGCTTTGATTGTAATTTGAAAGTGTTGATGACGAACTTCCCAATCTTAACGTTTCCAGGTTGATGTACACGGGATGTGTACTTGGTGGAGGTTGAAGTGTTTGTACTTTTATTTTATGTAATACGTGATGAATATTCTTCTCAGCTTCTGCTGCCATCGGAGGTGGTAATTTTTAAGCGTAGCTGCCACATATTCACCAAATATATCAAAGCTGTTCTTAGTAGGTGCCGTTTTTGTTCTGATCGAAATATCGTCGAGTTTATCCAATGCTTGAGTGATTGCCGACATTTTTCGTTTATAGCCTCCCGTTGTTTGTTTTGGCATAGCAGCAGATGATGTTGGTTTTGCCATAGCAGTAGATGGTGGAGTTTTTTCTGGCGCTTCTTGTTGGGTATCTTCGCTAAGTTCATCACAATTTTCAGTGGCTTGAGATGTTTCAGTATCCTCATTTTGAGTTTGAGATTCTATTTGACATTCTTCCTCTTCATTTTGGCGTGGACTATTCTGCAAAGAAAGATAATTATAAGTTTTTTTTAGATTCCAAACACTGAAGAAGAATGGCGAGTTATAGAACATGATTTTAATACAAGATAAAATTTTCCAGGATGTGTAGGTGCCATAGACGGCAAACATATAGATATACAAGCTCCATCAAATAGTGGATCCGATTATTTCAATTATAAAAACCACTTTAGTATAATATTGTTAGCTGCAGTTGATCATGATTATTGCTTCCATTATATTGATATTGGGTCAAAAGGAAGAGCATCGGATGGTGGCGTATTTAGCAATAGTTCCCTGAAGCATGCCATCGAAAACGATTTATTGTCGCTTCCAGAAGATACTGTATTTGTTGCGGACGAAGCTTTCCTTCTTACTTCATCGTGTTGAAGATTAACACAATATCCTCTATTATTGATATTTGTGTAGAACTTTAGATCGTCTTCAAAAATAATAGGTTAACTGTGCTGGAAGCAGTGATGTATATCATTGATGAATATGTTAAATAACATAGATCAAAAATTAGAACCCTGGGATACTCCTGAATGAACCTTAATCTCACTGGAAACAAAATCCCTGATACGCACCATCTGAACTTGGTCAATCAAGTATGTTCTCAGCCATCTAAGAAGTGATTCATCAACATCGATTTTTTTAAGTTTAACTATTAAAATATTATGGTTGACCCGATCAGAGGCATTGGGGAAATCAGTGTATAGTGCATGTATCCCACAGCCCCACTCCATGGCCTTCCTCAGGCAGTCCACAAACACTAGTATATTACATGCAGTTGATCTGCTATTCCGAAATCCAAATTGTTGTTCTACTAGCTGTTTTTCAAGTGAAGAGTTAAGATAGTCACATACAAAACATTCAAATATCTTTGGTACGTATTAGACTAATTATACTAATGGACCTATAATTATTCACCAATGAATTATCTCCCGCTTTAAAAATAGGTGTTAAAAAACTATTTTTCCAGCATCCTGGAAATTCACCTTTATTTAAGGATAGATTAAAAATGTGAAAAAGAGGTCTGGATAATATAAAACAACAATTCTTGAGAAAGCTGGGAGGCAATCAATCAGGACCAGGACCTGTATTCACATCCAGTTCTGATAATTTTAAATAAATATCAGATATAGTTATGTTGAAACCAGTTAAGTTAGTAAGACCAAGTGAAGGTAAATCACTAGGTATGTCACATATTTGAGTGGAATAGACTGTAGAAAAATATTCTGCAAAAAGATTTACAATATCTGGTCCGTGACTGGATTCAACACCACGATAACTCAACACAGCGGGCAATGAAGGCTTTCCTCTTTGTGAATTCACAAAAGACCAAAACCCTTCAAATTATTTCCTAGTGATAATTCTGTTAAATAAATATGATTTCTGTAGCCTTCAGCGTTTAACAATTTACAGTTGGCCCTCAGCTGAGAAAAAGTGATTTAGATAAAAGATATTTTTTGTTAGCTTTCTTTTTCTCAACTATCAGGTCCTTCAACTCTGGTGAGAATCAAGAAGGGAATCTACGTTTTGAATACCTTTATAGAGGGATAAATAATTCTATAGCTAAGTAAACTATATCATAATGAATATTCACAATTTGATTCAGTGGTTTTCCTAAAAATAAATTATCAAAACAGAACTGTGATAAAAAATCAGTTATTTTCACATAGTCAGCCGACTTAAATTTCCTATATAAACCATGACTAACGAAACCAATATTATTGGGGCACCTTTTGGTCATCTTTATCTTAAATTCCAGTGGTGGGCGGTGCATACTCTCCCTCAAAGGAGCTTCATCTGCAATGAACACAGTTACATCAGCATCATCAACCAGCACCAAATCGAGAATATTACCAGTGGAATTCACAATAATATTGGACTGAAACAAATTGTGGTATGCACACATACCAGACACAAACTGCAGGGCTTAAACTTCAGATGCTGTGACAGCTGGTAGAGGAATGGTTGTAGAGCACATGTCATTTAAAAACCATTCATAGTTTGGTAAATTGAAGTCAGCAGCCAGATAATAGTATGCAGATGGATAAATTTCAGCTATTTGTTCTAAGGTTTCACAAAATATGGAATATTTCTCAAATGTAGACTTTGGTGGAAAATATGCTGTCCCTGTAATAAACTGATTTGCACCTTCAGTCACCACGACAAAAAATTGTTCGATTGTTTGGTTAACTGTTAAAGATCTTACTGTTAAAGCTCTTATGAACTGCAATAAGGACTCCACCACCTCCTGAGAATGAACTTGAAGTCGCAATACAACACACTTTGCAGAGCCTTAAGGGCTACACAAAGTGGTATTGGCTCCTACAGGGGTAAGTGGTGGCTCCCGTCTTTTGCCAAACGTAATTGGCTGAAGTGTTTTGCGTGACCTGAGTCTTCCAAATCTCTTGTGAGCGATCTTCAGTTATATTTGCTTCTGGGTAAACGTCGTGTTTCACCTTTACCACAAAAATCGTCCTAATACAGACCTCCACGTTGGTATGGTAGATCTGGGAATCCATATTCGTTGGATCAGATATACGAGCACTTTTTAGAGCACGTACTCTGATTTGACGAATAGTAATTGCTGATTGTACATGGTGTACCCGATTGGAAGTGTGCGCCATATTCAAGCTCTGGTCGGTTCCTGTAGGCCCCTTGATTCCGCACACCTATGCAGTTGCTATCCTTTCGGGTTTTCGAACTCCTGCAAAACTGTACACCCTTCCAGTTTCCTGGAAGCTTAGGTTTCTAAGCTTAGGCAAATTTCTAAGTGGTGAGTAAGTTATTGTTTCCTACCCATCCAGCTAATTCCACTACCATCGAACGAGATGGTCATCTGCGTCTGTGGTACTAACTTCGCCACGCAGGCCGGTATGGATACTCACATACGGAGGCTACGCTGCCGAGGGCTCAGACAAGATGATGACAACGTCAGCGGCATTTGTGAGCGTACATTCAAGTCAAACTGATCATCCTGGTGGTACCGAGTACATTCTTCACACTCCGAGAGCTCTGCCTGGATAAGCAATCCACTGCCCTACTGGTCGGGGAGAGATTACATCAAGGCAATACAGCTGCGAGGAAATTTACTATCAACTGGAGGCATCCTTTTAAATTCACCACATGAGCGTAGGTGCCGAAAGTTATGCGAACGTAACGAGAGCCTTAGTCACGTTCTTCAAAAGTGCCCCGCCGCCCACACCGAATTAAGAGACGTGATTAGCTTGTTACCTATCTTCGAAAAGCAGCTGAAAAGAAAGGACGGATATGCGAGACAGAGCCGCGAATAATATGTCAGGACGGAACTCTTAAGATCCCTGACCTTGTCGCGCAGCAGGGTGAGCGGGCAATTCTCGTTGACGTTGCGATCATCTGGGAGGGTCCTGAACCCCTAAGTACAGCCGCCGCCAATAAAACGGCGCTATACACCGAACCTGGATTCCTTCAGGCCATGCAAACCTGATATCCTGGGAAGACTATTTGTATGGCACCTTTAATCGTGGGAGGTCGCGGAACATGGTGTCAGTCGAATTCTCGTATCCTGAGAATTTTTAACCTTTCAAGGTTCGACTTCCGCAATTTTATTACAAAGGCCATTCAAGGTAGCATCCATATTCATAGTCATTTTATGAGGTCTTAGCATAAGTGACTTACGTAAATGTTTACTTCGAGTACAAGTACCAGCTTCTTACTATCAAGGGATCTACGCTTGTCTAGTTAGGGTTTTATACTATGACTATATAAGCTAGATGTTTGTTTCGTCTTTTTATGTCTGTGATTGTAATATTTATTACGTATATTTTTCTATTTTTCTATTTTTTGCCACAATTTTTTGCGAGCCTTGATTTGGCATGGTGACACTAGTAATCTCAGGGGGGATGGTGGATTCTCGCTCGATATCATACTGGTTTTTTACTTTCCAGATCGGAACGGAGAGAAACAGACCAGCAGGAAGAGGCCGGTTTTCGGATAGCGGGGGTTTGGTTACATGATGAACGTAGCCACCCAGCCGGCATCGCCCGGCCCACAAATTAAAAGAGGATATGGCTCCACTCTGATAGCCAGACGCGTTCATGTAAAAATATGGTAAAACTTGTTGAATATATAAATAACTAGTCATTTGTTTGTAATATTTTAATATTATAAAAGTCTACGAATTTCCTCGTAAATGTTTGAAGCTTCAAATTGATAAAGCCAAGGCCAGACTCGACATGTATGCTACTGATACAACTTTTGAAAGAGGTGACTCAGTATGATTATACAATTCTACACGTAAGAAAGGGTTTTGTCCGAAACTTCAACGAAACTGGGAAGGTCCGTACACCGTCCTGCAAAAAATAAACTGTCTAGTCTACCGCTTCCAGTTTTCAGCTAGAAGTAATCCCAAGGTAGTTTATATCAAGAGAATAGCTCCATACATGGAACTGATCCACCTGATTCGCTTCAATTGGTCCCTGATAGTCCAAGTATTCGAGGCAAATAACTTTAAAGGAGGGAGCAGTGTTATGGCAGTTTCGTGAGATTTATTCCATATAAAAAAAGTCCATTGATGAAAAAGAAGAAGTATTGAAGAACTGAAATTTTCGAGATGCCAACGAAAATTCCTAAAATGTCTAATAAAGTCTGAAACATGAGAAAATAAATAAAATCAGATGTTGCCAGTTTAGGAGAGTAGTATTTTAAAGTTTATAGTTGTCCATGTTATCGAGTATTGTAAACAAGTTGGTGTTGAATAAAGTTATTTTCAAAAAGTGTAACAATAATAATCTTCTTCTTCTTTGTGCGACTAGGATTACTCCTGTTTGTCTGCCTCTTATTCTGTTTCAGTCGTTGTTGACTGTACATTATCTTTCCACCTTTTTGGCGGCCTTCCAACGGGTCTTCTGCTGTACGGATTGTTGTTTTTACAGATCTACTAATATATCTGGTCCCATTCGGTATAGATGTTCGTTCCAGTTTTTTTTTTTTTTTTTGTTTTTATCCACCTGTTAATATTTTGAATTTTGCATTGTTCGCATATACTTCTGTTAGTTTGTCTGGCTCTTAATGATATGCCCGCTATTGATCTTAATACTTTCATTTCGATATTGTTAATTTGTTGTTTCTCGGAGGCAACCACTTACTCTTGCCGCTTTTGATGCTTGCCTTGTGGTCTCTGTTCTTATATCCCTATCACTAGTGCTCTCTACTCCTAGGTAATTGAATTTCATTACTTGTTCTACAAGTTTGCCGTCTATTTCTAGGTTGCATCTATGCGTCTCTTTACTGATCATTATACATTCAGTTTTTTCTACTGATATTCTCATATATTCAGTTTGTTTGCTGTGATATTCAAGGTGTGGAGCTGCCTTTGTAGGTCATCTTCGTTATCAGCAATTAGTACTGCATCATCGATATAACATAGTATTGTGATTTTATGCGCTCCCATGTGGTATCCGTGTCGTTTTCTTACTTCGTGAATTATTTGATTTATCACCATATTGAATAACAATGAGCTGAACGAGTCTCCTTGGCGGATTCCTCCTTTTAGTTCTATGCATTCTGTTTCCCCTGTTGGCATTATAACTCTGGTCTTGTTGTTCTTGTTAATTTCATTAATTGTCCTTATTATCTGATGGTCTATTTGTACAATACAATATTTATACAATAATAATCGTAATTTGTTATCTCTTAATTAACTATTTAAAATGCCATTCTTCGTTCATCGATAATTAGAACTGTGAATTGTTGGTTTTAAGTCCGTGACTATTAATTGAACTAAAACTCGCCTACCGGAAGAGCATCGATGGATAAATAATGATGATTTACTTTCTTTTAACCGCAAGAAACGTTGTTTAACAGTTGCCGTTTCTGTAAATAGATAGTTGTGCACGCGGTGTGGTCAGACTGTCAATCAGCACTTTATACTGCCTTTTTAATTTGCTATTCCTGCAGTTTTCAGTTACAAACTTGCAGAATTTACTAGCTTTAAAGGCGATAAATGTGAGAGTAGAAAAAATCACACATAAACTTAGAAAAAGGTCATTTTTTAAGAAATATATACTTATTATTACAATATGTACAATACTTACTATTAAAATGATTAGGCTGTTTTATAATGTTTATAAGGTTTATTATATGAAATTTATGGAAATGCATATTTTACAAACTTGCGATATATATATATATATATATATATATATATATATATATATATATATATATATATATATATATATATATATATTTTTTTTTTTTTTTTTAGCCCTTTTTTCTATTTTTTTAGCCCTTTTTTCTATCCGAATTGTCGAATAAAGGCCTCTCCCATTTCTCGCCATTCATCCCTGTTGTGTGCTAGGCGTTTCCACATTGGTCCTGCGACTCTTTTGATATCGTCGCTCCAGCGCATTTGAGGTCTTCCTCTTGGTCTCTTCGCATCGTACGGTCGCCAGTTTCCGACTTCTTTGTTCCATCTACCATCTTCGAGACGTTCGTTGTGTCCAGCCCATTTCCATTTTAATTTAGCTGCTTGTTTCGCGGCGTCCTTTATTTTTGTTTTGTTCCGGATTGCTTCGTTCGTTTGCCGATCTATTAGTGAGATACCAAGCATCTGTCGTTCCATGGCTCGCTGAGTTTTTCGAATCTTGTCCATGTTCTTTTTTGTGAATGTCCAGGTTTGAGCTCCGTAAGTGAGAGCGGGAAGGATACAAGAATCGAACACTTTGGTTCGAAGGTTTTGGGGTATCTTTTTGTCTTTCAGTATGTATGAGAGTTTTCCAAATGCGGCCCATCCCATTCTTACTCGTCTGCTTATTTCGGTAGTTTGGTTTTCTTTGTTTGCCTTGATATTCTGACCCAGATATATGTATTCTTCTACATGTTCCACTTTTGTTCCTTGGATGGTTATCGTCGGTTGATCATCTTTATTCGACATTAGCTTAGTTTTACTCAGATTCATTTTCAGTCCTTTTTTTATGGATTCCGTATGAAGCTCATCGATCATCGTCTTCAGTTCTTTCCAGTTGTCGGCTATTAGTACTACGTCATCTGCATATCTTAGATGGTTTAAATACTTTCCGTTTATCGACAGTCCCTTCGTTTCCCAATTTAGTGATTTAAAGATATCTTCAAGTGCGGCAGTAAATAGTTTTGGAGATATGGTGTCTCCCTGTCTTACTCCTCGGTTGATTTTTATTGGCCTCGTTTTCATTCCGTTATCCATCGTGACTACCATTTCAGCGTATTGGTATATATTATGTATTAATATCCTATATCTAGAATCTATTCTGCTGTTGACCAGTGCTTCCTCAATAGCCCATAATTCTATGCTGTCAAAAGCTTTCTCGTAGTCTATAAATGCTAAACAGATTGGTAAATTGTATTCGTTAACTTTTTCTATTAGGACCTTTAGTGTGTGAAGATGGTCACATGTACTAAATCCTTTTCTAAATCCGGCTTGCTCTACTGGTTGATATACATCGAACTTTGTTGTCAATCTATTTGTAATTATTTTTGTGAATGTTTTATAAAGTTGTGATAGTAGTGATATTGGACGATAATTTTTCAGATCTGTATTGTCCCCTTTTTTGTGTATTAATATTGTGTTAGCAGTATTCCATTCCCTTGGTATGTTTCCTTCAAATAGGCATTTATTAAAAAGTATTTTTAGGTACCTGATGACTTCTTCTCCTCCTTCTTTCAACATTTCTGCCAGAATTCCATCACTACCCGGTGCTTTATTTCTTTTCAATTCTTTAATTGCATTTTCTATTTCTACTTCGCTTATTTCGGGCATTACTTCAGAATTTACGTTTGTTATTTGTCTTTTCAGATTTTGCTTTGAAGAGTCGGGGGGATCGTTTCTTGAGCGGTATAACTCAGTATAGAAGTTTTCAACTATGTTTGATATCTGAGCTTTGCTTGTTTCTAGTTGACCTTGTTGATTTTTCATAGTTATAATATTTTTCTTTCCTAATTTCGGTTTGGTATATTTCAGACTTTGATTTTTCTCTATCACTCTTTCTACATGTTCTTGTTGATGTTTTTTAATATCGTCTTTTATCTGTTTTCGTATGGCTCGATTAAGTTCTTTGTATTCTGTGGTATTTCTTTTGTTTAGTGACAGGAGCTCTTTTCGTTGTTTCAGCATATTCTTCGATTCTGCACTTATTTTGGATTTTTTGTTGTTATGGCGGGTTGCTACTTCTGAGCTAGCATTCAATAGTTCTTTTGTTATAACTGAGTTAATTTTATTAACGCTGAGTTGTTCTAGATTCAGTGCTTGGGCGGTTTTTAATTTGTTAGCATATTTTTCTTTATCGACTTTTAGCTTTTCTGTGTCTATTTGTATCGTGTTATTAAAGTTAATTCTACGTTTGCTATACTTAATCCTTAGTTTAGCTCTAACCATTCTGTGATCACTACCCAGAGAGACATTATTTATTACTGTTACATCTTCTACGATACCTTTCTTGTTACACATGATGTAATCGATTTCGTTCCTTGTTTTTCCGTCTGGTGATAACCACGTCCACTTTCTTTGCGGTTTTTTCTTATAAAATGTGTTCATTACGAAATATTTGTTGCTATGTAGGAAGTTAACCAGGGTTTCTCCTCTCTCATTTCTAACACCATAGCCGAATTCACCAATATAGTTTTCGCTTTCTTCTAGTCGTTGTCCAATCTTAGCGTTGAAATCTCCTATTATAAGTGTGTAAGTGCTGTGATAGTTCGTGTTGGTTTCTATTATTTTCTCGTAGAACTCATCTATCTCTTCATCGGGGTGTGTTGAAGTTGGGGCGTACACTTGAATGATTTTTAGGGTGATTTTCTCGTTTATATTCATCACAATCATTGCAATTCTTTCTGAGATTCCCACATATTGTTCTATTTTATTAGCATGTTTCTTAGAAACCAGAAATCCTACGCCGTTTAGACTTTGTTCTTTGTGTCCTTTGTAATACAAGATGTTACCTGATTGCAATGTTATGCGCTCCTCACCTTTCCTTTTTACCTCTGCGAGACCAAGTATGTCCCACTTTAGGTCCTTTATTTCTTCTTCCAGCTCATAGATTTTTTCATCTCTGTTTAAGGACCTTACATTGAGTGTTGCTATATTCAAGTTTGTTGTTTTTAGCGATTTCTTGCTTCCCCCAGATTCCATGAAGCTGTCCTTTTTTATAAAGGAGTGGGACTTGCCAATATTGTATGATCTACCCACCTGGGGACTTATTCCTATCGTTTTAGAATTCGCCATCATTTTGGGGAGGTTATTAGCCTTAAAACACCGCGCTGGCCAGACGTGTTGGTGAGTGTGTATTCAGCCGTCCATTCTGGATCAGACGCTGTTCGTAGCCGTCCACTCTGGATCAGACGCTACAGTTTGTGATCTTATACTATCCCTAAATCTATCCCCTATACCTATACTATACCCTATACTACCCTATATATACCCTATACTATCCCCTATATATATATATATATATATATATATATATATATATATATATATATATATATGTAAAAGATAAAATCTTTTAGCGAAAGCGGCTGTCGCTTTATTAAATTAAATGGCCAAATATATGGCCTAGGAGGACAAATTCGTTAAACTTCCCGTGCTTGAATCGATATCAATAAAGCGTTATGATCTTTTCGGCATATCCCAGCCTCATCAGACACTTGGGCTAATACAAATTCAGTCCAACGAATGTCTCCCAAAACTTCACTACAACAGTAGTTAGCTTACAAAGGCGCCACCTGCTTTGGCGGCCATGAACGAAAACGATATGATAATATCGTTTTCTGTATCCTCTGCGCTATGCGAAATGTGTAAAAGATAAAATCTTTTAGCGAAAGCCGCTATCGCTTTATTAAACTAATAATATATATATATATATATATATATATATATATATATATATATATATATATATATATTTGCAGTCACAAAACTTGGCAGTAACACTAGTGCCTACAACTGCCTGCCGACGATTCGTGGCATAACCAGTATACGACCATTTTCTTCGAGAACAACCTTTGCTTCTTTATAGATATGGAGGTACTCTTCGTCAACTTTATGTCTCAAATCATTAAAATCATCCAAGTGGCTGAATGGCGTTATGAGGCCTGTGTTAATTTCCTGCAGTTGCTTTGGTGCTTTGGTATCTGCACACGTAAAAAGCCAGATGACATTTTTGACGAAAATACGCTTGTGCATCGTGAAAATACTTACTCATATCGGCAGCTCCATGGCAACCTTGACCAATCACATGAGAACATTTAAGTCATGCTTTTTAGTCATGCTAAAACTTTTAGGCAAACAAACATTTCCTCGTAAAATGTGCAGTGCACATGAATTATATCAAAAAGATTGAATGTAAATAACTTTTTTTTAATACTGTCAAAAAGATTATAAAAGGATTTTTTAAATCAATTTAGAAATTACTTGTTTCATATTTTCATTACTAGAGAAATTTACTTTCGTAATTTTTATGCTGTACAGTAGAGTGGACCATTGGCTGTCGAGTGTCTAGCGATAATCCAAAACAGCCGCAAATTCGTGAAATAAATTGGATGGTCTCATGCTAGAGTGAACCAAAAACCGAAATTGAAAGTTTTCAGTACTGCAGTTTACAGTTATACAGGTGTTATAAAATATACACAATATATTATAATCTTTTTAAAGTATAAAAGGTTCTAAGACTTATTCAAGAGAACATTTCTTTAAATTTTTTAGAAACAGCACACGATTTTGTTTACTTTTAAGGCCCTTTTATCAGTGAAGAAGTATAAAGAAATCGTTCGTTTTGTTTGTTTCAGGTTTATTAACACATCATTAAAATTGAACTAACAATACATAAGAATAAAATAAAAAAATAATAATAGCAATATTTAGATCGCATTGTTCATCTCATTTTCCTCTTCATTGTTATTGTCGTTCTCTTCTTCCATGTCATCTTCCAATACTTCATTTTGTTCAAGTTTATTGTAAAATTGGTAGTGGCATGGTGGTACGAATTGCAAAAGGGATCTGATATCATTAAGTTTTGCTTGACTTAATTTTTGTCCTTAAGGTAAAGAATGCTTAAGTTTAAAGAAGCTTTTTTTTGATGAGGGTGGAAATGTTCTAAACACCATACCATTGCTCGGCGTGTGTTAGATTTAGGGCAGAGGAAAACATCTGAGCCCATTTCCCCCTGTGTAAAGGAGGTCCTGCAAACGGATGCCTTTCTGTTGCCCTGCCTACCAACTAAAACCACCCATTCTTCGTCAAGAGTATATGGAATGTATAGGTATACAAGTAAACAATAAGGTATAAGAATACTAGGTATTAGGTAATACTAGGTAACAATAAATAAGTAATAAACAAGTTTATTACATACATATGTGCATACATACATACGTACATACACATACACACCTACGTACACACAAATACACATATACACATATCTACATATTCATACATAATATACAATGATAACCAGTTTTAAATGAAGGTGCATTGCCCCAGATCACTCTCATCCTGTCTCAGTTTCTTTCTCTTCATAATTTTTGTTACTTGGTCTATAACAAATTCAAAGTTCTCTCTGCTTTCCATAGCGACACGTATCAAGTTGTCAGAGAATATCTCTCCTAGCTTTGTTCGCATTATATGTTGTTCCGACGCAAACACCTTGCACCTGGAGATACAATGCTCCGCATCGTCTTCTACGTTACATATGACACAATTATCATCGCTGGTTTTTCGTATACGATACGTGTAAGACCTGAAAGATCCATGTCCGGTCAGGAACTGCATAAAATAAAAATTTACTCGTTTGAACTTACATTTGTACCACTCTATCAGATTGGGTATTAGTTTTTTGGTCCATTGTGCCTTGTCTATCTGTGCCTCCCATTCTGCTTGCCATTATGTTCAAGTTTAAAGAAGCGAGGTTTACAGGTCGGCCTTTCAATCTTTTATTTAGATTTACTGAATAAAATTGTGTTTCTTTGTTATGTGTGTATTTGAATTCCATAACTCCTGGATGGTCTTGAGTAAATTTCATTTGTTTCATTTTTAACCATTCTACTTTTTGTTCATCTGAGGCTTTTTTGCGATTTATCAGATATTGCTTTAATGCATCCATACTCTTGAAATCCTCTTTAGCCGTGCATACTACTTTAAATTTCTTCTTTTTAACTCTTGAGTTTGAAATTATGTTATGCCATTGTGTAACACATAAATTTTAGGACGATATTTTAACTTTTTTCCATATCATCAAAATCGCTATCGTTTTGTAGAAATGAATGTCTTGGCTCAGCAAACTTATGAACTGCTTCCTTTAGGTTTAAATTAGGGCACTGCACTATGTACATCCATAACGCGGCAATATTAATATTGCGGTTTTGGCCGCCACATGAGTCGGACCAAACAATCAGTATGTCCTTATGATCATGGGTATTTATGAATTTTAAAATACATGATCCTATTTCCTGGGAACCTCGTGAGGCAGTGCTCTCATCCCAAACATGCATTATCCCGACATCATTTTCGAAATTATGTATACCAAGATTGTAGCATAAAAGTTGCGTCTTATAGTAAACAATTCCTGTGGTTAGTTTAGGAAGAAACATTATTTTCTGAAGATCAAAACTAATTACCGTAGCTTTCCCTTCTTTACTAATCTTTACGTCTTCATTTAGTTCTGAGCGAGCTTACTGTACTTTTCTGTGGTGTAGTTCCTAGTTTAGTTTCTGAGCCTTTAACATTGCTTTATCTTTGTTTTCCTTAGCTGCCTTTATTGCAATGATCAACCTGTCACATGTTTGACAGATATCTTTTCGTGGAGGTTTAAAACTAAGATTAAAATCACGTCTGAACACTTTTTCATAAAGCGATCGGCTTGGAATTTTGTTCGCTCTTAAACTATTAACATCTTTACAGTCTGAGTCTGTACATTAGTGACAAATTTAAATTACAATCCAAGTATTTTTTGAGATTGAGTTTGTAGCGTTTTAAATTTTTTTTAACTACGAAATATTAATATGTTAAAAATTTGTAAAGACGCCCCTATTTGTTTGTTTGCAACGAAGTTAAAATTCCCCATTTCGTACATGTTATTTCTAACTATAATATTTTAAGATTTTTTTTGTCGCTGAACAGCGATTTGTTTACATTTAAATCCCCCAAAGAAAAAATCGTGTTACGAAGTTAAAATAATCAATATAATACGTGTTATTTCTTC
Source organism: Diabrotica undecimpunctata (assembly GCF_040954645.1). Taxonomy (NCBI): domain Eukaryota; kingdom Metazoa; phylum Arthropoda; class Insecta; order Coleoptera; family Chrysomelidae; genus Diabrotica; species Diabrotica undecimpunctata. The sequence goes on along the minus strand of NC_092809.1, from coordinate 37,983,378 downwards.
ATATTTGGAAGTAGTTTGTTTGAGGGTCGCTTTGTAACATAGTTGATTGTAACATCGCCTGTTTTAAAAACAAGAAATTTATGTTATGGACGTAAGAAGGGTCGCCCACACCAGTATTAGATTTAGGTCAAGAGGGAAATTCAAGTTAGGTTGAGAAGAGCAACGAAGCAGGCAGGTTGATAAGGCAGCTCGAGTTAAACATAGTCGGTAATTTTGTGTAATGGGTTAAATTTCAAGACCGGTAAAAAGTGGAAATCTACTCTCTGTAATATGGCAGATTTATAAAAGAGTAACCACTTGAATAGTTAGAGGATTTGTGTAGTATAACAGAACATGGTAAAATTTTAAAACAGTACATAGGGTGTGCCACCAGCTTCGTTTGTCGCCTGTTTGTCCCAACCTCGTTCCAGGCTATAGAAATCGTCTTCCTTCTTTCCCGTTGAGAACTTGTCCAAGTAGCTTTCCCATAGATGTCTAGCAAGTTTCAAAGTTAAGTGTAAAAAATGTGAATTATAAGGTAACATTCAGTATATTAATTTTAAAGTAAAGACAGACATTTTTTTGCTAAAACAATAATTGCTTTCATTAAAATTTAAAGGGATTTTGTAATAAATAATAAATTGTAAATTTTATGGTTTAACTTAGCTGTCATTTTAATTGTTTTTTTTTTAATTTAATATTAACATATGACAGCTAGCTTTATTTTTTCGATATTTATTTGTTTTGTTTGTTTTAAAAAAAAGGTTAATCTCTGTGCGGTAACATTTGTATGTTTTTGTAGTATCTGCAACACCTGGAGTTTGTAAACGAACACATGTAAGTTTTTTTTATTCTGTATTTGGCAACTATTTATATAGTATATTTTTTGTGCCATTTATATGTTTGATAACTGTTTGTATGAGACAAAAATAAACGTTTGATTTGTTTCTCTGATCTATTTTGTTTGTTTTTATTTAGAAAATCTCCTAACCCTTTATGTGTTTTTTATTTTAGGATATTTTTCCTAAATCCAGCAAGTTTAGGATTCTTAGAAGCGGCGTCCTTCCCTTAAAATAGCTAGAAGCCCGTCCTTGTTGTTTTATTTACCCAGTTGCCCAGGAGATTTATGTAAGTAACCCCTTGGTTTCATATTTTGTAGTTGCCCCAATCTCAACCCCCTTGCCATTTACTTATCCACGACCTCAGCTCTCCAACAACCCCCTGAGTGCCGTTCGCATACGTTTCGATTTATTTTGCTTGCCCTATCTTCGCCCCATAGTTTCTGTCCCCAATTTTTTACCCCCATGATCTTACCCTGAGGTAGGCAAAATATAAATTCGTTACAAGTTCTACACTAATGACTTACTATGGTAGGAAAACTTTGTATGTGATTTTTTATTGAATCCATTGTGGATGGTAAAGTTTTGTTATGAGGCACTTTTTTCCCTCTAAAATAACTTAAATTTTTACATTTTTTCTTAAGCAAAGCGTACTCTACTACTATTGATTTGTAATATTTCCATAAACATTTCTTTACATACTTTAATATTCCGTTTTCAAAAAGGATATAAAATTCACGATTTCCTGTTTTTTTTTAATATCAGTGTTTTTACAACGTCTTATTGTCACTCTACATTTTACAGCACCACTTATTATGTTTGTTTGAGTTTCCCAAGGCTGACTCATTATAAAACAAATTAAAAAAACTTTCTTTTTGCTGTGCTGTAAGCTTATTTTGGCATTTCATTTTGCAATTTCAGGAATAGTCATTAAAATATTTAGAGTGTATTACAGTACCTGAAGTATTGAAATATTCTTTACCAGTTGCCCTTTTTTGCTTTCGAACATTTTTTCCCCTTCATATGACTAGATTTTCTTTTCTTGTTTTGACGTTCTTCCTGATCTCTGGTATTTTCTTCATCTGTAAAACACAAAATTATTAATATTTTATATACGTAAATATTTTAAAAGTAACATTACTTTTTTATGTTATAATACATAAAAAATACTTTCAAACACAAATTCGCTATGCATAAGACAGACAATTTGGATTTTCTTTTGCCAAAGTGAACTATGTGATTTTAATTTTTTTTACAATTCCAATACAAAAATGATGGGATATATTGCTTCATTCTAATGTAGATAGGTAAAAACCATGTTCGTACGTTGGTACAACTGCTAATATTTCACTATATACTTTTATAATGAAGTTTATGAAATTTTATGTTAATAAATATTATTATCTACCCTCATTCTGTACTATCCAAATCAAAACTTGGATGGTAATCATCTGAAGACCCACTACTAAAATGAGCGAGTTCATCTTCACTAGAATTTCTATCAACAATGTTATGACAATGTCAACTATGTGCACGGGAAGAGATCTTGGACTGGATGATGGTTCACTGTGGCATATGACAACGGTACTACCACCCTTGTACTAAATAGTATTTATTAGTTTCCAGGTGATGTATTATTTTATTCACATAGTTCATTTTGGCATAAGTTTAGAACAAAAGTTTGCTCATAATGGTAATGAAAAAGTAAAAATGAAGAAAATGTGCATAGTTCACTCTGGCATAAGAACATCCAATTATAGTTCAAGTTATCCAAAGCCGTTAATTAAATACAAAAAAAGTACAATTGTGTATTTCCTTATTTCCTTTCTATCCAGTAGGGTCACATTTTGCCGTTGTTTATTTTTAGTATTTTTGTTTAGAATCTCGAATTTTCGACATTTAATAGATTACAGTTATCCTTTATTACATCTTTTGATAAGAGGTAAATAGTTAAAAATAGACAATAAAATAGAAGACTAACGTTGACGTGTTTGTTCAAAAACGAAGCAACTTCCGATGCAAATTTGAGAGAAAGTATAACGAGAGTGCGTTCTGAAAGACACACATAGTAGGTACCTATTACGTAGATATATCTACGTATATCTTTCTGTGGTCATACATACTTTTTTCAAAGGCGTGTCTGGCTCGTCAAAACTACGTCCTCGAAGAAAAACGATCGCTTATGTAACCTTTATTTCCTCATACTACGCTAGTATTCGTTTAAAACGGCTATTCGCCTTATCAGATCATTTTAATATCGAAGATAGAAACACCGTATCCTATTAATCTTTTTTTATTGAACTTCTTCCAAATAAACGACTGAAATATGAATGAAAATTACTAGCGAGATGTTATTCTACCTCTATAAGTATACAGGGTGTTTCTACAAATTTGTTTATTAATGTCTTCAAAATTGTATGATAGACAAACAGGAACCAAATTTAGCTGCAAAGTTGAAACAAGACCGAATGCCATGAAGAAAGATCATGCACCGACCTTGTATTCGATCTTAAAGAGACAATTAAAAACTACCAACTTAGTTAACTTGCATTACATTCGTGAACTTTTAGAAAACTTTGGATCACATTGAAAATATCAATCACACATTTTTAACTACGCTTTACAAGAACTATATATTCTTCTTCATTCCAGGCATTTAGCATTTGTTTGTAAGAGGTATCCTACACTTCCACTTCCATTTTTTTTTAATTGCCGTATTGCCAGATCCCACTAAGAGCCTAAGAAGGTATCCATTGAATTCTGACAGGCAACGGTGGGAGAAATCTTTTTTGGACATCTACGTCACGGAACAATACACCCTGGCATCTTTCGGCCGAGTAGTAGGATACTAGGCCAGAAGACCCCAGGGTAGTGCCGGATTAACCGTGTTCCGGCTAAAACCTTAACCACCTTAACCTATTGCCACTCAATGAACAACTAAAATAAAAAACTAAAAATTTATAAATAACATTACCTGTTACCGTAAATTAGAAAATGTTTCAGACGTTAGGCCATAAACTAATAAATATTCATCATCATCATCATTCAATCTTCGCTTATCCACTGCTGGACATAGATCTCCCTCATAATTTTCCATCTATTTCGATCTTGTGCCTCTTGCATCCAATTCCTATGACAACGTTTTAGATCGTCAGTCCAACGTGTTGGTGGACGACCTCTGCTTCGGTAGGCATCATCTCTTGGTCTCCATTCCAGTATCCGCTTTGTCCATCTATTATCTGTCATTCGAGCCACGTGACCTGCCCAGTTCCATTTCAGTGTTGCTACTTTCTCTACTGCATCATCCACTCCGTAGTGAAACGCCCAACATAGCACGCTCCATCGCCCTTTGACACACACGGATCTTTTGAACTGTTCTTCTTGTCATGGTCAACGTTTCGGCACCGTAAGTTAACACTGGCAAAACACACTTATTAAACGTTTTTATTTTAAGGCATATTGGTATATCAGACGATTTGAAAATATGGTTCAGCTTACCGAAGGCTGCCCAAGTCAGTCTTATACGACGGAGAAGCGCAACGGTTTGGTTATCTTTTCCTATGCGAATCTCATGACCTAGGTATTTATAGGCCATTACCTGGTCTATGGATCTTGTTCCTACGCATATATCTTCGCTGACTACAAGATTTGTCATCATCTGGGTTTTAGATATATTTATTTTCAATCCCCCTTCTAGCGAGGAAAGGTAGAGCTGATTTAAAAGTTCTTTGGCCTCGTCTATCCTATCAGCTATTAGTACAATATCATCTGCAAACCTTAGATGGCTAAGCTTTTCTCCGTTTATGTTTATGCCCTTGTCGGTCAGTTTTGCCCTTTTACATATATATTCCAAAAGCGTAGTGAACAGTTTCGGCGATATGGTGTCCCCCTGGCGTACTCCACGTTGTATCGGGAATTTCTGGGTTTGACGATCACCCACTCTAACACTGGCTGTTGCGTTTTGTATATGTGTTTAATTATATTTATATACCGATAGTCAATTCGGACTAACATCGACCGAACTGTTCAGAGGTGCCGTAAACAAAGTCAAAATAGCCTTGTTAATAGCCAACGTCCGAAACGGATAGGGCAAAGGAAGAAGAAGTCAATTCGGCATTCTGTCAAGGCTTCCAACATTTTTTGTTGATTTACGGTATCGAATGCCTTTTCATAGTCGACAAATAGTAAAGCTAGTGGTTTATTATATTCAGTGCATTTTTCTATAAGATTTTTTATTACCAGTAGGTGATCGTTTGTTCCATAACCTTTTCTAAAACCCGCCTGTTCTATGGGCTGATAAAATTCCAATTTATTTTCTAGTCCTGCACTTTGTCCCCCGAGAGTGGTCCGGACGCGGGAAGGGAAGCGGGACGGGATTGGTGCTTCGCCCGCGAGTTATCCCGCATGTCCCGCAAAAACTGCACTTTTGCTAGCCGTAAAAATATTTACAGAAATTAAACGGTTTTCTATTTTAATAATTCATATTGATGAAACATAATTACTTAATAGAAATAATTCTACAACTCCTGGTTTAGAGCGAAACATTACATATTTATTATTACTTCACATCAATGGTTATTACAAATAATATTAACAAAATTTATCAACAAAACTTATAATCGTGCTATTTGTAACGATTTACAACAAGCTCCAGACGTTGGGGACACTCATAAGAATTTTAATTATTATTAAAATGAAAATATCTAGATTTTTCAACGGAGCTTGCATTGAGGTTAACGTTTAAACAAAACATTTTAAATTTATGGTTATGTACCAAATGTCCGAAAAGGATAACACTGACTGTCATATGTCGAAATGAAATATCAAACCTTTTTGAAATATTAATTAAATTTGAAAATTAATTGCATTTAAAGGAAGACTAATATGACAATTAGCTAATCCATCAAACTTATAATTTCATTTATTTACAATTTTTTAGTTTATCATGAAAGCAATTCTTTGTTAATGAAAAATTGTTTATTTTTACTTCAAATAATTGAATAAAAAGTACCTGGTATCCCTGGCTGACGTATTCCCTTTAAGAAAGTTTTTGGGATCGGCATTGAACCAAAACACTGCAAACAACACACAACTGTGTCCCACACAAGCTGGAATTGGTTTGAAATGACCATGGAACACCAATGGACTATTCTTGGGAAGTTGGACACTGATTCGGGCTTCAGATTATCCTGGATGACAGCAAACTGCCATCTTCAAAACTCGGCCACTAAATTTCTTCTTAAAACCATGTGGACCTCTCAAATGATTGGAAACGCCGTCTTACAAATCTGTCAAATAGGGCACAACACAACCATTCGATAATTAACTTAACAAAAATTGCCAAATTGCATTTTGAGCTCAAATTCACCTCTCCACAAAAAAATGGCTGGCTTTGAAGACTACACGCTGAAAAGCTATCTCTTCCAAATTCAAATCTCAACTTTCACTTAAACTCCACACTGCTACTATACTACACATTTTCCCATAACAAAAACGAACACGAAAAACAATAACGAATTTGAAGAAAATCCGGACTAAACAATGAAACCAAACGCTTTGGCGTTCTATCGTAGAGTAAATCTCTTTACACTATATTTCCATGACAAAAACGAATAACGAACAACAACAACGAATTTAAAGAAAATCCGGACTAAACAACGAAACCAACTGCCCTAGCAGCGGGCTCATCGTAGAGTAATATCATTCTACAAACTCGGTATAAACAAAGCATAAACGGAAAACTTCCTGTTTATTTGACTCGTAAAATATCCTAAAGTGGCATCACGATCAAAAGAAATACCCATCTGTGTTATATAAACAAATTAAAAATGTTTATATTATCAATCTCAGCGTAGCAAAAAGATTGATAATATTTTTCGGTGTTTTAATACATACTAATGGAAATTGAAATACTACTATATTCGTCTATGGTCAAAGAATATAAATGAATACTTTGGGATAATTTGTGTCCTTTTATTCTTGAACGTGATGTAATTTATAACAGTATAATCATACCAAACTTTAGCATTTTATATTAATTATAATTATAATTAATATATATAGCAAATTAACAAAAACATCTTTTCTTATACAAAAAAAGTCAGTCGGTCCACTATGTCAAATATTAAGCGTACGAAAAAACATAAAACTTTCACTTAGCTCACCTATTCATCTGTTTCCGATCCAATATCATCTAGTGCCTTCACATTTGTCTTCAGGTTTGTGTAGAGTTCATGATAGATCGGCGGAATGTAAGGAAGAATGACATTGAAGAATGAATAAGACACTAATGTTTGTAGTAAGGAAGAAGACTCTGAAGATCTTTATATTTTTGATGCTCTATGGGTCTTTCAGCAGGATAGAAGATGTCCAAGTAGAAGTCTTCTCTTTTTATCTGAAAGACGTCTGTTCTTTTTTTTTTGAGACGTCAACACAATTAAATAATACAATCTCGTTATTAGAATATATAAAATAAATTTTAAAGGGCTCTTCTGCTTTGAACATAAGCCACTGTATTTTAAGCCATTCTACTTTTATATCTTGCTGCACTTTTTTCCAGTTTGTAAGTAACAACTAGGAAAACAATGCGAAGTTTTAAATTCCATAAAAATCAGGAAATTGGAATACTTGGGGCACATCATGAGAGGTGAAAAATACGAACTACTAAGGAATATAATGGAGGGAAAAATCAAAGGCGGAAGAAGCGTATTAAGACGTAAAATCTCGTGGCTACGCAATCTCCGTGAATGGTTTGGATGCAGTTCAATTGAACTATTCAGGCGCGTAACCAACAAAATTATAATTGCCAGAATGATTTCCAATCTCCGATAGGAGCGGAACTTGAAGAAGAAGAAGTAACTTCTCTAGTTTTTCAGTACACTTAAAATTTTCAGAGGTTATTTTAAATACCTTAAATTTATTATTCTTTTTGGAACTGGAAATAACTTTCAGACAATCGTCTGGCAAAAAATGTCTTTAAACGATCACTCCAAAGTATCTGTCACATGGCAAATATAAGTGACCGGAAACTAGAAACTTCTGATGTATGACTGTGGGACTGAAAGTATTGGAGTCATGTATGTACAAATAGATAACAGTTTAATATTGCGATTCTGACCTTCGCATTGATCGCTGTACAAGATCAAAACCGATGTGATAACATACATTTTTCTTCTTCTTAACGTGCCCTATCAACTCCCCTTGATAGGGCACGTCAATATTCTAAAGAGTTGCTTAGCAACATACATTTTTACGTAGTGTAAAATGCAAGAACCAATTTCTTGTGGGTCACGTGAAGTTATGCCTTCATGCCATACATACATGTGTATCCGACCTGTCGTTAGATTGTGGATGCCAAAAAAATACGTCCACAGCTGTCTCTTGTAATAAGCCACTCCCGTAAAAATACTCGTAGTAGCTAAAGTTTTTATCAAATCAAATTACTGCTGTGGTATCTTTATCCTTGGCTACATCTTCCTTCATTCCACTTCGAGCTACTTCCGCCTTCCATAGGTCTAATTCTTTTTCTGTTTCCATTCTGCTTTTATCTACACCTACACAGCCAGCTTTTTATTTTCATGTTATAAGCGTGACATCGTTTGCAGGTGTGAGTAAGAGGATACGGAAATAAAGATTAAAATCTTCATTAAATATTTTTGAAAAGACGAATTTGGATACCTTCACTTCTGGTTCTTCGCTTTGCACATACAAATCAAAAAGTTTTGAGATATTTAAATCAGGTGACAGATACTCTCGATTAGGATTTTGGTTGCGTCTATAGTGGGATGTATATTTGGCAAATGTGTAAATGAAATCTTTTATATTTTTCGTTTCTCTTGTGTTATTTTTAGGGGGGTGCTTGCCTCTTTTATCCAGAGGTGGAGTGACTAATTCGTCACCTATTGATTTGTTTATTAAAGCTCTCGTGAGCCTTCCATGTCATCGAATGCCATAGTCTGTGGACTAGTACGCATTTCGATGCGCATCGCCCCGCCTCGAATTTTCCCATTGGCTCTTGACCTGGAAATCCCTATTTATCGCTCGAACAGCACATATAAATATTGGCGATTTTCAGGTCAGCCAAGTCAATCCCTCACGGGCTCTCCGAGAGCTTAGTGCTCTTGGGGCGCTGCTTCCTGCTGTTCCAATTTTACTTTGTGGCTGAGATATTATTCAACTACAATCTGATGTTTTATTTCGACCTATATTTTTGTCATGTAAGAAATATCTTGTCTTTTTCAAGACAAGCCTTCAGAAGACCACGACCTGATGCTTTATTTCGACTTGGTCATGTAAGTCACCTTTGTCATGAAAGAAATATCTTGTCTTTTTTAAGACAAGCCATCAGAAGATAAATATTTACAAGTCCATACCCAGTAAATGGACTTGGGTAGAGGAGCTTCCGACTGCGATATTCGAAGCCCTCTACAGAGCACTCGGAGATTTCCCCTGAGGTGACATGGCGCCCGACAACGTGGTTAAAATCCGAACCCACGACCCAGCTCGAATTCACAGAAGGCAACACACCATTGACTTCAACATGGGTTGAAGTCAAGAGAAGAATGGGGAGAACCACGTAGTGTTAGAAAGCAATACTCTAACACTCCGACATCGAGGCCTTCTGCAGACCTGATGCCTTCGACGTGCAGACACCTTTGACGAGCCCGGCCTATTCGAAGTAAGAAGCCCCAGATGCCGATGGAAGTCCCGGAGTAGACCCAGTCATCGCCCCCTACCGAAAGTGGTTGGACGACCACGTAGGCTTCGGCACACTGGTACCCTACAAAACCCCGTTGGATATGGCAGATGGGATCCGGACGACCGATAAGAAGACGAACCCGTTGGAGGAGTTGGCACGCCGACCGAGGATGGACCTGTAGGAGCTTGAGATGCCGTCATCACCACCGATCTCCCCCTGTAAGTAGTGCAGTGTTGTGTGAATTTCTTTTTGAACATTTTACTTGTATTTTTATGCATATTTCCTTGTGTATTTTCACATTTGTATTTTTTAATTAATAAATATTTTTCCCAGCAGCAGAGTCTCCAGATGAGGGGGGATGTCATCGAATGCCATAGTCTGTGGACTAGTACGCATTTCGATGCGCATCGCCCCGCCTCGAATTTTCCCATTGGCTCTTGACCTGGAAATCCCTATTTATCGCTCGAACAGCACATATAAATATTGGCGATTTTCAGGTCAGCCAAGTCGCTTTTTCGTCCGTTCGCCGTTGTGAGTACGTAGTGTACAGTGTTAGTGCTTTTTAGGTTTTTGGGTCTTCATAGCAAAGGGTCAGACGGCTGTCATAGACAAAGCCAAGCTCTGACCGCTGGAAGCCGGCCAAGAAGTACAAAGCCGCGAATACGAAGAGATAACCTGGTGAAACCAACCACGTGGTCGCCACGTGGCCGTACTTGGAGTTTACAAGGTAAGTGCTGTGTTTTTTGCTGGTCTACCGGCGATTTGTACTCTCTGACGGAGATTCTGCTGGTCACGGTGTAGGCTTAGTGGGCGGTCCGTAAGAAGCCATCCACGCAGGCCGTTGCCGGGGCTTACAGCTTCCGTCGGAGTCTGTAAACAGTCGTGCTGGCACAAATCTGCACTATACCAATTTATTATAATATCTACGGGGGACTGCTAGCTCAAAATAGTTAAGTATAGTCCGGCTTACCAGCCATCCTGCACATTGCACAAGGTGCTTGAAAACAGGTGTCATCTGGGTTAATTTACCTAGCCTTCCACTTCGAACATGCCAAGGTCGACCCGCTCCAACAGGTCGAACAGAGTCGTTCCTGCTGAACCACCCGACCCTGGGCAACACTCCAAAGACATGCCCTCCATCGATAATTACGACTTCCCTCCGCTACCCTCACAAAGGACACCCGCAACTCAGACCTTAATCACACCTACTAACACCACCATGCCACCGATCACTTCTTTCCCACCCACACTGCACATCCCAGATACCACCCAATCCAATACCACCACTAACCTATCTGACACTTTCATGTCAGATATTATTTCCACCCTACCCGTAGAACAGATCGATCGGTTGATAGCGCAACTGCAGCTAACCCGATCATCTGCAATCCTTAACACACCCACTCCTCCTATCACCACTTTAGCCTCACAACCACAACAAAACTTCACCATACATACCAATACCACCCAACCTACATCCACCCATGCCGCTTCAGCGACAAACATCCAATCTTCACAACTTATTAATACAGTCAACACACCACCAACAAACACACGAAATCCACAACCAACACACGCTCCTATCATCCCACCTTCCACACAAAACACAACCGCTTCATACGCTAACGCCACCACCACTCCCAGAACTACCGTCCCTGCCTCCCAGGCCACTACTTCCACCCAACCCAAATCCTTCAACTATACTATCACCAACATTCCCATAGAGAAATCGACCCAAAGAGATTTCTTCCGCATCATAAACACCCGAGAGATCCTTCTAAACCAAATCTCGACCGTCAAGGTCCTTCCTACCCAAATTGCACACTTAACTACCTTCCATCCGGTAAATCATGTCGAGTTACAACGCAAGCTCCGTGATGCGCTGGGTGATCCAAAAGTCCTCGTCTCACCCAAACACATTCCAGCACCCAGAAATCCCACCCGCTCTTCCAAACTTACATACATGGTCGTCGTCAAGGGAGTCGAAAGAGTCTACTCTGACGCCGACCTCACACGTGCCTTCACCGACATGGATATCCCCGTAGTTCGTCTATGGAGGATCATATCTAAGTCAAACCTACCCACTACGTTCGTAAAGCTGGTCACGTCGAGTGAACTTAAGTACACAGAGATGTTGACCAGAGGTATCTTTATGGACGGCCTCCGATTACACGTTGAGTTACCACTTAACGCTAACCCAGTTCCTCCCATCCCAAAATACTGCGGCAGGTGCAGCCAGAACGGAAATACCATTCAGGAGTGCCCGCAAAAGCAGTACCGCTGTCCTACCTGTGGCCAAGACCATAAATCCACGGCCTGTCCCACACCTCAATCACCAAAATGTCCCAACTGTGGTGGAGACCATGCGGCCTATTCGGCCAAATGCCCCCACAGAAGGGAAACACCCAAGACCCCGCAAGAGACACAACCAATCTCAACCGAAAAGCGAGATCCTCCATATGAACTAACTTCAGACATGAAGACGGTCATGGAGTTCACCTCGCTCGTCCTTATCAACCTCCTTCCTGACCACCGCCAACTTATCCTAGACATTACAAATCATTTTACCACTTTGATGTTTGGGCACAAGAGCACTCTTGTCGCTCATAGCAACAAAGCATCCATCACCTTCCTGCCCCTCTAATGGACAGTACGATTGGTGCTGTGAACTGCCAGGGTGTTGCGAGAAAACGCCCCTTCATCAAACATATCCTCCAACACCACAATATTCAGATCCTTGCCCTCTCCGACACCCGTGCCAAACAGGATCCCATCTTCCCAGGATACTGCACACTACACCGTCCAAAAAGCCAAACGTCTCACGGCATAGGCTTCCTGATTAAATATGGCATCCCTTTTTCCCTACATACCATTCCTCCTCACATCCTTCTCAATGATGAAGACTTCCTGGCAGTTGACATCCACCTCGACAATAACGAGACCGTTACCATAGTCTCTTATTACAAGCATCCTCCGCAACCGCTATCCGAGACATTGTTTGACTACGTCTCCAGCCTGAACAAGGCTATCATCCTAGGAGACTTTAACGCCAGACACACCAGATATGGCGACACGGCGGTGAACCGTGCAGGCAATGTTCTCTCGGATTTGCTCCTTAACCTCCCCCTACACCGCATTCGTAACCGTGAGCCGACGTTTGTGGGTCCGCAGGGCCTGTCAGTCATCGATCATATCGTATGCACGTACGACCTAATTGATCGACTGGCTGACGAGTGTTTCCTGGGCGATTCTATAACGTCGGATCACCTTCCTCTGCTGGTTAAGGAACAGATACTAAATCCTCCACCTCCTGACCCTCCTAAAGTAATAAGAGACTACAAACGCGCCAACTGGGAACTCTTCCAAACATACTTGTCAAATAACACTCCAGAGTTAGGCAATTTTATGTACCCAGATGATATCGACCGAGGTATCACGGTAATTACTAACCTGATAAATCAAGCAATTGATTTGTCGGTTCCTAATAGGGTAATCAACCCTAACAAACCGCCTCTACCTCAGTTTATCATCGATAAAATCAAACAAAAGAGACGTCTCCTCCGTCAGTTCCAACGCACACGCAATCCCCTCGTCAAAACAGAATACAACCGTCTGTCTGCGGCGATCAAACTACAGGTCAACAATCTGCAGTCCAGACAATGGGCTGCAGCGACCTCCAGTCTTGATTACCGCGACAGCGGCAAATTCTGGCAAAAATTCAAATGCCTAACCAAACAAAAAACCAATAATCCTTCTCACCTCGTGGTGAACAATCAAATCATTAATTCAAACGAACAGAAAGCAGAAGCTTTCAAAACCCACCTACAGAACACCTTAGTATCTCCAGACGATCCGAGATTCGATTATGCGTTCTGTGATCGCGCAGTGAGAGACATAACACGACTGCTCAGAACCCCTTTCGACCCTCAGGCACCCCATGAACATCCAATCATGGCGCCTGTGGATCACCAAACATTCATACAATTCTGCCAAATCGGCAAATCAAACGCACCGGGGCCTGACAAGATTGCCAGGAACTGTGTGCGTCACCTCCCGCTGAGCGTCACCCTATACTTGACGAACATAGTCAATGCCACTCTTAAACTCTGCTACTTCCCAAAACCTTGGAAAGTAGCACATACAATTATGCTCTTGAAAAAGGGCAAGCCGCGTACCAACCCACACTCTTACAGGCCGATATCTCTCCTTAACTCTTTGGCAAAAGTCTTCGAGAGGATCCTTAAAGAAAGACTCGTTGACTTCGCCACAGAATACAACATCATCCCACCTTACCAATTCGGCTTTAGAGAAGGGTACTCTACCAAAACGGCATTGACTGAAATCGTCACACACCTTACACAAAGTCTGAACGACGGCAAATTGTCACTAGGCATCTTCCTCGATGTTCAAAAAGCCTTCGACCAAGTCTGGCATGTGGGACTGGTCAAGAAACTCGTGAGCATCGGGCTACCTACTCCATTCGTCAGACTCATCCACTCCTATGTCTCTCAGCGGCGGATTACAGTCAAAGAGCGTGATCGATACTCTACATCCTTCACTCCCACTGCGGGAGTCCCTCAGGGTTCCGTGTTGGCACCAATACTTTACACAATATACAACAGCGACTTTCCCAATCCCAGACATACACATACTACTACCTTACTATACGCAGACGATACGGCACTTCTTACTACCACACCACACATCGACACCGTACTTAGGTTCGCTCGAGATCATCTGCTCCTTGTTGAACAATGGTGCCAGAGATGGAGAGTGACACCTAACCCTAACAAAACACAGATGATCCTTTTCAGACACCCATACCGCAGCCAATACATTACACCAATCATAACCGAAAGGCACAATTTGAGTCTATGGGGAGAACGACTCCGACTCCGAAACCAGGTCGACTACCTCGGCGTGGTGTTTACTCAAACACTTAGCTGGAGGGACGACACTGAAAAAACCTGTGGTAAGGTTAGGAGCCGACTCGGACTTCTCAACGCTCTTACTGGCAGATTCGGCCGCACTCAACCACGCACACTTATCCATACTTACAAAACATTCATCAGACCGGTCATCGAGTACAGATCTTGCATCTGTGCTGTGATGCCAAAGCACCTCAACAATAGACTAATCTCACTGGAAAGGAGAATCTTACGCAAACTCAACAGAAAACGATGCGACTATCCCTCGGCACTCATTCATCGCCTGTCAAACATCCAGCCCATTAATGAGAGGCTTACCTCTCTGAGCAGGAGTTATACAATTCGCACCATCCGGGGCCAAAACCTCAGAGCCCAAAGCATTCTAAAAACTACCTGCTCGTCCCTCGGCAATGTATTCAGACCACGACCTAAACCCAAACTCCCATTCCTACCCACTATTCTGCTGGAACTCGCCAGCAACGAGCTCCCGGACGAATACATTGACATACAGGAGGCAACTCCCCTCTATTACCGCCGTATATTATAATACCGAAAGTTCATTCCGAACTGACACCGACGGGGGGGGGATCGGTTTTCTGTGGTTTTCCGATCCCATTGCACAACGATACCCCGTCGTTTGCGAGGTTACCAGTCCACAGCTGCCATCACGCGCCGCGATATTCACTCAAAAATTAAATTGATTTTTTAAATTAATAAACATATAAATTTCATATATTTACTAATTCTGTTTTTAGATCAAAAAATATTCTGAAAGGAACCGTTCACTTCTAACCCTTTCGCCCCCGATTGTCCAGGACTAGCAAAGCAGCACAACCACCAACAACACCGCAACACCAGTGGACACCTCAAAATCCCAGTGCCACACCCACCAAAAAAGAAAACACGCCCTGAAGAGGCACAAGCCTAAAGCAGGACATCAGACACACCCAGCACAGAAGATAAACACACACTCACAAAACCAACGCTACAATGAAATGAATCGGTCAGCCAAGTCAGTCCCTCACGGGCTCTCCGAGAGCTTAGTGCTCTTGGGGCGCTGCTTCCTGCTGTTCCAATTTTACTCTGTGGCTGAGATATTATTCAACTACAATCTGATGTTTTATTTCGACCTATATTTTTGTCATGTAAGAAATATCTTGTATTTTCAAGACAAGCCTTCAGAAGACCACGACCTGATGCTTTATTTCGACTTGGTCATGTAAGTCACATTTGTCATGTAAGAAATATCTTGTCTTTTTCAAGACAAGCCATCAGAAGATAAATATTTACAAGTCCATACTCAGTAAATGGACTTGGGTAGAGGAGCTTCCGACTGCGATATTCGAAGCCCTCTACAGAGCACCCGGAGATTTCCCCCGAGGTGACATCCATCTGAAACTGGTAGAACTTTTTTGAAAAATGATTTGCAAACAGTTACCATATCACTTGGTTCTTTCGGTAATGTATGAATTCGTGTCTTAGAACGTTAACTATGATTTTGAGCTGCTGTATGTCGTATTTTATTAACAACATTTACTTGTATATTAATGTAAGCAGTATGTAAATTAAAATCAAATAAGTTGTAGAAACTTTGGAAAATATTTTTTCTTTCTTCAAGAGATAACAGCAAATGACACTTTCGTGAACAGCTACAAACTCTATGAAAAAATTGTTTCTCAGACAGAATTCTATCACGAGAATTGAAATATGATTTTCCTGAATTTCTTTCTATCTTAGACTTAGATCTTTTCTAAACTGACTTATTTTTCTTACGTTTTGATGTCTTACTTGATCCAGGTTCCACAAGTCCATCTTCTTTGAAGCTTTCTCCAGACGTAGACGACTCATCATCAGATGGTGGATGGAAGTCAGAGGCAGAATCTGTTTCAAATTTGGTGGGTTCACGAGTACTGGATGTATACGACAACGACATTTCGAAACTATAACAAAAATATGCTCTATTAATTAATTTAAGAAATCAATTGTCTTGAAGTTAAAGATTAACCTATACTTTTTGCAACACCGCCGAGAAAACGAGCCTGCTTTCTTCATTTTAAGGTTATAATTTTAAAAAATTTAGAATACTAATTTAAATTTTGAGCCTAGATATTTAAAATCGCTATTAGTATAAAATACAATAATTTACTCGCCGTTACACAAGATTGCACAAACATATAAAAGGCCGATAGTACTGTAAAAAACGAATGAACGCTAGACAAGAATGATACAAACACACAAGACAAGAGTGAGAATGTCTAAAATATCATTCTGCACACTGACCCAACTGTCACTTGGGCCACATTTCCATAACTAAATCATCATATGACGTAACCTAACTGTACAACTCACGCCATCTCTTGATATACAGTGAAATGTTAGTTGAGCCATTTTGAAATGAAAGATATGATAAAATGCCACCTGTTGTACTATACTCGGTTCGCTATCTCCAGTCCGCACTGTCTAGTGAATTTAGTAACTATTTTTTTGCGAAGTTAGTTACTTTTTGGTAGACTAGAAGTGGCTGGAAATTACTATACAACCAAGCACACGTACTTATGGCCCATATTAGATAATAGTAAACAAACTAAATAGTATATAAAATAGAACTTTACAAATTACCGACAATCAATATTTATTTGATTGCACCATATGTAATAAATAGTTATGTTAAATTATAACAACTAAAATATATATTTTAAATATATACTACCCAAAATGTTATGTGTTTAGTATACACTTCCACTATTTAGAATAATTCTTCTTTTTTCAAAGAAAGAAGTCTGCAATAGTAGTATACTTGAGCTATTAATACTGAGAAGTAGGAATTGTTGTGTTGTAAGTTTCAGACAACGAATCTGTCAAAATATGCCCGAGCTAATCGAATGGAGTATACCTATCCAAAAAAATCAGTTGTGCCACTCTGCTTCTGAGCGACTCAATTCTTTTATAGAAGTATGCCCATAACGTACGATTAAAAACTTGACATACTTGACAACATTCTAGTTATTTCTGACATATAGAAAGCACGGGCACAGGTCTGTAACGCTGCCGGTTCCATCTGAATGTGAATTTCAGTTTCATACTCGTAGTAGATATGTTAACATGCTGCCCTGTATACATATACATTTTTGTATTTATTACAAGCAAATAAGTTGTAAAATTATATTATATTAAAGAATTTTCTTCTAAAGAATAAACTTTCTGGGAAGTTTGGATTTGGGGAAGGCGGCCGAATTACTCTCGCTCCCAGACGGCTGATACCCTAGGAACGGCCCTGGTCTATTTTATACCTTCAAACATTGTTTAATACTTGTAATACTCATAATTTTAATAGATAAAAGGTAAAACGCGTGATTTTCTTTTTAAAGAATCATAAAAATGCAACCCACACTCAATGTTACATATTTTAAGGTCAAGCATCTAACCAAAAAGGATGTACCTACTTAAGAAAACAATAGACTAGCTAACAAAATTCAATTAATTACATAGAATCTGAATTCAAAAGGTGTAATTATTAGCATTTCTGTTTTATTATCGGCGAGTTGTGACTTAGAGTCGACAGTTAATCGTGATATTGTAAACAATGCCCGAAGATTATCTTAGGAACTATAAAAACAAAAAAAAAGAAAAACTTGACATTGGTAACGGTTGTAATTATCTCATGAAGCTGTGAGTAATTTGTAAGGTCAGGAAAACAATGGATGGCACAGTTTAGAAAAATAGTTATGCATTTAATTTAAACTATTTTTGTGACAATGGAAATTCCACCAAAAGTAAAATTATTTTTTAAATCTATTTGAATGGCAATTGAAATTCAACCAAGAATATCTATTCATCACCTTAGTTTGGAATAAGAGGCAAATATAATATTGCCTATTGTAATAAGCGTATCTAATAGGCCAGGAAAATAAGTAAAAAAAAGTACCCTGTTTGCAACACTGACTCAGCCTGGCAAATGACAGTTTTTTTGAGTAGTATGGACCTCTGTAACAAGAACTTATATGTTTCGTGAATTCGATTTGTTTGCTCTTAATTAGTTATTTATGACATAAGTTTTTTGCTCTTAAATTTGTTTCAAATACACCACTTTTTGCTGATAGACGAAAACATTGAAAATTTACCGTTTTTTGACATTAATTTGTTAAGAACTAATTAAGTCCAAAAATCGGCTGCAGGAAATAAATGGGTTCTTCTTACAGAGATCCATACTACTCAAAACAATTGCCGTTTGTCTGGCCGGTTTAATGTCACGAAAAAAATCTTATTTTCCTGGTAAGTAATATTGTTAATCAGAATTCCATTCACTTTTATACCAATATTTTCGTTTTTAACCGCCTTATTAAATGTGTGTTCTATATAATAGAGCTGGAGATAGAATACAACCTTGCCTGGCCCCCTTTTATGTTTATTTCATATATTGATCTTTCTTTAATTTGTACTGTAGCTTTTTGATTATAGTAAAAGTGAGTGATTGTTCGTATGTCATTGGAACTAGCTGAAATTTGTAAATCTTTTACACATTTCGTACAGCTCAAGTCGACAGTCAAAATGACAGTCGTTTTCGTTTAAGGCTGCCAATATATATATATATATATATATATATATATATATATATAGATATATAGTGCTTTTCAGATAAAAATATCCACCAAATAACTTTTGAACTTGTGTCTTTATTCCTCTTGATTTTAGAATTTTGTCGATTTTGTCAGTGACACCTTTGATGTAAGTAAGAAAAGCTTTCTTATGATGAGAGTGAGAGTCTTTGGGTTGACATTAAGTGGGAGATTAATGTCTGTAGATGCTTTTATTGATGTGATTTTCCTGGTAACCCTTTTGGATGAGTGCTGGTTTTAAACTTTTCTGATACTCCTATTTCCACCATAGCCACTCAAGCTCTAGCAAAAGGTTTCAATTACTTTGTTACCCCAAGTCACATTCCAATTGAGAATGCGATAAGAATGAGAGGCTGAAATAACTGGACAAAACATCGCTAGAGTTCTCAGAAATTCAAAGCCTCCTACTCCTAACATTAGGCAATCCGAGAAAAAAGCCCTGAAAGAACTTCAGTCAAATCCAAATCTAGTCATTCTTCCCGCCGATAAAGGCAATGCCACCGTCATCGTAAACACTTATATTAATAAACTCTCAAATCTCATTAATACTCCAAACTACAGACCAATTCTTAATAATCCAACAATCTATCTGGAGAAAACAACAAAAGACATTATCAATAAAACCTCTCTTCCAGTTGACATAAAACAATCTCTAATTCCTCGAGAAAAGTAGTTATTGGGTTATTAAATAAAAAAACATTATTTATGACAAATTCAGTTTAGTTATCGATATAAGCGTAATTATATGTGTCGCGTAATTTAAGACCTAACTAAACTTTGTTCTCTACATTTTTGTTGGTTGGGTATTCCAAATGTTCCAACCTGGAGATGTCGGCCATGAGTCTTGAGTCGTGAGCCTTGAGTCATGAGTTTAACGTTTCCCAAATTGTATTCACTGCATAATGAATGGATGTTAGAAAATCACCCATGCGATAAGCCAGCCACCAAAAGTCACTACAAACACATATTCAGTACTGATATAAGTTTTTTGCACCGAAAAAGATTAGTGTCTTACTTGTAATCTACATAACACTAAAGCAGAGAAAGTCCAAATAGAAAAGGAATATGCTTTACATATTGCAAACAAATGTATTGCACGTGAAGTCAAAAATCGTGATAAAGAGGTTTCCAAGAAATCAGAAACGGTTGTAATTGCCTGCTTTGATTTGCAAAAAATATTAACTACGCCACAATCAGAGGTAATCATTGTCTTATTATAAAAGGAAGTTTAAAGCCTACAATTTTACTACCTATGATATTGAATCTGCGGAAGGTTATTGTTATGCATGGGATGAAACCAAAGGTAAAAATGGGCCTAATGAAATAAGTAGTGCGCTATTTGATTTTATTAAGAGAAAAGTTGTTGGTGGAGCATTAGAGTTTAGATTTTATTAAGTTTGTTTTGGAGGACAAAATCGAAAAATATTTCTAATGTAGGTATATTTATGCAGCTAAGATCATGAATATTAATATTACAGATGTTTTTTGAGGTGGATCACTCGCAATTTGAAGTAGATTCAATGCATGCCCTTATTGAGCGAAGAAAAAAGAACCCCAAGTTATTTCAAGTCAAAATGATATGTTGGACTTTAAATCAATGTTAAACAAAATACCGAATTGAGATTTAGACAGGTAAACTAAGTAGAAAGTATAATACATAAAAATAAAGATCAACCACAAGTTCTCAATTTTCAGTACAATCTTATTTCTGATCAATTATCGTTTATAAACCTAGAATGCAAGCCAAAATTGAGCAATAGGGTTACCAAATCCGGAAATAAAAATATACACGATTTATGGGAACTACAAATTCCTTTAGCATATATGGATTACTTCTCATAACAACTTCAAAATATAAAGATATTGTTGCTTTGTGCTCTAGTAAAGCTATACCAGAGAATATTGCAGTTTTTATTTGAACCTTAATTTCTCACTCTCAACAAACACAATATTCGGATGATGACTCTGAATAAAAGTTTGCTACTAGGGGTTATTTTGTTTTTTTTTTAATAAAATATAAACTGTTTTATAATTTATAAATACTCATTTTATAATAAATAAATCTAACATATATTATTTTATTTACTTTTTGTTAGTATGTATGATGTGAATTCTTAGATACTTGTTTGAGTAAAAAATAGCGTTTTAAGGTAAAATCAATAAAAAAAAACTAATAATAATCTCTTTATATATAGATAAATGATAGATAGATTCATGTATATACTCATTAATTACCAATTATATGCACCTAATCAAAGGAAGATACTTTGTTGAAATATCATTGTATAAACCTCTTACAATTGAAGGGTACAGGGAAAAAAGGAGGTATGTCAGAAATAACACATTCTGAAATAAGGCGGTTTTAATTCTTCAAAACGGCACAAAGACTTGTCTTGTCATTTACATTTATCAAGGTATTACCAGAAGTTAAATATAAGGTTTCAGTTGAATTACAAAAACATAAATTATTCTACTTTCTTTATTTTGCCAAACATTTAGAAATTTTACACATTAATTCAAAATAATAAAGTAAAAAAAGAAGGTATGTGAAGAAAAGTAGTAACAACGTTGATACAAAAATGCATTTTATTTCAGAAAACAAACAACGATTATTATGAAAATAATAAAGAAATAAAAAATAAAAAAAAATAGTTTTTTTCCAAAAAATTTTATAGCGTCTACACGAGATTTGGGTATAATGGGTCTCGGATTATAATGCGGAATAAGGTCTCAGTATAATGCGGAAGTTCATCAAAAAAACGTTGGGCATCTGAACGACAAAATATTTTTAGATGCTGCAGATCTGCATATTTTGCTGAATGATCGGCAGAAGTGCTAAAAAAATAACAAAAGTAAGCTTTAAAAAACTAATTAATTGGAGGGTTTTACCTGTATAAGTATATGGAGGAAGCTCAAATTTCATTTCTGGCAATTTGGGGGTAGTCAATCTCTGCTGTGTTATTACTGTTGTATCCCAAGTTCCATTGAATGTTGTTCTGTAGTACAAAAGACGAGGATGATTCCTAACAGCTTTTACCTCACGGATGGGTCGAGTTAGAAAAGGGCATTTATTTTTATAATGCTTGCGTAAATATTCAGTCCACTTTCGAAAATACTTTGTCTTGTTAAAAGACAATTGTCTTTTATAGTAAAAATAAAGTTTATGTAGCTTATTTTCTGTATCTAGTTGCTTAATATCAGCATTTAATTTATTTCTTTCCTCCAAAGATTTCGCTAATAGACTCTGCATCTCAAGACTTTTCATTTTTGCTAAATATTCATCACAAGAACTACACGTATCGGTCCTTGGAAAACGAAAGGAAATATTAAATTAAGTTGAAAAAATACTTCTACCTATATGTTTCGTATGAAGTACGTACGTCTGGAAATTTTTCTACGTACATTGTATACAGTTTTTTGTTTTCATAGAAACTTGATGACAATGGTTTCCACGTCTTCCTCTAGTATCTTTTGGAGCGTGAGCTGTCAATTTTAGTGACTTTTGTAGAACTTCTAGCTGTTTTCCGAATTCCATGGAATGCCAAAAAGGCTTTCTGACATACTGTAACTACTTTGTTTTGATAAAAACTTGATGACGATGGTTTCCATGTCTTCCTCTAGTGAGCGTGATCTGCCAATTTTAGTGACTTTTGTAGAACTTCTAACTTTTTTTCCCCAATTTCATGGAATGCCAAAAAGGCCTTCTGACATACTGGAACTTTTTGTATTTCGTCATTTACATTATAACGGATTATATAACTAAAGGCGGCATAACTGAAGGCGTGCAGAGTCCTCTAATACTGGTGGTCTTGGTTGCTGTACAGTTTGTACAGTCATTAATCCGCATAAGTATATATTATTGGCATATGTCGACTCCATGAGATTGGACTTTCTAATAATTTGAATACTTGCTTATTCCGGTATTTATAGAAAACACTTAAACCTAACGCACTTACAATCCAGTCCTATTATATGGCTTTGTCTATTTAATTTTTTATTTACTTCATGAATTCGTCCATAGTTTCTACGTTTCTTTGCATTATTTTCCCGTGTCATTAATTCGTAAATTCGTCATTCTCACTATTACAACTTGATAACTCTCCTTTCAGGTTTAGTAAACAAACATACATAACCTCTAAACACCTCTGAACCACGTACAAACTAAATGTATTAAGGCTTCGTCGGCCTCCTGCAACTCCAGGCCGCGCACTAGGGTTGTTCGGACACCATCGCCGATTCGTCAATGCCAGAGACCTACCTGCTAAAAAAACACCCTCCTCAGCGGTGAATTACCGGCCGGATCGCCCTGATTGGGACGCAACATCGGCACGGCATTCACCCGATCTTTCATCCATGCACAATTCTCACGCAGTCTAGCACTTTCCCACTACAACGGAATTTTTCTCTCCCTGTATTCCTCCCTATTTATGTTCACTCTCGCCCCTTCTCATTCTGCCTTATCTTCTTGCTTGGTCCTGCTGGGCATCCTGCCTAACTTCGGGTCGCCTTTCTTCTTGTTCCTTTCTTTCCAATCTTCTAATCACATATCTCTGAACTGCTCTCCACGGATCTGACGACCTAAGCATCTCCTCCACCAGTTCCGTGACTGATTGTACCCTACTTCCTAGCTCTCTCTCTCAAGCAGACTCCTCTCACCTATCCATCTATCGCATACCAATAGAGTGTGTGAGACAGTGTCCGATATTTCACAATACAGGCATTTGTCATTTTCTGCCTTTCCAAATCTGTAAAGCTATGCCCTAAAGCAACCATGTTCTGTGAGCACCTGCGTCAGGAAATAATCCAAACGCCGGTGCCCGCAATCCATCCATCTTCTCAGATAAGGAATCAACGACTTCGTCCACTGCGCCACCCTTCTCATCTCATCCCATTCCTCTTGCCACACTATTATGGACCTTGTCCTTTCTCCTTTTTTTAAACGTTCTGTTGCTGTCTTCATTTTTTCTCTCGTATATTCTTCCTCTTTCGTTCACTAGCACGATCATCGGAATACACCCGGTGATAACTAGTAACGCCTCGGCAGAAACTGTTCTGTATGCACACGCTACCCTCAATAGACTCTTTCTATCTGCTCGGGTGAGCTGCTTTCTGTACGCCTTTGTTAAAACTGCAGAACTCCAGACATGTGCAGCGTAGAGGACGATCGATTGCACAACAGAATGAAAGGCCCTCCTCCTCTCAGTTTTGAGCCGTTCTATGTTGGGCATGATCACTCCCAATGCGGAGGATCTCACCGCAGCTCTTTGAGTCACCGCTTTTACGTGCTCCCCCACTTTCCATTTTGACTCAGAGTCACCCCTAAATATCTCACGCATTTCTTTGGAACCACTCTCTTTCCTGCACATTCAAATGTTATCCCGTCCCTTTTTCTTGGTCCCTTGAGAATTATAGCCTCGGTCTTACACGCAGCCAGTTCTAGCTCTTGCATTTTCATCCATTCCTCGACTTGGTTGCATGTACTCTGTGCACCAAAGATAAGGTCCTCCCTGTCCCGCGCCACTACCAGCATAGCGAGGTCGTCCGCAAATACGAAAGGGGTTACACCCTCTCCGTATTGTTGGCTCACAACCCCGTTATATGCCAAGTTCCACAGCGTGGATCCTAGGACCGACCCCTGCGGCACTCCAGCCGTCACGTCAACCACTACTCTTTTTTCTACCACAAGTTTCCTCTTTGAAAAATAGTCGGAGACCAAATTCATCAAGTACCTCGGACACCTTGTCTCTCGTAGAGCCTTCATTACCTCTTTCCATTTTAATGTGTTGAACGCATTCCGGACGTCAAACAACAGAGGATTGCCCACCTCTGGTTAACTCCCACATCGCGTAACTCCCGGAAGACTTCAATCAGCGCATCCACCGTGCTCCTGTTCTTTCTGAAACCGTACTGCCTGGGTGACAGCCAGCCTGACTCTTCAATCACTGTGTCTATTCGCCCTCTTAGGAGCCTCTCGTATAATTTACCTATGCACGACAGAAGGCAAACAGGTCGATACTTGTCTTCCCCCTTTGGGAGTAGCACGAGCCTCGAGATCTTCCAATTTGCCGGAAATCGCTGAGTTTCAAGCAGTACATTCATGTGGTCCAAAAGCCACGTCGGCTCCATACAGCCAATGCGTTTCACCGCTTCTGGTGGTATTCCATCGAGTCCCGGAGATTTTCGTGTCTTTAGGGCACTCAACGCTTCGTTGAGTTCGTCTACGGTAAAAGGTACAGGTCGCTCAGCTTCGGCGTCCCACTGCACTCCATGCCAATGGCCGGGTGGAAATAGCTCTCGGGTAACCTGCTTCAGCTTCCTGTCCAGTGGCATCTCATACAGAGGGTACAGCTTGAACTGGTTCATTACGATTTTGTACCCATGACCCCAAACGTCCTCATCCAACTTGTCACACAGTTCTTTCCCATGGCCTCTTCTTCTCGGCTCGGATCTTTCTGTTCAGTTCCTTCTTTCGCGCATTGTATACCATATCCATTCTGCTAGCTTCGGTTACTTCTCCTCTACCTCTTGCCCTCGTAGCCTGTCTTCTGATGGCAATGCATTCCTTCCTCTTATTGGCGATCTCTTCGCACCACCAATAGGGCATTTTTCTTTTTTCATCTACCCTGTTTATGCAATTTCTCATAGTCTCTCTTATTATTGATTCAAGTCCTTCTGCCGATGGCGGTTGGCATCTTCTCCTCTCTATCAACCATCTAGAATACTCATCAAACGCTAACAAGTCCGGTAGTAGTTTACTCCCTCCATATGTATCGTCACAAATCCCTTATGCGTATCAATACCATATACTCTCCGTTTTCTATTAAATATCCGCACTCCTACTACGCCCGACGTATCCACGAACCATTCCCTACTGCGAACTAGCCGTCCCAACATTTGTTTGCAGCACTCTTAACACACGCTCTCTTTCACGCTTATTCCCCATTTTGTCGGTCAGTTAGTATCCTCCTACCCTTTTTCCATCTTCACCTCTTGCTCTTCTGATAATTCCCCTGAATTTGGGACACCAAGTGGACGTAGATATATGACCTTCTTCGTCATAATTAAAGCACTTTACAGTGTTGCTTTGACACTGGGATTGCACATGGCCCTCCATCTCACACTTCCAGCACCCCCTTTTGCTTCTCCCTCTCGGTCTCTTGCTATGTGGCCATTTGCTTGGCATCTATAGCATCGTGTCACCTTCACCATCTCCTTTACCGTGACGTGTATCATCCCGATCTTTATTCCTTTTGCCACTAAAAGTCTACTGGCTATGCCCTCATCTACCTCCACATAACACATTCTACTTTCTCCCCTGTTTGTCCTTATTTTTCCAACTACTTCACATGCTTCCTCCCTACCAGCAAATTTCTCCACCGATTCGACGATGTCTTTTTCTGTGGTTAGGCCATCCATGTCCGCCAGCATGAAACCATTCTTTATTCTTCCACCTTTTGCCACTACTCTTGTTGCGCATCCTTGTCTTGATGCTACTAAATTCCTTACTTGTTCCGCTATTTTGTTTGTCTAACCTTGTTTATGACGACATCCTCTCTTTCTCCTAGCTCTTCCCTTAACTCTTTTACAAGTTCAGCATAGGGCTTGTCCTTCGGTTTTGTGATGATTACCATCCCTTTCTTTTCTGTGGCTACTATTAGCCTTTCCTTAAGCGTTTTGCCGTATATCGTTGCCCTTACCTTCTTTCCTCTTGCTGCCCAATCTAGCACTTCTTTATTTTTCCACTCCTAGTGCTGCTGGTGCTGTTATCCCTATCTTTTCTCTATCCATTCTTTACATACGGTCGAATAGCTTCCTGGCTGCTGCCAAGAATTTAACAGCCATTGGTTCTTCTCCTCTCCTTTGTTTTAGCTTGTGGACAAATTTTTTTGATGTCCTCTCTCTTCCATTTTCTTCTACTATACATGTTATTTGAGACATAGTCCCAATTACTCCGTTTTTATCTTCTTCCACGTATAATCCCGGGAGGTCTGGGTACCTTGCACTAAAATCCCCCTTCACTCTTGCGTCAGCAACATCCTCTGTTACCAAGATTGCCACATCGTCCGGTGCCTCCACAATTCCTATTTCACAGATGGTTACTTTATCATAAACCTCCTCTGGCCATTCTTGATCTAGTACTTCACTTATTTCCTCGGTGCTTTCTGCCGTATCAATTTTCTTATATAGTTCCTCAATCCTTTTTCTTTGTAATTCTGGGTTATCTTCCCAATTAACTTCTACCTAATCTTACCAATTAATGCACCTTGTAGTTGTTGCTACAGTTATTTTTGTTTGCGTCCCTATTGTTGTTACGCATCTTCTTATTCCTTCCCTTTTTTCAATATCCTCTGTAGCACTATACATTAACTCTCTAATGTTTCTTTCCATTTCGCACCAAATCTGCCGTACCTTTGCAGCTCCCTGTTTGATCTCGTTCTTGTATTTGCCACCGCCTTTGTTAGGTTCACTAACTCGTCGATGCATCCCTTCATTTCTGACATTCCTTTCTGTTTCACTTCTTTTTAAATTGATTTTACTTTCATTCTTATTTCCACCAGCTCCTATGTCTTTCTCTCCGTGCGATTTTCTTTTCTTTTTTCTGTTAATGTTGATCGTCCATTCACTCTCGTCATTGCCATCCCCCTTTTCGTTTTCACTGCCATTCTCCTCCACTGTTTCACCTCTGTCCCCGTTTTCTCCTTTGGCTCATCATTTTTCTCCCTAAAACTGTCTCTCTTCGCTTATATCCTCCATAGACTCTCCTACCTCTACCCTCCTACGAGTTGGGTTGATTCTTCGGTCCAGCGGGGCAGTGCGCCCATACTCCGCCGAGGCTATAATCTCCTTCGGTTCGCCTTCTCCTTAGGGCATCGCTTGAGACCCACTTTTCCCCTTGGGCCACACACCCCTTCTGCACGATGGTGTTACACCTTGAGGTTAGGGTGGCGATATATTAGAATGATGCATAGATGCCTCTTCTATGCATATCCATTTGTTCTCAGTGGTTTTTTCCACTGGTTTTTGTATTAGTGGAGGTTTCCTCGGGTATAGGTTTGGGTATCAGGATGTGTATGATGGGTAAGGGTGGTTGTAGTATGATATTTGGGAGTTTTTGTTATGACACAGGGACAGGTAGTGGACAGCGGACAGCTGCTCCATTTAGTCGCCTTTTACAAGCGGGAGAAGCCGTGAAGGTATTCTACTTGAGCGGCCCGCCTTCACACCGAGATGTATAACAAATATAAAAATATGTGTTACATCCTGACTAACCTCTTTCATCAATGTGAATTTTTTACATGAAATAGTATCCAGTTTGTGCCACTGTATGGTCTAATTACCTTATTTTCGCCCGTCATTTTCCTTTTTTCCCTGTACCCTTCAATTATCATATTGTATAAACCACTTACAACGATCTTCACATAAATTTCTTGAAAATTTTGATATTATGTAACTCGACCTAAATCAGTAATATTAACAACAATGTGATAGGTGAAAGTGAAAAGCTGAGGAAATGTTATAATTTGGATTAAGAAAACTATAAAAAATATTAAAGCTGACGAAGTACAACATTATAATTAATAAGACAGATGGTTTAATTAATAAGACGTCGATGATAAAGGATTACATTTTTTAAAAGAACCTATAATTTCCTAGCTCGAAAAGGGGAACCTTATGCACTGAGAGGTAACAATCAACTATTGACAGAAGGAAGTAAAATGAAGTAGGAATTATTTTGGTTGCAACTTGTAGTACAGAAGAACAAAAAAAGGAGTTTTTATGGACTGCTAAAAGGTTTTTGATAATGTAGGTGTTGAAAATAAGATTTCCCAAAAATGACTTGCTGATTTGTACACAAATAGTTTCCATTATTTGTTCTTTATACTTCATTCATTTTCACTGTCTTTAATTCGGGGTTGGCAGGTTTAAACCACGGTTTTTATTGATTTTTTTTTCTCTATGTTGTTGATATTATCCTAATAATGAAAACTACAGCTCAACACACAACAAATACAAATTTGATGATTAAATTTTTAAATTATTCTAATAATTAAAACAACTGTAATTTTACACTAGTAATATGTATTTAAATTTTTCTTCAAGCATCGTTCACTGTGAGCTGTGAGTCATGGTACGGCGATTAGGTGGCTCAAGGGATTCCCGAGTTGATCTTCTGTGATTCCAGCATATTTTATAGTTTTGACTTGGCATTGGCACTTAGTTACTTAGTACTTATTTTAGTTATTGTACTATTTTTATAAATATATATATACCCGGTATTTAGGCGTTCGACGCCCTTCCGGTAGGGATCTATGGAGGAGTATCACCTAGCCGCAAGCCCTTATCTCTTGCCGTACTGCTCCACCATAGGCCGATCAGATACCAGCATATTCTAGACTAAGCCGCAGATTCATTTTAGAATTTTAAACTGCTGCGTTAGCCTTTTTGTTTTCTGCACACGGAGCTGGGGATCGAACTGACATCTCTCGCATTGAAGCGAAGGAGAAGCCAGCCGCCCAGCCCGCTTGGCTAATCCGATCGACACTATTTTTATAAATGCTTGTGATTATTAAATTGGGAAAAAAATAAAATGTCCGGTTTAATTGGACGAAGACGTGACTTAGTATGGAATTCCTTTGAAGTATTAAATTAAGCAGCAGAAAAGGTGAAAGAGCAAAGTGTAAAAAATGTGGGATAACTTTGGAGGGTCAGGTATCAAGAATGAAGAATCACTTAATCTGATGTTCTTCTGGAAATAATGACGATTATGACATAGAAGGTAAGAAAAAATGCTTAAATTGCACTGTATTTTCATACCCTCTTCCTATACTATTTAAATGAACATTATTAAATTAACATAGCAAAATTAATAATTAACAATATCAATTTTTTACATTTTTATACACGAACCGTTGTATTGTCTAGCTTTTACATTGGCCTATTTCTTCACTAGGTACAAATTTTGAAAGAGTTATTTAAAATTTGACTTGTGATGTGATCACAAGACATTTTGATATTCCTATATTTCTAAAATCTAAGATGGCAGTAGCATAACAAAAAGCAATAAAACACAGATTTTATTTTTAATACCATATATTATAAATAGTTGAATATTGTTTCTATTGTTCCTCCCCATTTTTTGTATTTTGTATTTGCGAATCTATTAAATAAGTTTTTATAAAAGTATAAGGAACTAGAAGCTTTTCATGCCTTATTTTTTGTTTCTTTTAACCCTATTAAAAACTTCTTTATTTCCTAAAAAAAAAATATTTCTTGTGTCCAAGTCCAATACTCAAGAAACTGTGACTTCTGATGGGCTTCTTCTTTCTCCTCTTCTGCATCCTTTGTTTCAACGGAGCGAAACGATAGTGCAGGCACTGCAGACGATGCAATCATGTCCAGACCAAGTACTTCTTCTAATCCCCAATCATCTCAACTATAGTAGAAACCCTCAATTCAGAAGAGTGATATCATAGTTTAAACGCGGAATATCCTCAAATTTAAATGTACACAGCGGCCCTCGAAAACTGCCTGTTTTCTCGATTGCAATTTGCGTTTCCTCATAAGAAATTACAGAATATATAAAGTAGTATATTTATTTGTGCTTCTCTATAGAAAAACTGACCAGGAGTTGTCGTACAGTGTAGCCAAATCTTGTTCACAAGTAGTAATTATGGTCATACAAAACCTGTATTCTTCCACGCAGCGATTATTACCGTCATAAAAATACAAAAAATCATGATTTTTTCAATAGTAAAAATTAAGCACAAAATTGTAATGAAATAAATTTTATTTATATGTTCCGTTTCGTTACATATTTAAATTTGTAAAATAAAAATCGATATTTTAAAACATTATTTTTCAATCGTTTGGCAATGTTGGAATTAGCGAGGAAATTCCGTTTTACAATTCGGACGCAGACATGCCATAAAAAACTAGTTTTTATTATTTTTTCGCCGGAGGAATGGTTCTTTTACATGGGCGTTTCTATGGGTAATGTATTTTGTGAGTATATTTTATGTGATAAGTTGGTAAACTTATTGTTGTCAATACTGTTTTATCAATACTGTATTGTAGTATTGATAAAACGTGTTATTGATAATAAGAGTGTTATAGTTTGTCGTTTTATAGTAAATATTTAGTTATATTCTTATACAGAATTGTTGAAATTATTGTATATAGTATATATATATATATATATATATATATATATATATATATATATATATATATATATATATATAACTGTTTTGGATGGGTTGGAGTCAATAATAGGGCTATTGGTTAACTATTTTTTTATTCTCGAGCTTTCAATTGTGTTTACAATTATTATCAAGAGCTAAAAAAGACAAAATACTTACAAGGTTGAACTAAAAAGAAAAAACAATTTTTGTTAACTTACCAAATAAAAATTAGTTTGGTAAGTAAAAATCACTGCTTACATGTTCAAAATATTTAATATAAAAATGTTTTGATCTAACAAATGTTTCTCCGAAAATTTTTTTATTTTTTTATAATTTTGAAAACATTTTTTTTATAATATAAAAATAATTGAATTTATAAATAAGTTCAAATAGCAACCAATTACAAATAGCCTCAATGTCATAAATGCCAACATAAAATTTTTATTTTTGACAATTATATTGCCAAAAGTAAAACTTCGTTTAAACATTCTTTTTTGTTTAGTAACAAAAAGAAGAAGATTTTGTAAAAAACATTGTATCTAACAATCAGAACATCTATTATCATTCACTACCTTTTATACCATCATTAACACCTAAATTAATACAAACACTAAAGGTTATTGACAATATAAAAATAGCAACAAAGGACATCAAAACTATTTCATCTTTATATTCTAAAACTAAATATCCTATAGACAAATTTGAAAAAACGAATTTAGTATACAGCATTAGTTGTACTCAGTGTGAGGCTGAATATGTTGGTGAGACCGGAAGAAATCTTTCAAATCGCATTATTTCTCACAAAAGTGATTGCAGAATTAAAAAACCATCTTGTGCTTTGGCAGAACATGTAATCGATAAAGACCATATTATGGATTTTGATAACATTAAAATTTTATGTAGTGAAAGTAATTTAAAAGGACTTTTTTGGAAATGGTTTGTATTAGCAAAAATGATAAGAGTTTAAACAAAAGATCTGAAATTCAAAATTTAAGTAAAATTTATAATTATATTCTTTCTTTATGATTTATAAAATGTCATATTTAATTCTCCATATATCTATCACATTCTTTCAGACATCTGTCAAGGGTGAATAAATCTTCTTCTTTTTGTTACTAAACAAAAAAGAATGTTTAAACGAAGTTTTACTTTTGGCAATATAATTGTCAAAAATAAAAATTTTATGTTGGCATTTATGACATTGAGGCTATTTGTAATTGGTTGCTATTTGAACTTATTTATAAATTCAATTATTTTTATATTAAAAAAAAATGTTTTCAAAATTATAAAAAAATAAAAAAATTTTCGGAGAAACATTTGTTAGATCAAAACATTTTTATATTAAATATTTTGAACATGTAAGCAGTGATTTTTACTTACCAAACTAATTTTTATTTGGTAAGTTAACAAAAATTGTTTTTCTTTTTAGTTCAACCTTGTAAGTATTTTGTCTTTTTTAGCTCTTGATAATAATTGTAGACACAATTGAAAGCTCGAGAATAAAAAAATAGTTAACCAATAGCCCTATTATTGACTCCAACCCATCCAAAACAGTTATATATTTGTTCCAAACGAGTCACAAGTACTTCTTTTTTCTTATATATATATATATATATATATATATATATATATATATATATATATATATATATATATATATATATATATATATATATATAGATTATTGAAATACAATGGACGAAAAACCGAGTTGTTCCAAGAGAAGACAACAAAATTCTGATGTTGATTCCAAAAATGAAAAGCCGCAAAAGAGACGGAAAATCGTCGGGTTAGTGCTTATTTGTTCCATACCACATTTTCTACTTTTTCGGGTTAGAAGTTGTAATGAAACATTGCCAACATAATAATGTGTGTAATTTGGCCCTGATAACTCTAACAGCCAAGACTGCTCTGTAATACATTTGTAACTTTGTGCCATATGATTATTTTATGGGTTATTTCAGTGCTTAAGTGTTCCATATGCAAAAGCCAATAGGAAGCCAGTATTTCACACGCGCATTCGATGCCTCGGTGCTTGTTTGTGCCATGCCAGTGTTATATGCAGTGAGTTGAGGTTAACGTGTCTTACTTCTTGTATGGTGGCGACTGGATGTGATAAATAAAAGTATAAAACGGATAACATAAAATAAAAGTATAACAGTGATTCAAGTTCAACTTCTTTTGATGGAAACAGACAAAATACAGAGAGTTCTACAAAAATGGTATCAGAATGTGCCGAAAAATGTACAGAAGAAAGCTCAGCAGAAAATAACATGGAAAATCCAGATGTACAAGCAAGTAACAAGAAGACTTCTAAAAAAACAAGACAGCGATTGAGAAATCCTGAGAACTGGACTAGAAATGTAAAAAAAGTCCATCGAGAACATGTGCTTCAATATAAGCACGAAAAAGAAGTTGACCATACTCCAAGACAATGTCAATCCAAGTGTTTGAAAACTTGTACCTATCAATGAATAGGAAGTTATATTTAAAAACTTTTGCCAACTAAGTGATAGCCAAAAAGACGCATTTTATTCAAAATTTTGAATAATTATTACCTTGAGGTTTTAAATAAGCAAATTAGAGTATGTAGGGATTTTTTTTTAACTACTTTAAACATTAGTAAACAGAGAATTTATTATTTCTTTAAAAAACACTATAAGGATAACTCAGGAATTGCTCGGACTCCTTTGAAAGGAAAATACGTAAAGAAAGTCTTACCATTGGAAGCTGTAGATGGGGTACGAAAACATATTGAGCCATTCCCCCATATAGAGATTCATTACTGTCGATCAGACCGTGTTAGATTGTATTTAGATCCGTGTCTCTCTATTGAAAAAATGTATCGACTATACCTAGAAAGTGACTTCAGTAATTTTCCTGTTAAATCACATAAGTATGTGAGTATAAAAAGTATAAAAAACAATATGATTTTCACATAAAAAATAAAATCGAAGGAAAAATAGAAAGAGACTTTGATAGAAACGCCTACAAATTTGACCAGTCTACTGCTGTTTTATGCTTTGATATGCAAAATATTTTTGCTCTACCAAAAGCTGAAGTGTCAAATTTTTTTTATAAAAAAAAGTTTTCAGTATATAATTTAACTGTTCACTGCTCCACAGGTAAAATTACCTACTGTGCTCTATTGGATGAAGCCATTTCAGGCCGTAATGGTAATCACATTGCCAGTGCTCTTATAAAACTATTAAACATAATTTCAGAAACAAATCGTAATGTAAATAAGATTATATTATGGTCGGATTCTTGTGACCCCAAAACCGCAATTCACACATGGCCTTAGCAATAAAGTATTTCTTACATATCAATAATCGCATTAATACAGTTGAACAAAAATTTTCAGAGCCCGGACATAGTTTAATTCAAGAAATCGACTCTGTTCACAGTAAAATAGAAAAGTATTTAAAACATAGGACAATATACAGCCCTGTTTCACTCTTAAGACACCTCGTAAATATACGGTAAAGCACCTCTCAAGATGCTGCAACTAAAAAAAGAAGATTTTTTAAATTTTCAAACAGTAAGCCAAACTCTAAATTTTAAAGATCTGCCTTTTACTAAAGTTAAACAAATTAACTATAAAAAAGATGACCCCTTGCATATTAGTTTTAAATGTGATTTTAATAAAAATGACAATGTTACTTTTATTAGAATTAATAAACATAAGACACGCGGCTCTGCTAAAAAACAGGGCAAAAACGATCATAATATTATTATTAACTTTTCCATGGTAAAGGTTATTACCCAAAAACCTACAGTCGACGCTAAAAAAATAAAGCATATCGTGTCTATGTTTGCCTACATGCCTGAGTTTGACAAAATATTGTACAGGACAATATTTTCTTCACTAAATAAATGATTTTATTTCTTCCAACTCCAATTATTTGTTTCAATTACGTTATGAGTAGGTACCTACGAAGAATATTTAACTTTTATTTACTGTTTGTTTCACATACACATGTTTTAATTATTAATAAATTTTAAAAGCAAAAAGGAGTTTTCTTTTTAATGTACCCTTGTATTTTTTTTAAAGTTGCAGTAATATAAGATTAGAAATAATGTAATAAACTGTAATCTAACTGTAGAATGATACATATAAGATATATAGAAACCCAAACTAAAATATTTTACTTAAAACGTTATAAAATAATTCAGTTTTGTACTTCATTGCATATGGAACAAATGTGCAAATTCCTGTACTAATTTTACCTTTTGGTCCATAAGCAAAGGTTTTTATTTTTTTTTTTCAAATTTAAAAAGAGTCAGTAAAAATTTGTAGGCATAATCCAACACACCATTTTAAATATTTTTTTTAGAATTAACATCATTTTCCTGAGTTTTAAAATAAACGAGTAAATATTACCAAAATATTTAAATGTAAATATCTCAAAATGAGAATTTGGCATATGGAACAAATAAGTACAGTATACTCCCTCTATAACGAACACGGTTATTATGAGGTTTCGCTTATAACGAGATACATTAGATGTCCCGTGAAATTTCTATTGAACTATAACCGTCTATAGCGAGGCAAATTTGGCTATAACGAGAGAAAATAAGATCTAAAAACGTGTTTTTTACGTTTTTGGTCGTCGTGGCTATAAATAAATACCTTTTCAAACAGCCCCTCAATAAACTTAGCTGCAGCCCGCAATAAACTTCTTTACAATGAATAAATACAACTGTTTACATCTTTAAAAAATATATGATACTGGACCATTTAAAGCAGTTAAAAATGACAGAGTTCTTAAAATTGCGGAAGCAATAGTTTATGTTATCCTTGAAAATACGCTTTATACATTATGTAGTTGGAAAAAAATGTTAAGTACAGATTTTTTGTTTTAACGTATATCATTGATAATAAAAGTAAACAACTCTTTTATGTTTTAATATATTTCATTGACAATAAAAGTAAATAACTTTTTTTCAAAAACGCCATTCAAACAATATTTATTAGCATCTTATATTGCTCCGAATGGCTTCACTATAGGAAGTTAATGGTTTAGAAAACTACAGATTCATATGTATGCACAGTATTATTATTGTCTGATATAACGAGATCGGCTTATAACGAGGTAATTAGTCTGTCATTTCAGTTCTCGTTATAGAGGGAGTCTACTGTACTAGCCCGACGAAATGTTAACGTCCGAAGAGAAGGTAATGATACGAAACGTTTATGAAGGAATTGTCGGCAGAAAAATGGCATTAAATGTTAGCCAAGCGATCGACATTTGTAGCAGTTTAACAAAAGTATCCGTTAGCTGTATTTATCGTGTACTTAAAAATACATCGGAAAATAAAAAGCAAGAAAAAGGTAAAACTAGAGGTAGGAAAAGCATTGTTTTCGATGACGAGACAAGGAATATTATACGTCGAAAAATTCATTCATTTTATTTTCGAAGTAAAATTCCAACACTGAAAAAAATTTCTCAAGAGCTCAAAAACGATGACTCTTTACCCAAGATATCTCATAGGGTCTTAATCAGAACCATGAGCGAAATGAACTTTCGATATGTAAAACGCAACAGAAAAAGTATGCT
This sequence comes from Diabrotica undecimpunctata, assembly GCF_040954645.1. Classification (NCBI taxonomy): domain Eukaryota; kingdom Metazoa; phylum Arthropoda; class Insecta; order Coleoptera; family Chrysomelidae; genus Diabrotica; species Diabrotica undecimpunctata. The sequence goes on along the minus strand of NC_092809.1, from coordinate 37,946,575 downwards.
ATTACAAAAAAATGAAATTATTCTGTGGAGAAGAAAATATTTAGAAGAAATACGAAAAATTCGCAGCACTGGATGCAAAATATATTATTTGGATAAAACCTGGATTAACGAAGGTCATACAGTTGGAAAAGTTTGGCAACATTTAAATGTCAAAAGTAAACGCGAAGCATTTATAGAAGGCTGGTCTACAGGATTAAAAGCTCCATCAGGAAAGGGACGGCGTTTAATTATCACCCATATAGGAAGTGATACAGGGTTCTTTGATGATGGTTTGCTTCAATTTAAGTCAAAAAAAAAACAGGTGATTATCATAAACAAATGACTTCCAAAGTATTTGAGCGCTGGTTTAAGAGAATCTTACCAAAATTGGAATCTGGGTCTGTGGTTGTTATGGACAATGCGCCATATCATAGCCGCAGACTAGAACAACTACCGACGACGGCATGGCGGAAAGGGAGAATTCAAGAATGGCTTACAGAAAAGGGGATTGCATACGAAGAATCAATGTTCAAAATTCAACTACTTGACATTGTACGGTTAAGGTAAAGTGAATATCTTAAATATGTTGTGGATGAAACTGCAAAAGATTATGGTGTCAAAGTTCTACGTCTACCACCTTATCATTGCGAACTTAATCCCATTGAACTTATCTGGGCGCAAGTGAAAGGAAAAGTAGCACGCAATAACAAAACGCTCAAATTAAACGAAGTTAAGAAACTTTTGATTCAAGCAGTCCTCCATGTAACTCCAGAGAAATGGGCTAAATGTATAGGCCACATAATTAAAGAAGAATATCGTATGTGGGAACTTGACACTCATGTCAAAGTTTTACTAGAGCCAATTATAATTACACCAGGTGAAGATAATGACAGCGATAGCAGCACTGCATCTTCAGATTTAGACAGCGAATAATATTTTCTAATAGTTTAGTAAGCATCAGCATAAAAAAACCAAAAACAAAAAAAAACGAGAAGAACATAGTAAGTGTGTATAGTGTTTGTGTTTAAATAGAATAGTACAATGTTTTGTTACATCCAAAATTATTTTTATTTTGTTTTTATAGAATTTTATTTTATTTTATAGGATTTTATTTTGTTTTGTTTTATACTGTTTAAGTGTTTTGTTTATTTTATTTAATGGGACAATATGGCTCTTGGCGAACACCCATTTAAAAAGTGACGCGCCACAAGACATACCTCTCGGGTGGTGGGGAAATTGTCTTAAAATTTGTTTTAAAAAAATTTCATTGTGTAACTCTTTAAGGACGGGTCACGTCAAAAGACGTTTTAGCGTAACTTCCGCGACAGCCTGGTGGCATCAAAAAGCTTTCTGCAAAATTACTTGTTTTTTATAGCTTTTTGTTTGTGTCATTCTGTATTTTTAGGAGACTGTATGGAATAAGCCACAAAATATTTATTTATAGGTTTAATTTACTGATTTTTCGATCTCTATATAAAGACATCGTTTTCAAATATACAAGTGATATAAAATAAATATAATTTATATCTTTGAAAACGGTCTTTGAATATAGAGATGGAAACTTCAGTAAAAACCTGCAGATAAATATATTGTGGCCTATTTTGAACAATAATATTTAAACAATATAATATAATTAACGTTGAAATAAAAGTGAGTGTACGCCACTGGATTTTCATACGTCTTTCCCCACTTCTACGCCTTCAAACGATGACTCACTCTCCCAAATAGTGAAATTAGAGTTTAGTAGCTCAAAATTGAAAGACACAAAACTGAAAGTTCTGTGAAATCCTTATCAAAATAAGTACAACCCAAAAGGAGGCTCTAGACAGGTAAATAGCATGTTATACATTTGCTACAAATTCGCCTTTTAACATGTTAATCATCCACAGTTTATCCGTCTCATAGAAGAACTTCGACCTGGTTACAAGCCACCTAATGGAAGAGATATAAGTGGACACTTACTTGACAATATTTATGATGAGAAAATGCAAAAATTTGACACGATTGAGTGGTGGAAAACACACAAAAATATTGACACATCATTAATGTTATTGAACAACTTCACACAGCACAAGCATCTTCAGCTGGCATTGAAAGAATGTTTTCTTCCTTTGGGCTAGTGCAGTCGAAACTTAGAAACAGGTTGAGTACAGAAAACGCCTCCAAATTGGTTTTTGTTTTATTTTAAGTGTTAATACATCTGCTTAAAATGAAGATAAATTATATTTTTGTGTTTTCAATCTTAATTATTTTAAATATTTATGTTTGATGTTTTTTTTTTGTTATATTAATTTTTTATGTGAATAAAAATAAAAGTTGTATTAATCATTGATTATTACTATTATTTTATAAATATTTCATTCATTTAGTCAAATATTTAGACTTTAATACTTTGTATCAAATAAACCTGGTTTAAACCAAATAAACCTGATTTAAACCAAGAAACCTTGGTTTTTGCTTTATTTGCTCTTTACCTCTTTACTCCATCTTATATTTGAATTTTTCTTTATGATCACCAAATAATTATAATCCACAGATAATTTCTGATCTCTAAGCACTATCAAAATTTCCTGTTCATAGCTCATTAATTATTAAATTCACATAGACAGAAGGATAATGTAAGAAGGTATATTTTAATATAAAAAATATTTTATTTAAACAACAAAAAGTTAAATTACAAAATCATCTTAACTTCATCATAAAATACTAGAACTAGAGCAGCCCCCATGCCGCGAAAAACATTTGACAATGCTCCCTTAAAAAATGCAGCAGGACCTTCATTTCTAAAGATTTTCACCCAGCAATCCATTGTGTTTTTATACATGACCTCATGTTTTTTAAGACCTGACTGCATCATCATTCGTCTCCTAACTGTGTCAAATGGATATGACAGAATACCTGATACAGTGGTAACAGTCTAAAAAATATATAATTGTTAATTTATGTTAATTTCAACAATGGTTTGAACATTTTTTTGTTAAAATATCAGTAAATGGGTAGTGGTAAAAATAGAGTCATCAATGTAGGCTCAGTTTTAATAAAGCATCATTTAAAAAGTCCATTTATGTACTTTTATCATTTTCAAATCAATAGTACAATCTACAAGTTAGCATCGATTCTACATAGAATTAAGAAAATTGTGTTAAACTTATTGCGAGCTATCCAGAAGCATGAAATATCCCCTAAATCAACACAAGAGTTTCCACAGATGTCTTCAAAAGCAGATAATACAAATAAAAATTACTAAGTCAGATAATTATGTCTACGGCTTACTGAAAGTGTATAACTTATATTATGTATTCTAAAGAGAAAAGATTTTGTTTTTGTATTTTTTGAATTTTTAAATATTAATGGAATTTGCTTATAAAATAATTTATAGGTTAAGAAGATCACTTACCTGTGCAATAATGAAAGAAACAATAAATCTGGTGTGCTTTGGATCAGGCAACATCCCCTTGGCTGTATCAAAGAAACCAAAATATGCTGCTCTGTAGATGATAATTCCTTGAACAGAAACTATGAAACCTCTGTATAAGCCAATAAGTCCATCTGATTTAAAGGTCTTAACAACACAGTCCACCAATCCTAGATACAGCCTTTCTTTTGGACCTTTTCCTACATCAACCCCCAAACTAAAAAATTCTTATATTAAAATCTAAATAATATTACAAACAAATGTAGGCTCTTTTTTTTTCTTATATCAGTTAATGGGTAGTGGTAAAAATGAGTCATCAATGTAGGCTCAGTTTTGATAAAGCATCATGTAAAAATCATTTAATATACATGTATGAGAGAAAGTTTTCAAAATAATGAAATAACAATTAATAATATAAAATTTATTATTTCATTACTTCGAAAACTTTTTCTCTCATACACCAACTATAATACTATGCATAGAAGCCATCTCCCACCAGCATATTTAGAATCTGTGCACTGTACTTTTGCAGCCCTTAACTTACACTTATTATACCAAACTTACCGAGTTCTTGCATAATCCAGTGGATAGACAAAGCACAATGAAGTGGCTCCTGCTGCTCCACCAGATGCTAAATTCCCAGCAAAATACCTCCAAAATCGTAAATTTTTGTCAACCCCTTCCATGAAAATTGATTTATAAACATCTTTAAATGCAAAATTCAAAGCCTGTGTGGGAAAATACCTAATAACATTGGCTAAATTCCCTCTCCAATAGCTCAGAAATCCTTGTTCTTTTGGTATTCTTATGAAGCAGTCCAACATGCCTAAAATACATAATGGCTTAAATAAAACTGATTTTGCATTAGATTTTGGAGTAAGGATCTGAGTAAAATCAGTAAATGGGTAGTGGTAAATCTGGAGTCATCAAAATAGGCTCAGTTATTTCGAAAGCATCATGTAGTAAATCTATTAAATGTAAAATATTAATGAAAACACAGAACGTTATTCGAACTCCGGTATCAGTGATTTCTAAATTTTCCTTAGATATATCTTTACCTACACTTAAATTTCAAAGTCTTTATTTTGCAACAATTCTATATAGGTTTTCCCAAATAGACACCTACCTTATAGGCCCTATATGTTGTCCTTGTCCCATAGCTCATGTGAATGAACCTGACCCTGGTCAAAAGAAAAAAAAATCTTAATAAACAAAAAATAGTTACAAAATATTTGTAAATTAATACTAAGCTAGATTTTAATATTGTTAATTAAATACATTGGTATGATCTTTTTGTCATTTTTAACATATTTAAACTCTGTTGAAACTTTTACTTTGTAGCAGTTCAAGTAAGAAATATACAGATTGAAGGAAATGAAATAAAAGTGTATAGACGAGAAGGGTGATATAAGAGAAAAATTACAAGGAAACTAGTCTTTAAATATTTCTATAACTACTAAACTTTATTCACATTAAGAACTGAACGTTTGGCTTATGCAGATCAGTGTTGCCGAAACTCTCATGAACATAGACTGCAGATATATGCGTCATTCTAAGTAGATTTAGAAATTATATAGAAATTATAAATACTTATTTCTTTAATAGACAGATTATGTAATTATTACAGGTCTGATAAAAATAGTTAAATTTTACTATTGTTTAACATTACAGGTTTATTAACACACTATTACCTAATTTTCACTTTTTGCCAGACTATTGCTTACATACTTTTGGATTTGGCACTTCATGTCTGCCTTTTTTGACACTATCACAATTTACTCACTGCTTATGATCATCCTCATCTCTACCATCCCTATCACTATCAACCCTCAGGTATATTACCACATGATCAATACCATCCATCAAGGGGCTAATAACCCAAAATGTTTGCTTTTCGTAGTTTTTCCAGTTGTGTACTGTTACTACACCAAATGCATTTCTTATTAATTGTTCTATTGTGGCAGTTTTAAACTGTTGTGGGGCAATGTCTTTTGACTTGACTCCATACCTTTTCAATTGTATTCAACTCACAATGGTATGGATTATGGAAGTAGTCTCAGAATGGCAACATTTTTCTCTTTGCACATCTCATCAATTTTATGTATTCTTCTTTGAATGTGTTAACAACTTTCATAAGCCCCGATTTTAAATAATCTTCAAAAAGATATCTTTCTTCAGCAATCATGTCTAAATTTGATCTTCATTAAATGCTTTTGTCAGAATCATTCCTCTCTCCTTGAATCGTACTAGATGTCTATCACAAGTTTTCTCTGTTTAGATTAGGAATTGCTGAGATGAAAACCCTAAGAACAATAGTGGGCAAAACAAGAAGAGACAGGGTGAGAAATACAAACGTTAGAGAGCAGTGCAAAATTCAAGATATTGTAAGATGGGGAAGGCAGCGTAAAGGATGTGGTACAGTCATGTAAGACGAATGGATGAGAATAGACTCACAAAAATTGCCCCAGAAAACAACCCGCCCGGTTCAAGACCTCCCGGAAGACCACCTAAAAGATGGAGGGATAGTTGGCAATCTACCTCCCAGGAAATTAACCAGAGGCAGCTTCAGAATTAAACAGATCGAAAGATCTCCAAGAAGTAGAAGATTAGGAATTAGGAGGCATTATAGGCTATGCAGTCTGCCTAGACAGACTAGAAGAAGACAAGGACTAGAAGACCCCAAAGAATAAATTTTCAAATTTGTTCATAAAACAAAATCGTTTAGAAAGTTTTAGTAATACTTCAATGGCAGTAATATTAGAATTCATTAAAAATATAAATTAAAAATAGTCTCAAACACGTGGTACCTGGTCTTAAATATGATTTATAAATCCTAAGATACAGATTGTCAGAAATATTTATGTTAAATAAGAATTAACGAATCATTTATACAATATTCATCAAAATAAAATCGTATAAAAGAATATGTAGATGTACATACCTTTGTATGCCGTTTCTTCAGATATTTGTTTGCTGGCTGCCTGGACTTGTAGAAGCAACTTTACTCGTTCTATAGGTGCCACTGCAGTCTTAGCTATTGCGGCAGAAACACCTCCAGCAAAGAAATCTTTCAAAAACAATTTAATATCATTATGCATTTTATAAAAACGTCGTTAAGACGGTTGTAAGCTTCGAAAAAGGAGTTTTTCAAAGAAAATTCTGCTTTTATTGAGGCGAAACGGAAATATCAACGACACATGCGCATTAGACAAGCTGACGCTGTCGTAAAACGTTGCGAACTTCAAACTCTAGGGTATATCCGCTCTATATGGCCTCGTTTCTGAAAAAAAACAGTCCACTTGATTCAATGAACAATCAAAATAATATACAATATATTAATGTGATAAATTTATTATTTAAAATATTATTTTAAACATATTAAAAATTTGAATTATTATAGTAATTATATTACAACTACCGCTTTATTAAATTAAATATATTTATATTTTTTTAATTGAATTGTCTTGACAGCTGATAACGTTAAGTGACGTGAACGTCAAAGTCAAACCAGTCACACTGATATTTTAAATAACAAATATTTGACATATGATTTTACAGAATTTAACTTTTATTATATTATGTATTGTTAAGATTTAAACACAACTTTAAAAATGAAGTATTACTTGCTCGTGTTCTGCATAGCAACTACATTAACATTATCTACGGTAATTTGTCTAGTTACGTTCCCATAATTGGTTGATTAATGTTTTTTTTTCCAGGCACAATCCTATGAAGACAAGAGGTGTAAGTGTATATGTCCAAGTATATCATCAGTAACGAATAAGACGGAATCTAAGAACCACACATCTAGGATTTTATATATTACCAATGTACCACCAAATAAATGGTAAGGATTCCTTACAAAATATGTACATATGTCCCTATTAAACTGCTTATTTTATAGCAATTGTGATGAAGTTATACTACCGAGGATTAGTCAAGACATTATAGGAAAAGAACAAGAATTCTGTCCAAGATGTGAATGCAAATATGAAAATAGAAACACCACTATAATTAAAGTAGTGGTGATTATAGTAATTTGGGTTATTTCGATTTTGGTCATTTATATGGCCTTTTTGATCATATTGGACCCACTGTTAAACAAGAGGATTAAAGGAAACTACCAAGAGCACACAAATGAAGAAGTAAGTCAGATATTTATACAGTTTTTTTATTGCTTAAGTACATTTCTCACATTGAATATTTTTGTTGTAATGTGTACAGAGTACTGGGCAAATTTGGATTTAAGAAGAAATTACTAATTGAACTTTTGATGATTTAATCCAAATTAGATCCAAATTTTTGTAGTTTTCTTGGTGCAAATATTTTTTGTAATAGGCTGTACAGATGGATTGATTTTATTGAGGCCAATATTTAAGTAGCATAAAATACATTGTCATGATCAAAATACTACCAAAGAATATAGAAGCATATGCATCTATATTCTTTGATACTACTGTTGTATTGCTTTCAGATAGCATTATAAATTATGCACCTTTGTATTTAGTTTGTTTTGGTTCAAATGTGGATTATATATTTTTTCATATTTATTTTTTAACCATATTTTGGTAATAATTTGATTTATTTATTCCTGAACAGTTGAGAGTTCTTTAAATATTAGTATATTTCGGAAATTTTTATAAAAACAGATACACTTACAGTTTTTCTATGGTTAATTAATTTATTTTTTGTTTTTTTTTTATTTTATGGCATCTGCAATGTGCTGTAGGTGTTTTATTTATTGTTTGTTTATTGTTTTACAGGAAGTCCCATTTTTACAAAATGAAAATAATTGCTCAGATTACCCATCTGCACCACTTTTACAAAGTAAGATATTTTGGTGAATCATGTCTTAATAATATACTGCAATATCTTTCTTAAAATTAATTTTAATAAATAAACAGCTTAAGACTCATAAGGAAGGTAAAAAGTTAATTTTTTATACAGTGGGGACATTAAATGTGCTTTTTGTGGCAATTTTTACTACACAAAAGGTTGAACTATTAAATTAGTGTAAAAACTGCATTGTAGCTGGATATTTCATTGTTAAATCCATTTCCATTCCTTTTATATTACTTAGTACAAATACAATTTTTTTTATTCCACATACCAAGTACATTTAGTATGCAATAAAGAATACTGCAATAACAATAAAAGGCTTGAGTCACAGGTTATTTGAGCCATCCAAATAACGGATCCAGAAATGTAAAAATAGAAATAAAATCACATTAAAATATTAATGATCTTTAAAAATTCTGAGAAACTCAGTCTCTATAAGTTACACTTGAAAGGGTGTGGCAGATAAATTCTTTAGGGGATCAAGAATTTTGTTGAATATTCGAACTTCTTTAGACAATAAACTTCTTTGATATAGATTAAACATAGTTGTATGTGGTCATTTAAAGGAGGATTGGAAATAGCATCAACATCAGAAATATAATAGACCTTTCTCTATATTTTCCATAGTAAATGAGACCAGTGATATCAACTGCAGTGCTACTGAATAGTACTGTAGTTGATATCACTGTTATCAGAGTGTAGTACTGTAGTACTAGTAGTACTGTAGAATAATACCATATCATCTGAAAGTATATTGACCTTTAACGAAAAATGGTTATCTGATAAAAATGTACTTCATCAGTTATTTATACAGGATTCAATAATTTTAGAGATGGTAGACATCTCTTGTAATGATTACCTGCTATTTAAATTTAATCTTGATAATATTACTTCTTACTGGTACTGTATTGGAGAAGAAATTCACTTGCAGGAAATTATTTATGACATTCATAATGAAAATCTCGCAAATTTTAGTAGCTCAAAGATATGAACATTGAATCAAGTAGCACTATTTCTTCTAAACTTTTCCTTTCAGGTGTTGTGTGACAAAAATTATGAAAAGATATCACAATTTCATTACACAAGAAATCTGCAGAAGAGCATTATGTTATGGTCAGGTGTCAAAGAAGTTTTCCTTACTTGAAAATTTTGAACTATAGGATCGCCAACTGTATCATCTACAGTATTTAATTTGCATTCCACACAATTATTGCAGAAAGTGTAGTCAATTAGAGTTCTTAAAGTAACCCTTGTAGGCATGCTTTTGTGGGCTATTTACAAGAAAATCAATGTTAAAGTCTCCAAACAGTTTTTCTTTCCTTGAAGTTTATCCAGTACTTATACTGTCATAGTCATTAATAAAGTTTTCAAAATTATAGTCAGGAGGATCCAGGTATCCAGTGTACTAAAAGAGTGCTCATAAAATTGGTGTGTCAACAAATCACTTATAGTTCTAAAATAATTTCACTATGTAGGTGTAACATAAACTTTTAATGGTATCCTCATTATCAATGTAAAGGGCACAATCACATTTATTTATTTTGAGATATATTCTGCCATTTTTGGACCAAAGGTACTTATAGCCTTTTTGCTTTTTTTAAGTTTATACTAATGCTGAGCAACAGCCAATTTACATTGATGTAATTTGGCTAGTAGCTTTAATAGAATTTTTGTTATCTTTTAACATTTTGAAACCTTGATGCCAAACCAGAATTCTTCAGCGTAACATTGGATAGTTTAGCAACAATAACAGAGCTCAATTTCGTTGATGCTATAGCGGTCTTTAGTATTATTAGCATCATGGCTACAAATAAGATTAGATATTGTTTTTTTGTTGTGACTTATGAGAAATAGGGTGCACTTAAGTGTTAATAAATTTGTAATTATGAATAAAATCATACAAAGCTTTTCCAAATTATGAGTTTTTCTGTATTTAAATGGTTTGCCAAAGATGATCTCACTAAATGTGGGACTTTTTTAAAATTATAATTGCTTATCTGGAGATAAGAAAGGTAATTTTCAAATAACTATTCTGTGGGTTGGTAACACTAAAACATTTATTTCAATTAATTTTTTTTTATGAGGTCCAAATATCTCTTGAAAAAAATTAAACATGCCCCGGTGATTTTTAAGCTTGAAAATGGTTCCTTGAAAAAAGTGTTTTGCATAAACCCTATTGATTGAATGTCAACATTGAAAGAAAAAGACTTAAATCCATTTTAAAAATCAACAAACTTACTATTTGATCTCAAGAACTAAGGTTCATTAATAAAATTCTTTATTTTTTGAGAATTAATCAATTTAATATCAAAATAAAGAACGAAAACTTAAAAAATTAACAATGTGGCTTAAAAAACTAAATAAATACTATGCAACAGCTTGAAACAGTAAAAATTACATTAAGGAATGAAATACATACATTTAATTAAGTAGCTTTATAACAATCACAAGACTATGACGTGGAACTCTCAAAATAAAAAACAAATTGCTTCAAAATGATACAAAATATCAAAATACTGTTTTGTTATGCTATGCTAAAGTGGATCCTTAGTGTAGACTGCTTGCTTCAGTGTCGCTTTATGTAGATTGGATAATATTAGTAGTAAACCCAGATATGATTGCAAATATTAAGAAACTCAGAAGCTATGAAAAACTACCGTTATGAGCTTGAGCGAGAATTTCACTTTGTCTAAATTTTGTATTAACCTGTCGCGATGATTGTCTTTGTGTCTATAGGCGTCCATATGTTTAGGAAATCGACCGATTTAGCGGAGTATCTGTGATGATTCGGGTCGAAATAAATTAAGTCAATTGAATAAACCTAATAGTCAGTAACTTATATATTTGAATTTATAGCGAGAACGTCCTGGATGAACATGATGGCGCATTTAGGGTACAGTATTTGCCCTAATCTGGATAAGGCAACCTCACATAAGCCAGTGCTTTGTGCAGGGTACAACATTAGTGCGAAGATATCCATTGCGAAAATGTGGATAGAACCATACTTTAAAAATATTTTCAAATATACAGGGCCACCCATATTGACAGGGTGGAACAAACTTATCTTTTTTTTGGTTTGGCAGTAAAACAAAATACCTAATATACTCCAGACAAAGTACAGTTAATATGACAAGGTTAAATATTGGGGAATATGAGTTTGAAAAGGTAGAACACTTTAAATATCTTGGGGTCTCCGTTAATAGAACTAATGAAAGAAGCATAGTAATCAATGAAAAAATTCTGACAGGAAATAAGAACTTACTGGAACAACTTCCTCAAAGATAAGAAGCTTACTCAGAATACTAAACTGAAAATTTACAGAGCCGCAATTAGACTAGTAATCACATATGGTGTTGAAGTAATGTGCCTGACACAAAAAAATGAAGAAAGATTGAAGATCTTAGAAAGAAAAATCATTCGGAGAATAGCAGGCCCACTAAACTTAGGTAATAATGAATTTAAAAAACTAATGAACCACGAAGTAAGAGAACTTTTCAAAGGAAAAGACATCATCCGATTTATCAAGGTACAGAGACTTAGATGGATGGGACATCTAGAAAGGAGAAATCCAGAAGCATTTATCAAGAAAATCACCAAATGGAGACCGGGCAGACCACGAGGAAGACTGACAACAAGATGGGAGATCCAGATAATTGCGGACCTTAATAAGATGGGAATTAGAGATTGGAAAAGCGTAAGCAAAAACAGGAAAGAATGGAGGAATATTGTAGAAGACAACAAGTAACACAACCAATTGTAAAACCAAATGTTAATGCGCACTGATTCCCCGCTAAAATGAGTCGGAAGAGCACAAAGAGGGTGGCAAATTTATTAACATAGCAAAATATTTAATTTTGAAATACAGGGTTTCTCTAAACTTAGAATAAGTATTTTCTCAAATGGAAAAGAGTTTTGTAGAAATGTTGAAAGAGGGGAGTGAAATTATTCTCGAAGAATTGAAAAAATTTTTCAACGAATGTCTTCACAAAGGAGAAGTCCCAGATGATTGGATTGAAAGTTTGACAATACTTCTCTTCAAAAAGGGAGACAGGGGAGATCTGAAGAACTATAGGCCAATCTCCCTGCAGTCACAAATGTACAAACTGTTTATGAGAATAATAACTAAAAGGTTAACGTCGAAGCTCGATAGCTATCCACCGGTAGAGCAGGCAGGATTCCGAAAAGGTTACAGTACAGCGGATCGTCTTCTTACAGTCAGAATGCTAACAGAGAAAGCCAATGAATATCACTTGAACTTATACATTGGCTTCGTTGATTATGAAAAGGCATTGCACTCCACAGAACTTGGGGTAATAGAGAGAGCTATGAACAACTGCAGGATAAACTCCCGATACAGAATGCTCATACATAATATTTACAAGAAAGCTACAATGAAAATACAAATAGATGCGAAAACCAAAGCTATACCAATCAACAGAGGAGTTCGCCGGGAAGATGTTATCTCACCAAAACTATTCACACTTGGACTGGAAGACGTGTTCAAAGACATTAACTGGGCAGATAAAGGAATAAATGTTAATGGAAGAAAACTGAGTCATTTGAGATACACTGATAACATTGTATTATTCGCTACAAGTTTCGAAGAACTACAGTGTAAGTCGCTCTTTTGAAGATTGTTTGCAATTATGTAAAGACGTATACATAGGCCATGTTGAACGTTTATTATAAATTCAACGATTTTTTGTTATTTTTGTGTTAAGTAAATATTTTGTTTTACTTTTTATTTTAATAGTATATTAAACGTCACTTCACTTTTACCTACTTAGGTACTTTGAAATCTGATTAAATATTAACAAATTAGGGATCTCTAGATTATTATGTATTTTTCCACGGCCAACCTAATAAAATTTCACCTAATTTCTGTTGCAATTAACGTTTGGCTAAAAAAATCACGAATAACTCACAAATTTAAGCCATTAGGTAAAATAAACGATAAAGTATCATAAAATACCATTTCATTAAAATACTAAAATAACGGGTGTTTTTTTTAGAGGTATAGAACTTTAAAGTGGAATAAAACAAAGATTATTTTTTATATGAACAGGAAATTAACTTTATTTGAAAGATAATTTTTTGACATTATGTTTTAAATATGATTTCTGGCATATGACCACCAAGGCTGGCTCTGACGTAGTCTAATCTGGAGGTCCAATTTTCGACGACTTTTTCCACTATTTGTGGCCGTATGTCGGCAATAACGCGACGAATGTTGTCCTCCAGTTCGTCAATCGTTTCAGGCTTATTGACATAGACTAGCGACCTCACATAACCCCACAAAAAATAGTCTAACGGAGTTAAATCGCACGACCTTGGAGGCTAATTCGCGGGTCCTAAACGCGAGATTATGCGGTTACCAAACGTTTACCTCAATAAATCCATTGTGGCACGAGTTGTGTGACATGTTGCGCCGTCTTGCTGAAACCACAGCTCCTGCACATTATGGTTGTTTAATTCAGGAATAAAAAAGTCAGTAATCATGGCTATATAGCGGTCACCATTAACTGTAACGTTCCGGCCAGCATTGTTTTTGAAGAAGTACGGACCAATGATTCCACCAGCCCACAAAGCACACAAAACAGTCAATTTTTCTGGATATAGTGGTTTCTCAACATACACTTGAGGATTATCTTCACTTTAAATACGGCAGTTTTGTTTGTTGACGTAGCCATTTAACCAAAAGTGAGCTTCGTCGCTAAACAAAATTCGCTTTCACCGATTCGTTTAGCGATTCACGAATTCGCTAAACAAAATTCACCGAATCTATGCCTTGCTAGGTGATCGTGTGGCTTCAATTCCTGCACGAGTTGAATTTTGTAAGCATGCAAACCAAGATCTTTTCGCAAAATCTTCCATAAAGTGGATGGACACATATCCAACTGCTATGCACGATGGCGTATAGACTGATTCGGGTCTTCCTCTATACTACGCTCAACAGCAGCAACAACATCTTCTGTACGCACTGTACGACGTCTCTGTGGATGCGTATTATCATTAAGAGTAAACGTGGTGCGAAAACGTTCCACAGTTGATCGAATTAATTGCTCTGATGGGCGATTATGTATACCATAAAATGAACGTAGTGCGCGATACGTATTCCGAACAGAACTATGATTTTCAAAATAAATTTGCACAATTTGAAAGCGTTGTTCAGGCGTCAGTCTATTCATATTGAAATGTCAAACTAAAGTAAATAATAATCACCCGACAGCTGTCAAACTGGACGCCCCTTAAAAACGTGTTGCCAACTTCTATTTCTATACCTCTAAAAAAAACACCCGTTATAAGGTGTTCCATTTGAGAAAAAATACTTATTCTAAGTTTAGAGAAACCCTGTATTTCAAAATTAAATATTTTGCTATGTTAATAAATTTGCCACCCGCTTTGTGCTCTTCCGATTCATTTTAGCGGGGAATCAGTGCGCATTAAGATTTGGTTTTACAATTGGTTGTGTTACTTGTTGTCTTCTACAATATTCCTCCATTCTTTCCTGTTTTTGCTTATGGTTTTCCAATCTCTAATTCCTATCTTATTAAGGTCCGCAATTATCTGGTTCTCCCATCTTGTCTTCGGTCTTACTCGTGGTCTGCCCGGTCTCCATTTGGTGATTTTCTTGATAACTGCTTCTGGATTTCTCCTTTCTAGATGTCCCATCCATCTAAGTCTCTGTACCTTGATAGATCGGATGATGTCTTTTCCTTTGAAAAGTTCTCTTACTTCGTGGTTCATTAGTTTTTTAAATTCATTATTACCTAGGTTTAGTGGGGCTGCTATTCTCCTAATGATTTTTCTTTCTAAGATCTTCTATCGTTCTTCATTTTTTTGTGTCAGGCACATTCCTTCAACACCATATGTGATTGTTAGGACATTTTTAGAAAATTAGTTTAGTGCGGCAACATAGAGCCTGTCATATGTCCGTGCGTTTTATGTTCAAGATCAAACAATCTGACGGGATCAAGTCGGCAATTGACAATTTTGACATTAATCAAATAATTTCCAAGAAGACGCCACGTTTTTCTAGTATTTTCACAAATTCACATGTTATAATAATTAGTTTGTATAAAAGTTAATAAATAATTCTATTTACTCACACAAAAGATAATTTACAGTCCACACCTTTAATTAATATTATCTACCATAAGATAATCCAACAGTGATTACTGGTCTAATTGCGGCTCTGTAAATTTTCAGTTTAGTATTCTTTTAGGTACTTTGAAATCTGATTAAATATTAACAAGTTAGGGATCTCTAGATTATTATGTATTTTTTCACGGCCAACCTAATAAAATTTCACCTAATTTTTGTTACAATTAACATTTGACTAAAAAAATCACTGTTAGTTCCGTGTCGTCATTGGACGTCGAATTACCTTGGGCTGGCTCCTTCCGCTCTTCGTCAGATAGTTGGGTCTAGGATGACTCTTCCGCGCTTTAAGGTATTTTCGTAAAAAAAAAACAAAAAATTAGTTATCACAGTAGACATATAGTTTTGAGTAGGTATGTAATGTACCCGATAATTCACAAAATGTCATAAAATTTTGAGGCTGTAACAAGTATAGAATATTTAGTGTATAGAGATGAATTTTGAAATGGGTCAAAATTTAAATGGCCGCGCTTCTAGTGTTAAAAAATTAAAAAATCGAAAGTTAGTTTTTAATAAAAATATAAGAAGATTTATTTACATACTACACTTGTCTTTGCACTACCTGTGGACTTCTGGTTTGAGGGCCTGTGGTCTCCATCCATGTACCTTGGGTTCCCTTGTTGTTCTGCCGGGTTCCATCAGAAGTTACATAATTCGCCTGGTCTGTGTCGCCATATAATATAAAAAAGAAAAGAATTTATGCTATTATTCTTAAAGCATAATTGGATTACATCGCCTCCTGGAGTGTGAGAAGGAGAGTGTCACGGTTGAAAAATTTAAATGACTTATTTAGATGCAGTCCAATGAAACTCTGCAGAGCAGCGGTAGACATGGTAAAGATAGTGATGATGATATCCAACCTCCGATTGGGAGGCTGCACTTAAAGCAGAAGAAGTATCCAATTAGGTGTTCCAAATCCTTCCCATGCCACTCTTGCTCTTGTATTTTGTTGAATATTTTGATTTGTTGTATATCATTGCTATTTATAGTTACACGTCTGGGGTCGTCTGTGTTTGCCATTGTTTTTTTTTTTTTCATATTCATTTTTAGGCCAACATATTGGGAGCTATCTGCGAGTTCCTTCACCATAGTTCCTCGAATATGCTCGCTATAATCACGATGTCGTCAGCCAATCTGAGGTGGTTTAACTTGTTGCCATTAACGTTGATGCCATATATTGACCAATTTGTATTTTGAAGACGTCCTCTAGGGCTAGATTAAACAGCTTGAACGATATTAACTCGCCTTGTTATTTGCCAAATTATTATTAAATTCATTACGCTATACAAATGTTATTGTAAACTAGATACTAAGATGCTATAGAACTTGTTAAAATATACCGGTTCAGCCAGTTCGTAAAAGAACAATTATCGCGAATTTTGCGTGGTATTAAACAAATATTTCTGAGATTCTAGTACTGTTCGTTGCAAGATATTTCCGATTTAGTCTTTTAGTAATAGTTGTATATTGATTTGACTAAAGTGTCAACGAGAACTGAATACAGAATTCTAAAAAATTTTTAAAGTGAAGGTTAATCGAATAATGTATCTCTTAAAAACATTAAAACCAGAGGTAAAAAACGCAACCAGCTTGAAGATGACACAAAATATACTATTCGGAGAAAATTCCACACTTTCTTTTTTCGGATCCTTACCAGTCCCAACCCTAAAAAATGTTGAAGTCGAAATAAATTCCGATGATTCAATGCCCAAAATATCACGACGTATTTTATTGCGAACATTGGGGCAACTGAACATCAAATATATGAAAAGAAGCAGGAATAGTGTTCTTTTAGAAAAAGATGAAATTATCTTGTCTCGGAGACATTACTTACAAAAAATCCGAGAGTATCGCCGTGAAGGACGAAAAGTGTACTATTTTGATGAAACTTGGCTAAATCAAGGTCATACTGTCTCAAAGGTGTGGCAAGATTTGGAAATTAAAAGACGTCGACAAGTCTTCATTGAAGGGTTTTCAACAGGTTTGAAAATACCAGTGGGTAAAGGACGGAGGCTGATAATAACACATATAGGCAGCAATTCGGGTTTTTTGATTACAAGACAACCAACGATTACCAAGAGGAATTGGACGCTCAAATATTCGGAAGGTTGGTTTTCAAATATTTTACCAAACCTCTTTCGCAAATTCTGTCGTTGTTATGGACAATGCGTCATACCACAGTCGACGGTTGGAGCCAACACCAACGACTGTCTGGCGAAAAGGTGAAATCATCAACTGGCTCTCTCAAAAAAATATACCATTCGATGACAACATGTTGAAAGTACATTTACTAAACCTCGCAAAGATACATATACCCCAATTCAAGAAATATGCAGTCGGCGAAATGGCTCGTGAAAACAACATAATTGTACATCGCCTCCCTCCTTATCATTGTGAGCTGAACCCTATCAAGCATATATGGGCTCAAATAACAAACCAAGTGGCAAGAGAAAACTTGAGTTTTAAAATGAAGGATGTGAAAAGCTTGTTAGCTACTGCTAGCCTCTTGGTTTCCGAGTCTTGGAAAAAATATATAAGACACACTATAAAAGAAGATGATAGAATGTGGGACTTAGACACAAGTAGTAGTAGTGATCGCGATAGCTCTTCATCATTCGACGAGCCGTCTTCATACGATGATTAATACTACTATTTTAATGTTACTTTCGTATGTAAGCAAGTTTATTTTTTTGACATATTTTTCAAACTCAAATACATTTTCTCTAACCTCAATATGCATACGTTGCTCTTTGAAAAAAAAGTGAGTACTTCTTATATATATATATATATATCTATATATATATATATATATATATATATATATATATATATATATATATATATATATTATATACATTTATTAGATACCTTAACAGATACAAAACGATTATTAATCTATCATAATTTTGCTGCATGTCAACATGTCAATGATTAAATTATAAATTGCTAGAATATCTATCATCACAAACTGACAACCATGTCATCGCCTTAATCACACTCACATTTCTGAGAAGCTACTGTCTAGAATTCTGAAATAATAGTATAGAAATTTGTAATTTTGAATTATAAGTGCAAATGCAATTAACTGATTAAATTTAAATAGGTACAGAAAATTATGCTTAAAATTTTATTTACCAATCGTTAACAACTCAAAATTGAAATACGTACCTGGCTACACCTACTTTGTATCATTTAGTAAAGTACGTTTAAACTTTAGATATAATTTAAAATTGAACCTAATGTAACAAAAGACTAAGGGTGACTATTCGTTACAGCATTAAGGGAGTACAATCATTTTGTGCTTGATATCGGCCCAGTCTCTTAATCTGGGGAATTCCATCCGAATTATCTTGCAACGGATAGTACTTTAGATCATTTATACACTCAGTGTACTTCACAATATACCATATAAATGATGAGAATTAACATAGAAAATATTTGAAACACTGATAATCGTTTTGGTTGGTGTTTATGACCTTTCGAAGTTCTATACACAATAGAAACCTTACTACAAGCTCGAAAATATTGAAAATGTGAAATATAAACTTCACTTAAGCACGTAATTGCTCTATGCTATAAATACATATTACTAATTTACTTATTACATAGATCTGGTTTATTCTAAACAGTGTGATAAAAAAATGGATCATAAAACGTGATTTTTTGATCGCTTTCAGATTTCTAAACCGAATTTGTGCCTTATCCTGTGCAATTGAATTTTATGTCTTTATTTTTAGTTATTGTATTTTCTGTTACTAGAATTTAGTTTGATAAATAGTTTAATTGTTTTAACATGTCTATTATGTGGCCACACTACAACCAAAAAATATGGTTATAACTTTTTAAAGACCCTGTATAACATAAAACAACTTTTTAGTCTTTTAACGAACAAGGGCAGCTGATTGTTTATCCCGAAGAGCAATCATTTAAACAATTGTTCTTGCCAAAACAGTGACTTTACAGGTATTTAGCAGATCTCAATCGATTGTTTCAGGCTTCAATTTTAAAATTTGTCAAAAAAACTTTTATCCTTCCTAAATATTTGTACTTATACCTAACGCTTTAAAGATTATAAAGCTTTTTGTAGAATTGTAATTCATTTAGTATTTTTTTAGAAAAAAAAAATCCAAAAAATCACTGATTAAGGCATTTTTCCAACAAAAAATTGCAAATAACTCGAAAAGGAAGCATTTTTCAAAAAATTACCAATACTCCAGTCGTCAGAGACGAAAGTGCCACTGAACGCAAAAGTTTACCACATTTACCCCTGGACTTCCCCCTGAAACCCCTCTCGCAGGGGGTAAAAACGCGAAAAAATCGATTTACCAAGAATATGTACACCGTAGAAAAAAATGTTTCAAATAAAAAATGTAGCTGAGATAATTTTAAACAAAAATGTTTATAAGCATTTTTTATGTAAAATGAACCGTCCTCTTAGAAACAACGCTTTAAGCGACCGTCGATTTTGCATGTCAGTTACGCACGCGAAATCAATGTTCAAAAAAATTTGTATCTGCTCGACGGTAAAAATTCGATATCTTTTGATCAAAGTGTTCTATTGACAAAAATCAGGATGCGTTTTAAAGGTAAAGAGTTCAGCTTTCATATGCTGTTTTTGTATTTTGCCGCAAGTAAATTTAGGTGTTAAATAAATAAACGTGGCGCGATTTTTGCCATTTTTTTATTCTCACGAGATCAATACAATCTATCCTTTTCATTGACTGGCCACTATAAGGTTTCAATTACTAGAGCCTAACCTTAATAACCTATAACATGAAATTTTAGTTTTGAGTTTTGGCCACAAATGTGAGGCATTTAAAATATACTTAAAAAACGCTGGATTTAAACTGTCACAAAACAAACGATCTAAAACGTTTAAAACTTTTTTTTTAGTTACACTAGTATGTTTTTTAAAATAAAAGAATAAAAAGAAGTTCTGCAATAAACTACACCCATAACCGTCTTCTTAAATGCATTTCCCGTGTCGTGTGATGGTTTGTAATGTAAACCATTTAATTATGCGATTTTTATTCATATTTCAAATATTTTTGTTATTTGATATATTTATATTTGTTACCACAACTCAAAATTGAAATTTCATAGGTTTTAAAGATTGATCTCTAAAAATGGAAATTTTACTACAACTGGTCAATGATCAATCTTATTGATCTCACAGAATCGTAAAAAATGCAAAAATTGCAATACGTTAATTTATTTAACACCTTTATAAAAACTGAGTTTATTTTCGGCAAAATACAAAAACTGCATACGAAATCTACATTCTTTGGCTTTAAAACCCATCTTGATTTTTGTCGATAGGACATTTGGATCAAAAGATATCGAATTTTTACCGTCGAGCTGGTGCAAATTTCATTGAACGTTGATTTCGCGTGCGGAACTGACATGCAAAATCGGTGGACGCTTCAAGCGTTGTTTCTAAAAGAACGGTTCATTTTACACAAAAAATGCTTATAAACATTTTTGTTTAAAATTATTTCAGCTACATTTTTTCTACGGTGTAAAGATTCTTGGTAAATCGATTTTATTGCATTTTTACCCCCCTGCGAGGGGGGTTTTAGGAGGAAGCCCAAGGGTAAAAGTGGTAAACTCTTTTGCATCTTTTTTTGGGCCCCAAAATTAATATTCTCTGCAAAATTCAGCTTATTCGTATGATTTTTAGGGGTCAATTCTGTGACGACTGGACTACAAGAGAGAGAAAGTATTAGCTTTGATGAGATACGTGTAAAAAAATTTGCTCGAAGCGATTCGGAACATTGTTTTTTTTTTGTTATAAGTTATTTGTTAATAACAATTTCCAGCCCACTTGGAAAAATTTAAAAAAAAAATACATTTGAAGTTGACAAAATATATACAGTGCGACCCATTTAGATTGGAAACACCTCTATAAAATTTGAAGTTGTTAACCGATCTTAACCAAAATTTTTTTATGTCATATAATAAAAGGTCTATTGCGGGACAAAATATGAAATATTTAGTTAAATTTTCAGGGCAATCTACGATACTTTTTCGTCGAAAATGGAGAATTTGTATTAGCGATTTTTTTATTAAAAAAATTTCTACGCCACTGGATTTAGAGTGGCTTCAAATAGATATGACAACAATTTTATTAAGATATATTTATTAATAACAAACTTATGACAACTTAAAATTTTAAAACTCACTAAGAAAAAAACACTTTGTATTAACGTTAAAAAAACACTGAATTAACAGAAACATGGAAACAATTTTAGTTTAAATCCTAGTTGCCTCTAACAATCCACTATCTAATTGGATACATTTGTCGTAGCATTTATGAATATTTCTAATTACATTTCTTAGTTGTTGGGAAGTAATTTCTGCACATGCCTGTCGAATTCTTGCACGAAGTTCGTTTACGTCTCTTGCACGGGTTTGGTAAACTTTTTGTTTGATAACTCCCCAGAGAAAGAAGTCTAAAATTGTGAGATCTGGAGATCTGGGTGGCCAATCTATCAACGGACCCCCCGCCTATCCCACGGTTCGGAAAATTTTCATTTAGCCATTGCTTCACGCTTCTGGCGTAATGACCAGAACACCCATCTAAATGGATATACAAATTTAATCGTTCATTAATTGGGAGCTCATGGATGGCATCCCACAAGTCGGTGTTTAAAAATTCTAAAAAGTTCTGTGAGTTCAAGTTATATTGTTTAAATATTCCCCTTGGGCCCATAAACAATATTCTGAACGTTTTGCTTCGTCGCCTTCTTGTAATTTGTGTAAGAATTTTGATTTGAAAGGTTTAATATTATTTATCTTAAGACATCGCCGAATACTCTCTCGAGGCACATTCAAATATAAACTGGCATTCCTTAAACTGGCATTAGGGTTATTTCTGAAATGATCTAAAATGATTTGATCATTTCCTCTTCTTCTTTGTAACGGATTATTTTTTAGAATTAGTTTTGATACTGAACCATATTCATTAAATATTCTATTTATTTTGTTTACCGTACCGCAGCTAATATTAGGACGATCCACATGTCTGTCAAAATTAAATATTGTACAAACTTCCCTGGCACTTCTATCGTTATCTCCGAAAAGACGTATAATTTCAATTTTTTCTCTCAAACTTAATTTTGCAGCCATGACACAAAATATTATTAAAAGAATTTGAAGTAAATATTGTTGCAGATATTATGCATAAATTTATGCTAACACTGAAATTTGTATGACACAAATAATGTCAAACAGTAATATCGTTGTCATGGCAACTGAGATTTAAGTTGTAGCATGTAAAGTTAATAATAATGTAAGTGCGTTACTTGCATTAAATTTTTATGCTATTTTAAACATTTTGTGTCTATACAGCGTTCCACGTTAAGAAAATAACATTAGACTTATGGAGATCAGTGTTGCCAAAACTCTCAGGCGTGCGATTTACTATGTCGATATATTTTTCGAATTTCCATTTTCAATTAACATTTAACTGTAAAGTCAGAATAACAAATGAAGAACCACAAAGCCTTATTATCATTATGTAGTCTCAGAGAACGACATAAAATCGCTGACATACGTACACCGTATTATTTTAAGTTGCAATTATTAATTAGATATATGCATTCCAAGCGGTCCGTTTATTTGCTTTTAAATCTGTGTATGATTTAACTAAGCAATATTTTCTACTGATTTCATGATTCATGGTATATGATATTCTTACCGAAAAACAAATAAACTGTCGTTACTATAATTAAAATAAGATAAAATAAAATTATCTTTTGTAAATACTATTTATTTATTTTTTAAATACTTTAAATACTTTTCATCTCTTGTTTCGAATGGGCACTTTTGGTCAATTACGTTAAAAAACATTAATTTAATTCATGTCTGTGAAAACGAAAATACAAATAATTATACAACCCCGAACCGTGCTTGTATTCATCGTGGCATCGCTGCGCTTCTATCGTCCATAAGAAATACATGGCCCTATCTCCGCAATGTTATTTTCTTAACTTGGAACGCTCTATAGTACTGGTTTATTATTAAATTATTTGAAAAATAATTAGTTTTATGGTTATCTGTTAATACAGAGTGTTTTTTTCTTAGTGGGTTTTCAAATTTTAAGTTGTCATAAGTTTGATATTATATAAAAATATATCTTAATGAAATTTTTGTCATAGTTATTTGAAGCCACCTTAAATCCAGTTGCGTAGAAATTTTTTTAATAAAAAAATTGCTAATACAAATTCTCTATTTTCGACGAAGAAAAAGTATCGTAGACTGCTCTGAAAATTTAACTAAATATTTCATATTTTGTCCCGCAATAGACCTTTCATTACATGACAATAAAAAAAAATTGGTTAAAATCGGTTAACAACTTCAAATTTTATAGAGGTGTTTCCAATCTAAATGGGTCACACTGTAGAATCGAATAAAGAAGGTTTGGTGCGGTAGAAACGCAAAATAAAATTGGTTTGTATATTCCGTTTCTAAGCGTCTTTTTAGGGATAAACCGCTCGCCTAATATTAGTTATTGATGGACACACTATTGACTGATGTTTTTTTTAGGATGACGTCTCTGCTGGTCCAATGTCCCACAATATGAGCGTACGAGGAAACGTCTTGAACAGGGTTGGACATCAACAAGACAAATGGAAGCGCCAAGTGAAAGAGCAGAGGAAAAATATTTACGACCGACATACCATGTTAAATTAAGCTTTTTTCTGTATCTAATATATCAAAAACATTGCATTTTTTAAACTAAAAGGGAAATAAGGGTGTAACTTATCAAGTAGTAGAACAAATGACACAAAGCGATACGAAAAATTAATTTAATGTAAATATTTGTTTCCTTAATTTTATTTCATATATGTTTTGGTTAATTTCCACCCAAGTTACGACAACTGTTTAGGTGGACAGAGCTTACGACTTTTTTAATTATAGATTATTCAATGTCGGTAATGTAGGTTCCACATTTGCCTTCATTTATTAATGAGTAGTTCAAATGCCACATGCAGTTATCCAAACAAAACAACATTTAATGGAAGCTAATTATATTCTAAAATGTTTTACTTATGTAGAGTAATAATATTTCATTGGGTTTAATACATTTATTTAAACATACTTTTTAACAAAGTCTCCAAGAATCAACAATGTCCCAAAACCCATGTTCTAACAATGATCTTGACAAGTAGTGACAACTGACAAAGAGTCCCCATACATTGTGCCTAGAGCCCCGTGACCGTAATCATAACCTACTGATATGACATCTTTCCCCTTACATTTGATAGTCCTTAAAACGCACTGGAGGCCTTTTGATTCTAGCACTAGTTCTATTTTCAGCATTCATCTGGGAGGTTGAAGGTTCCTCTACTCCACAACTCTGATTCCCAGATGAGGAGTTTAATGATCTATCATTATGTGCGAAATCAGTATTCTTCTTAATTTCCGCTTTAACTAGGGAAGGCCTCAAGTGATAACTGTTTCGCCTGACCACTTCCCCATTTTCTTTCTGCACTAAATAAGATCTGGGTGCCTCATCTATTTTTTCCAGAATTTTACCTGGTCTCCATTCTCTACCCTCTCTGACACCTACATTCTCTCCTGGCACTATTTCTCTTCTTACCTTGGTGTTTCTATCATAATAATTTTTATATTCGTTTCTTTTTGCCTCTAGTTTCTCCCACTCTTCCTTTAGATTAACGTCTTTGTGCTTTTTATTTGATGGTAGCTTCGATCTAAGAACCCTGTTAGTCACTAATTGGGCCGGTGTTTTATCTGTTCCATTTATTGGAGTATTTCGATACTCCAGGAGCGCCATATCTAAGTCGTCACACTTTCTAAGCATGTTTTTTGCAATTTGAACGGCTCGTTCTGCCTGCCCATTAGACCGTGGATAGCGGGGACTGGACGTTACAAACCGAAAATCCCAGTCTTTAGCAAATTGCTGACAATGCCACGAATTATAAGGCATGTTATCTGAGATGACTTCATAGGGTATTCCGTGTGTTGAAAAAATTTTCTTTAACTCCTTGATGACCACCTGAGAAGTTTTTGAATTAATTTTCACTATATCGAGCCATTTAGAAAAATAATCGATCAGAACTAGATATGACTGTCCACCATAATCTAATATATCACTTGCTACCTTTTCAAAAGGTGCTTGAGGCAACTCTCTAAGTAATAGTGGTTCTTTAGCATTGTGACTTTTAAATATCTCACACTTGCTACAATTTCTTACCCAGTCTTCTATACTTTTGTTCATTTGTGGCCAATGTAATATCTGTCTTGCTCTCTGTTGGGTTTTCTGAATGCCAAAATGACTTGAATGCAATAATCTTAGCATGCTCTCTCTCAATATTTTTGGGACTATAACTCTGTCTTTGTAAAATATTAGTCCGTCAAGTAAATATAGTTCATTTCTTATATAATAATAATACCTAATTGAATCGCTTACTCTTGACAAAGTTTTGGGCCACCCTTGTATACAATATTTCTTTACTAGTTTCAGATCCTCATCAGCATCCACTTCAGTCCTAAATTGTTCTCTCTTCTCATCAGTCATGTCAATAGTATGAACTATTTCTGTAATAAATTTATCATCATCCACTTCATCTTTTATAAAATTCCTCGATAATAAATCTGCCACATGCATGAACTTGCCTGGCTTAAATTTTACCTCTATGTCATATTTAGATAATCTTACCCTAATCCTTTGTAATCTCGGCGACATTATGTCCGCAATGCCTTTATGCATTAATGCCTCCAAAGGCTTATGGTCAGAATCAATTTGCACTTTCCTTCCGTAGATAAAATTGTGAAATTTATTGCATGCATAAAGGATTGCCAAGAACTCCTTTTCAATTTGACTCATATTTGACTCTGCTTTCGTTAGCGCCCTAGATGCAAATGCTACCGGTCTGTTATTCTGTAAGAGACAGCACCCCAAGCCATTACTACTACTGTCAGTCTGTATCACAGTTGGTAACTTCTCATTGAAATTGGCAAGCACACTACTTGACATAATTACTTCTTTTATTTTATTTAGTGCATCAGAATGTCTATATGTCCATACCCATGCATTACTTTTTTTTAAGAGTTCTCTTAAGGGCGTGGAAATCTCTGACAAGTTTGGAATGAATGCCCTTAAATAATTTACCATTCCCAAAATTTGTTGTAATTCCTTTTTATTTTCTGGATCCTTCAATCTTATTATCGCTTCTACTTTTTTGTTGTCAGCTCTCATCCCATCTTTATCAAAGATATGACCCAAGTATCTAACACTTTCAACGCAATATTGTATTTTGTTTGGGTTAAATTTCACATTTAGTTCTCTAGCCCTATCTAACACCTTATTCAGTGTATTATTATGCTCTTCTATTGACTCACCACAAATTAATAGATCATCGAAGTAGACTATACAACCTGGAATATCTGCAAAATTTTCAGAATTTAATTTCTGGAAGTATTCAGGTGCTATGTTAAGACCAAATGGCAGGCGGCAAAATTTATATGTGCCAAATATAGTGCCAAAAGCACATAAATTACTGGATTGCTCATCCAGTTCTACTTGGTAAAAACCCTCCTTAAAATCTAGAACTGTAAAAAATGACTTACCCTGTAACATTGAACGAATCTCATCAACAGTAGGTATTATACAAAATTCCCGTTCCAATGCCTTGTTCAGGTCACGAGGATCTAGGCAGATACGTAATGATTTATCAGTTTTCTCAACAATTACCAGGTTACTAAGCCACTGCGTAGGACCATCAACCTTTGCTATGATTCCTCGCTTTTCAAGATCAATTAGTTGATTATTAAGTTTAGGCTTGATTGTAAGTGGGACTCTACGAGGTGGCCTAGCCACTGGCACTGCATTTTCTTTAAGCTTTAAACTACATTTTTTCTGAAATTTACCTAAACCTGAAAAAACATCCTTATTCATTTCTACAAATTTTTCTTTAGAATGCAGTGTTATGTTATCAATTTTATTAATTAAATCAAGCTCTATGGTAGAACATAAACCCAAGATAGGTGTTGATCTTTCCTTTACAACAACAAAATCTAATAAATGATCAATATTTTTATATTTACAGACAAGTTTTATTATACCCAAAGGAATGATCTTAAAACCACCATATGTCTCAAGTATGACCTTAGTTTCTTTTAATTCATTAATTTTGCAAACTTTTTCAACAAAAACCTTGGGTAAAATGTTAACCTGTGCCCCTGTATCTATTTTAAAGGGTATATCAATGTTATTAATTTTTAAATTTTCCATCCAGTCTTTATTATTTTTATTCTTAATTTCATTAACAGTGATTGATGAAATCATGAAATCATATACTTCATTATTTTCACTTTCTTCCACTTGTACCTCTCTTACTAACCTACCATGATAACACACTTTATCAAAATGCCCATATTTACCACACTTTCTACACTTTTTTCCATATGCTGGACACCTCCTTGGTCCATGGACACTCCCACAGTTTCTGCAGTTAAATTCACCTCTAGAAGAACTGGCACCCCTGACTGTTTGGACTGAATTATGCCCCTGCTTGACTTTACTTCCAATTGATTCAATTTTCACCTTCTCTAAGCTGTTCTGAACTTCTTTTATTTGAGCTTGGGATACTTCATGCATTTTACATATTTCAATAGCTTTAGTCAGATCTAAATTAATTGTTTTTAACATGCTTTGTTGTGCATCCTTACTATTGGTGCCTAATACTATTCTATCTCTGACCATTGAAAATGCTTCAACACCAAACTCACAATTTCTTACTTTATTTTTTAAATCTGTTAAAAAGTGGTCAAAAGACTCTCCTTCTTCTTGAATGCGCTTATAAAACAAATATCTTTCATAAACCACGTTTTTTCTAGGGGTAACATAAGACTCAAATGCTTCCAATACATCTGCTAGCTTTCCTTGTTGGACCTCTGTTAATTCCAAACTGTTATAAATCTCAATGCCTTCTTCTCCAATTAAATTGAGTAAAATTGCTACCTTAACTTCATCACTTTTACCACTTTTTCCTGATGCCATCAGATATATTTCAAAACTTTGCTTAAATCGTTTAAAATTTTCGGCCACATTGCCTTCAAATGATAATGGATTTGGTAACCTTGCTTCCATGATTTTTGTTTAATTTCCACTAGACTGCGCCAAGTAATAATATTTCATTGGGTTTAATACATTTATTTAAACATACTTTTTAACAAAGTCTCCAAGAATCAACAATGTCCCAAAACCCATGTTCTAACAATGATCTTGACAAGTAGTGACAACTGACAAAGAGTCCCCATACATTGTGCCTAGAGCCCCGTGACCGTAATCATAACCTACTGATATGACATGTAGAAGTGATTTTAAGGTTCAAATACGAATTACAACTTTTAAAAATATGCGCTAGAATTTATTGAATGCTAATTAACATGGTGGAAATATCATAGAGTATTAATTGATCAATTATATGTCTCCTTAATTATATTTTCTACATGTATACTACACAGTTTCTCCTATTTTCGTTAATTTTCAACATACATATAAAGTTTCGGCATCTGTTTAAGTAGAAAGGGGTTATGACTTTGATGATTGCAGGGTATTTAATGTCGGTAATGTAGATTCCATATTTGCCTGCATTTATCAGTGAGTAGTTCAAATGTCACATGCAGTTATCAAAAGAAAACCACTTTTAAATGAAGATATTCATATCATCAACTATTTAACTTTTGCAGAAGTAATTGAAAGTTTCAAATATGGATTCTACTTAATAAGATCTAGATTATACTTAAAAAAAACAAGCGTTTAAATGTACTGAGACTGATAGAATGATGAGAAAAAAAACTGAAAATGTCATATATATTGTTAATCAGTTAAACACATTCAGATCTTGTTGTGAGAGTAAAAATTACTCTTGATAAGTCCTTTCAACAAACGGCAAAAAAGCCGTTAAATTTTCCAAAGTTAAAAATGAATGCAATGTTTTTGTATATATCAAAAAATTGTAAATAATAGACTGAAATTTATTGAGTCGCTTTATTCTAAAATGATCCGAATACGTAATAGTAAGGTATAAAAAATTGAAAAGACTAACTCCAAGTTAAATGAGAAATGTTTAAATATAGCATTTTATACATATCTCAACGAGCCACCAAGGATCTCCTTATCTTTGGAAAAGCGCTGTTTGTCCAATAATTGCTTCCATATAGTGAAATGATGCTTATCCGAGGGAGCCAGGTCTGTAGAGTAAGGTGGATGAGTCCCAATGATACATACATACAACTCGAAAACTTTTTCGTATTTTTTTTTTTCTCGATTTGTTTGAACTTTTTTAGTGTTTATAATATGGAACAACTTATTGGAGGCCCTTTTGAGTATTAAAACTGAAATGTCTTTCTGAAAACCTACTTTGACTTTATTGCTGATGCACAATATAAATGGCGCCTCAGGAAGACAGTGATACATATGATGATAAGAAATTTACCATGAGTTTGAAAACATTTTACTGTAATGGTTTCTTCGTCGCCCTTTACGCACTCGTCTCATGTCGTTATCTTAAGAAAGCACTGTCCATTCAAGAATTAATTTAATTTAGCTAAAAGTTGGTAACCTGAGCGAACCAGGTCTGGGAAGTAAGGTGGATTAGACACAAAGATCGATTGAAACGGTACGAAGATTTTTATTTTTGTCTTTAATTTTTTAACTTAGAGTTTACAATAAAAATACCTTTCATGATTTTCATCGATTTAGGAATTAATTCGATCAATAAAATTCTTTCGGATTTCAATCGGTCGATGTAATGATTTTTGTGTGTGAAAGCGTTCATAAATTCGATTCTTACGATTTTCTTCGTATTTCTCTACGTACCATGCTTAAATGGGTCTTAGTGATATCCTGGTGTTAAAAAAATGATGTTCATGTCTGAAACGTTCGAGGAATTCGGTTCTTACGATTTCCTTCGTATTTCTTACCGTATTTATATGTATCTTAGTGACCTCCTCGTGTTAAAAAAATGATGTTCTCTCAAAAATTACTTCAATTTAATGAAAATATTATAATTCCAAAAAACCAAGTCTAGGAAATAAGGAGGATGAGTCGTAATGAGTTATCGGAAGATTCGTGTCCTGATTCATCTTTTGTCTTTGATTTTTTTTTATTTGTTTACGGTTAACTAATAAAATCCATCTCGGGTTCTAAGTGATAAATACTGTAATTTTTTTGTCTAAATACTTATGTTGAATATGATGACTTATTAAAAATGGATGCGGCGCCATTGCAGAGACTGAATTTTTGCCTCAGATGTGTATCAACACACCTCCCTTTCGTCTCATGAGAATTGAATCAAAAAATAATTCACCATCAGTTTGAAAACGTTCGAGAGATTCCATTTTTAAGGTGTCCTTCGTATTTTTCTACTTATTGGATTTCTAATTTAGCCTGTAACAATGCCTGATCTGGTTCGAGATCTCTCTCTCTCTCTCTCTCTCTCTATCATGCCTTATTGTATCGTGCAACACATGCTTGTGACACTATTATTCTTTGTCTTATAGCGGCATAGAAAAGTTGATTTTGGTTCTTTTGAACCAAAAAGATTATTATAAGTTTGTTTCTTCCTCATTTTCGTATTTTGAAAATGTTTGATTCGTTCCATCTTCGTAATGTACTTCGTATTTCTCTTATCTACCTCGAGATTTCTTTGTCATTATTTTTCGAGCAGCTAATTTAAATTACACCGCTTTACAGTGGCGTAGAAAAAGGGTCTTTTAAATTTGTCTCTTAATGTATGTATGATAGTTTATTTTACAATATTATTAAGTATTACAATTTTTGATTCCGAAAATCTTTCATTTTTGACATTCTTAGATCTCAATATAAGGCAAGGCAATCTGTCTATTCGTTGTCTTTTCTTTTTGCTCAGCATTTTCGAGTTTTCTCTTGAATTTTATCTTACAGTAGTGTAAGAAAAGGGTATATAACTTTATTTCTTGGATATACTTTCTATTGTGTAATATTCCTGTTTATTTAATCTTTTATATTTATATATGTATTGCATATGCTTTTCTTTTATTAAAATGTTGCGTCTTGTGCTAAATTATTACAGCAAATTTTTTTGTGCATTCGCTTCAATCGAAGTTTTCTATAATTTTGAATTTCTTTGTTATTCTTGCTGTATACTAAAATGAGCTAACTTGGAGTTAAAATAACCTAATAAAGAATATATATGATTTTGTTGTGTATTATTTTTTTGTGCATTCGCTTCAATCGAAGTTTTCTATAATTTTGAATTTCTTTGTTATTCTTGCTGTATACTAAAATGAGCTAACTTGGAGTTAAAATAACCTAATAAAGAATATATATGATTTTGTTGTGTATTAGGCACCAAGTTTTTGTTGAATTTCTCCTTTAAGGGGTGTGTATATAAATGAATTCCTATCTGTATATTTATATGTAATTAATAAGTTAATAAATACTCTGGTACCAAGTGTTAGATGTTTTTATTTTTTCCTCTGTTAAAATATTTATCTAGAAAATATTTCTACGGAACAAATTAATCTCAAACTGAGAAATATGTTTTGTTCTTTGCTGACCATTTTACTGTGAATATTCAGTATATCGATATTATATTCAGTATATTGAGATTATACAGGGCTGGAACTCCAACGAGTGAACATACAATAGATACATCTTACAAAACGCTGCAAAATATTTAATGCGGGACACAGTTATCACAGTTTATGGTCCGAGTGTTAAGACACTTATTATGAACGAATAAAAGACGAACCCTATTATCACTGCCTAAGTGAAATATATCTAGGCCACATATTGAGACACGATAAGTACCGTCTACTGCAATTGATTGTCCAGGGAAAAATAGACAGTAAGAGAGGGCCAGGCAGGAGAAGACACTCGTGGCTCCAAAATCTGAGGAAGTGGTTCGGGCTCACATCGGTCGAACTATTCAGAAGCGCCGCAAATAAGATCAGAATTGCCATGTTAATAGCCAACGTTCGCAACGGACAGGGCACTTGAAGAAGAAGAAAGTGAAATATAAGTAGGAGGACGCCAAGATCGGAGATGTTGACGATCAGGTGTTAGATATTCCTGATATACCAGACGAAGTACCCGGTGAAGTAGAAATTCACGCTTATGAATCTTCCGACGAAGATAAGGAAGAAAATGTATCGGTTCAACGTAAATGGAAAAAGAGTGAGAAGGTTGGAATTCAAGCTCAAGCTTCCACACCACCAAGAGTAGGCGATGAACACTTGGGCAAATCTGAGTTCGAAATTTTTTCATTATTTTTTACATCTGAAATAGTTCAATTTATTCGTCATAATACCGAACTCTACGCTCATAGAGATAAAAATATTCACAACTTTACTGTTTCTGAGGAAGAACTTCGTCAGTTTTTGGGGTTACTTTTGATAAGCGGATATCACCATGTTCCTTCTGAGGATGATTACTGGTCTACTGCAGATGACATGCAGGCTCCAATTTTTTCGAAAATAATGAGTCGGCAAAGGTTCCGACTTATAAAACGTTATCTTCATATTTGTGATAATGCCAACCTTCCAGTTGGTAATAAAGTTGCAAAAGTTGCAGAATTATATGATATGCTGAAACAAAACTTCAAAAAATTTGGAGTTTTCCATGAAAATCTCAGCATAGATGAATCGATGATTCCGTATCATGGGCATCACTCGGCTAAGATGTTCATAAAAAATAAACCAATACGATTCGGTTTCAAAATATGGATGTTATGAGGACAAGATGGATTCCCCTATAATTTAGAGATATACTGCGGTAAAACAATAGATAGAAAGATGCCTTTAGGTTCCCACGTTGTAAATAAAATGTTAGAAGTAATTGAGAACCCCAACAACCATAATGTATTTTTTGACAATTTCTTCACCAGTTATTCACTATTGTCAAGCTTGTGTGATAGAGGTATTCGGGCATGTGGAACTGTGCGTGAGAACAGAATAAATAAATGTCCATTGGTATCATCAAAAACAATAAAGAAGCAAGATCGGGGAACATTTGATTACAAATCCGATGGTACAGTTATTTGCGTCAAGTGGAATGACAACGCTGCAGTTACAATAGCAAGCAATCATTTCTCCATCAGTCCGCTCCAAAATGCGACAAGAAGAGTAAAATCTGAAAATAGAAAAGAAGTTCCACAACCAAATTTGATCAAGAAGTACAATTTTGGAATGGGTGGTGTCGACCTTTGCGATAGAATGTGTGCTAGTTATCGTCCAAGATTAAGATCAAAAAAATGGTGGTGGAATTTATTTTCTCACTCCTTAAATTTAGCGGTGGTAGCAGCATTCCGTTTCTACCAACACGTAAATCCTGAAAGTACTATAACTCATTTGGATTTTCGAAGAAATGTTGCTATGGCGCTAATCAAAGTTGGAGCAAGCTCAAGAAAAAGAAAAGGTGGTCCAACTTGTCCAGTTCTTAGAGATATACGATTTGATGGAATAAATCATATTTCTAAAAGTACATCACAAGGTAGATGTACTGTATGCCAAAGAAACACACGCTTAGAGTGTACTAAATGTGAAAAGCGTCTACATAAAAATTTTTGTTTTGATAAATATCACTCACCTTGCTAACATATTATTTGTAACATTAGATTTATAGTTTTATTTTAAATTTTGTTAGTTTTGTTATAATATATGGAATAAAATATGTTTTTACTGCAATGATATTACTTTGTTATATGTTGTGACTTATAGATGCCAACGTTCCCATTTTGGGAACATGGTTTTTTTCTCAAAAACAGCATTTTATTTTTTTTTTTCACAAAACAAAATTATAAAAGATATCCCAATAACATCTTTTTTATGGATAGTTGAAATTTGTTTACAGTTTTTAATGATTCGGCGTTTAAAGGGTTAAAATGAGAGGATATGGATACAGTAGAGCCATGACGAGACTAATCTCTTCGTGCTTGGGTAACTGGAGCCTCAGAGTTCGAATAGTACAAATCATGTCCGACCTGGGAACTCCGGAGGAGTACCACAGGGAACGGTCCAGTCACCCTTCTGTAAACAATATACACCGCTGATGTTACAAGAATACCAGAAATACAACTCCTCCTTTATGCCGACGACACAGCATAGTAGAATGGAGCATACAATGGAAAATCACCATAAACTCAGAAAAAACGCAAGAGATACTCTTCAAAAAGAGAAGGCAAAACCCGGAGGAACAAGTGACTGTGCAAAACAATCCTATCGAATGGAAAAGTGAGCAAAATACTGTCGAGTAAGTGAGTCATAATAGATCATGGTTAAACGTTCAAAAAACATGTAGACACAACATTGCAAAAAGCAAACATGGTAAAGCATCAATAAAAGGACAGGAAGAAAAAGTAATCTACCAATAAAAACTAAAATTAGATTGATAAATAGCATCTCTCGCATGAGGACATGTCTGCAAAACAAACAAAAATCGGTTGCCTGTAAAGTCGGTTTTACGGGCGAAGATTTTACGTGACAACGTCTTTTTCTCGGTAGAATATTTATTGATATGAATATTATTAAATTGCACAATAGGAACAAGGAATTGAATGAAAATAAGAATTGCACAAATTTTAACTATAGAAATATATTTTGTTTACTAAAACATTGTACATGTAAACTTAAACTTAACTAATTTCTATTTGAGTGATTTTGTTGAGGATAGGACGATGATAGGAGAAATATGAAATGAAAGGAAGTGTTTCTGCTGTAATGTGTCTTGAACGCCAAGAACGCTCGAGAAAGACAGAGACACAAGCACGGAAGCACGCACCGATTCAACGCGCCTAATTCTCTAGTGCTGCGCGCGCAGCGGACCGATCATGTTTGAGTGGGAGAGAGACGCAAGGCATTCGCCGGTCCGGCGGGCCTCTCTCTCGTTCGGTGACTCACTGTAATAGACGTGAGCGGGCGTTACACTTTTTCATGAATGACTCCGAGCCACAACCTAATTTAAGACGTTGTCACGTCAAAAAGAGAATACAAGCGGTACACAACAGCAACCTAAGGAAAGCTGTAAATGTATCCAGATACTTCGCTGAACGTTTCCTGTTCAGAGAACTTCAGCAAGTAAGAGTGATAGACACGATGGTCAAAAAGGCCAGGATTACATAAGTTCGCTGAACTGGAAAACCGTCCAAACCAGATATTGCTAGAAATAATTAGATATGATTTGTAAACCAGTAGATAAGTTCGTAGCTCTATTAACGTAGATATTCACAGCACTAAGTAAACCCACTATATGATTTTATTTCAGGACATCCTTAAAAAACGGCTTCCACCAACAAAGAAATTTAAAAACCACTAGAGAAAGGAGGAAGCCAACAAAAACAAATTAACAAAGCCCCGGAATAAGGGCCCAAATCCTCGAGCACCATGTCGACTTGAGGCCCGTGCAATCAATTCAGATAAACGGATAAGTCACTAGAATGATGTAGACAAGGGTGCAAGATTGAAGTAGCAATGACAGGAGTGACTAGTGAAACAGACTATATAAGTTATAAATGATTTTTTTAATACAATAAGTGTAAGGTCGAGAGTAAGAGTGTAATTTCCATGTTACTATTACTCTATTATACATTATGCACTATTACCGATGGGTAACCATTACTAACAACTTTTGTTATCTGTTTTCGCCCGATATGTTAAATGATAATATGAATATTGCAATCCTTATCTGTTTTATTAGTCAACTGCGATCATTATCTAAGAGTCGAATTATTATTCAAATTAAAACGTAAAATTTTGAAAAATAATTCACCAAATTTTTTGACCAAAAACTTATTTGGAAAATAATTTTTAAATATTTCCAAGTAAAATACGTTGCTACAAATGTATCATTGAATTTATTAACAGAAGAACGTAAAAGTAGTACGTCATACACGGGCGAAGTCAGGGGGAGGGTTTTGGGGGTTCAAACCGCACCTCGCCGAGAATGAGGTATTAAAGAATATTAACATTTATAAAATTAAAATAAGGACAGACGTGCGGCATATCTCATTGATTCTTCTTCTTCTTTACGTGCCATCTCCGCGACGGAGATTGGCAGTCATCATGGCTATTCTGATCTTAGATACTGCTGCTCTGAATAGTTCAATTGATGTGCATCCGTACCATTCCCATCAAGTTACGCAATCATGAAATTCTTCGCCTTCCTACACTTCTCTTGCCCTGGATTTTCCCTTGTATAATTAATTGAAGTACCTATGTTGTATCTTTCATTATACATAACATGCCCCAGTTATTGCATCTTTCGTGTCTTGATGTTTTTCAATATTTCTATTCTTTTGTTGACTCTTCTCATGACTTCGTTGTTTGTTACATGCTCGGTCTATGATATCTTCAGGATTTTTCTATGCACCACAGTTTAAATGCTTCCAACTTTTTAGTAGTTGACGCGTTAAGTGTCCATGCTTCTATCCCGTAAAGCAGAGTCGAGAAAAGAGTGTAATTTCCATGTTACTGTTACTCTGTTATACATTATGCACTATTATCGATGGGTAACCATTACTAACAACTTTTGTTATCTGTTTTCTCCCGATATGTTAAATGATAATACCTTGCCAGCCTAACCCTCAAGTCTAATTTCAGTTCTCTTGCACAAAGTACCTTTCTCATTTTATTGAAGTTTGTTCGTGCTTTCTCTATTCGAACTTTGATTTCTTTGGAATAATCGTTTGTGTGATTAATTATTGTGCCAAGATAATTGTAGTTTTCAACTTATTCTAAAGTTTTGCCATTAATTGTCAGGCCTTCATTATTATTTTGGGTTTTTGATATCCTCAAATTTAGTTTTCTTGATGTTTATTGATAATCCATATTCTTCTCCATACTCAACTATCTTGTTCATTAGCTTTTTGAGGTCTTCTAGTTCTCTGCTATTATGATGGTATCGTCCGCATATATAATGTTGTTAATTGGTGTTCCATTGACCTTTATCCTGCTGTTTCTCCCTGAAGAGCTCTTTTCATAATTTTTTCAGAGTATATATTGAATAGTAGTGGTGATAATACACACCCCTATCGCACTCCTCTTTTAATTTCGAACTCTTCTGATGTGTGTTCATCGTAGGCATCTTTGGATTAGTAAGTTGAATGCAAAGAGAGCTTCACGGGTACCTACGCCTCTACGGAATCTAAATTGGATTTCTTCAATATCCATATCAAGTATTTGGTAAATGCATTTACGGATGATTTTTAAAAACATTTTAAGTGTGTGAGACTTATGGTGCGGTGGTCGGTGCATTCTTTAGCATTTTTATTATTTGAGAGACAAATAAATGTTAAGGTCATCCATTCATTTGGTATGTCACCCGACTGATAAATGTTATTAAAGAGCTTAAGGAGGACATCCATGTGCTCATTATCTATTATTTTAAGGATATCAATAGGCAGTTGATCTGGCCCCGGGCTTTTTCCGTTTCTGGTGTTCTTTAGTGCATACAATATTTCTTCCTTTGTAATTTCTATACTTATTTCTGTATCGAAAGATATGTCTTGTAGGTTTCCTCTTTCGTCCTCGAAGAACTCTTCCATATATTATTTCCATCGTTTTAGCTCTTCGTCAGTCGTTATCATAGTATTTTCATTTTTATCTAAAAGAGTTGTGTTGTGGTTTCTTTTTTGCAGCCCTGCCATTTCTTTAACCTTTTTATGTAGGTTGATAGGTCGTATTTGTTCTGAAGATCTATCTCTTCACATTTTTCCTCATAGTAAGTTTGTTTTGTCTCTCTTTTTAATTTCTCTCATCATTCTTCTAATTTTATTGTTAATAATTTTGTAATCGTTACTATCTTTGTTCTTGGCTTATCTTCTTTGGTCCATTCTGCCGAGTATTTCGTCGGTCATCCAGTTGTCTCCCTTTCTTATCGGTTCTTTTATTATCGGGTTATGATCTGATGTGACATCTGCTCCTGGATATGTTTTTACTGATTTGATGGTGTTACGATATTTCTCTTTATTCATTATATAATCGATTTGGTTTCTTACCACTTTTTCCGGTTTATCTGCTGGTGAGCGCCATGTATATAACCGTCTCATGGGTAATTTAAAGAACGTGTTTGTGATTATTAGACTTTGTTCTTGGCAGAATTGTATTAGACGATCTCCTCTATCGTTACGTTCCCCTAGTCCTTGATCTCCCATTACTGTTCCAGCTCTTCCCTTGCCGACTTTTGTATTGAAATCACCCATAACTACCTTGATTTCCCTGTTCTTTGTTATTTTCAGTGCATCTTCAATTTGTTGGTAAAATGTTTCCACTTCATCTTCTGTTGCATCCGTCGTTAGCACATATACTTGGATCAAATTTAGTTTTGTGTGTGAGTACTTATTTGTAGTATCATCACCATTTCTGAGATTGGGGGAAAACCCTCTATTGACTTGTTGACCTCTGTATCGACAATAATTGCTACTCCACGTCTATGCTATATTTTTGCTTTTGATAATTTTACTTTGTCTTGTTTCGATGTTTGACAAGGGTTTCGCCGGTTAACCACCTGGGAGTCCTTGTGTGTTCCTGCTTTGCTGGATATTGGGCTCTGATTCTCATGAACAGTTGCTCTTTTTCTTTTAGTACTATGATATAAGCCATGATAATTGTACTAGAGATATCCAATTGGATCTTTAATGCAGTGGTTTCTCCTTGCCTTCTGCATCCTCATGCCGTTGACCATTTACTTGATTCATTCGCCTTTGGTGCCAATTTCTTAGCGCCATGACATAAGAGTGCCCTTCCACTTACCAACTCATCCGCCCGAAGCCGTTGGTCAGTAAGTGTGGGATTGCTTATACCGGCAATCACTCATTGTAATTTTCGCCATATCTGGCTATTCTTACTTATTTTAGCCTGCAGACTAATGCAGTTGCCCGGGGTGTGGCACGTGAAGCCATAAGTGAGAGTTAGTTGTCTTATGAGGACCAGTTTTCAAAAACCATCTCCCGTCTATGACGCTCGATGTGGCCGTTCCGCAAACGCGCACGCGCAAACCTATACTACAGCATTTCTACCCTTGTTTTTTTAAGATCTAGCCTGCGAGTTGGTTTTATAACTTTACCAAACCTAGATATTTTTGGACTGTCATTATTTAAAATCACTTTTGGAGAACCAATTTTGGGTGTGTGGTCAGATTCTAAAATAACACTTTGTGGCACTGATACTGGCGTTAACTCACTAACTGTTAAGATTGGCAGAACACTGGGAATATTGCTAAACATGTCTTGTTCTGGAACACTATAATTGGTGAGATTATTACTTATAGTAGGTACTATGTTGGTTTGTGAATAAGTTGGATCGCCCATATCACTTCTCAACGAGTCTGCATGAACAAATTTGATAAGAGATCCAACTTGCACTAAATAAGTACAAGGTACTTAATATTTTCATAATCTTACCCCTTTGCCAAAGCTTGGTATGTTAAATTTTTACATAAACTAGCTCATTTTATTTAAATAATTTTCTAGCTCCTACAGCATTTTGTGAACCACCTTTAGCATATTTGCTATGACCCGAGGGTTTGATTAAGCCAAATCTGGTTCTTGGTTTTAACTTTAGAATACTTTTAATTGGTGTCATATTTGTTGATGTTGAAAGGGTATTTCTATAAGCAAACAGAAAACTTGATAATTTAAGCAAAATTAATTAGTTTAGCTTAATTAAGCTTAATTTTTTATTAAAAAAGTATCTGTACCCTTGTATTGCCGTTTGTTATATTCTTTAATAGATCTCTGGAAACCTCTATGTTTCCTTGTTCATGGAAAGAAAGTTGTTGTTCCTTTGATTTGATAATTATTACGGAATATTAAGCGATTTATACTCTACAAAGAGTCATCGGTTCATATATAAAATTTTTAATAAACAATTGATAATTTTTCACAAAAATAGAGGTAGGGGAGGATGGGGCATCATGGACCATGGGGGTAATGTAAACCACATCGGTTATTTTGTTTAAAATTGGCAACACTGCATCTAGTAACTACTACAAATATGCGTAGACATCTTATCTACTTGTAGTTTAGAGTTTAGTATGAGTGTGAACGCACGGGGAGTACGTTCAGACCTAGAATAACAGAGACACATAGAAGCGACATAGCGGTCCAAAAGCGTGTACCATTTTTGTATACGCATGCCCGATTCTGGTTGTATTACTGTCAAAAACACGTGCTTATTCTTTAATTCTGGTTGTTTTCGATAGTCCGTAGGCGTCTATGGTAAATACTCGACACAACAAGTGCATTTGACCATTTATATAATTTATTTATAGTTAAAAGGTTATAGTTATAGTTTATAGTTAAATATATAAGTTTATAGTTATAGTTTATAGTTAAAAGTTTAATTTATATTTAAAATGTCTGGATATATTTGTGCGATTCGCGGATGTTCATCTGTGACAGGAAAAGGAATAAGTTTATTTAGATTTCCTAAGAATAATAACAGGTAATTACTATTGCTTTGTAATTATT
Organism: Diabrotica undecimpunctata; assembly: GCF_040954645.1. Taxonomy (NCBI): domain Eukaryota; kingdom Metazoa; phylum Arthropoda; class Insecta; order Coleoptera; family Chrysomelidae; genus Diabrotica; species Diabrotica undecimpunctata. The sequence goes on along the minus strand of NC_092809.1, from coordinate 37,905,703 downwards.
ATTAGTTATTACTAATTACATAATAGTATTGGTTTGACTTTCGAACAGTAAGCCGACGCCGACGTGTCTGTCCGAGCTATAAAAAAATAAACTTTGGTCTGCCAAGGGATACCTAGTTCAAAATGAAAACATTAAATTTGGTGTCAGTGCTATTTCTTTTATTGAAAGACGCAAGTCTCCGAAGGCTCAGGTCAAAAAATCAACAGATGGTCACCAAATGTCGGCGCGCTCGAAGACAACAATACGAATATAGTATTTTTAAGAAATAAAAATATATAGAGGGTTTTATACACGAGAATATTTGATTTAAGAGCGTAGGCGCAAAATTTGGGGCAAATGTTTTTTAAATGTATTCATTTTTTTCGAATCCTGAAAAAACTAATAAGTATTTTTGAAAAATTTAAACGCAGAATGAAAGACCACATTATTACTGAGGGCCAAAAGTCCCCGAAAACTTTTATAATGTTTATTTTAATAAGTTACAGGGGTGAAAAACAAGAGAAAATTTAGTGTGATTTTTAATTTCAAATATCTCATTCAAAAAAAACTTTTTGTTTATTCTAAGGGACTTTCGGCCCTCGGTAATAATGTAATCTTTCATTCTGTGTTTAAATTTTACAAAAATATTTGTTAGTTTTCTCAGGATTCCAAAAAAATGTTAAAAAGCATTGGCCCGAAATTTTGCGTCTACGCTCTTAAACGAAACAAAGAAATTACTAAAATGCTCAAACTAAAAATTGTTGGAAACATAATTAGACCGATAATTGGGAAAATCTTAAAATTCCAACAGAACAAGACTTCAAAATTGCAAAAACATGGTTGCAAATAAACAAACTTACATTAAATTATGAAAAAACTAAATAGGTACTCATCTACTTTTTGCTATATACAAAAGTTGTCTGCCAATTTTTAATTCGTTAAATATAAATAAAAAAGATCAAATATATGGATCGAAATACATAAAATATTTAGGAGTTTTAAATGGGAATTACAAATAAAAAATATTAAACCTTTATTTGTTGTATATCTCAATATTTAGTGACACTTTTGTGACTTCATCAGGAGAAAACTGAAAATTTATTAAGATTAGATATTGACAAAAGTTAAATATTTCATTACTTACAATATACTTAGAATATACTAATACCATAGAATAACAGTGGTAATACTCTTATAATTGTAAGTATACTCTTATAATTCTTTTTAAATGCAATCATTTTTTTTTCGAATCCTGAGAAAACTAACAAATATTTTTGAGAAATTTAAATACAGAATGAAAGATTACATTATTACCGATGGCCGAAAGTCCCTTAGAATAAACAAAAAGTTTTTTTGAATGAGATATTTCAAATTAAAAATCACACTAAATTTTCTCTTTTTTTTTTCACCCCTGTAACTTATTAAAATAAACATTATAGAAGTTTTCAGGGACTTTCGGCCCTCAGTAATAATGTAGTCTTTCACTCTGCGTTTAAATTTTTCAAAAATACTTATTAGTTTTTTCAGGATTCGAAAAAAATGAATGCATTTAAAAAACATTGGCCCGAAATTTTGCGCCTACGCTCTTAAGAATTTATATTGTGTGATATGCCCACTGACTATTAATTTTCTGGTTGTTAGCTGTCATTGGCGGCTTGGCCACGTAACTTCAAAGAACTGTCGCTTCTCTGTGTTGGGTTGTTCTCTGGTTCAGACGTGTTATAATTAAAAACACGTGTTTCGTCGCTGCTGATCTAAGGAATTTACTACTTTTGACTAAAGATTTCTCGGTAAGTAGACATGATTATTTTAACTTTTTGATACTGTGGTGTTGCTTGTAAAATGTGCTTTCAATAATTAAGATTTGCTTTTGATACGTTGTGAACTGGTACGTTAATTTCCATATTTTGAATGTGTACTACGCATGGGGCAACGTGGACTAGGAGTGGTTCACATTGCCCCATTATATTTTCTTGACACTTTTTTAATTATATGCTTCTTTTGCAGTTAGAAATGGTACGAAATTATGTGAGGAAAACTGAGCAACAATCCTGGTCTCTTGTTGTCTTGAAGAATGCTATCCGGACAGTTAAAGCTGGGGAAATGGGCTATTTAAAAGCTAGTAAAGTTTATGGTATCCCGAAAGCAACGTTAATTCGCAGATGCAAAGAAAAAGTAACAAGAATTTCTCCTGACGAAAAAGGTCTAGGTTTCTACAAAACGGTTTTTACCAAGGAACAGGAAGAAGAATTGTATAATTATATCTTAGATATGGAGAAGCGTTTATACGGAATTACTTTGCTTGATCTTCGTCACCTAGCTTTCCAGTTAGCCGAAAAAAATAACATAGACCATCCATATAATAAAACAAACAAACTTGCAGGTTTAGATTGGGCGTACGGATTTCGAAAACGGCACCCAGGGCTTTCATTACGTAAACCCGAATCAACATCTGCTGCAAGAGCTGAAGCTTTTAATCGTTACAATGTAAAACAATTTTTTGATCTGTATAAAGCTACTTTGGATTCTAAACATGTCAATCCAACGCGTGTTTTTAACTGTGACGAAACAGGTCTAGGTACAGTCCCCAAATGTAATAGTAAAATCTTGGCGCATAAAGGACGGAAACAAGTTGGACGGCTTACTTCTGCTGATAGAAGTGGAATAACAACAGCCGTTATTTGCATGTCATCATCAGGAATCTTCATACCGCCGATGTTAATCTTTGCAAGAAAGAGAATGAAAGTTGAACTCCAAGCTGGTGCACCTCCAGGTTCAATATTCGCCTGTAGCGATAGTGGCTGGATAAATAGTGAACTCTTTTTAATATGGTTTCAACATTTTCTTCAACAAACGAAACCAAGTGAAGACGATCCGATCTTATTGATTTTGGATGGACACAGCAGCCATACAAAAAACATAGAAGTAATTAATTTGGCTAGGGAAAAACATGTACATATCATTTGTTTGCCTCCACATTCCACCCATCGAATGCAGCCAACCGATGTTGGTGTCATGGCTCCTTTAGCACGATATTATGATATGGCATTAGAAAAGTTTCTTAATAACAACCCAGGCAGAGTGGTAACAGCTTTCCAAATCTCTAAAATTTTTGGTGAGGCTTTCTTACAAGCTGCAACACCTTTGACTGCTATTAACGCTTTTAAAAAATGTGGGATAGTACCTTATGATCCCAATATATTTACAGACCTCGATTTTGCACCATCTGCTACTACTAAAAGAGATTTGGAGAATAATAGTCTACCAGTGTCAAGTCAAGATGAGGCAATTCCTTCAACTTCAACTGCAGAGCCTCACTTAAGTCAAGATGAGGTAATTGCTTCAACCTCAGTTGCAAAGCTTCATACTGGTAACGATTTTCAATTGACAATTTCCCCTGCACACAATAGAGCAACAACTTCATTTGGAGCAAACAGCCCTAAAGACATTCGTCCTCTGCCAAAGAGAAGTAAATTAATGGAACCAAAGAGGAAATCCAAAAAAGGTAAAACGGCTGTACTGACATCTAGTCCGTATAAGCTAGAATTAGAACTTGAAATAAACACGAAGGAGGCAATAGAAACAATGAAAAAGGAAAAAGCTAAGAAAAAAATAAATGATGATAAGCACGAAGATAGTGAAAGAAGTAACAAAAAAATAAAAGTTTGTCCTTCCAAAGATGGTAAGGGAAAGAAAAAAAATAAATGTAACCATCAAGTACAAGATGATGGCAATGGTGAAGATGCTGAATGTTTTTACTGTAACGAGTGGTTCTCCTCATCAGCCAATGAAGAAGGATGGGTACGTTGCTCGGCCTGTCTGAAATGGGCTCATGAAGAATGTGCGGGAATAGATCCAGAAGATGATGAAGAATTTCAGTGTGAATTTTGTATTTCTGAATAAATATAACATGTGTCTATTTTTACTAATGTTCTGTTACCGGTTTTCTAAGTATTTTTAATAAAAAAATTCTTTTTACTTGATTTTATTTACCAAACATAGCCATTAGATAATGAAATAGTGTGACTTACCTCAGTAGTTCATGTTGCCCCACCCTATGGGGCAATGTGAACTTTTGACATATAGTCAGTTGTCATTTTTTTGTTGAAAATACGTTAAATAAATTATGTTTCAATTGCAACTAAATGACAGTTAAATGTTTAATGAACGTCCCTAATTAATTAAACAAAACAAAATCATTTCTGGTTTAACAGTATGTGCATATCTTCCTTAGATGGTTCACAATGCCCCATCCTCCCCTAATACGAAAAAAAAAAAACATGAATGACTGAATTCTCCAGCGAAATGTCTGTTTAATTATGTACCACACATGGTATATTACCTATTTAAAATTAAAAGTTTGTGCTTTATTAACAATTACTAATAATTTTAATGAAAAATGTAAAATATAATAATAGTACATAGTGCTTATATACACTATGTGCGTCGTCACGATGATTGTGAGTTTATAAATATTTATAAAAATCTAACACATTCACGGTCGATTTTGAGATATGATTTTCCTACGTAGATAGTATCGTGCGAGTATAAATAAACATCTAATGTGCAATCTACTATCTAATAAAGTGTATTTGCTGTTCTGTTATTATAATTCGTGTCAAAATGGAAGGTGAACGAATAACAGACCTCAATAATTTATTGAAACCAGCACTTGGAGAAAATGTTGAAATAGTGGACACGACAATAACAAATCTCACCCTTCCTGGTGATAATTACTTCAGCGACATGCTTAAACTGCAAGTTACAACAAGAAATAAGGATACCAATGCTACAAACACCGAGCATTTTGTAGCAAAGTGTTGTATCGCCGAGGAAGTATTGGCTGCAAAAAGCGCTAGCATGTTTAAACCGGAAATCGCCTTTTATAAGGAAATTGTACCGACAATGCAGAAGTTTTTGAGAGAACATGGTCTGAAGGAAGTCGAGATTTTTCCGAAAATGATTGCTGCCAGATACAATCTTGATGGTAAAGAAGAACCTGACGGGGATGCAGTTTTGGTTTTGGAAAATCTTCAAGTGGCAGGTAAGATTTATTACTTTTATAATAATAGAAGATCATTATTGTAAATGTGAGGATTTTATCATGTTTATTTTCGTCCAAACTTTATCACTTATTTTAGATCATAATTTGTTAACCAGTTTTGGTTTAGTTTTATTTTTATTTCAGGATCTTTCTCCAAACATAGAAATGCTTTTTGTGCATCTAGTGCTTTTTCTGTAATCTGTTTCATAATGAATACCTATTGCATCTGTACACGACCTTCCCGGACGGAAACCTTGTTGCTCATCTGTAAATTTATGAGCTGATTTATTCGTTCTTGCAAACATTTAGTTGTAAGTTTCAGGATAGAATCTAGCAAATTGATATCTTCTTCTTTAGATGCAAATCCACTAATGGATGTTAGCGATCACATTTTCCATTAATTCTCTATTTCTTGCAATATGTATCAGAGATTGTATGTCGTTAATCCCTGTCCATTGCCTTATGTTTCGGAGCCAGGACATTTTCTTGCGTCCCATTCCTCTCTTGCCTTCAATTTTACCCTCGATTATAAGTTGGAGGAACTGGTATTTTTCATTTCGCATGATGTGACCTAGATACGCCGTTTTCCTTTTCTTGATGGTTTCGAAAAGTTGGCGTTCTTGGTTTATTCTTTTAAGGACATCTATATTTGTGATTTTCGCTGTCCATGGTATTTTTAGGATACGGCGATAGAGCCACATTTCTAAAGCTTCTAATCTGTTTATATCCCTCGTTTTGAGTGTCCAGCCCTCTACGCCATATAGCAGCACTGACCACACGTAGCACTTAGTAAACCTTAGTCTCAGTTGAAGATCGAACTCTGAACAAGTCAGTACCTTCTTGAATTTTACGAAAGCTTGTCGAGCTTGCTCAATGCGACATTTTACTTCCCTGTCCGATGCCCAGTCTTCAAAAAGCCACGATCCCAGGTATTTAAATTTACTCACTCTTTCAATGGACTTAGTATTCAGTGTTATGGTGGAGTTTTCAAGTGCATCCAAGTTTCTGGAGATGATCATAAATTTGGTTTTTTTGGTATTAATCTCTAATCCCATTCGCTTACTGTATTCTCCGATTATAGTGACAAGTTGTTGAAGATCGACTATGTTGTCACAAATTAAGACACCATCATCAGCATATCGTATGTTGTTGATCAGTACTCCATTCACTTTGATTCCCATCTTTGCATCCTCCAGAGACTCTTGAAATATGGCTTCCGAATAAATGTTAAATAAAAGAGGGGAAAGCACACATCCCTGTCGAACGCCCCTTCTTATATGTATGGGTTTGGATATAGAATTGTCTATTTTTAACTGTGCCGTTTGATGCCAGTACAGGTTTTCAATGCATCTTATGTCTTTTTGGTCTATATCAACTTTCTTGAGGATCTGCATTAACTTGTGGTGTTGGACACGATCAAACGCTTTTTGGTAATCTAAAAAGCATAGGAACACATCCTTCTTCTGATCGTAACAATTTTGGACCAGCACCTGTGTTGCTACTATTGCTAGCAAATTGATACCTCTGTAGTTTTCTGATTTTTTTTTTTTTTTTTAAATTGCAAATTGATACCTCTGTAGTTTTCTGATTTTTTCTTATCGCTTTTTTGAATAATAAGATTAAGTCGTTTGTCCTCCACTCTCCTGGCATTTTATTGTGTCTTCTAATTTTGTTAATTAATAATGTTGGAAGTTAATCCATCATAGCCGCTCCACCATATTTTAACAATCCATTTGATAACCCATCTTTACTTGACCTACAGGATTTCTGTTCTTTAGCTTTTTGTACTTCACGCTTGCTTATGTGAACGTCTTCGGTTATGGTAATTTCTGGGGTTTGTTGTTCCAACGTCATTTGTTCTTCCTCTGTATATAATTTTGTTAGATAGTAAATCATTGCATCATTGCTGAAGGTCGTCAATTTCAATATTCCTTACAATTTTTTTGTTACTAAATATTTATTAAGTACAGTTATTATTAACAACAGTTTTGCTTAATCTTGTAGAAATAAATATTCAAATAACTGCAACGTTGGAAAACGATTAGAATACCTTTTAAATGAGGTGCCCCGTGACCTCGGTTTGCATTTAAAAAAATTGTCGATTACGTCAAAACTAGTGACGTAATGTCCAAAAATATATAGCAATTGATGGTTATTTAAAAATTAAACTTGACCTACTTTAAGATTTTTAAAAATTAATCTGTTTCTGAAATAATGAATTTATTCGATACTTCTGCATGATACTGTACAAGTTTATGTATAAATAGAGTAGTTATACATTTTATAAACTAAAAATTTTTAAGACTGTTATGGCAAGCCTTAAAAGATGTGCTGTGGATAACGTCTACAACTTTAAAAACATTGGAGACCGCGTGAAAGGGCCATTAGAACTCATGGCGCTCATTAAGTATATCCTACACGTATACTATTTTTAATTTTAACAGGTAAAATTATATTCTAATTTTGACAATGTTAATTATTTATCATTCATGAAATTCCTCGTATTATTGAGGTATTCATTTGACGGTGTTTCATCGAAGCGATTCTGTGTAACGTTTGCTTTTTGCCTACAGTTGCGTAAATATCTGAAGAACAGTTGCTTGTAACGCCACTTCTTCTTGTTAAGATACCTCCTCCATGAAGGTTGGCAGCAAATTTTTTATTTACAGCAAATTACTTTCTATCTTGAACTGTTCCTAACAATGAATGGGTGACCATGCCTGCCCAATCTCTTACATTCTTTAGCCACGAACATTTTCTTCTTCCTGGACCTGCTTTTCCTTCTGGTATGAGCTGTAGCCTCAATGGGATCTTACGTTGCCATGCTATCTATTCATGTTGTAACTTAAAAATCATAGTTTATAAAGTTAATATAACTCAAAGTTAATTTAACAACATTTAAAGGGTTTTTACCCATCTATTTAGTAGCTTCAAATATGTACATCCAGATAACACTGATGATGGAATATTAATTCCGAAAATGTTCTGTGATGTAGACCTATAGGGTTTTTAAATATATACCTTTTATAAAGGTATTTTAAATAAATTTTTTTGATGCATGGTATACAGCCAGCTACAAAAATTTAGTTTCCTTGTGGTCATTAATAATAACTTAAACATAAACTTATGTCTAAAGACTGAAAGTGATCTAGACACTTCTGTAAATCATCTCACTACATATATACAGAAAGCGTGCTGCATAAAATTGGAGAAAAGAGAATAACATGGCAAAACAATCGAACACCGACCAATAAATCTGTATTTAACAAAGCAGCAAAAGACCTGAAAACAATGCTAAGTGATCTAAAAAATACATCATCTTCAAAATACCTGAGAGAGTTATCACCATTAGAAGCCACATATTATACTCTTTGGAAGGCTACCAGAAATTGTTACGACTACAACAACATATATCACCTATCAAAAGGAGTAACTGACCTGTGAGTTACAACCAGAAGAAAAAAACAATATTCACAAATATTTGGACTGATAATACCAGATGTATCTTCCTATTAAACCTTTTAGAAAAACCGAAACAGTTGATGCAACCTTCTGCTTTTAGTGCCGTCTTCACTAATGAAGATTGGCTATACCCATTGAAAATTCGTCTCCATATTCTGCTTTCTTAAGAGCGTCTGTGTGTTTAACCCGGTCCAGTCGCAAATGTTTTTCAGCCAGGATATTTGTCGTCTACCAGGACCCCTTTTTCCTTCGATTTTACCCTTCATAATCAGCTGCAACAACTCGTACTTATCATTTTTAAGTATGTGCCCCAAATATGCTGTCTTTGGCCTTTTAATGGTGGTCAAAAGTTCTCTGTCTCTTCCCATTCTGTGCAACACCATTTCGTTCGTAATATGATCGGTCCATGGTATCTTCAAAATTCTCCTAAAAAGCCACATCTCAAAAGCTTCCAGTTTTCTCATTAAGTCAACATTAACAGCGCAGGCTTCAACACCATAAAGAAGAATAGACTAGATTAAACATTTTACCATCCGATATCGGATTTTCAGATTGGGTCTTTGGTTACTCAGAAATTTCCTCATCTTCAAAAAGGCTGCTCTTGATTGCTCTATTCTTGAGCGAATTTCTGATTTCGGATTCAGATCTTCCGTAATCCAGACTCCTAAGTATTTCATTTTGTCCACTGGCTCAATATCTTCATTTTTTATCTGGATCCTTGTAATGACTTTGCCCCTCTTACTGATAACCATGGTTTTTGTTTTCTTTATGTTTATTGTTACACCAAACTGTTCCCCAGTATCACAAATTGTGTTTAGTTGATGCAATACTTAATACTAATAACAAGAAAGCTCCTAGTTATAAGCTGATTACTGGATTTGTCTTGTAATAATTACCACAAAATGTGATCCTCTGATTAACACAAATCTACACCATGGTATTAATATTAGGATATTTTCCTTTACAATGAAAAGTGGCTTAAGTTATTTTAATCCATAAAATAGGCAAACCTTTAGAATACATAACGTTATATAGACCCAGTAGTTTATTACCAATTCTTGCTAAAATTCTACAGAAACTAATAATAAAGAAATTGAGTTCTTTTCTAGAAGAAAACTGCTTAAAACTGCTTGTTTTCGACAAAAACACGCTGCAGTTGACCAAGGGCACAGAGTTGTTAATATCAGAAACCAGGATTTGGAGAAAAAGTGCTTAATATTGTTCTGCAGCCTTCTTGGACATCACAGAAGCTTTTGACAAAGTGTGGCTTGTGATAAAAGTGTGTGATATATAAAATTAAACAACTACCTCATATACTACTAAGATATTCAAATCATACATAACAGACAGATATTTCCAGAAAAAATATGGTAAGGTAGTAACAGCATTGAGAACTATAAACTCCGGCGCACAATGTGCTTGGTTCACTCTTATACCTATTGTACACGGCTGACCTACTCACTTCTGATCAGTATTCCTTGGCAACATTTGCTGATGACACCGTCATCATCTTGTCCCCCACAAATTCGATCGAAGCATTTAGAAGGTTACAAGTCCACTTAAACACCATTCAGATGTGGTTAATAATATGGCGAATCAGGGTTAATGAAAGTAAATTAAACCATGTAACTTTTACAACTAAACGTCTGACATACCCACCTCTACAACTAAACAATCAAGATATACAGCAATCTGATAGTACAAAATCGGCATTTATCTTGATAGACGACTTACTTTGAAAAACCACGTCTTCAATAAACATTTACAACTCGGATTAAAATTAAGACAACTTTACTGGCTACTTGGAAGAAGATCTGAACTATCAGCAGAAAATAAGTAAAAGTATAAAGTAAATCTAAAACCCATCTGTACCTATGGCATTCAACTGTGGAAATATGCAAGCGAATTGGAACTCACACTTAGATGGTAGAGCTAAAAGAGCATATATTGCCTATGAGCAGTGTCGACGAACGGTCGGACGCACCTGGGGCCTCACGCCCAGGGTGATCGCCTGGGTCTACACCGCTGTCATTAGGCCAATGCTAACTTACGGAGCTATTGCTTGGGTACCAAAAGTGCTACAGGCAACAGCGATTAACAAACTAAACCATATTCAGCGGATGGCTTGCATAAATATAACAGGTGCCATAAAAACAACACCAACTGCTGCAATGGAGTTGATCATTGGCATCACGCCTCTAGATATATATGTCAAAGAGGTGGCGCTAGTGACAATGATGCGACTGCGCTCAGCTGGTGCAAACCTTGATGTAGGAATGGGACAATTGAGAACTCGTTTCTGGCGAGAAGAGTTGGATGCGTTACCACTTATACAGACAGGCTGCGACTCAATTGAACCAAAGTTTGTCTTTAACAAACCCTACAAAATTGAAACAAGACAGTATGTGGAGACAAACGTGGCAAATGCCTATTGCATATACACCGATGGCTCCAAAATGAAAGAAGACTCAGGATGCGGGATATACTCCAGATCACTGAACCTAAGAATAAAGTGGGGTATGGGCAAAAATGCCAGCGTAGTTCAGACAGAACTGACTGGTATCTCCATAGCCGCAAAAGAGATAACCCAAAAAGGGATAGCAGGTAAAACTATAATCATTTGCACAGATAGCAGACAAGCGCTACTAACCTTGAATAGACCACGTGTCACACCAGGTTTAGTAATGGAGTGTCACAAGTCACTAACCCAAGCTTCGGATGGTAATACCACCATCCTGAGGTGGGTTAAAGGACACAATAGGAATAAAGGCAACCGCATTGCTGACCAATTAGCTAGGAAGGCGGCAGGCCTAAGACTCTTATTACCTGGGGATCTTTTTGGTTAGTCAACTACAACAATCGCGGAAATTGTCAAATGTCACTCCCATTCGCAAACCGTAAAAAGATGGGAAGAAGGGAAAGGATGTAAACTTGCCAGGGTAACACTAAGTAACATTGAAGAGTCAACATCTAAGAAGTACTTGGGAATGACCAGGAAAAACCTACGTTTGGCAGTTGGTTTTTTAACTGGTCATTGTCAACTAAGCAAACACCTCCATACACTGGGGCTAGCAGACACACCTCTATGTAGGAAGTGTGAACGAGAAGACGAAACTGTAGAGCATGTCCTATGTGAATGCCCAGAATTATCGTTAATATGAGAGTACGCGTTCGGCGAGTTCTGGCCCACACCTGCCCACATAAGAGAGATGTCTCCTGGTGACTTGTCCACCTTCCTAGAATTGGCAGGATGGACAATGAGCTAAGGGTGACAGCTCCCTGGGAGGATGCACAATGGGTCAATTGTGGCCTAAGTGCTGTGAAACTTAACTTGCCCTCCCTACTCTACAGATACAGATACAGATGCAAGCGAATCCAATATTGAAATCCTGTAGAGGTTGCAATGAAAGGTCCTTAGGAAGATTGGTAATGCATCTTACTACGTTCCCAATAAAGTGATACATCGTGATCCCTCATTGAGTATTGTGCGTGAAGAAATAAAAAAAGTGTAATGGTAGCCATGTAAAGCGATTAGAAGTCTACCCAAATTTTAGGGCGGTAAACCTACTGGACAACGACAGGGAATTGAGAAGACTTTAGAGACACAAACCCTTGGATTTACCAGATAGATTTCATAAATAAATTATTTAGAATATAAGAAATTTTTTAAATATTAATTTTAGTTAAATTTAATTAGGAAAGTACCAGCACTTGCAGGTCATCTTGCTGATGCTGATTTCTCAGTTTGCATTATCAAATTTGATTATTGTCCAAACAGGACAGATAACAAATCTTTACTTGGAAAATAAATAAAAACAATTATATGTAGTAGAAGCCTGGACTCTTTCTGAAGCTTCTTTTAAAAAAGCTCGAGGTCTTCGAGACGTGGTGTTACCGACGCATCTTAAGAATTTCATGGGTGGATCGTGTGACTAATGTCGAGGTCCTACGTAGAATGAGGAAGGAATGCGAGATTATTAACACAATCAAAGAGCGCAAATTAAAATATCTTGGCCATACTATGAGAAAACAGTGTGCGGAAATACAGCAATCGCATCATAAACACGATTCATTTAATATGCACAAAAAAGTTAAAGAAGCAGCAGGCTTATACAAACCTAGAAGAGTTGGGTGTTTGGCAGATAACCAAGGTAAACCACTGTTAACTGTGGAAGAAAAACTAGACACTTGGAAGAACTATGTGAAAGTAACTTTTACAGATGAAAGGCAGAATACCATTGAAGACACTGAGTGCCAAACAGGACCCCCGATTACCATTGAAGAAGTCACGTCAGCTATTAAAAGAACTAAAGATGGTAAAGCGGTAGGGCCTGATGAGTTTTGTGCAGAATTCCTAAAACTTATGGATGAACAGGGAATAAAATGGATAACAACTGTATTCAACAACATATACGTAACTGGAAAAATACCCCAAAGCTAGTTAAAGTCGACCTCCGTGAAGATACCAAAAAAAGTTAATGCCAAGACATGCGAAGACTACAGAACAATTGGTCTAATGAGCCACTTACTTAAAACGTTCTTGAACGTGATACACGGCAGAATATATAAAAAATGCGAAGAACGAGTATCATGGACGCAGTTTAGATTCCGCGATTCCTTAGGCACCCGAGAGGCTCTATTCGCTGTCCAAGTGCTTATGCAAAGATGCAAGGATGTTAACTGTGATGTGTATATTTGTTTTATCGACTACAAAAAGGCATTTGATAGAGTAATGCATGATAAACTTATAAACACCTTGAAAGAAGTGGGGTTAGATGATAGGGACTTAAGAATCATCTATAATTTATATTACAACCAAACAACCAATATTAAACTGGATGACCAATTGACAGAAACAGTCTCCATAGATAGAGGAGTGAGGCAAGCATGCATTCTGTCCCCGGTGTTATTTAATATATACTCTGAATATATCTTCGAGCAAGCGCTAGGCGAACTACAAGAAGGCGTATTAGTCAACGGAATACGTCTAAACAACATTAGATATGCCGACGACGCAGTAGTTTTTGCAGATAGTCTGGACGGTTTGCAAAGAATAATGTCGCGTATATCAGATATAAGTAGAGAACACGGACTTGATTTTAATACGAAGAAAACGAAGTACGTAGTAGTCAGTAAGCGCGAAATATTAAATACACAGCTTTTGGTTAACCAACATCCAATTGACAGAGTGGACAGCTACACATACCTTGGTACCAACATTAACAGCCAATGGGATCACTCCAGTGAAATAAAACAACGCATAGGAAAAGCGAGATCGGCGTTCATAATGATGAAGTCTCTTTTCAGAAGTCACGATTTACCACTTGCTACCAAAATCTCTCTCATTAGATGCTATGCATTTTCTACGTTATTATACGGAGTATAGGCCTGGACACTTTCCGAAGCTTGTTTAAGAAAACTCGAGGCATTCGAGATGTGGTGTTACCGACGTATTTTAAGAATTTTATGGGTGGATCGTGTGACTAATGTTGAGGTCCTACGTAGAATAGGCAAGGAATGCGAGATTATTAACACCATCAAAGAGAGCAAACTAGAATATCTTGGCCATGTTATGAGGAATGAACAGAGATACGGCTTGTTGCAACTCATTCTTCAGGGCAAGGTATTTGGAAAGAGAGGACCAGGGAGAAGAAGAATATCTTGGCTTCAAAACCTGAGAAAGTGGTTTAATACATCGACAACCGGACTATTCAGAATAGCAGCAAGCAAAGTTAGGATAGTCATGTTGATCGCCAACATCCGGAACGGATAGGCATCGTAAGAAGAATAAGAAGAAACTATGAGAACTGAATGGAGATATGGCTTGTTGCAATGCATTCTTCCGGTTAAGGTATTTGGAAAGAAGAATATCTTGGCTTAAAAACCTGAGAACGTGACTTAATACATCTACAACCGGACTGGCTAAAAGTAAAGTTAAGATAGCCATGCTGTTTGCCAACATCCCGGATGGATAGGTACCATAAGAAGAAGAAGAAGACTAGGACTATTATCACTTCTGGAATCTGCGGGTTAAGTCAGATGGAATATGCTTTTTAGTCTACACGCGTTATACGTTTCCATAAACACTTTCCCATTCTAACACTACATATATTTGTCACTGAATTTTGTAATTATTACGTCTTTAGCAGTCGATAAAGGAATGTCTCTTTGGATAAGGAATATCTTTATGTAGAGTCTCTCAAAAACTTTTGAGATTACCGGCAATATGATAATAGGTCTATACGATACAACTTCAGAGAGTTTTCTCCTGGTTTCGGGCTCATGATAATTAGCAACTCTCCAGATGTATGCAAAATAAGGAAGATATGTCATTAAGGCAATGCCTTTTGTTTAAATTTCTTTTCCTATAACTAAATCAAAACCAGGTTTTTGGATTTATTTCTGATGAAAAGGGTTTAAAGAATATTTGAGAGTGATTTGCAAATACTTCCAGTTTTTGTTTATACTGTCTTGACCAGGACTTGTTTCCTTCTTTGATAGGGGGATTTATTATTTGTGGTCGCTTTAATTATTTGGTGACTATATTCAATAATAAGGTAGAGTTTATTAAGAATTTTTTCATTCCTTTAGGGATTTGTCTAGCTGCCATGTTCCGTATCTATATAATACGATACTTCTAAAGATTAAAATAAAAAGGAGGTGTTTTCTTTTTCGAAATATATTTTTGGACCCCAGTATTCAATTTAGATATCCTATTACGTTTTCCCATCTTACTTTCCTTTCTTTTATTTCCTCTTCCGTTCGGCCACTATGGTTAATTGTTGTTTGTTGATTAGAGTATTCTAATCTGAGATCAGATTTCCTGTTGGATTCCCAATGCACAGGTATAATACTTTTGACCAATTCACGTACATATCCCATTCTTTAGATTACTTTTTAGCCATAAATTCTAGGTCATGTATGTCCTGGGCTATAACACCTTCATCATCAGCGAAATGAAGGGTGTACAAAGTATTCTCCTTATTCAGTTGTACACCCATTCCAAAGCAAGATCTTCTCCACCTTCTCAAGCCTTCGTTTAAATATATTTTAAATAGAACCGGAGAAAGACAATCTTTTAGTTACAAGAAAATCTTCCGATAGGGTATTTAAAAGACTAGTTTAATTTTTTAACAACGATAAAAAAAAATTTAAAAAGTTATTCCTTTTTAATACTATCAAATGATGTCTTTCGCACTTTAAATAAATATTTTTAAATTTTCAGGATATAGCAATCAAGATAGGCACAAGGGCTTCGACTTAGAGGGCGCCAAACTACTTGTCACTGACTTAGCTGTCTTCCACGCTGTTCCTCTGGCAATCAAATTGAAACAGCCAAATGTGTTTCAAAAGGTATTTGTAGACAACTGTCCCAAAAATAAACCCAAAGAAAATGGTCCTGATGATCGTGGTATACCAATGATAAACAGAGCCACCTTGAAACAAATATTAAGAGAAGATAATATCTGCAAAAAGCACGTAGATCAGTTGGATGATTTGATCGATGCTGATGAAGAGAATTTTAGAAAAGGAAATTTATTTAATAAGCCTGATGTAAAACAAACAGTATTTTCTGGACTTGTACATAAGGATTTGTGGGTAAATAATACTATGCAGATGAAGGACGAAGATGGAAAGTTAGTAAAAAATAATTTTGTGGACTTTCAGATGTACGGTATACAAGATGTTACCACCGATTTAATTTTCTTTCTTCTTAGTAGCGTAGATATAGTGACATTGGAAGAACATTTTGATTATCTTTTGATGGTGTACCATGAACATTTGGTTAAAACTTTGGAATCTCTAAAATGTGACGTATCTTCGTTCAAATATGTCGATTTTATAAATAATCTAAAGGAAAACACTATTGGAGAATTTTTCCATATACTTTTAATGAATAATCTTGTAATATACATTAAAAAAGGAGAAAAAACTGACTTTGATATTATCAAAAATTTAACAGTTGATAGTATGCATCCTATTGCTAAGAAGAAATTTGTGTTTTTATTTAAAATGTTAGTTCAAAAAGAATGGATTTAACAATGTAGCTTTTTTTGTTTTATTTATTAAATATTTATATTCTGTACCAGCATTGTATTTTTATTACAAGCGTACCGTCAAGCGGAAGAGATCGAGCTACTAACATTATTTTACTGCAGGGTTGTCATATGTTTAAAAATTTCTTTGAAGCGGAACAGGTACATTTTGGAATTAAAAAAAAAGTTCAGTAAAACAGAATTTACATCTAGATATTACGAACAATTGCGAAATAATAGAAAGAAGGTAATAATAATAATATCGGATCGCATTTTTGCCTGGAAGATTCTTTTGGGCAAGTTCCGTCGTCAATTGTTTTTTTAACCTTGTTTTAAGTGGTTAGTTTTTATGCACATTAGCCCAGGGGGACCAACAGCCTTACGTGCCCTCCGAAGCACGGTGAACGGCGCACATCATTTTTAGAAATAAAATTGTCGTTTTTGGTGCAGAGATTCGAACTTATGTGCTCTGGCTTAGAAGACCAGTATCTTGCCGCTGAGCTACGACCATCCACAAGAAGAAGGTAAGAAAATAGAAAAGAATTTATTAAAGTTTCATACAAATCTTCGACAAAAATTAGACATATAAATATCAGGATGGAGAAGCTTCGGCAATTATTGGAAGATGACGAAAGTGATGCAAATAATCAACGAGATTTAAAAAAAGAGGTGCAAAAAATATACGCATTAATATTGAAACCAACTCTAGAGAATGAACAGGAGGCGTTGCTAGAAGAGGAAATTGATTTTATATATTAAAAAAGAGGAACTGGTTGATCATAAGAGAAAATAAGAGATTAGAAGTGGAATGATACAAGAAAGAGAAAACAGTATGGTTTCAAGTAAATATACCCGTAACGTACGTAACAAACTCGGAAACATTAAGAAAGTTAAAAAATAATTAGACATATTTAACTCCATAAAAGAAAGAAAAATGAAATACTTTGAACACAAATTAAGAAATAAAAAATATGAGTTGATGCGATGGGTTATACAAGGAAAAGTGGAAGTAAAAAAGAGGATCAGAGAAACAACGCACGTCTTGGTTGAAAAATTTAAAGAAGTGGAGTGGAAAAACAACAATAGAACTCTTCAGAACTGCTGCAGATAAAGTAAAATGGGCCGTGATGATCACCAATGTCCTTAATGGATGAGGCACATGAAGAAGAAGAAAAATACCCACATTTGAGGGTCAATATGAATCATGTGTAACGTTTCCTGATTTTTTTAAACGTTAGATACATAAGAACAAGCAACTATCAAATGTGGAAAAAATGCAGTATCTGAAGACAAGCATCCGAGGAGCAGCAAGCAGATTAATAGAACATTTAAACACATTGGAAGCAAACTACACTGCTGCCTGGAAAATGTTGCAAGATAAGTACGATAACCTAAGGATCAATTTAATTATAAAGTAAAAGGGAAAAACCCCAGTGGAAACCTAGAAGTATATTTCCACTTTAAAATGGCATAGAAATAAGGTAAAATTTTAACTGTTAAATTACTAAACCTGTGGAAAATACTTACATTATAAAAGTAGTTGAAACTAGCTACGAAGATAGGTGTGAAAACCTTTGGATTACATGACAATCAAGGCTAATTGTTAATTTATTTATATTAATAGACAACATACTTTAGGCAGCAGAGATAAGAGAAGCATCAGCA
Organism: Diabrotica undecimpunctata; assembly: GCF_040954645.1. NCBI lineage: Eukaryota > Metazoa > Arthropoda > Insecta > Coleoptera > Chrysomelidae > Diabrotica > Diabrotica undecimpunctata. The sequence goes on along the minus strand of NC_092809.1, from coordinate 37,887,517 downwards.
ATGACGCTAAAAACATTACACGACAATCTACACCAATGCTTAGAAGCGATTAGTGGAATAGGTGTTAAAGTGGACACCAAAAAAGTTTGATAGTGTTAAATTATATAAAATTCAATTCAAGATAGCAGGTATATTCCGACATATAAGTCAACACAGGAATTCCTACAAAGAAGATTCCAAACATTCGAGATGTTCGAAATTGAAAGGAAAAGGACAGACCACAAACAACAGACAAAGAAGAAGACAGTATGTCATAACGACTTGTATGTCATGACGACTATAAACTATCAAATGTACGAAGTTTACAAGAACGAGAAAAAAATTAAATTAAAAACAATGGTGTGATAGATGATTAGGTACTACACGAAAGGGGAACACCATGCTATTGTTCTCATAAATGTGCAAAATGTAATGTAGAGCACAAATCATTGCTATATTGGTACGATAACAGAAAAAATTCTGAAAACAGAAGGCCACAAACTAGACCCAATTTTAGAGGGACCAGAGATGATAACACTTACGCGGAACTGTCAAGGAGACGAGAGAATACCGTAAGTGCTACTTGCAACGGCATTAGTACGAGTAAGAGACTCAAGGGAAAGGTCACAGTTGATAAGAGCGTTAATTGACCAAGGCACTGTAATTGTTTTTTCCATTTTATATTAAATAGCAATGGGCTTATCGAATCACCTTGGCTGACACTCTTTTGTACTGGTATGGGTTGTGTTAGTTTTCCGTTTATCTTTGCCTGCTTTCGATTATGAGGGTAGATATTTTCGATGGTATGTATAATATCGATTGGTACATCTCTTTTATATAATAGATGTAATATCATTCCTATTTGAAGTGAATACTTGTAGATTCCATGTTACCATACCATGATTATTATACAAAAATCTTAAACATTCATCACTCGATTTTAAGATAAGATTTATTGATTGAAGCACAGAATACACCACCCAACAAGAAGCGAAAGCTTTGTTGGTACCTTCGATGTTCGTAGGACAGAAATTTCGGAGGGAGAATGACAGTTGCACTAGTTAGTACACTAAGAAAAGTAATAAGGAAGTCGTTCAAAACAGTAGTAAAATTATAGTTACACTGAGAAAAAAAGTAATTATTGAAACTAGTGGTTTTTAAGTATATCTATTTTGTATGAATTGTATTTTTTCTGTTAAAGTTAATGTAGGTAACCCACATATCAATTCTGTACTTGTAAGTAAAAGGGTCGTAAGTCAAAAATATCGATTTTGTTGTTTTTTTTTTAAAACAAATTAACGTGCTAAAAGTATTTTCGTACGTTAAAAAACCGATAAAAAGCGATTGAATTTCAAAGTTATTTTCAAAATAGAGATAAAAATCAGTTTTTATTACTATTTCTATTACTTCTTATCGATTTTTTTTTAAATTTGTCAAAATCGATATATTGGACTCAAGACCTTTTTACTTATCAATACAGAATTATATTTTTGAAATTTCTATTAACTTTGTCTTAAGTTGCTGACTTTTTTGTTTCCTTTTGAGAAATTTCTTTGAATGTGAGTATCTACTGACCTCCAACACCACGAAATTGTCGCTGCACATGGAAACTTTGTGGCTGCGGCTAAAATGACTGTATACCCCTTTGATTTCTTTCTGTGCGTCTGGTGTCTCTGAAAGTTTTGGTTGTACAATAAATATGCATACTAGCACTGTAGTACTGTACTAAATTCAATTCGCCTGGACATATCAAATTTATGGTAGAGAAGGGTTAAAAGTTGTAATAAAACACAATAATATTAGAAATTTATTGTAATTAATGTACACATATACCCCTTCTATTTCCTTCTGTGGATCTGGAGTCTGTGAAACTTCTGGTTCTACAGTACTAAATTCAATTCTCCTGGACATATCAAATTTATGGTAGGGAAGGGTAAAAAGTTGTAATAAAACACAATAATAATAATAGATAGCAGGTGATATAGAACCACCCTTGTGGTCGATTTTCCTTGTTATAGAAAATACAAATATTTAAGTCAATATGATATAGTTTGCTTAATTATAGATGACAACGTTTTGCGACTTTTTTGTGAAGAAAGTAATAAGTATGCTCCTTCAAAAAATTGTTCAGATTTCAATGTGATCCCTGAAGAGATTCAAGTTTTTTTAGGTAAACTAATTTTGTCTGGTTACAATACAGTACCTTCAAAGAGAAACTATTGGGAATCACAAGGGGATCTGCGCAATGAATTTGTTTACAATTCTATGAGAAGGGACCATTTTATTGCAATTTCACGATATTTACACAACAATTAGTTTTAATGAGTCAATGATAGAATATTTTGGTAAGCACAATTGCAAGCAGTGCATCCGGAATAAACCTATTAGATTTTGATATAAAGTAAGGAGTCTAAATACTTCTGATGGCTATCTTATCAATTTTGAAGTTTACCAGGGTAAAAACCCTTAGCCATAATGACTACGAAAATAAATTTGGAAAGTGTGCTGCACCCTTGGTACAAATGCTTGACAGTTTTCCAAATCAATTTAAAAGTTTACTCATGTATATTTATTTCGATAATTTATTTACTGGTATGGTGTTCTTAAAAGAACTTAGGGAAAAAGGAAACCTATAACATAAAAAGCAATAAACTAATAAAAAAGGAAAACCGCGGAGAATACGTTTTTCAATTAGATAGAAAAATGGAATAATTGTCATAAAATGGATGAACAATTCAGTTGTGGCCGCTGCATCGACTGCTTGTGGTGTTCAATCAATTACGTATGTCCAGCGTTATTTTCGAGAACAGAAACAAAAATTTCAGTCATGCGTCTATCACTATTTACTTACTACAAGAAGCGTATGGGCGGTACAGACAAAATGAACCAAACTATTTAATGTTATCGAATATGTATTCGTGGTAAAAAGTGGTGGTGGCCAATATTTACATGCTTTTTGGATGCACCCGTTAATAATACCTGGGCGTTAAAGAGAAAATCTGGTTGTGATATGCCTCAACTGGATTTTAGACGAAGCATCGTTCAGGTTATTTTGCAGAAATATGGTGTTGCTTTCAGAGGTGCTGGTCGTCCGCGTGGTTTCAAATCTGAACTAGATAGCAAAGTTTGCAAAGATATAAGATGGAAGAAATCATTTGGTGGAACCTTGTAACAGAAGACGGTACTGTGGATTGGACTACAAAAAAACTGTTCAAACACAATGTGGAAAGTGTAACGTTGGACTGTATTGATCGTTTCGCAAGTTTTCATAAAATGTAATCAAAAATAAATTTTTATCAGAAAGAGCATTTTTGTACCTCATATACACCTAGTGTGGTCATATAAACACGGGGTCCTGTAAGGACCCCCTTTCATAAAATAAAGAAATTTTCACAAGGTTTATATAAATATACATATAACTTTAAAATAAAAGAGATTGTGTACAAATATTTGACAAAAATTATAATTGACTGACCACTGTTCCTTTAGCAATTAAACTGAGAGGCCCAGATTTGTTTCAAAAGGTTTGTGTAGACAATTGTCCAGGCCCACCGAAGTTTGCGGACAAACCCAAAGACAAAGGTTCTGGTGGTCTACCCCCCCCCCCCATTGGTGGTCTACCCCCCCCCCCCCCATTCCAAGAAGTACACTAAAGGAAATACTAAAGGCAGACAGTTTTTTCCAAACCACAGACCTTTTTTCTTTCTTGTTACTACTATAGATATAGTGGCATTAGAAGAACATTTTTATTATCTTCTAATGGTATACCATGAACATTTCATTAAATCTTTAGAGTCTTTCAAATGTGACGTAGCTCCATTCAAATATATCGATTTTATGTATAATATGAAGAAAAGCGCTGTTGAATAATTTTTCCATATACTTTAAATGAACAGTACGTCCAAAAACGAGAAAAAACTAATATTTAACTACTAACTTATATCTGGGAGTCTGGTTGTCGGAAGGACTAAGGTTTGGAGTACACATCCAAAAGACGGTAGAGAAGGCGAACCGAAATCTGGAGGCGTTGATACAGCTGATGCCAAACATTGGAGGCCGAGCTAGTACCAAAAGAAAGGTGTTAAATGGAGTTTTCAATTTTTCCATTTCCAGTTTGTAGCGTACTAAACACTGCGAAATACGCTAAGCTGATGGAGACTTCGCAAAGGCAAATGCTTCTCAGGGTATCTAGCGCATACAGGGCAGTTTCAAATGAGGCTCTGTATGTCATTGATTGGTGATACCGATCGTTTTGTTGTACAAAGAGCGAGCGAGGGTGTATGCGAGGAGGATGAATGTAAATATAGATGAAAATGAAAGAGAAAGAACGATACTAGAGTTGCAGAGAGAATGGGCGAATGATAGCGGAAAGGCAAAGTGGACGTGGAGTTTATTCCCGATCTGAGTCCGTGGTGGGAATGTAAGTTCACGAAGTTCAGCAAACTAGACTACTTCCTGACGCAGTTTCTGGCCAGACATGGTAGTTTTGGCACCTTCACAAATAGAATAGGGAAATCTCCATCGGCAGACTGTACTGTTTGTGGGGTACCGAATGCTCCCGCCCACATTTTTAATTGTCAGAGATGGGCAAATGAGAGGGGAGATTTCGAGAGGCGAATGGGTTTCGGGCTGGATGAAAGAAACGTTGTAAACATAATGGTGAGAGGGAAGAAAGAATGGAAAGAAGTACACTGTCTGATTTCTGGGGTGATGAAGAAAAAGGAGCAGGAGGACAGAGGAGGAAATTAAGTCAAGGATCTGAAATTTATGGTTAATATTATATACAATATTATATACAACAGGAGAGAGAATGATGAATCATTCTCTCTCCTGTTGCCGACCAGAATGTAGCTTCGACTTTTTTAGAGTAATTTTAACTGTTTGTCCTTGTTTAGTGTGGTGTTATGTTCAACTTTATGTTTAATTTTATGTTTATGACATTCTGCGATTGTTGGATAGCCCAAAATTGACGAAATGCCCCTGAAGATGCTCTAGTGAGCGAAAATATTTGAGCAAAATTTAATTAATAAAACTGTGTTCGATATCTGCCTTTATTTTATCAAAGTTCACTTATTCGAGCATTCAACCTTATATCAATTTAATAGATATAAATCAAATGATTCAGGAGATCACTATGTTTTCGTAGAATCTACAGACAAAAACTTGTCCCGTTTATCACCAGAACGTGTCAGTCATTATTTATTTAGAAACCAGTATTTTAAACACGATTGGGCAGGTCACATAGCGAGACTCAAAGACACAAGATGGACCGACTAATTGACTGGCCCCACGAGAAGACAACGCAGCAGAGGACGACCACCAACAAGAGAAATGGCAACAAGAAGCACAGAACCGTGAAGAGTGGCGAAAAATGGGAGAGACCTATGTCCAGCAGTGGACAGAAGAGGTTGCATGATGACGATGATGATGATGATGATGATGATGATGATGATGATGATGATGATGATGATGATGATGATGATGATGGTGATGATGATGATGATGATGATGATGATGTAGGTACATCATTTTTTATTCAAAGGAAGAGAATTATTAGGGAAGTCGATACGTGTTTAGATGAAATATAGATTTTAGAAAATATTGTTTCAGATAAAAATGTTTTCGAAGTAAAAAGGTTAAAATGGAAAATAATTAATTCGGATAACGAAACAATTCTTGTTCCTCGCCAGTTGCTAATTCTGACTTCTTCTTCTTATGGTGCCTATCCGTTACGGATGTTGGACACTAACATGGCTATTCTGACTTTGTTGACTGCTGCGCTGAAAAGTCCGGTAGTGGTTAAGTGAAACCATTTTCGCAGGCTATGCAGCTAGGATATTCTTCTTCGTCCTGGACCTCTTTTTCCATGCACTTTACCTTGAAGTATGGTCCGAAGTAGGTTGTATCGTTGTTCATTGCGCATTATATGGCCCAGGTATTCTAGTTTGCGACGTTTGATGGTTATGCCTAGTTCGCGCTCTTTGTGTGCTCTAATTCTGACATTTGAAGGAAATAGCATTCCTAAGACTGTTAATTTAGACTTGGTTAGGTTTAATGTTGAATAATATATATATATATATATATATATATATATATATATATATATATATATATATATATATATATATATATATATATATATATATATATATATATATATATATATATATATATATATATAACCGCTTGTTCAGTGTTTTAATTGCTTTCGGTTCGGTCATACTGCTCGTCAATGCAAATCAACCATAAACCGTTGTAATAAATGTAGTCAAACTTATGATAATAATGAAACACGCACTAAATCCCTATTCTGTGTACATTACAACTCCACTGAACACAACTCACTCTCTAAACAGTGTCCTATATTTAAACATCAATATAAAATCAAATCAATCATGGCTTTAGAAAATACTAAGTACTTTTAAAGAGGCAGAAACCATAGCTAACAATCCGCCATACGTCAAGGTAACTACAAATAATAGATTTAATCTTTTTAATACTATACCAAATTTCCCTGCCTTAACCCCCAACGTACTTGAAGGTACAAATTAAAATCAATCCTATGTACCTACTTAAAAAAAAAACAAGAAATAAAGCTGTCTCTCCTACTCCGGTCAAAAATCCACCAATTTTTCTAAGATTTCACAATGTTAAAAATACCTTATCCCAACCTATAATCCCCAACCCCTACCGGGACAAGTTTATGGCTTATAAGAAAAAATAGAATGTAAAATAATTAATGAGATTCTAGCCTTGGTAGAAAATATTATTAAGAAAATTAACCCTAAAATATTTTTACCTAACTTACAAAAAAATACAAAAGGAAGAAACTGAAAAGATGTTGATCAACAAAATAGATATTGAAAGTGATAGAGAACAACAGGACATTTAACATACTACAGAGGAACTGTCAATCTATAAATAAACATAAATCTAGTTTACTTCATTATCTTGAGAACAATGTTAATGTTGCTTTAACAGATTACTACGTTATCAGAAGCGATAGACCTGATGGTTACGGTGGTGTAGCCATCCTCATATCAAATAACTTTGGTTTTACTGAAATTAATAGTTACTTGCAGAGATTGGGAAAAACTTTAATTTAATTAAACTAAAAGTCAATTTAGTGGTAAGCTTTTTGTTGGTGGGGATTTCAATGGATACCACATTAGACGGTGTTCCTTGAAAGATTTCGCCAAGACAATTTTATAGTGAACGCGCTATATAACAGTAATTTAGTTTTGCTTAACGACTGTAAACCGACCAAAGTAACAAGACCTAATGAACTTCCATCAGTGGTGGATCTATCCCTTGTTACACTTAATCTAATTGGATACACTACATGGGATCATGTTCCCGATACCACAGAATAAATAGCAATCAGAATGCCCACTCTCAGATGCCGCCTTTGAAGTTTGTCAGTTTTAAACGGAAACATAGACTCGAATTGAGAAATTTGTGACAAGCTACGACAGAACTGTAATTTAAATTTTTAGAGATTAATAATTTAGTACATCTGAAATAATTTAATCTATTCTTGAACTAGAAGTACGAATAAAATAGTGCGTATTATGTCTATAGTTGACGTAAATAAATTAAACCGGATTATTTTTCTATGCACACCAGATAAAATGTCACTGAACAGCACTGGTTCCGTTTAAAACATGGCTGATTCCGTCTGCCGAACGAGATGCGCGTACTTATTTTTTCAAGCAGAGTGGGCATTCTGATTGTTTATTATTCTGTGCCGATACCCTGGGTTCAACTCACTTACCTATAGGAGTCGCTATTATCTTGGAATATCACCCATGCACAATAATTTCTTCCTCTAAATGGAAAGAGTCTTCAACAAACTGGAATATCTTTAAATGCCATCAGCGGCGGCTCGCCAGGTGAAGTAGGTGAAGGTGAGGTTCACCAAAAAAATATAATTAAATTGAGACATATAAATAAAAAATAAAAGCAATATTAATATATCTAAATTCTGAAATCAATTATTTATTCTCTTTTAATTAATCTAAAAATTAAAAAAGGCAGCTCACTTTATTATCGGTGCGGTAGGTACTTGACGGTCAAGTCCTGACCTGTGCCACTTGCTGTGTAGTGCGTATGCTTCAGGAATAGGACGGTGAAGATTATTTTTGAAATGTGAAATTCATCTGCATTAGCGTTCACGGTTGCCATGGCAACGTGACGTCAGCTTGTCCCTAGTGATAGTTGAGAAAAATAGCAAGTGCAGTGCCGTTGAAAAATATCTTATTCGCCTTCACGCACTGGCCACTAGTTGCATGGATAGGTACCTATTTAGTATTTGCAGCGACAATATTTTGAAATTTAGTCTATTATATAGATATTTTTTATATAGTATAGTGTATAGTATAGTATTTATAAGTTTAGTTTAGTCACAGTATTAAGTTTATTTGTTAAGTGCACTTTATTAATACATTTCTCTGTGGTTTGTTTCGGATTTCGGATATAAAGTGTTCTCGTGGATTTCGTTTAGATAAAAATAATTTTAGACAGACATGAATCCCATTAATGACTTGGTGTGTAATATATTAGAGACTCCATTTAGCAGGCGAGGTGTTTTAATCGCCAAAAAACCCCCAATGAAATGTCAAGGTTCAGAACTAAAATACCCCAAGCAAGTAGAACATATCGTATCTAGTATAAGTGCCCTAAAAAACTGTTTTCAAGTTATTAGGGCCCTAAACTCTATTTTTTTAACGAATTTTTAATGAGATTTGGACGCGACTTAGGTACCAAAACTCCTTTTGGCTCCGGCAAGCTTTCCTCATCTTCACCACTTTTTTAGGCCACGAGCCGCCGCTGAATGCCATATAGAAAAACATGATCTAAAAATATAACCTTACTTTATCACTTTAGCGGAACGTTTTGACTTCCCTTTAAAGACAATTGACGATGCTGCCTCATTTTCTATAAATATCAACAATTGTTTTCAGCCAAAATCTCGAATTCCAGTCTGGTGAGATTATGAATGCAAAAATATGACCATTTCATGGAAACTTGCATAGAAAAGTTACATAGGAGTAACAAATTTTGAAAACTATATTAAAAACACAAACAGATTCAAGCCAAAAGAAAACTTCTGTTTACAAACAAACAAAAAAGTGGATTAACTTTGTGAATACTTTAAACAAAATTACTACTATCAGTAAAATTTGCAATTTTGTTAAGAAACTAGAAAATAAAAATTATCATTTAAGACAATATCCTCTTTCTAACTAATAGAACAGTTGCTCGACCAATTTGCTCCGCTATATGTTGACCTTCCTATTAAGGATAACAGTAAAACTTGTAAATATAATATTTTCGAGGAAAGTTTTGATATGAAAGAATTTGAGACTGCACTCAAGTCTGCAAAATCCTCGGCTCCAGGGAGCGATCAAATTACTTATAACATTAATATATGAATTACCTCTTACCTCTTGTAGCTACCTAAATAACTACAAGTGAAGAAGACATAGAAGAAATAGTTATCTGTTTGATTCTTAAACCTAATAAAGATAAAACACTCTCCTCTTCTTACAGACCGATATCATTAATGTCTTGCATGTGTTAGACATTTGAAAGACTTATTAAGACTCGGTTAGAATCTGTGGTTAGAATGGCTTATAATATAACATTATCGTATTCTCCCAAATTTATTTAGGAACATTCTACAACTATCGTCGCTTTATTGAAAAACCGGCAACAGCGCATGTAATTCTTGCTTCCAAATTCCAAAGAGCAGTAGTATAGTACTTTATAGTAGTAAAGTAACGTAATATGTAACTCGTCGTTTTACCTCGTTAGTCTCGTTAATTTTATCAATATTAACCTTCCCTTGTGTTTATTCGAGTTTTTTCACTTGGGATTGAGAACATTAATTTTTATACGAATCTGTTTTTTACTTCAGGTGACTTTCCCGTTTCTACACCTAATTCAAGAAGATATCGGTTTTATTGTTTTAAGAACCTTCACATTTCCTGTTTATTATTATTATAGATGAGAAATGAAACGGTATCTCTATTAGTATTACTACCAACGTTGCCAATCATCGTCGCTCGTTGCTCTCATACAATAAATTTGTTTAAATTCCTCATAATCATTGCGAGATTAAAATATAATTAAACAAAAATTCAAACATTCCCCTTATCCGATTTTTAGATACGATTGTTTTATTATTAAGCACTACAGATGGTAACGTTACAGAAGATAGTGTGATAGTGATAATAATTATATATACATTTCTGTATTGCGTAATTATTCAGTCTTGAAAAGTTCATTTGATATTGTGTTAGTGTATTTTCCTCGAAAAATGGAAGGCGAGCGAATAAAAGACCTAAATAATTTATTGGAACCAGTTTTTGGAGAAAATGTTGAAATTGTAGACAAGACAATAACAAATCTCACTCTCCCAGGTGAGAATTACTGGAGTGATATGCTCAACTTGCAAATAACGACTAGAAACAAGATCACTAAGGCTACAAATACCGAATATTTCGTCGCGAAATGTTGTGTGATCGACGATAAGTTGCCAAAAGGTATTGCTGAGGATATCTGTCGAGTGTTTAAACCAGAAATTGCCTTTTATAAGGAAATTATACCTACAATGCAGAAGTTTTTAAAAGAACACGGATTGAAGGAAGTGGAGATTTTTCCAAAATTGATTGCTGCCAGATACAATCTTGACGGTAAAGAAGAACCTGACGAGAATACTGTTATCATTTTTGAAAATCTTCAAGCTGCAGGTAAAGACCATCATTTTTTTTTATAAGAATAAGTTATAGATACACAGAAAATTTCATTGTTTTGTGACATACATTTTAGTCCAAACCGCTGCGTAGTCGTTCATCTATCCTCATTATGAAATAGGAGATATTTTGTTCTTAGAATTGGACCCTGCGGAAGATTTATATCTTTGGAATCTAAGATTTGAGAACCTTAAGCTCACGGTGCTCTCCTGATTGTCCAAACATATGTGTCTTTCTAACTTTGTTCGTCTTGGTGCCTTTTTCTGTGTATTTTAGATATAATTCTCCCTTTGTTTCTTCTATTATAGTTGTCTATAACTTTTGCTGTCATCCATATCATTCTTATACGTATTATAAGATAATCGCTGATTATGGAAAAGTTGCCTAACAAAATAAGATCAAGGATTCAGGGATATGAACTTAAGTTATGGAACAGTAAAGCTTTACGTGATGTAAACAACAAAATAGATAAAATAACCATAATAGAAAACTGCAAAGAAAGAAATGCTAACATCAGGTATAGTCAACAAGAAACACTGTAGGACGGATAAGATTCTAAAATTATTGAAAGAAAAACCAAATATATAATGACACGAACCTAAATAGGTCCATCAACAACCAAATTAGCAGAAAGAAACTTAAAGATATAGAACTGCATAAATATGGAAAGATCACCAACAAAAACGACACATGTGGTTTACCTATATAATAAAGTTAATGAAATAATAGGAAAATTAAAGGAGAAATCATTAGGAAAAATTGGAAATGACCAAGGAGAAAATAATTATAAACATAATTATAAACACAAATAAAATTACCGTGGAAAAATTAGGTGTAATAATTGTTCTCAGAGAAGAACAACAGATAACGAATACGAATAACGAAGTTAAGGAAGCAACACTGTCCCTCGAAAATGGAAAAATGTCTGGTCCAGTTGTAGTAGAAGTGTTGTCAGACACCCATAAACTCTTTGATGAGAATTTATCGAGAAACGATAAAATAACAAATACATTTTATGCACACAAAGATTTAATAAATATACTTAGAACACCACTTCGAAGACCACTAACCGATTATATAAAAAGTCTAGACAATGCAGCGAAAAAAGGAGCAACAGGAAAGGAAATATATATATATATATATATATATATATATATATATATATATATATATATATATATATATATATATATATATTTAAATCCTAGCTAATTAAATATTCTTTGTCGTTCAGTCATTTATTTACAAAGTAATCATTTACTGAATTCCTACTATCAAGTATTATGTGATGATTGGGAGAATCATTTTTTTTCTGTGTATTTAAATACAAATCCTCATAAAAGTCATGATCCCTGGTAGTTACTGGCAAATTGGTCTTATTTATGAACTTCCTATTTCTTTTAAGTTCATTGCCTTGCTCATCTTTTAATATGAGCTGTATTGAAATAGTATCATTTTTGTCTAAAGACTTTAAATATTTGGCAATTTTGTCAAAAAGAAGTTTAATTTTTTCAGAATTTTCTTTCGATAATACTTTTATGTTTTAATTATTAATAATTAGGCAATAAATTTTCTGTCGAAATAGGCAGTTTTGATTTAACAATTCGATTGAGAAGTAACTGTGAGGGAGCATATCCCAAACCAGGCAGAGGAGTATTTCGATAGACTAACTAGTAATTGTGCTAATTTTTCTATGTTTCTCATTTTTTTTTTTTTAATATTTGCTTACTTATATCGACATATTTTTATGCAAATCCATTTGAAGGATGATGGTGAGGACTAGAAAACTCTAGCTTAAGTTCCAGTCTTTTGCTAATTTTTAAACTTGACACTATTGTAAGGTACATTCTTAGAGTAGAAAACATCAGGTACACCCAATTTCGAAAATATGTCTTTAAAACAGTTAATAACTGTATTTACTGTTTTATTTCTAACCGGAAAGACCTCTAGCCAATGTGAATAACTATCAACAATTATTAGAGATGAATTGGAGTTAAAGTCAAAAAACTCAGAAAATAAGTATTGCCAAGGTCTTTCAGGTATTTTACTCCAGTCGTCAGAGACGAAAATGCCATTGAACCTCTAAAAATTATACGAACAAGCAGAATTTTGCCGATAATATTAATTTTGAGACCCCCAAAAAGATGTAAAAAAGATTACCACTTTTACCCCGGGCTTCTCCCTAAAACCCCCCTCGTAGGGGGGTAAAAACGCTAAAAAATCGATTTACCAAGAATCTGTACACCGTAGAAAAAAATGTTTCAAATAAAAAATGTAGCTGAGATAATTTTAAACAAAATTATTTATAAATATTTTTTTGTGTATAATGAACAGTTCTCTTCGAAACAACGTCTGAAGCGACCGTTGATTTTGCATGTCAGTTACGCGCGCCAAATCAATGTTCAATATAATTTGTATCAGCTCGACGGTAAAAATTCGATATCTTTTGATTTAAATGACCTATCGACAAAAATCAAGGTGAGTTTTAAAGATAAAGAGTTCAGCTTTCGTGTGCAATTTTTGTATTTTGCCAAAAATAAACAGTTTTTAAATAAACAGCGTTTTGGCAACAAATGTGAGGCATTTGAAATATGCTTAAAAAACGCTGGATTTAAACTTTTACACAACAAACGATCTAAAACATTTAAAACTTTTTTTTAATGACACTAGTACGTTTCTCAAACGAACAAAACTTCTGTAAGAAACTATACCAAAAACCGTCCTCTTAAATGCATTTACTGTGACGTGTGATAGTTTGTAATGTAAAACATTAAATTCTGCAAAACTGAATTTATTTTCGGCAAAATACAAAAACTGCATTGGCTGCACTCTTTGCCTTTAAAAACCATCTTGATTTTTGTCGATAGGATCCTTGGATAAAAAAATATCGAATTTTTACTGTCAAGCTGATACAAATTTTATTGAACTTGATATATACAAATTGATTTCGCCCGCGTAACTGACATGCAAAATCCACGGTCACTTCAAGCGTTATTTCTAAGAGAACAGTTCATTCTATACAAACAATGCTTATAAACATTTTTGTTAAAAATGATCTACATTTTTTATTTGAAATATTTTTTTCTACGGTATACAGATTCTTGGTAAATCGATTTTTTTGCGTTTTTAGCCGAGGGGGGTTTTAGGAGGAAGCCCAGGGATAAAAGTGGTAAACTTTTTTGCATCTTTTTTTGCAAAATTAATATTCTCTGCAAAATTCAGCTTGTTCGTATGATTTTTAGGGATCAACTATCTGACGACTGGGCTATTTATGAGGAATCTAGTTTCTTTTTAAATAGCAGGCCTATTAAGCTGACATATTTCACAACTATTTACTATGTTTTCTATGTCTTTTGACATATTTGACCAAAACATTATTTCCCTGGCTCGCAATTTACATTTTTGTAACCCAAAATGAGCCGAATGAATTAAATTTAACATATCACTTTTTAAGTAATCCATTGGGGACAATATTTTTTGTATTAAAAAACAATAGATTATGTGATAGAAAATGTTACCTTTTAAATTATAATAATATTTCATATTCTGACAAAGTATTTACTATTTTTGGGCCACTGGGTAATACGAAATTCTTTATTTTTGACAAAGTTGGGTCATTATCAATTGCTTTCTGAAACTCCTTCTCCTTTCCATCGTTATTGGTACTGATAAAGAAAGTGCATGCACTATATTTATATTCTAGCTCTTCATCAACAGGTGCTTCTGTTTTGATATAAAATCTACGAACTACGAACATTTTAGGAACGAACGAACATTTTAGGTATATATTCGATTTTGATTTTATATTTTAGTAATTTCTGAAGAATTCGTTGTAGGCGAACACTAACATCATCTAAATTTTTGTTAAAAGTTGAAATTAGATGCCTATGGTCTGTGTGTACTAATACTTAACGGTCATAAATACAATAATGAAACTTTTTACATGAAAAACAATACTTAACAATTATTTTTCAATCTAAGCATATCTCACTTCTATTCTATTCATAGCTCTGGGGGCAAATGCAATAGGTTATGAATCTTGCAGCATAACACTGCCCAATCAAGCAAGCAATTTAAGTAAACCCAGTCTGTGAGACATGTTCACCCCTAAGAATTAGGATAGATAGTTGCTCTATCTAGCTGTATCGTCACAGTTTGGAGATCTCGCATTTAGGTCTCCTATTATTAAGGACGGCTCTTCTGTATTCTGGAACGCGTTCAGGTCATCGTATATTATAGGATCTCGTGGTCTTACGTATTCAGAGGTGATTCTAATATCTTTTTGATTCATTTGTACTTTAATTGTAGTTGCTTCCCTAGTGTTTAGTTGTGGTGTTAGTATTCTGGTGTGTGGAATTCCTTTTCTCACTAGGATAACAGTGCCTCCTGAATTTGCTCTATGATCGTTCCTGTAGATGTCATAGCCAGGAAACTTCATGTTTTTGCTGTTCGTCAATTTGGTTTTCTGTATTGCTACGGCTTCCATTTCGTGTCTGTTGATTAATTCATCCAAAACATTTACATTTGTTCTTATACCGCCTGGATTACAGGAGCCTATCTTCAAGTATCCCTTTTTTCGTACCTTAGTTCAGTGCTATCTTTATATTCCTTTGTTATTCTTTGGAAAATAGGATGGTATTTTCTGTTTCTGCTGTCTTTGTTGCTTGAGCATATGACACCTAACACTGCCCATTCCTTTACTGGATGCACCTGTTTGAATTTTTATTGGTTTGTTTTCGTCAAATAATTTTAATATGAATTTGTTTGTAATGTTTTTAATGTATCTAGTTCTATTTAGTGAATCTTTAGCCCTCAAATTTAACATCATATAGTCAGATTCTTTATGTTTTAAGTGAGTATTTTCAGTAAATCTTTTATATTATGGGGATTTTCAATTGATAGTACATCCTCAATATTTTTGTCTGATGGTTGGATTTAATTTTTTAATATTATTTGACCCAACAAAGTAACTTCATCTAGTTTATATTGTAGTTTATTAACATTAAAATTAACATTGTATTTTAACACTCTTTCTAATACTTTTTTTAATGCTTCATTATGCTCTTGTTGATTTGTACCATAAATGATTATATCATCAAAATATATACTTACGTTAGAATTGTCTCCAAAGATTTCCATATTTTTCTCTTAAAAAGTTTCAGGTATATTACATAAATGGTACACGATGAAGTTTATATCTCTTAAATAGGAGTATTAAAAGTACATAGATGTGAACTCCTTGGGCTCAGTTGTATTTGCCAGAACCTGTCTTTCATGTCTTTGACAGTGAAGACACTTTTAGCGTCTAAATTACTCACTATATCATCACATTTAAGTACTATATAATGTTCTCTACATACGTGTTTATTTAATGGTTTGGAATCCAAACATAGTCTCAGATATCCATTTGACTTTTCAACATATGACGGACGGCATCAAACCTCTTCCATCGGGGTCTCCCTCTTCTTTTATTTCTTTTATTCCCTTGTTCTCCTGCAGGACTCTTAGGACGTTTCTTTCTTTTGGCATTCGTAAAACATGTCCCAACTATCTAAGTCTCCGTGCTCCGAATTTATGCTTTATTTTGGGCCTCATAAATTTGAACCAGGGCCACCTGGTTTGTTCTTCTGCGCCATTGTCCAAGTGTCACATGCTAGCAATACCGTTGGTCTCACTATTGTTTCATAAGTTCTAATCTTGGCTACCCTAGTCACGTTTTTTTCCTTCAATAATTCGTTAAATATCCTACTGCTTTGCTGACTTTCAACAACCGCTTATCTATTTCTCTCTCTTCGCCTCATCCATTTATACCTGTTACTCCAAGGTACTCAAATTCTGTTACCTTCTCAAATTTGCGCTCTGCCTTATTCGTTCTTAGAGTGATCCATTTATTGTCTTCTTCATTTTCCCTTCTTATTTTCATATACTCGGTTTTTACTTAATTTATAGTCAGGCCATATTTTCTAGCTTCTTCGAATTTTGTAAACATTTTTTGAAGTTCTATTCCTAAACGTGTCAGAAACGCCAAGTTATCTGCAAAACCTATTTGTTATCTTTTGTTAAAAAACGTGCCGCTTGTCTGGATCTTGACTGTTCTAATTATTTTGTCTAGTACTAGGTTGAATAACCCTGTTGACAATAGATCTTCCTAATCTAATCCTCTATTGACTTTAAACAGATTTGAAGGATATCCTTCTATCATGACTCTTGTATTCTCCTATTAGCTCTGTTTCGTAGGCTTTTAATAAAGTTCGTATAATTTTCATGCTTCGTGTACGAGCAAAATTACACGTTGGAGGCCAAGAGCAGACAAACGTAGTAGAGGAAGACCACCTACACGTTGGGTTGACGACATCAGGCGTATCACTAAAAATTGGCACCAAAAAGCATCAAATCGGAAAGAATGGATGAGTTTAAGGTAGGTATATGTCCAGCCAGTCTACGTGATAAATAAAGGCTGGATGATGATGATAATTTTTGCAATACTTTGTATACTACTTCTAATAGTGCGATTTCTCTGTAATTTTCACAGCCAATTTTATCATCTTGTCAATTAGGCAGATGAGCGCTGTGTTTCATTGTTCTGGCATTTTTTCGCTTTCCCACATTTTTATAATAAGTATTTATCTTTTGCTGCAGTATATCTCCTCCTACTTTTAATATTTCTGTTGGCACTCCGCTGTCTTCAGCACTTATACTATTTTTTAAGTCTCTTATTACTTCTATTACCTCCTGCTCTGTCAGTTCTTGTGTTTGTTGTTCTTTTTCTGTCTGTCACTATCGGCATCTGCTCCCCTGTAGCTTCTACAATCGGAATCAATAGAACTGTTATTTCGGTATCTCTACCTTGTCAGCCGTTCAAGCTGATTCCGATTCAAACAGAAAAGTCCAACTAATGTCTCCAAACCCAAAATCTTTCTACTTTCAGTGGTTCGAGCACATTGGTGTCATCTGCTTTGGAGGCGAAGAACTAAACAATTAAATAAATTGTTTTTTCTCCTCTGGGCTGTCGAAATGTGCAAATATTAATAGATTTCAGTAAAAGTTTTTAGGCGTTTATTCTGTAGGGCACCTTTTTGATTTTATGTTTTCACCCTCATTACATTTTATTTTTATTAGACTGTTGTGATCGTTATTATTATATCTACGGCGGTCCTATAGCCTCTGCTGCATCCTCCATTTCGATGTCCCCTTTTTCGGTCGGTCCATTCCTTCTTATTTATGACTCTATATCTAATTATTCCTCTGATTCCTTCTCTACATTATAATGCTTTCCTTCCTCTCCTTCTTCTATTCCATGGAACATAGTTTAAGAGCTCTTATAAGTTCTTCCAAATCATTAACCAGATGGCGTGTGATAAGAGATTCCAATTTGTTATCGGCGATAAAATGACGAATTAAAGAAAGCTGAACAATTTGGTAAATTTTTATCAAAGGTTGACCATTTGCCTTCCAATGATTTGTTGCTGTACAATTTATCATTTATCATTTATTTTATCAATCTTCACTTTTTAGAAATGTAGCAGATGAATTAATTAATAACCTATTATGTTTTGTTAATTTTTATTTCAATGTTATCTTTTCGTAACAAAAATGTAATCATTTCCTTTGAAACTTCTTTTTATCGTGTAAAGTAAGTCAACATGATAACAAAACCAATCTCACGGCATTTTTGAGCGTTTTCAAGATAATTCTTGATAACAATTATTATACAATTAAATTGTCTATATCTAAGTATTAGATCTATAAGTATTAGAGTATATCTATAAGTATTAGATTGCATAGAAAAAGAAAAAAAGGCAATTTGAAGAACAGCAGTTAGAAAACATAGAATGGTTAAGAACTCAAAGCGAAATTCTACAGTTCTACAGAAATGAGTTTAAGCCAAGAATAGGAAGCTGAGAGGATGGAGAAGGAAATATTCTAAGCGATACGACCTCAATCTTGAACCGATGGGTTGAATTTTTCGACGCAAATATCGAAGAAGCAGATAACACCGTAGCAGATCGAAATCTTCTTTAACTGCCATCTCCGCGACGAATGTTGGCAATCATCACTGCTATTCTAACTTTCGACACTACAGCCCGAAAAAGTTGAGTTGAGCTGCATCCAAACCATTCTCTGAGGTTTCTCTGCCAGGACATTCTTCTTCCCCCTATGCTGCGCTTTCCTTCAATCTTTCCTTTTTCCTTAAATTTACTGCATATAATGCTTCTGTGGTTCCTTGAGTATTTCTAAATCCGAACTGAGTTTGTCCAATGTCTTGTTCTAAATTTTTATATATTCTACGATAAATAATCTTTAGGAATACTTTTAGTATGTGGCACATTAGACTGATGGTACGGTGATCGCAACATTGTCTGGCGTTTTTCTTTTTCGGTATAGTCACGAATGTTGATAGAAGTCATTATTTAGGTAATATACCTGTTCTGTATATGATATTAAATAATAATTCGACAATAACATGATTGTATATTGCAGCTGGCGATAAGTTGCAATATTTCTGTCTGTACTTCGTCTGGTCCTACTGCTTTCCCAGTTTTTATTTCTTTAATTGTGTGTTTTACTTCACTTTCTGTTATTTCTGGTCCAGTCTCTTCAACGAAATATTCGTTATCTATTTTGTCTTGTTTGTCGTTAAACAGCTGTTCTATATAGTTTGCCCATACCATCAATTTGTTTTCTGTATCCATTACTGTGTCTCCCTTTTCATCAACTAGTATATTTTGTTTGCATTCTGGTCTTCTAGTTAATTATTTTATTTTCCTGTGTAAATTAAAGTTGTCACGTTTATTTTATAGCATTTCTATTTTATCACATTTTTCTTTTAACCAATTTTCTTTTGCTATTCGAATTTGTCACCGTATTTCGTTTTATGTTTATTGGTACAATGATTTATTTTTGCCCTTACATACTCTTCTTTTGTTCATAAAGTTTAGTATTTCGTCCATCATCCAATCTGGTTTCTTTTCTTTGGTTTTGCATAGATACTTTTTTGAAGGTTCTATTAAGTCAGCCTTTATTTTTTCCCAGTTTTTGTTGATGTTTTCTTCATTGCATTCCCCTTCAATCTGTACGGTGTTTAGACGTTAATTTATTTTTTCTTTGGTATTTTCTCTGATTTCTGGATCTCTGAGTGCATTTATATCAGTTCTTTCTTCTTTTGCTGTCTTCTCCATTATTTTCATTTTAATTTTCATATGTGCTACTAAGAGATTATGGTTAGATGCTATATCTGCTCCAGGTTGTGTTTTAACTGCAGTAATGTTATTCCAAGATCTTTCTTTGATCATTATGTAATCTATTTGATTTTTCATTATCTGATGTTCATTATCTCTTGGCGATTTCCACGTGTACAAACGTCTATTAGGTAATTCAAATGACGTGTTTGTAAAAATCATATTATTATCTTGGCAGAATTGTATTAACATATCTCCTCTTTGATTTCTATTACCTAATCGAAAATTTCCCACTACGCTGCTTGTGCTACCCTTTCCAATTTTGGCGTTCAGGTTATCAATTATTATTGTGACGTCACGTACTTTGGTAGTTCTCAATGCTTCTTGAATTTGTTCATAAAACGATTCCACCTCTTCGTCATCTTTTTCGGCCATTGGGGCATAGACTTGAATTATGTTTATTTTTCTGTCTTTCGTTTTAGTTGTAGTAGCATAACTCTTTTAGAAAAAGATAGAAAATTTTGAACGTGTTGTGAGATTTCATTGTTCAGTATTATTGCTACGCCATGTCAATGTTGTGTGTCATTATTATCCGAATAATATATCGTATGGTCTCTTACTTTACATTTTCCATTTCCTATCCATCGGGTTTCACTTATTCTTAAAATATTGATGTTAATTCTTTTCATTTCTTGGATTACATTGTGTTTTTCCGGATTCGAACATGCTGGTTACATTCCATGTTCCAATTTTAAATTGATGGTTTGCTGTTTTCTTTTTCTGGTAGGGGTTTCGCTGGTTGACGACCTGAAAAGCCCTGACTCCTTTCCTGTCATATCTTGATCTCCGATATCCATGTTCAGTACACATCTGCTTACTCTGTCTTCTCATTTCGTGATGATTCGACTAGGGATATCCTACGATCTTTAATACAGTGGTTTCCCGTAGCCTTCTGTATTCTTATGCCGTTGGCTAATGTTTTAGCTCATACGCCTTTAGGGCCAGTTTCCCAACACTAGGACAAAGGAGTGCCCTGCCACTTACCAACTCATCCGCCCAAAGCCATTGGCCAGTAAGTGTGGGGATTGCTTATACCGGCAATCTCTCAGACGTCAGAGCCTCGTTTGTTATCTGGCAGCATGCACCGAATAGTCAGGATCAAGACCATTACACGGGCAGGTGAGGTTGACATTTGAATTGGGAGGCTATACGTTGCGCATCACTATCCAGAATAGATCGACATGATTGAAATTTATTCAACCCAAACGAAAGACCACCTATCACTTAAGAGGTTGCCTAAGCCATTAAAAAGCTTAAAAATAATAAAGCACCAGGAACTGATCAAATTTGTAGATTTGTGAGCATCACCTATTCGTCGCCTATACCAATCAATGCGTGAGTTTGGTATACCAGAAAAACT
Source organism: Diabrotica undecimpunctata (assembly GCF_040954645.1). NCBI lineage: Eukaryota > Metazoa > Arthropoda > Insecta > Coleoptera > Chrysomelidae > Diabrotica > Diabrotica undecimpunctata. The sequence goes on along the minus strand of NC_092809.1, from coordinate 37,866,182 downwards.
GGAAAAACGAGAATGACAATGTCTAACTTAAAAGCCAACGTTAGGATACAGGGAGAATTCTCGATCCTTTGAGATAAAGGATGGACTCATACAAGGGGATGCCCTGACTTGCCTGCTATTTAACATTTCCTTCCGAGACATACAAATTAGAGACGGCGGTACTATTTACAATAGATCGATACAAATCTTAGCTTACGCTGATGACATTGACATAAGAGCAAGCGAGATGTTGAGCAATATTTCCTAGAATTGGAAACGGCAGCAAAACAAGACGGTCTAGTCATCAATGAAGACAAAACCAAGTACATGTTGGTTACTAAGGATCCTATAGCAAATAAGGAACGGGAAACAGCATTTCGAAGTCATACTTTGAACGTGTTGACAACCTCATATACCTTGGCTCGCTAGTGACTACTACCAATAAAACAAGCGAACAAATTAAAAGACGACTAAACCTTACAGTTATTATATACAAAACACTGCTGAGGCCAGTCCGCACATACTGTGCGGAAACATGGACTCTCAGACGCAGAAGCATAAAAGACTTCTAAGAATATTCGAGCGTAAGATACTACGCAAAATATTTGAAGCTATAAACGATCAAGGGCAGTGGCGCAAAAGATTTAATTTTGAATTATACCAACTCTTTAATGAACCAGATGTCGTAACGTTCATTAAAACACACCGATATAGATGAGCCGAACACATAATACGAATGCCTGACAACGTGATTGCTAAAAAGCTAACAACAGGAACACCTATAGGAAGAAGAAGTAGAGACCGACCGCGAATTAGGTGGTTAGATGGAGTTGAGACCGACTTAGGGATACTAGAGATCAGAAGATGACAACACGTCGCCAGAAATCAAACAGAATAGCAACTAATCTTAGAGCAGGCCAGGATCTACAGAGTATTGTCGAGCCAAAGATAATGATGATATCTAAGTATTCCATCATTCCTGATTCTAGGATGCTGAATATTTTAGTGCTAACCGTTTTTAAAGGTTAGCTTGGTTTTACGAGTAATTTCCATATAAAATAAGGTTTAAAAAAATTCAAAATACTCAAGAACATACTTTTTTACATATATTGTTACCTGTACAATTCACAGGACAATTTTTGAGTGTTTTATTCCTAAAAAAAACTTTCGAGAGACAAGTTTAGAATGAAATTAGTCGTCGTTGATGTTTGAAAAGACATATTTTGATCCGTGTAAAGACAAATTCTGTGTAAAAGATCTAATGATAGTTTTTAATTGTCATCAAGTTTATGACTATAGTTTTGATGGTTGTGATAAACATGTAGATTTTTCGCATGACAATTTTTGACAATTAGCACGAGAATTTTTTATTGTCTTATTCTCTCTAGATCATTTACATAATAATTTATAATTTATTAACCTAAATCTTTTGAGGATAAATTTATATTTCTTTCATCCTTTCAGTGTATCTGCTTTATTAGAAACGCGACGTATTTCCTTTTATTAACATTGTCAATGAAATTTATTTAAATTTCAATAAATATTTTTAAATTTGCAGGATATGGCAACGGAGACAGGCACAAGGGATTTGACTTAGATGGTGCCAATTTACTGCTGACTGATCTGGCTGTCTTCCATGCCATTCCTTTAGCAATCAAATTGAAAGACCCGGATTTGTTTAAGAAGACATTTATCGACAATATTTGCCTACCAAAATTTGCGGAAAACCCCAAAGATAAAGGACCTGGTGATGATCATGGTCCACCACAACTTCCAAGAACCATACTGAAACAAATTCTCACAGAAGACAGTTTTTGCAGCCAGCACGTAGATAAATTGGATGGTTTAATGAGTATTGAGGAGGAAAGTTTTAAAAATGGAGACGCATTTAAGCCAAAGCCCAACAAGTCGGCATTTTCTGGATTTGTACATAAGGATATGTGGTTAAACAATACCATGCAGATGAAGAATAAAGATGGAAAGTTAATAAAAAATAAATTTCTGGACTTTCAAATGTACTCTGTACAAGAGATCACTACAGATCTATTTTTCTTTCTTATTACTAGTGTAGATATAGAGGTATTAGAAAAACATTTTGATACTCTTCTAATGATATACCATGATAATTTGATTAAAACTTTAAAAGCCTTCAACTGTGACGTAGCTCCATTCAAATACGCCGATTTTATAAATAATCTGAAGCAAACTGCCCCTTCAGAGTTTTTCCATATACTGATAATGAACACCGTAGTAATATTTGCCAAAAAAGGACAAAAAACTAACTTTGACGAGATCAAAAATTTAACAATGGATGATATACATCCTATTGCTAGAAAAAAATTTATATTTTTATTTAAACTGTTGATTGAAAAAGAATGGTATTCGTAAGATAGATATTTTATATCTTTTCAATAAATTTTTATGTAATGTACATGCATTGTTTTATTTCTTGTTTTTTTTTATATAGCTACGCACGTCGTAGAAAGAAAGTAATAAATTCGTTGATATAAATCAATTAGACTTTAAAAACACTATTTTGTATATAAATGTTGACGTGAACTATACTCTGTCTCACGTTTAATTTTCAGTATAGATTAAATGGGAAAATGGAACTGTGTTGTCAATAATTGCTAACTACATATAACCACTTCTGTCTGGGTAGAATCTATCTATGAATCTATCAATAAGATTTTAAAAGACATTGTCTCCAAGTAAGAGATGTAGTTCTTTTAAAATCCTCCCCCTTTTTTAAATTTAATGTCTGTTTCGTCTCCCCCCGTTTTTTAAGTGTTTTCTGTGTGTTTTCTGTGTGTCTTAAAGTGTCTCCATTTTAAATTTTAACTTTATAATTTGGACTTTACAACAATTTGCCACATATTGTAACATAACTTTATCAAAGAAATTTGATAATTACAAGCTGATATAATTGCACACCCACACAATTTGTACATCTATTCTTATTCATTGTCTCACAACTGTCACTTTCAAAAACAAAAATAAAAATCTCAATAAATAACACACATTTCACAAATATATCTCCAGAATAAATATAAATAACTTTAAAGAACTTAATGGTATAGAACATTACTTTCATCAAACAAACAATTACATTTACCTATCTCTACTTCATTGGATAAAATCTGTCTCCTCAAGAACTTCCCCGTTTACTGTTAAACAATTACAATAGTTGACTTGAGTTCTCCAATCAACAATACAAGATAGTTTGAACCATGTTCTTTCAACCATCAATTAATAAAGTACCGGCATCATTTAATTAACTTTGTATCGTGACCTGAAGATGCTTTGCATATTGTAGAAAGCGAAACCGGTCGTCTGATAGTTAAATTAAATTGATTGTGAAGTCTAATTTATTATTTCTTTTACCTTTTGAAATGGACTCACACAAGCAACACATTCATGATTTAAAGAAAATGTATTTATTATTTAAATACACAGTAGAGAATTATTTGAAAGAAGCAATTACGTTTTTTTCTTTTTTATATTCGCTTTTCTGACGTTGAAAATCACTAGAGAAAGCCTGTTTTTAACACTTTGAATTTTGGAATACCTAGTTAGTTTTGTTATTCAGTAATGTATCTATATTCCAATTTTTAATATTGTCTCTTCTCTTTATGGTTTAGATAAATAAAGATTCGTCGAATAGTCTAAGAAAATAGGTTTTAGACGAATTTTTGAAGATAGTACAACGACTCTTTCTATAGTGATCTACAAAGTCTGGATGACCAGTGAAGGTTTTTGAAACAAGATGGCAATCAACTGTAGTCGACAATTAATACAACGAAGAAATATTTCTACTTGGAAAACTGTGTTCCCATCAGCGATGTCTTAAATTATTCTATGTATGTGTTAAAGACGACAACTTCACATAATGTACTTTTTTATTCCCATGTATAAAATATTCAATTATATTTAAGTCCATATTTCCACTTTATATAAGTGGCTTCTTGGGCCTATAGTGGCATTGATTGATAAACATGATCAAACTTTTAATCCTGATATTTTTGAGGAATGGATGGTCGCTCCCTAAATGGTTGCAGATAAACCTATAGAGAGCAATCAAGATCGAACTCAAAACATCCATCTAAACAATCCAGATCATAATCTAGAAGAAAACCTAGAAAGTGGACAAAATCACCCACCTAAAGACTGCCAACGGGCCCTTCTAGAAAATACTCAACAGGAAACTCTTCACATAACAGTCCAAGATTTATTACCCATTCCAAGTGTTTCGCAGTCAAACACAAAAAAACAAAAGAAGCGTGGAAAACAGGGGTAATAAATTCAACCCCTGAAATTCAAGAACTGAAAGATAAGGTTGTTGAAAAAGAAAATGTAGAACGAAGAAAACTGGCAAACAAAGTTAAACGACGAATAAAACAGAAGATAGAACCTAAAGGAAAAGCTACGTACAACAGTGGATTAGAACGGAAATCTGTGGATGACACTTTTCTGAAAAACGAACATTATACCGAATGGCAAAAGAAGGGATAGAGAGAAATAATGAGAAGGAACAGGAATCCGCGAGCGATAACGAAAATTTTGAAGATGATAATTCCGACATCACTTGCTTGTATTGTTATGGCCTGTATTCCGTCTCAAAGTCGAAAGAATGCTGGATTAAACGTCAGGAGTGCCAATCCTGGTGTCACTCTGAATGCGCTGGGGTCGATAAAAAATAAAGATATTTTATTGTGATTTATGTTCCTAATTGTTTTAATGTATGTGACTTTTTTATTTGTTGTACCTATTATTGTTCTCTTTGAATAAAATACGAAAATTCCACTAAAACATATTTTTTTCTACTATACTGTGCAGCCATGCCATCATAGTCAAGGAATGTGCCTATGATGGCACACTTGACATTTCTAATATTTCAATTTTTTAATACAAAAATCCACATTTACTTTGACCTTTATATGTCCAGCTTAATTGGTACATTCAACTGAACTAGAAAAAAAATTGTAACAAATATGATCATGTATTTTAATAAAAAAAACGAGAGGTGAAGTTAGGTATGCCATCATAGGCATACTTCCCCTATATTATATTAATTATTTAACCTAACAGCATTCTGAGAACACTACCTGGTTGATGTTTTAGTATAAAAAAAGATTACATGGAAACCACAACCATGTATGACTTTTTTTTAAAATGGGTTTATGGGTTTTATAAAAACCCATTTTTCACAAATAAATTCCTCATGATAATTCCGTGTTTATTATTATTATACAAAAATTTAAAATATTCGATCCTATTTCAAGATATGCTTGTTTTATTATAAAAATTTTATCATCACACTAGATCGGTATTCTTATAGATATCGATAACTATAAGTAGACCTAAAATGTATAATTATTTAGTCTTAAAAGTTTATCTCTTGTATTAGTGCATGTTTAGTGAAAAATGGAAGACGAGCGAATAAAAGACCTAAATAATTTATTGAAACCAGTTTTTGGAGAAAATGTTGAAATAGTGGACAAGACAATAACAAATCTCACACTCCCAGGAGAGAATTACTGGAGTGACATGCTCAAGTTGCAAGTAACAACCAAGAATAAAGACACTAATGCTACAAGCACCGAACATTTTGTCGCAAAATGTTGTATGGTCGACGAGAAGATGCCAAAAGAACTGGCTGCGGCGAATAGCCACATGTTTAAACCAGAAATTGCCTTCTATAATGAAATAATACCAACAATGCAGAAGTTTTCGAAAGAACATGGTCTGAAGGAAGTCGATTTTTTTCCAAAATTGATTATTGCTAGATATAATCTTGATGGTAAAGAAGAACCTGATGAGAATGCCGTTTTGCTTTTGGAAAATCTTCAAGTGGAAGGTAAAAATATTCAGTTTTATAATAAGTTATAAATACGTTAAGGTAATGTTTCTGAGGCATATTTTTTCATCCCAACTACTACTGTTTCTTCCATTTTTCCTAGTATGAAGTAAGGGATAATTTTCTTCTTGTAGTACTGCACCAGTAAGTGTTATTAGAGCCTGTCGACTATTAAATACATAGTAAATTTTATGCTTTTGCAATCCAATTCTAGACGTTAAGGAGCTGTTTCATCCATAATCTTACACTGCAGATAATCTGTAAAAAAATCATCGATTTCACGTAAAAATCTTATACAGGTTTTTGAAGGATCTAAAAGGTATATGAGGGATAGCTGATGACAAATTCTTGATGACGTATAGCTAATTTGTTTTTCTTTAAGAATCATAAAGAGTATAAAAATAATTTTTTGCGTATAAAACTTTTCTTATACATTTTAGAGAAAAATATTTCAAATAAAAGTTGTAAATCTCCAAAAGTTCTTTAATACTCCAGTTGTCAGAGACGAAAATGCCACTGAACCTCTAAAAATTATACGAACAAGCTGAATTTTGCCGAAAATATTAATTTTGGGACAATAGGAACAAAGATACCATTTTTTTCTTAAAATAATATTTTCATTGTTATTTATTAACATTAAGAGTCCAAGATTAAACAGATTATAAGTGAAGATCTCGATTTTATGGTCTAATTTATAGATGGTGTATACAGAAAAGGTGTAAAAAGTTGTAACCCAGTAAAGTGATCGTACTCGTAAAATATCACTACTTTAAAGTCTTCTTCTTTTTCTTCTTCTTTTTATATAAACATGACTCTGTCTGTTTTTCAATGTGCCTCCAGTAAGTTGTCGTTCCATCGTTTTCGTGGTCTTTCTACTGATCGTCTTCCTATTGGGGAACTCTATTGCTGTCATTTGGCTTATATGATCATTCCATTCTACTCTTCTATTTCTTACCCAGTTCTTGATGTTCTCCACCTTGCATCTACGTCGTATATCTGTACTTCTAGCTCTGTCTAATAGTATCTTACCATCGATTTTTCTAAGTGTTTTCATCTCTGCTATTTCTAACATCCTTTTTGTCCTCTCTGTGTCAGGTCTTGATTCTGCCGCGTATGTCATTATTGGTCTGATGACTGTTTTGAAAATTCTGCCTTTCGTTTCTTTCCCGATATTTTTATTTCTCCATATTGTTTCATTTAGGCAGCCTGCGGCTCTGTTTGCTCTATTCACTTGATCTTCCACTTCGGTTTCGAGCTTTCCGTAGCTAGATAATGTGATGCCTAGATATTTAAACTCCATCACTTGTTTTATTATCTGACCTTCCAGCTCCAATTTACATCTTAGTAAATTTGCTGTTGTAATCACGCATTTTGTCTGTTTTGGGGAAATTAACATGTTAAAGTTTCTGGCGGTTATATTAAATTGGTGCAGCATACGTTGTAAATCATCTTCACTTTGAGAGAGTAGTATTGCGTCGTCTGCATAGCAGAAAGGACTCAGGGAATCTCCCTGTCTTATCCCATTGCCAGCTTCAATAGGGTCGGTTAGTTCTTCTTCTACTTTTACTTTTATTGTGTTGTTTTGGTAGATATTTTCGATCGTTTTGATTATTCCTAGAGGTATCTCTCTTGCATACAGTAAGTGGATAATGTCTTTTAATTTGACCCGGTCAAATCCCTTTGTAATAGTTGTTTGGTCAGATCTGGTCCTCCCTACTTTAGGAGTTCGTTCGGTATTCTGTCATTTCCTATTGATTTTCTATGTTTTAATTTCCTTAATGCTTCGTTTACCTCTTTCTCCTCAATATTTATTTCTTCGTTTGTCGTCACCTCTGGTATTGGTGGTTCATTATCGTCAGCTTTAGCAAATAGGGATCGAAAGTAGTCTACCCATGTTTCCTGCTGAATGTGTTTCGTTTTTGTAAGTTCATTTATCTCTTTTCTTTGTCCTCTGATCATTCTCCAAATTTCTTTTTGTGTTCCGTAGAAATCGTGTTCCGTCTGTTTTGAGAAACTTTGCCAGTGTTCCTTTTTTATTTGTCTAACTAAAGTATTCGTTTCATTTCTGATTCGTTTATAATGGTTGTATGCCTGTTGTGTTTGTTGTGTTCTGTATTGTAAAAAGGCTTTCTTCGTATTTAACTTTACATATTTACGTATTTAACTTTGTATTCGACCATACTACTTTAAAGTGGAGAGTAGAATTTTCCGAGCTGTATTTCATTTTAGACTGAAAATTCAAATTGAAGCGTTCTAGAAGAATTTACAATATCTCGCTATATGCTCTCAGAATATCTTCTTCTTTGGCTTTTTCCCATTATTAGTTTCCCGTTTTCGTCCTTCACAGTACTTTATTTTCCCAGTCACCTTCTCCAAAGTCTCTATCTATCATAGCATTTCCAATGTATATTTTCCATATGGTAGCAGGTCTTTATCATCGAGTTCTTCCCGGAGGATTCCAGTCCAATATTTTTTTCGGCCGTCAGTGCTCTGGCATTCTTTTTACATGCCCATACCACTGCAGGGTTCTGTTTTCTAACTCTTTTGTAATTGAGCATTCTACTTCCATTCTGTTTCATATTTCCTCTGTTCTTATTCTATCCGCTCTGTTATTTAGTAGATATCTCATATAGTCCAGTTCAACTGTTCTTATTTAATTTCGTATTGATTTTGTCATTGGCCATACCTCCGCTTCATATGGGATAATATTCATCACTATACTCTGAAATATCCTTTTTTTTTGTTTTCTTTGGTTAAAGTGTTGTTCTATATCTTTCATACAAGTACCATCTCGGCCTAGCATTGACTCTAAATACTTAAAAGTATTGTTCTGAAGCAATTTTCTTGTGGCATTTTAAATTAATTACTATTTAAATGGGAATAAGCCACAATTAAAGGTTAAAATACGTTTATTGACGTTTCAATTTCCACTTCGGAAATCGTTCTCAAAATACAAACATTAGTAAATTGACTAATGTTTGTATTTTGAGAACGATTTCGAAGCGGAAATTGAAACGTCAATAAACGTATTTTAACCTTTAATTATGGCTTATTCCCATTTAAATAGTAATTTACTTAAAAGTCTTACAACTCTTAATAGTCTCTTCTTCTAAACTTAAGTTTAAAACAGCAACCTCGCATCCAATACATAAGGATTCGATCTTACACATATTTATCTTCTATACATATGAATAATATGTATAAGAATACGAGCTCTAAGTCCTCATAGCTCATTTTCTTTCTTTAATTTCCTTATCGTGTATTCCATATCCTCCCCGTCTTGTGCAAAAATTACCTGTTTTCCTCTTGTTTAGTTTTTCCTTTCGGTGTTGATACTTATTTACGTATATACGTATTTAAGATTATATTAAGATTGTATATACGTATTTAAGATTTTTTGCATCTCTTCGTCTCTCCCTTTTGCTATACCCTCATGGATATATTTTTTAACGTCTTCCCGTGTATATGAGTTTCTCAAGTACGCAGAATATTCATTTTTTTTAAACCGCGATAATGTTTTAATTGTTGACTAAGAATTGATTAGTCGCTGGTTAATCGTGGTGGTAAATAATTGATCGATAGAGTGAAAAATAACTTGTTAAAATAACGAAACCTTTTCACACGTTTTTTATTGACTATTGTGTTCCTATGGAAACATACTGCCTGTATAAAATTGGAAATCGGGTTTGCCTAGAGCTTACAGTGTTGACATATGGGAAAATTTAAACTATTAGCTAAGAATTTACATAGTAATACCTTAAAATAAAATATTTTTAAACAAACTCTCCCATTGAAATCTACCTTCAAAATAGATAATAAATATAAATAAAATATTATGAATCAATACTATCACTAACACTCTCTTGCTGCATGGGCAACGGACATAAATGACGAACATAACGAATAACAGTTCTATTGTTTGTTTTTACTTCTGCCACTCTGGGAAGTTCATTTTTACCGTATTTCAAGCTAATAACCCGTCTCACAGGCCATCTACATGGTGATTGTTGGGAACTACGGATTAACACTAAAGTTCCAATCTTCAGATGAGGCAAAGATTCTTTCTATTTGTATTGATGCTGCAGTTGCGAAACGTATTCTTTCACATAACAATTCCAAAAGTTTTGATACATGTGCCGAATCGCTTTGTAGTTGGAGAGGAATTGTGCTAAAGTCAGTGTCGGGAATGGTAGTAATAGGACGGCCAATCAGGGAATGGAAAGGAGTGATTGGCTTAAGGTGAGTTGGGTCGTTAGAGAGTGTAAACATAGACTCCCTCGATCTGAATTAGCAAAGAACTGAAATCTTCTTTGCTAATTCTGATCGAGGGAGTATATGTTTGCACTCTCTAACGACCCAACGTAGTTTAGTTTTTTGTCGAGTAACACCCTGTTTAAATGGTGTTTCATACCTTTGATTGTCGCCTCTTAAAGGCCGCCAAATTTGGCGTATACGGTGAAATGAAATTTCACAATCGCCAATTTATATTATGTTCAATAATTGCATAATTGTGAATATAAATATTATTTTGTAAAATAAATTGGCCAAATCGTTTAGGTTTATTGCCAACTCCAACGAAAGTGGATCCGTTATCCGAATAAATGTCGTTTGGGATACCTCGTTGAGGTATCCCAAACGCTTCAAACAGGATAGAAAACAGATATTTGTGAGATTTGAAATGAGTTCAATATGAACTGCTTTGATACGAAAACACAAACGTAACCTTTTATTTATTTGGCTTCCCTACCTGATTTATTGAAATATATAGTAATTGTCCTGTAAAACCTATGCCACAGTGCTGAAATGGCAGTGATGGGGTTGTTCGAGCTTCGGACAAACTGGCCATTCGACAACTGGCAAATGTAGGTTTAAATTTAAAACAAGTAAGACGATTTCTTACAGTTTTTCTTAGAAGGTCTCTCCCGCGAATTGGCCAATAATATTGTCGAACTGATGAGAGAACGAGTTGTAGACCTGCATGTAATAGAACTTTATGCTTATGTGTAAATGGCAACTTGGTGAAAGGATGGTTAGATGAAATTAATATAGGGTATTTAGAGTTAAAGTCTAATGCAGATAATCTGTCGCCCTCCTACTCGTAATACATGGTCTTCATCTAAAATGGAGTAAGATGTGAAAGTTTATGTATGAGTGGTAATGATTTATTGGAATTTAAATAGATATTTCCTCCGCAAGTGAATCCAATTGCGCAAGTTTAATTAACCACAATGATGCTTGCTCTATTTCTAATAGAATTAAGGGAACTATTGTTCTTTCTGACCTTTTTTTTACAAGCAAGTTCGAGTTCAGGCATGGCAGGAGGAGCGCATTTGCCTATAGGACCACACAGAAAACTAAGCTCCTTACACCATAAGTCACGGTTAACTAGATCTTCCGGTAAAACTCCTTTGGTAGACAGGTCTGAATTAATTTCTTTACTATTACCATAATGCCATCATCATTGTTGGTTAACTGTTGAATTTTGGCGACGCGGATGGTTACGAATTGTTGTAACTGATTAGAACCCTTTTTATCTAACATACTACTATCTGAGAGTCGACCAATGGTGTATCGGTATTGACGGTAAATCGGCATTGAAAACCTGGGTTGTTAATTGTGCTCCCAGTATGACAGTACATAACTCTAATCTGGGAATTGTAATTCGCTTTAATTGTGCAACTTTACTTTTGGGCCAAATTAAATATATTTGATAAAATTGCATGTATGCTGAAATATACGCAACTTGCATCTAAGATAATATGAAATCTAAGAATCTCTAATTGATCGATTTAAGACGATTGATTGTAAAATTATGTCCATTGAATATAAATGTCATGTGGAACCTTTTTGTCCCATTTTAATTTGAGAGAATATAATTTCTAAATTATGAGTTTAGAAAGTACAATTAGTGGAGAGAGAAGACCAAGAGGATCCCAGATCTGTTTTTTAAAAATTACTTTAAAATTTAGAACGTCTTTGTTACTGTTAAATTGTATACCTAAGGTTTCACAGCTTTCGGATTCCCGAAATTTAAAATTTCATTCGAAATATCGCAACATGGAATGTTCATTAAAACACTCTGACTATTTGTGATCGATTTTCTAAGAATAATTTGTGATGATTTTGATGTCTGATGTGTCTTTATATCGGGCTTGTAATTCTGAAAGATCATTGTTGCCCGTTACTAAGTCATCATAGAAATCATTAAGAATTGTCTGTGAAGCTGTCGGTAATGTATTACAGTGATCAATTGCTAATTGATTTATGAATTTTTTTGCTAAGTATGGCGAACTAGTACAACCGTAAATAACGGTGTTTAATTGGTAAACTGGTTATCATTCCTAATTTCTGCTTTTAATACTGATATTTATCTTATTAGTTTATTTAATTTAATTCTCGCCACTGTCATATCTTTGGTAATCTGTTTTTTTCTTCTTCAAATGAGCTGCCGCGTTCTGGTAGGTAATGTTCTGCTTTTTTGTTGATCATTTGGCGTTTTGTGGCTTTTTAAAGAATAGAAACCGTAACAGCGAATTAAGGGTGTTGTTTGTCACAATCAACTCGTCCAAAATCAAATACTCGGTGATATTTTGATTTTATCACCTTACGTCACTTATGCAACATGCGGTAACGTCAAACAATTTGGACAAGGTTTCCCTGTATATCTCTTTTTAATTGCAGGTTAAATGAATTGTAGATTTTTACGAAGACAGTTTTTTGTTTTCTTATTCCTTTTATATCATTTACAGGATATTTTTGATTTCTTAACTACTTATTCTATATTTTTTGTAGAATATTTTATCGTGTCTTCCGTTCACTGTATCTGTTTTAGACTAGTCGCTTCTCAAAATTATAAAGTGTTGTGTTTGTGATTTAATAAATGCTTTTAAATTTGCAGGATATACCAATGAAGACAGGCACAAGGGATTCGACTTAGACGGTAGCAAATTGCTGTTGACTGACCTAGCAGCATTCCACGCAATTCCTTTAGCAATCAGATTGAAAGACCCGGATTTGTTCAAAAAGGTATTTATCGACAACTGCCCAGGCCCACCAAAGTTTCTAGAAAAACCTAAAGACAAAGGACCTGGTGAAGATCATGGCCCACCATCATTACCAAGAACTTTACTAAAACAAATATTAAAAGGAGATAGTTTTTGTAGAAAGTATGTAAATAAATTGGATGCTCTACTCGATGCTGAAGAGGAAAAATTTAAAAAAGGAAATTTCTTTAGTAAGCCTGATCCTAACAAGTCGGTATTTTGTGGACTTGTACATAAAGATATGTGGTTAAATAATACTATGCAGAAGAAGGACAAAGAAGGAAAGATGATAAAAAATAAATTTGTGGACTTTCAAATGTACTCTGTACAAGATATTACGTTAGATCTATTCTTCTTTCTTATTACCAGTGTGGATGTTGTCGTCTTAGAAGAACATTTTGATTATCTGTTAATGCTGTACCATGAACATTTCATTAAAACTTTAGAATCTTTCGAATGTGACGTAGCTCCATTTAAATATATCGATTTTATAAATAATCTAAGGCAAAACGCTCTTTCAGAATTTTTTCATATACTTTTGATGAACACTACTGTAATATTTGCCAAAAAAGGAGAAAAAACTAACTTTGAAGAAATCAAAAATTTAACAGTTAATGCCATACATCCTATTGCTAGAAGGAAATTTGTGTTTTTATTCAAAATCTTGATTCAAAAAGAGTGGATTTAGTCAGATATTTATTTGTTCTATTTATTATTCAATAAATATTTTTATACTGTACCAATATTGTTTTATTTCGTTCATGAATTTGATATAATTCAAACAAACGGTATTGAAACATTATTTCTCTGAGGAGGTCTTCATTAGCGACACATTCTGAGAATCTAGTAGATCCACATTATCGAGAAATTTGTGATAAAATATAAATACAAATAGTCTAAAAGATGAGTCGACGGCAGCTCTCTACAAAATAAGATTAAACTTGAACTTAAAGCATAATCAGGTGGCGTATTCGTTTGCCCTAAATTGGTATCGAAATATAATATAATGTATAAATGAAGCGGCTATAGAAGCCTTGGGTGAACAAATACTCTAACGAAGGAATACAAAAAAATGGTGGAGTGAAGTGGCACATAACATATGGTTAATGACAAAAATAGAGAAGATCGGAAATACTACACAAGATGCTTTAAAGATGTCAAAAAAGCAGTGCTAAAGACAAAAAATGAAATATGGGACCATAAATAGAACAGAGGCTTTAGCAGAGCAAGCGAAGGATGGAGAACAATAAAATCCCTAAGAACAAATAGAAAGGAAAAAGTTGATATCAAAGTAATGATTAGGTAAATGATTGGAAAGATTGTTTTATCGAAGTCTATTGACTAAAGATCGTCCACAATTTCTTTCTGATGATAATGACCAGCCTTTCTCCTGTCAGAGACATCTTTTATATGAGAAAACTCAATACCAAAAAGTGAAGTAGAGAAAGTTCTGACAATAAACAGTGCATGAGCTTCTGCACCTATAGGTCTCCCCACTTAACTTTTAAAGTATGGAACAGACGCTCTACTGCAACTACTCGCTTTTGCGTCAAATTGATTTTTGAGAGTCAAAGAACTGCCACCCGAAAGGATAATGGAAGCTCATTTTTCATTACTTCGGTATTTTTCCATCAAATAAGCATTTGTTAAATATTTGTTTTAATTCTTGTATTAAGGCCGAAGTGCCGTGTTTTAGCACTACTGTAGGAATGTCTCCAGGGTCAGTTGCTCTGTTATTTTTCATTCTTTTTAGCGCAGTTCTTATTTCGGTTTTGTTAAACTTTGTTATATTTATGAAAATTCTTGGATAGTGGAAGGAAACAAACAAAAATGAATATAAGATGGTGGCATGTACAGGGTATAAACAATACATACCGAGAAACTTTTACGGAACTAAAACAATAGAAAATGGACGTAGCGGTACTTACTCAAATAAAGAAAAAGGTTCAAGGAAAATAAACAATAGAAAATATGCTTATTACTACAGCGGAGTAAATTAAGTCCAAAGAACAAAAAGGGGAGTGTCTGTAGAAGTAAAAAAAATATAAAATGTCCAAGATTGGATAGCCATAAATGAAAAAATAATAAGTATACACATGAAAATAAAAAAACAATATATGCCCCAACGGCTGACAGGAAAGAAGAAGAAAAAGATCAGTTGGAAGAAATTCTACAAAAAACACTGATAAACGTAAAAGTCGGATGCAAACTGGAGGAAAGAATAGCAATAAAATAATATGCCCATATGTAAAAAATATCTTGAATGAGAATGGAACGAAACTGATTGACCTTTGTGACCAGTATTCGTTAAGAATATGTAATAGTTTCTTTACACATAAAAAGATACATAAATATACATATACAAAACCAGTTATAAAATAAGAGTCAATGATCAAGATCGGAGAAACGAGAGTATATAGAGGAGCCACCTGTAGATCAGACCACCATTTGGTGAGATCAAGAATATCCATAAGAAATATCGATCACAACAGTCTAATAAAAATAAAATGTAATGGTCGTGAAAACATAAAATCAAAAAGGTACTCTACAGATAAACTAAAGGACTAGTTGATCTCTAATATTTATAAATTGAAACTAGCATCAAAAACGAAAGATATATAATGAAATAACAAATGAAGAACAGTATGAAAACCTGAAAACACAAATATACCTAGCAGTAGAAGCTAATAAGCAAAGACAGGAAGAAGATAAAACAGCAGAACCCATTTTATGTCAGTCTGACAACCTGGCAAATGTGCAGTTCTTTGCATTATGCGAAGAAAAGCCACCGATAAAGAGCTACATGGAAGGTTCCGTCTGTAAGTTATTAGACATTTTAAAAAGGATCAACCTAAAGAATGTAATCTAGGGCAAGAGGATCACAATAGATCTGAAAAGATCGCAGTGGAATAGAAAAAAAGTCACCTCATTGAATCTATATATCTATCTACCCTACAGGTAAACTAAACGACGAGTCGATCCCTTTTCTTTATAAATTGAGACTAGATTCAAAAACGAAAGATATACAAGAAATAATAAATGAAGAACGATATGAAAACATGAAAACTCAAATATACCTATCAGCAGAAGAAGTCACTGGAAGGGAAATTGACCAGAAAAATTATAAAAATAAAAAACCATATTGGTGGACAACAAAGACAGAAAGCCAAAGAAAAGAAGAAGGAGGTCAATAAGACAGAAGAGAATACAGAAGACAAACTTATGAAACAAAAAAGAAATCAAGATCAGAAAAACTCAGATCATACCATTAACACAAAGTCAGAAAGCCAAAGAAAGAAGAAGGAGGTCAATAAGACAGAAGAGAATAGAGAAGACAAACTTAAGAAACAAAAAAGAAATCAAGATCAGAAAAACTCAGATCATACCATTAACACAAAGTCAGAAAGCCAAAGAAAGAAGGAGGTCAATAAGACTGAAGAGAATACAGAAGACAAACTTAAGAAACAAAAAAGAAATCAAGATTAGAAAAAACTCAGCTCATACTATTAACCAATATAAAATAAACTATATATGTATAGACTATGTACTTTCTTTCCGGACAAAGAACAATTGCATTCCACTGCCGGTGCCTATACGTAGTATAGGCACCGGCAGTGGAATCTTCAGTGGCACCTTCAGTGACGCACCCAGAGGGGTTTCGGAGGTTAAATCCCCCCCAGGACACTATTTCGACACTGTTATT
The DNA here is from genome assembly GCF_040954645.1 of Diabrotica undecimpunctata. Taxonomy (NCBI): domain Eukaryota; kingdom Metazoa; phylum Arthropoda; class Insecta; order Coleoptera; family Chrysomelidae; genus Diabrotica; species Diabrotica undecimpunctata. The sequence continues at coordinate 37,849,600 of NC_092809.1, read as the reverse complement.
CACAAATTTTAAGGACTCAAAATAGAGGTAGAATCATTAAAAAATTTCGTTGTACTCATTATGGCTAAATAAAAAAATGCTTATTAAAGGAGGCATCGATATTTATATTTTTTTTTCTTGTTCTGAATCAGATAAAATTAATATTCCACTATAAAAGCTATGCTATAATGCACTTTAATCGAGTATAGCAAATACCAATTGAGCCTTATTCATATCTGCATCAATTGGATAATTTTAATGCATGTACAAAGATAGCTATTATCAATGAGAAATATTTCTACACAATGTAATAGAGAGTGAGAGATGACTTTATATATTATTATTTTATCTTGGGTTTGAAAATATTTTTGCTAGTGATCTAATTTATGAAATATTTATCGAAAAAAATTTACATTTGTTAAAACTGATCTTCTTAAACTATAATATATATCTACTGTAGCGGACATGAAACCATGGAACTATTAGTAGTAGGCAAAAGTGGAAGGAAAGGTAGGAGGCAGCAAGCCAATAATATTTAAAGTATTACCACTCCCTGACAAGGGCTTAAGAAATCAGGACGAGACAGCCGACACGAGTTTGGTAGTAGTTTGCTAGTCAGTAAAAAAGCAAAGCAATTAGTCCTTAATTTAAACAACAGAATATGTTATCTACGTCTTAAAGTAAAATTCTTTAACTATAGCTTACTTAGTGTACACGCAGCTACGGAAGAAAAGAAAGACGATGAAAAAGATGAATTCTACGCACCTTAGATAAAGACTAAGATCGATATACAAGTTATCACATAAAAATAATTGGTGAGGACCTTAATGCAAAAAGCAATTTTTTCAGCCTACTGTAGGATATTAGAGCTTACATGAAGAGTCAAATAATAACGGGTTGAGACACTTATAAACTTTGCAAGCACTAAAAACATGATAGTAGGAAGAACAAGATTTCCTCATAAAATGATAATAATAATACATAGATGAAAAGATTACATAGAAGCAAAAAAAAAGGTAATTTGAGTAAAAGTAGTTAGAAAGCACAGAATCATCCCGGATGCTCCTGTGAACGAGTTGTCGTCGGCCGCGCGCATGACGTCACGTTCAGAGTACGGGCAGGCGAGAAATAAAGAAACCAATATAAATAACGATCAGTTTTTCTTATTTTATTCAAATTACAAAAGAAAAAAATCTGAACTCTGCACAGAAGTACTTTATATATACCTAAATACAACTTTTTGTCCAAGGAATTTCAAAATATTTGCCTACAAATTAAAATTAAAAAAATTCAGAAGCAATAGACCAAATAAATTTATATAAATAACTCAAAATCTAAACAATTAATCACAAAATATGTTCGACCATTATTTTAAATATTAGATTAGCTTTGAATAGATAGAACCACCAGAACTTATGTCTGGTTTTCGATTAAAAGTGCGATGCGCATAAATATGCATGTTTATTTAGAAAATATCCATGTAGCTAATAATAAAAAAATATTTAAATAACTCAGAAAGTAGTGTCCGTTTTGTTTACAAAAATATTTACAATATCTTTATATTTTATAGTAATTAACATTTATTTATTTTACAAACTAAGTTTAGGTAGGGAATCACAAATTTAAGTATTTTAACAAATATATAATATTACTTTGAATTGTGCGAACAATAAACTATTAAATGCTGTCCAAATTTTTTTAACAAAAACGTATGGCTTCTGAGTACATATATTTGTAAATGGAAGAACTTCTTTATACATCAACAGTGATATTATAACAAGGGCATTTTCCAAATGAACGATAATATTTTGTTTTGTTGTAGGAATCTTGAAAATATCAAGATATGACTGTGAAAAAAGGATGATCCCCTAATGTTTACAATAGACTCTAGGTTTTTTCTGTTTATCTAAGAAAAAATATTATGAGCCTAAATTAAAAGCACTTAATTAAGTCCAATATATATGTTTTTGTTTTAGTCAAACAAAGGCAAGCTAACGCTATTGTACGAAAGAAAAATGTTAAGCAACTTTTCATTAAACTATTCAATGATTTGAATTTTTAAGATCCTATTTTTTCATCACAAGAATCAAAAAAACTGCCTGAAAAAAAAATACATCGATTTATTACGAACTAACCTTGTGTCGTCACGTACCTATTAAAAAATATTCTCATATAAAAAAGTTGAGTTGTAAACTTTAGTTCTGTTTAAAATATGGATTTTGGTCCAAGTATCTAAGTTGAAGAACTATTTATTTTCGGCAGTTTCAAATCCAATTCTGGAGACACCTGCTGGTTTCAATTTTACAATAAAAGTGATTTCTAAAATTTTAACATCTCAATAAAAATTTTTACCTAGAGCTATAAACTGGCAGAGTTTGTAACTCTTATTCAAGAACAAAACTATAACTATCTACAGATATTCTTCTTTTTCAACTGCCCTGTCCGCTACGGAGTTTGGCAATCATCATTGTTATTCGTATCTTTGAAGCTGTTGCTCTAAATAATTGGTTAGATGTGGACTGGAACTAGTCCCTTAAATTGCGCAGCCAAGATATACGTCGTCTCCCCACGTTTCGTTTGCCCTGAATCTTTCCTTGGATAATTAACTGGAGCAATCGGTACTTTTTCCCTCTCATCACATGACCAAGATATTCCAACTTTCTTCTCTTGATGGTGATCAACAGCTCCCGTTCTTTGTTCGTTCTTCGAAGAACTACACTATTTGTTATTTTGTCTGTCCAAGGTATTTTCAAAATTCTTTTGTATATCCACATTTCAAAGGCCTCTAGTTTATCGGTATTGCTCTTGTTTAAAGTCCAAGGCTCTACTCTGTACAGCAGTATAGAGAAGATGTAGCATCTAACCAATCTCTTTTTCAGGTTTAAGTTAATGTCATGACTTCCCAGAATGTCCTTCATATTAACAAAAGCGGCTCGAGCCTTTCCAATTCTAGTTTATATTTCTTCTGTGATGTCATTGTTGTTATTAACGCTTGTTCCCAAATATTTATATTTCTGCACCCGTTCGATTTCATTATTGTGAATGTACATGTTTGCATTCAATCTTTGTTTTTTTGAAATAATCATGAATTTCATCTTCTTGACGTTCATTGTTAACCCTTTAAACTACTAATGACAGAATATATAATTTGTCTTATATTTACCTTCTTTATCGAAATTTTAAAGTTTTTTTTAACTGTGTATTTTACTGTAGCAAATTAAGTTTAAAGCCAGTTTACTCAATATATTGGAATTAGTACTTATACCCTTTGTATTCTAACCCATTCAAATGATATTTATTTATATTTTATTATTAATATTTGGTCTAAATTTGAAAGGTTTGTCATAAGTAAACCACTTGTGCTTTACAGGTGGCGTTAGGAGCAAACATAATAATTTATTGAATTTGTTTAAAATATGAAGACGACAGGAAAATAACTTGATAAGTCACAAGACATTTTTGATTTTGTTCAGGAGAACATTTTTAAAGTTTAAAACTCTATGATTATGTTAAAATACATCTTACAATTAATCAGTAATAATAAGATAAAAATTTGCTATATTAATTGTCAATTTTTCGTTTTAGTTTTTTTTTTTTTTAATTTATATCTCATATTAATGGTATTAATTGTTTTTTATTCGTCTACAGGGCCTTAACAAGTTTTTCCCCTATAAATAAGGACGTATTACGTTATTTCCCCATAAAATCATTGTCTATTTTTTGTATAAAATAAAACAGAAATAAAACAAATATATTTTTAACGCAAAAAGTATCAAATGAAACATTGTCATAAAAAAATTTTACAATATAATTCAAGTTCTCCATGTCGCATGCCATTGTTGCCAACTACTAGGATTACCTGGACTTATCAACGTTTTCCCCTGTTTGCAATGGACATGTCAAGTTCTTTCCATATGTAATTATAGCTACAAAGTGGTACTAAAAATGAGAAATGTCAAAGATTGGACTTATCAAGTTCTTTCCCTGTGGTCTTCATATAAAAAATAAATAAATAATAAAATTACTTTATTTAATTTTAAATATTTTATTTAAATTTTAAAAATATTTTTTAATATAACTTGTTATTTTTAATATAATTTCATATAAATAAAGGCTTCACCAAACCTCATTTTAATAAAAAAAAAGCCACAAAAGCTTAAATAAACACAAATTTTACAATTTTAAAAACGACAAAGTACGTCTAGAGCACACTAACAAACGCTAAAGTTTCACTAACGTTTAAAACGACTCTTAACGTGACGTAGTCGCGCCAAATAGGACCCGCCCAGAGATGCGCAACATACTATCTTTAGTTGAGTGTATCGTGGCACAGAATGGCTAAGAAATCAAAACGAAACTCGAAAGTTTTACAGAAATCTAAACAAAGTGAGCAAAAAGTTTAAGCTAAGAATAACGAGCTGTAAGGATGGAGAAGAAAATATTCTAAGTGATACGACCTCAATCTTGAACGATCGGTTGAATTTTTCGACGAAAAATTGAATGGCCACCATGTAGAAGAAGCAGATAACATCCTAGCAAATTGAAATGATTGGGATCTATTCAATCCAAACGAAAGAACACTTACCATTGAAGAGGTTACCCATGACATTAAAAAGCTTAAAAATAATAAATCACCAGGAACTGATCAAATTTGCAGTGAGTTCTACAAGAATGGTGGCTACGCCCCGCTACATAAACTTTTACTTCTTATCTGGCAAAATGAGACCCTGTCCTGTGAATGGTCTCAAGGTGTGATATGCCAGTTAGATAAAAAAAGGCGACCAGCTCCAGTGTCACAACTTTGAAGGTATAACTCTGTTAACAACTGCTTACCAAATAATAGCAAATATTTTCTACGAAAGGCTACAAGCTTACACAGTGGGCATAGTTGGAAAATACCAAGACGGATTCACTCCAGAAAAATCAGCAATTGACCAGATTCATTAATTCAGACGGACATGATTTTTAAATTTTTTTTGGTGCATATTAAAAGCAAAATTCTTCGCTTTGCATGTATTATCCGTAGAATAATAATAAATCTAAATTGTCATGCATATAACTTGCACGTTTATGTTTAAAGATTTTAATTCTAACTTGACCACTATTGACTGGGTGTACTTGAATTCATATACAAAAAATTATCTTTGAGAACTGCTCATGTGAATGGATTTTTTTTACGATTGTACCTTTTCGTTTCGTGTATATTGTATTCTTTGTTCAAGTACATAATTTAATAATTAAATTTCAGTAGGTAAGGTATCTAAACGTAATACACTGCGTTTATCTCCTTTTTGTACCTCAACAAGTACTTCAGTAGTTTTTTAAAATTAAATAATAATAAAACATAATCTGAATGACAGGGTGGTGAATCTATATATATTTCAGCTTCTTTCGTCCAATTTTGAGCGCAAAGCTCATATAATATCTTCAATTTCTCTTTATTTTTGGCTATATTCCAATTGGCAAAACTAGACTTTTTATAATAGGTACCTAATTATTTTAAGAGAAGAAAGCGCAACAGCGTATTGCTTGTTCGATTTACTCTATTATGATCTCTGGTCCCGTTTCGCTGTCGATTTCTTCCGGTTCTTGTCGATTATCCTCAAACAGATCTGTTATGTAAGTCTTTTTAAACAGTTATTTTTTAAATTTCTCTTTAATTTCTATAATGATTTTTCCATTTGCGTCTTTCAGAAGGGCATCTTTCTTTTTTCTCAGTGTACTTGTCATCTTCTTTATTTTCTTATGCATGTTAAAGCTCATACTGTTTAGCATATGCCTCTATTTCACTGCATTGATTAGCAAACCAGGTGGATTTGGCCTCTTTTATTTCCTTTCCTATCAATCTTTGTAGTTCCTTGTATTTTGCCTTACTCCTGCCTTTATGTTTCCTTCTTTCCTTAATTAGATCTAAGATTTCTGAAGTCATCCATCTCTGTTTTTTTCTTATTTTTGTCTGCAGTAGCTTTTCTCCTGCCTTTATTAAAGTTTCCTGTACCATGTTCCATTTGTCATTAACATCTGTTGTTTTTATCACGTCTTGTTTGATTTTCTTTAACCTATCATTTATTTCTTGTTTTAAGCTGTGACGTATAGCTCCTAAAGGACATAATAGGCATAAATAATAGGTTTTCATAGACATAAATAATAGGTAAAATGGGGGAAAGTTTCTCCATTTCCCCCTTCCTATAGAGCCTGGTTAAGACCGCCAGAAATCAAACAAAATGGCGATGAATCTTAGAGCAGGCCAAGATCCACAGAGGATTGTTGTGCCAAAGATGATGATGATGATGATATTCTTAAACTAATATTTAATATCAAATCTCCTTAATACTTTAGGGAAAATAAGCAACATTTAACCGTGCTCAGAACTTTGCAATGACCAGATATTTATTTTTCCGGTAATATTTATCTACAGTAAGAAAACCTATACTTACGTTTTATTACGTTATTTATACTTAGATATAGATGAAACTTTTAACTATTAAGAGATAGAAAAATTTTAAAAAAGCCTATTCCAAAACTTTTTAATTATGTGTTGCTACAAAAACAGCAAAATAAGTCAAAATCGTTAAGTGTTTGTAACTTTTATAAAAATTAACTTAACACTTTTGTGATTGCTCTCAAAGGGGGTCTTGTAGTACTTAAAAGCTTTCAGAATTTCAACTCGATGCATTAATTAGTTTAAAAGTTATTCAAATTGTTTATCCCCGAAGTATTATATAATAAAACTTTGTTTTTAAATCTAAAAAATGGGACTTTAAAATAGTCCCAGAGTATTTTTTCTTCTTTTAAATTCGTGGAAAGATTGTCAGCTTTTTGAATATGAAAACATATTTCGTCTACGAGTAATAGTTCAAAACTATTTGTTTATATGTTAAAAATAACAGTAAGTTTTCAAAACGAATTTGATTATAAAAATGATTTTTAAATTTTTTTTGGTGCATATTAAAAGTAAAATTCTTCGCCTTTTTATATTACCCGTCGAATAATAATAAATCTAAATTGTCATGCATATAACTTGCATTTGATCAATACTTTTATGTTCAAAGATATTAATTAATTATAACTTGAATACTATTGACTGGGTGTACTTGAATTCTTATACAAAAAATTATCTTTGAGAACTGATCATGTGAATGGAATTATTTTACGATTTTATCTTTTCGTTCTATGTATATTGTATTCTTTGTTCAAGTACATAATTTAATAATTAAATTTCAGTAGGTATCTAAATGTAATATACGTTTATCTCCTTTTTGTACCTCAACAAGTACTTCAGTAGTTTTTTAAAATTAATTGTATATAACCACATGCTCTGAATGACAGGGTGGTGAATCTATATCTATTTTAGCTTCTTTCGTCCAATTTTAAGCGCAAAGTCGCCTAATATCTTCAATTTCTCTTTATTTTTGGCTATATTCATCCGTATCATCCACATCCCAAATAACCATCTTACTAGACTTTTTATAATTCCTGATTTTTTAGAGAAGAAAGCGCAACAGACCTCGCATGACAATAAATTGTAAGTCATAATTGTTTGGTTTTTTATACGTAACTGTTATAATAAATTCATTCTAATTATTTAGGTTGATAAGTAGCATTTGCGTATTCTAAAACAGAAAAAGAAAAATATTTTAAGTACTCTTAGTTGATTAAATTATTGACAAGATGTGTTGTAGTACGCCTATGTTAAAATATCAATATATATAATTTGCGTATTCTGCCTGTC